>NW_026902287.1:0-1440785 GCF_033783945.1 Neopsephotus bourkii
GTGGATGCAGGAGCAACTTATTCGGCGTTAAATCAGAGGGAAAATAATTTGTTACAGATGTGGGAGCTACTGGCCACCAAGGGAAAGAGAAAAAAAAAAGTGCAAAATGACGCAACGCTTAAAGTACCAATTGGGATGACAAATAGGAATGTATAAAATTTTCATACATGCTGAAATCTCCGAAATATTCATTAGGCCAAGAAGCAACATTTAAAGAAGGCAAAATGGAATTAAGAGTTAAAAATAAGTTAAAAATATTGTTACAGGATGGTTGTGAGGTTTTCAAAGGTATGTGCTGCGTGAATTTATCTGATCACTCTGAATCAATTCATGGTAATTAAACTGGGTCAGAAGAAATTGCCTCTCGTGCTGCAGAACAAGGTATTACACTGCTTAACAATGTTCCAATTACTTGTATTCTACAAGGGAATGCTTCTGGCCACCCTGAAAAAGTATTCGTTAACACCAACAAATACCGGTCTCAATAATTCGGAAAGAATTACTTTTTCGTACTGTCCCAGATAAATTCCTCCCCAGTTGTACCAATTTGATTTCTGCTTTCAATCTTAGGGTTATTCCTGAGGCAGAGCTGACATTGTCACTAACTGAACTATGTTATACAGATTCCTTCCTTCAATTTGTTCATCTAAGTATTTATACAAAGAGTTGCTACCTCAATGAGTTTTATTATGTTCTTCCTGAACTGGCTTCCAGAGTTGGTTATAGGGGATTATAATTCGCCCATCAGGTATCTGAACCTAATCTTCTTTGTTTTCCTCTCCTTTGAGATCTTCAATCAATTTTCTATCCTCCTTTGAATATCTGGGTTTAGATTTCTCAATTGTTAGCTTGCCATCAGGGATTAAGGGAATGAGTTTAGATTGTTCAGCTGCTCGTTTGTCTTCAAAGTTGGCCACATTATTTCCAATTTCCTGATCAGATTCACCTTGTTGATGCCCTCAACAATACATAATAGCTACTTCCTCAGGTAGCTGAACAGCTTTCAGTAGTCATAGAATTTCTGTAGCTCGTTTAATCTGTTTCTCCTGTGTGTTCAAAGGTCCTCATTCTTTCCAGATGGCACGCTGTGCATGGACCACACCAAATGCATACTTAGAATCAGTCCAAATATTTATCCTTTTGTCTTTAGCCAATTGCAGGGCATGTTCCAGAGGCTTCTTTCAAATTTGGTTGGCTTGAATATACAGTTTCACATAGTGGCCAAGCAGTCGGGTGTTAATAGTTCTGCAAACGGATGCTGGATTGACATTAATGACCACAATTTCTGTATCATCATGTTGCACAAGGGTGGCCTGGTATTTTAAAAAAACGTGAAGGAGATAACCAGTGGGCTTCTTTGTGTTCCAGGACTGCTGATACCACATGGGACACTAGCACAGTAATCCTTTGTCCCAAGGTGAATTTGCGAGCCTCTTCAATATTCATGACAACTGCTGTCACAGCCCTTAGGCATCCAGGCCATTCCTTGCTCCCTTCATTCAGCTGATTTGAAAAATACACCACTGCCCTCTTATAGGGTCCCACTTTCTGAGTAAGGACCACCAAAGCTATTCCCTGTTCTTCATAGGAATATAGCCAAAAGGATTTAGTCATATCCAGAAATCAGAGCTTCAGTTCTCATTAGCTCTGGTTTTTAATTTCTAAAGCCCTCCTCTGCTGAATCAGTCCATTCCAAAGAGAGAGTTGTTTCTGTTAACAGTTCATCTAGGGGTCTTACCAGAACACCATAGTCATGCATCCAAAGTTTGCATCATCCAGTCATTCCCAGGAACGTCTCGTCTGGAGCTCCTTGACGGTCGACAGTCATGGAGTTTGACAAATGGCTTCTTTTCTAGCAGTTCCAAGTTCTCTCTGTCCTCTGGTTATTTCATATCCTAGGTAGGAAAGTCGGGTTTGGATTAGTTGTGTCTTTTGTCTGGTTACCCAATAACCATTCAGTCCCAGAAAATTCAATAATCCCACCGTTCACTGAACACATTCTTCCTTTGTTTCAGTAGCAATTGACAGGTCATCCACATATTGTAACAGAGTCCCCGTCTGAGTGGGTGGTTTCCATGATTCTAGTTCCAGTGCTGATTTTGAAAGGACTGTTTTAAAACCCTTGAGATAATACTGTCCAAGTTAATTGTGTTTTTTTCCTTACTGTGTCAGGATTTTCCCATTCAAAAGCAAAGAAATACTGGTTTTCTTTGGCCTATGGTAAGCAAAAGAAAAAGTCCTTAAATCCAAGATGGCAAATCATTTCTGATTCAATTTAGTCAATAAGGAAAATGGATTAGCTATTACTGGATGAATATCCTCTATAAATTTGTTGACTCCTGAGATCTTGAACCAATCTGCAACTTTATTTCTTTACTGGCAAGATAGGAGTATTATATTCCAATTCACATTCAATTAATATAAATATTTTTTTTTAATTCCCTTTCCCTCAATTTTAGGGGATATTGTTTTATTCTAATTGGGCAGGCCCCCCTTTTTATTTCTACTTTAACAGGCAAAGCATTTTTCACCTTACCTGGAACTTCAGATGCCCATACTCCCAGATATTTGGGATTAAGGATTTCTTCTATTTCAGTGAGGTCCTCCTGTTTGCTTTTTCTGTTGAATTAAAAATAAACTCAAAACGGCAATTAATTGATTTTTAACTCTTAATTCCATTTTGCCTTCTTTAAATGTTGCTTCTTGGCCTAATGAATATTTCGGAGATTTCAGCATGCATAAAAATTTTATACATTCCTATTTGTTATCCCAATTGGTACTTTAAGCGTTGCGTCATTTTGCACTTTTTTTTTTCTCTTTCCCTTGGTGGCCAGTAGCTGCCACATCTGTAACAAATTATTTTCCCTCTGATTTAACGCCGAATAAGTTGCTCCTGTAGCCACTAAAATTCCACTTTATTTCCACAGTTCATAGTTTTAATTTAACCAGTGGATCTGCTAGGGTAGATTCCCCAGGTCCCTTGTCAGTCTAGTTCCAATTCAGCCAGCGGAGCCAGCCCATGGCACTCCCTCCCCCGCAGGGCAATCTCACTTCCACTTTATTTCCACAGTTCATAGTTTTAATTTAACCAGTGGATCTGCTAGGGTAGATTTCTTGATTTATCTTTCCCCAATATCACAGGCTGAGCATCTCCAGCTTAACTTTCAGTTTTTCCCTGTCCTTTTCCAAAGCCAAAATTAAGGAATCTGGCGGAGCTATATTAATTTTGCATTCAGTCTGTCACTCTGTGTGCTTTCTTAAAGTGAAAAACATTATCTGCATACAGTACTTCATCCCATTTTCCTTGCCCCCTTAAAACAACATTAATTGTAACACTGTATTATAGTTCAGAGTTCCATTTTTAGGCCATTTTTCCTGAACTTCCAAAGTATACAAAGGCCGCCATTGGTCACAGTATTTTACCACTATTTTCTTATTTACCAAGCCCTCAGGAGACCCTCCAAGTTCTTTCCAGTGTGCCAAAATGCACCCAAAAGGATTCTTTTTCAAGATCTCTTCACTCTGCTGATTTTCCATTATCATTCTCACATTCACACACACACACACACACACACACACACACACACACAGAGACGGGATCCCCAGACATACTCCACACAGTTACAATACTTGAGGCAAAAATAGAGACTTAAATTCAACCAATCAAACAACAGTTAATAACACAGTTATAACATCCTGTCACCAGTACCAAAATCATTACTGTAACAAGCCACAAAATAAGGCGCGAATACCAGTAGAATCAGAAGCAATGCTTCCTAACCCTTATGGCTCAGATCATATTGTAACATTAATAGGGGGGTTGCCTTGAGCCCTTTATAGTTGACTAGCCTCTCAGTGTCCCAAGAAGTTCGAGACCCTTGTGTCCGACCAGCCTGTCTGCGTCCCACTGTGGAAACCATACTGAACAGCCCACTGTATCGGAGAGTGATTCTACTAACCTATTCAGGGACCCACGCTGACGGCATCACTGAATCAAATCCCTTATGGGCTGTTGATAGCACACTGGACCCAAAACCATTTCCACAAGACACCCCCTGCGTCTTGTAGGACCTAAATCACAAGATGCCCCCTGCGTCTTGTAGGACCTAAATCACAAGATGCCCCCTGCTTAGTTATAACAGTCTGTCACTGATACCAAAATCACAAGACCAAAATCCTTAATATAACAAGCCACAAAATAAATCAAATACCAGTAAAATCCAAAACCGTATCCACAAGACACCCCCTGCGTCTTGCAGGACCCAAACCACAAGAAGCCCCCTCCTTCCTTTGGGTGTATACCAGTAAAATCCAAAACCTTTTCTGTAAGACACCCCCTGCGTCTTGCAGGACCCAAACCACAAGAAGCCCCCTGCTTCTTGTGGGTGTATACCAAACGGACGCTAGCAGCCGGGTATACGCCTTTACCTACGAGATTTCCTATCTCAATTCACGGAAGGCTTCCAAACCATGCGTACGCTTACCAAACCAATTTACCAAACCGAGATGCCCCCTGCATCTTACAGACTATACAAAAGAAAAGAATACCTTTTATGAGATGGTCCTTGTCTGCTCCTGCAGCGATCCGAATGAGTCAAGGGGTCCCTCCGGGAAAAATTCCCGAGGGCCCTAGGGAGCCCTGTCCTCAGCGGGTCCTGCAGCCGAGCAGAGAGGGTCCCATCTGGGTCGACAAATTGACTTGGAGAAAACTCCAGGAACAAACTTGCCAACAGAGTTTTCAAGCTGACAAGCTGGTATTCTTTATTGCGGCGCCAGGAGACACGGGGGATAACTCCTCCTAACGCGTGTCCCCGTATTGCCATGCAGGCCATCCTTACATGGTCACTGGGCATATTACATCATTTTCCAGAAAGTTTACAGCATGCATACAAAAATGTGGTGGTCTTTAAGGGTCGTTTACTTTTCCCAACAAGCTTAATTAACATTACAGACATAGCAATCATCCGGCTCCGCTACTTATCAGTTAGTTTAACTGCTCCCATCCTGGACATCTGCTAGTCCCAGATACTCCCCATCCCCAGGTCCTGTTTTTCTATTCTGCTTTTCTTACACCTTTTGTACTAAGGTCCTAAGGACCTGAAACTATGTCAACTACCTTCAAGCACCGCAGTTATTTTCCATTACAAAGCCATCACACTTAACATTGCTTAGAACTGATTACGTTTTGTGCTTTTGTGCCTCCTTGTCTCAGAGATGGAAGAGAAGCCTCCATTCGCTGAGTTTCTGCTTTTTGTTTTTCTTTTCATTTTTCCTCTGCTTTTACATAACCCAAGCTGAAAGCAGAGATTTAAGTACAACTTCATTGTTTTGAGGGTGGTTTTGTTGTTTGGTTTTTTTTCCCCTTTCAGCTGAAAACCAAATGGAGATGGAAAAAAAATATTCTTTGAGTAGAAGGAGCTTCTGACTCAGGGGAGTCATCTCAGAGAAGGCCAAAGCAGCACAGAAAGAGGCGTGTGAAGCGTCTGCTTGCACATTTTCCTCGATAGGCATTTTTCCTCCTGTCTGCAATAAAAGGTCCTAGACACTTGTTTCCTCAGGCTCGTGCTACCGCTGCCCAATGTTAGACGGCTGATTATACCATTACTGTAGGTTGCACCAAGTTAGTCCTAGCTGCAGGGGCTGTCGGATCAATAACTGTTCCCATTTGGATCCATAATATTCAACGTGGGATTGGATTTGCCAGCAGTCCTTTACCCTTAAAAGCCTTCTTGTCGATACAGAAAGAATCGGATTACTTGCCCTGACAGCAGAGAACTAGCAGGCTCAGCACTTTGCTCGCCCCGCACACTCTTTGCGGTTTGACAGATGGAGGTACAAGGCGGCTCGGCGGGTCCCATCTGGCCCGGCCCGGCTGGACCACCGCGGGCCCGCGGCTAATGAAACACGTCTGCGGGCGCGGGGGAGTCCTTACCCGGCTCCCCTCGATCCCACCCCTCCCTCCTTCCCTCTGATGCAGAGGGTTGACCAATGTAAGGGGGGGGGGGCTAGAGGAACTCGCTTGCTTAAACAAAGGTATTCTCTGTACCTATCATGCCTACTGTTATAAATAGTGGCTCAAATAAATTGACTAGAGCCAGGCCAATGAATCAAATCGGTTTATTGAGCAAGCGACAGCAAGCAAAACAGCGCTGGGCAGCCGGGGAGTCTCTGCTCTGCCAACGGCACGCACCCTATTTCCCCAAAGTCACTGGTTTTATACTCTTCTTCATCCAGTGTACGTGCTATTCTTGGTGTATTCTGTGTCTATGTGGCCCGTTGATAAGGGGTCTCATTCGGCCTCCCGGTGGGTGTGGGGAGGAAGGCTCTTTATCTTCTTTTCCATACATAGTTTATTTTTAACAGATGCTCCCAGTCTATAAGCCAAATTTCAACGTGCCGAAATTTTCCAGTAACTTTTAAGCAAGTCAAGTAACTCTTAAACAAACAATTAACTTTTAAGCAAACAAGATTTGATTAACAAACAGGAATTCACTCATCACAATCCCCTTTTTCTGTTTACCATTTTGTTCATCAAATCTTTGGAGTTCCGCGCGGCTTAAAATTAAAGCGGCTTCTACTGCAGATTCCTGATCTAGTGACTCCTATTTAGCCCTCATGAATATCAAGTGGGCGGCCTCTAGTCTACCTTTCACAATTGCAATCACTTTGTTAAACACACAGGGGCCAAAAGTTAGTCCCAGAATTAACGATTTTCCTTTCCCCATGTATACTTTGCTGGGTTAGAACCATTTACACGCCTAGCCTTTGTAGTAACTCCCACTGCTTCATAAAAAGGAGGCTTTATCCCATAACACAGCCAACAACGTTCGGTTAGGTTGGGATTGGTGGCATTTAACAACTGGTCCCCTATTTTTCCCTTTTCGATTTTTCCAGATTTGCAGGGTTGCTTATATTACTCTTCATTGCCTCCCAGGGCCATCTTTCCCATTGGTTACTTCCCCCATAAACATAGCAGTTAGTTATATTCAATGCTTTAGCTATATTTTCAGCAATATTTACAAACAGATTTTTATTAACTGTGGGAATTTCATACTGGACTCCTGTTTCCATTTCATGATAGAAGGAACTGAATAATAGGTGGTGTTGTACTGACTCTCTAAATTTTTCTTTAATTATTACTTGTAAAATCACCCTTGGATCTTCTCCAGTTCCATAAACTGCTAGTTCAATTTTTACCTCCTCTTGTCTCCATTGTCCTGGATTCCAGATAGTTAGATTGACAGGATGACAAGAATGGGCTGTGCAATTGGGAAAAATTATTCCCTTTCTAATCTCTGCCCCCAGTTGGGTTTCCTTGCATTCTTGGGGCCATTCCCAGGTAGGAGTTGTACTCCAGCAGGCACAACCCCATTCAGCATGTCCACAAGAATTATAACTTCTTTCAGACTGACTATCATAATCCCCATCTGCATAACAACCTGTAGGTAAATATGATCTCTCTTTTGGTTGGGGACAAATATATTTCCCATTCTCTATAATATCCCCTCCAATTCAAGTTTTCACAATTTGAATATAGGTCATCATCAATAGCGTCACAGGCATCAAAGCTTACTTATACAGGTTGGCTTAGATTAGTTACTATTTGGCTTGTTGCCATTAGTCTTCCTTCTGCTGAGTTTGTTCTTATCTCTATCCAGTATTGATAGGGGAGTTCTTTCGGATTAAAACATACCGTTTTAGTTCCTTCTTTACAAAGTCCATATTGAGTTTGAATATATATATATAGTAGCCAGTTACCGTTCCCTTGCATTCATACACGGTGTGATAGATCAGTGTTTGAGAGGTCACTTTTCCTCGTCTAGTTGTAGTAACACATTCACTACAGTTGTTTCTAGCAGCCGCGGCAGTTTCCCATATGGGTCTTATCAGGACCAACACCAAAAGAGGTCCGGTCAGGATCAGAGTGCTCAGCGGTCACAGCCCCAGGGGTTGCAGCCCTCGGCAGACCGTTTTCAGCTGCAACACCTTATTCCCTCCGGTCTTGCCCTCTCTGATAGGTCAGAGGTATATTTTCCGTCGGTTATTATGGCAGTAACATTTGCCTCGAAACAACTCTTCCGATGAGGTGATAATTTTACACCGAATGCAAAAGAACTGTAACTGATTTCTCAAAAATTATTTTCGGTCCTCCCTACAAGCAATAATATACTTTTAATAATTGAAACTCTGGGCCCAGTTATACCTGCATTTCCCTTATCATTTTACAAGAGTCAATATGAGTTCCCTCAGTTACTCATTAAGTCCTTTTGAGGGTCAGTTTGGTGTCTCCAGGTTCAGTCACGACCCTCCATTATTTTACCGGTATCCATTTAACCCCAGAAAGTTTAACAATTCTACAGTCTATTGAACACATTTTTTTTCTCAGTTTTGGTTGCAATTAATAGGTCAGCCACATACTGTAGTAAAGTTCCTGTCTGGGTGGGTACTTCACAGAATTCTAATTCTAGTGCCAATTGATTTCCAAAGGTGGTCAGTCCGTTTTCAAATCCCTGAGGTAACACCGTCCACGTGAGCTGCATCCTTTTTCCTGTTTCAGGGTTTTCCCATTCAAAAGCAAATAAATTTTTACTTTCTTTGGCCAGGGGCAGACAGAAAAATGTATCCTTTAAGTCCAGAACGGTAAACCACTCCTCCTGATTAGTATTTAATTTAGCCAATAAGGTATACAGATTAGCTACTACTGAATGAATGTCCTCCACAATTTGATTGCTTTGAGATCTTGAACTAATTTGTAACTTTTCCCATCGGATTTCTTTAATGGCAAAACAGAAGTATTATATTCTAATTCACATTCAATTAATAATCCATTTTTATTTATTATTATCAGGGAGATCCTCCTGTTTGCTTTTCTATTGAATTAAAGATAAACTCAAAACTTCAATTAATCGATCATTTTTGACTCCTAATTCCATTTTGCCTTCTTTAGATGTTGCTTCTCACCCTAAGAAAGATTTATTTTTTTTTTTTTTTTTTTTTTAGGATTTGGCATGCATAAAAATTTATGCATTTCTATTTGTGTTCTCAATTTCTACTCTGAAGGTTTCATAAATTCTTTTCCTCTGATTTAAGATCGAATAAGTTGCTCCTGTATCCATTTAAAAATTCCACTTTTATTTTCTCTAGTTCCCCGTTTTAATTTAACCAGTGGATCTGCTAGGGTAGATTCCCCAGGTCCCTGTCAGTCTAGTTCTCATTCAGTCACCGGAGCCCACCCCATGGCACTCCCCCCAGGGCAGTCTTACTTCCGACATCCAAACTCCTTGCAGTATGCACACTGATCCCATCCCACAAGAGAATTCAATTTCTCATCTCTGCCTATCATTCCTCCTCTACCTCTGCCTCGTCCTCTCACATTAGTCCCTCCACCAGTTATAACACTTGAGACAGAGACAAAAATTTTATCAAACGAACAATTAATAACACAGTTATAACAGTCTGTCACCAATACCAACATCGGAAGACCAAAGTCATAACTGTAACAACCTACAACATAAGTCAAATACCAATAAAAATCCAAACCTTTTTCTATAAGACGCCCCCTGAATCTTAGACTATATAAAAGGAAAGGATACCTTTTATGAGATGGTCTTTGTCTGCTCCCGCAGTGATCCGAATGAGCCAAGGGGTCCCTCCGGGAAAAACTCTCGAGGGCCCTAGGGAGCCCTGTCCTCAGCGGGTCCTGCAGCCGAGCAGAGAGGAGTCCCATCTGGGGTGCCAAATTGATTCGGAGAAAACTCCAGGAACTCGTCAACAAAGTTTTAAGTTGACAAGCAGGTATTCTTTATTGCGGTGCCGGGAGACATGGGAATAGCTTCTCCAAGCGTGTCTCTGTATTGCCATGCAGGCCATCCTCATACTACATCATTTTACAGAAAGTTTCCGGCATGCATACAACAATGTGGTGGTCTTTAAGGGTCGTTTACCTTTCCCAACAAGCTTAATTAACATTACAGACAGCAATCATCCTGCCCTTTTACTTATCAGTTAGTTTAACTGCTCCCATTCTGGACATCAGCTAGTCTGGGATACTCCCCAGTAGATGTTTACACCAGCTTAATGGCTTTATTAACACCAAACATGAAAATCATCCTGTATTTTTTGTTTTACTCCTGGTGCGACTGGAGGAAGGGGAGGATGGGGGAGCCGATGGAGAAGGATCGGGTGGTATCCGTGGGTAAGTGCCTTCCAGATCACCTCTCGAGTCCCGCCCTTGATAAGGGGGTGGTGAATTCTTTAAGGGCTCCCACGATGATTTATTTGGTTTATTCACCTTCCCTTTCTTTTTTTCTTTTTTTTTTTTTAAGGGAAATAACGAAACCGTTACAGATGACCCTTTCCATATTGCAGCATAATCACTCTCCTCTTGATTGAAAGGGTCCTTGCCATTTACATATAGATTTAAAGCCTGACAAATCCAATCATCGAAAGACCCAAATATTGGCCAATATAAATGGTCAGGCCGAACTTACTCTTTGGTCCACACTTCCATACAGTAATGGACCGGGTGGTTTTTTTTTTTTTCTTTTCCTTACCCCGCCTAGAAGGGGTAGTCATCCCAATATTTAATCATCAACGGACTATCCGGTGGTCTCTGGGGTAGCTTAGCCTCAAGCTCCGACCCCCCCCCCCCCCCCCATAGAATCAGAAGGCTTGCTTTTCTTCTGTCCCATCTTCCGGAGTGCCTTCTCACACACAGTCTTTTTGCCCCCCGTTCGTGGCCCAGTCCCTCGCGGGAAATGGGAACCGCACTACTGAGGGGTCCGCACTCGCTTCGTCCTTAATTGGACGTCTCACACAGGCACACTCCGGGATACCCAACCCCAACCGAACGGATAACCGGCCTATACTCACGCACTCCTGCGTCTTCGTTCGGGCTTCGTACACAAAGATCACGGGGTTGCCGGCTTTCTTTTGCTTGCTGCCGAATTTAGGATTCGTCGGTAGAGTGTATGGTGGGATAGCACCCAAGCAAGGGCCACTATACATTGGGGCGCCTCCCCTGTGTGGGGCTTCCCACCAGACTGCCTCTATCCCGAGCCACGGCACCAAAATTGTTATAAATAGTGGCTCTAGTCAATTTATTTGAGCCCCTATTTATAACACCTACTAAGCAGAACAAAGGCACTACCTACTGATAAAGAAAAGCAGACACCTGGTTCTATTGACAAGGAAAAGCAGACGCCTGATCTACTGATAAGCAGCTATTGATAAGGAAAAAGCAGACGCCTGAAATCTACCGTTAAGGGGGAGAAGCAGATGGTTTATGGCTAGGACACCGATCAAACCCTAAGGCCATAGGCGAAGACTAAAAGATGAAAAGTTCAAGAAGAGGAAGACTCATTTACTTCATCGTGAAGACCCCTACTCACAGGAGGAAGACTCTTACTTAATCTTGAGACCCCTGCCCATGACCAGAGGGGGCACTGCGCAGGCGCAAAGGACCTTCTAGCTCATTATAATACGAAGCGGGGATAGGAGTTGGCTATGTATAGGCGTATTGTGCAACCTTATGAATGTAGAGGGTAACGACACTGAGGCATGCATGACTTTGAGGCATTATCCCTGTGCGTCTCAGAGCTGAATAAAAAGCATACCTACTTTACAACTTTAACGAGTTGTGGAGTCAATCCGCGTATCACCTCCCTTCCCGCCGGCCGCACTTTCTTGCCGCGGACTCCTCCGAGTGCCCGGCTCGGCTCGCCACGCTCCTGGCGGCCGCGGGCCCGCACTCCCGGCCCGGGAATGGAGCACCGGCACCCCTCAGCACCGGCATGGGCGGGCAGTGTCGCACCCCCCTCAGCCACCTTCCCATGCACACCTTCCTCCCTCGATGGGGGGGGGGACCTGACCGCCCGGGGGGTCCAACTCCCGGCGGTGAAGTGCCAGTTTAACATCAGGCGTCAGGCCCGAGATTATCAGCGCCGTTTATGTGAAGCGGAAACGAATCGGAAATCCTCCTCTCAATTGTATTTTTTTAGACACATAAATACACACAGGCAGGAGCAGGCAGAGTCGGGAACTGCCAGTGCCCGGTGTGAATGCGCGCGCGCACACACACACCGGGAAACAAGGGCGGGAGGGGGGTCCCCGCCTCGCCGGAGGGACCTGATCTCACACAGTTCCCCCCCCGGGGAAACCCGGCGAAGAAGGGGTGTGTGAGCGTGCGTGTGCACGGAGGTAGGCAGGGCGCCTTGCGCCCAGGGCTGGAATTGACAATAGCCGCCCGCGACTACAGTCTGCGTTTTTGACACCCCTCAACTAAAATTATCCATCCCCCCACTCCATCCCCCCAATATCTGAACTCCACTTCCACCCGGGGAGGGACTGGGGGGAGCAATCACCGGATTCTTAATAACCACTATTAACGCGCCTCACTTCGCCACCGAGCAGGGGGAGCGGGAGGGTCCTGCATTGCTAATTACACACACCCTTTTTCTCTCCTCTCTTCTTTGCTCCTGCAGACTGCCGCTTTTCGGAACTGCGTATCCTTTTCAATGTCAAAACAAGCGCGGGGCCGTGGCGGCCTCCCTAGAGCACCCCTTGCCGCTACGGACCCCGCGCACACGCACGCAAATAGCCGCAAGTTTACAGTGGTGCTCTCTAGCTCCACTTAATACACACACCCGCCTTTCCTCACGCACACACATCGCTGTCACCTACCCCCGGGCACCGTCGGGAAAACATCGGCTACGAAAGACGGGACGGGAGGGGGGCCGATATAAAGGGGGGGGGGTTAAATACATTACGCAAAGTCCTAAAAAAAATATTGCAACCCCTTCCCAGCAGCACGGTCTTACACCCCCCGGCCCCCCACATACAACACCCACCTCCAGCCAAAAAAGCACGGTAAGGGAAGGGGTCAGAGGGGGGAGAGGAGGACTCGCATTCATTGTCTGCTAAGCAGGAAATAAGATATAAGAAGAAGAAATAAGAAATAATAAGAAATATTCCCCCCCAAAGAAAAAAAGTAATAAAGCCCATTCCGCAAAGCCCTTGCAAAGCCACAAGACTGTGTTTTTTTTTGTGTTTGTTTGTTTGTTTTTTTTTAAAGATACAACTTTTGCATGCAGAGGGGGAAGGGTGGAGGAGTAAAACCCTCCCTGCAATCCGCATCATCAAGACAGACCTTTCCTGGATGGCTCAGGTTTTCTGTTGCCTTTCTGTATTTTTCTCTTTTTCTTTCCCCCTTTACTAACCCCCTATCCCCAAAATGGCAACAGGGCCTTCTTAGCAGCTTCCTCTTCTTACTTTCTCCTTCCTCGGATTCCCCCCCCTTCTTGTCTCTTCTCTTTTAGATCGCGGTTTCAATCCCTCACCACAGACGCCAAAGGTGCTTTTGCTTGTGTGGCGGCAAATCCATGGTGGTGTTCAAATGTCAGATTAGGGGAGCGCACGACCGCCCAGCATACGACGAGCGGAGAGGGAGGAGGGCGGGAGGAGGAGGCACCCGGGAAGAGGGAGATGGACGGACAGATGGATGGACGGACGGATAGATAGATAGATAGATAGATAGATCTGATAGATAGAGCGAGCTAGCGAGATAGAGCAAGGGGGAGGGGGAAATGGCGTCTTGTAAAACAGAATCCCGGAGTAAATCAAATTAACAGGCAACACCCAGAACGGTCCTGGATAATTTTAGCAGGACCCAAAGTAAAATGAAAAGGAAAAGGGGGATTGAAACTGATGTGGCCTATTGTGTACAAGGGGGTTAGACAAAATGTACAGGGGGGTTGTCAAAATGTACAGGGGGGTACTGCTCAAGTCATAGCTGGTTTAACGAGCTCAGCAGATGTCTTATCAGACAAATACCAGAACAAAACCTCCTAGTGAGGAGAATGGGGGGTTGTACAAGGAGTACTGCTTAAATCATGGCTGGCTTGACAAGCCCAGCAGTTGCCTTTTCAGGCAGTACTAAGATAAGGCTTCCTAGCGAAGGGAATAGCCCATTAAACTAGCGAGACATGGACCAGATCCATCCAGCTCCTAAAGAGCATGCGTGAGGACCAGAGGTAAAAAGTTCAAGCCTGAGGAAGACTCGTTTACTTCATCTTGAAGACCCCTACCCACAAGAGAAAGACTACTTACTTCATCTGAAGACCCCTGCCCAAGACCACCAGGAGGCACTGCGCATGCGAGGAGCGCCTTTTAGCTCATTATAATACGAAGCGGGGATAGAATATGAATATGTATAGGCGTATTGTGCGACCTAATACCTATTTATGACTTTACGGGATAAATGTAAAAGGAAAACGGCACTGAGGTACGCATGCCTTTTGGAGGACCAATCCCCCTGTGCGCCTTCAGCTGAATAAAGCATACCTACTTTAACCAAGTTGTGGAGTCTATTCCGCTATAAGGGATGGGTAGGAGGAGAAGTGGGGGGGGAGTGTGATAAAGTCAGTGCACTAGATAAGATACTGGATATTAAATCGATGAAGCTTGCCTCTGGCTCTCTCGCTTTTTCTTTACCTTAAGGGAGCTTTTTTTGCTTTCTTGTTGTTAGTTGGGAGCCTTTAGAAGCGGGGCAAAGTGGGGAGAAGCGTTTTCGGTTTTGTTTTTTCCCAGCGAGAAATTGGAAAGGAAAAGAAAAGAAGCAAAACCCCGCGACGAGAAAAGGGCTGCTTTGGAGGCAAGGAATTCTGGGTCTCTCGTCTCCGAAGCGGGCCCGTGCTGGTGCTGGAGCTCTGCTGGGATGTGGGGCTGAGGCCACCCGCTCCCCGCGCCGGGCCTCACCGAAGAAGGGCAAGGGGGAGGCGGGGGGGAAAATACCCCGTCTTCCTGACAGGCCCGGGATCGGTACTCAGACACAGACACACAACACCACCGCCCCACACTCCCCCCTCGCTGAGAGTAGTCTCGGAAAGGGTGCGTCCGAATGCTGCTTTTTGCTCCACACTGGATTTTCCTTTCTCTGTCTTTTCTCTTTTGGACTGGTTCCCCGCTCTCTCCCTGTCTCCACGCAAGGCGTGGCGATTTGTTTACACAGATCTGGGGGCTGATGGCTATGTCTCTTTTTCTTCTGTTTCTCTCGCTCGCTTCCGGAGTCCTGCAGCAGTCGGGGGGGTGGTGGGGTGTGGTGTATAAATGGTAATGATCAGGCACGCGCACACACACAGAGCCATAGGCTCGGTGTGGCTGCAATACTCAGCCCTGGGTTAATGTACTCAACAGTGCCACTACCTGACACAATAGCAGCGATGGGGGCAGGGGAGAAAGCTCCGAGAATGTGAGTCTCAGGTTAGTGGTATTTATTCCACTCTAATCTCAGTTTCCATATCCGCCCCCCCCCCCCCCCAATATCTTTTTCATAGCACAGCCACTGTGGGCTCATGACCTATGCGGGGGATTTTTGGAATCCAGTGAGTCCTGTTCAGACCTAAGGTGAAGAATCCCTTTCTGGGGCTGGGGGAGAAAAGCAAGGACTCCGAACACCTATTTTAAGGATTAAAGCCCCTCCCCCTCCCCCCCAATCTTTCAGTGTGAAGCAGTAACCGTGCCAAAATACAGCACACGTTCAGCTCTGGGCCACTGGAGCTGCACAAAATCCAAGTCCCTGAGCTTTTGCTTTCCCACCCTTGCTCTGCTAGCAGTCTGGATGATGCTGCCATTTGGGTTACCAGTTTGGCAAATGTTTACTCACAGGAGTAAATTGTTGGCTTGCCTGAGTAATCACACAGGGGATGAGGAGGAACCCCCAGAAAAGGGAGGTTTAGTGTGATACAGTTTTGGAAATATACTTACTGGTGAAGGTAATGTTGCAGGGGGTAGTAGGGAGTACCCCCCTGGGTACCTCTGCATGCTTGAGATCACTTGCGGAGATGGCACAACAGGTATTCCTGTCCCAGAGTATTGCAGGAGGCTCAAAGTACACCAAGTTTCTCCCCTTTGCTCGGGGACAAATGGTAGCCGCAGGCCATCATCCAAGTGACCTGAATTCAGGGTTCAACTGATGCAAGGATTACCTGGGTTGACCCCCACCAGCCATGGTGCCAAGATCCCTTAAATGTATAACACAAGTCCCAATCTAACATCAGCTGGGTAGGAGAGCTTTGTGTGCCACACAAGCTGCCAGCTTAGCCCTTACCAACCCTCAGCAGACTCAGCTACATAGGTGCGTAGTACCACCCTGTTTCCTCATCCTTTCTGGAAAAATCTCCTAGAGCACATCAAGCCATTATTTGTAATAAGCAAGGTATCAATAGTAAAACAGAAACAAAAGCAATCAATCCACATATGCATGCCTTAATCAAACTACGTAGCCAACCACTTAACCCCCAGGTTGTGCTGTAGCCCATACAAACTTAGAATACGTATCTACCGTAACATGTACATAACGCAAATGCCCAAACTCAAAAACATGAGTGACATCCATTTGCCACAGCTCCCAAAGCCCTCAAACCCCGAGGGCTGACCCCAAGTCCAAGTCCTGGTCCACGATTGCTGCACTGAGGACAACTTCAAACAGTTCTGGTGGCTTCAGTCCATCTTAGTCGATACTGTCGCCGTAGGCCTTGTGCATTTTGATGGAATGGAGCATGTGCCATCCGTGCAGCATCAAATTGACTGACGATAGGACAAACACGGCTTACGAGTTTATCAGCTTTTGCGTTACCTTCAGCTAACCCATCTTGACTTTTGTGGCTCCGAATATGATGTAATATTCCGCCGAACGCTGGTGGATAGCTTGTTAAGGTTGTTGAAAAAGTCATAAGACGCTCATTCCGCGTTTCTGTAATAAATGCACCTTCGATTCGTTGTACTACGCCCACCACATATAACGAATCAGCGACCACATTAAGCGGGACATGTAACCAATGCAATATTGCCCAAACAACTGCAGTTAACTCTCAAGTTTGTAACGAACCTCCTGACCTTGCAAAGGTTTGTGATGTTTCCATTGATTGCCCTGGCACCATGTGACCACTGCACTAGCCCGATTTTTTTTCCCTGCATCTGTATACACAGTTAGCCTTCCCTGACTGGGTCTCATGGATAACTTTGGTCGTGTTATCCATGCATTGGACAATAGCAATGAGGCTTCTTTTCCGTTAGGTAAATCCACCGAGACTTTCCCTTCATATTGCAGCAAGGCCATCTGCAGGCTAACGGAATGCCCCATTACCCACTCGAGGTCCTCCACAGCTACAGGAATGTGAATGCTAGCTGGCTCTTCTCCTGAAATGGATAGTATGCGTGTTTCCCTTTTCTAATGATTTGTCCAACCGCTTCCATGCATGTTTGAATGCTCTTGCGAGCTTGCAATGGCAAAAATAACCATTCCAAAAATAGCCAAGATGTCTCCTCCGTTTTTCTTTTGCCATTGCAAGATCACAGCAAACACTGACTGTGCATGAGAAATGACCGTTGTTCTTCAGAAACGACTACTGGTTTGTCAGTTTGTGCACCCTTTAGCAAAGGACGTAAAGGCATTAGCTGTTCATTAGTAATTCCAATAAGAGGACGGACCCATTGCAAATCCCTCATTAGGGTTTGAACATCGGTCAACGTCCTCGGCTCTAGGTGCAATTCTACTTTTTGGGGCCATACAACAGAATCAGATATAAGCCATCCCAAAGGTCTGGCATGGCACGTGTCCTCACCGCTCCACGCCTGCTGGGTTGCAGCCAGCAGCGGAGCTAAAGGTTCTTCTTGGTGGCAAACACAGAGGCCAATCCAGTCTTGCCCTTGATTGTGGTAGCAGGCATTTGGTCAGCCTCAATCCTTGCACCTTGTTGTCAGTGCAGTTTCACCTGCTTCATCCAGTAACAAGTTGTTATCATGGCAAGGCACACACACAGATTTACATTAGCAGAGTAACTATTACAGGGTGCAGCAGCATGTTGAAGATGCTGATGCCAGCAAGGGACTAGCCAAAGAAATTTCTTACCAGTGAAATTCTCTCACCCTCTTAATTTACCATTGTATTAGAATATTTTTATCTTTTGCCTTAGCATTTTCTAGCAGCTACTACAAATCTGCATACTCTGACATCTCTTTTACAAGTGACAAATCTATACAATACAAGGTGTAGTTTCTTATTAGTAACTGGCTAGTAAAATACAGGTGGTTTTATACACAAAATCACAGCATCTAACAATAGCTAATTTACAAGCACACATATTCAAGCTGTTACTTTTCAGTTGCTCCCAAATGATGTTTAGCAATCATTGGTTTTTCTCTTCCTCTATCTCATTCTGCTTGGGGTATTCACATTCAGCTCCTGTAGCTGAGGCATCAGGTTCCTCCATTCGTCTGTCCAGATCATGGCAAGGCTGGACAAACTTTGCAGGCATTCGCCATGGACCTGTTGGCAGGAGGGTACAAATGTACCCCCCTCCTCCAGGTTATCAGTTCTTGAGAAGTAGATAGGTTCTGTACCTGCCACCCTGATGCTGCTTAGGTGACGGCTCGTAAGGCTTGTGGTTGCACTACCCCTCTCGCTTTTTCAGTTAGCAGTTCTTGTTTCAACCGATCTATCTGTTCCTCCAAGTCTTGGATTCATCCCCAGGTTACTTTAAGCGTATTAAGCTTGGTTTTGTTTTATTTTGTTTTGTTTTTTTCTCTCCTCGGCTCTGGTGTCCATCCTGGTCCTTCCACCGGTGGAGCACCGGGAGCCGAATTGGACGGAAGCTGTTTTTGAACATGGGGACTGAACTCTTATCAAATAACCTTTCTTGTTTCACCCTGCTTTGCATGGCTACAAACACCGGCCTGCCCGGCAGCAGCTATAAATGCCTCTCTGCTGGGCAGCAGCTATAGCTGCCTGCCTGCTTCAGCAGCAACCATAAATATCTGCCCCCCAGCCTCACTTTTGCATTAACCCTTTCTTGTCTGAAATGTTAAAATACTATCCATTAGAAACTTTTACATGAATCCAACAACAAAAAAATACACAGAACACCGTCTGCCCTCAACACGCACACACACACACATATGGTATCCCACAAGCACAGTCCACACAACTGCAACATTTGAAGCACAAAATCCAGACAATCATTACTTCCACTACACAATTCCACATACAGAACGTGGCACAAGGACCCTGTGGAGACTAACAAGAAAACCAGCTCCGAGAAGCATCATCACAGTGCGAGGTGGCAGGCCCAATCTTAGCGGGCGTCCCCACAGAGGCTCTGCCTCCCCCCACATTGCATGAGGCTTGGGCTTTTATACTGATAAAAATGCACACTCATTCCGACTCAGGTGGCCAGCCTATGTTGGAAGAAGCAGCCAGCAGTATTTATAAAGGTCTCCAAAGGTCGATAGAAACCTGGACATACTTATTTTTACCAGCTTCTAGTACATGAGTATCACAGAGAGAATGTATTAAATGAGTTGTATATGGGGTCATAAGTCCTCAGCCTATCACAGTCTGCCCAATACTCCTGATAAGAGCATATGAGAGACCTTCCCACTGCAGGTCTTGATGCAGAAGTTTCACTTTAACATAAAAAAGGTTGCTCCCTTCACTTTAAGAAGGACTGAAAACATCCATAAAACGGATGTCCTAAGATCAAATTTCAGTTCATTCAATCACTGACAAGGGGGGTGTCCTGGGGCAGTAATTTGTCACATCTAATACATTTATCTGCAAAACCAGCAACCCCACGCGGGGGCTGCTTGCTGAACTAATTTTCTTTACAGTACACTGTTTCTTTTTACAATGTCCCGTCCGTCCACAATTATAACATCTCATACCTTTAGTACCCCCACGATCGCCCTAACCTTATTGTAGAAGGGGTTTAACAGCAGTGGCAAAGGCAGTAGCCATGTATCCCGCCTTTTCCTCTTCTGTGCTCACTAAGACAGAATAGAGGTATGCAAAAATGGGTTAAAAATTGCCCAAAATGGCTTAAAATGTTTTAGCAATGTCAAAACTGGGTTGGAAATTGCCAAAAATGGAGTCAAAAGTTTTAGACAGAGGACAAAATTGCATAGAAATGGCAGAAAGGTTTAGAAATAGCCAATTCATGGCTTCAAACACCTTAGAGGCAGGAAAAATTGGTTACAAAAATTTAAAAATATGTAAAAATGAATTAGAAATGGGCAAAAATAGGTTAGAAATGGTCAGAAATTGTTTAGAAATAGCCAGAAACAGCTTAAAACTCTCTAGAAATGGTCAAAACTGGGTTAGAAATGGCCAAGACTGGTTTTAGAAATAGCCAACAATGCCTTCAAACAGGTTAGGAGGAGGTAAGAATAGGTGGGAAATAGTAAAAATGGCTTAAAACGAGTTAGAAATGGGCAAAACAGGGTTACAAATAGTCAAGCAAGTCCTAACAAAGATTAGAAGCATGCAAAAATGGGTTAAAATTTGCCAAAAATGGCTTAAAATGTTTTAGCACTGTCAAAACTGGGTTGGAAATGGCCAAAAATGGAGTCAAAAGGTTTAGACAGAGGACAAAATTGCATAGAAATGACAAAAGATTTTAGAAATAGCCAATTCATGGCTTCAAACAGCTTAGAGGCACGTAAAAATGGGTTACAAATATTTACCAGTTTGTAAAAATGGATTAGAAATGGGCAAATCTAGGTTAGAAATGGCCAGAAATTGTTTAGAAATAGCCAGAAACGGCTTAAAACTTTCTAGAAATGGTCAAAACTGGGTTAGAAATGGCCAAGACTGGGTTTAGAAATAGCCAACAATGCGTCAAACAGGTTAGGAGGAGGTAAAAATGGGTTACAAATAGTGAAAATGGCTAAAAACGAGTTAGAAATGAGCAAAACAAAGTTGCAAATAGTCAAGGAAGTGTTAACAAAGAAGAGAGGTATGCAAAAATGGGTTAGAAATTGCCCAAAATGGCTTAAAATATTTTAGTAATGTCAAAACTGGGTTGGAAATGGCCAAAAACGGAGTCAAAAGTTTTAGACAGAGGACAAAATTGCATAGAAATGGCAGAAAGGTTTAGAAATAGACAATTCATGGCTTCAAACACATAAGAAGGAAGTAAAAATTGGTTACAAACATTTAAAGATATGTAAAAATGAATTAGAAATGGGCAAAATTAGGTTAGAATGGTCAGAAATTGTTTAGAAATAGCCAGAAACGGCTTAAAACTTTCTAGAAATGGTCAAAACTGGGTTAGAAATGGCCAAGACTGGTTTTAGAAATAGCCAACAAAGCTTCAAACAGGTTAGAAGGAGGTGTAAATGGGTGAGAAATAGTAAAAATGGCTTAAAACGAGTTAGAAATGGGCAAAACAGGGTTACAAATAGTCAAGCAAGTCTTAACAAAGATTAGAAGCATGCAAAAATGGGTTAAAATTTGCCAAAAATGGCTTAAAATGTTTTAGTAATGTCAAAACTGGGTTGGAAATGGCCAAAAATGGAGTCAAAAGGTTTAGACAGAGGACAAAATTGCATAGAAATGACAGAAGATTTTAGAAATAGCCAATTCATGGCCTCAAACAGCTTAGAGGCACGCTAAAATGGGTTAAAAATGTTTACCAATTTGTAAAAACGAATTAGAAATGGGCAAATCAAGGTTAGAAATGGCCAGAAATTGTTTAGAAATAGCCAGAAACAGCTTAAAACTTTCTAGAAATGGTCAAAACTGGGTTAGAAATGGCTAAGACTTGGTTGAGATATAGCCAACAATGTTTTAAACAGGTTAGGAGGAGGTAAAACGGGGTTAGAAATAGTAAAAATGGCTTAAACCGACTTAGAAATGGGCAAAACAGGGTTACAAATAGACAAGGAAGTCTTAACAAAGAATAGAGGTATGCAAAAATAGGTTAAAAGTTGCCAAAAATGGCTTAAAATGTTTTAGTAATGTCAAAACTGGGTTGGAAATGGCCAAAAATGGAGTCAAAAGTTTTCGACAGAGGACAAAATTGGATAGAAATGGCAAAAAAATTTAGAAATAGCCAATTCATAGCTTCAAACAGCTTAGAGGCACATAAAAATGCAGGGGGCTTCTTGTGGTTTGGGTCCTGCAAGACGCAGGGGGTGTCTTGCAGAAAAGGTTTTGGATTTTACAGGTATACACCCAAAGGAAGGAGGGGGCTTCTTGTGGTTTGGGTCCTGCAAGACGCAGGGGGTGTCTTGTGGAAATGGTTTTGGGTCCAGTGTGCTATCAACAGCCCATAAGGGATTTGATTTAGTGATGCCGTCAGCGTGGGTCCCTGAATAGGTTAGTAGAATCACTCTCCGATACAGTGGGCTGTCCAGTATACGTCCCACAGTGGGACGCAGACAGGCTGGTCGGACTCAAAGGTCTTATCCTTCCTGGGACACTGCCAGGCTGGTCAACTACAAAGGGTTCAAGGAAACCCCCTATTAATGTTACAATATGATCTGAGCCATAGGGGTTAGGAAGTATTGCTTTTGATTCTACTGGTATTTGATTTATTTTGTGGCTTGTTACAGTAATGAGTTTGGTCTTGTGATTCTGGTACTGGTGACAGGATGTTATAACTGTGTAATTAACTGTTGTTTAGTTAATTGAATTTAAGTCTCTGTCTTTGTCTCAAGTGTTCTAACTGTGTGGAGTATGTCTGGGGGATCCCGTTTGTGTGTGTGTGCGAATACGAGACTGATAATGGAAAATCAGCAGAGTGAAGAGATCTTGAAAAAGAATCCTTTTGGGTGCATTTTGGCACACTGGAAAGAACTTGGAGGGTCTCCTGAGGGCTTGGTAAATAAGAAAATAGTGGTAAAATACTGTGACCAATGGCGGCCTTTGTATACTTTGGAAGTTCAGGAAAAATGGCTTAAAAATGGAACTCTGAACTGTAATACAGTGTTACAATTAATGTTGTTTTAAGGGGGCAAGGAAAATGGGATGAAGTAATGTATGCAGATATGTTTTCAACTTTAAGAAAGCACACAGAGTGACAGACTGAATGCAAAATTAATATAGCTCCGCCAGATTCCTT
Source organism: Neopsephotus bourkii (assembly GCF_033783945.1). Taxonomy (NCBI): domain Eukaryota; kingdom Metazoa; phylum Chordata; class Aves; order Psittaciformes; family Psittacidae; genus Neopsephotus; species Neopsephotus bourkii. Next base: position 22,899 of record NW_026902287.1, read on the forward strand.
AATTTTGGCTTTGGAAAAGGACAGGGAAAAACTGAAAGTTAAGCTGGAGATGCTCAGCCTGTGATATTGGGGAAAGATGTTTAAAGTTAAAAAAACAGTAATCAAGAAGATAGGGTGGAAAATCACGTACCACAGGTACCTCCGAGAGGAGCACCCTCTGCATCTGTCCTATCTGATATTGATAAGGAGGAAGAGATTTCTGTCACTGGCAACAAGCGGCACGTTCACATTCAGAGTTAAGAAGGGGTTAAGCCAGAAGCACTGTTGCAGAGGCAGGCATGCCATGGAGTGGCTCCGGTGACTGAACTGGCACTAAACTGTCGGGGACCTGGGGAATCTACCCTAGCGGATTCACTGGTTACATTAAAACTAGGGACTAGAGGAAATAAAGTGGAATTTTAGTGGATACAGGAGCAACTTATTTGGTGTTAAATCGGAGAGAAAAGAATTCGGTACAGATGTGGGAGCTACTGGCCACCAAGAGAAAAAGGCATTCTTTCTGAAACCTTTAAAGTACAAATTGGGAAAACAAATAGGAATGCATAAATTTTTCTGCATGCCAAATTCCCCTAAAATCTTTATTAGGGCGAGAAGCAACATTTAAGGAAGGCAAAATGGAATTCAGAGTTAAAAACAATCAATTAATTGCAGTTTTGAGTTTATCTTTAATTCAACAGAAAAGCAAATAGGAGGACCTCCCTGAAATAGAAGAAATCCTTAATCAGGTATATGTGGGAGTATGGGCATCTGAAGTTCCAGGTAAGGCGAAAAATGCTTTGCCTGTTAAAGTGGAAATAAAAAGGGGGGGGGCCTACCCAATTAGAATAAAACAGTATCCCTTAAAATTAGAAGATCAAAGGGAATAAAAAAAAATGATAAATTTTAAAATATAGATTATGAATTGAATGTGAATCAGAATATAATACTCCTATCTGGACTGTAAAGAAATATGATGGGATAAGTTGCAGATTGATTCACAATCTCAGGGCAATCAACAAAATTGCAGAAGATATTCGTCCAGTAGTAGTTAATTCATATGACTGATTGACTAAACTGAATAATAATCAGAAAGGGTTTGCCATCCTGGATTTAAAGGACCCTTTCTTTTGCTTACCGTTGGCCAAAGAAAGCCACAATTATTTGCTTTCGAATGGGAAAATCCTGACACAGGAAGGGAAACTCAATTAACTTGGACAGTATTACCTAAAGGGTTACCAACAAAAAAAACCAACAAAAACAGTCCAGCAATTTTTGGAAATCAGCTAGCATGAGAACTAGAATCATGGAAGCCACCTATTCAAACAGGGGACTCTTGTTACAATATGTGGATGACCTGTTAATTGCTACAGAAACAAAGGAAGAATGTATCCAGTGGACAGTGGAATTATTAAATTTTCTGGGACTGAATGGTTATCGGGTATCCAGACAAAAGGCCCAACTAACCCAAACCCAAGTTTCCTACCTAGGATATGAAATAACAGGAGGACAGAAAGAACTTGGAACTGCTAGAAAAGAAGCCATTTGCAAGACTCCATGACCGTCGACCGTCAAGGAGCTCCGGACATCCCTGGGAATGACTGGATGGTGCAGACTTTGGATCCATGATTATGGTGTTCTGGTAAGACCACTATATGAACTGTTGAAAGGAAACTCTCCCTCTTTAGAATGGACTGATACAGCAGAGGGGGGTTTTTAGAAATTTAAAAAAACAGAGCTAATGAGTACTGCAGCTCTGTGACTCCTGGATGTGACTAAATCCTTTTGGCTATATTCCTGTGAAGAACAGAAAATAGCTTTTGGGGGTCCTTGGTCAGAAACTAGGACCCTACAGAAGGGCAGTGGCCTATTTTTCAAAACAGCTGGATGAAGCGAGCAAGGGATGGCCTAGATGCCTAAAAGCTATGGCAGCAGTCATCACGAATATCGAAGAGGCTTGCAAACTCACTTTGGGACAAAAGATTACTGTACTAGTGTCCCATGTGGTATCTGCAGTCCTGGAGCAGAAATGAGCCCACTGGTTATCTCTTTGATGTTTTTTTTTAAATACCAGGCCACCATTGTAAAACAGGAAGATACAGAAATTGTGGTCACTAACGTTGTGAATCCAGCATCCTTTTGCAGGAACAATCGACAGAACCACTGACACACGACTGCTTGACCACCATAGAGACTGTATATTCGAGCCGACCAGACTTGAAAGAAAAACCTCTGGAAGATGCTGATTCTTGGTTTACTGATGGTAGTAGTTTCATGAGAAATGGTAAACGAAAGGCAGGATATGCCGTTACCACCACTTCACAGATAAAAGAAGCTAAACCTTTACCTGGGAACACCTCTGCCCAGAAGGCAGAAATAATAGCATTAATAAGAGCCCTGGAACTGGCTAAAGATAAAAGGATAAATATTTGGACTGATTCCAAATATGCATTTGGTGTGGTCCATGCACACGGTGCTATCTGGAAAGAATGTGGACCTTTGAACACACAAGGGAAACAGATTAAGCATGCTACAGAAATTCTACAATTACTGGAAGCTGTTCAGCTACCTGAAGAAGTAGCTACTACGTACTGTAAAGGACATCAACAAGGTGGCTCTGATCAGGAAACTGGAAATAATTTGGCTGATTTTGAAGCCAAAAGAGCAGCTGAACAATTTCAAACAATGTCCTTAATCCCTGATGGCAAGCTAACAATTAAAAAATCTAAACCTAGGTATTCAACAGAGGATACAAAATTGATTAAGGATCTAAAAGGACAGGAAAATAAAGAGGGTTGGGTTCAGATACCTGATGGGCAAATTGTAATCCCCTATAACCAGCTCTGGAAGTTAGTTCAGGAAAAACATAATAAAACTCATTGGGGTAGCAACTCTTTGCATAAATATTTAGACAAACAAATTGTAGGAAGGAATCTATACATCACAGTTCAATTAGTGACAAAACAATGTCAGCTATGTCTTAAGAATAATCCTAAGACTGAAAATAGAAATCAAATTGGGACAACTGGCAGAGGATGTTATCAGGGACAGAAGTGGCAAATAGATTTTTCTGAATTACCAAGAAAAGGGGGTTATCGACGTTTGTTGGTGTTAACGGATACTTTTCCAGGCTGGCCAGAAGCATTCCCTTGTAGGATAAATAATGCAAAACAGGTGATTAAAATATTATTAAATGAAATACTAACTTCTTTTGGAGTACCAGCGGCAATTTCTTCCGACCGGGGTTCACACTTTAGTGCAAAATCGTTACAAGAAATTAGCAAAAAATTAGAAATTGATTGGCAACAACATGTTCCATATAGGCCTCGGGCCAGTGGGCAAGTAGAAAAGATGGTTCATCTGATTAAATAACAAATTAGTAAAATATGTCAGGAAACGAATTTATATTGGTGCCAGGCATTACCACAGGCTCTATTAAGAATTCGAACTAAACCCCGGTCAAAAGAAGAGGTCAGCCCATTTGAGATTTTGTATGGAAGACCATATCAGTCCCAGTTCTCTAGTCAATTTATTTGAGCCCCTATTTATAACACCTACTAAGCAGAACAAAGGCACTACCTACTGATAAAGAAAAGCAGACACCTGGTTCTATTGACAAGGAAAAGCAGACGCCTGATTCTACTGATAAGCAGCTATTGATAAGGAAAAGCAGACGCCTGAATCTACCGTTAAGGGGGAGAAGCAGATGGTTTATGGCTAGGACACCGATCAAACCCTAAGGCCATAGGCGAAGACTAAAAGATGAAAAGTTCAAGAAGAGGAAGACTCATTTACTTCATCGTGAAGACCCCTACTCACAGGAGGAAGACTCTTACTTAATCTTGAGACCCCTGCCCATGACCAGAGGGGGCACTGCGCAGGCGCAAAGGACCTTCTAGCTCATTATAATACGAAGCGGGGATAGGAGTTGGATATGTATAGGCGTATTGTGCAACCTTATGAATGTAGAGGGTAACGACACTGAGGCATGCATGACTTTGAGGCATTATCCCTGTGCGTCTCAGAGCTGAATAAAAAGCATACCTACTTTACAACTTTAACGAGTTGTGGAGTCAATCCGCGTATCACCTCCCTTCCCGCCGGCCGCACTTTCTTGCCGCGGACTCCTCCGAGTGCCCGGCTCGGCTCGCCACGCTCCTGGCGGCCGCGGGCCCGCACTCCCGGCCCGGAATGGAGCACCGGCACCCCTCAGCACCGGCATGGGCGGGCAGTGTCGCACCCCCTCAGCCACCTTCCCATGCACACCTTCCTCCCTCGATGGGGGGACCTGACCGCCCGGGGGTCCAACTCCCGGCGGTGAAGTGCCAGTTTAACATCAGGCGTCAGGCCCGAGATTATCAGCGCCGTTTATGTGAAGCGGAAACGAATCGGAAATCCTCCTCTCAATTGTATTTTTAGACACATAAATACACACAGGCAGGAGCAGGCAGAGTCGGGAACTGCCAGTGCCCGGTGTGAATGCGCGCGCGCACACACACACCGGGAAACAAGGGCGGGAGGGGGTCCCCGCCTCGCCGGAGGGACCTGATCTCACACAGTTCCCCCCGGGGAAACCCGGCGAAGAAGGGGTGTGTGAGCGTGCGTGTGCACGGAGGTAGGCAGGGCGCCTTGCGCCAGGGCTGGAATTGACAATAGCCGCCCGCGACTACAGTCTGCGTTTTGACACCCCTCCCCCCCCCAACTAAAATTATCCATCCCCCACTCCATCCCCCAATATCTGAACTCCACTTCCACCCGGGAGGGACTGGGGGGGGAGCAATCACCGGATTCTTAATAACCACTATTAACGCGCCTCACTTCGCCACCGAGCAGGGGGAGCGGGAGGGTCCTGCATTGCTAATTACACACACCCTTTTTCTCTCCTCTCTTCTTTGCTCCTGCAGACTGCCGCTTTTCGGAACTGCGTATCCTTTTCAATGTCAAAACAAGCGCGGGGCCGTGGCGGCCTCCCTAGAGCAGCCCTTGCCGCTACGGACCCCGCGCACACGCACGCAAATAGCCGCAAGTTTACAGTGGTGCTCTCTAGCTCCACTTAATACACACACCCGCCTTTCCTCACGCACACACATCGCTGTCACCTACCCCCGGCACCGTCGGGAAAACATCGGCTACGAAAGACGGGACGGAGGGGGCCGATATAAAGGGGGGGTTAAATACATTACGCAAAGTCCTAAAAAAATATTGCAACCCCTTCCCAGCAGCACGGTCTTACCCCCCCCCCACCCCCGGCCCCCACATACAACACCCACCTCCAGCCAAAAAGCACGGTAAGGGAAGGGGTCAGAGGGGGAGAGGAGGACTCGCATTCATTGCCTGCTAAGCAGGAAATAAGATATAAGAAGAAGAAATAAGAAATAATAAGAAATATTCCCCCCCAAGAAAAAAGTAATAAAGCCCATTCCGCAAAGCCCTTGCAAAGCCACAAGACTGTTTTTTTTGGGTTTTTTTTTTTTGTTTGTTTGTTTTTTTTTAAAGATACAACTTTTGCATGCAGAGGGGAAGGGTGGAGGAGTAAAACCCTCCCTGCAATCCGCATCATCAAGACAGACCTTTCCTGGATGGCTCAGGTTTTCTGTTGCCTTTTTTTTTTTTTTTCTGTATTTTTCTCTTTTCTTTCCCCCTTTACTAACCCCTATCCCCAAAATGGCAACAGGGCCTTCTTAGCAGCTTCCTCTTCTTACTTTCTCCTTCCTCGGATTCCCCCCCTTCTTGTCTCTTCTCTTTTAGATCGCGGTTTCAATCCCTCACCACAGACGCCAAAGGTGCTTTTGCTTGTGTGGCGGCAAATCCATGGTGGTGTTCAAATGTCAGATTAGGGGAGCGCACGACCGCCCAGCATACGACGAGCGGAGAGGGAGGAGGGCGGGAGGAGGAGGCACCCGGGAAGAGGGAGATGGACGGACAGATGGATGGACGGACGGATAGATAGATAGATAGATAGATCTGATAGATAGAGCGAGCTAGCGAGATAGAGCAAGGGGGAGGGGGAAATGGCGTCTTGTAAAACAGAATCCCGGAGTAAATCAAATTAACAGGCAACACCCAGAACGGTCCTGGATAATTTTAGCAGGACCCAAAGTAAAATGAAAAGGAAAAGGGGGATTGAAACTGATGTGGCCTATTGTGTACAAGGGGGTTAGACAAAATGTACAGGGGGGTTGTCAAAATGTACAGGGGGGTTGTCAAAATGTACAGGGGGGTACTGCTTAAGTCATAGCTGGTTTAACGAGCTCAGCAGATGTCTTATCAGACAAATACCAGAACAAAACCTCCTAGTGAGGAGAATGGGGGGTTGTACAAGGAGTACTGCTTAAATCATGGCTGGCTTGACAAGCCCAGCAGTTGCCTTATCAGGCAGTACTAAGATAAGGCTTCCTAGCGAAGGGAATAGCCCATTAAACTAGCGAGACATGGACCAGATCCATCCAGCTCCTAAAGAGCATGCGTGAGGACCAGAGGTAAAAAGTTCAAGCCTGAGGAAGACTCGTTTACTTCATCTTGAAGACCCCTACCCACAAGAGAAAGACTACTTACTTCATCTGAAGACCCCTGCCCAAGACCACCAGGAGGCACTGCGCATGCGAGGAGCGCCTTTTAGCTCATTATAATACGAAGCGGGGATAGAATATGAATATGTATAGGCGTATTGTGCGACCTAATACCTATTTATGACTTTACGGGATAAATGTAAAAGGAAAACGGCACTGAGGTACGCATGCCTTTTGGAGGACCAATCCCCCGTGCGCCTTCAGCTGAATAAAGCATACCTACTTTAACCAAGTTGTGGAGTCTATTCCGCTATAAGGGATGGGTAGGAGGAGAAGTGGGGGGGAGTGTGATAAAGTCAGTGCACTAGATAAGATACTGGATATTAAATCGATGAAGCTTGCCTCTGGCTCTCTCGCTTTTTCTTTACCTTTTTTTTTTTTTTTTTAAGGGAGCTTTTTTGCTTTCTTGTTGTTAGTTGGGAGCCTTTAGAAGCGGGGCAAAGTGGGGAGAAGCGTTTTCGGTTTTGTTTTTCCCAGCGAGAAATTGGAAAGGAAAAGAAAAGAAGCAAAACCCCGCGACGAGAAAAGGGCTGCTTTGGAGGCAAGGAATTCTGGGTCTCTCGTCTCCGAAGCGGGCCCGTGCTGGTGCTGGAGCTCTGCTGGGATGTGGGGCTGAGGCCACCCGCTCCCCGCGCCGGGCCTCACCGAAGAAGGGCAAGGGGGAGGCGGGGGGGAAAATACCCCGTCTTCCTGACAGGCCCGGGATCGGTACTCAGACACAGACACACAACACCACCGCCCCACACTCCCCCCTCGCTGAGAGTAGTCTCGGAAAGGGGTATATGGTGGCTTTTATTATGGCTTCTGACAGTAAGACATTCAGTACATTCAGAAAAAAAAGGTAATCACTGCTAAAGAAATCACAACACTCTTCATCCATCTTCAAACAAGGATAAACACTAAACAAATTTTACAAAATCTTTGCAGTCTTAGGGTTTGATTTTTCTATTTTTCCTTTTAACATTATTTTATAACTTTAAAAGTATTTCCTATTAAAGCTAGATTTAAAATGCTCCTTTTTTGTTATCTCACAATTTTCCTCAATTTTGGCCAAATCTGCACCGAGGCTGACACTTACATGTAGATAGTTACACAACTGGCCAGTTTTCATAGTTAACCTTGATTTACTTTGTTTCCCCAGTTTTCTTCCCATTCCCTTATTATATAAGGTTTTTCTCTTCCTTTGCCTTGCATTTTCTTTGTGTATAGTGTATATACTTTTGCCATGCTTTCCAGTGTTTCTCCTCTTCCTTACACTTTCCCAACTCCCAGATTCCACACTTGGGAATACCCATTACTCTATCCTCTCTGTCCTTTTTCCCCACACGCAGTTAATTCCTACTTCATCTCTGACTTCTTTTTTTTCAGATGTGCTTGCTGATTTGTCCAGATTTTCCACTCCAAACTTGTCCTGCCTTCACCCCCTCCTCCAGGATTCATCAATCACCACCTATATTTACAAAGATAAGTGCTCTCCCACACTTGGACAACTGCCTTAGTATGTCCTGCATCTACATAGCAGTCTTCAACTTACTTCAGACCTGACTTCCAGAACTTAAGCTCTGGAAACTGGAGAGAAAACACTCAAGATCAATGTCCTGGCACATAACATATTATCCTATGGGAAAAGTAGAGAAGAAAGGACCCAAGGGTCAAGAAGAAGGGGATTTTCCTAATTATGAAGCACTGCTAATGCCAGCAGGCAGAGGGAATAGTGGGGATGCTTACCTGCAGACACACACCAACCCATGCAGCCTGAGATAAGCAATCCAGCAAGCTGTTGCTGAATAGCCAGGCCAAGAATGTGATGTCTTTGGATGGGAGTGTTTTATCCCCAGAAGATAAGGTATGTTTGCCAGTGGCTTGAGACAAGGCAAGATTTTACCAGCCAGCCTCACAAGATGTGAAGGGTAAGATTCTGCTGTGCAGTGGTGACTCACTTCTTCTTTTCTACAGGGTAACAGTGTTACCTTACCAGAGTGGTACAGTATTGTCTGGTGTTTCAGTGAAGAACTATGATAAATGTGTTTTTTCTCTTCAGTGCCCTTTATTCATATGTAGGCTGCTAATGCCTTTTTCTTCTAAATCTGCTCTCTCACACCTCAAGACAGCTGGTGTAAACCCCTTCAGCAATCTTGAGGTGACAGCACCATCCCTAATAAAGCAAAACAAAAAGCACAAACCAACCCTGCAAAAGCAACAGCGCAAGAAATCTGGCACAAGAGAACCTAACCACCACCTGTTCAAGCATACCTTTAGGCTATACCTACATCTAGTGTTGCAAACCTCAGAAGAAAACTGGCTAGTTGGGTATTGACCATCCCTACTTTAGGCATCAGGAAGAAAAAAGCCTTGTTCAGAGAATCCCTTAAAAGAGAAAGAAAAACAAGCTAACGTCAAAGATTTTTATTTTCTTTCATTTTCTATTAGGCTTGAGTAGAGAGTTGCACACTGTGCCCATTATCAAGGTGTAGCAATGAAGTTGCCTGTTCCAACGAATGGCAACAAACAACTTTAACTTCTCACACTGCTCATGAACTTCCATTCATCTAGAACTTATGAGTGAAAATATGACCAACTTGGCCTGCACCTTATTTCTTCCTGTTCCATGTAAGAACAGCGGTAGACACCATTAGAAAGAATCAACAAATAGCTTTCAGAAATCTGATCGTCACACTATTTCAGTGTCCTTTGTTATGTACTCAGAGATTTGTCCCCCCAGTTATACACCACACTACTTAGGTTCATTGGTATGCATGCAGTGCTAAGAAGCTGTATTTAATCTCAGTGATAAAAGTAAACACTGAAATCAGAAACATTGATTATTTAGGAAAAAAACCCCAACAAAATAAAACAAAATCAAAACCCAAACTAAACCAATCTATTTGTAAATTCAGAATTTATTTTGACAAATTTGCAATAAGCATTAGCAATTGTGTGAATAAAAATTCAAATGGACAGATATTTTACTAGCTGTGTATTTTCTAGCTACTTTTATATTCTTTTTTTTTTTTGTCTAAAAAATAGATTTTATTCCTGGTCCCTCACTATTATGCAAATTTATACCATAATCAAGTAACATGCATAACAGGACAAAAAAAATAGTATCTGAAACAGGGTAGCTTTCTTCTCCCCCTCCCCCACAAGTAATGCTTTTCTTCTCAATAGCTCAGAAAACAAGAGAGTGTCCATCAGAACCTGCAGACTCTTCACAAAGACTCTCAGCTAACGTTACTGGTTTAAAAAGAGATAAGCCATATAATTTTACAGGAAGCGATCCACTGAATCCTTCAGCAAACACAGCTTGGCAATCTATCTTCAATTCAAAATAATGAGGTGGCAGGAGTGTGATGGAGAAATAAGTCTTCAAAAACATCACGTGAGGGAATCCAGCTGTGCTTGTATAGTTTCCAGCTATTTAAGGGAACAAAAATTAGAGAAAAAATTTCACTCATATAAAATGTTGTTTAGAAACATGCAAACAGCAAAAAAATCACATTCCGATATCTTCCACTGTGCATGCTAAATCTATTCACATAGCAATAAAGAATCCTGTACTCGTGAATACTTGTTTTTACATGAAGCTATTAGAATTCATTGTTGCAGTCTAAATATTCAAATTTTAAAGAAGCAGTTGTCTAAATACTGCCTTTTGTACATGCACAGATGTTTTGCTGTGTATTTCCGATGCATAATAACAAGGTAAAAAAATAACCGTTCATTTTGACTGTATTACGAGCCTGGCATTTTGACTGAAGATGTTACACAAAGATGCTGTTTCCAGAGAGCTCCTTGTTGTTAATCATCAGCAGCTCCTCTCGATCTAACCACCAGGTATGCTTGCAATGTCCCAGGCCCTGCCAATTCCAAATTCGAATGCACAGACTCCTCTTGAGAATGTGATCAAAGAAATCCAGCAGCCTTAATTAAAGTTGGATCCATTTTCCTTCCAGTTTCATTAGATTTAATTCACATAGGCAACACTTCCTGCTGAGCAGCATAAGGTGTTTACAAAGAAACTACAGTATTGTAAAATCTACAGACCTTGTTATAGAATTCAAACAGCTCCTGATGACTAAATTCTACAAACACTTTCTTCAGGTTCTGTGAAGAAAAAAAAATAAAGGAAGAAATAAGCATACTTTTTTTTTTTGGCACTAATTTCTGTAATTCAGAGCATGAGATTAAGCTACGTGAAAGATATTGGTTGCAACATTTAGTTTTCCTCCTATCGGCTATAATGTCCCACATATATGTATATTCCATTTCAGTGAACAATTGAAGTCTACAAGTACATCTATTTTGCTGAAAATAGTAAAATATTCTATGAAAATTATTTTGTTACCATAATTTTCAGTCATATAAAAATGAAAGATTACATTCATCTTTCTCAGCAGCCCACCTAAGATCTGGTAAATGCCATCACACAATGACAAAGTCAGCAGTGTATTTGATTGAACTTGCACAGCTATTAATGTACTGCACCAGCAAAGAGCTAATACTTCCATTCATTAATCTAACAGTTATAATCTTAGCATGCTGACACTGCTATAGGCATCTGTGCACAGATTCAACCTAAGTTAACAATTAACACAACAGCTTCAAAGCAGTGCTTAAACACTAAAAAAGCAAAATAACATAACTGATGGAAACTACTGTAGATAAAACAGATGGTGGTAATAATCCTCTGCATGCATGTGCTGATGTCTGTGGAGACAGGGGCTAAATTACAGTTTCTGTCCTGCTAAACTTGCTTGAAAGAAACAGGTAGCTTAATTCCTGCTATTTTCACTCACAGTGCAGATCTATCCAGACTGTTTCTAACCTTATCTCTTCTACATTGCTTTGTCACTTTCATTCTTTTAAAATGAATTCCTATGACTGCACAGCACATTCTTTGTATTGTTGCTCAACTTTCCAGACTGGGAGGTATTCCTGAGGATAACAGCTGCACTTCCACAAACACTAACAAGGCTCTGTGAAAACCAAACCTGGACACCAGTACTCACAAAAAACTATCAGCTGAAATAACGTACACAAGCAAAGTTTGTTTAATGGGTACCACGGTCATGTACCTCTTAAGTCAGTACAAAAATGCTTATTTATCAATTCTGTTTAAATAAGCAAGGATAATTTTGCATACAGACAAGGCTGTGGTCAGATTCTGTGTACCCTCATACCGATGCAAGTCTCGATCTAAGTCAATAGCACTGCTGAATTTGGCGCACCAAATTCACAGGAGCAGCAGAAGCCCTGGGAACTCGGGATAGGTACTGCCTGGTGCCTGCTCCTCAAAAGGAGCTGTAAGACACAGGAAAAGGATGAAATGTCTGGGGCCAGCCTGTCTGGTGCAATTCCTCCTCCCGACTCTGCAGAAAGAAGGATCCTTTCCAACAATTTCAGGAAGGCTACAAAAGCCTAGAAAAGGACCAGTGATTTGCATGAGAGACCAATCTTCCCCCTCTGGGAAGGAACAATGAAATTCTGGGAATCGTATGGTGAATACAAAATAAAACTAACACTACAGCAGTTCTCTTTGCCATGACTCCAGCTGATCCTCCCTCCAAGGAGCATAATACCGTGACAGGGAAGTAAAAGCATTTTTAAAGGTTTTCTAATAGCTGAGAAACAAAAAGAAAGCAAACAAGTGGTTTCTTTAGAAAAGAAAGGGGGTAGAGGAAAGAAGAAATATAAACTAACAGCAAATGGATCTACCATTTCAGCCTGGATGTTTGTTTGGAATCCGCCATTCCAGAAGGATTTTGGTGTTTGAATGAAAGGAAGAGAAACCTAAAAGAGGAGGTTCAGAATAAAAGGAAGATACCATGTCTCTTAAAGTTTATCAGTCACGCTGAATAGCCAAGGTAATCCCTTGCATGGTTTCTGGTAGAACAGTCTGCTGGATTTCAGTACAACAGTTTTTGCAATGCCTCCAGAAAGGGGCAGTGGGTGTGTGACACCTCCAACCACCAGATCTCATTTCTCCAAGCTCTATGTCTCATTCAAGATGGGCATCTTCCGGTACTCCTTCAGATCAGCAACCAAGATCAACTACTCACACACACAAAAAACTCCCAAGAAAATGAAAAGCTGGTCTTTCATATTTTTCCTAGCTAAGTTAATTACCATAAGATGGGGTATGCTAACAAAAGAAGTGTGGCTCTTTTAATTAAAAAAATACTAAAAAACTCCCCAAATCACTCCGCTTTATGAACAGACTGAGATCTCTCTTGCCATTATCATTTAATAATCGCAGTCTGATAAATAAGACAAAATTTATATTGCACTGTGGCAGGCAAATGCCTGTGGAGATCTAAAAGAAAACATACCATGTCAGGCTATGTTTGTGATGTGGGGGTGGGAGTGCCAATGGGAGAGAGGATATAAAAATCTTTTATGAAATATGTTCTTTATCTGCACTTAATCCTCTGCTAAAACAGAACTGTTCCGTGTGTGAAAACCTGGTCCATCTACTACATCACTTCAGTAAAGACCACTGCCACAACAAAACCATGCAGAAGTGTGGCATCAGTTAAAACTGTGGGGTTTGTAATACTCACTAGCATGAGCCCCTGGGGGAAGATGCCAAATGATCACTGTTACATGCTCAGGAGTTCCATATATAGACCACAAAAACATCATATCATAGCTAGGTCCTACATGAAAAAGCTACATTTGAGCAGGCTGATGGGCCCCAATTTTTAGCTGAGGTATCTATTCTTCACTTATTTGCTTTATTCTGTGTGAACACAAACAACTGTAATTAAAACAATGTGTCACAGGACTAGGTTAGTACCCAGTTCTTTAATAGATGATTAAGTGGTATTAAAAATGACTGTACAGATAAAATACTGCTGAAGCCCCTACAGAAGGCAAATTCCTGATATACTTTATGGCATTTTGATCAGATAAGAATACAAAGTTAAAACTGCAGTAATATTTCAACCATAACTAAAACATAGGATAAAAAAAAAATCACTTCCAGCTGACTTAATTAAAGGTCACTGTGCAGATAGAGTCTCAACCTATTTGTGTAAAGTGCAGCTAAGCTGCCTCTTTTATCTGAACATGCAGGTTTTCAGATGTTGTCTCTTAGTATGTGCTTCCCAGAACATAAATAGGAAAACAGTAATTTTCTGGGTTCTAACTTCTTTCTTCCTTCTATCAAGTATATAATTCCTTTTTTCTCTTTCTTGTTAAATTTCCTCCTATTTCTCACCTTTACTCTACTCTTACCCTCATTTCTGGCATTTCATTTTCTCTTTGCTATTATCATCTTCACATAAAAGAAAATTGAACACAGTCACCAGAAAAGTAAACTGAATTTATTCCCATTGTCACCATCAGTCATTCTAATACTTTTTCTTATTATGTCCCAAACTTTGTCTCTGTGGCAATAGAAGTCCTAGCTCCTACTTTTAAGGGTTTTAGCCTTTGAGGGTTACAGATTCATGACACCAGAGAAACACAGTTGTATTCTTATGAAGACAAATAAATCTATAGAATACCAAACGTTCATTCTTTGGACAGCTTTGAAAACAGGCAGACAGGCTTTTTGCCTGATCAGTACCAGTGAAGAGTGGCAGGGACAGCACTGGAGTGATACCATCAATGAGCATACCTAAAGAGCTGATGTGCAGCATCTTCAGCTAAATAAAGTTGCTGTTAAGTTCAATGTGTTCATCTGCTGTTAAATATGACAGAGCACTGCATTTATTACTGAGAAAGGCTGTATGAATTGCAGGTGTAGCCCACAACAAATTTTTACATTACTCTGAATCCATTGCAAGGAATATGGTAATAAGTTTTCTGAAATACATGGTTTAATGTGTTTGGCCACATATCACTACTGAACGTATTTTTCACTGTTAAAATTAATTTTTAGTGCCATTTTGCTCTTATAGATCTAGATGGAATCTGATTTCATTCTACCTCTAATCTCACCCCAGGGCTGTATCAATTTACAGTTTACAGCCTCCTGAGAACTGTGAAATTCTAATAAGTTTAACTGATTATGGTCGTTTTATTACTTATCTCTCACTTACTGTCTGGCATCATTGTAAAAAACACAACATCTTCACCAGCCTCTAAAAGAGCTGTTCAAAACCAAATTTTCTTTGGTGGGGGAGGGGAAGGGGAGAGAAAGAGGAGAGAGAAGGGAAAGGAAAATTAAGATAAAAACTTCCTGTTCCCAGTAAACATTAATACACTATCCTATCCAAAACAGGCATTCTGAATATACGGCTAATTCTACAAAATAGCCACAATCGCTTAGCTTACAACCACCAGCACACGATTAGGCAAATTTTGAACTGAACACAGTCATCGGCATAAAGTGAAGGTTCAATGATGCAAGATGTAAACAAGTCTCCAATTTCTCATTGCCTCAGCTAACAATTTATTTTAAACATGAATACCTTCTTGCTGCAAGTTGTTTCTGTGGAAACCATGCAAAAAATGCCTCCTTAAAACACTTCAGAAAGCAAGAGGTAAATTCCTGGTTAAAATCAATGTATTTGGGGGTTTTGGTTTGGTTTGGTTTTTTTAATCCAGTGCTCTAGCTACTTCTATTTTAACGTACTGCTGCAAAAAGCTTTATTACTAATGACAGTTCTGCAACCTTGTTTATTGCCCAGCTGCATTCCACACATTTAACACCCCTTGCCCATGCATAAGGACAGAGCAAGGCATTGGGAATTAAAAGACAAACTAATGATTGTAAAGCTAACTTGAATATGAAAAATTGATATTGCTGTAATAGTCAGCATTGCAAAATAAATGCCAAGTATTCTGTAGCAAACGGAGGGACAGGCTGGTTTGTATAGCTAAATGTCTACTGATAATGATAATCTATGACTAAGCACGTGTAAAAAAAATATAGTACATTCAGTGAAGTTAGTTAATAGTAACTAGGTGAAGCCGTTTCCATATTTTAACATAATCTTTAATACTATCTTGAGGAATACCTCAGTTAGGTTTAAGAAAAGAATATTTTCACATTTGCTTTCCATTTTCCAATTTATTCCTAATAGACATCTTTAAAATCTTAGACATAATGGAAGGATATGGGTAATTACACTTCATCAGTTTATGGCCAAATTCAGGCGCATTCCTAAACAGACGCAGGTTGGTTCTTACTAGCCTACGTTTCCCTCTCAACCTGTCAGTTTCTCTGCTACGTCAATTCAGAATTCCTTTAAATTTTCTTGGACATTGCTTAGGCACTTACAGATGGGAAGGGTAAGTTGTATCTCACAGAATTCATCAGCAAGTTTAAGGTGCATGGTCAGACAGATGAATTATAGTGTGGTAAGAAAAGCAGATGTGTTAAAACAGACCAGCATCGCTTAGAAGCACACCTGTTCCTTAACTCTCTGCGCATAAGAGGCAGCAATTAAGACTTCTTTGTATTCTTACATCAGTAGACGGATGTAATTCAGCAGAACACAGGGAGTTAAATACGAACTTATGCATCCCTAATTACACTTCTTTCACATCATCAGAAAGTGTGACCTTCAGACTTCATTTTTCTTCCAAGCTTATTTCCATTTGCAATACTAAATCATTATTTTCATCGAGAAAAAAAAATAATCATGCCTTATGACTGAACTACACGCATTTTCAAGTCTCAGTGTGCAACTGCTCCAAACCAGAACATCTTTCATACTAACCCTGTCTTTTCCTGATCAATATGTTAACATTTAGTTTGCACATATACTGCATGCTACCTTTCAAGTTGCATTTCTTTTTCATATAAGCTTAAGAATTTCAAATTCCCTGTGGTATTTAAGCAGATCAAAATCAGTAGCATACTAGGGATGTCTTTTCCTCCTTCCCTTTACAATATATTTGTAAGATCCCTACCCAACAATCTGTGTTGATTCTTGAGATCTAATCAATGTGTTACTGGAAATACATACAGATAATCTTACTCCAGCAGACTTACCCCAGCAGAAACAGGATCATCTAAGCATGTTTTCATGGAAAGTTCCTGGAGTAAATTCACTGCTCAGTCTAGTACTGAGCCAACAGATTCTGCATGCATTTGGAGACCTGCAGAAGACCTGACATACTGCCACCACAAGAACTGTCAGTCATTTTCATTTTCACACCTCCTATTGCCTTCCACCTTCCTGAAAATACGCATTACTGGCTAGCTGAACTGGTGCAAAGCTACAGACAAAAAATAGGACACAGCTACTAAGGAAGACCACATAGGCTGGGAAGGTCACAGAGTACTTACAGGCAGACAGAACCCTTACTTCACAGTAAGGGAGAAAAATGCTTTTAAAACTGAGAGAGTTACCTGGAAACAAAGAACTACAGTTTTCACCTTAATACAATGAGTCAGAATAAATACCATCTTGCTGAAGAAAAGGGAGATAGCAAAGCTTTCCAGCAGCTGTATCCAGGCAAAGGGTTCCTTTGCCTTGAATACACTAGGAATTTACATTTCTATAAATAACACTATTAGGTTAGTTGGTTTCTTAATTATACTTTTCATGGAAAACATCTCAAAAATAGAAATACAGAGTTGTAGGGATCGTCACTTATGTGCAAAGAGTATGATCAATACACTTTTACAAAAGCATCATAGTGAACACACACACCTTTTGGGGAGATAGGTGGTAAATGCACACCAGAGCATGCTCATAGCAAGCAATGTTTAAAAACAGCTTTTTACATACTGATACCTCCCTGTGTCCTACACAAGGAAAATGGCTCACAGAATATCTATTGAAAAGTTCACTTACTTCTATGCCTGTTCTGTATTTTGTATATACCTTCATATGCCCTTCCCTTTGAATACAAGCTCGTTATCGATTCCCCACTAGTCTCTGCATGGGATCAAGTCACTAACAGCATGAAGCATCCACCCACACAAACGTACCTTTGTAATTTCAGGATTCAATAGAAAAACATGAAGGTATAATTTCCAAATACAGTATCTAGGAAAAGATGTGTGTGAAAACTTCATTTCACTCACCAACAGGCCAACGCACAATTACTAAGAATATCACTGATTAATCTAAGGAACACAAGTCCTAATAATGACAACTTTCCTATTTCATCTCTCATGTAATTTTGCAAATTATACTGAAGTCCTAATACTGTAGAAAGCTCTCTGAAGAAGCAACTTTGCTAAAAGTTTAGAACAAATGTTTCCTTCCTTCCTATTAAATTTCACTGTATCAAGCATGAAAAAGACTCTCTGGGAAACATGCACACCCTAATTGCTGCATATTGCTTATACAGTGTACTGTCTGTAACTACCAGAATACAACTTTTTCTTTAGTCAGAACTCTAATGACTAAATAATTTTATTTCTTAGAAGAAACTAAATTCTTTGATTTTTCCAGTTCAACTTGTTTGGTACAGAAAGTATGATATAAAAAAAAAAAAATAAAGTTCGTGAACACTGCAAGGAAAAACAGTTACAACACTGTGTTTCACTTATTTCCACCAGGGCTATCATGTAAATCTTTAAACACCTTGAAGATGAGTGAGTTCCAACTTCTATTCTAAAGATATCTCACATCAGGACTGACTCAACAATCTTACATTCACTTTAAATGACAAGGAATTTACTTTTTGTCTTATGCTTGTACTTGTAGAGAATTACTGATGAAGAAAGAACCCAGCAGTAAGCATGCTGCCTCCAGAAATGCTTTCAAGTTTTCTACTTCACATGTTCACCAAATACGATCACAGCCAAAGTAATTTTTACAAACTATAAATGAAAAAGATGTTGCATTGGCATGGTTGTGAACTATTTCCATTATTGTACACAGAAAATAATCCAGTCCTAGGAAGGTATATGGTACTGACTGTAAGTATTAAGTATTACTTCAGTATTGGGATCTGAAAACTTAATAATATGGACTCAAATGGCAAACACTGCAACTTGGATAAGTACCTTAGCTCTAGGCAAACTGAAGTAGATTTCTATGTAGATAACAATGGTCAACCCTCCAACAGCAAGAAGAGCAACTCAACAACATGCACAGAGTGTTTCAGAGAGCTTGTCACACAGCTTGCTTGCAGCTGATGTTATTGAGTTGCAAATCCTTTATGTTCAAATCAGATACACATTTAATGCTGGGTCTGAAGACAGCTGGACTTGGAGAAAGCTCAAATTGTGATCCAAACTTCTCAGGAAGCCACCTTTTTAGTCTCAACTAAACCTAAGAAGGGGGAAAAGTCTTAGGTTATTATCATCCGCATTCACATCAAGAGCTACTGCTCCGACAAGAATTTATGTGGTATAGTCATGCAGATGAATAACACTTTAAGAAGGCTTTAGATTAACAGAGAAAGCTGGTATCTTTTTGATAGCAGTTGCTTCTGAGCCTACCTGGTTCAATAAGATACTGCAACACTGCATTGTTTTACCACAAAAGGCCTTTCTTCACCACCTGAAAACCTGAAGGTATCTATTGTTTCTACTAAGGCTCAAGAAAAGAGGCTAGATAAAAGATGCCAGCAGCAACAGGAAAGATCTAAGGAAGCTCAGATCCACATGAAATCAATGTAACTGATGTGAAAACACCCTTTAAAAACAAAAATCTGTTTGAATATTTACAAAATGTCAAGATTAGATAATTTGTAAATTACTTCTTTTGTTTGGGATGGGTCACTCAGAGTATCACCAATTTAAATTTAGGCAGACAAGCAAAGATAAAATGTTTGGGGTTTTCTTCTGCACTAAAAGGGTGTTAGTGGCTGTCAGCAAGCATATCTCTGATCTCCAGCAAGCAAATCATTCCAGCAGCTAGCAAATGGGTGCTTGCACACAGGTCTCAGCTGCTGAAAGAGACAGGAAAGCCATGAGGGATGTTATCCAGCAAGTCTAGTCCCCAGGAGGATCAAAGACAGAGCTCTTAGGGAATAAGACTATTAGAAAATTAATGTTTATTTTATTTTTTTCTTAATTAGGAAGTCACCTACTATTTCCACTGTACTCTAAGAAATAGAACAGACCTACACCTTTTGTTACAACACACAATTTACAAATAAATGCCAGACTGCTAGCCAGAATCTCTTCCTCACCAGAAGTAATCCAGCAAGGCCTTGAACCTGGGCTACCCGCTTGGATCAAAGCCACACCAATGCTGGAGTGTCATGAAAAAGACATGTCCACTTTGACACACGCAAACACGAATATTTCTCAGGCACCACAGCACAGTACAAAACTTTAAAAGGTCTTTAAAAGCAAAGTTTCTCAAAATAGGCAAAAAAAAACTTTTCCTTTTTACAAAGATTAAAAAAAGACTGGCTGGTATTTTCTGATATTTTCTGATTATGACTGCGAAATAAATGTGGAAATAACCACTTATTATGAAGCAATCCACCAACAACTTCTCTTTCTCAGTTTGTCACTGAAGGTTACAGATGTTCTAATTATGCAAAAATTAGCTATTTTGGATTTCAGACAATGCAATTTCAGTGATCTTCTGGCTTTGTTACTTTTGCTAACAGTTATTTAAAGCTTGATGCAGTGGTGTAGTATGAATTCTCACTACTTACAAAGCAAACTGGACAGAGTGCTAAGGACAAAAAGTACTACAAGTGCTGTGTGTTTTCACACACAATGAAGATGAAATCAAATCACACACCCACAGTTTCCTTTAAAGCCGGAATATGAATATATGTAAGTAATACCCTCCCAGGAAAGAAAACAAAAATTTTGGTTAACATAAGCAATTTGAAAGAGGGTATCAAATCCATTTTATTTTCCTTAAGTCTGCATGCTACTGAATTACAGGTCATGTAAGTATCTTTAGAAGAAAGTGAGCAATGTGAAGGAATACAATAATAGATTTGGATCATTCTACAGATGGCTGGAGTATAATGCAGTACTCAGGATGGCTGCAATGTTTTCAGCGAGTATCAATATGAAGATACTTTTTACGGTTTTCTCTCAAAACAAAGCCATTTAGCTTCAAATTAATGATTTTATTTTTTTTTTAAGCAGCACTGTGTAATGTAAAACTAAAATGGTAAAGCAAGGAATACAAATGGTGTTATAAGACATAAGCTCTTCATAAAGATCTACATGAAATAAGTATTTTAACTATGCT
Source organism: Neopsephotus bourkii (assembly GCF_033783945.1). NCBI lineage: Eukaryota > Metazoa > Chordata > Aves > Psittaciformes > Psittacidae > Neopsephotus > Neopsephotus bourkii. The sequence continues at coordinate 43,525 of NW_026902287.1, forward strand.
TGTCTTCCAAATTTTTATTTAACATGCATGTTCTTCAAAGGGAAAAATAGAAAAATAAAAGTGTTACGGGTAACTTTGTCTCTATGAACCACTTTACAAACTGACGTTTAAACTTGTATTTAAGACACTTTTTCTTAAAAAATAAAAATTGAAAGCTTATGATTTGTTTAATGTCTTGTCTACAATGATTTAATACAGATTGCAAGTGTAACATATGGGTTAGTCACTGATATTTAGATTTACAATCTAAGTTATGAAATTTTTAAAACAATCTGTTTCCAGATTTTTCTTACATCTCTTCTTATATATGGAGAGAATGCTAAGAATATGTTTGCTGACAATCAAAGGTTTCAAATTTAAAAGCAAAGGAAATACAATGGTTTAAAATATTTTCTCTTGAAATAGTATTTAAATACTGCAATGGAAATAAATTTATCACAAATTTTATTCTCCTTTTAGACACAAGAAGGTTTACAAAACACATACTGTTCCCAATAACATTCTTTCCTCTAAACTGGATATACAGACTTGATGATGGACTGGTAGGTGGGTAAAGAATTGGCTGAATGGCAGCATCCGAAGAGTTACAATCAATGGCTCAATGTTCAAGTGGAAACCAGTAATATGTGGTGTCCCTCAAGGGAAAGCTCTAGGGTAAGTAAGTATTATTTAATATCTTCATTACTGTTTTCAATAATGACACTGATAGTGGGCCTGAATGCACCCTCAGCAGGTTTGTGGATGACACCAAGTTGAGTGATGTGGCTGGTAAACTTGCAGGAAGGGATGCCATCCAGAGGGATCTTGAAACACTTTAGATGTGGGCCAGTGCGAACCTCATCACATTGCATGACCACATGGTTGACCACTGCACGAAGTTCAGCAAGGCCAAGTACAAGGTCTTGCACCTGGCTTGGGGCAATCAGAAGCACAAATACAGGCTGGGTGGAGACAGGATTGGGAGCCACCCTGCAGAGAAGGACTTGGGGTGTTGGCTGATGAGTAACTGAACATGAGCCAACTTCAGTGTATGCACATATCCCAGAAACCAACTGTGTGCTGGGCTGCATCAAAAGAAGCATGACCAGCAGGTCGAAGGAGGTGATTCTCCTCCTCTATTCTGCTCTCGTGAGATCCCACCTGCAGTCCTGCATTCAGCTCTGGATCCCCGACACAAGAGGGATGTGGACCCATTGGAGCGAATCCAGAGGAGGAGGCCATGAAGATGCTCCGAGCGTTGAAGCATCTCTTCTATGAAGAAAGGCTGAGAGAGCTGGGCTTGTTCATCCTGGAGAAGGCTCCAGAAAGACCTTAGGGTAGCCTTCAAGTACTTAAAGTTGGTCTACAGGAAAGCTGGAAAGGGACTTTGTACAAAGCTCTACAGTGGTAGGACAAGGGGCAACAGTTTTAAACTAAAAGATGGGAGATTTACACTGGATGTAAAAGAAATTCTTCACTATGAGAGTGTCGAGACACTGGAAGAGGCTGCCCAGAGAAGCTGTGGCTTTCCCATCCCTGGCAGTGTTCAAGGTCAGGTTGGATGGGGCTTGAAGCAACCTAGTCTAGTGGAAGGTGTCTCTGTCTAAGGCAGCAGGCTGGAACTGGATGATCTTTAAGGTCCCTTTTAACCCAAACCATAATTCCATGATAAGTCAAAGATAATATGCCTTTTTAACATGGAACATTATTTTGCAGATAAAAATACATCTTAATACTTGTATTAAATATTCAGACAAATTAGAATTATGTCATTTAATACTGAAATATCTTAGGGTTAATGCTGACATTCAAAATATTCAATTCCAAAACAGCTAGATTTTCTCTTCTTAAGACACAAGTAAATGGAACAATGAAGAAAGATACACAGGTATGGTAAGTTAAAAAAATGTGATTTCTAACATGACATAATGACATATACAATGTTACACAGAAAAATGCAGTTTTTGGATGCACTAGAGAGTTTAGCTTAAAGAAAGAAAGAAGAATGTGACAGTAGAGAGTACTACCAGGAAACAAACTGCTTCCACACTGGCTAAACATGGACTGCTACGTCTGGCTTTCCTTTATACAACAGAAATATCTCAGGGAAAACTTACCCACCTTGAAGCCACTGTACATTCATCCATGTTCTCTGTTTAGATGCCTTTAGGATACAACTATCTATGTACAGTAAATTGCTTTGCCTTTATCTTCCCGATTCACATATTCTTCTATCTAGAGCACTTTTGGTTTTTTGCTCTTTTTTTCCTAAGAAAAATTAGGAAGTGAGGGGGCTGAACTATTTCAAGTTCGAATTAAACATACATCAGAAAAAAAATTGAGACTCTAGACTTAATATTTTCTCCTGTTTAGTACCAAGGCAGTGCTCTAGTTGCATTCAATGTGTAAAACTGCAGTGACTGGTAGAAAACTGAACTGGAAAACATATAGTTGATGAATGAGCTGAAGAACCAGCAACAAACCCTGATTAACTTGGTCAGGTATTCATCTTGACACCAGTTTTATGAAAAAGCATATGAAGAGTATCTGTATTCTTACTGGTGAGCAACTGAATTAAGAGTTGAACATACGCAAAATGGAGATGCCATTAAATTCCAGAAACGAAAAAAGTTCTGTGACTGCTGAGAAGAGAGTAGTTCCACAGCCCTAAACAGAAGAGTGAATTACCAAAATTGCAAATGAGTTGCGTTAATGAGCACAAATAGTCCAATATGCCTGGGACCATTATTTTAGAAGGATTAAAGCACTATTGTAGGAGAATCAATTCTATTTGGATTGTTTCGTTTCTCTTGGCAATAAACAGATTAACTTGTCTGCAACCATAAACCAGCCAGAATCCCAGGGGTCAGGTAAAGGCAATGTGAGATCAGAGGGCATCTAAGGAATATACAGGTCAAACAGCTATAGTTTGACAGGTGGCAACCCACTGGCATTAGTTTTCCTAAAGCTGAAGCCTACAGAAATACTAAAATCTGGAATGCTAGAACACAGCCTGTGACTGCAAAGGTAAGGTCCAACTGAATAAACTGCATCCCCGTTACCAGGAAGAACTTTCCTAAATATACAAAGTGAGTTTTCATATTTGAACTGAAATGTTTCTTCATGAATTATTCATGTTTTCTGTCTGTTGGAAGTACCAAATGTGAAAGGGAACACCTGGGAGGCCAAAAGCTCTCCTATTTCCTGTTGTTCTATTCAACAACAGCACTTGGTACAGCAATGAAAGAAAGCTTTAGGACACAGAAAGACTTTCCATTCCTTTTATCTCTGGGAACTAAAACCTCATGAGGCTTCACTGAGACACCGCATCCAGTCCTGCATACCACCAGAACAGGGGGAGCTCAGCATCATCTGGATGGTTTTATCATCTGGATACACCACATGTGAAGACATACTAGGAGAAGTTGGTGTGCTTAGTTTGAAATAGGGCTAAGAATGGTGAATCTAACTGCAGTCTTATCTGCAAGAGTTTTAGCATTAAATTGTACCTGTGTGTCAGGCAATTTCAGTTTACCTTACTAAAGATTAAAGATCTTACTTGTTTAGAAAACCCACTTCTTAAAAAAGAATGATATTTGGTAGTACATAATAACCATACCTTTCCTGAAGAGTTGATAAGGAATAGTTTTGAATCATCCACGAAGATTCCATTTCTCTGAGTATTTTTCACAGGGAGTTATTCAAATGAAATCTCTAGAAGATGGCAATCACACCTTTTAGATGGCCACTGTTCCTCACTCTTAGAAAATAAGGAACTGGATGCACAAGGAACTTGAATAGATACTGGCTGATCAGCAGTGGCAGTAGAAAGAAATATGATGTAGGTAGGTTGGTAGTGGGCCACTGAAATTCACAAGTGACAAGGCTGTCTAATGGTCAATCTTGGGATCCAAACTTTGATGACCTCATGCTTGTCTATCACCACCAGTGCAAAATTTAATGATTTTTAAACAATGCAAAAGTACTCCAGCCCAATTTCCAAAGCTCTGAAACTTTAACGATTATTTAAAAAAAAAAAGTTGTTATTAGTCAGTTCTGCTTCTAGATTCTACCACTCAGAGCACCACTTAGCCACAGAGATCTTGGTGTAGAACCAAAATGCTATGCTCAGGTAATACAAGGTGCTAAATTCACTTCAACTGTTAAAATGTGTTTAACAGAAAGTCAATAGGTTAATTCTGCATTAGCAGTTGCATAACCCATTTCTCAGAGTAAAACGAGCATAAGCACACAAGGCTAACATAAACTCTGTATTAGTTGCACATATTCTAGATCATGTGAAAGAATGCAATCATGTACCCAATGTTACAATTCTTCTGTGAGCAATCTGGTAGTGCAGAGATACGGTATTAGTGACTGTGAAATCATGCCTAGACTCCATGGCATAAACTTAATTGTGAAACCATGGCATTAGACTTAATTTCTTCTCCACATACTGACTGGCTGTGAATTGAACTGAAAATGCTATTCACATGCTACTGTGTGGCAGTATTTCCAAGCACTGTTTACTTGGAGACTGAAGACATGCAGATGAACAACAAAATGGAGCTGGAAATTACCTTGCTGAAAGCTCTTACCCAAAAGCTCCCTGGCATATTTCACTACTTATGAAGCCATGCCACAAGGAATCTCATAGAGTATTACTGAGATAATAATAATAATAATAATAATGGTAACTAGAAAATGCTACATTTTCTACATTTCTGTTTAATGCAGCATAGCATCATGTTCTTAGCAGTTGCGTTTTCCTGTATAATGCATTTTGCTAACGCTGTGCTTACAGAAACCAGGACACGTTAAACACTGACAAAGATCTACATTCAAAACCTACACAAAATAATGGAATTTTAAGACAATTTACACTGGCTACTCCATAAAATCCCAGCATCCCACTGCTTCCAGTTGCTGACTGGAAAAAGCACCTAAAGTCTCTCCACTTAAATGACTTCAGTTGAAAATGCAAAATAATGCAAGAATTTTAAAACAAAATATAGTTTTGTCACAAATCCTGTTTTCCACCCTGACCACAGTCGTTTAAACACAGTGGTGTCACAGCCTAGAAAATATGTGATATCAGCTATGACTGAGGATTATAAAGTAATTAGCTCACACAGAGCAATCCAGAAATCAACGCAGACCTTGGAAAGTGTAGCCTCAGGATCAAGAGCTTGCAACAGCAGCTGCTGTCCAGTCCTGCCGTCACTCTGTGCTCTAGGTGCCAGGAGGAAAAGACATTCCTCCTTTCACCATCCCTGTAGCTCCCAACCAGGTGATACCTGGGCTTTGGTAAAAGGCTTTCCCCATATTTTTTAAACTACTATGCTGGCAGCTGTGTGAAATGAGGTAGGGGATCTCAGTCATAAACCCCAACGTGCAGAAAAAAGGCAACTGGAGTTCATGTATTTTACTGGCCTGAACACTTAATCAGTGAGAAATAAACTACTCACTCATCCAAAGAGATAGCCATGACCATCTTAGTACAAAACAAAGACTGCTCTTGCATATCGATGTTGAAGAACAGCGCATGAAGAGCAGTGCAGTCTTGTTACATATTAGAAACAACAGAACTGCAAAATAACAAAGTATAACCCAGGAAAGGTGGAAAGGAGACCTTTCTCACAGCAACAAAAGCTTATTGTTTTCTTTACTGCAAGTGACTGACAATGGCAGATATCACAAGCAGATTTTCCCTACTGTCAAGAAGAAATTTTGATGCATTATGGTGACAGACCAATATAAAGTCTATGTGTTAAAAAAAATATACTTACAGACACCTTATTCCTACCGAACAAGCTTTTGACCAGAGTGGTTCACTAGTGTTATAAAGAAAAAAACATGAGATTTTTTAAAAAGTTAAATACAGATGTGATTTTTTGCACTTAAAATAAAAATTCTGCTCCATGAGTGCAGTAAGTTTATTTAATGCCTTCATCTACATAAAAAAAAATTAAGAACCTGTAATCTCTCTATCAACTCTATGTTAAAAGACTCAAATTATGGCCAGTATTTTTGGCAGTATAGCCACTTTTCAGTGAACTGCAGTGAATGCTTTATTATCTGAGCTTTTTTGTAGCTGCTTTCCAGTGAACTGCAGTGAACGTATTACTATTTGGGCTTTTTCTTTCTTTTTTCTTCCCCTATCAGGGATCCTATTCATTGACATATCAGAAATGGTTCTTTCCCCACTACCGCAATGTAGAAAGTTTAGCATCAAAGGAAAAAGGTTACCCTAAAACCTGCGGGTAAATACTAGATGCATAAATGCAGCATTCATTGTTTAAAATCTTGTATTCCATCCTTTTGAACTTCTTTTTTTAAATAAAGGTCTTTTGAATGATAGGGAGGAAAAAGGCATCTGGAATAAGTAAAACTATTACAGAGCATTTTCTTTTAACAACATTGAAACGTGTGTATTGGCTTTATGTAAATGCTTAACACAAAAGAATTTTATTATGGTTAAGATATATTTCAGTGGACAAAAGATAAGAATGGAACAGAGGAAAAATAAGAGCTTTTAATGTACAAACTGAATCCTACATCAGTGTAGATTAAAAGAGCTACAGTAATAAATGAAAGTCTATGAAAACACATATATTTGAGCTTTTCAGCATCCCTGAGAATTTACCCAATATATACTACCTTTGTTTGCAGGTTTGTGTGTCATCTACAGCACAGCATGAAATGAGATTGGCTATACAGCCTAATGCTTTTTTGATACGTTTACCTAGCCACAGCTCCAATGTTCAGCTCTCCTTTTCTCTGAAAGATGAAATAGCTTGCAAATGCTTCAGCTGACTTCATTTTCCCCTTGATATTCAACACTAAAAGCTGGAGTTTTAAAAGTGGCACTTCTGAAAAAGCTTAAGAGACTGTAAGAGTAGTAACTTGGTTTGTACATAATTTCGTTGTGGCAATTCTATTTTTTTATTAGGCATAAAGTGCAGATTTGTATAAATGAGTGGCAAATTCAGTTCCCTCATGCTGCAGTGAAGAGCAGTAACAGCTTGACTCTTAAGATATTTTTATTTATTTTTCAATCCAAGCTTGGACATGTTTTGCATGAGAGATGATTTGAATTTGAATTTATACACTACCTAAGTTCTACTTTCACACTCCAATAGAAAATTTCTAAATCACACAAAGCAACATTTTCTTGGGGCCCTCTAAAAAAAAAATAATGAAAAAAAAAAAGCCTACAATACAAAAATCTTTCTATCAAAGAATTAAAAGTCTGAAATCTCATTTGAAAATTACATGCTTTAAAAAAAAAATTGAATTAATTAAAAAGCAGGTTTGGGGCAAATCTATCTGTCCATTACAAAAGACAATTAATATCTTTGACCAGAATATTAAGTCTTACATGGCCACAGAAGTTCTGACACTTAATTCAATACTGTATCATCTTGCTAGAGGGAAAATGTAGAATAGCTCTTCTGTAAACCCTATTAAAAATGTATGAGAGATTTTTTAATTTTGTAAAATTTAATTTTTAAATCCATAACCCTTAAATGTCATGCACATTAAAAATCAGCATGCATCCTAAACAAAACAGGTCAGAAAGAGGCAGCATATATTAATAACAATGGGGCAATTAACATAGAATCAGAATACCAGTCTTAACATGAGTAGGTCACACCAGAACAGTGAGCTGACTGACAATATGCAAACCTTGAGTCCCAGGCTACTTTTATGGCAATTGTGATGCACATACTTTATGCAGCCATGAGAAAACAAGCGTCACTATTTTTAAAACACATACCTATATATTTTTTTTTCCCAAGAAGAGTAAGAATTGGCAGAGGACAGAAAAAAACAATAAATGGGGAAAAAATTAAAGAGATTAAAGAGCTCTAAGATACAAAATGCAATTTTTTCCCCCTATGTTTGTCCTGAGTTCAGCAGTAGCAGTCATTTTTCTCCTTCTTAGTAGCTGGTGCAGTGCTGTGGTTTTGACTTTCAACCTGGGAATGATGCTGGTAACACCAATGTTTTTAGTTGTTGCTCAGTAATGTTTACTCTAACCAAGGACTTTCTGAGTCTCATGCTCTGCCAGGGAGGAGGGGAAGCCAGGAGGAAGCAGAGACAGAACACCTGACCCAAACTGACCAAAGAGGTATTCCATACCACAGCACGTCATGCCCAATGTATAACCTGGTGGCAGTTACCCAGAACGGTCCGATCATTGCTTGGGTCAGGCTGGGTATTGGTCAGCGGGTGGTGAGAGGCTGTATTCTCTTGGTGGTAGCAGTAGTCGTTTGTGTTATACCTTCATTACTGGACTGTTCTTATCTCAACCCATGGGAGTTACATTCTTTTGATTCTCCTCCCCATCCCTCTGGGAACAGTGGGACAAAGCGGGGGGAGTGAGAGAGCGGCTGTGTGGTTCTGGGTTGCCGGCTGGGCTTAAACCACAACAATGTTCCAAATGTCTTCACAGGAAACCTTAAAGCATGCCACTGGGCTATCCAGTACAGCCATGGAAGTCAGAGATACAACCCTGGAGAAATAAACTGTTTTTTGCTGCAATACTACAAAAATCAAATTATTTGGAAAATGCAGGCATAATTAATGCTAGACTCCACTCCTAATCCAAGGAAATACCAAAGACACAGTAATACTCCCTTTAAAATTTCTCAAACTTGAAAACACCTCAATACTCCAGAAAGAAGCACCCTTTGTCACACTCTGCTACCCATAACTTCAACTACATTTATATTCCATCAATTTCAATCAGTAATCTCTCTTCAGACTTTCTCTTCTCCCTTCATCTGTATTTCAAACACTTTGGGACTGTTGTCAAAGGTCTCTGAAAGTGCCTCTTGAAAGAGAGTGCCTGGCCTTCAGTAGTCATCAACCATTAATTAATTTTTAATGAATCTAACTACAGTATGGAAAGAACCCTTGCACACAAATCTGTTTAGCTGACAAAATAAGCTTGGAAATATACTCTTTGGCATTACAATTTTTGTTTAGTGTTAAAGTAACGACTGAACTGGCCCTTCGGTTTAATTCTTCCACAAAATACAAAACCTAGCAAGTCACACAAGAGATGAAACAGCAGTAATTATGAGACAAATATGTGGAATGAGAAAGGTAGTGAAAATGAGTAGGCAAAGCTTCCCTTCTTCCCTTAAAGACAATTAGCTTTCCAGCTAAAAAAACCAAACCCAACCACCTAATATTTAGGTTTCTTCTGTTTCACTCTGAACACCCTGAAACCCACACCTTCAGAGGTAACTGTTACCTCTAAATGCATATGCATTCCCACTAGATTCCAGCGGGGCTTCTTGATCCTCATGTGGGCTTATCTGTCCAAAAACCCCCAACAGTCCTGTATTCACAAGCTTGTCCCATCTTCCCTTAAAACCACAAAAAATGTTTGCACCCATATTGTTTGGGCAGGGCTTTCCAAAGGACTATTACTTTTTCACATGAATGTATCAACACTTCAGTTTTGATTAAAAAAAACCCAACATATCAGCTCCCTCTATAAAGCCAGTATGACTCAGCTGTATTGCTAACCTCAACAAATGCCTTCCTTCCATCTGTTAATTGCCATTCTATTGTCAAATTGAGGGGAATATATTAAGATGCTACTTAAAGGTTATACTACATTTTATCCACTCAGTTTTAGAAAGATGTCTTTTATAATGCAGTAGAGAAAGGGATATGCTTTAACTCCTTATGCACCTTACCCATTACTTCAGTTTTTCTCCACCTTTAGCAGAGCTTCCCTTGACTGAAGAATTCCCTCTACACATAGAACTCACAGTCTGGGAGTCTTTGAGTTCCTTTCATAAAATACAAGATTCTTAACTCCAGGACCAGGCAAAAAATTACTTCAGAATGGCAATGAAATTTAGAAAAGCATGATTTCCTGCTTTTCAGTTGTAATCCGTATACAATTATCAAAAGTAAGAACCGCATGTTGATTCTGAAAACAAATTATTTTGGAGATTGATAATGAAAGAGAAATACTGCTCACCATCAACCATCCTGCAAGCATTCATTCTTTTCTTGATTATTTTTTTCAGCAGATGGATAATTCCTTTAATTTTGCATTCCCATTCAGAAAGCTGAACTCCTTTTTTTTTTGCATACAGGTTGTTGTCTCCTAGTTAGGAATTTCAGAACATTACATATTTTACGTAAACAAAGCACAATGACTGATTCAACTACAGTTTCTTCAAACTAAGTACATATTGGTTTTTTTTACACTTACACTTTCCAAAAATAATCCAATGATTCCTTTTTCTATCAAATAATAAATAACAATAAATGTGTTAACTACTAATAGACTTATGACTTCATAGAATCACAGAATGGTTCAGGCTGGAAGGGGCCTTAAAGGTCATCCAGTTCCAACTCTGCCATGGGCAGAGACACCTTCCACTAGACCAGGTTGCTCAAATCCCCATCCAACCTGGCATAAGGGGCAGCCACAGCTTCTCTGGGCAACCTGTGCCAGTGTCCCACCACCCTCACAGCGAAGGATTTCTTCCTTATATCTATTTCCATGATTTTACTACAAATTACTAAATTTATAGTAAAAATAATACATTTAAGTCGCAGCAGGACTAACTACTAAAAATACTAACTACTAAAACTCAGTGTCAGATCACAAAAAGGATGCCATTTACTTTTCCCTTTTTTTTTGGCACCAAAGTGCGTACTCCAGTTCTACACAGTAAAACACCCCCCCCTTGAGCAAAACCCCTATGCAAGGTTATCATTTCAGTGCATTTGCTAGGTCCCTCAAGTCACAAAAATGCTCTGCTGTAGAAACGTTCCAGCAACCTGCTACAAAAAAAGTAGATTCTGCCTAAACATGTCTAACTACACCTCAAAAGCTTACATGCCTTTAGGCGACAGCACATTAATGTAAAAAGGATTTCCATCCAGCCAAATCTGGTAATGACTTGCAATAGTTGCCAACTGCTTACCAGCTTATGTTAAAAGAACAGCTGACTTCTACGTGTATACAACTGGTTAGGGATGCAGATTTCAGAGCAGTTTAGCTGACTTTTTATCCATAAAAAGAAAACTGGGTAATGCGAGTAAACGTCTCAATCAATGGAGAGTGCAGACCCTTTAGTAGAATGTAGGTGTTACACTCTCATAACAGATGTCTTCTAACCATTACAAAGTTGATACACTTTCACATGGTATGAAGTGTCACCTAACCACCCCAATATTGAACCATCCACAGATAGTTTCTCCTTCCTCTACCAAAACTTTGGAAAGAAATTTTTCAAGAATTAATTAACAACTTCTCTGAGTTTACTAAGTAAATTTGTATTTATTGAAAGTAAAAGTATTTAATCCAAAATATTGCTTATAGAACTCAAGAGTATTGGTACCCACTAAATTGAATTATCTTTTTAATGCAATCAAGGACGCTGCTACTGGATGGTGGCTTTTTGTTTGTTTCTGACCTTGAGCACATAAATTGGCCATTCAGGACAAATGAGTAGACTACTTAGATTTCTTAGTCGTAGTTGTAGTTTATAGTAAGCTAAACAAGAGTAATATTTAATCATTCATATATGTCCAGATTTATTTACTTTCTAAGGTTTATCCTTTTCCCCACCACACACAATGTGATGTGCATCACTAATGATACGTAAAAATGCTAATTAAGAACAAATAAGTATTTTCATTGCCTTTAACAGAATTCTGTGATTTTAGGTTGCAGTTACATTAATATCACTCCAACTAACCCCATTCCAACAAACAGTAAACTATTTTAATAAAGGCATATACTTGACTTATGTCCATAGATTTTTAATAGAAATAAACAATAGGCAAGACTTCTATTCTCCCAGTATGAAAAAAGAACAACACTATAAAACCATAATTGCTGTAATGACTTTATGAATCTTGAGTCATGAAATAACACCCATTGTTTAAGTATAATGTTCTGTAGGAAATCATATTGTGTGTGGCAGAAGAGAAAACATATAAGAGAGTAAAAAAGTCTACAAGATACATATTCTACATCTAGGGATATATTTAAAGATACCGAAAGTGATTTTCTCTCCCTGTATCTGAGTATCTGCCACAGCATTTTCAGAAACAGTATCTATATTTATGCATTGCTAATATTAGCATGACAGTTCTCTAAATTTATTCTGGCTCATGCCTGTTATGCTTATAAAATTCAACGCAACAGCAGCACAGTCCTAGTTGAAGATCTTGCTGTCTCCTCAGCTGCCTATGCAACAATCTCAAACACAGGCTGCAGAGACAATCTTTGCTCTTCGTTTAGCAAACCTTTATTTGTTGACAGCTCTGTTTTTTCCTTTTGTTTGCACTAATGAAGAAAACAAAGAACTTGCTGAATGCACATACTGCCTTAGTCCTTGTGTACAGAAGCAGTTCAGTATTTGGTAACTGCAAATTTACTGGCATTTGTGTAATACAAATAGCTCAATGTTTGGATGGATTATGATTTCATAGTGCACTGGCAGTGTTCACACATAATACATAGTTTTCTGAGATTCATCCAAATAAAAGGAACTGAACAAACAACAATACGTGATGATGACATGGGCGTCATCTTAGTTGGAAAATTTAGTGCTCCTCAAAAGTAAAACAAGTTATTTTACCACGGCATTGAATATCACTTCAGAATTATATTGCAATAACTACTTTTAACATTTAGGAAGGCCAACCCTTTGCAAACCCAGTGTCGATATATACTCTGAAATACTATATTTAGTCTTCTAAATCATTAAGCATGAAGCTGTACAAGTCATCTAGGAAAAGAAAGCAAATACAGATCTCAAGGAGTACTGAACATTTATATTTAATACTACACCACTCCTGTAATCCTACAGCATTAAAACTTGCATTCTGTACAGACCAAATATAAAAACAAGTTACAGGTATAAAGGCAGCGAGAAACCAGAATTAATTGGGACGCTTGAAGATGGTTTACATCAGCCCTCCAAATTATTTTACACTGCATGATTCCCTTAAGTTTCTTACAGAGCATAAATACAAGAGGAGTTTAAACACTATTGAGAGAGAAAGCTGTAGGGGTAAAAGAATATTGGAATGAAAACAGATGGATCTAAATTATCCAAATACCCACCTTAAATTCAAATGACGGTTCCTAAACACTGTGACAGAGAAGTCTGGAAGAGTGTTCCCACCAAAGAAATGGGGCCAAAAGTTGAGCTAATTTTACACTGAAGATCACAGAATTTATGAAGGAGCTATACGACATAGCAACCTAATGAAACCAAGGAAACAGTAGCACTTTTATTTCCAGATTCTTAAATTTTCATCCAAAGAATGAGCCACCCAAAATTGGAAATCACCTCTGAGAACTCTTATCACTGTATAAAATAGACCAAAGCAACTTTCAGAGGTATTAGAGAATATCAGTTTCTCAAAGCACACTAAATATTAACCTACATTAAAAATAAGCAAAAATTCCATTGTATGTTGACAGCTAAAGCCAGCTAGTGTCACAAACCCCCCTTCAATCTTAGAAGATTGACTTAACAAGCAAGCAGCCTCCCACTTATCTTGCTCTCTGCTCATTGTTTGCAGTGCTGTTTGTAATATGCCACAAAACAACACAAGGCTTTCAGTTCTACATCCAACACATCATAAATAGCAAAATGTACCTTAACTTTATCACACCTATGAAATCTCAGAAGCAGCTTTCTACTATTGTGAAGCAACAAAATCTTATATCAGATTGCCACACAGTCCAATAGTTTATTTTGCTTTAGTATTTGTGACAGCTAGTAAGATAAAAACCCACTCTGCCCAGACTGCCAGTCCAGTGTAGTATCCCCAAGACTACTGGGTACTCTAACCAGCATCTCTCCCACACGTAATTTTTTCCATCAAACATCCTAAACCATGTTAGACTCAGTAATATCAGAAATAGCTTTAGGGAATATTGTATATTGTCACTGTGAAACAGGCACAGCAGGTTACCTCAGAGAATAATCTCTTTCATTAAATTTTTAAGAAGTGAAATATCATTAGATGATTCATTCCCTGGAATCTGTATTGTTTCATAAAGTAATTGAAAAAAAGAGTTCATTGATCCATGTTTTACTTTTTTACTTTTTTTCCCCTTTAATTCTTTTTGGCACAGAGAAAGCACAAGTCTTCAAAATTCTGAGACGTAGTTTCAGTTTCATTCTTGCATTTGAGTCAAGTCCCAAAAGGGCCAATCTGCAGCTAAATGAACATAGGCAGAATGTTTAATTTTGTTACCATCATAGGTCTGACTTCCACACAACAAAAAGGAAACATTCCCAGTCAGCTCTCGTCCAAACTGAACCTCTCCAATCTTCATATCTGTTTCCATAACATCTCTGCTCTTACAGCATACTGCTTCTGCACCAAAAAGCCCTGAAGCTTCCTTTATTCAAATTTTTCTTTAAACACAGTCTTTTGATGCTTGTTTCAGATACCCAACTGAAACTATTTTTAGTTTTATCCTAGTGCCTTTATTCTGCTAACAAATATATAAGGAACATTTAAACCATATTGCAGAATTTAGGGGCTTTTATATACCTCTGAAAACAAGTTTCATTCTTTTTAATGAAAGTTTCCTCAGACAGTAAGAAAAGTTTCTCATTTCTCAAAAACCTCTTTTCAAACTGAGGACCTGACTGAGGCTCATTCTGATTTCTAAAAAGCAAACTTTAAAAAAAAAACAACACAACAATAGTATGCAGAAGTATCTTTGGTATCTTTAGATATTGGTTTAGGAGAAAGCGCAGCTATGAACAAAACAGTGACAAAGCTTGCTGCAGATTTGTCAGCTGCATGTTTGTATGAACATGGAGTGAATAGTAAATTCACATATTTTTATATAAGGCATGAGCACTAAGAAAAATGAAATAAAAGACATTATAGAAATTCAAGTTAAGCAGTTCATGGAAGCCACAGCTTAGGATCTAGCCTGAATGGCTTATTTTAAAAGTTGTAAAATAAAATGGACATTGCTTTCAAAAAATACTTTGAAAGGAGCAGTATTCCTCAGCACAGGGCAATAGCTAACTCTATATGGAACCACTAAAAGAAATGCCTAGCTTTATATGTTACTTCTGCTCTTCCTTGGCTATCTTTGCCTCTTTGAAAGATAAATATGCTTTCAAAACATCTACTTTGGGGTCTAGCATGTCCAAATAGAAATATTAAGCTAGACAGACATGGGAGGAGAAAGAAAGGTAGACAATGTAATGCGTGCAGTGATTCACTTGAGTTTTTATTGGTTCACTGTTGATGTGCTTCAGGATATATCACTTAATTAATATTACACAAAGATAACAGCAGTGTTCAAGGTAATCCTTTCAAAAATTCAGTCAGGAACATGTGCAATGATCAAGCTTCGACTACAAGCAGGTCTCATCAAGCTTTATGATGTACACAGAAACAGCACAGATAACTCTATCCTCTGATATGCCAGTAATTAAAATACAAATAATTAATTGAGATCAAGTTTTTATTATTAAACACTGTAACTTTTAAAGAACTTTAAACCAGGAGCTTAGAGGTTGAACAAATATTCAGGAATAAAAATGTAAGTATGAAAATGTTTCAGACTTTAATACAGGTAAAATATCTTGGGTGGCACTCAACCTTGTAAAGTGCTGTTGTGATCTGCTACAGGATTAAAATGTGAAGAGGCTAAGAAATTATGCACAACCTCAAATCTTTCTTCTTCCTCAAATTTTCAAAAAAAATTCATAAATGAACTGCAAAACCTCTTACACTGTTTCAAGCTCCTTCTTGGGAACCAACCATCCAAACCCTTTAATTTCTTTTGGATATTCCTGTTGTCTCAGTTTTCTGACTTCACCAGAACAGTATCATAACGACACAGATGCGAAGGAGGTATCACCAACTTGCAACTTCCTCAGTTTTCTTTTAGAGGCTGAAAGAATGCAAGGTTTTAATAAGGCTGGTCAACATTGCTCCAGTACAGCAACTATCTGCTAGAAAGCACTGAGTTTGATCTGTTTTAACAAAAGCTTAGCTAGAAACCCTCCTGCTTTTCTGGCAGCTCCTCTGCCTGCCTCCCTGGGCCTGAAGGCCGTCAAGGACATAAACGCCAGTGAAGTTCTCATATTTTCCACCAACCTGTCCACCAACCTGCTGCAGAGGCAAAAGTACCAGGACACCAGCAGTTTGGGATTTTCAAACCAGTGCTATCCCTGGCTGATGAACAATTAAGATATTGGGGCTTATGATCGTCAGACCTAACAGCAGCACCAACAGGGGCTGCTGGAAGCTTTGGCATCTAAGATCTTGCCAACAGGCTGTCTGATGGCCAGCCAGACCCTCAGGGCTACCAGTGTTTCTGGGTGGCAGCTAGCCAAACATCTGCTACTCTGTCATATGGGCTGGGGTACAAAGTCATCCAGGTTATCTCAGAGCCTGATATGTTCCTTGGCAAGAAAACAAGATCCCTATCTGCATGTAATTTTCCCACATCTACTGTTAGACCTGAACAAGGCTTTGTAGTTATTATAGTCCTCTGCTTGATAGCAACTGTCTTTTATCGCAAAGGATAAAGCATGGTAAGTACCTGTTTTCAATTTGTGTTGCTGGTGGGTTTTGTAAGTATACAAAAATCATATAAAAGAAGATGTAACAAGCTAATCCTTTTGCTTCCCGCCATCCCTAGAACTCATTTCCTACTCCGCAATGCTGCTGATTGAACCACAACTGTGGTATCATCCAAGGGAAACAGTCTGGCAGTGAAAATTTGGTTTTGGACAAAAAATCCAGGCTGCTTTTACTTACACTGCTGTTAAAATGTTTAAATAGCAAAAGCCATTAAATATACAAAGACACGTTGTATCCTGAAATCCTAAGCCATTCTGTGTGAAATATACAGCAACCAAATCTGAAGGGTAAAATCTAAGAATTGATGAATAAGCAACTGTTCGTTAAATAATAGATTACTTTAGGCATTATCATATAAAATGGACAAGATAAGCAGGAAAAAAAGCCTCATAGTCAAGCATTGTATCTGTTGCAATGGGAGCAACATATAAATGGGTTTAAAAGAGCAGTAAAATCATCATTTTCTGCGAGTAGCTGGTAAACCAGGAAAAAATAAAGTGGTTTCTTAAGTAAAATAAGCTTTGAAATGAGGTATAAGTACACTGCACTGAAATGGATGATAAGCTGGTGAAGTGTCCAGTAATAATGCATTTAAGTAAGCGATTTGGCTAGAATTTGAAGTCATCTGTGAATAATTTATCAAATTGAGTAAAGCAGCTCCACAGCACATGCTGGCTAAAAACTGCTGACTGTTTTTGCTGTCCTGAAATTCAGTCTCCCTCAGTTTTGGTTCCTTTTCTTGTATATCCATTAAATGGATGAGAACATTCCTGGATGACACTCAGGTGACAGCCGATTATAAAGTATATTTTTCCTAAAAATATTTTTGAATAAAGATGGTAAAAATCGTCACAGACTTTCTTCTTTCTCTGAGAAAACAGA
Organism: Neopsephotus bourkii; assembly: GCF_033783945.1. Lineage (NCBI taxonomy): Eukaryota > Metazoa > Chordata > Aves > Psittaciformes > Psittacidae > Neopsephotus > Neopsephotus bourkii. Next base: position 61,012 of record NW_026902287.1, read on the forward strand.
GGAAAATTACAACTAGTAATGCATTGTGCCTGTTCACACTGACACAGCGTGCTCTCCAGCAGTAGATTTCTACACACTACACAAAATACAATCAGTGCCTGAGACTCAGGTACACTTGCTGATACAGGATTCAGACCAATTTCTTTTTGGGTTCAACATCTGAGTATCTTTAATTCTAGCCTCACTAGAGAGAAGAAATGTTGCAGAAGAGCAATAAATTCCAGCTAGCTGTGAAAGAACTCATTCTCTAAGGCAGGTGTGAAAAACTTCTGCACCATATCACTTTCCTATGATTAGAAGTAGCATATTTATCACAACAAACTGTAAAGTCAAGGGCCATGACAAAGAGGCCTCTGCCCCTCTAATTACAACACACTTTGTACCATAGAGATTCTTGCCCTCAGCAAGCATACTTACCTCAAATGCAGTGATAAAGAGCAACCTACCTCCAACAATTCAGTAGTGGGTCCCTCCTTCCCTATCATATGTTTTTGCCCATACACAAAAAGCTCCGCTTTCTGTCAACCTGCCTCTAATGTGGCATAACATTTCGCAGTACCTCAGTAATGCTGCTCACAGAAAAACAACTTATTTCCCCCAGTTCCAACAAAGGCTGACTTGGCTCCAACTTGCAAAGCTCCTACCTCCCACCTCAGTATACCAAACACAGCTTTCAGTAAGAGAATCCCTTCATCTTTTTATTGTTTAGCTAGCTCTTGTAACAATTAAACAGAAAAAAAATAAATCAAAATTCAATTCCCAAAATTCAAGCATTCCATTCACTTGAACCAAAACCTTGATCTTCCTGCCCAGCAGGGAAAATCCCTGAAAAAACTATCTCTACTTGATGAAGCTCATGGCTGCCTTAGTTGTCATGCCTCTCCTCAGAATACTGAACATCAAGGAGAACAAAGAACATACTGACATGTTCAAAATATTTAACTTGACCCCAACTAAAAAATTTCTAGACTATTTATCAACAAAACGAAATGGCATTGCACACTATCTCACCGAAGAAATGTGTTGTAAGATTTAAAAAAAATAATACAAAGTTCCTAATTAAAAAAACAGCAAAACCCTTTCACTTTACAACTCTGAGGATAGACTACTCCTGAAAAAAAGGTCCTAAAGCCTATTAATTAAAATGCTTGGGCTCATTTTGTTGAACAAAGCATTTAGATTAGTGAATCCATGTAGAACTGATCACTATAATAACACTGAAGTTAGTGAGACAGAACTCAACATTAGCACTAGGAAATGCATGTTTTCTGTGCATTTTTGGTTTGGGGTGTTGTTGTCTGGTTTTTTTTTGTTTTATTTTGTTTTTTATATGATGACAGAAAAAAAACACCTATTTGCTCAAGAAGAAAATACAGCATGCATTTCTTCACACATCCCAGAAAAAGTTTGAAAAATACTCTGCTGACTTAACCTGGTGTGACGGTATAGATCATTAAAATGGTTTAAAAGAATTTATAAATATTATATATTCTGAAACGCATGTATGCTACTAAAAATAATATATTCAGACACAATTTCAAATAAAGTAAGTTCTGTTAGGGCAATATATATTGCATCATTTAGGGCATAACAGAATAGGAGCATGATGTAGCACCCCTCAACAGCTGCTCTTAAATTGTTGTATTTGAAATGCAACAGATGGAATAAAGAAGTGGAAATAAATACAAACTTAACTCACGGGTACATAGATCATCAGTTAATTCCATTAAAATGTGAATAGAATTGTGTCAAAATGAAGTATAATGCTGAACAAACTTCTTTCGTCATTCTGGTTAAGTGAATTAAACTTTCCTTGATATATTCTCACTTGAGGCTCAAGAATCCATTACAAATGTCTAAACCAAGACTGGATAACATATGTCTTGTGGCTTTTTCATATTATCATTTTAATTTTCAAAATATCTCAAGAGGTGAAAAAGCACTAAAGATGAAAGTACTTCTATCAAAAGAAAAGAAGAAAGAACCCACACAATTTAATTAGCTGAGAAACCAGAGCTTTGTTAAAAGTTGTAAATATAATAAAGGAGATTATCACTCAGCCACAGAAAAAAAAACTCCCAGCATGCCTTTCCAGAAAGATATTTAAATTCAACGAAAGATCAATTACGGTTTATAAGGATAAATATGAAAGTTAATAGAGAGTGTTGGCAAGCGCTGTTCTCATAGTAAGCTAGCAAAGTACCACGGATAAAGTAATCCAAAATATTAAAGCTTTAGAGACTATAGCTCTCCCAAAACACAACTCAATCACATACAGAAAATGAACAGAGAAAGAGCTTATCTGAGACTCTGGAAAGGCGCAGTCCAGAAGTTAATATTCAAACCCTTGCTATGTTTTGGCATTACTGAGTACTCAAAACTCAAGTTCAACAAAAGTATTTTTCCTCAATTGGCTGCTCTTAAGGTTTCCCCTTAAGGCACCTCATGTGCTAACTCGCCTCCATCTGAATTACAGCCTGTAAGGGCTTGCTGAGCCATGTACACAGGAATGAAGCAAGGTAACTTTAGCGATTTTATACCTGAGCCTAAAAAGCTTTATTTAAAGAATCCCAGCACCCTCTTCCAGGTTTGTCTATGACAAGTGAAGATGGAAGGAAATATGGAAACCCCACTCTTTATATGTTTTGAATGTCCCAAAGCTTAGTTAGCAGTTCAAGTGTACCAGTGGTGTCTCAAATGCTTCTGGACTGTGCCTCAGGCAATGAAAAATAATGCACTCACCACCTCTGCAATGTGACCTTGGTTATGAAGTCAGGGAACCGCCAACAGTCCCTGGGAATGGTTCAGTGACAAGGGTTCACAGATAGGAAAACCTCTTCAATTAGTAGAGGTTGTCCATCTTTTGATTTTTTTTGAGCTCAACGATGAACTCCTGAAGAGAACTGCCATCTGAGAAACCCATACAGGAAGGACAGCCAAGAGGCTGGGCTAGATGACGGTTCTCAGGGGCCTGAAAATTGCTACAAGATACATGAATAGATATGTGAATGAACTAGAACAATGTGTTATTGTTTATGCTCTATTCACACATTTACATTCTGGCACATATTTGCAAACACTCCAGCTGCATTCACTATGTTAACACTCAGTGTGGCAACCAGTGGAGTTGTTAGTGAGAGCAGCCTGGAAGAGTTGCATCTTGTGATTTGAAAAGAGTATATATTTATCCCAAGGAATCAAGAATGCCTCCTTTCAGGACTGAACTGAATTGATTGTGTGGGAATGATTCAGCTACAAAGGCTCCCTAGAGATGAACAAAAATGCCTTCGTGTCATGGAATTACTAATAACCTACTGGCATATATGACAATGAATCCTGAAAGTATAGTGAGAGGTAAATGAAAGCAGCATCTCAGAATGAAACCCCAGCAAGTCTGGTGTAATTTGTGAAGAGTAAGCCCAGTGCTGGGAAAAGCCCCTACTTGCCATACCTATTTAAAAATCCAAATTTTGCCAGGGAAAGAAAGATGTGTTAGGGCTTTGCCCTACAGAACCTAGGTGTTCTGTGCCCAGAGCTGTCACGGCACCTATGCACAAGCATGTAAAGATACAGCTAATCATTATCCCAGAAAACCAGAATTAAAATCCCACAGTGGAAGCTGAACACATTAAATCATGCGCTTTCTGGTTACTAGAGGCTTTGCATTAGCTGTGCACTACATCCTCGAAAACTACAGAGCACCAGTGAATAATCCTAACCTCGTGTTAGCAAAGCTTTTATTCATATGTTTCCTTGGTCTTCAAAGCAACAAATTTCCTGGCAGGCCCTTGATTCACAGGCCTAAGCCCTCTTTCCATTTATGTGGATTCTATGAGGAGATACTTCTGAATACAGAATGTTCTAATTATTCCTTTCACTGCCCTTACACCATCCTCCCATTTCTCAGCTGTTCTGCACAGCCTGGTTCACACTCCTGAAGTATCATCCCAGAAAGGCAGAAATTAGTAAAGGTATATATGGTGAACTGAAGACCAAGGGATGCAAGAACAGCGAACGACCGGTTTAGAACACAGATGTATTTACAAGGTTACGAAAAAGCAGGAACCAGCAGTATGTGAGGAAATTGATTGAGACAGAACTGAAGCCTGGGGAAATTCTGACTTCATATTATGCTATTACAAGTTTATTATGCAGTTTTAGGGAAATTGCTTAACACTTACCTATGCTTGAAGGTATACTGAGAATTGACTGTATGTAAGCCACTACCATTAAAGTTCACAAAGAACCACAGAAATAACCCAGCCACCTTATCAAGGCTTGGAAAAAGTCCAAACTATTCCTGAACCACTCAGATTAATTATGTCTTTATACTGACAAACATAACCTTCTTGCTGGTACCTTCCTTCTCTAAATCAGGAATTTCACACTAGTAATAAAGGATATGTCTGTGGGATCTAAACTGCTTATGGTCTTCAGGTGCACATCTTCACATCCCGAAGGCCTGTCTAAACCACACATGATTTGGTGTACAAGCTGTATGTGCAAACCAGAGGCTGAGTGCTGCCTGTAAAACAAAGTTAGCCAAAACCCAGAGCACTGCTCTGTGTGAGACCAGCTTTCTCTCCCAGCACGGGGACTGTGCAACCAGCAAGAACGCTGGCTTTCTGCACTACACAAGGGAGGTGCATACTCTGACATTTGTCCCTGTCCTTTGGAGAACAGCACTGGAGTGTATGAGGGGGAAAAAAATTAATGAAGCCTCAGCATAAAAATAAATCCTACTGGATGACTTCCACCAGACTAGTTAATGTCTGTGCAGGAAATCTGGCAGACTGTTGATCACTCTTAGGAAGTGACCAGCTATGTGGAACCATCAAGTCTCAGAACTTTAAACCTCCAGAGGGGAAGCAAACAGGTACTCTGGGGTTTTTGAGTAAGAAAGAGGGAAGTGTTGTGGTATCCATATATATATGAGAAGCAGAAAATACTGTTGCCACATTTCTCGACTTACTTTAAAATTAAAAGCACTGCAGGTATCCTCGCTAAAAAAAAAAAAAAAAAAACAACAACCCAACAAAAAACCTCAAACAAAAACCAACCCAAAACCAAACCAAAAAACCCTAAATGTGAACTGCTAGCACTCTTTCACAACCACAAGTCTATCCAAGTTTCATAGTTTAGAACGTTCAGGGTGACTGGAACAAAAAGTAGCTTAATTATGGTAAGTTGGTGTTCCAGAATATTAATTACTGTAATGAAATACAGATATATAGATCAGACAATTATAACACAGGCACAAGGAAAATTAATTCTTTCTTTGATGATTTGCTATTGTTAGACTTTGTCTCTTCCGACCTGCACAAACTGTGTGTTCCTTCCTTTTGAGAAGCCAGGAAAAATTTCTGCACCAAAAGGGTTGTCAAGTCTTGGAACAGTCTGCTCAGGGAAGTGGTTGACTCACCATCCCAGGAGGTATTTAAAAGACATGTAGATGTGGCACTTGCGGACATGCTTTAGCGGCGCACTTGGCAGTGCTGGGTTAACAGTTGGACTTGATAACCTTAAAAGTCTTTTCCAACTGAACAATGATTCTATGACTTTTCTTCCACAGCGGATAAGCCTTACACTTGAACAATAACAAGAAAAAAGTGGAGTAAGTTCAAACTGCAGCACATGTTGCAAACAAAGAAAATGCAGTTTCTTATTACACTGAGGTATTTCTGTTCAATTTTAATAAATACTTTAATTAGGAAAAAATATCTTTGCTACTGCATAAGGCTATTACCCTCTTCCTGTTTTGTAGAGTTTTATAATATTTGGAAATCAATATGACTCAAGTAGCACACAAAGTACTGAAAATAGAAACACCAATGGCTCAGCAGGATGCAGCATCCTTGAACTTTCAAATGAGATTTAGAAGAAAGAATAATTCCTGTAAAATATAGCACTTTCATCCAAACTAAGTTTTGTAGAGTTCCGAGAAAACTTTTATAATTACCATTATAAAATGGCATTAGGGGAAGCATTATTCTGCCTGGTCAGTGTAAGAGGCACAATTCTAGAAAAAATGACACATAATGGTGTCTACTGAACCTCATCCCTCACAAAGATTACTGCCTTTTTGCAAGTCACACAAGCACACAGATAACTATGCAAAATTTCTCATGAAAACGTAATTCATTAAGCAAATGCTTCTTATTTTCTAACTCCCTGGTCTTTCATCCAATTTGGGGAAATTTTTCTGCTCCCAGAACTTGCATGAAACCATCTTCCTAAGATGTAAGTGAAGTTGTCTGTTTACAGTACGGTCATCCCTACTGTCCTGTCTACATTTCTGTATCACTCAGTCTCCTGTGATTCGAAGGAGATTCTGTCACTCCATTATTACAGGATAGTCATAGTCTAAAATTCACCTGTATTAAAAAGCTTCATGGAAAAGGATTTGATTCACCATTTGATTCTATTACATTTGATGCTAATGCATTTGATTCTATTGATCATTTGCTTCTATTACAGCCATGCCCAGCACCACGTTGCTCAGAGAAAGATGAAAATCCCAGTGCCTGAGTTCACTCAATGGAGGCTTGGGACCTGCAGAGTGGGCAAGGAACAGTAGCAAATTGTACAGAGGGGGACATTCAGGCTTGCTGAGGCAGGGACAGCATCGTATTTATGAAATACTGCCCCTCCTGTTCTGTCCCCTGAACTCAGATGTTTTCCTAGGCAGCAGGATTGCAGCCAAAGGCTGCTGCCATCAGCCACACACCTCTCCAGCTGCTTGTGTAAATCACAAAGGGGATTCAAGAGGAATTCAGGCTGAACTGAAAACTATTTCCACACTTGGGCAGGGGACACTTTTAGTAGGAGTTCTTGGCTCTCCTCCGTTTTCATTATTTTTAATCACTGTACTTAAGGTACTTCTCATAAACATCCTTAGAAAGGCAGTCAGTGTCCAGGGAAAAGTTAAACAGTAACAGACACCAATCATTTACACCATTCCTTCCATACAAGTGCACTTGGATTTGCAACACATTGTATCTTTCTCTTTAGAATCAGAGGTATCTTTTTTCAGGAACAAGCGGCAATAGTACTTTATCTATTCAGTCTGCTTCAAGTTTCCTATAACATTACACAATAAAGTTAACTTACAATTTTCCCTTTATCCTTGGTTCATTCTTAAATTAAAAAATTAATCATGGGACCTACAGTATGCTGAAGAGCAGACTGAAAGCCAACTTAAGTGTTACAAACTGGGAAAAAAGTGACCTTGATTTGCATGGGTATTAAAGAAAGGCTTAATTTCTGAACATAAGAGATTCACAAAGGTAAGTAGATTGATTTCTTTGATATAATTTAAATATATAAAATGCTAAGAATAAAGAATACAAAGGAATAATAAGAATAAAAAAATAAAACCATTTAGAGTACATCATATATATTTAAATCTAAAATAATTCAGAAACTGAGATATACTTATAGTCCACTTTCCCCTCAGTAAGGCAGTGATACAATTATCACCATGGCAAATTTAAAACACTGGTTTTACATTTACGCTTAAACTTTCCCCAAGGATAATAATACCCATAAAAGACATACGCGCTAACACATCTTAATGCTTATCTTGCACAAGGAACTCCTGTAATACTATTGTTCACAAATTTTGCTTCTGAAAAATTGCCAGCCTCATGCACTGCTTGTTTTCCTAAGACCAAAAATAACTTCTTTTGTTTTTCTTCAAGGAAACAGCTTCAATCAAATTTCACTGAATAGTGTGACTTCTTTAATTAGACTGCTTTTCCAATATATTTAAAATGGACTTTATATACTGGTCTATTTGTCAGAGGAAAAGGTAAAGAAAAAAAAGTTACCTGTATTGTTCATTCATTCAGAAATTTCAGGGAAAAGCCGGAGTCTCTGTACGGCTGGTGAGTCAATACAGTCTCACACATGACTGGAAATTTGGCAGGAGAGATGTAACTCTAAGACAATTTTTCTGGAAATACAGCAAATACTTAGTGTACTTTCAGAAAACCATCTTGAAAAGAGCTAGAACGTGCAAGAAAGTGCAAACAGATGCAGTTGCTGTTGCAGTAATAATACCATATATGAAGTACAGATTTTAATACCCCATCACCTCTAACAGAACAGTTAGGAAACTACTTTTACCAAAGTATGTATCTGCTTAATATTATAATTTCTTTAGACTGACTATTCAGCTGATCCTAAACTGTTCTGAAGCATATGTATTTAACATCCAACATCTATCCTGCCTTCAGTTATGGGAGTAATAACAACAACAACATAACGCCCAAAACCAAAGACACAACACCAAAAACCCAGAAAGCATATAACATTACTCTCATTACTCCACTGAGGGGATCAATGGATTAACTTCTGGGCATTTATGAATATCTAAAATGTGAACATAAATCCCCATGCAATTCTGAGGTAGATGCAATACTTTTTATTTTCTGATCCTGGCTGCTCAATTCCAACAGGGTATACAAATTCAATCACTTTTAAATACCTGAGTAGACCCATGGAAAACAACAGAAGTATCACAGATGTAAAGTTAAGCAGAGCTCCCACACAGTAACATGTAAGATAAAAACAACAAAATCCTACTAAGGGCTCAAGACTTGAATGGCAAGAACTTGACAATTCTTTAAGACAGATCAGGAAAACAACAAAAATAGTCGAAAACTTGTGTGGCAATCAAAGGAGGAAAGCAAATCTTTTGTACCGTTGAGTGAATAAGTAATTTTCTTGAAGTAGAGAAACTAAAAATTGAAGAAATGAACTGACAGCTACTATGTATGGTTCTTAATGGATTGTGCGCCTGTGTGCACACATTTGTGTGGTCCAGGTAAGACAGAGGCATTTATGACGTCTTTCTCTTACATGGACTCTTTCTGTCAGATACTATATGGGCTTATTCTGCAGCTTTTCATTTAGTCAAGGATCTACAGGGAGTAGTATATCCTGCACTCAAAATAAGCAGAAAATTATCTTTGGTACCTCTGCTCTTCAATCTTATTAAAAAACACCTAATAGGTTCAAATTGCTAGGGGATGAGAACACAAACACTGACTACACAGATGATGCAACCCATACTACTTTAGAGAAAAGGAGAACAGCAGGCACCCAGCTATTAAATTGCTGGAACACTCTGCAAGCAACAGTACTGGGTACCAGTAAAACCTCATCAGAACTGCTACATGAAAATCTGGTCATCTGTTTGCAAGAAATATAATTCAAGTTGGCACAAGAACAGGAGAAGGATGCTAGGAATTGCAGGGAATGGAAAGTTTACTTATAAGCAACAAAACCAGCTTGGCTTCCATAAAGGATTGCAATACAATGACAATTAGGGAATAATATTGCTCTTTAATTGTCAGAGGAAGTGTCATAAAAAACTCTTAAGATGAAAGATAAAAAGAAAGATTACACACACAACACGGGAGAAAAGAATAAAGAGGATAAGTTTTGAAAAGAGATCAAATATTAGAAGGTTTATTGTCCTCAGCAGATTCTGGTCTGCTCAGTAGGCAACACCGAAGTTAAACCACCTAACTAAAGATGCATATAACTGTATCATACCGCTAGGAGATGCCTTTCAGTTTCATTCTACACCTATTCAATTTTTCCCTTAGGTGACACTTTGTTTTCGATATGACAAAGTGTATCACATAACTAGCATAAACTTTCAAACACATAGACATAAAAATTGTGGCAATAAATACAATAAAGTACCATGGCTTTAGTTACTACACCTATTCTGCTATGAAAACAATTAAATGCTATGTCACTTGCCCCCTAAGATAAAAAGAAAATTATGTATTTATTTTAGCACCTCTTGAATCCGATTACTAAACCAGAATAACAGTAACAAAAATAACACATATTGAATAATTTGGGGTAGGGCGGTAGGAATCTGACTTTGGAAATGAATTTTTAAAAGTATTAGGCTTTTTTGGAAAAAAAACACATAGAAAATGGGAAAAGGTTAGAGAACCCTACTAAGTAATTCCCAAAATGTATGTCAAAGTTTCCAGATGATTCCCTTTCCGACTAGGTTCTGGAACTTACAGGCATTAGCAATGAGAAATGTTATTCCAACATCTGAACTATTTTAGATCTAATGAATCAGCAAGAGTTATACATACGATGTTGACATACCAGCCAATTCCTCTCCTCTGGGAATGGCAAAGTTCATGCAAAAAAGCTGAACAACTCCTTAGACATCCACTGTTTAGCAAAACTTTGAGAACTGAAAAATAAGGTATTGTTCAAAATGGCAAGGCTTCACAAAATGAAAACACAAGCACTGCAGCTGTCATAATAAAAACCATGATGAAATCTCTTTGCTCTTGTTTTCTGTGAAGAAATACAAACTTTCAAAGCCAAGATTTGGGGAAGAACTTTATGGACCCTATTGAGTCTCTCAAATTCCTGCATATATTTCCCTGCTCTGTAACAAAGGTATTACTCTTTTTCTCACACTTGCGTGCACAGTAGCTGGTAGCGCAAATCATTTCCATAATCTAGGAGTTCAAGATGTCACCTGAATCATTCTATTATGGTGACCATACATGCTCTGTATTATAACTTTCAGCAACTCCTATTTATCTCCTGTTTATTGTTAAATAAACAACCCAGTTTATTTAAACTTCTAGGTTTAAATAGAGATCTTATTTAAACCTGCTTTTGAAAGAGGAGAAAAATCTTTGCAACACAATAACTAAGAAACTACTGAAATGCACACAGCTTTTAGGGGAATCTGTTCCCTTGGTTTAAATACATTCCATTGGGTCTTTCAAGCTAGAGTGTTTTCATAACCTTTAATGAAGGAGCACGAAGACTGAAGAGAAAAACACCTCTTACTAACCTTCAAAAAAACCTAAAAGGCACGTTTCAGGGCATATGAAAATTCAGATCCTGGCAGCTGTTCCTAATGATAAATTACAAGTTATAAAGCAGCATAGCTAGAGATTTTCTGGAAAATAAGTTGCATTCAATCTGGAATTTCAGAACTCATCTGAAACTAAAAGTCTGCCCAAGGCATATGTCAGTTTGTTTGCTTTATATTTTAATTAACTATTTTACTTGTTTTAAATCTGTTTTGCATGTGGGCAAAACTGGGGGGGTGGGGAGGGAGGGAGAAATTTCCTGTAACTGTGTTTATTTTTTGCAATAAATACCATGTTGATTCTTAACACAATTTTACTCTCATAACAATGCCATTGTTTTGTTATCCCTTCTCTAAACATTAGTGTCTAAAGTGATTATAGTTAGATAACAAGCTTTAAAGGCTAGGAAATTCAAAGATCTTTCTAAGAGGGAAACAAAAAAAACGCTATTCGAGTGTTCAGTAAAAGGTCTGCATTCAGACACTTTTTCCATGTGAAAAATTAACAATTTTACATCCTCAAACAATGTGGCTTGTGGCCACAGAGAAGGCAACAAGCAAAATATTACCGTCTATTGTGAGTTTAATGAAAACTCCAAACACAATTACATTTCATTTTTATCCAAACTAAGTTAACCACTACTTATCCTTGGCTTATATATCCAGACAGGGTTCTTTAGATCTTTTTCTAAATGTCTCAGCCACTTGGTAGGTACAAATCCAAGTGGCTAAAAATGACATGTGCCTTGTAGTCATTGTTTCATGAATAACAGTGCTCCATGGAAAAAGCATCTTACAAAGTTAATACAATGATGCATACAAGTAAAGTCAATTGCATATGGCTTTTACTGGGGCTTACAAATCTTTATTGCTGCTTTTACTTTAGAGTTATATCACATTTGAAATGCAATTAAGACAAGATATTTACAACAGTAATTTCCACCCTTCTTGTTTTTTCCCCTCTTCTGCAGTATCCATGTAACACATAAACATTTTACCACTTTTATTTTTCCAAGGCTCCTGCCAGTGAGGATCATTTACTCGCAGTAAAGAAAATCTGCACAGGATGCAGAAAATACTAGATGCTCTGGAAACTGTTGAGTTGGCTGTGTTTATTATTTTTAATGACAATTTCTTATAAGTATGGTAGATTCATATGTAGATTTATTCATTCCTTTTCACATGTTTCTTTGGGAAATATGATCTGAAACAGAATCCAACGAATAGATTCAAACGCTCCGGGGGGGGGGGGGGGGGGGGGGGAAGATGTATTCTCTTCCATAAGCTCTGACCCTAAGACTAAAGAGCCATCCTTGCTCCCACAAAATGAATGAAGAATTCTCTGATCTTCCTAAGCCAGGTTTTATCCTTTTCAGAGACTTTCCAATGGAAAGATTTGCATTATGGCACTTTTTCCTGAAACTCTTTTTTATTTTTGCCTTGGAAAAAAACCACCAAGTCTTAGGAGTTTTTTCTCTATAGAAGAGTGACCTCTGCAGTCACTCTCTGCAGAGCTCTTTAATCTCTTTCAGTGTCACAGATTTGGTGAGATGCCTTCTTCTGCAGTACAGAAAGAAACTTAATCCTGAAATGTTCACTCACGAGATGACCCCTCTGAACCTGTAGAAAAGGATTCAGAACCTACTGCAGACCACAAGTTGGATCGACAGTGGGATGATGCTGCCCTCTCTAGTGTATTAGCAGGAGTGCTGCATACAAGACAGTTTTTGTTGGGGGCTGGGAGGTGCTGGTAGAAGCAAAACATTAGCCATGTTCAGTTTCAATTACTTTACTTCAAATGTAGACAAACTGAAAAGAGTTCGGGCAAAAGCAGCACATGAAGTAACATTAAGAGAATGTGATTCACTAAAAAATTGAAAAAAATTATTTGTTCAGAATAAAAGAGATGATCAAGGGCATATAATTTACATCTTGATATTTGTAAAAGAGAGCTGTACTCCATGGCCACTTCGTTTGGTAAAAGCAGGCAGACTGACCAAGAGATTTAGTGTCAGTATCAATATAGCTGGAAAGATTTCCTTTCCAACTATATGGATAAGTCATCCCAGTAGAGAGTTTACATAAAAATTAAATAATATTTGCCACTGGGAAATTGAACAGTTACGACATACCTCCTAGCGAAGGCTTATGATGCACAATGACGCGCAAAGATGCACACTGCATCTTTGCATCTATATGCTTTTTGCTTTCTAGGCTGTCAAGTTACACTGTAAGTTCAAAAAGACAAACACAGGTACTGAGAACAGAAACTCCCTCCTACTAACCACCTTCTCTATTTGCATTGAGAGCAGTGTGAGAATGTAGGATACCACAGCTAGCTTCCAGCACAACTGGGATAGTTAACATAGATATCTTTACACCCAGCCCGAAGTCTCTACCTTGCTGCCTGCAAGATCCTTGCAGCACTTCAGGCCAGCCCACTACAGGTAGCTGCAGGCCCCTCTATCTATGTCTAAAGAAACAATCAGAAAACCTTCTGCAGCAAGGCAGAATAAACACAAACACAGCGACACTGAGCAGGACCCTATTTTGCATATCCTTCATGCTTTTTCATCTAAGCAGGCAACACAACAAGCCTTCACAGAATCATGGCGTGGGTGAATATGGAAGGGATTTTGGAGATAGTACAGTTCAACCACCCTGCTCAAAGTTTCTCATTACCACCTGTTGAAAATGGATTGATCTGAGTGTCACTACCAGCTTGTTTCAAATGAAGGATCTGCCATCAAGGAGCAGCAAACAAAAGTTTGCTGAATAAATGATTTGGTTAACATATTATGAACTATTTATGAACTACACTATGAAGAACTAAGAGTCCTTATGAAAAATTTCTTTCTTGTCCCCAAATTAACACAGTTTTTCATATATACTACAATTTCAGGCCACTTTTGATTAAATGAATGACCAGTAGCTAAAAGAAGAAAAATAAATACATACTGTCACAAGGCTATAGTACAAGAAAAAATAAACAATGCATTCCTTTTAAGTCCCATGAACAAAATGCAGCAAAACCCAGCACTTAGTCCTCTTCAGAAACTCTTACTCAACATCAAGAAAAATTCAAAACCATAATAACCATCTGAGCTTATGCAGCCCAATTTGGAAATACAGAAAGGTGCAATGCATGAGATGAACATAAAATAAATGTTAACTATGCATTTATTCAATATCACGCTTACCATACATGGTACACAAACCACAGATGTTAACATAGGATGAAGAAAATATATCCTAAAGGCTTTTTGACACATAACTGAGTGAAAATAGAAAAGCTGCCTTGCACTTTCATTATTTCTTGTCTAGAAAGTGGTGTATCTTTCTGATACACAACATCTTGTGCTAAAAGGAGTCTGCTCCTAAAGAGAAAAATCCTCATTTTGAAAGAACTGGTTACAAAGGAATAATAAAGAAAGTCTAAACTTATGCTTTGTAAATCTCCTAGGGACACAGATATTGCAAGTACAAAGGACTGCATCAGTTAGAATTTAGAGACCCAAAACATAGCTTGGATTTCTTTGAAAATCATCACACAAAGTGTATTGTGGCCAAGCTGCCCCTTCATTTACTCAGCTTTCCTGTAATACTCTGCTGCCTAGGGATGCTCTCTTGTATTTTTCATTCTCTCTCCTATAATGTATCCTTGTATATCCCATTATCTAGATAATGTCATCATGAGATTTTTAGTCTAAATTATCATCCAATTTATCCATTCTTTTGTAAGAGACTGAAATACCTGAGTAGTGCCTATAGAGATGCAAGAGCTTTATGGTCACACCAGTAAGAGCACTACAGTCAGACATCACTACAAGTTTCATTAGATATAAAAGAAAGCCTTTTTTTTTTTTTTTGTGAGAGTAATTGCAAGACTATGATAACGAATGCCATACACTTTAAATCTAAGCATCCATCTCAAATCTAAAGTAAAAAAAGTCAGGGCAGCTGAAAGTGCCAATGTACAGATTACTTATTGCTAATTTTGTTCTATTCGATACATTACCTATAGCTTATTTGGGTTTTCAGTTCTACAGGGAGAGACTTTTGTTATTTTTTTAAATTTAGTCTTTTTCTAAAGCAATATAACAAATGGTGTAGTCAAAACAAATGCCACAAAAAAAGAAGAGTGAAGAGGGCAAACACGAAGATTAAATTATCTTAAAACGTGCAGAGAGAGAGTTTTAGAGAAAGATCTCTCTTCAGTGATAAACTATTTGTTATTTATTGTTCCATAAAAGTCATAAAAATGAATGATGCAACAGTTATGAAATAAATAAATGAAAGGCAACTATATTTATAGGTATGTGTCTATTAGGAAGCATTTTAATAATCAGGCAATATTTTATCACTATCAACTTCAAATCTATTCTAGACTTGTATTTAAAATGCATATTCCACAACTACGACACTAAAATCCCACATCTCACAAATCACAATGCACACTGAAATCTCTTCTGTACTAAGTCAGTTTATAAAACCTGAGTCTTTATTTAGTGCTTAGCACTATTTCTATGTGAGAGGAAAAAAAAAAAGGTAAAAGAAGTCCCTATTAGATTTAAAAACAAAATAAAACCAATCCTGCCTTTCTAAAAATAAAAGAAAAACAAAACATGATTGCAACTTATAACTAGAAGCCTTGTGCTTTTCTGGGTTTTTTTAAACCATGTTTTTGAAGTGGTAAAAACAGGAGGTAAGTATTTCTGAAACTTTCTGCGGAGCTGTTTAGAAGTGCCATAAATATAGCCACTACCTGCAAAGCATTAAGTCTCAGCAGAATATGAAGCGTTGCTCCCAACAAGTAACAGCTTCTCTCTAAACTGCAAATTTGGTCAAGTTACAGTAAACGCTGTAGAAGTACTCAGTAAAGTTCTTTCAGAAAGCTTCTTCCTTGTGATGTATGCAAGTTTAAAAGATGAACAGTTAAGGGGAAGGGTACTTGCTGGGAGCTGCACTGAACAGACAATGTTGATGTAATTTTTTATATTACACCTCAGGGTTTGGTAGTTCTAGAAAGGTACCCATTGTCTAGAAACTACACTCATTGTTTGCTTGCAGATTTTATTTTATAGGTGAACACTGAGAAGGATGTAAACAAAAGAATAACTTACTCAAAAGGATAGTTTCCAAAAAAGACAGAGCTGTACTTAAAATTCTGAATTTATAATTTTGAGAGAGGGAGGGAGAGAGAAGATAACATCAATTTCAAAAGTTCTGAGTAATTACAGACAATTATACAAATAAAATTCTTATATTAGATGTATTCAGGTACTAACAAACACAGAAATGGTGAGAGTGACATATACATAGACAACCGTGTAAGCTCGAGAAGAACAGACCAGAGTGTAACACAGTTCCTTTGTAACTTATATTTAATGTCTTAGATACAACGTAACTAAATTTCCAAGGTATCAGTAATTTGTTGAAAATTACTTCAGATTTGCTGACCTTTGAAATAAATAGCTCAACTTCTTGTAAGACTACCCACCATAGACTCAAACTACCTGTATCTCATGCCTCTCATGTCTCTGTTACTCTGCATCACTTAATCCAATTCAAATTTTCTCAAGAATATATATATGTGTGTGTATATATATATTTTTCTTTGTTTGTAATAAGGAGAGTTTTGGCAACACTGCCAAAACCAACAATACTTGGGGTAAAATTTTCCATGGAGGTGTCTGCCTCAGACTTTGCTTTTAAATTTACTTAACTGTTAGCAAAAATTAGTTAGCTTTCTCAAAGAATTCTTAAGGAATCTCCCAATATCTTTGTCACAAGACTTTTCCTGCTATCGTTTGCATTACTCACTAATATAACTTCTACAACAAAAGAAATGCTATGAATAAACAGCATATTGTGCTGTAGTCAAAGAATGTAGGATGACAATAATTATAAGCAGACACATCCTCTAAGTTGTGTGCTTGAACCTTAAGATAAATAATGCTATACAAGTAATTAACTCAGGATCATTTATTAAACATGCATGGATTCTACAGACTGCTCCCCCCTCAATCCACAATCAGATATTCAATGAAATGACAGCTGAATCTTCCTTATTACAACAGCAGCACTTCAAACGAGTGCGCTGACTCTCAAGGTTAAGCATCTACAGTGAAAAAACTGCAGTCATTGTTACAAATAACAGTTTACCATGTACGTGCATCTTGCATCTGGCATTTTACTTTCTCCTTTGTCTTGCTGACATTTATAAAAGATCAAGTTATCACTGTGAAAAAGTACCTTGAGTTTCATAATTGATTTTGGCCCAGCATAATGTCTGGTTAACTACTAGTTTGCAAATAATGATGAATCTGGATTATAAAGACTAATTTTTACTAGTCCTGTATTTTTTGCTGGGGGTGAGGGGACGGCAGTAGTAAGGAACTCTTTACTACACAGTAGTAAAGCCTGGTTTTCTCATCATCAAAAGCTGATGGTACCAGGGAAGCCTAAACATCACCAATCAGGTTACTGAAACATTTGCTAACATGCTATAATAAATATACATAATGCTGTAAAATATGTTACACATGAGACCACAAAATATTGGACAAATTAATTTACATTCATTCATTTAAAATTATAAATCTCTTTCACATTTAGGTCAGTCACATCTTCTGTTGATAACCAGTCTACTACCCTTGAACTTAGACTCTGTTTTGATTGCAAAGCTAGAGATGCAGTTAAAAACAAAAAGCTGCTGGTACTCTCTGAAAGACAATTTATCAGTATTTCTGTACTCAGAAGAAGGAAACAAAAGTGAACAACAGCCATTAAAAAAACATTTCACTTCTTCCAATGTCACATACAGGCACTGCATAAAGATATCTGTCTTATTCATAACAGAGACAACTTTTAAAATTTGAAAGTAGTTTTTAAAGTCTTGAGGGTTTAAAGCAAATCATTCAGGTAAACTTTTTTTAAATGAATACTTCAATAAAAGACAATAGCAAGAAAACAATAAAAGTGAAGCAGTACTTCTAGCTTCTGCAAGTCACGGGTAAGATGACATGAGCCTTTAATTGCTGCATGAAAAAGCATGCCACGTGAGTATAATTTGACTCAGGGTGATTCAGTCCTCCAGTAACTAACACACGAACTTTCAATTTGGAGAATTAAAATCAAACCTGAAAAAGTAGGTACTTCCCTGCAATCAAACTAGAAGCTCTTTTCAGCTCTACAAAGCAATGGACTCAATTAAAATAAGTACTTGCATCTGATTCTGTGACAGAAAGATGAAATTACAACACTGCTAGCAGCAGCAACTGAATGGCAGACAGTAATCATGACACTAACATTGCAGTACACTGCAGGATCAGCAAGTAACATATAACTAGATTAATTTCAATAATTTAGTGAGCAACTTAGAAGCTAGTCTTTTTTTTCCACCTGCATTTACAAGCAGGATGTTTATTATAGGAATGCTTAACGGTGTCTACAAGTACCAAGTGTTTAAATATCTAAAGCACTAATGAATACTTACACCATACAGTCAGCTCAGAACGCATACACCAACTATTCCTATAATACCTAAAAATGAATACATTGCTTCTAGACTGATTTGTATTAACTATTTTGTGTAGGTGTGGACTTCTTTTATCTGTGTTAAGATTTCCAATAACTTAAACTTAATCTAAAACCATACAAACCTACAACTATAACCTATTTGTATGTCGCTTAGCTGTAAAAACTATATTTCAGCAATTCCATTGAAATGTATTTCTCTTTATCAAACATTTATGTAAAGTGTATCCTAAATATCAGCTACAAGGATGACTGGAAAACAAGAGGAAAGACAACACTGATCATGCAACCTGCCAAACGGAAGAATAAAAATGCAAGTACGCACTGTACTTCTTTATTTGGTGGATTTTATGAATATAGTTATAATGGTCAATATCATAAATGCTATGATCTATGTGTCTATGATTAGGCAGAAACATAACTCAGTATCCCCTAGCTACATGAAGAGTGATAGCACTTAGGTTTTTTGACCAGTCCTTCAACTCACAGAAAAACACAACTGGCCTCCTCTTCCGACTTACAACAGTATAGATTTCTCACAGCAGTAACTCTAGGAAGTTAGTTGTGTTCTGTAATCTCAAACTTTCAGGGGAATTAAACATTTCTTGGACGTCTAAACTAATCCCTTGAATTTTGCAAGCTAGCCATTGAGTTAGGTTCTTCCAAAGCATATTGGGTGAGAGTAGCAGTAAATCTTGCAGTTCTGTCACATCCTGACTCATTTTCCCACCCTACTCATGAGACAGCCTTATCCTCTATGCACCCACCTCTTTTACTGCTCTTACTTTCCTTTTTCTTCATTAATCACGATTCTCCAAAGTTTCATTTTATGATCGAGGTGTAACTTGTCAGGACTCAAGATGCTACTGTATTAAAAGGAGATACACAGTCACTCCTGGTTTTCACTGCAAACAAACGGCATGAACTCAGCTCTCACCGGTCAAGTATACCTGAGTAATAAACACCTCCAAACATATCACAATTAAAAAGAAAAAAATCTCTTAAAAATAACGTAAGAGATCTTTGGGCAATTAGGCCTAATGTGACTACCAGCTTTTTGGTTGAAAAAAGACAAAGAGAGAGACAGACATTGTGTTTCACAGCTTAAAAAAAAAATAAACAAACCGAACAAAAAAAAAAAAAAGAGTCCCATATTTACATCTTCATGCACAACTTCCTGTGTTTCTGAAATATTAAATAAAGAAATGTTCTCTATGCCTATAAAACACAGAAATAACCCACTGATTCTCAGCTTCAAGAATCTTCCTTTTTAATCTTACATTTCTGAGAACACCAGGGCATTTCTGTAAGGCAGGACAATACTATTACTTAAATGCCTATGACATTCGGAAACCTAGATATAGAAGGGTTATGTACACCACTTTGAGGGGGTTATTTAAGTGCAGCATCTGCAAAAGTTTATCAAAATAAGTATTTTCTAACTAAGTCATTATTATAGTTGTGCATTTCTTCTACTAAATTAAATTTCAGGTTGAATAGATTTCCAAATTAATCTATTAACATTCAATTCCAGTGGCTAAAACAGACTTGCTGGAGATATAGTTGGCCAGGCTTATTCCCCGCTATTTTCACAAAAGCAGGGTTACTAGTGAAAGTGAAATTGAGCTTGGACACCCTAGAAGTTTGTTTGGAACATCTTCCCCATTGAGTTCTGGGTCCTATTTCCCACGAGGAAGTACCCAAGTTTGCTTCTTTTATCTTCTCCCTATTTAGACTGCATTTTGTAATTGCTATTGCAGCTCCTGAAGCACCACAAACTGCCCTGACTGAATAGGAGATTTCTTCATACAGAGGTTCAGGGTTCCCAGCTACTTGAAAGACCTTTTCATGGCACAAGAAAACCGCACATTTGCTTGAGGCACGGGAGGAGCATACATTGACTGTATTTATATACATAGTTTTGAGTGATACGTGCGCTGGGTTTTTTTACTGTTTCTCTCTCAGAATGGCTTTGGTTTTAAATGGTGCCATCTGTGATGTCTATGCCCTCCAAGCTCCAGAGAGACCTTAGGCTCACAGTATCACATTTCCACCCCTCTAAGGATATCAAGGTGAAAATGCATCTTTTTAAATAGCTTTGGTTACTAAAAATACAAAACCCTGCATTGCTTTTGCAATACAGAGAACTCAAAATAAGAGGTTTATGTGTAAGTTTATGAACAGTTTAGGTTCCATCTCTTTGATCATAAGCTGCTACTAATATAATGTCAAATCACAACACTCTTCTGCCCAAAAAAAAAAAAAAGTAATCACATGAAGAAATTAAAATAAGGTGGAACAGACCCAGATAGAGAGTAATTAGATGTATTATTTCCAGTGTTAAAAAGTAAAAGTGAGGTGTCATGAAAAACAACAAAGCATGCACTTTGTTTTCTTCGCATAGGATCACTACAGTATATAGAAGGCAGAAGTATTTTCATGCCCCTAAGAAGTCCTTCTCCTTTTCCCCTTAAATAATATTCAGTCCTAACAAAATCTGAGTCTTTTTTACTTAGCACAACTCCTATCCCACCAATTTCTTTTGAATAATCAATGAAAAGGCTGTTTCATAGAAGCATCTATGTTCTCCAAGTCAGCTTTTATCTCCAGTGCTCCTTCACTGATGCTTAGCATTACAATGGTGTCAGTTCCACTAAACACTTAGGACAGTAACAGGAGAAAATCTCTCAAAGCTGTCTATAACTCCATCCTTAACCATGACAGAGCAAAATACTGTATCACATACACCTGACCTCCACCTTGAATTATTTACAGTACTGTGGTGCAAAACAAATGTGAGCACGTTAACAAAAATCCAGCTCACATATAACTGAGCCTAGAAATATTAGATGGCAGGAAGGTCACGGCCCATTGCCCTGGTGTAGGTTTTGCTGTGTTCTGAGCACAACTCTGAGCATCTCCCAGTACCCAGCATTTCCTACTGCACCATTTGCAAAAGGAGGCATTTCCCTCCCAGCGGCTCACTGCTCTGTCACCACAACAGCTATGCTCCTCAGAGAAAACTGCCAAACAATAAAAAGCACTGAAACAAAGACTTTAATGTGACTGACAAAAGTGTTCACTTTTGGAAGAACAATGGATCTTAACCACATTCAGAATGGGAGCCTCAACCCTTCAATTTAGCTTTTCCCTCAAGTGTCTCACACCTTCAACTATGAACTAATCAAACTAAAAAGGCAGAGAGATTGTCAATTCTATTTTTAAATACAAAAGAGACAGCCAGGTACTATCAAGATGAAGGCTAGCAAGATTGACACAAGTAGGATTTACGTCTAACAATTATGTTGGTTGAGGAAGGCACACACCACTGCAGACCTTTTCCAGCAGATTTTACAGAGTATGTTTCCGTGGGAGAAAAGCAGGCTTGAACACTGTATTTCATTAAGATGTTCTGTAACACAATATCTGGCCTGTTAGAGTAACACTAATAATTTTTTTCGTAATAGCTTTGATATTCTTTTTCCTCATAAAGAGGAAAAATTAGTATGTTTCCCAAATTTTTTTCACAGCATGAAGCAAGCATCAAAGCAGAAGTCAGTGTAGTTCTGAGTATATATATTAATTTTCAGAATCCAAAGATGAAATATCACCAGGGTTCCAAATTACTTGCCTAATACATTTTTTTAAAAGTAGGCTTAGACAGCCTTAAATAAAGGGCTTATAAAAAGGCAAGCTTATAAATAAACATATTTTACATACAAAAAAGTTCACCAGAAATTCAGACAGACAGCTAAGCGTCATCAACAGTTCTTTTGACACTGAAGACCCTCATTTTCTTCATTTGGCATTATCATCAAGTCATGTTGTGTTTTAATGGACAGATTATCAAGTAAATAAAGAAGGCTGGGTTTGTATTTGGTCACATTCAGAAGCAAACAATCCAGGCTACCCTCCTGTTTAGATCACAGAAATATATGTCTTAAAAACAGATACTTCACTAAGTCCTACAATACCAAACTGTACCAACAGTAATAAATAAGAAAAGACAAACTGAATGTGAAACAGCAAGGGCTCCACTAAGAAAAAGCAATGATACAATGTGGAAGGAAACTACTGGACTAAAATGAGATTAAGAGTGGAGCTCCTTACAAACCATTCTAACAACTGACCTTGTAGCAAAATGGGAACAAAAAAAAAAAGGATCACATTAATGACACTTGATGACAGAAGAAAAAAAAATATTGGAACTGCTATCAATACAGAGGAAGATCAGAACATCACATTGCAAGAACTGAATATCCTTTGAGAACCAAAGGGATAGTAATGAAAAAATGCATTAGCACAAAGTCAAGGTCAAGCTTCTGGGAAGAGGAAGAATTTCTACTGTAAGCTAGAGGATCATCAGCTTGAAATAACAGAGAAGGAGAATGACTTGGATGTATTAATCCATCAGGATGAACACAAACTGTCAGAGAGATACAGTTGTGATAAACACAACTGCAATCTGGCTGTATCAAGGGAGGAATTTTCACTAGAGATGGGGACGTATTAAAGCCATTTTAAGAGAAACTGGTGAGATCTCTACAGGAACTCTGAATATTTCTGGTCACTTGTCTTACAAAAAAAAAAATAATAGAAAAAGGCAACAAAAAACCCAAACACGATTTAAGCTCAAGCATATAAAGTCAATGAAAGTGCTCTCCATAAACAAATCAGGGATGGAAGAAAACATAAGGAGAAAAACTCTAAAGCTGTAGGCTCCACTGTCACACAGGAATTGCTATTAACAAGCAGAGCTGGGAACTGGAAGCCCTTGTCACTGAGTAAACAATATACTCAACAGTTCTTACTAGCAGTAATAGGGGCAAGAAGGGTCACAGGAGCAAGGAACATTTTATTTGGTTACACACAATATTACTATTGTTGAAGCCAGAAGACCACAGGCAATCTTCCTTTCTAAAGGTCTTACTTATATTACAACCTTTCCTTTGCTCACTTTCTCCTTCCCTACACAGAGTACAGAAGCACAAGACTATTTGCACACACTTTCCTATCAAGTCTTATCTCGCTGAGGTATTCCTTAACCCAGGGACTCTAGTCCAAAGGCTAAAACACCAACATTTTCTGACATACCCACTAGCATACCTAAAGGAGTGGAAATAATTTTGTCAGGCTCTCCCTTAAACAAAAAACACAGCGTATTTTTAACATTTGCAGTACATCCCAATGCAGCAGCACCAGACAACTTTATAGATCATGCTGTTCTGCATAATTAACCAGTCTGCCAATTCTAACTTTTTCCTCCCATCCTTACATTGTAATCCCATGGAAAGCTGGCAGTAAGGTAACATCTGTTCCATGCTGCATTGTAGAACAAACTAAATAAACTATTCAATCACTTTAACCACGCTATTTAATAAGCAAACTTACATAAAGATTTCAATCTTTAAAGAAACACTTAACTTCTTATGTAACATGCCAGTAAATACAAACACAAAAACTGAATCATACCAACAATAAATATTAGTATTTAAATGTTAAAAAGCAAATGCATTTTAAAAATAAGGTTCCAATTTGAAGATAAATAAATAAGGGTGCTTAAAAGCAGTAACACCTGAAAAGAGTTCTCTTCCATTTGTTTTATAACTTTTCATCATTAACTAGAACCAGCTAAGACCATGCACTTGAGCAATCACAGAGACCAAAAAACAGCTTGGTTATGCACTGTCACAATCATCTCACGCCTAAACCTTTCCGACATAGTCTACATTCTACACACCTGTAATACTTACAGAAACATAAACTTGCAGTTAACAACCTAGAAGGGTAATTTTCAAGCTATTATTTTCAAACATGGGGACAATGGACTGTCAAAACACTGCTTGTCTTACCCAAAAGCTGCGTATTATCTCAAGGAAGAGGATTTTGCTATGAGAAGCCAGTCAGAAATCCAGAGCTGTCTAGCAATAGCCTTCTTCAGTGACAACCCTGAATATCTAGCATACTAGTTATTTACATTAGTCTGGCCAGATTATGAGCGTGCATCCAAGCAAAGTAAACACGTAGCCACATCCCAAATCCCTTGTGTTCAGAACCTTCATGATTCTTACCCCATTAGCTGTAGAATAAACACACATATCCTAAGACCATGGAGTTACTGATGGGAGACTACACTACTTAAACCCGGCCGCAGATTCAGAGATCAGGCTAGCATGCACTTTTGTTATTTTAAAAGTGGATGGTAATAAAATTTGGACATACCTAAATACAGAAGTGCATATTTAGTTACAAACATGAACTATTTGGACCACTGATATAATCACAAGCCTCTTCTTTAGGTACTGTCCATGGCTGGTAGGAAAGGTAGTGAGCTCTTTACCTATGGATGGGGAGGTATTTCCAATTCAGTATGAAAACAGGACAGATATATTTTTTTGTCTAGCTCTGTATTATCCCTAAACTTCACTTAAACTGCATAATTCCCCCTTCCTTCTCCCCCCTCCCCCAATTTCAACCACTGTTGTACTGATCATATGAACAGTTAGGAAGCACTTTCCTTTAGAGTTCTCTAGAGCTTGCACTTGCAGACACTGTGCTAACACACTGATCCTAATTACTGCTGCTACTTGACCTGGGTTCAGCAGTAGCAGTCATTTTTCTCCTTCTTAGTAGCTGGTGCAGTGCTGTGTTTTTGACTTTCAGCCTGGGAACACCACTGGTAACACCAATGGTTTTAGTTGTTGCTCAGTAATGTTTACTCTGACCAAGGACTTTCTGAGTCTCTTGCTCTGCCAGGGAGGAGGGGAAGCCAGAAGGAAGCAGAGACAAAACACCTGACCCAAAGCAGTCAAAGGGCTATTCCATACCACAACACATCACAACCAGTAACTGGGGGCAGTTACCCGGAAGGGAGATCACTGCTTGGGTCAGGCTGGGTACCAGTCAGTGGGTGGTGAGCGGCTGTATTCTCTTCCCTTGTTATTTCCTTTATCATTATTATTACTGGTGGTAGAAGCAGTGGTTTTGCGTTATACCCTAGTTGTACCATAGCTAGAATGCAACCCGTGGGACTTACATTCTTTTGATTCTCCTCCCCATCCCTCTGGGAGAGCGGGTAGTGAGTGGCTGCATGGTTCTGGGTTGCCAGTTAGGCTTAAACCACAACAGTCCCTTGTGGTGCCCAATGTGGGGCACAAAGGGTTACAGTAATGACAGATCTGACTGGAGTGTGTCTAATAGTATTTGTGATAAGCATTCACTGTTTCAGATTAATAGTCACTCATCACAAC
This sequence comes from Neopsephotus bourkii, assembly GCF_033783945.1. NCBI lineage: Eukaryota > Metazoa > Chordata > Aves > Psittaciformes > Psittacidae > Neopsephotus > Neopsephotus bourkii. The sequence continues at coordinate 86,671 of NW_026902287.1, forward strand.
GCTGATTTATTGGAGGTTGTTACTACAACTCAACAAGAAGCCATGGAAGAACTACAGAAAAAGATTCAACTGAAGCATGATGAAAGTAGTAGAAGGCACATGGAACAAACTGAACAAAGCAAAGAAAAAGGAGCTGAATTAAGTAGTGGAAGACATGCTAATACTGATTATGCACTGAAACTTAGACCATATGAACGAAAAAAACATTGGTGTTATCAGTGCTGTTCCCAGGTTGAAAGTTAAAAACACAGCACTACACCAGCTACTAAAAAGAAAAATGACTGCTACTGCTGAACCCAGGACAGTATCTACCCCTTATTCTATACCATTCACATCATGCTCAGATTCCACATTTTTCAATATACTATCACTCGTCTCATATATATATACATATATATATATACACATATATATATATATATACACATACACACAAATAGAAAGAGATATCATTCCTTAGTGCATGGACCAATCCCTATAAAGCTGCTGAGTTCCTCCAGCCCATGATGTGGGGCTCCATCTCTTGTAACAGTCTTTCAGGGCAGGAGATGCTGTGTGCAGTGTTGGATTGTTGCCTGCTGATGGTGCTGCAGAACTCATCTGCTTTCATCAAAGTTCATTCTTTGTTGGGATAATGGTCAGAGGGAAGTCAGGGCCAGATGCTGGTGACCTGAAGACACCTAGGTGGTGGGCTATAAAAGTGCTACGTAGCAGGCAACAGCATAAAATTGAGTTCATTGGCTGTTTTCCCCCAAAATCAAATCCCCTTGAGGTACACATCAGACTTCCCCATCTTCCCACGTTACCCAAGTATATCTGGGTCCCTGAGCAAAAGCAATCCCATGAGAGCATCTGCCTTTACCTGAAGCAGGAATAACTCAGACTGTCTTCCGCAGCAAATTCTTTATGTGCACCACAGGAACTTTGTCCCCTTCTACAGTATGTAAAAGTTCTGACTGGGCTGGGCCAGCCCTGTTGGCAGATCCTCTGGTGCTGACCAACCAGGTGGCCTTTGGTGTATATCCCAATGTTTGAAACTCCCACCACCCATTGCTCTCAGTGTAGCTGTTAACACCCCATTGTACTGTTTGATTTTCCCAGAGGCTGGTGCATGGTAGGGGATGTGATATACCCACACAATGCCATGCTCTTTGGCCCAAGTGTCTATAAGGTTATTTCAGAAATGAGTCCCATTGTCTGACTCTGTTCTCTCTGGGTGCCATGTTGCCACAATATCTGTTTCTCAAGGCCCAAGATAGTGTTCCAGGCAGTGGCGTGGGGCACAGCGTATGTTTCCAGCCATCCGGTGGTTGCTTCCACCATGGTAACCACATGGCACTTGCCTTGGTGGGCTGGTGGGTGTGTGATATAATCTATCTGCCAGACCTCCCTGTATTTGTATTTCAGTCATCATCCTCCATACCAAAGAGGCTTTAACTGTTTGGCTTGCTTAATTGCAGCACGTTTCACACTCGTGAATAACCTGGGCAATAGTGTCCATGGTTAAATCCACCCCTCCATCATGAGCCTACATGTATGTTGAATCTCTGCCTTGATGGCCTGAAATGCCATGGGCCCACCAGACCAAAAATAATTCACCTTTATGTTGCCAAACTAAGTCCATCTGAGCCGCTTCAATCTTAGCAGCTTTATCCACTTGTTGGTTGTTCTGGTGTTCCCCCATGGCCCAACTCTTGGGTACATGAGCAACTACACGGCAGGCGTAACTTCACCACCAGGTCCTGTACCTGGGCAGCCATGTCTTGCCACAGTGCAGCAGCCCAGATGGGTTTACCTCTGCGTTGCCAGTTGCTCTGCTTCCATTGCTGCAACCACCCCCACAGGGCATTTGCCACCATCCATGAGTCAGTACAGAGATAAAGTAATGGCCACTTTTCTCGTTCAGCAATGTCCAGGGCCAGCTGGATGGCTTTCAACTCGGCAAACTGACTCGATTCACCCTCTCCTTCAGCAGTTTCTGCAACTTGTTGTCGAGGTCTCCATACAGCTGCCTTCCATCTCTGATGCTTTCCCACAATACGGCAGGACCCATCAGTAAACAAGGCATATTGATATTCACTTTCTGACAGTTTATTATATGGTGGGGCCTCTTCAGCATGCATCACCTCCTCCTCTGATGGCACTGCAAAATCCTTGCCCTCTGGCCAGCCCATGATGACTTCTAGAATGCCTGGACAACTGGATTTCCTATTCGAGCTCACTGTGTAATTAGTGCAGCCCACTTACACTATGCAGAACCGCTTTGCTGTCCTGCAGGGGGCTCATGAGGAAACGCGCCTGCGCCAGAAACAGCCAGCTGATGCACTAGTAAAGATTTCTGCTGGTGCTGCCAGGAAAAAGCGGCAAGTCGTAGTGGTAGGGGATTCTACTTTGAAAGGGACAGAAGCACTCGTCTGTCGGCTTGACCCGGTCTCAAGGGAGGTGTGTTGCCTACTGGGGGCACGGATCAGGGATGTGGCAGAGAGGCTGCCTGCTCTGGTAAGCCCCACGGACTATTACCCACTCCTGGTGATACATGTGGGTGCTAGGGATATAGATAGTAGTAGTCTGGGGGACATAAAGAAGGACTACAGAGCCCTGGGAGAGCTGGTTAAGGGCTCTGGAGCTCAGTCTTTTCATCTATTCTCCAGGATACAGGGGAGGACCTAGAAAAAGCTAGGAGGATTAGCCAGGTTAATAAATGGTTCAAAGGGTGGTGTCATAGTCAGGGGTTTGGGTGTCTTGAACATGGGACCCAAGTTTGTAGTCCAGGTCTAGCGGGGGCTGGTGGAGCTGGTCCAATAAAGAAGGGGAAGAGCAGTTTTGGTAGGAGGCTTGCCAGACTTGTGAAGGAGGCTTTAAACTAGATGTGTTGGGGGAGGGGGGCATCATTCCATCCCAACACTCCCAGTCAGTTACCAGCACCTATAATAAATGCTTGGACCAATGCAGAGATATTCCGGCTGCTCCAGCCAATGAGCCGGCTTCATTTGGAGCTCAGCTCAGATGCCTCTATACAAATGCCCGTAGCATGCGAAACAAACAAGAGGAATTAGAGATGTGTGCTTGTTTACGGGACTATGACATTGTAGGCATCACAGAAACAATGTGGGATGGCTCCTATGAGTGGAGTGTTGGAACGGAAGGTTACAGACTCTTTAGAAAAGACAGGCCTGGCAGGCGCGGAGGGGGAGTTGCCCTTTATGTTAGGGATAGGCTGGAGAGTATGGAACTCTGCCTGGGGACAGGTGAGCAGATAACAGAGAGCTTGTGGGTCAGGGTTAAAGGGAAAACAGTGATGGGAGACATTACTGTGGGGATATGTTATAGACCGCCTGATCAAGAGGAATCTGTGGATGAAGCACTCTATAGGCAGATAGGAAAAGCCTCACACTCACAGGCCCTCGTTCTCATGGGTGACTTCAACCACCCTGACATCTGTTGGAATGACGGTACGGCCCGGAACAAGCAATCCAGGAGGTTCCTCAGTTGTGTGGAAGACAACTTCCTTCTGCAAGTAATAGAGGAACTGACAAGGAGAGGTGCCGTGCTTGACCTCGTGCTCACCAACAGGGAAGGGATCGTTGGAAATGTGGTGCTCCAGGGCAGCCTTGGATGCAGCACGAGATGGTTGAATTTGAGATCCTTAGGACAGTGAGAAGAGCGTGCAGCAAGCTCACTGCCCTAGACTTCAAAAGAGCAGACTTTGGCCTCTTCAGGAACCTGCTTAGTAAGGTTCCATGGGATATAGCCCTAGAGGGCAGGGGGGCTCAAGACTCTTGGTTGGTCTTCAAGGATCACCTGCTACAAGCTCAGGAGTGTTGCATCCCAACTAGAAGGAAGTGCAGCAGAAGGGCCAGGAGACCTTGGATGGATAAGGAGCTCCTGAGGAAAATTCAAATGAAAAAAGAGCTTTATAGAAAGTGGAAGCAAGGACAGGCGGTCTGGGAAGAATACAGGGTTACTGTCCGGGAAGCTAGGGACCACGTTAGGAAAGCTAAGGCCCAGTTAGAATTAAACTTGGCTAGGGATATTAAGGATAACAGGAAGGGATTCTACAGGTACATAGCAAATAAAAAACAGACTAGGGAGAAAGCAGGCCCCCTCAGGAAGCTCTCAGGTGAACTAGCTACACAGGATTTGGAGAAGGCTGAGGTTCTAAATTACTTCTTTGCCTCGGTCTTCTCTAGCAAAGGCTCTGACCGCACCACCCAAGTCTTGGAAGGCAGACGCAGTGACTGTGAGAATGAAGACCTTGGGCCCACTGTAGGAGAGGAATTGGTTCGAGACCATCTTAATACTGTGAACGTGCACAAGTCCATGGGTCCTGATGAAATCCATCCGCAGGTCCTGAAGGAGCTGGCGAATGAAGTTGCTAAGCCGCTGGCCATCATATTTGAAAAATCATGGCAGTCAGGTGAAGTTCCCGACGACTGGAAAAAGGGAAATATAACCCCCATTTTCAAGAAGGGGAAAATGGATGACCCAGGGAATTACAGACCAGTCAGTCTCACCTCTGTGCCTGGCAAAATCTTCGAGCAGATTCTGCTGGAAGGCATGCTGAGGCACATGAAAAACAACAAGGTGCTTGGTGACAGCCAGCATGGCATCACCAAGGGGAAATCCTGCCTGACCAATTTGGTGGCCTTCTATGATGGGGCTACAGAACTGATGGACAGCGGTAAAGCAGTTGATGTCATCTACCTGGACTTGTGTAAAGCGTACGACGCTGTCCCACATGACATTCTTGTCTCTAAATTGGAGAGACATCAGTTTGATGAATGGACCACTCGGTGGATAAAGAACTGGCTGGATGGCAGCACACAAAGGGTTGTGGTCAATGGCTCAATGTCCGGCTGGAGACCAGTAACGAGTGGTGTCCCTCAGGGATCAGTGTTGGGACCAGTCTTGCTCAACATCTTCGTCGCTGACATGGACAGTGGGATTGAGTGTACCCTCAGCAAGTTTGCCAATGACCCCAAGCTGTGTAGTTTGGTTGATATGCTGGAGAGAAGGAATGCCATCCAGAGGGACCTTGACATGCTTGTGAGGTGGGCTGATGTCAACCTCATGAAGTTTAACCATGACAAGTGCAAGGTCCTACACCTGGATCAGAGCAATCCCAGGCACAGCTACAGGTTGGGCAGAGAGGAGATTCAGAGCACCCCTGCGGAGAAGGACTTGGGGGTGCTGGTCGATAGGAAAATGAACATGAGCCAGCTTCAGTGTGCGCTTGCAGCCCAGAAAGCCAACTGTATCCTGGGCTGCATCAAAAGGAGCATGACCAGCAGGTCGAAGGAGGTGATCCTGCCCCTTTATTCTGCTCTCGTGACACCTCACTTGGAGTATTGTGTACAATCCTGGTGTCCTCAACATAAAAAGGACATGGAACTGTTGGAACAAGTCCAGAGGAGGCCCACGAGAATGATCAGGGGACTGGAGCACCTCCCATATGAAGATCAGCTGAGAAAGTTGGGGCTGTTCAGCCTGGAGAAGGCTGCATGGAGACCTCCTAGCAGCCTTCCAGTATCTGAAGGGAGCTATAGGGATGCTGGGGGTGGACTCTTCATTAGGGACTGTAGTGGTAGGACAAGGGGTAATGGGTTAAAACTTAAAACAGGGGAAGTTTAGATTGGATATAAGGAGGAAATTCTTTCCTGTTAGGGTGGTGAGGCACTGGTATAGGTTGCCCAGGGAGGTTGTGAATGCTTCATCCCTGGCAGTGTTCAAGGCCAGGTTGGACAAGGCCTTGGGTAATATGGTTTAGGGCGAGGTGTCCCTGCCCATGGCAGAGGGGTTGGAACTTGATGATCTTAAGGTCCTTTCCAACCCTAACTATTCTATGATTCTATGATTCTATGTAGCATTGGTTGCATGATGCGTAGAGGAGACCCTGCCTTTGAACATCCAGCCCAGCACGGGCAACTGGGGTGCCACGAGGAGCTGTGCTTCAGTGCCAATCACTTCTGAAGCAGCTCGAACACCTTCATAGGCTGCCAGTATTTCTTTCTCAGTTGGGGTATAGCTGGCCTCAGGTCCTTTGCATCCCCGACTCCAAAAGCCAAGGGGTCAACCTCAAGTCTCCCCTGGAGCTTTCTGCCAGAGGCTCCAGGTAGGACCATTCTCCCCAGCTGTGGTGTACAGTACGTTTTTTACATCTTGCCCAATCCAGACTGATCCAACGGCCACTGCATGAACTATCTCGCATTTAATTAGCTCAAAGCTTGTTGTTTTTCAGGACCCCATTTAAAATCATTCTTCTTCTGGGTCACATGATAGAGAGGGCTTACAATCAAAATGTAATTTGGGATATGCATTCTCCAGAACTCAACACCCAAGAAAGCTTGTGTTTCTTTCTTATTAGTTGGTGGAGACATTACTGTTATCTCATTGATCACATCTTTGGGGATCTGGTGACATCCATCTTGCCATTTTATTCCCCAAAATTGAATCTCCTGTGCAAGTCCCTTGACCTTACTCTGTTTTATGGCAAAAAGGGCTTTCAGCAGGATTTGGATTATTTTCCTCCCTTTCTCAAAGACTTCTTCCATTGTATCACCCCACACAATAATGTCATCAATATATTGCAGGTGTTCTGGAGTTTGCGCCTGTTCCAGTGCAGTCTGGATCAGTCCACGGCAAATGGTAGGGCTGTGTTTCCACCCCTGGGGCAGTCAGTTCCAAGTGTAGTGGACACCCCTCCAAGTAAAAGCGAACCGTGGCCTGCACTCTGCTGCCAAAGGAATTGAGAAAAATGCATTGGCAATATCAACTGTGGCATATCACTTGGCTTTTTAGTTGTTGATCAGCAATGTTTACTCTGACTAAGGACTTTCCAAGTCTCATACTCTGCCAGGGAGGAGGGGAAGCAAGGAGGAAGCAGAAGCACAACATTACTGAAAACTCAGTTTTCACAGACACCTGAAGCCAAACTTCACGAGCAATTATGGCTTCTGTATGTTATTCCTTTGCTAGCTAAGGTTTACTCCCTTTCAGCTAAACTCAGTCTCTGCATGAAATGAAAAATGAAAACCTAATGAAAACATCGTACGCAGGCATGCATCATTCATTTTTAACAAAATGTAACTGCATCCATCTAATATGCAGTCGAGCCGGAAGCATGCACAGAGTAAACAGAAAAACATATTAAGGAAGATAGTATTGTGATCAGGGAGAGAAAAATCTACTGTAAAGACGGAGTTGGTATGAGAGAGAAGATAACTTGGAATGGAAGGTGCACCTTTCTGTCTGGAGAACTACTTTCTTGGAGAGAAATAGCAAGCTGCTGCTCCTTCAGGATCAGGTATACTTAGAAGTCTCTCTGCATGGACAGTATTGATTTGGAGACATTCCTTATGTAACGGCCATCTGTAATGTTATAATTAGACTAAGCTGCATACGTGCTGGATTCCTTTTCAACTCTGCGGGCATCCAGTCCCTTCACCTACAATGGGCATATTAGGTGTCTTTGGCAATAACCTTTCACTGTGTGATTTGTCCTTTCAGGCTAAATAGCATTCTCTGCTTAAACACATTTAGTCCTCTTTGCAAGAATACAATAATTTCCAAATTTTCACTGGTTCTCTAAAAATCACTCATTTAAGAAGAATTATATGATTACTTAATTTATTTGATTCACTAATTAACATTATGAAGGATTCCATGACAACAATGAAGAAGATGTAATGATAATTTAAATCACAGAATGGTTTGGGTTAGAAGAGACCTTAAAGATCGACTAGTTCTGACCCCCTGCCACAGACAGGGACACCTCCCACTAGAGCAGGCTGCTCAAAGCTCCATATGATTTTTCTTAAAATCCTTTAAAATTAACTTTAAAAAGCACTAACACCATTTGTTTTCTGTTCATTGTAACTTTTTCTCCTGCTGCTAACCTGAGGAAGACATTCTTGCTGGTATAAGAGCTACAAAAAAGACTGTATTCTATTTCCCCAGTATTCAGTTTGCTCATTAGTTTTGAAACAGATCAAGAAAAAAGTTCTTTTAATGGTGCAGTCCTTGGAAAAGATTGAGGAAATTGGCTAAAATAATACATCAAAATTCTGTAAGAAAGTGACATTGAAAACCTAACCATTCTTTGTGTAGCTCTTTCCTTAAATTCCAAGAGAGTATAGAGCATTTGGGGATAAGAAAACAAAGCTACTAATACAAGGTAAGAGAATACATTTTTCTTAAATTAGCATTTATATAAGAATAATCACAAGGTTAATAACAAGCTATCTACACGGAAACCCAACTAGGCATTTATAATGATTTAAATCACTGCATGTTACTGCAGAGTATCAGGAGTGAGCTCCACCCACTGGTGTTTTCTGCTGTGTGCCTCAGTTTCTCAGTGATGGGAGAACTGCAACACAGCTGCAAGGCAGCTTTACCTGATCACAGTATCAGTTAAGAATATCCAGGCTGTTAATATCCACAAACTACAGGTGGCTATGTAAAGCACAATCTCAGACTAGCTCCCTAAAAATACGCACCTGCATCTCAAGATGACAGCCTTCCCACAGATTGTCCTTTTGCTCTCTTTACTAGGTGTAATCTGTTCTGGCCAAAATCCAGATTTGAAGCACAAGCAAGAAGTTGTGAGAAACTGTCCATAGCCTACATCACCACTATAATTTTCAAGTTTCAATGCCTTCTTCTAGGTCTCTTATCACTTAGCACTATGTATACTACTATATGCACCATCATGTATACTATTTGACTATTCAGCGCAAGTAAAATACATTACTTACTTTCATCTGAAGTGATAAAGGCACAGATAAAGTGATAGCTTGTTAGAAGCAGTAGAAATGCACAGCAAAATGCCACGATCTGCTACTCTACCCAGACTAAACTTTCAGTAACTTCAGCACACCACACGACCAGAAAAAATCCATCATGACGTTTTTTCTGGAAGACCAACATGACTATCTGTGGTAAAGCTCAATTACTATGAAGATCATGGTTCAATATTTAGCCTGAAGAAAAATGTACAATAATGCTATCCTTCCTTTGTAGTACTCTTTCTTCTCAAGATGGAATATAAAAGAAAGATAAATCATCACAGAAGCAGGAAACCTGCTGCAAACAGCAGAAAAAATGTGCCAATGCTGGTTCAGCTGATGGTGCTCAGGTGATGCCCTGAAGCCATCCAAGGTATCACCTGAACCACAGGAAGCACCAGGAAAGCAACCTCACTAGGATGAGGTAGCTGACTGGACAGCATGATGCATCCTACAATGTCTGACTAGGACCATACCGCTGATCTAAACACTTCTGGGAGACTTCTGAGATAGCAGAGAATGGAGATCAACAGTGTGCTGCAAACAGGATCCAAACCAGTAATCCTAAACCATAACCCTTTATGGAGATGACAGCTGTTTAATAACAAATACGTTAGCACCAAGGTATATTGAACAATACAAACAAGACAAAACAAATAAATTCAATACCACTGCTTCCTGGATGCTATTAAGAAAGGCTTCCCTCCTAGCTTTCTTCCTTCCGAAAACATAAACACCATAATGCTCCTTCCTCCCTGCACTTAATATGAAATTAAATTGGAAGCCGTGACATTTGACTAGGAGCACCAAGCTCTTCCTTAGGTGGACTGGAAAAAAAGACCAAAACAAAATGAACAAAGAACAAACCCAAACTTTAATAAAACTAAAAGTATGTTTAAGCTGCTGCTATTTCCTACCAAAAAAAAAAAAAAAAATACAGTATGGAGTTAAATTCCAACAAATCCATCATTAATAGGAAGCTGAGCTGAAGTAAGAACACTATGAAGCTAATTAAAATCACTGTTGTACTGAACACTGGATGTTCTTGCTGTATTAAAAAAAAAATATATATTTTATTTTTCACTCTTAATAAGGTATTGTGGGTCAAAGGTATAATCCCAAAAAGCACATACAAAACAAACAACCAGCAAAACCACCCTTTTTCCTGTCACTACTGAGTTTATGAAATATTTTTAATATTTTATTTTTGTTGCAAACTTCACAATGTGCTTCCTTTCTCATTCTTTAGATAACTGTGAAAACTTCAAAGGAATGTGAAGACTTCAATGGACATGAAATATAGCTGTGTTCTTTTAAACAGAGTTCTGAAACTAATTAAGCTGAAGTACGGTAGAAGATGTTACAGTAGGAGAAAGCTGATGAACGTGTAACTGCATTTCAACTGGGTACGCTGTGGGAGAGTATTTATTTTTCATATGGCATTCAATGCTTACAAGCATTTAGAAAACTGTTAAAGTAATTGGAAGAGGTAAGTAGGCCACAACTGTATGCATTTGTGAAAGGCAGACACTGAGATATGAAGCTTAGGTGTGTTGATAAACCTGCCTGAAAGTGGCTTTGCTTTATATCTCCCTTTTTTAACACAGCCAGTGTTATTGCTGTGTGCTGAAGTCTTACACTTTGATTAGAAAACACCTTCTAATCATGCTGAACGTATTTTAAAACAGGAGCACTTTAAATGCACCATTCTCTCCTTCCTATATTTACTGGCTCTAGATAATAAGGTTCACGTTCTTCCGCTTTACCACCTGTAGAGTAGTGACAGTAATGGTTCAAACACGGAGAACAAATGTCTGGCTGAAACAGGTATTAATGAAGCAGAGGCAGTTCTCCACTGCACAAAGGTGCAAGTGAGAATACCAGTTCTCCAGACTAAAACTGCCCCATTTCTGCAATTAGCTGCACTGAAGTGAAATGGTTGTACATCCAATTTTCTTTAGGTGTTGTCCCATGTGCAATTCAAACTTAAGTACCTAAGAAGTCCCTCGGACCTAAACCAGGGTTTCACACTTCACAAGATTAAACCCAATTAAACCCAAAATACAAAAAAGCAGAAGAAACTCTAATACACAGAAGAAACCAACTACAAGTGCCATGTACCCTTACTTTTTAACATCTGCATTTTCTTTCTAGCTTTTGTTTGTTTTCACTTTTTTAAAAAATGCTGATACAGTCAGATTTATTACTTATTTTTTAATTAACAGGGTTGAGGACTATTTTTTCAATACTGGCCTGACAAATTATAGTAAGCACATTTCTTTCAACAAGGCCACATTACCCCTGCAGAAACAGTTTTCACGTGTAAACTACCTGCACATTAAAATATGATCACTTCAAATTATAAATGAAAATAGTTACATCAACCCATGCTGGACCTTCACACATTTGAGTAGCTTTTGAGTTTTGTTTCAGTATTTTATCCAACTTCCAGACAGCACAATGCTCAAATAATCAAATATTTATTAATATACTTCATAAACACATTCTTTCTTGAAGCAAATCAGAGACAACATGTAAACAGAATCTCTGATCTGAAAGCTTCGGGGGGGGGGGCGTTAAAGCTGGAATAAATACTGACCTGAATTTTACAATTTTTTTACCCACCATTCTGTTCATATGAGGAAAGATTACTATTCTCCAACAAATAATTACTCCTTATGAGTAATCCAGTAACAGCAATGCAGATGTCAGCACTCAAAAGAAACACTGTAAACAAGCATAGAAATTTATTTATTTCTCTCTGGCAACCATGGTGATTGCTGTCCTTTTGGACAACAAGGAAAGGCACTTAGGTCTCAGTTCATAAAAGAACTCGCTCCTCTTTATAAGAAATGAAACCTAAGATTCCACATGAAACCTGAGAGAAAAGGGCAAATTTGAGAGATCATATTAAAAATACTGAAGCCTGCATGCAACACTATGAGCTCTAAATACAAGTGTTGAATTGCTGTTCAAAAGCACATCCAATCACATTGAGTTGTACTTTGCAAGCATGGTAAGGTGAACTTGCTCTATGCAAAAATCTCTAATTAGAGCAAAACGTTCCAGGATCCTCTGATACGATCATAGTTTCTTGGAAATGTCTTCAAACCCAAAGGGAAGTAAAAGGCAACAGATGCAAATGTTACCTTAGTCCTCAATGTTCATGTGTTTTTCACAGATTAGGTTTTTGGTTGGGTTTTTTTTTTGTTTGTTTGTTTGTTTTGGGGTGTTCTGGTGTTATTTTATTGTTGTTGGATTTAAGCACTTCCATGCTCAAGTATTCCGGCAAATTGTGAAAGAAAACTTTGTATCTTGTAAAAACGTGAAGTACTTCAAGCTTAGCATGACAAATTCAGAAGAGACTAAATCGATCCTAGCTGAACACAAAAACTTTTAGTAGTCATGTTTAAGCTTTGCTTCATTTTACTCCGCGAGTTTATACAAAAGCAAGTTTCAGTGAACCAGCAACTGTGAGGAACTACTTGTATACTTGTTCCTCTTACAATTCTTTCTTCCTACAGACTCAGTTAATTAAATCCAAGACACTTCTAAAACATGCACAATGGATACATTTGAAGTTTATGATGAAGGAAAGTGGTAGACTGCTTATAATGTCTTATGACCTAAGTAGTTGTTGTTCAATAATGAACGGTGTTCCACAACTTGGCCTTGGTGTTACCATATCTCCAGACTATGACTGCAGTGTTAATAGATATCAGCTTATACTTCTCTTTCTTTTTTTTTTCTTTTTAAATCCCTACTGGTAATTAAAACATCCCTTGATTTAGAGTTTAATTAAGAAATAAGATAATGGGATAATAAAAGCCCTACTTAAAAAGCTTAATGTTTTTAGTCTGATATCTCAACTCAATTAACAGACTACAGTTTTTAAAGGAGCACTGCCAATCCTTACTGTTGGCTGCCCACGTATTTCTTTAATTAGCTCCCTTTTCTGGTGCAGAAGTCTGAAGTAACTGATTTTTTTTTTTAACTTCCTGAAGCAAGGAAATAAAAATAATCCAGAAGTTTGGTGGTGGGTTCAGTTCTATTTCTGCTGTTGTTGTTTTGTTTTTTTGTTTTTAATTTACACAAGAAACATGACTAAATATTTGGCAGCTCTGAAAAGCTAAGTTATTGGACTAAGTCACATGATATGCAAATGTCATAACGTATTTTAACATGAGATCCTTCACGGGTCACGTTCTATCGAAAAATCCTGCTTCCTTTTGCTCTGCACTATTATTGTCCACTTGTACTATACCCACTTCAGCACCAGGGTGGGTCAGCCAGCACACACGGTATAGACATACCTGTATGCTTTATGGAATATGCCCCAAATAAGAAGTCAGCTTCAGTAATGTCTTCATCATGGTAACTGTAATGAATTTTTACACCTACTCAGCATTTTCTGCAAAATCACAACAGAAAACAATCAGCCTCTCCGCAGCTTCATTAGCGCTAATGCCAAAGCTGAATTTATGTCTACTTAACTAATTACATTAACCAATTGTTCACTGAAATGTGGATCCTGATAGGAAACCATGCAGGGAGAATTCCAGAATACAGCAGAGGGGAATTCCTGGTGGTTTCCTCTTAGATTAATTCAATGTAGAACTGGGGAAACTGATTACTTACTGAATCACAACGCAGCCTGCTACACAAAGCCAAATTTCACATTTTCAATTCAGTATTTCAGTATTTTCAGTATTTCAGATTTGTGTTGGAAAAATAAGTTTAAATCACCAGACTTTCGGGACAATATTTATGAAGCCAGAACAAGGAAGGGAATCTCAGAAAAGAAAATATCAAATTTTCAGACTTAACATTATTATATAAAAAAGCCACATAATGAACCTGACAAACCAGACACCACTTCAGGAAATGAACTTCTAAATTTAAACTGATAAGCAAGTTAAAATAGCACAAAAACAAAACAAAACATCCCCAATTAAATGAATAGTAAAAATCTGGAACAACAATTCACAATTAGTTTCTGTAAGAGTCAAAGCTCTATATTGTTTTTGCCCTGCTTTGCCTGAAGGACAGAAACAATCAGAATTGTAGAGCTCTAATTATCAAGTGCAAGATTATGTCAGTGTGTTCTACTCCTCAGCAGTGCACTCTGGAGTATTTTCAAGCAGTATTATAGAAGTGATCTGTATGCGCCCCATTTTACACTGAAGGTTCCATCACTATGTAAATAAAGAAGTAAGGCAGGTTTTTGTTTGCAAAGAGTGAAGTACCAATGAAAAAGTATAAACACGAGGCTCCAAAACTTACGCTTCTTATAGCATAAAAGAAAAAAAGTCATTACAGATTTACCCTCTACTATCTATCCTCAATGCAATGTAAAAACAATACAAACAATAGGTTATATCTTCGCATCCTCCTCCTCCTTAAGCCCTATCCACAGTCTGTGGGGTCACTCTGTATGCCTACTCAAGTGACAATTTTTTTCTGCAAACACGTCATCACAACAATTGCTGAATTTCCAATGAAATCTGAACTCAAGCAAAACAGTAAGCTCTCAGTAATACACTGGCTCAGTTAACACCACCAATGCCATAGTTATTAGCCATAAGCTCTGGTCTACAGCCACTCGCCACAGAAAAACCACACTTCAAACCATGTATGCACTAAAGATTCACAACCACACACTACTGAGACCGAGTTTTATTTTTACAGACTTGTAGACTTCTTCCAAGGCCACAGAATTGCTTTCCATAGACACAATGGTTTGTACATCAAGCACATTTTCTCTCTCCCTGTCCACCCTTCACCTCCTTTTCTTGAACTTCTTGTCTGATCTGCTGCTCCCAGAAAAATACCCTGAAGCGAGGATAATACAAACAGTGCATGTATTTGCCTTTTAACTAGAAAGATAGCATGTGCTAAGCCACTACTATAGACGAATTTCGATTTATTTATTTATTTTTTAGTTTGAGAGTATGCAGGGAGAAAGGAGGAAGTATGTCTGCATTTTTGTATTTACAACTCTTGAAAACTAGAAAACACAGGGGAAATCACAAACTCCATACCAAGAGAAAACAATTTATATTGCAATTCATTTTGCTATGCGAAGAGAAGTATCAGACTACTTCTCCCCTACCTCTAAAGCATCAAAGATGCAGGTTGGTCAGCCAGTTATTAAAGGACTTTTGAGACAGTAATGTTCCCTGCAAAACAGCACACGGATTATTTTAAGTGTCACTACAGTTCAACTGTTGCCACTACAGAAAGAAGAAATACTTTGTTCTACTTTGTTTGTCTAGTGTGGTTTTGCTAAAAAAAAAAAAAAACAAAAACCAACAAAAAAAAACCAACAAAAAACAAACAAAACCCTACAAGAATTTTATTTCTCATATCACCTGCTATGATAAGCACAGTTTAACTTCTTCTCCCCCATCTCCAACTAATGTTTCACTCATTTGAAAAAGCTCAATCTTCTTGACCTGGGTCTTTCTGCACTTTTTCCTCTCTTGAGATCCATTTGGAGATGTGGAGATGTCCCCCCCCATTTAAACCTTTTATTTTATGGTACTTACCTATTTTTAGGACTTAAGTGTATCAGTCAATATGAGGCATTAAGGTAGAAAAATAGCTGTTGTGATCTGCTCCTCTGTGTTGCTTAATGAAGTAAAAAGGAAAGTTGTATAGCAGTTTGGCAGTCTTACTGCCTGTGAAGTGTCATTAAGTAAAAGATGGCAAGTTTTATCATGCACCTCTGACTACTAAATTCACAAAACAAACAGAAGGTTTACCACGGGAGGTAGAGAGAGAACAGGCAATATCCTCAAGTCACTCTTCCAGTAAAACAGCGTGTGGTTACTAAAATTGCTATGGGAACATGGGAGTTCGTCAGAAACATACAGTTCTAGGTGAAAATGTTCCCTAACCTTTTACATTACCAGTATTGCTCAAAAAAAAAAAAAAAAGAAAAAAAAAAAAAAAGCAACACCAAAAAACAAACAAGTTGTAGAAAGTCTGGTTGTGGTACACAGGGAAAAACTAAAGTATTAAATTCGAAACAATGTCATGCTAAAGTCTTTTATGCAGTCTTTATTGTTAAAGCTGTAGTATTTGGTTAAGGAAAAAAGTTTCCGTATGTGTTCTCCAGTAATGCACTTCACTTGATTTTAACACATTCTCTAATTGCAGCTGAAAAGAAGAGGCCACAGTGAAGGGGTGAACAAGAGACAGCAGTTTTCTTTTGAGCCAGTGCTGCAGGCAATTACTCTGCTCAATGGCTTTTGGAGGGAAATACAGCTATATTTGGCTATCTCCATTGTCCACACAAATTCTGCTCTGAATTCCCTCTGTTGTGTGGCTCCTTGATAATCAAAAGATATTAAAAAGCCCCACAATCCTTCAGCCAAAAGAATTGCTAACGTCACCAGAATGTAACTAATGGTCTGTTGTATTACTCATAGGTCCTCTTAGCCATGCATCCTGTTTGCAAATATCCACAGCTTGGGAAACAAAGGCTTACTCCCTTCAAACGTCAATTACATCGTATCTTTTAGGGCGAAGTGAAACAATATTCCTCAACAGATAGCTAACACATCACATCCAAAAATATACTTGTATTCTGAACCACACTTGTAATTGCTCCACTGATGAAATCTCAGTTCTACTATTTCTGCAAAAGGGCCAAAACATAGTCTGGAAATTAATACAAATGTCAGTTATTGAAACCAATGTTCCAAATTGCATAATCGAGGCTACAAAACCTAGCTTCTCAAAACACAAAGTCTTCTAAGAGAAACATAACACCAAGAAAAAACAAATGAACAAAGCATTTTAATTGTCCAGGTAGCACATTTTTTTCCACTTCCTCTAATCTACCCCATTAGGGCAATACTCTAAAGTGACACAAGAGAACAGTAGAGAGTATTTGAAATTTTTATGACTTTTCCAAGGTCGTAAGTATCACAGACATGATTTAAGTAAAGAGATCATGAGGGCTGATAGAGCACAAGAAATTAGTTAGGTCCTTTACTATAAAAATTATTAATCAAGAAAAAATACACAAGCTTTTCGCTTTCAACAAGCAAGCTATCTATCAGATGATGAGGTTAAAAAAAATGACTACCAGAAATACAGAAAACTGATCACACTGGTAACTGACTACATCTGGGCTATGCTAAGTATTCAATCTGGCCACAAGGCCTTGGCAAACATGAGAATGACCAAACCATGAATATAAGACTAATAATAATGCAAAAAGATTCCCTTTACACAGGTAAACTTTCTCCATAAGAAATGCTTTCTGTAGCCTTAATATCCTGATGAGTGTATATCATAAATTATTCAAGTAATAATGAATGTGTTTATCTGAGAAACAGGATCATGTATTTGCTTAAACCTGTCCAGTTGTTCATTTCTGTCAGAAGGCACCAGAACTCCTAAGCCACAAGAAGCAATAAAACATCTCCTGCATGTCTGCCACACTGAGGCGGGCACAAGCGGCTAGTGTGAAAGCAGCTCTTAGAGAAAGCAAGGTAACACACCCCGGTGATTTCCGGTCTAGCCCAGATCTATCCTCGACCCCCCTTTTCCCTCACTTCTCCATATTCTCTACTTCTAAAAACTTTATGTTACAAAATACAGCCATATTGAGACACAAATCTGAAGTTTCAGTTACACTGTTTCTAACTATGCCATAAACATCCTGATTGTCAAAACCCACTCATCCACTCACCCACCAGTCTGCTGTGTGTGCCATATTAGTATTGCTGAAAGTAAAACATAAAGCAGCAAACTGCAGTAATGCAGTCCAGACCTGCGTAATGGTTGCAGCACAAAATTAAAGACAATAAAAGAATGTGTGCATTTCTCACTTTGAGGTATTGGCTGTGTCTCAGACATACTTATTTATTACTTTAGAGTTTCTGAGAAAGTAAGAATAGTTGAGATTGCGTCAACTGTTACAACATACATTACGAATATCCTTGTTCCCCTCTGTTCACAAGAACTAGAATTAAGACATCATGCTTTCCAGTGGACAGTGCCTGGGCTAATATTTTACCTCCATGTACATGTCTGCTTCAGATTAAGGATTTTTTTTTTTTTTTTTTTTTTTGTTCTGAAGTTTTCAACAATTTAGAAATAGAAGTCATATTGGAAACATTCGTTTCCAACACAGTTGTTGTGGTTTAACCATGGCTGGCAGCTAAGCCCCACTGAGCCACTTGCTCACTCTCCCTACAGTGGGATGGGGGAAAGAACTGGAAGACTGAAAGTGAGAAAACTCATGGGTTGTTGTAAAGACAGTGTAATGAGTAGAGCAAAAGCCACGTGCGCAAGCAGAGCAGAACAAGGAATTCATTCACCACTTCCCATGGCCAGGTAGATGTTCAGCCATCTCCAGGACGGCAGGGATCTATCACACTTACCGCTGGCAGGGGAAGGCAAACACCCAATGTCCCCCCTCTTCTTTCTTCCCCATTTTTCTATGCTGCTCATGACACCATATGGTGTGGGATATCCTCCGGAACATCTGGGGGCAGTTGTTCCAGCTGTGTCTCCCCCAACTTTTTGTGCACCCCCAGCCTTCTTGCTGGTGGGGTGAGGAGCGGAACAGGCCCTGGCTCTGTGTAAGCACTGCTCAGCAATAAGGAAAACACGCCTGTACCATCAGCACTGTTTCTAGCACAAATCCAGAGCCCCATACTAGCTACTGTGAAGAAAATTAATCCCAGCCAAAACCAGCACAACTGTACGTCAGAATTTCAACACTTTATAAAAAAAACCCCATCCTTTTAATAATGTAATTCCATTCCTAATTCAGAATTGCCGGCTACTGTTTAAGCTGTTACAGTGAAAAGGTCCGTCTTGTCTTCGACAGCATTGACAGAGGAAAAAAGGATATTCACATGCCTACTTCACTGCAAAGGCTGTGTTTCATTATGATAAAGAAAGGGTTAATTTTGCATTTCCAAAACCTTTCAGAAGTCTAATTTAAGAGTTGAGCTAGTAAAACAGACAAGACTCCAAGGGGAGTGGGGCACATATAAGAAGCAAATGATGCAATGCTCAGCATGTGATTTTTTCCTTTAAACAAAGCATAATTTTTAGATGAAATAAGTGAGAAAGGCAATAGTGTTATTATTCCTGCTATGTTCTGCATGCACAACGTACTTTTATCACAGTGAACACTGCAGGTTAGGATGCAGTTTCACGTGAAATTTGGGCAGTACCTTCCACAGGCAGAATATCACTCTCTAAAAAAAAGAAAAAAAAAGTGTTTGAGCAAAAACCCTGCTTAGCCTGACAATAATTATGTTTTATAATATGCTTTCCAGAAACTTTTCCAATTTGCTAAATATAGCAATAAAATGTTTTACCACCACCTTTCTGTTCTTTACACCTTATGAAAACTAAATGCAAATTTAGCTTAATAATTGGCTTGTAAATTTTGTTTATTTGTATATTTTGGTTTTACAAACCTTCACCTTCTAATAGGTTTAAAAAAAAACCCAAAAACATATGTACACAATACAGCAATACCACAGAAATGCAGCCATCCACTACTCCGCTTTCCCTCACTCTCTACAACTACCTCAAAGGAGACTGTAGTGAGGTGGGGGTTTGACTCTTCACCCAAGTAACAAGAGATAGAACAAGAGGTAACAGCCTCAAGCTGCATCAGGGGAGGTTTAGACTGGAGATTAGGAACAACCTCTTCACAGAGAGGTTGATCGGACATTGGAACAGGCTGTCCAGGGTAATGGTATAGTCACCATCCCTGGAAGTGTTCAAAAACCATGTAGATGAGGCCCTCAGTGACATGGTTTAGTGGGGTCTTGAAAGTCCTGGGGTAAAGGTTGGAACTGATGATCTGAAAGTTCTTTTCCAACCTACTTGTTTCTATAATTCTACGATGTCCAACTCCTCCATCCTCATTCACCATTCTCATACTAGCGTTTGCAGTTTACCTTGAAAAACGGTAAGTGCTTTTACTACCTCCAATGGAAATCACATCCACCACCCCCTTACACCCAACTGACTTGTAGAGACATTGCAAACATGAAGGTGCAATATTCCAGGTGCCACAGGATGGCATATCTTGTAGCACTGAGAACTGTGCATCCTAAGGATAGCTTAGCACACCAGCCTGCTGCCTGGAGATGGGTCTGCAAAGCAGCACTGACCCAGCAATGGATCACAGATTTACAGTCATTCCTGGGTTACACATCAACTTGGGCATAGACATAGCTAGGTACACAGCTTGTCACACTGAGGCAGAGACAACATGCAATGACAACACACAATCTATCAAAATAAAGAATATTGCTGTTTGTTACTTGTGAAGAAGAGGGGCAAAGCTACACAAAATACAAATCTTCCACGGCACTTCCACAGCCTTTTCTACAGAGCCTTAGCCCTGTATTAAAACTAGTATCTAAAGAAAGCACTGCAGAATTACAAGGCATATCAGCTAACAGGCTAAAATACTGATATGAGGGAATATAAAAGTGCTAGACTAAAATCAGGAACTGCATTTTAGCAGCAGTCTGATCGTTCGCCAATTCTGGCAAAATCTGCTATATTCAAGTACAGCAAAAGTGGATCCTGGCTGCACAGAATTTATAAATGCATACCTTTTTCAGACACAAAGCAACAAGTTACAAATAAACACCAAACAAACTACTAATTTCATACTTAAGGAAACTAATCATAGAAGTTACCC
Source organism: Neopsephotus bourkii (assembly GCF_033783945.1). Lineage (NCBI taxonomy): Eukaryota > Metazoa > Chordata > Aves > Psittaciformes > Psittacidae > Neopsephotus > Neopsephotus bourkii. The sequence goes on from NW_026902287.1 coordinate 107,152, forward strand.
ATCACAATTATGTAACTTCAATGCAGAACACTACAGATTTGAGAAACCTGCAGCAAATTAAGTTCAGCATTTAAAATGTTGAAGCTTTTCAGAGATGCACTATTAATTAACTTTAACATATAATCTTCACATCACAGTCACCAAATCCTACACTGTAAAATGTAGAATCATATCACAGATTCATAGGAGAAAGAATAAAAAAGTTTCCTTGAAATGCTACTCTGCTTCTTGGTCCTAAACGAGCTTAAATCACTAGTACTACACTTAAAACAATAATCATAATGACTGACAGTAGATCAAAATCCAGGTCTCAGACTACTGGTTTCCTGCACTACAAGTTCTGCCCAGAGCAACTGAACCACAGTTATATGCCCAAACGCAGTTTTAATATTTAATTAAATACGGAATACCACAAAATTTGCACTCCAGGCACAGAGCTACTACTGCCTCTGGTCCTTTATCTTACATGTTGGTTTTACCTTATTTCAGTGATTTCACTCTCATAAAAAAAAATCCTTATTGTGCGTGTTTCCCACAACTAATATAATGCCACATTATGCTAACTCTAGTAATACTGGTTAATGCTTGACATAAGTCCCAAGTCTGCCAGGTTATGAGAAACTCATTACTTTCCATTATCTAGTAGAGACTGAATGATTTAAATGAGAATCAATTTCACTGAAGAACTCATCTGCAATGCCATGGCACTTTTGTACATCTCCTGTTAAGTAGCATTTCTAGTGAGAATTCACTTGGACATCTTAACATAATACCCAGAATGGAAAATGTGACAAAATTACTAAAACCATGCGGTTTTCAGAAAGGGCCACAGCAAATCAGGAATCTTTCACAAAAGCTAAGTGTAATTCTGTCCAGAAAAGAGACTCTGATCTGTGTATTTAAAGTCTCTGTTGCTTTCCTCCCTTAAAAGTGCACTCCCACTTTTGACCCTCTGTAGAACCTGGGCACTCTTACTTACCTTTCTTGTTTAAGCAAGAAGAGCAGATTAAATACCAAATTAGTCAAAACTCTATTCTGCTTATTTTCCAGGACTTGCAGAAGAGTTTAGTTACCCCTTCATAACTGAAATCTCTCCATAATGGCAGAATAATATAGCTTGAAAAGGGCCTCAGAAGGTTACGTGGCCTAACCATGCCCACCCTCCCTGTTCAAAGCTGGGGTAAATCTGGAAGTCCATGTATTTCCTCTACAAAAAATTTTTAACACAAAGCTTCCCCAGAAATGTCCACTTCTGACATCTGATTGAACGACAACATTCTCACAATGTGTAAATTTAAATGCCTTCTAAACTTCCCAGCTACAGAACTATATACACTGTTCCTTCCAAATTTAGTTATTTTCAGTGATGTCCTCAGTTTTCTCTCCTCTAACTTGAAAATCTTATTTAAAATACTAATTGAATACAGTGAAATCCTTTTGATAATAATCACTATCATCTCTGAGAAGAATCTCTGAATTTCAGGTGAATTTCCTTCTTCGTAACTATGACTTCTTGTTATCACTGCACAGTACAGGCAACATCTTTCTGTGATTTCCTTAGCTAGGTACATGTCAATTACTAGTTATAGAAACAAAGTGGCAGGCTAACTCCTGCAGCCCAAAGAGGATTTTGTTCCTCAGCCATTCATTTCCTGCCTTGTATGATTCCATACATTCCATATCTCTCTTGATCCCTTAACCAAAACTATTTTGGCAATTTTATCTTATCTGTTACTAATGTGCATAATATCTATTCTAAATGTGTCCCATATTGACATTTCTGTAGTTTCCATTCTTATTCCCTTCCTATTTTCTCTTTCATAATGTATGTTGATTACAATCACATAACATTCTTACCATTGCTATTTCATACCTTTTAGTTACATATACTTTACTTACAAATCAAATTCTTATTATTATATTCTTTGGTTTATGTCTGAACAGACGAAAATTATTTTAAAACTGATACAGTAGCAGGAGACAAGCTTACCATCTCTAAAGCTTTATATGCAAACTTTATACATAAAGGTCTTTAAGACTGTGAATTGCTTTGGGTAAAAATATTATTATTCTAAGGTTGAGCATATGAATGACACTACTAATAACAACAAAAAAAATCTAATCAAATAGTGCTTCAGACAAACATGTACAAACATGATTACAAAAAAAACCCAACAAAATGCTTAGCAATTTCCTGCTTTTTAAACTTGTAGGAATTCTGGAGATATTTAATTGTCTCTCCATCTCACTGATTTCATTAACAAGAAATGCAAATGCATCAACCTTAATACATTCCATGCAAGTAATTTCTCTACCAAGTTTTATGAGCTCACCAAAAATCTTCCTGACCTTTGTATTAGTAGCAATACGAAAAGCACAACCATACATACAGAAGAGTCTCACTTTTATCTACATCGTAAAGCAAAATGTTAGCCTTAAGACATCTGCGAAAATCTGGGAGACAACTACCATTTTGGAAAGCATGAGTCCAGCAACCATGAAAAAAAAGCATAACCATTAAGAACAGGGCATACTTCAAAGTTGCATCTTCTTTGCTATGGAGGAAATAGACTGGTTTGCCAGTGCAATTTTTTGCAAGGCCCACTGGAAACTTAAGCATTCATGGTTTCTAGAAAACTCCAGGACATTGGTTTCATTTTCTAATTCATTTCATGGATCCATTTCATGGTGCAGCCTCATAAACATACCAGCACAACTGAGACAGTGGTGAACTCTCCCGTAAGGGAGTTCAATCACCGGCCTTTCTTCAACCTGCTCCAGAAGAAAACACACACTTGTGGTTTCAGTGGATTTAGAGGGAGAATCAATACGCTTCTCAACAGCCAGCAGGAGTAAGAGAATTGGGTTTGGTTTACTTTTATTTCCAAGGTTTGTCTCTGCAATCAGTTTGCTCCACAGCTTTTGTTTTGCTGTGAAGGACACTTGACAACTATTGACATACATATCTATTCACATGAAAAAAAAAAGAATCCCACTTAAGCCACAGTAAAGCTTAAGAGTCTGTATCAACAACTTTAAGATAAAAACATGTACAACATTCTAACAAAAACATCCAAGGAAATACAATCCCATGCTGTCCTATTCCGTGTGATGCTTGTTCCAAAGGTAACCTTCTCCTTGCTCTTGGTCAAGGGCTTTCTGCTCTTTTCCAAACTGGTTTCCAGGCTCAATGCAGCCCACAGATGGAATAATGGAACTGCAAGCAAAATAGATTTTACTGCCAGTCTCACATCTGCAGTCCCTCACTATATACAGTGTTATAAATTTACAAGTTTAAATAGGAATTTTTATTGGAATCAAAAAAAACTATTGGAAAAATCCTTTCAGTCACCTCACCCATCCTTCTGCTAGTACATGAGTGTATTCTATCTTATATTCTCTGGAAATCTTTTTATATTTTCCATTTTCTGTAGATAAGCAATTTACCTGTGGGGGGATAAGCCACCTTCTACATTCTTTATAGACCACCTCCAGACAGCGGAGAGTATCCAGCTGATTCCTTGTCCTAGATCCAAGACTAGAAGGAATCCCAGCCAAATACGCTCCTTCTCCCAGGTGCATTATTTCAGCACCTGGACTGTGTGCTCTCCGCAATGTCCAAGAGCGCTGTATGCCTGGTGTTTAATGACAGCAAAGCCTGACCTTAAATCAGAATGCTCATAATCAGGTAGCTTTTGGGGCAAAAATCCAGGACTGCTACAAGAAACAATCAGCAAAAATGAAATGATAATTTCTATACAGCTTAAGTCAACTAAACTTGAAAGGGATTTTGTGGGACAAACTAAAAGACACTGTTCTAGCCCAAAGGGTTTCTTTTACATTCCAAAGACCTTTATGCTCAGTAAAGATGTCAGTATCCTTTAACAAAAAAAAAATTAATTATTGGAAATGGAAGAATTAGATGCAAATGATATGGTCATTCCATGTAGCTACTTTAAAAAAAAAAAAACAACCAAACACACCTTATTTCCACAGAGCCACAGAATAATTTAATTTTCTCAAGCTCTAAACTACTATGAAGTTATTAACATACTTTGTGCATGTACAATGGCAGAAAATTAATTCTTCACCTGTTCCAGACCTGTTGGTGGAACAGCTCATTACTGGATGCCGTTTCAGTGGCAGTAACAACCAGCAGCCTTCCTAATATTCACATTGTCCCTACCCCTGCAACCTTTTGTGAAAAATTAAAGACACACCAAATCCACATAATAGTATTTTGTTTCAAGCTGCAAAGCTCTTTCTGCAGTTTTATAAGCCAACTTATTTTTAATTCTGTTGTCTGATACCACATGGCTATAAAAAGCCAACAGTCTCTCAAGTTTTGAGCCTCTTTAAAGATGCAAGATGAGTATCATGATGCAAGATGCAAATTTGGAGCATCTTCAAAATATTTATATTAACAAAAAAAATTCACGTTAGTTCAACAAATTCAAAACCAGGTTATGTTGGATTGGAATGTTTTGAAAACAAACTTAGTGCGAAAAAGGGAAGAAAGGGTTTAGAACAAGTATCCACAACCTAATGCCTCACTGTGGTGCTGCAGTTACAGCACTGTAATTCTTACGCTCAGCACTGACAAGTACGATTCATCTGCCTATCCATGAAAAACAAATGCAACAGATGTCTTTTTTGGTTTGTCTTTTTTGCTGTTGTAGTTATATCCCTACTATTTCCACAAATCTTTGAAAGATCAGCTTTTTGTCTGTGGCTCACTCCCTTAGTTAAAGATGGGTCAAGGTCTTCTCTTCAAAAAGCAGTAAACATAACAAGTGTACAATGTCCTAGACAGGCATCACAGGCCTCCATCTGAAAGTCAAGGATGTTTCCAATTTCTTTGTGACTCTCTCAAGGCCACAGGAGTATACAAGTGCAGTTTGAAATGGTAATGGGAATTTTAAAGCACCTCCACTAAAAAAAAACAACCAACAAAACCCATGATAAAATTCAAATTACGCTACACTTGAATTTTCAAGAGCTTTCAGAATGGCTTTTCAGACACCAGGTTGAGAACAAAGCACTGCATCATGTGGCACACATAACACTTCTAACAGTTCATCACTTCCCTGCATGTTAATCACCCTCAGCCTTACTAAAACCATAAAACATCTACAGGTCCAACACATCTACAGTTAGCTTTCAATGAAGCTTGCTTCTTTGTTGCTGTTAATTGCCCTTACTGCCTCCACCTCCCCATATTTGTTCAAGTGCAGCTCTGCTCTGTATTATAACCTTCTCAGACATCACTCTGTCAGCTTACCTGAGTCTGCCTGGCTACCGTACCCTTGGCAAACCAGTGCACTCCAACAGAGAAGCTCCTTGCTGCAGCAGCAAAGCAGTTCTCCTGAAAAGGTTTAGCATTAAATGTTTCTACTGTATATCATCTCAAATACATCTGCATTTGGAAAGAAATCAAACAGTACCGATTTCAGTACTAAAAAAAATGGCTATTCTTGATCTCATGCATATTATTGACAAACTATTTTGGTCCTCATCAGAGTGAGTTTCATTTTCACTCAACGCGATATAAATTTAGAAAGAGAAGACTAAAATGCTCACTCAAGAACCAGTTAAATGTCAGCCTTCAAGAGAACAGATACAAATACACTGCCATCCAGGAACACCCAAACTATGTGAACACTGCCTAAACATTTCTTGCACTTGTATCGTTCCATGCTACCTTTCTAGGAGCAGACGATATCCTACAGCACAAGAAGAGCTTTAGAGCCTGAAGAACAAAGAAAACCAATATAATACAGAATTATAATGGTATCTTACTTAATCAACTACTGTTCTAAAATAAAGAGAAGTGTCAACAAATGAAAAAGATACCAATTATATGATGGCAGCAACCGAAAGCATGTATTAGACACAACACCAGTCCCAGTAATTCTGTCACGCTGATGACAACTTTGCTGTTCAAGGAATTTCAAAAATGTTTTGGAATTTGTAGCATTTTTTTGAAATAAGCACAATGCATTTGTTGCTATGAAGATGGGGTGACAGAAAGGAAGAAGAAATGAGAATGTGAAGAGGTGACATGATCTAGAAATCATAAGAAAAAAAAAAAAAAACCAACAAAAAACCAGCTCAGAAACTGTTTCCCTGCTATCACAAGGACTTTGCTGAATCTAGATACCTTTTTTCCTGCCTCTGAATTGCATCTTCAAATGAACCTCCTACTCCTGAGTACTCTTAAGATCTTCTAACAAAAGGCACTTCCTTTCCAGTAATGACTTCAGGCAATATTTATAATGCTTATGCACTTGATCTTGAACAAAGATATGTATTTCTTTTCAAGTGTGTATGGTTAGATTATGAAATTCCTTTATTTGGAATTCAGATTAGGAGAAGAAAAAAGACAACATGACTTTGAACTCCTCTGTAGAGTTAATGAATCCTATACTCAGTTCCAGGCTGCAAACCCCCAGGACTACTAAGTACAACAGCACTCCTGAAGCGTAAGTGGGCAGCCCTACAAGGTGTGAGTGCTTCTGCAGAGAGCAGCTTAATCCCACGACTCTTGTATGCTAACACAGAGAATAATGCATTTCTCCATCTCATGAAGGAGGCAAGTGCACCCTTTAGTGCTGAAGTACCTAATTAAAAGAAATATACACCGACCACAACTAGCAGCCTACAAATCTGGCCCTCGGAAACTTGTTTTGTTGTCAAATTCCCAGTCTTATGACTTATTCCCAAGCATAAGCATCTTCCAGCTCCTCATTTCTGTTGATGTTAGAAAATAAGACAGATAAACAATCCAGCACTTTCAGCCTTCTTTAAAACCCTGATGCCTGCCTCTACACACCAGAAATAATTCAAAAAGCCTCGAACCAAGCATTACGGAAAAACTCAGTGCCTAATCCTTATGTTGTTGAAGGAGAAAAGCACCCACAAACACCACTTACAAAGCAATTCTCCTAATATTTTGGTTACAAGCACAGCAGAGATTGTTATCCCCTTACAACGGAGACAGCTATAACCTCACCAAGAAAGCATCACAGTGCAATTTCCATTTTCATTTGACCCACTGGTGCGGTTCCATCTCATGGGCTGGCAGGACAACTTAGTTACACCAATTACATACCTGCAAGTACAACGTTCAAGGGGTTCAGAAAAAGAAGCAGCTCTTTCTTCCATATATTTAAAGCAAGACAAGCATATTCATTAGCTTTGGCTCTATTTTGGGGGGCTTTTTGTATTGCCCTTTCATGACTTCAAGTCTTCAAAATGTATTGTTAGGAACAGGATCTGTCTCTGTAACAAAAAAAGAAGTATTTTCTTTTCCCCTAGAAATGTCTTCTATCACTGCCTTGCCAGTAAATTTGCATTCCTAGAAATACAAATTTGTTGTTTCACTAGTAGCAATTTTATGCAATCATGCTGAACAAGATTTGCTCAGGGGCTACAAGGCCATGCTGTGGGTTGTGGTTTTTCTGTGAAAGAGGTCATATTTCATGTATTTTAACCAGTGAAAAAGGTCACTTGTCATAGCAGCTTTTAACATTTGCTAAATGTTCATACAAAGCCAAGTAGCACAAATTCAGATGCCACACAGTTCCAGATACCAAACTCCTGCCATTTGTAAACAACAGGAAGCAAGATGAGTAAAAACTGCCGCCCTTGCATATGACTGAGGTGATGACCTACCTCTTCCACCTGAAGCAAGTCTACAAAGGGTGTCACAGCATTGCTACAGACACCTGCTCAATGTAAAATGCACAGCACTGATACTGTTTGACAGCACGTACTGTATATTTATTGCCTCGAGCATGACAGATGTTCACAACACAGGAGATGCTCACTTTGCACTCTTTCAATATACATACTGCTCCAGGAAACCAGATTTGGCAATTTCACTAGTTTGCGTATTGACAAAAAAATTAGCAAAAGTAACAGGAAAATAAGCCCAGTGATTCTGCAAAGCAGACAGAAAATGTGGGACATTCTAACTGCTTTTAAACTCACAAACTTGCTACTAACTTGCAAAGCAGCTTGGTTGGAAACTCACAGTCACAGAGAGGATTACTTTTTCCTGACAGCACCATCTTGTATCGAAACTCATGAAACAATGCATTTAAAGAACTGACGAAGGAAAAGCAAAGCATGGGAGAATCACAACAATGGTGAACACAAATTATAACTGAATGCAAATGAGGAAGTGTGGGTTCCTTCTGCAGTACTTTGAGCAGACTTAGTGAGATCCCTGTCACATAAAATACCTAACTAGCTTGTAATAGTCTATGTAATACATAGCTGATAGCAAGGTATGAACCAACAGCGTAACTGGATACAGCTCTCCTCACCTTAATGTCTTTTAAAGGCACGTGAGACAAAAGGAAGGTGCCATCTGCTCAGTATGTGAACTGGTCTGGCAGCTGTTCCTTGCCACTCTTTCACCCCCCGAACAGCCTCTTCTGACATAAGCATTTGCATGGTTAGGAAGAAAAGGCATGAATGTGTGTCATTCAACAGGACATGTGACAGGCTTTGTATCAGAGGCAACTGGGAGTGGGGGGAAATAAGACTGAGTGCAGGATATACAGCCTCAAAGTGATTCCATAGTAAGCTGTGGGACCTGAGCCTGGCAAGACATAAATACTCTGACAGATCAGCTTCTCTTTTTTGGGCTGCACATTAAAAGTACTGTGATAGAAATCTGTAATTTCCTAATCTAAATTAAAGTTTCACACATTATGTCTTCGTTTTTTAGTATTATAGGAGAGACACTGTTCTAATGCTTCCAACAGTTAATTTTTGGTTTCTGTGGCCAGCCCTGCTCTTGAAAGGATTACAGAGAATGTCTCAAAGGAAAATACTGACAAGCAGTCATGTTATGAAGAAATTATTCATACTCATGTGGAATAATTGGGAGGAATCTCACAGTTATTCAACTTCATACTGACAAGAGTACTCATGGCACCATACAGTTAAAGCTCCTGTATATTTACTGAAACCATCCCTCTGCTCTCAGACATGCATCAGTGCTTCTTCTGGAAGAAGGTAAGCTGCCCCACTACATAAATTTAAGGGATACAACCAAGTGTCCCAACTCCTGTGCAGATACCTGACTGGAAACTTCTACCCTTAGTCAAGCAGTCTCTCTCCCCCTCCCAGTGCAGAAGATGAAGTTACCACTGCTGCGGTCAAGATGCCAAGGGAAAAGCTGGAGCTGTTCTGAGGAGGGTTCTCTGGCTTGCTTCCTCCCAGGACTGGGACCTCTCTGTTACCTCTCTAACACGTCAGTATACGCTTAAGCAGAAGGAGACGGCTCACCTGAAGCTCCCCATTCCAGCAGTGTGCTGCTGACCCTCAAGCTGATGCCGTTTTCCCCCATGCAAACATATTAGCTACTCAAATGCAGCTCTGCATGCCCACTCCAGAGTATATCCTCTGGTAGTGGATGTACTTTGAGGATGGTTTATTGATGAGAACAAAGCAAGTTAGAAATTAATAAAAAAAAAAATAATAAGTTAAGGAATAGTGAACGTTACATTTGCTAAAGTTTTCCATATTTTAGACATTAAATACTGCAAATTATCTATGAGATTTTTTAATCCATTTGGCCCAACTTCCCTTTTGCACTTCAGAAACTCAAAAAGGCAAAAATCGTACTTGTTAAATGTAACTCATTTTCAGTTATTCTGCCTATTAAGACAGACATCTTACAGCATCTAAGGGCAGTCAAACACATTTTAAAAACATATAATTATATTCAGGCTTGCAATGAAATGCTTACAAGCATGCTATGGAGTTCCAGAATTTTAAATATCAATTCCATTCTGCAGAAGGTAGATACTATACACAACTTTAGTGTCAGGATTGCCTTAGAAAAATCCATGTCTTAACTGGATTTAATGTTGAAGCTGGACTTACTTTGTCAGGACACAAAGAATAACTATATTTTCAAGGAAATCCAATTAGTATTCAGCCCAAATACGCAGAAGAAAAAAACTTTACAATGATAAGAACTGGAATAACTAGATCTACTGCAACTGATGATCAAGCAAGTGATTTGATACTGCAGGAAGAAAACCAGAAAAACAGAAACTAATTAAAATGATCCTTTTGATGTGCGTAAAGATGTAACACAGCAAAATTCATTTAAGCAATGTAAGAAAGCAAATACCCCAAATATTATGGTAATTCTAAAAATGTTCATATATATATATAATGTTCTTACCAAATTCGCCTATAGAAACCTGACCTACAGCAATACTTAAGCAAGATGGGTTGAAAACAGTTCATTTTACAAATCAGTAATTAGCTATAGTTCTAGACTACAATATTTTTTTTATGAAGATAACAATGACTTATAACAGGTGAAGAGCAAGACCAGAGTGCCTGATGTGTTAAAATATGCCAGCCTGCACCTAGGCTCTTCAGGAGCTGCCCTGAGAATCAACATAAATAAGATATTCACAGGCTGAGTGACTTCTCCACGCCTCTTATACCTTCCTGTTCATCTCCCATCCTCTTAGAATATATTGCATATAATTTATAGAGCAACAGAATATTGCAGCTTCCAAGCTAATCCACTCATTTAACTTTAGAAGGTGACAGTAGGAACCCATTTAATTGGCATGGGTTAAAAATTAAACAGGGGAAGTTTAGATTGGATATAATGAGGAAGTTCTTTACTGTGAGGGTTGTGAGGCACTGGAATAGGCTGTCCAGGGAGGTTGTGAATGCTCCATTCCTGGCAGTGGTTCAAGGCCAGGTTGGATGAGGTCTTGGGTAACATGGTTTAGTGTGAGGTGTCCCTGCCCATGGCAGGGGGTTTGGAACTTGATGATCTTAAGGTCCTTTCCAACCCCAACTATTCTATGATTCTATTTGTATTATAAAGTTTTTCTGTTTCTTCACAGAATTTTGTTTCTTCTGATTACAAGACAAGAGTTTGATTTCCATCCATGCCCATCAGAGAGCCTGCTGAGCAGTGTTTCAGTAAACAGCATGTTTAACACAAGAACAGAAGGCAGAACCTTTCTTCTATTTTCTAGCCATCCTGCCACTGCTGCACAAGTAAAAGGCAGTGGTGAGAAAAATTTTACTCAACTACAGTAAGCCTGAAAAACTCCGATGGAATTATGCAGGGAAAAGATGGAGCACTGCAGCCAGTCTAGGCAGGTGTGGACATAAGACTCTTCTACAGACCTGCTATTTAATTACCTTTTCTGTTTTTTTTTTTTTTTTTTACGAACAGCCTGTGCAAAACTTAAAGCTTTCTTTAAATGTCCCATTCTTTTCTTTCTGAGCACCTCAAGCAAGTTATTAGCTTATCTTTCTTTGGAGTGTCTCCAAAAAATGCATTTCTACGGTGCAGCTACAAAGCTTAACCGGCAATTATAGGCAAGTTCGCAACTTCCATTAAAATGTTCTGTATATATTTAGATCTTACTTTTAACTCCCTCTTCTTTTCTTTTTATGCTTTATTTTGCTTCTCTCTGACTAAAGATCTCCTTGTATTCAGAGAGTCCTCCAACACAGGACACACTGACAGAAGACAGGGCATTAAGAAAAGTGCACGTCCCATTCCCACCCAAGAAATAAACAACAAAGCAAGAGCGCTCCCAAGCTACTGCTGCAATAACAAGGAGCAAGGCAACTGCTCCTGAAGTGTCAGTGTAACTGGAAAACACGCAGTAATCATGACTGTAGAAGACAATCCTACCTCTTCCAACAAGCTCTGAAGGCATCCCTTGCATGGGAACCAGCTACCATAAAATAAAACACTGTTGGCTCCTAAAGATGTGAAGTATTTTATAGCATGAGTCTACCGAGAAAACACATGGAAACTCCTGTTATAAAATTCCACGTCTCTCATAACTTTCCTTGTTTAGAATCCCTCAAAGGAAAAATAAAGGATTAATGGATAAAACTTTTCGCAAGTCCCTCCTAGCTGCAACTGCTGAGCAGTAGCAACTTAGCATTTTTACAGATGGAAGAACTACAAAGCTAAAGATGGAAAACTTAGCAGCATTTCCAGTGTACTCAGAAAACATACAGACATGTGTTTATAGGTAGTTCTGCAAAGCTTCCCCAACACCAACGCTTTCGTGCAGAAAAAGTTAATCGCCTACTTTTATAAAGAACATATTTCACCTCTTTTCTGCTTGCTACCAATTGTCTGACTTAAACGCCATAAAATGTTATTCACTCAATAGATCTAAAGGCATTATGACCCTCTGAATTTTACACCTTTTAATAGTCAGGAAAAATGTGGATTATGCATCTATACATAGAAGAATTATCTATTATTAAACATCAACATTAGAAAGCTGATGACTTGGAGATCAAAGAATCAGAATAGTTTAGGTTGGAAAAGACCTTTATCAAATCCAAAAGTTAACCTAGCACTGCCAAGTCCACTACTAAACCATGCCACTAAGCACCACACCTACATGTCTTTTAAATACCTCCAAGGATGGTGACTCCAGCACTGTCCTGGGCAGCCTGTTCCAATACTTGACAACCCTTTTGGTGAAGACATTGTTCCTAATATCCAACCTAAACCTCCCGTGGTGCAGCTTGAGGCCATTTCCTCTTGTCCTATTGCTTGTCACTTGGGAAAAGGGACTGACCCCCACCTTACTAAACCTCCTTTCAGGTAGTGGTAAAGAGCAAAACAGCCCCCACGACCTTTCCCTCCAGACTAAACCCCCCCAGTCCCCTCAGCCATTCCTCGTCAGACTTGTGCTCCTGAACCTTCACCAGCATTATTGCCCTTCTTTCCATTACATGTTGTCTTCCTCTGTCTTCGCCTTCAGTTCTCAAAGGCAGCAGTCGACTTCATTTTAATCGAGTTCACATGCAGAAGTGTGGTTAATCAAGGAGACACACAGTTATGCTTGCAAGACTGAGCCTTGCTGTTACAGAAAGTTCTACTTTTGTGTTCACCACTGCCTAATCTCACTCATTCCTTACACTACATTATCTTTCTACCTTAGAGTCAGGATGAAACAGGCATGGAAGAGATGCCAGTTTTTAATGCATTTGTGAAGGGTTTTATTGCCTAAGTAAAAGCAGGGGGGGTCAGTACTGCCAAGAAGTATTGCAAAAGCACAGCAAAAGTAATAAAAAAAATGTGGGTTATTTTCCACTGCTACACACAAATGAAGACAACAGTTCATTTCCTAAAACACTGCATAGTTTCTGAAAGCATACAGATGCCTGAGAATTTGCAATGAATCCCACAAATCTTTCTTCTTCATCTGAAAGAAAATGAAGGATGAACCCTACAAAACCAGCTTAAGGCAAACAGGAAACAAATTTTGTAAGGAAAAAGGCACCATACACAACTGCATTAAATGAGAAAAACTTACCGTATCTTGTATTTTTCAAATGCTCTCAAGTTTAACCTTGCCTCACAGTGAAATGGGTCACCAAGTTTCGACTTAAAAGTGAGTATTTCAGCTACTCTTCTGCTGCTTATTTGGATTGAGGATGGTAAAGTTACACATTAGAGACAATTCAGGTTACTCCTGTACAAAAGTTTCAGTACTAACTGTAGGATGAAGTTACCCAAGGCTGCAACCAACTGTAAACTGCAACCATTTTCTTCTGTATTTCTATGACACAAAGACACATGGACAAAGCTGTATGAGTGTTTCAGTGGCAACAGAGCATGTGCAGAGGCTGTAACCAGCTACAGGGTTTGTAAATTCATGGTTGTAGACTGTATTCATAAATTCTGTATATGGCCAGGTGAAACCTAAGAATGCTGCAAAGAGATCCCTGTAAAGAGATCCTTACTGTAAGCTGGGTTAACTAAATCATGCAAGATCACAAATGTAGTCAGATAATTACCTACACCCTGCAGCAGAATTGCCAGAAGTGAGTGCACACTCCTGGAGTCACACCATCTGTTAAATGGATTCTAAGTAAAATGTCAAACTACTCATGACTTACAGGACATGGTTACATTGTCATCCATTTCTACACTGGTAAGAAAACAAAAGTCTTCCCAGCAACTTGAAAATTCTGGCTGCATCTTTGTTTCTTCCTCTAATTAAATTAATTTAATCAGAGATAATACATAACGATAGACCGAAAACAGTCTTATGCAAGAATTACTGCGTGCTGCAAACCCAGAATGTCTGGCTCTCATGGTTAACCAACAAAATTGCTGACAGCTTTCTGTAGCAATCTGACAGCCTGGAAACAAATTATGAATTTCAGTCTCATTTTTCTGAACTGTTCCACACACTGAAGATTATACAGTCATTCTTACTACAGCTCCAACAAATATGAGGGCTTTCATCAATATTCTGAAACTTCCCCTTAGGAAAGCTTCTTTTTTCTGACCAGCAGCAGTATTTATTAGATCTTAGTTCTCAGAACAAAACTGGTTTCATAATCTGCCTTGCCAAATGCAGCAACCTTGCTTGTATACAGAAGTTCAGAAAGACCCTGAACCAGGACTGTGCTATCTGAGGCTATTCAGGCTTCCAGTTACTTTCTCTAAATAGGAATTAAAATATCTTTTCCCTCAGTCTCATTTTTGTATTCATCCAAGGCCTGTCCTACTTAATTTCTGCAATTGCTAGAGACTTGCAAATCTGCTTGATGAGAAGACTAAATTTGGCTGAAGGGTCTACATGCAAGCTAGCCTGTTTGTTTTCCGAGAAGGAAAATGGTGATGTCCTCATCAGAGCAGTTAATGGTTGAGAGGTAGCTGACGAACGTGAGAAACAGTTTAAAATTGTTTAGTCCCTGCACCTCATCACAGTTCTTTCTGCATCATGTCTTTTAACTGTCCTGGGTTGTTTTTTTTTTGAGGCCCTACAGATACAAATTACTCCTTTATTTTGAAAATCAAAAATGGCACTGAAATGCATCACCCCAAAGCTGAGGACTAAGAAGGCAAATGAAGGGAAAGGGGGTACACCATGGTATCAGTGCTCAACTCTATCACCTTCTACCTCTCTGGAGTGGGAATACATCATTTGCATCCACCGGCTCCAATTGTTATGCCACTCCCTTCTTCTCAGAGGAAAACAAAAGGCTAAACTGAGGGGAAGCATCACCATATTTACTTAAATATAGTCCAAGTTCAGGTCCTACCTGCATGCCATACAGGCTTCACAGAATCTACAGCCTGAATCAAAGAAAAAGAAGAAAAGCTTTGTTTCTCATCTACAATGCTTTGCTGTTAAAGATGGGGAAAGTATTCACAATGGCAAACTTAGAAAGCAGAATGGCATACTTAAACTGAGCAAAACATCCAAGATCTAAATTTCTCCACAGTCCAGAAATGCATAGAAAGCCTGTAAAAAGTAGGGTGGGGAGAAGGGAAGGGAAGAAAACCATACCCTGTTATTTTATCAAGTGAAAAATAATCATTTATGATTTCCAGACTTCTAGTTACACTGCATAATGATGAATATGTATTGCAATCTCAGTTTCTAACACAGTCAGACCCCTGTTTTGCTTCTGAACAAACAATTATAGAAAAAAAATTGTTTAAAATATTTCCACTGTAATACTCCCCCTTTAAATCATCTAGAAGTTAGGGGAAATTAAGTAAAAAGAAATAAAATTCTTTTAGTATAGTAACACTTTCATTATATCTGTCTTTTGCCAAACGTATTACACTAGTAGGCTTAACAAACCAGGGCATTTATCAGTTACCTTTTGTCGTGAATTTGCAGATAAATCCTGTAACAAAATTCTTCAAATGCATGTATTAAGAAGGAGCAAAATAAACAAAGTATTGAATTCTTACAAGGAATCTATACATAGCATTCACACTGAAAAAAAAGAGCTCCGCCAAGAAGTCTTTAATGGTTGAGAATAAAATCATAGATTAAACAGAAGGAAAACTAAGAAAAAAGCAAAGCCTTCCATAAGAAACTGTAATTAGATAACTGAATATAATAAAATATGTGGAACAGAGTTACAGAAAAAAATAATTGATAACTATCAAGAGACTACACTGGGCAAGAACAGTTTATTTATCCTAACAATTTTCAAGTATAAATGTTAGCTACAGATCATGTATAAGAATACACAATAATAAATACCTTTTATAGTAAGCGCCTTAGTGGTTCTTCTTAGAAAAGAGGCATAGGAGAAATTCTTTAAGATCACACTCCTTATGTCCCTCTGCAGAGATATTTGGCACCAATGATGTGACATTTCTGAAGGCTTCAGACTTTTTGTACAGCCCTTTGTAATTTTTTTTTTATATGGCTCCTCTGGTTATAAAAAAATATCACAGTTTATAAAGATCTGGATTAGATGGCCTAAGGTATTACTGCTATTGATGGGGGGGGGGAAGCACATGAGGGTGTGTGTTTACGTGGCTGATTATTAAATACATTACTGAAGAAAACAGATATTAAACACACACTTTCTGGGAACAGTCTTTGTTTGCAAATCAAAATCATAATTAGCAGCACAGATTATCAGGACTGTTAAATTGTGCTCCCTCTACTGGTTAATTCACCCTATAGACACAAAAATAGTAGTCTGTCAAGAAAACCTAGACTGTTGTGTTGCAACTCAATGGCCCCCAAAACCTGAAACCAAATTATGTTATTAAAGAAAAGCCTCATATACAGCTGATGTTTTTACACATCAATCAGTCCTAAATGTTACCTTAGCTCAGAAATGTCAGAATGGAAGCAAAAAGGATCTTGCCGTTCAAAAATATATTTCTTATCACACCAGCTTGTTTTGTGCACTTAGTTCATAGAAATTCCACTTCCCTTAGACTTAGAAATGCAATTAAATATTTCAAATTATGAATCATTGCAAGAAGTTGCTGTTAATTTGATTTGTAATTGAAAGCTCCTTTTTCTCTCCTTCTTATACAAGGCACCATCAGCAACTAAGTGGCACAGCAGCCTAGATCAAAAGGCTACTTGGGCTGAAAGGCAGGGTTTAGCAGCCCATCTGCTCACAGCAGGGCTACCTGCATGCTTCAGTCAATGCGCAGGGACTTGTCCCTTTGACTCCTGAGTATCTCCAAGGCTAGCAACTCTGAAGCCTCTCAAGGAACCTCATTCCATACTTAGCACCCCACCCCACCCCCTATTGTGAGAAACATCGCACAGCATATGCAATACGTTTGCTAGGTACAAATCAAGCATAATTCAGGGTATAAGCAAACAGCAAATTTGTAGCAAAACCCAGGAAAAAACAGTTTGCCAAAAATCATGGGATCTGATCGCCATTCCTACTAGTCACAAGCAGAATACTTCCTGGGCAATGCAAATGTCACTAGCAGCTTTGATCACCTTTAAGAACCAAAGACCACCTTACTTTTAAATCTTGATGTTAGAATACCTATGGGATTCTGCATTTCATCTGAAGCTTACAAAATATACGGTATAAATATTTATACAGCATATAGCAGATCCTCTGACTCTCTTCATTACATGAAGCACAAATAACATTCACATACCCATAGGTTTTCCGATTACTTCTCCTGGAGAGATAATTTAAATACTAATTTAAAATGTCAGATGCTGACAGAGAACTGTTTAAATAATCTTTAAGTGGAGTGAGGTGTAGTAAGCATTCATGTATTAGTACAATTACTTTTAGTTAGCAGAAGTGGAAATAATGGCCATTTTTATTTACTTTGTGAAGTACTGGGTGGTTTTTTATTAATAGGCCTCGGATTTTTAGATGAGCAAGACAAACTTCTGTTGTTATGTACAGATTAGAAATGTAAATACTTAACGCTTCCCACTACGATCCACTTCACAATTGATTCATAGCATTATCTCAACAAAGAGCCAATGTGACAAAGAGCGCTACTGCCCTCTAATGAGCCAGATGTCAAGAGCTCCTCTGAAACAGCATTTCCTGCCTTTCACGAAAAAATTCAAGTTGCTACATCCATGGATTATCAGAAAACGTTAAAAAAAAAAAAAAAGGAATATATAAGAAAAAGGAATATATAAGATAAGTTCATGCCAAATTTCTGCAAAAAAATAAGGTACACACAAATTTGGGGAGAAAACGGAAAAAAAAAACAGTACTAGTACCTACGATTTTCAGGTAACTTAGTGCACAAAGGGATCACAAGAGCACAAAAATTGCGCTCCAACACTTCTGTCAGTATATAAGGAGATATTAACCAATCTTGAACCTGTTCTATACATGGATGTAATCACTCAGGAAAAAAAAACCTGTAGTTACCTACACACCAACCCAGGTTTTTAAATTTTAGTATCTGTAGTGTGAGAGCATCGGTACGTTTTCCTTAGAATCATACAGAATCACAGAATCAGTTAGGTTGGAAAAGAGCTTTCAGATCATTAAGTCCAGCCTTTACCCCAGGACTTCCAAGATCACCACTAAACAATGTCACTAAGAGCCTCATCTACACAGTTTATAAACACTTCCAGGGATGGTGACTCCACCACTTCCCGGGGCAGCTTGTTCCAATGCCTCATCAACCTCTCTTGTGAATCCAATATCCAATATCCTCATATCCAATCTAAACCTCCCCTGGCACAGCTTGACGCCGTTACCTCTTGTCCTATTGTTGCCTCTTGTCCAATACCCATCTCACTACAACCTCCTTTCAGGCAGTTGTAGACAGTAATAAGGTCCCCCCTGAGCCTTCTCTTCTCCAGACTAAACCCCCCCAGTTCCCTCAGCCATTCCTCATCAGACTTGTGCTCCAGACCCTTCACCAGCTTCAGTGTCCTTCTCTGGACCAGCTCCAGCACCAAAATGTCTCTATTGTAGTGAGGAGCCCAGAGCTGAACACAGGATTCGAGGTGCAGCCTCATCAGTGCAGTACAGGGGGGGATGATCACTGCCCTGGCCCTGCTGGCCACGATGTTGCTGATACAGGCCAGGATGCTGTTGGACTTCTTGGCTGCCTGGGTACAAGCTGGTTCATGTTCAGAGGCGTCAACCATCACCTCCAGGTCCTTTTCCACTGAGCTGCTTTCCAGCCACATTCCATGGGGTTGTGGCCCAAGGGCAGGACCCAGCACTTTGCCTTGTTGACCCTCATACTACTGGCCACAGCCCATTGATCCAGCCTGTCCAGTTCCCTCTGCAGAACCTTCCTATTCTCCAGCAGATCAACACTCCCACCCAAGTTGGTGCTGTTTGCAAATTTACTGAGGGTGTGCTCGATCCCCTTATCCAGATCATCAGTGACGATATTAAACAACACTGGCCCTAATACCAAGCCCCAAGGGACACCACCAGTTGCCAACTAGATGTGATGCCATTTACCACCTCTCTTTGGGCTTGACCACCCAGCCAGTTTCCAACCCACGAAAGAATCCACCTCTCCAGGCCATGAGCAACCAATTTCTCCAGGAGAATGCTGTGGGAGACAGTGCCAAATGCTAACTAGACAATGTCCACAGCCTCATCAGCCAGGCAGGTCATCTTATCATAGAAGATCAGGTTTGTCAAGCAGGACAAATATTACATTGTTCAATGTAAATGCCAGTTACAAGTCTATTCTAGACTTATAATTACTGCAACATAATTCTGATCTCAGCAACTAATTATACACACAGAAAGGGAGAAGAAACCAAAAAAATCCACTTGCTGAATTCTGTTTGTAAAGGAAATAGACCAACTTTTTGCGCGATTTTCCCCTCGTTTTTTTAAAAATTGGTTTGCCACAGAATTTAATCTGTATGCAGTGCCGCCCAATGCAGCTTGGACATAAAATACTGTCTGGTTGCTGTATTTGCATTTCAAAAATACATATTGCAGTGAACCGCTGAAAAACACACAACTGCTGCAAGTCCTGGTGAGAAGTACAGACATAAGCTGTGCATTCTATTATTCTACCATCTACCAGAAATTCCACTTACATTAGTAAAATTACTGTGAGGGAATAAATGCAATGCTAAAGCAGAACTGAGTTCTGGTTTTTCCCTTCAAATCTCTTATACTGACTTGTTCATAGATAAACATTCTGACAGACACCACAGAAGTAAATACTCCAATATTTGTTAGCAAGATAAGGTTAAAAACAATTCATGAGTTTAATTTAAAACATGCTAGCTAAGAAAAGATACACATCTTACAAATAAAAAAGTACGCTCATCAGTGGGCTTTGTCACCGAAATACCACCACTCACTAAAATCCTTGAACTTAAAATTGTACCTTAAAACCTCCAAATACTGCCTTTCTGTGGCCTCACATACTATGTCATAATTCATATAAATACATCATTAGCACAGAAAGGTTGCAAGTGATGAGCAATATCTTAATTGCACACATGGTAGAAAGTTGCAAGCTACTAAGCATTAGAGGTGTAAGAGGTACCAATCACATGCTAGGTGATAAATTAACTACAGAGTTATAGAGACCTAAAATAACCATATTCATATTTCTCCATTATATTATAGTCCAAAGAGTTGGTAACACAGCTGTCAGCCTACCCAACATATATACTATTACATCAGTACTTCACAATTGCAAATGCTTACTATAATTTTATAAAATACAAAAAAGAAAACACAGGCAAGGCTAACTATGAACACAATATCCAGCTGAAGCCTCAGAACCTGGCACATAAGAGCATCACCACAACTCACTCCAACTCTGTCAGGCATGCATTTTCCTACCTTTGAGTCTTCATTGTTCACTCCCAGTTCTAGCACAGCTTGAGGAGACTTTAGCTTTGCTTGCATGGACTCTGCCAGTTGAAGATTAAGCTGCCATCCAATTGTTTCAAGCTATAAAATACAAATTCAGGTTACAATCAGATGGTGCAGAGCCACTCAGGTCAACTTTCAATATTGTGCACGGACTGTGCCAGTGAACACAATATCAGGCTTTGCAAATGTTAAGCATTTTTATGCAATGCATATTCTGCAACTTCTCCTGGATTCCAAGACAGATTTGCTTCTCTCTTGTGCTATTTATCATTCAAGATGCCTGTGACCACTCAAAATAAAGCAATTTCATATGCTTCAAATCTGCTGGAACCAACCCACAAAACACAACTAAAACAAGGTAGTTTCCCCTTCTTGTGGAAGTTTATCAGCAAAGCTGAAGATTCGATTTTATTTCAAATTTATTTTTCATTTAGGAAAAAGTAAAAACTACCAGGAAATGGTAAACCAGCTAAAAATTGTAATTTCTCTATCAACAGATCTACTCATGTGTGTTCTAGCATATACAGATGTTAATGACAAAAATAATTCTGTTCTGCTTTTTAAATTGTTACTACTGAAAAGCCAAAAACCAGTTAAGCATGTCAGTAACAGAATTTTAGCAGAAAGATACACAAAAATACATTTTAAATTGTTTCTAATCCATTAATTTAAATTATACTCTAACATTATCAAGCTACGTCTCATGCATAAATGAAATATACAAGAACAGAGCTAAAAGTCACAGAATCACAGAATTGCTAGGGTTTGAAAGGACCTCTGGAGACCATCTAGTCCAACTCTTTTGAGAAATAACCTACCAGGCCCTCTCAAATACAGAAAAGCACGAAACTAAAGTCTTCCCATCTGGCAAGCTAATTTGTATACAAGTTCTTTTTAATCTTGTGTCTCTCCTCTGCTAGAAAAGACTATCACTGACTTGGTAAAAGTGAAAGCGAGCCACACCTCAGTTAGTCTCTTACCAGTCCAACAATTCAGATAAAATCATCAACAACATAAAGCCATCCCAGAGGCACTGTACTCTGAACAGGAGAGAAACCAACACATGCCCTACATCCTACAGTGACAGTAATCTCTAGATCAAAAGATAGGAAAGAAAGTGGCAGAAACATCTTCCACGGGCACAGCTCAAAGAAAACTTCCAAAATTTATTGCAGCTATGCCACTTACATTTACACATTAATGTGTTATATTGCATTTCTTTGTATAATTGCATCGACATTAAGCCAATTATGTAAAAAAACACTGAAAGCTATACAACTAAGTATACCAGAAGGAAAATTACATGTCATGACCTATCAACCACACCTTCGAGTCCAAGATGGTCAAGGTGTTTAGCTAAGGCCAAATAAAGTTAATGCAAAGAGAGAGTCTCAGGCTGACTTTATGTCATACAGGAATCAGATAACAGGAAGAACTTCACCACATTTGCCTGCAGTTGGTAAGCTGCTCGGCAATCAATGCCCCTATTCAGGCTTCATTCTGTAGTAAAAGTAGGGAAACATATTAATCAGGTCAATGAAAGCATGCTTACAACACATACGGCCACAGCTAAAACACTGTTAATGTGCCCCAGCTCATTTTGTGCTAGCTGTAGTTTTAGTATGCCCACAGCAAATGAACTAAGTATGTTTTAAAAGACAAGTTTTATAAATTCTAAAACCAGATTTATTTTTAATCATAATTCTCTGGTTTGATTTCCTCTAATTAAAAGGCCACTGACCAACACAAAAGTATAGCGCAGTACAAATTACATTGTGTGGATGTGCCCAAGTCAGTCACAATAATATAGACAAGTCTGCTAATCCCCTGTGATGGTCAGTACTTCAAATCCTCCAGCAAATTATACCAGAATCACAGCTGGAAAATGTTTATTCTCTCCATGAATTTCAATAAAATCAAATAAACAAATCTCCTCTGGTTCGCTAAGGAGCACAAAGATCTTAGCATCCTGCCTTACTAGGTTTTCAATCAAGAAGTTCAGTTCAGAGACTCACAGAATAGTTACAGGTGGAAAGGACCTTAAGATCATCAAGTTCCAACCCCCCTGCTATTGGCATACACACTTCCCACTAAACCATATCACCCAAGGCTCTGTCCGACCTGGCCTTGAATACTGCCAGGGATGGAGCATTCACAACTTCCCTGGGCAACCTATTCCAGTGCCTTACCACCCTTACAGTAAATAACTTCTTCCTTACAACTAACCTGAAATTCACCTGTTTAAGTTTACCCCTTGTCCTAACACTACAGTCTTTACAGCCCCCCCTTCAGATATTGGAAGGCTGCTATGAGGTCTCCACGCAGCCTTCTCTTCTCCAGGCTGAACAGCCCCAACTTTCTCAGCCTATCTTCATACGGGAGGTGCTTCAGTTCCCTGACCATCCTCGTGGATATCAGGGTGGTTGAAGTCCCCCATGAGGACAAGGGCCTGCGAGCGTGAGGCTGTTCCTATCTGTCTACAGAGTGCTTCATCCACAGAGTTCTCTTGATCAGGCGGTCTGTAACAGATCCCCACAGTAATGTCCCCCACAGCTGTTCTCCCTAAAGTTCAGTCAAGTTAAAGAACTCTATCAAAAGTGATAATGATCAACAGAGAAGGACCCAAAGGCTGACATATCGGCTAATGGCAGGAGCATCCCAAAGCAAGCATCAGGAAACACCACCATCTATTTTGACAAAAAAACAACTCACTAAGGTCATGGAAACAGTGAGCAAGCTCTGGAATACAACGGCTCTTCATCTCACAGTCACTAAGGTTCAAGCCCTCATTCCTCAATTTAGAAATAACTTTCTCTCAGTTACTGTAAAATTTTATTGTAGTAACACAGAAATCAAGCCTTAATCAGGTTAGCAGCTTATCCAGGGTTATAAAACGATGCCTCTAGAGACAAGAATAATATCCCCGGAAGCCTGAATTTTAAAAACTTTCCTAAAGCTCCCAAACAGTGTACAGTATGTAGCATAAAAAACCATCCAAAGCAAAGAAATTCAAATTTATGCCTTCTATTTCACTTTCAATACACATCTGTCCAGGAATATTGTAGAAGACGCAAAACAAATACTATATATGTGGCAGCATAGTGGCCTGAGCTGAACAGCTGCCATAACTCTCTTTTTATACTGCTTTATCTTAAAATGAGTTTGTTTTCCTCTATAATTCATGCATTGTTTCTGTTTTAAATATAACTGTATGAGAACAAGTTTTGATTAACAATGAGCATGCTTCCTAAGGCTTCAAAATGGCCTATTTGTTTTCTTGAAAGAAAAATGTACCACGTATATTGCTATGGTTGTGTTTAGCTAAATGACATTCAACATCCTAAAATATCAATTACCTTTTGAGAGTGGTGACATGCTTCTATACAGCATTTTTGTCAATGCATAGCATTTGGTAACCATGAAGTGGTACATATTTTAGAACCTATTTTTTCTGAAATGAAAGGACTAAAACATTATTTTAACTTCTAATATAAAACTTGATATAGAAAACAAATGTTGGGACAGACTACATGGTGCCAGAATCTGCACTATATTACCTGAAAAGCATGGGGGAGGGGGGATGTATGTCTCCATAGCTAGCATGAAAATAAAGCCATAGGTTTAGTAACCGTCTCAGCTTCTTTTTTACAATTTCTTATCAGTCGCTTAGAAATGTGCAAGTTACCTTGCCACTACAACAATAAACACTTCTGAAAACATACTGTAATCTAGTGCTGTAAGTTGTCACTGGTATCTCTGGCACTTACTAAACCTCAGGGTTACATTTAGAAAACAAGAAACAGGTATAAGCAAGGAAAGGAATAACATAAATGCTAAATAAAACCAATATTAAGCCCCTATGAAAATGCTTCAGATATGCTTCCTGAATCCTATGGCAGATAATTCAGGGCAACAAAATGTGAGGAAGCTTTCAACAACCCTAGTAATCCTCAGTTCCCATGTCCATTTTGTTCCACTCAGGCTTCTGACGAGGATACCACGACAGCTGGGAATAATAGGCATGCAAGAACCAATACACTTCTTCCTTCCAGCACTCACTCAATACCCATAGAAAAGGTAAGGTGTTGTACCTACTAAACCATTCCTATATCCCCTACATGGTGCTTCCCAGTAGTCATTCATGCTTGTCCCAGGGTCATCCATGCTAGTGAGCTGCCATATCCCCTAATTTGACAGGATCTGACCCTTTATCCGTAAGGTCACTAATACCCTTACAGGTATATAAATGCATCATCTCTGGTCTGTTATATTCACAGTCATTCTCCTCCAGCGTAAAACATAGGTGCTTCCAGCTCATACCCACTGTCCTTTCCACCAGACTTCTTTCTATATGAAATAGTAGATAAGTAGTAGAGCATAATATTTTATGTATTAGGATAAAATGATCAGCAATTTAACATAACTGTACTAAAATGTTTGAATCAAAGTCCCCCTCTGCAAAAAGCCTATGTACACTAAATGTCAAGTCAGCTTTCACAGCTTATCTAATACGAACTTTAAGCATGATCTCCAATCCAATAAAGGATTTCGGTCACATAGCCAAAATGAGCTTCCACCATTTCTCTCATCACTTACAGCCCACTATGGTTTTACATTCTGTCATCTTTTTCACATATTTTCACCATAGTTTCTTACTTTCACTTTTGACTGTCCATAAACATTACTACAAATTATACCAAATTGAGAAGAAACTCAAGAAATGACATAAACATGGGAAGTTTCTATATTATTGTCAAAAAAAAAGGTTTTCTCCTTTGTCAATTATGTAAAGATATTTATCTTATAGTCTTCAATAAGAAATCAAATACCTGTTCTTTGGCAAACAAATTCAGGTTAAAAAAAAAAAAAAGAAAAGAAGAATAAGGAGAAAACAATCACCTTAGCTATACAAGAATCAGTCAAAAACTGAGAACTACAATTTGAAAGTGAAAGCAGACGGGATGTCCAGAACAGGCATGTTGAGGGGCTCCAACCCAAACAACCAAAACCAGAGCCAAAGTGACTGAGAAACTCAAGCTGAAAAAAAAAAAAAAATAAAATAAAAAATAAATGGCAGGGACCTTAAACTGATAAAAGAAAATAAGTGAGGATACTGTAAAAGAAAAGGGGGAGAAACTCAAAAGAGGAAACAGAATTCCAGAAAATACATAATCACACTATATGTCTTCCCAATTCTTCCAACTTCAGCCTTTCAAAACTTCTGGAGCATGGTTCAGTATTTTTACATAAGGAGATGGAAAGTCAGTACCGAAGCAGGGAAAGCGGATACTTTTTTATTTTGTACTTACATGTACTCCTGTCTGTCTCTACAGCCATGAAAACTGGAAGCTTGTTTTAATTTTAAAGGGAAAACTGGAATTTTCATGCAAATGACCCGCTCCTAGAAGGTGAAGCTCTCAGAAGGCTATTTAATATCATGAACGCATCATTACAGGAACTATAGGAAATTAGTACTGCTGCCCTCAGAGCTCACTGAATGTGGCATAAACAGCTTATTTCTTACCACAGTGCAAGCAGGATGCCAGGCATCACACAAACCACTCTTTGTCACCTATGGGTAATTCATGATTCAGCATCTATATTTCCCTTAGAAAATGTTGTAACCATTTCAGTAAACAAAGCACTGAACCTGAAAGAATTACAGTATGGATATACTGCCTGGACACACAAAATCAACACAACTGAGGTTTTTATAAGTGCCAGACGTTCAGGCAGGCATGAAATAGCTGATCGTACTACAGCTCAAATTTAACATACTAAGATCTAACTATTTCATTTAGATTCTTGCACTCCATTCACTTGCAAGATTTTTGTTTTCAGAACACCCAGCTTCCTCTAAATAGGATATTATGTACTTCATTTCTGTGTAATACTAAAACATAAAAAAAACAGTCTTCAGTTAATGAAAGAATAATTACCCTATATTCAGAACACATACACGATTTGGAACATGCGGGCAAATGCAATTAATCAGAACTGTAGGTTAAATGTAATTTAACAAGGCACCAGACAAAGAAATGGCTGGTGAGAATTCAGCAAAAAGCAAGAAAAAGAATTCTCAGAATTAGAGTTTCATTCTAAAGTCTAGAAGGCAATTCAGAGCAGCCCTGAGGAGAAGGACTTAGGGGTGTTGGTCGATGAGAAAATGAATATGAGCCAGCAGTGTGTGCTTGCAGCCCAGAAAGCCAAC
The DNA here is from genome assembly GCF_033783945.1 of Neopsephotus bourkii. Lineage (NCBI taxonomy): Eukaryota > Metazoa > Chordata > Aves > Psittaciformes > Psittacidae > Neopsephotus > Neopsephotus bourkii. The sequence goes on from NW_026902287.1 coordinate 133,985, forward strand.
TGTATCCTGGGCTGCATCAAAAGGATCATGACCAGCAGGTCAAAGGAGGTGATCCTGCCCCTCTACTCTGCTCTCGTGAGACCTCACCTGGAGTACTGTGTGCAGTTCTCGTGTCCTCAATATAGAAAGGACATGGAACTGTTGGAACAAGTGCAGAGGAGGACCACGAGGATGATCGGGGGGGCTGGAGTACCTCCCGTATGAAGACAGGCTGAGAAAGTTGGGGCTGTTCAGCCCGGAGAAGAGAAGGCTGCTTGGAGACCTCATAACAGCCTTCCAGTATCTGAAGGGGACCTACAAGGATGCCAGAATGGGCTCAGACTTAAATGGGGGAAGTTCAGGTTAGATATAAGGAAGAAAATTTTTACGGTGAGGGTGATGAGGCACTGGAATGGGTTGCCCAAAGAAGTGGTAAATGCTCCACCCCTGGCAGCGTTCCGAGGCCAGGCTGGACAGAGACTTGGGTGACATGATTTAGAAGTGAGGCATCCTTGCTCATGGCAGGGGGGTTGGAACTGGGTGACCTTAAGGTCCTTTCCAATCCGAACTATTCTATGATTTTATAATTCTATTTCTCCCATTGTCAATTGGTTATGGTTGAGCTTGTCTGTCTGGACTTTCTCTTTAAAGAGAGATAGATAGATAGATAGATAGATAGATAGATAGATAGATAGATAGATAGATAGATAGATAAGGAAAACACGTGCCTTTTTAGAGAGCAAATGTTGTCCATCACCCTGAAGTTGCTAAGGGGATGCTGAAGCTTTCCAACCTGAGGGATGAGAATTTTAAAGCAAACTGAGTTTGTGGCCCACAGTCAGAAGTAAAAGCCAGTAAGAGTAACCTTTAGAACAGCTAGGTTACACGCTGTAAATACTGAGAAAATAAAACATCTGTTAAGGAAATTATGGGATGATACTAAATCTTCTTCATCTATTTCATAAGTATAGTACCATAAGTTCATATTCATAAGTTCATAGTATCAGTTTGGTTGGATTGGCCTCTAGTGACATTACTAATCTCAGCACATCTGAAAATAAATCTTAATATTCTTTTTGAAAATTAAAATCTTGGCACAAAACTGAGCTCTTCTAATAATCTACCTCTTGTCATATCGGCAGTGCTGAAGGACTTGATTAATACAGACATCTCCATTCTTGATTACCAGCAGCTTCCTAGGGCACAGAATGCGGGTTTAGACTTGCATAGCTGAGAAGTAACATCCAAGCCTCCTGACTGAGTCAATACTCAAAGAGCCACTTCAGGGTAGTTTAAGTGCATCTACAGTTACTTTCCTTCATAGGCAGTGTGAGGACAAGCTAAGCACTACAATTGACTTCTTTTTCATGCACTTTTAAAAAACTGCATAACAAAACGTCAAAAAAACTTCTTACTCACTCTCTTTACAAGTACCACAGCGAACAGTCTCCTGTTAGGCAGAAGCCTAAGAACCTATTTCAGATAAAGTACAATGGTTACAGTAATACAGAAATTGGTTTCATACTCCACCAGTGCTGTACTGGCCCAACCATTATTTTCAAGTACTTCACTCGCTTTTTTTGAGAGGCCATTCAGTTCAAAATTATCAGTATTTGTGGTAACTTAGATGTTAGCGGACATGAGATTATGCTTGCATATCCTGAGAACAACATCTATATGCTTGCTTCCATAAACCTATTTCTGTAAAAAGAAAACAAAATAGTATTCAAACGCAACAGCACTATTTTTAAGACCTCATCTATTTCTATCAAATCTGCATATCTGTAAGAGCACTGTATCAGTTTACAGAGCAATCACTCTTGGAAGTAAGTTCTGCTTCACTACATCAGTGCTGGAGTGCTCACTTAGTTAAAAGGCTACGATAACTCAGCGTTGGTAATTAAAGATTCCAAAGTCTAAACTTCTACTATTATAGTATTAAGAGTAACTAACACTAAAGAAAAATGTGTAACAGGAGCATTCTGGACAACCCAGCCTTCAGTCCGTTCTTGAAGAAGTAGATTTATGACAGCTGGCAAAATGGGTTCAAGAACTACCCTCAAACAGCCCTAGTTTGAGCAAAAACTATTAGATACTTTAAAGACAGAGCCTGACAAATTCAGAGTGCACTAGATGATGTGACTGCTTGAGGTAAGAGGGAAAATTAACCATGTCTCTGCCCCCATGTAGCTCGGAAAGAAATCTATGCTGTCCCCAAAGGTAACGATTACAGAAACAGAAAAAGTAAATTCTGTTATAATAAATGAAATTAGAATTTTTCTGATTAACTCTGATACTAACTCATCCATTTCAGCTATTTTTCCCTCTAATTTGAGAGGAACAGTCCAACATTTCCAGAAACCATTTCCTGGAACAACCAGAAAAAGATATTTATGTAAATATTACTATCATTGATGCTGTTATGAACAGTGAAGTGAGAGATAATGGGATATAAAAGACATCTTTGACAAATCTTCTTCCCATATGATTAAGACAGTATGTACCACACTAACAAAACATTTAAAAATGATTTCCAACTAACAAAGTATTTTGAGAAAATAATTCATTATGTAAGGATTTTTCTGGTGTAGATCTTTCACTTACAATACACTTATTTCAGCTGTTCTAACCAAATAACCTGAGGAAGATGAGTATTGATATCCTTTCACTCAGTTTAATTCTTGACAGAATAACTCCCGCAGCCCCTCTACCAAAGACCAAGTACTCCTCATTGCATTAAAGTCAGAATATTCATATTTTAAAGTCTGGGGGTCCCCTCTCTTCATCTTTCAACAGCCAAAGTGAAAAAAATGTACTTAGTCATAATTACATAAAGAGCTTTCATTTAAAGAAAGTACTTCACACTTATGTATGATTTTAATAAATTAACTATCAGTTTTGTATGGATGACATAGGACTAAAGGTGTGTTACATGTTAAGAAAAGCACTGGTCTACACACACTAACTTCAGACCTGTGTCACACCAACATAAAGCTAGAGCAAACCAGTAAGTCTGCTCTTTAAAATTCACAGCCTAGCATGCTAATTCCAGTCGTCATCAGCACACTCAGCATTGCAGAATCTAAACTCCAAATTATATATGAAAATGTCAATTTTGCTTGCTGTGATGATGAAAACAATTTAGGTAAGAGGCCAAGGAAAGGATGACAAAAAAACACGTCTGACTGTGAACTCCTTCAAAAACTCTCACTGTCTGCTTAAGGAAAGCATGCCAGTGCAGAGGAGACACCAGCATGATAAAGCCAGAAGTGTACTCAACATAGCAAACTATTAAAACAGAAAAAAAGGCGCATGTTTTAAGAGAAAGGCATAATCATCACAGGTAGGGTCTTCATCACAGAAATATTCTGTAATCAGGAAGAGAGTGTTTCCTTTAAGATAAACCCCGGATCAAACACCAGCTTCCAACTGATGGCAAACTCTAGCTCTGGGGACACTGGAGATGACTGCATAAACATACTGATTTCTATTCTTTATTGTTGCTACTGACTTCAGCTGTATTAAGATGGCATGGATATCTTCAAAGGAAATTCTGGATGTTGCAGCTTCTTTTCAGCAGGCCTCACTGTACCTTCCTCACCTGTTCCATGGGTGAGGAAGTTCACAGTGAAGCAGCTGGATTTTAACATTGGCTGCATGGCCACATTTTTAATAGCAACAGAAAAACATTATGGTATACAGTATTTCAAACTCTGTCCCCCCTACAGCACATATTCAACTTTAATATAATTCAGCATCCCTGCTTTATAAATGAACTACTGAGGCATTTTGTGGTTTCAGTGAAATGTACTCTTCAATGCCAGATTTAAGACCTGTAAAACTTAATTTTTATACAGCTATACAAGCTGCAAATTGAATCTTCAGCTGACAGTACTAGCCAAATCTTCAAATTAAACCCAACTCAGAGTAGACACTATAAAAATGCTATATAACAACCAATAAAACCTTACCTATATTCGTACGTGCACCTATCCATAAAACAAAGTTTTTCTGAAAGTTTTTCTGAAAAAGCATGAAAGTCTGTAATAAAAACAGTCACAGCCAAGTTAAACAGAGGTTGCAGTCAACTACAGTGCCTATTACTAAATTTTAAGCCCAGACTCTGTAACCTTAATGATAGTTTCGCAATGATATATCTTAGTCATGTAGCCATAAGAAAAGAATCACTGGATGGATTTTGTCTACCTAGTCACAGTACTATAACGCAACATCAAATGTGATTCTGCCTTAGTCCCACAGCTACTGCAAAACCATAGGCAAACAGACAAATAAAACAAGAAGGGAAGAAAAAACTGTGTTTTTCACCAATAGACAAGAATAATCTTCTAGGCCTTAAGTAGTACCACATGCTATGATTGTCTCTAAATAGAAATAGTCGTAGTTGTAAGGTAAGCCCAAGGAAAGGGTTAGACTGTGTCAGGTAGATGGACAGTGAATTTACAGGCTCCTGTAAAGACTGACCAAATATAACACAATTTTCAAAGCAAAAAAATTCTGAAAGCTCAAAAAACAGGGAGAAAATATTTACACGGCTTCGTGTCTTAGTCTCAAAAGAAGGCACTATAAGACCAAGGGACCAAAGGCAGGTTGGGCCAAATACCCAGTCAAGTGGCTAAACCAAGTGAGTGGGATAGAGAGGCACTGACAAGAGCAACAGGCCATGCATTATGTTTGCTGTGCAACTCTTGGATCCCTCACCTAAACTTTCCCTAATGATATCATTAACTTTAGAAGGCAATAAAATAAAATAACATAGAATAAAATAAAAGCAAAAAGTGTTTTAACTTCATAAACTGGGAGTTTCAGCTTGTAATTCATGCTAGAAAAAGCAAGAGGAGCAAGCCAAAAAGCCAGTACCTCAGTTACCTCTCAGAGAGAATTTGAATATTAGAAGTGTATTAAAAATATAGACTGAGATTTAACTCTACAAGGAAAAGCTGCACAAATTATGTACCTAAAGCCATCTTACTTGGTAATATGAAGGATGAACTAGATTCTTCATCCAAGATTAGCTCTTTCCTGGAAGGTTAACTTTCTCTGACTTCCCATTCTTTTCTGCAAGGATAAAGTCCTATATCTCTCTTCAGCAAACCTTACTTGCACATATGCCAGCAAAACTGGTCTTTTCAGACTTCTTCATTCAATATTCAAAACAAAACCCCTCACATCTTTGAACTTAAAAAAAGTAAAAGACACACACCAAAGAGTACTACTGTACTTCAAAAGGGAGGAAACAAAAGAAATAACATGACATGAAATTGGTAGAATAAGATTAGCTCTGAGAAGCAACAACTTCAAAAGACTTTCCCTAAATTAAGTTACTGCAGGTTTTCATCTTTACATGTATTTTAACTGAGAAGAAGCTAGCTTGAAAGCAAACAGAAAGGAACTGTATGACAAACATTAGAAACAGCATTCATGTTTCTAAAACCCTAGTATTCAGGGATTCACTTTGTGCAAAAGTGGTGGTGTGCTCCATCTCTCTCTCTCTCTGGGAGATTTGTGGGCACAGAGTTACAGTAAATACATGCACCATTCTAAGAGCACTTTTTTATGGAGAAGGCTTAGCTGACTGGCTCTTTTATCTAGCAAGAGAATATATAGCAAGATCCAATGGTGGGAAAATGAAGTTAGACAGATTTTAATTACAGACAAGGCACACATTTTTATTAATCATAAAAAATATCCTAGAAATTACCTGTCATTTCATGCCTTGAAATCACAATGAGATCCTTGTTTCAAAAGCTGTTTTACATACTGAAGAAAAATCACAGTTTGTATTACAGAGAGAGTTGCAAAAGATAAGCACGGTACCTTCTTATAACCTTATAAGATGGTATTTAGCATGCAGAAAAAGAACAGATGTTTCCAATGTTTTTAAACATTCTCAGAATCCACCTTCCAACCTTTATCATTTACCTGTTCTCGGTAGAAGGCAGAAGAAGGTAAGAGGGCTATGAAGAAACTCATTCAAAAAAACCCTCAAAATGTAGTAACTAAAAATTATAAACAGAATACATACTAACAAAGCTGGGTGAATGGAAGATTAAACAGATTCATTTGTGCTGTAGCCAGCTATTAAAATAAATCTCAGTATGCATAAAACTGTGTCTTTACTACATCTTTCAACATTTGCAATCTCTTTGCCACTGTCTGTGATAGCATCATTTAATGCAATTTGGTTCACAATTCCTTGTGACAATGCCCACTATCTTTGTGGCCTCTATTTGCCACTGTAAGAATGACTAGTGGACCAGCCACTAACAAGAAACTGAGACTCTTTCTGTTTGAGCTGTATTCCTCCTTATTTTGTATTTCTTCCGGTATTAAAAAGAATTTTTCCCCCATGATACACAGACAGCACACTAATTCTCCTCTTTTTTGTCACAACCACCATAGGACGTATGTGTTTCAGAGCATTTCTGTAGATTTGCCACCATCTAGCAGAGGGAATTTAGCATATTCGCATTACGTATACACCCCTTAGCAAGAAAACCAGTTTCTGAGAAAACTACTTTCAGAGTTTTCCCATATGGCTTCAAACAGCCAGTCAAGATACAAAACTGACAGCTCGATCAAGAATTTTAGGTACGAAATTTCACTAGTTGCATTCCCACGCATCATTATATTAAGTAATGATGTCTGAAGGCTATAAAAAACTTCTGCTTGGCAACATAGTATTCTCGTCTTTTCCATTATAGGTATTTTAAAGATGCCCTGAACAGTTTTCTAAAAGCTATGAGGCATTTAGTTTGACCTGTCTTTAAAAAAGATACATACATGCAGAGTACAGTTATATACATAACATAATAGGGATGGGGTTAGAAGCAACAGAAAACTGATGAAAAATTGCCATGACAACTCAGAGTAAACCCTACCAAAAAATCTAGGTCTTCTTCACACAGAAGAAAATACATTCTAATCTAATCAATACGTGCCCTGACTTCTGAACTGATACGTTACCAAGCAAAGACTTGAAAACTGGATCAGATTGGTATCAGACTATTACTACTGGCCTACCATTCTAAAGGCCAAATTAAGAATGCATTCAAAGAAAAAAAACTCTAATACAAATACCATCATTCTAATTGACTAGGACTGTATTATACAGCAGAAATAATTTAATAAATAAATTTAATAATTTAATAAATAATTAATTAAAATTAATAAATAATTTAATAAAGGGACTGCCATGAATAAAGTCTCAAAGAACCAATCAATGTAACAAAATAATAATTAATAACCCTGCGCAGCTGAAGATTGCCTATAACTGTAAAGTGAAGAAAAATGAAAAGATGGTGTCCCTCAGGGATCGGTGTTGGGACCAGTCTTGTTTAGCATCTTTGTCACTGACATGGACAGTGGGATTGAGTGTACCCTCAGCAAGTTTGCCGATAACACCAAGCTGTGTGGTTCGGTTGGTACACTGGAGGGAAGGAATGCCATCCAGAGGGACCTTGACACGCTTGTGAGGTGGGCTGATGCCAACCTCATGAAGTTTAACCATGCCAGGTGCAAGGTCCTATACCTGGGTCGGAGCAATCCCAGGCACAGCTACAGGCTGGGCAGAGAAGAGATTCAGAGCAGCCCTGAGGAGAAGGACTTAGGGGTGTTGGTCGATGAGAAAATGAACAGGAGCCAGCTTCAGTGTGCGCTTGCAGCCCAGAAAGCCAACCGTACCCTGGGCTGCATCAAAAGGAGCGTGACCAGCAGGTCGAAGGAGGCAATCCTGCCCCTTTTACTCTGCTCTCGTGAGACCTCACCTGGAGTACTGTGTGCAGTTCTGGTGTCCTCAACATAAAAAGGACATGGAACTGCTGGAACAAGTCCAGAGGAGGCCCACAAGGATGATCAGGGGACTGGAGCACCTCCTGTATGAAGATCGGCTGAGAAAGTTGGGGCTGTTCAGCCTGGGGAAGAGAAGGCTGCGTGGAGACCTCATCGCAGCCTTCCAGTATCTGAAGGGGGCCTATAGGGATGCGGGGGGTGGACTCTTCATTAGGGACTGTAGTGATAGGACAAGGGGTAATGGGTTAAAACTTAAACAGGGGAAGTTTAGATTGGATATAAGGAGGAAATTCTTTCCTGTTAGGGTGATGAGGCACTGGAATGGGTTGCCCAGGGAGGTTGTGAATGCTCCATCCCTGGCAGTGTTCAAGGCCAGGCTGGACGAGGCCTTCAGTGATATGGTTTAGTGGAAGGTGTCCCTGCCCATGGCAGGGGGGTTGGAACTTGATGAGCTTAAGGTCCTTTCCAACCCTAATTATTCTCTGATTCTCTGATTCCATGATGGAATGAGAAAAAAAGATACTATTAAACGGTACATCCTTAGTTTAATGCTAACTCCTATTCATTTCTCAAGACAGTAAAGCCCTACCAGCTAAGCAGTCAGAAAAAAACAAAACAAAACAAAACCAAAAACCAACAAAAAAATACCTGTGTTCAAAAGAGATCATTTTTTTTCTCTAACACTTAGAAGCATTGTTCAGCGTACCAGAGAAAATTCCACTTAATCAGTATCCTGGAAAATACCTATTTTATTGTTACTCTAACAAACTTGGTTTGACTTGTCATCCAGATCTATCAGGCAGCACATTACCACCTCCATCTCTTGCATATAACTTACAGACTCAGAACACTAGTTTTTACCAACTTGTAGTCTGCAGAGAAGAATCTGGATTTAGAGAAATAACATGGTAATATAAGCAAAATATCTGTAAGAAATTGCTTCTCTTAGTGGTCTGGAGTCCCAATCTGAGCACTTCATCAAGCCAAAAGAAACACTCGCCTACTCGCTCAGAAATGGAGATAAGCCAAATTAATTAGTAATACAATGAAGTAATAATCCTCAGCAGTCAGCTACCCACTAGGTTTGGCCATGCTAATCAATCCTCAATTCTTCCTTCAATTTGCCCAAAAGCTCCAATGTTTGCTCAATATATTATCCTAAAACAGAAATGAAAGATTACTGCCTGGTCCTTTTTGTGTACACTACAGAAATAGACGTAATGGCACCATTTCAGTACTTTCAAAATAGACAACATCCAAGTACCAAGTGCCAGAAAAGACCCGGGAGTTATTCTGCCACTTGGATTTTAGTAAAACACTTTAAAACAAAGAAAAAATTCCTCTTATCTCTTTCTTAGTTCCACTGTAAACTCTGTCTCATACAGTTTCCCTGGACACCCTCTCATGCTGAAACAGAACTATTAGGACTTCAATAACACTAATCATGACCCCAATTCTGCACTTGGACCCAGACAAGCAATTCTATGCACACACTCACTAATCCCAAAATCAAGAAAATTCAGAATTGATACATGTGCAGAAAACCACATGGCAAGTAAAAGCATGAAATATTCACACATACTCCAAATTCTAAATTAATACATAGATCAGCACACCACCTGAACAGGTCAGTAAAGTCCCTACCAAATATGCAGTGACAATCAAAAACCCCTGTATATATTTTTAAAAAGGGATGAAAGAAAAAAAACCTCTTTTCTCATAGAATCATAGAATGGTTTGGGTTGGAGGGGACCTTAAAAATCCCAATCCCTTGCCATGGACAGGGACACCTTCTAGAGCAGGTTGCTCCAAGCCCCATTCAATCTGGCCTTGAATACTGCCAGGGATGGGGCAGCTACAACTTCCCTGGGCAATACGCAGAGGAGTACTGTCAGCAGGCTGATAGAGGTGATACTTAACAATGGTGAGGCTTCACCTGGAACACTATAACCAGTGCTGGGCTCCCCAGTACAAGAGAGACATGGACATACTGGAGACAGCACAGCAAAGGACACGAAGATACTGAAGGGACTAGAGCACTTCACATGAGGAAAGGCTGAGAGAAGCGGGACAGTTCAGGCTGGAAAAGACAGGATTTATCAATGTACATAAATAAACGAAGGGAGGGTGGAGAGAAGGCACAGCCAGGCTCTTTTCTGTGGTTCCCACTAACAGGATGAGAGGGAATGGGCACAAACTGAAGCACAAGAGAGTCTGCCTGAACACAAGAACACACATTTGCACTTCAGGGTGACTGAGCACTGGTACAGGTTGCCCAGAGAGGTGGTACAGACTTCATTCTTAGAGATACTCAAACACTGTCTGGACAGAGTCTTAAGCAACTGGCTCTAGGTGGCCCTGCTTGGGCAGAGGGGTTGGACCAGGTGACCTCCAGAGGTCCCTTCCAACCTCAACCATTCCGTGATTATGTTGTTGGCAACTGTGACAAAAGAAATTACATATTATTTTTCTGTACCTAATATTGCTTCTGTGAGAGAAGTGAACAGTGCAAGTCAGGAACTCATATACAGACAAGTAAACAAGAACAGTGGGCTCATTTATAGTATCAATTGTTTTACATCACAATGAAAGGATCATACAGTCATTACTGCACTCATATGACATTACAAGGAGATTCGTAAGATTATAAACAGATGGCAAGTTCTTCCATTAACTTACACAATTCTAAAAATACTTTATCTCTGTGTGCCTTCTTAGCAGAAGAATACATACTTTATTTAGCCATCAGTTTTGTGAACTTACTCTGTCAATTAAGGAAAAGTTATAATGAACTTCAAGCGTTTCACTCAACTAAAGTCTACAAGATTAAGATTTTAGAGGTTCTCAAAATAAACCAAGAAAGTAAATTCAAGTTCAAACTCAAATTAAACCTTAACTTCTACACTCGCAATTGAACGGCCACTTAACTTGTCATCTGAGCTAGGAAAAGAAAAGGAAAAAAAGAGGTGGGGCAAAAATGACAATTTAAGAGCTACACACCTGTATTTAAACCTGTTTTCATGCTTAAAAAAAAAAAAAAAAAGAAGTAACTTGTACTATGATATTTTTGCACTTGTTTTTCTGCAAGTTTAATTACAAATGACAGTTTAAAACTGCTTTATATAGATGTAATTTACTACCAAAATGTCATTCCATTATTTGAGAATCTCCGACAGTGTAACGTACACCAGAAGCACTGTATGTTGCTGGGCTGTAGACAAAAAATAGAGCAATGTCTCCCCCAAACCAGGCCATCAGAAGGACCACAGGTGCACATGGTACAAGATCCATGTGAAGGAGGATCAAAGATGCTTTTATTAGTTTCCCATATGCTGAAAACCCAGCAGTAAAATATGATCTCCTGCATAGTCTGTCTGAAGAAAATTCTCAGACAGCTGCTTTGTAGGGTATCTCCAGAACTGCCTTCTATTCTGCACACGTATGCTGTATTTTGGAAAGTTAGCCATATAACCTCCTGCAATTTCACTTGGTTTTCAGATCACCCACCTCCTCCAATGGACAGCTATACTTGCCTATATACCTACCATGTTGCTGATCTTTTAAACTTTGGAACTTGTATGCTTGGCACTGGGAAATACTATCTCAAAAAGTATTCAGGCTCAGAAGCCTAAAATATCTTGTTCAACTTGAACCGTTTTCTTGCATACTTGCATTATCAGCCATTTACTTGTTTAGCTTCATGAGTTACCATAATTTTGCACATTAAATTTCTGAAAGTTTTGTTCCAAAAATTACCCAGATTTACAAAGGATAAAGTTTAAATACTTCAGAAAAATTAACCGTAATGCAATTCTGGGTATTTTTAGTCTGTTCCACAAACATAACTTGTCTTTTTAAAAGGTGTATTTTACACCTAAGTGAAATTCTAGGTTTATTTAGGTTTAAACCTGATGGTATAACTTATGACACTCTATTTCAGTCAGTGTATCAGGGGTACCTTTTATACAAAATAAATTTTACATGTATATTTTACTAACTAAATCATAAACTAACAAACTGAATCTTATCCCAACAAGATATATAACAATGATAAAAATAAAGTCAGAATAATTAAATCAGTGCTCCACAATTCATTTGAACCATCTGATCCTGGCTGACACTGCTGTGTTTTGTATACATCTCCTTATGCAGTTGAAGACTTACTATCAATTGACAGATATCTGCACCTTCTCATAAATGCAAATATCTAAGCCTCAAGATACAAAGAGGCTATGTACCAACATATATATACCACACTATGTACCAAAGTTTTAGCTGGTAACAGTCACATATGAAGGACAATTATTATGTTACCACAGAAATGTAACTCAGAATTGTAGTAAGTACCTTACAAAATGCACTACCCAACCACCTTACAAAATTAAAGACAGCAGGAGCTCAGGTACACTGCAAGTACAGAGAATTAACAGGCTGATGAGCTAAACCACTAAAAGTGTTCATGAACACATTTTACCCTTGCCCTATTGCAAGGTACGTTCACAAACATCTCCAAATGGTATGTATGTTGCATTATTTTACGTTGCTAGTAGTACACATACCACAGAATCATAGAATGGTTTGGGTTGGAAGAGACCTTAAAGATAGCTAGTTTCAATCCCCTGCCACAGGCAGGGACACCTTCCACTAGACCACGTCACTCAAGCCTCATCTAACCTGGCTTTGAGCAAGCTTTTTTTTTTTTTTATGAAGGGGCCACAGCTTCTCTGGGCAACCTGTGGCAGTGCCTTACCACTCTCACAGTAAAGAATTTCTTCATAGTATCTCATCTAAATGTACTCTCTTTCCGATTTAAGCCATCCCCCTTTGTCCTGTCACCACCTGTCCTTGTAAAAAGTCCCTCTCCAGATTTCTTGTAGGCCCCATTAGGCAGTGGAAGGGGTTCTAAGGTCTTCCCAGAGCCTTCTCTTCTCCTGGCTAAACAACAGCAACTCTATTAGCCTGTTTCCATAGCAGAGATGCTCCAGCCCTCTGATCATCTTTGTGGCCTTCCTCTAGACTCACTCTAAGAGGTTCATGTACTTATGCTGGGAGTCAGATTCCAACAGATAACACATAACATCTCTTTAAAGTGGAAATCCGCTGCTCCGATCACAAACTCTGCACCTTAATTTAAACTCCTTGCTTTAAAGCAAACCTACGTAGCTTTACTCTCTGTTAGGAAAAAAAACACAACACAAACAAAAACCATTACCTTCTGAGGATTCAAAACCCTCTGCCTGAACTTTTCAATTGTATCTTGACCCACAGCTGCCCATGCACTGGCAAATGCTTCAGCTTTGTCTTCATCCAGGTGAATGCTCTGCAGCTGTTGTTGCAATGAAGCAGGCTTCAAATTATGATAAACTGCCTGTTAAAAGGAAAAATAGCTGCTGTTGTTGAGTACTGTTCTACAAGTTGTGTCAGATATACTCTACCACAGGTGGCCACCACGTTCACACAAGATTTTTACTAGCAACTTTATTTCAGGACTGCAAGCATCCTGCTAGTCTTAACCCTCTGAGAAGATAGAAAAGTGTAACTATCTTAATTGTATCACAAAATCTAATATTACAAATTACTTTTCACAAGATAGAAAAATTATGAAAAAATGCATATACAAGCTAGAAGTGAGTATATGTTTCTACTGTACATACTACGAAAGCAGCTATCATAGAAAAAAAAGGGGGGCTTTGAAGTCAACTGTGAAGAAAGAACAACTTGTCCAAATTCAACATTGTTCAAGTACACCTGAACTACAAGGTAGTAGAAAGCTTACTTCTTTTCTAATGCTGTGAAAAGTGTTAACTAAATGAACTCATCGTAAACTGACATGTTAAAAAAGGACAACATTCAAATTCCCCAAGAGACCACCAGTATATGCATACCCTCTGCAAAGACTACACTTATTACATTTCCATTACATGAATCAATAACATTGTGGCTGTCACAATTTCTAAGTTACCATATTTACCAGGTAATACACTGGCTTCCCAATCTGAGTAGTGGCAGAATGTAGGATCAGAAAGACTTCTATCTTTAGAACATAATTAGCTCTATACCACACAGTAACTACTCATTCAGGCACTAAAGCTACATCAGGTGTGTCTGTTCACCAAAGTAAAGGCTGCTTCTGTGCATGAGAATTTTCCATAACTGGCATTTCATGTAACTTGAGCAGTGTGTATTAGTATTATCTAATATTTTCCTTACAGGACTTAAAAAAAAATTCATGGCTGTCCTGCTTACAATGAATAAGAGGAAAGACTGCTCTCATAACCATTAACGCTTCCTCTCAGAGTCATGCAGACCTTGCTTCCACAACCTATGTTTAGATCAGCTAGTAACTCATTCCACAAATGCAATGAGCCCAATGCAAATCAGGAAAGCATGCAAAGCAAAGCAGTAAAATCGTACCCCAAACCATACAAAATATACTACATACACATTTTCCCTAATTTCTTTTAACTTACATTCTATATTTTTTAAATCTACAATGGGATAAAAATATATATTTATCAATTCATAATGATAAAAAGGTACCTGTTCCAAAATGAATGATATAGTTTCAAGAACTAGATGAAGATCCTGCTTTTCCAATGAAAAAGCTATCTGAAGTTTTTCTTCCTCCTCTTCACTGAAGGTACTCTCAGCCTGAAGCACAAAAACAGTTAGTTCTGACAGTCCGTTCATCGACCAAGACCATACTTGCCAAAATAAAAACTTTCTCCTCATTTTTATAAGCACAGTGGCTGTCCAGTAGTTCCTGAATAGAAGTAACAAAGTAAAGCTTTTTTTCCAACAGAAAAACACAATGCAATTCCTCTCACTGAAAACCAAGATTAAAAGCCAACAGTATCACATGAGAAGTTACAAGAATTAGTTGAAATACATCGAGAAAATACTCTCTCTTTGCACATGAGGAACACTAAAGAAATGTTTTTCTTACAACTGTCAGATCACCTCCAACAACCTTTTATAAATAAAACTGAGAAAAGTATTAACTGTGTTACTTGAATCAAACCTCAAAGAAAACAGAAGGCAGAACTGTAGTGGAGTTAGTTACATAAGCCTCTACCAGTCTGGATACTCTTCTGAAAACCCATGATTACAAAAAAATTAAAGGCCTAATGTATGCTTATTTTCACAGTCAGATTTGAATCAGTAGCCTACTGTATTACTGACGATTACTGAGAATGTGCTGTACTTTTAAAATACATCAGTTAAATTATTATTTAATTTGCTGCTGTAAATATAAATGCAGATATTGCCATCTTTTAAAACTTAATTACTAACAAATCTATGCTACATACATCAAAACACCATATTTAGATTACTTAGCAATCCAAAACTGCAAAGCTACACAGAAAAGCAATTCAGCTGTCAGAATAAACAAAATAAGGCAATTACACAAAAACTTAAGTGATCACAATAATTGTAAACAAGAATGTCAAATTGGAAACATCATTTGAATCACTGGCTGTTGGAAGAAAATGAAGAACTCTTGAGTATCTGCTTTGCTTGGTAAGTTTATTTGAAGTTTCCAGCAATTTAACATGTCCTAAAGTCAGACAATTTGGAATGAGTAGTCTAAATTACAAAGACCACTCCAGCTCCTGTAAATGATGACTGACATTGAGAAAAGCTATTAAACTGCTAATAAGCAGTAAAAAACAAAACAAAAAAAGAAAAACCCAAACAAAAAAAAAAAAAAAACACTACAAAACACACACAAAAAATAACACCACAAAACAACAACAAAAAAATCTAATCCACACACAACCAGAAAAACCCATGCTAATAGCCATGCAAAGCAATGGAGACAACAGCAATTAACAACACATCCAAGCTAATAAGTTTGGTAAAAAAATTAAAACAAAAACAACCAACAACAAACAAGACAGTCAAATAATCAAAACAATAATTATGGTCCCAGAATTATGACCTTTAACATTTGTATTTTCTACCTGTGCTTCTCCTAACCTTCAATATTTTAAATTTTAATTTGTGTACATATATGTACAGAAAACAAATTCTGTATTTCTTTTTATACTTTTTAAACTCAAGGGAATAAACAAAATCTGACACTGAAAGATAGGTAAGTTCAACAAAATAACTTCCGACGTAGCATTTACCTTACAGTTTCCCCAACAACAGTTAGTGCCCAGGTTAGATTTAGTCTCCATTTGATTTTTTGGTATAGTGCAATAAAATTGACTATGGTTTTATTTCTTTGTCATTTATTCTGCAGCCGAAAAATCAAAATAAAAACAAACACAAGCTTCTGTAAAGATGAGAAAAATATTCACTAGAAGTTATGGACTTTATTTTAACCTGCATTCCACAGATGGCTTTGGGTGATGAACATACAAAAGTGAAAACCAAAAAATAAATATAGGAATCATAGAACAATTTCGGTTAGTAGGGGCCTTAAAGCTCATGCAGTTCCAAACCCCTGCCATGGGAAGGGACACCTTCCACTACAGCAGGTTGCTCAAAGTCCCATCCAAACTGGCCTTGAACACTGCCAGGGATGGGGCAGCTGCAGCTTCTCCGGGCAGCCTATGCCAGGGCCTCAGCAACCCTCACACGGAAGAATGTCTTCCTAATATCCTCTTTCAGTTTAAACCCATTCCCCCTTGTCCTGTCACTACATGTCCCTGTAAAAAATCCCTCTACAACTTTCTCGTCAGCCCCATTAGGTACTGAAAGACTGCTTTGTTTTCGCATTTAGTGTTTTCCTTGCAAGGTCAAGTGGAGTTTGTGCAAAAATCCAATGACCTAGCATCTCCTCCGAGAGCATTCTCAGACACGCCTGCACATGGAGGTGATGGGGCCAGGTTTTAACAGGCACAGCTGGCTTCCACACTATTCACCTTCTGCCATGCATTACCCGTTATTTCATTCTCCTGAAACAGTTCTTAACAATTAATGATGAATGAAACTACGATTAATATGTATCTATATATAAATGGAAATAATTGACCCTTATGAAAACAGCGGGTCGTACCTGTCCCGGAAAGAGGTCTCCGCAGCACTTGCACAGAGAACGGACTCGGCCCTGCTCCGTTCCCGCCCCTCGCCGCGCGGGACGCGGCAGCACCAGGGATCGCCAGGTCAAGCTGTTCCTCTCCTGGAATACCGGTACCGCTGACCCGGCCCTGCCGCTTCGCTCGGCAGGGCCCGGCGGAGTCTCCGCGCACCACGCCGAGCCCCCTCTCCGCCTGCTTCCCCCGCCCTCCCACTCACCCACCTACCTACCTTCAGGTGCAGCTTCTGCAGCAGGCGGGAAAGGAGCAGCGGAAACCGGCCCGAGTCCATGGCACTGAGCAGCGACACAGCCCTGCGGATGCTGCGCGGCAGGAGAGGAGGCAATCAGAGGGGCCAGGGCCCGCCGCGCCCCGGCACCATGGCGAAGCCCTGCCCCCGACTCACCCGCCTTAACCCACCGCGGTGGCAGCGGCACCGCAGCCGAAGCAGCATTTACCTGTCAGTCTCCTGAACGATGGGCGCCGCCATAGCTGCAGCTACAACCCCGCCCCACAACGGCAGCCCGGCGGGGCCAAGTGCCGCCGCCACTCCGCGCATCGGCGCAGCGCGGTCACGCTGGGCAGCGAGCCATCTCAGGCGGCCCAAGGGAGATCAGAGCCGCCGTGGCCTCGGGGCGCTGTGAGAGGCAGACTGACAGCGTCTCCGTCGCGGGTTTGCAGCACCCGCTGGAGAGGCTGTGGCTGAAGTTCTCGGGTTTAAAGGATTTAAAGACGGGCTGGCGCCTGGCGGAAGCCGCTTCCCGCGGTGTTTCCCGCTCTCTTATGTCTCCTCAGTGCTCATTTTGCTCTGGTGTGGGTTGTGCGGAAGTTCGCAGCCCCTCCAGACCCCGCAGAGCCTTTTTGTTACCCTGTCGTACCGCGCAGCCAGGCTCCAAACCACGGGCCAGGGAACTTGTTAGTACGCCACGAGCTTGAAGTTGTCACACCTCCAGCTTTACACAAATAGTTCCAGAAGCCATGGAACTAACAGTGGCTGGCGGCTTTCCCGTCCTCCCTAAATAACCTGTCCCCAAACATTGGCCCACCCCATGCACAGGACCGAGAACGCTGCGCCAAGTGTGTGCTGGCTGGTGAGATGCATGGACAGAAAGGCATCAACATTGGAGTTCGCAGGGAAGCTGTGCTGGGTTGGGTATTTCGACTCCTTGAGTGAATGTCATGCCTGTGAGACCTCTGGTTTCCAACAGCTTTGGCTGAAATTTAAAAAATGAGCTAAAAGCCAATGGGACAAGCAAATGGGAACAGGCAGCATGCCTGTGTAAACCTTATTTTCCTAGGAAGCCAACTAAAAATATGTAAAATCTGCAAAAGCCCTCTGAATGTGGCTATAAAGGTTTATAAGATACCTAAGAAGGGTTAGGTGAATGGTACTCAATTATGACAGCTGAAGAGACAGGTGTAAACTTGCTGGAAATACGGTACTGTAAGGAAATGTTTTACAGACATCTATACTAAAATGTCACCCTTATTGAAGTGAGGGGGACTTAGTCATTAATTTCAATAGCACCAGGATTTCAGCCGGGACATTTGAAAAGGCAGTGTATTTTTAATAAACTCAGCCTTAAGAGTAAGGGAATAAGAGTGACAAACCTGGCCGTATTCCAACAGGACTTGGAAGCAGAGAATTCCTGGCTGAGACTTTTAACAACATTTGTACCATAGCTCTTACCAGAAGTTGGACCCACAGCCACTGTACGAAAAGCTGATGCATTTTTCAAGCTATTTTTCTGTGGTGAAATATAATTACATTTGAGTGCTTCATCTGTTTTTCTACTCTTACAAAACATGAAAAGACAATATTTTAGGAAGACATTTATTTGGCTAGAAAAGAAAAACGAGTGTTTTACTCCATGTTGCAATAGCGTAACTTCTTGTTCTAAGAAACCTCCCTCGAGAGCAGGGTTTTATAAAATTTGCACAGTCAGAATGAGCAAGGGCGTCTGGAAGTCTAGCTAATTGCTTGCTTACTTTAAAAAGTCGCAGCTGATACAGGTATTGGATGCGCGACTCAGGTTTGCTGCCAGTTCTCTAGTTTTATAATCATGTGGACCTATTTTTAAAATGGATTTTTCATGCTTTTACTTTGTTAAATGAATATTAAAAGTGAATAGTCTAAATAATGAACATTAAAAACTCAACTGGACAGGATCCTGTTATCTTTAGCACATCTTTGTATCTTTAAAGTCGTAATATTTAATGGCCTTCACTTTCATTGTAGCCTCTTTTGAGCCACATGATAATAATTTTATTGGTATTTCCTTTAAATTGCATGTTGTTCTAGGAACAGCTGTAAATACCCGATGCAGTATGCTAGGACAGCTGCTGTGTTTTTTTCTGCAGAGCTGTGACAACTTCTGATATCAAGAAGTATAGACATATTGTTAAATAACAAGGGTCTTTAGTGAGCAGTTTTCTGGCTTTAACTCTAATGAAGCACACTGTAGGCAAGCAAGATGCTGTGCACAGCTCTTACTTTGATTTTGGAGTTTTCAAGTTTGTAAATAGCAGGAGATGCACAGTGACATCAAGAGAATCCAAGTAAGACAATGCCCAGGCACACAGGAGGTTAGTAGAGAAAGAACCATCTTTCGTACGCAAAAAATCGTATGGGAACACATTCATCATTTCCATGAGACCAGTTTATTTGTAGTACTAACATCTTGGAAAGCAGAGGATGAGTATCTCCTTCCAGATAGGTATGTATTGTGAGGAAGGAAAATACAGTGGAAGGCACAATGAGTTCAAATTAATCAATTTTTAGGCAAGATAACTAAAAGATGGTACCTTAAGTAGGCTGCAGTTTAATATGTACCAGTGCTTTCATCTGTCCTTAAGCTACAGAGGGAGCACTGGTAGCTGTGAGCAAAGCAGCCACATGGGACAAGGAAAAGACAGGCAAAATTGATTCACAGTGTCACAAACTGTTTAACCGGCATAATTCAGGATGGGGGGCAGAAAGGGGAGGAAGAAAAGAAGGACCAACAGACCTTACAGAACAGTTCACTCATTTGCTTCCCCATATTTTAAACAGCAGGTTTCTAAAGCAAATTTATTCCATAGGGAAAAGCATACTCTGTTTAGACTGACATGAGGTAAAAAGATGATCTAGTGTCATCTGGAGAGTGGTGAATTTCATAAGAGGCTAAGAAATGTTCTCTGCTTTTTCTGGTAAGGGATTTTATTTAAAACCACAATGTCATGCAGTGTGGCATTATGTAACTACCTAACAAAAACTATCAGATATGGGCACTGTTATTTTTATGTACATGTATCTACCTCTAAATTTCTCAGTCAGTATAAACATATGTATGACACCGGTCTTTCTCTTTTTTTCTCTTCCTTTCCCACCTTCTCCCCTTACATCACCCCAGCCCCCCCACCCCCAATGTACAAGCATCCTAATCTGGTGGTTTTTTTCAGGTTTTGTGCTATTATTTTCAAGGCTGCACTGTGTTTGTGATGATGGAGTTCTCTTACACTTTGCATTTAGCTGTGATTGTGACAGAGGCACAGTCCATGTTAAAAATCACAGAGTAGCACCAATGAATTCAACAATTGGACAATCTGGGTTTAATCACATTACTCAAAAAATTGAACATGTAGCTTTACCACAGGAATCCACTTGGGAAACTAATTGGGTTTTGCCTTTAAGTGGAAAGAAAGTGAATCTAATTCAAACCTGACCAATTCAGATCTTGAGATTATTTCAAAGGAAGGCTTCCATCTTCCTGTCCATGTAAATCAACAATTGTCTTCTTGAAGAGCTGCTTATTTAATCAAGTCCAGAGTGAGTCTGACACACCTGGAACAAGAAGTCAGTCCCTGACTACACTGGAAGGATTTCCATCTACAAAGAAATAGAGGTCAGAGATTATATGGACTATTTGGACTCCCAGTACAAGTCAAAGGATACTTTGGGATCAATGGGGTGTATGAGAGAACAACACCAGACCTGACTGCCACACATAGAGTGTTTTAACCACCATAGCAAATATTCCTATGAATTTTTTTTGGTACTGGGTGTTTTTATGTTAC
Organism: Neopsephotus bourkii; assembly: GCF_033783945.1. Lineage (NCBI taxonomy): Eukaryota > Metazoa > Chordata > Aves > Psittaciformes > Psittacidae > Neopsephotus > Neopsephotus bourkii. Next base: position 154,855 of record NW_026902287.1, read on the forward strand.
AAGCTTAAGTACTAAGGTGTCACTAACTGAGAGGAGCAACAAATCTTTCTGAGGTATCAAGTCTGAAGGAGGCTGTGGTGTTAAGACATTATTGGGATCTGTTCCAGGAAGTTTATTCTACAGGGAGGTATCTCCACATTGGAGAGGAGGTCTTTGCCTGCAGAGAGTGGCCACTTGTAGGGGAGAAAAATGGTCCCACATTCAAAGTCAGGAGAGTCTCCTCAAAAACAAGCAAAGTTCCCAGGCCCAGAGAATGATTCCTCCACTAGCAGCACACTCCTGGAGTTTGCCTGCAGCAATTTGCAGCCTTCCCCCCTTCATGATCCAGAGATCCCTCACTCCTCAGAAAGTTCCTGCATGCCCATCATGAATAAAAAGGCCTACCTGATAGAGGGCTGGTTGCAAGTTACAGTATTTGAAATCTGTCATGCTTTCCATGAAGAGGAAACTCCTGGAAATGAAGAGACTTTTCTGTCCAAAAGCATAATTTACCAATCTGTTTACCTCTAGCTGTATAACTAATGACTGATCAAGGTTGAGTGTTTCATATGCTGTAAAAACAAATAAAAAATTCCGACTGAATATGTTGGTTTCAGTCTTGCAGGCTAAGCAGGCAAGAAAGAATTGCAGAATTGTTTCTGTTCCCCTCTGCTTGACTTATGGAGGGACATGGAAAGTGGTGACCTAGTTTCAAAGAAATGTTATCTCAAATGAATCCTGCCTCATGTTATACAAGACATGAATGCAGAAGAAGGAAAAGACACCTGCACAAGCATTCACAAAAGAGCTGTCACACATCTGCGTAAATGAGCAAGATACATCAGCAAGAATAAAGAAATTATTACAGGTAATGTGGTTCAGCTTCCCAGGGTCAGAAAATTGTCTTCCCACAGCAGTCCAGACACCTTCAGCTTTAGAAAATCAAAAGTAGGTATCTCAGTAAAGCACACAAGGATGAGGAAAAATGAAACAGATACTTTAATGTAATGGAAAAGATTAATGTCTGCTAGGCAGGCAGCAATAAAGAAGCATGACAGACACTTCACCAGAGACAATTCATAAAGCCAAGATTTGCTTTAATAACATGTGAAGAAGAAGAAATTTGCTCACGCACAAAAACTGTAAGAACAAAGTCAAACAGAGTCAAGAAATGGAAATACACTGATCACCTTCCCATCTTCAGTTTCAGTTTTCTCATAATACCATTTTCTATTGCAGCGACATTCTGCTCCACATTTTTTTGAATTGCATTTGGGGCAAGGATAGAAGCAACCCATGCAGGTCTCTTCCAGGCAATCACACAAATCGACGTTATTACAAAGCAGCCTGCCATGTCTGTCATACTTCTTTGCAGGTCTGCAAAAGAGAAGAAAAAGTGATTCTCACAGAATGCTTCAACATGTATGAAGACTAAACCAAAAAATATGGAAAACATCTGTCCAGGAACAAATATTTTCTCTTTAACAACCTCACAGCATAATGAAATACCAGGATTACATCCTAATTGCAACAGTTACTGTTATTAAAAATGAAAGTATGCTAAGGAAGTAAATCAAAACTCTCTCAAGTCACACAGAAAGCTTGTTTTCCTAATGTGTAATAAGAAATTTTGCTGCAAAATATTAAAGCTTTTATTAGTTCAATTTATATTCGGTAAAGAGCATACCAGCCATTTTTTTAAAGTAAAATATGTAATAAATTAGCACATCTTACTTCTTCTTCTTAAAAAAATCTTGTTTCATCTGTGACATGCACGCTTTCTTTTTCTGCTCTCTAATTTCAGGATTGAAGTCAGCTACCTGAGGTCCTGGATTTTGAAAGGCTAAGGATTTTAATTGTTTGTCAAGTTGCTGATAGAAATAAACAAGAGAAAAATTATAATTAGTGCAACAGATATTTATAAGCTGCCAAATGACCTCCTGGCTTTCAAATTACATTAAAATTCATATTCTTGATAACTCAAACCTGCACAGGTAGGAAAGTGAAGAACTCCACCTAAATTAAGATCATATTGTATAAAATGCTTTCTTGTCTGTTAATTGAGTATTCCTTTGCCCAGCTGTATATCCTGACAGGAGAGGAAAAACCATGACTCTGCATACATGTGACTAGTACAGTGGCATGAAGTTTGAAGGTGATCTTGTGGGAGACAGTATCATGTATTTTTTTCTTCAACTTTATCCATAATGTAAAGACAAGTATTTGTGATTATAAGCATAACAACTGGATTTGCTGTATCTTAACTGTTCTCTCAGATGCCTAGAAGTCATCTTTGTCCAAACAGTCTGGGGGCCATAGAAATGACTGGCAGAGCAACTACTGCATGAAGGGAGCATTTGCACAAGTGAGAAGTATGAAAAAACACAGACAAAAATAAGGAAGCTAAACTGAACAGAGATTTTGTGAATTTTCTTTCCTATTTTATGGAATTCATATTTGTAAATAGATAAAACTGCTGAATAGTTCTGGAAGTTAGAACATCAGCTCTATGTATTGCCATTCCACACAGCCAGTGTATGTTGACAGTCATGTCTAAAGTCAATGCAAAGAAACATGGGCCTTGTGTCAAACAATTTCTCTTTGGACAGTGACTGTGGACATCAAACATGCACTTGTAATTCATTATGCAATGGCACAAACATACATGCAGATTTATCTTTTCTCCTCTTTGGTAAATGCAGCTGACTTGCCACCCCTCAGCTTCCCTAGAGGGTGTCATCACTTTCATGGTCCACAGTGATTTTTCACAAACAAGTGATCCCCGTTATTGCTTCTCATGGGGAAAAAGTTCAGTCCAATCTGCTGATACAGTGATTTAGAAATACTCACTTGAAGTCACTTGAGTGTACTTGTTTACAATGTAGTTGATGCCATACGTCTTCAGTTGCATCTTCCTGAAAACCTGTAGAGCAATCTCATGCACCTACACTATTCAGACATTTCTTTTGCCTTTGAGTATGGGGAGATCTTCAGTGCAGAAGATATGCTTCAGCTTCATCATTGTTCAGAATCGTAAATTATGCAATTTTAAGTTGAAACATATAATAAACTATGGAGATAGTCCTTCCTTAAGGAGTTCTCTCTTATTTCCCCACTTACCATATCACTGAACTCAGAAGTGTTCTTAGCCCTCTAAATCACTGCACTGCAAACTTGACTCATTTCACTGTTGTTATTAATGATACTTCCCTATTGACTCTAGCTTTTTATTTCTGTAATTACCTAAGAAATTGAAGGCAATAAGTATCTTGATAATAAAATGGTACTGACAAAGTCATACCAGTTGTTTTTGTGTTACTGAAGCATCCTTCTCAGGAGAGACATTTCCTTCTGCAGATGTTTCCTGGGCAGAATTGCTTTTCTTGTAGTTTTCTTCTGTGAGATCACTCATTTTTGGCCACCCTTGTGAAACACATACATACATGTGTTAGGACATATACAGGAGTGTGAGATCCACAGAATTTTAAGTGAAAGTTTTAAGGTAAGCAGGTGATATCCATACTAGGCGTTATGTATTCTTAACCCACAGCAAATGCAGAACAAATGCTGCTCAGTATCAGCCTCGATTAAACTGTACTAAAATAATGTAACTAACATAACAAAAGCTGTATCACCAAAGCCACTCTACAATTGGTTAAGCAAACCTCGGAAAATCCCTGGTGTTTAAATAACACAAAAACTGAAAGAAATGCTGTCACCTGTGATTCTGTAGCTGACACTGCTTCATCTCATTGCCAGTTTTACCGTAAAGGTGAGAAAGGTGAGAAACGGTAAAGGTGAGAAACGGTATTCTCACAGAACACGTAAGAGCAACCGGGGACGGGTGGTGGAAATGGAAACAGCACGCAGGAGCAATCATTTCGCTTACCAGCAGGTGACACTGTTGTACCAGCTGTCGTTCTTTTTGCAAGCCTTCGAAAAAGGGCGGCCGCGGCGGCGCTGGGGGAAGCAGGAGGGGTCTGGCCATATTCTCTTACATTATTTATAGACACCCAAAGCGTGTCAGAGTTGTGTCCCTGCCAACGAGGCTATTCCCCACATATTCACAATTTTCTCTCTGAGGATTTCAACCAATGGGCTAAAAGTAAATTTCTTGGTTTTTACACCTCAGTCCTGAAACATTTTGTGTATAAGTAGAATGTGTAAATTCCAGGATTAATAGAAAAAAGTGAATCACTCTATTAACAAAGCACCCGGGGAAGACTGAGTTCTGCAAGTCTGTCCTACAAAGGCCATCCACGACCTCTCAGCAGCCACACAGATCAGGGGTGGAAACTGTTCAGGATGGATTTACCTACTTATAACCCATCTTGTGAACCTACTTAGTTAAAACTTTTTATGCAATATATGCATTGCCAGTGCCTCAGACTTTTACCGCAGCCACCACCAGAAATATTTAAGCTTTTTTGGAGTTCACTCAACCCTTTCCCAGGTGCTGCCCAGTCAGTCCCATTGCCTCTCAAAGGTAGTGCAGTTGTCTCTGCCAGGTTACCCTGCACTTTAGGATTGTTACCCAAACACTGCCCCAGAGACAATCTTCATTTCACCGCTGCCAAAGGACCAGCAGAAGAGGAGAAGCAGGAGAGGAGTCCAGGCCTTTAATTCCTTCTGTTGCAGCCTCTCCCTGCAGGGTGCCAGTCAAAGCGGGAACAGCAATGAGATCTTGTAGTAACAGGAGGGGATACTTTTTTTGAGAGGTGAGAAAAACCACCTTCAGCCTGTTTCAGACAGGGTTTCCCTTTCTCCAGTGACTTCAAGAATGACTGAAGACTGTTAACAGTTTAGTGCTGGGACTTGAGCATCTTTCTATAAAAGCATTATAAAAGGAAAGCTATTACCATGCAATTAGTATTTGCTGTATGGAGGAGCCTTGCTTTCCCACTGGAAATTTGCTTGCGGTCCACAAATAAAACAAGAATGAAGGCCACTGCTCCAGAGAAGGGGAGTATTGCTCTTCATTTCCACTCAAGTTGAAGTCGTGATAAGGATTTGCTTCCTACATCTCCTGTTATGTTCAAACCATACATCCAGCATTGTTAAAGCATTTCATGAGTATGTGAGTATGCATGACCACCATCCATGCTTGTTTTATTACAGTGTACAGGGTTCAGGAGCAGAACAGCCATCAGGAGCTAACAGTGTAAGCATGCAGAATTTCCATGTGTCCTCTGGTGGTGTAAGTATTTGACTCCTTTGGCAACTAGGTCCAGATAACTACCAATTATCTGCAGCCAAATGCACAAAAATCAGAAAGCCACTTTTTAAATACTGTCAGAAAAGGAATACGCATCTTGTTCCAAATATGTTTCAAATGCCCTTGCACCTCAGTGGAAATGCCCCACACAGAAAATTCGGCACATTTCTGATTCCATCTGTATTGTAAAGATAAAGTGTTAAATTTTAATATCCAGGAAAGATACTCAAAAATGAGTCAGAGTGTGACTAGGAGACTGTGCAACATTCAGAAACTGGTGAGACTCACAGGACTGATTATCTTCCACAGCATGTTCTGAAGGGGAATAAGAGAACAAGGGAGACTTCGAGACTTACACATCCACTCTCACATCTGCAAAACCTAGTTATCCAAAGGAAAGTATTCTTGGCCATAAAGCAGAGATTTTCCATCTACCATTTTTGTCTGGCCATAGTGATAATTCTGGAGCAATGCATTGATGCATAGTCTCTTCCATAAAAATTTCAACTCTATAAACAACCATCAATTGCACTGTTCCTTCATGAAACCCTGTATTCTCCCACACCTTCTGAATACAGCACATACTTCCTGGAGGTGATAATCCACATTTCAACATCCCACCATGGCCATAGTATATGGCTGAGAACTTGCGATTTTGGCACAGATCACTGGCACAGCTGGCAAGGCTAAAAGCATATTAAGGGTAGAAGAGAATCAGAGCCTGTATTATATTAAAAGAGACTTGGTCTTTTCCAAGGGACAGATGTTTCTGCTCAGAGAACAGTTTTAGAAGATGCTGGGATGTGGAAGGAACAGCATTTGTTTATGAATTTCATAAGAGGAATATTTTACTCTATCTGCTCTTTCAAGAACTTAATATTCCTATTGTGATCCTTGCAGATTGCACTGCTGAATATTTCAAGTGGTGTGAATGGTGACCAGCATTGACCAGCATTCCAGATACTTCTGGCTGCTTGATCTCAGCAGCCTAAAGCTAGTACCTCTGCAGAGCTTGCCAGAGTGAATGCACATTGTTTTAAAGTTGTACTTGTTCATCCCATTGGAAACTTTCTGGCTGAGATCTGTAAGTATGTTAAGCACCTTCACCAGGGCAAAACAAGATGCTGTCCCTACAGCTCTAATCCCCCTATGCCCACACAGATTAGACTGACCCATTGCAACAGTCCCATCTTGCTCATAGCCTCGTTCTGCAGAGATGTCAGTATGCTCAAAAACCAGCAGTCAGGCTTGTGACCCATTCTAGCATGCATCTTGAAATCTCTATAGGACATCTGGTGCCAGCCAAATTAAGAGTGAGAATAAATTAATCTTTCTCAAGATGAAGTATGGCCTGAGCTGTAAAGATGTGGAAAGGCCACTTACCAACTAGTCCATGCCTTCTCTCATAGCCCTAAATGTGCCATGTGTGGTAAAAGATGGCCTTGAAGACAGATGGAGACAGACAAGATGAAGAAATAGGTCTCATCCCTTGTAACTCAGATTCTTTCACAGAAAACTGATAAACATGATGACAGAGCAATGGCCCATTCTGTGACAGGAGTCTGGAGGAACAAACCCTGCCCTCTCCCAGTAAAATAAAACAAATCCTCATGAGTTTTTCCTCACAAACCCAGAACTTTTCTGCCATATATGGAAGTGAGGGATTCTTTGCCTTGAAATCTAATGCAGTTATAAAATTATGTGCATCTTCTGGTTGTCATGCAATAGGAAGAAGTGATATGCCAAACTTACCTCCTGAAAACCTGCAGTTCTGAAGGGCTTATGTTCAGTTCAGAGCAGACAGCAAGAGAGAAAGGAGGTTCTCTGGAATTTTAAATTGTACTTGCCAGAGGAAGGGGCTGGCACAGGGTAGGTTTATTGCTGCACGGTTCCTCTAGTAGTAAAGTATGACATCAGCCCTCAAGCAACTGAAACAGAAGACAAATAATCAAAATAGTGCTCCCCAGAGAAGGAGGCTGGAGACAGTGCCAGGTAACTATCTTAAAGGACCTCACACTTTCTGCCTCATTAATTATGGCTTTAAAACAGTACAAAGACTGGAAACAGAAATTATATAAACTGGGGTGAGAGTCCTCATTTATTACTTTACTTGCACCTGTGGTACGTTCACAGAGCAAATGTACTTCTTAGAACTTTCTTTTTCTTGAAGGTAAGTAAACAAAAAAAACCCTGTCATAACTACTGCATTGTACAAAAATTGAATTGTTTTTAATAGTACGGATGTAGTGAAGGAATATTTTAAGACATCAAACAAATATTTTGGATACTGTTCAGCATCTCAAACTATCTCCTAGCTAAAGTGACAATGTAACCTCACCATTCAGCTTACTATCTTTCAGGATTGTTGCACTAGTGCGGACAACTCAGGCCCCTCCTGATACCTCTAGATGCCAGTTTCCAGCATGCTGCAATCACGGCTTTTATTGCTCTTTAGAACACAGCTAAATCTTAATAAACGTCCTGTTGTTTTAAGCCAAGCTGGTAACTCATCACCACACATTCATTTGCTCACCCTCCTCCTTCCCCCCCCTCACCTTGTTGCTCCGTGTGGGATGGGGAGGAGGATTGAAAGAATGTAAATGGTTGAGAAAAGAACAGTCCAATAACTAAAGTATAATACAAAACTACTGCTACTACTACTACTAATAAGGGAAATAACAAGGTGAGAGAATATAAAATTAAATAGGGAAAAAGGAAGGAAAAAAAAAAAAAAGAAGAAAGACAAGTGACGCACAATGTAATTGCTCACCATTCGCAAACCGATGCAAGCCTGACCCAAGCAGCGATCTGGGCCTTCCGGGTGATTCTCCCCAGTTTATATACTGGGTATGACGTGATGTGGTATGGAATACCCCTTTGGCTAGTTTGGGGTCAGGTGTCTTGTCCCTGTTCCCTCCCGCCTTCTTGAGGCCCTCCTCACTGGCAGAGCATGAGAGAATGAAAAGTCCTTGACCACAGTAAGAGCTGCTCAGCAATAACTAAAACACTGGTGTGTTATCAGCATTGTTTTCAGACTAAAGCCAAAACACAGCCCTGCACCAGCTTCTAGGAAGAAAAATAACTGCTAAAACTGAACCCAGGACACATCCAAACCTGTCAAGTCTTATAAAATCTCTTGCTGTGCTTAGACAAATAGTCTAACATGTCTAACATCCATCCATTGTCGAGCATGACCAGTCTTAGGGCAAGTAAACTTACTATTTACCATATTATTTTCTTTCCCTCAAAACACTTTTAAAACCAAAAGCCAATGTAACATTCCAGCAGCAGACCTTAGCTGGTGATTTAAATGCTGCTACATATAACTCATTTTGTGTCACAAACTGTATCTCTTCTTGTGACAATCAAACACAAATGTCTCAAGGGGGAAAAGAAAATAATCAGTCTCCAAGGTGCTCATACAACAGCAAGCCACAAGCAAAACTCTACACCCTACAAACTGCATATCAAAGAAAACTGAAAAATCTCCTCAGAATAGTTTTTAGTGAGTGGATGTTAGGCTATGAATAAGTGAGGATGTCAAGTAAGATTAAAATCTTAGGTGACATTTAGAGAGATTGATTCTGTTGGTTCAACTCCTAAATGGTTCCTTCAGGAACAAGACTTCCCCACCGTGAGCATGTGACTGCAAATACACCTCCAGATATGTGATACAATTGTACCTAAGGGGTTTGCGGGGAGAAAAACAGATAAATTGTGGGAAAGATTTCTTCTAAACTTCCTGGCCATCATCCAATGTCAAGCTGCTTGCTCCTTATACACACCCCAGTGCTCTCTGCCGTGCAGTGCACTCAGTAGCAGCCTGCAGCCAGCACAAACAGGGCAGCTTGAAGAGGGAAAAAAATGCATTATCAAGTATTAAAACCTAACATGTAATGTTCTTATCCCACTGGGAAATTGCTCCCTGGAGCCCTTTGTTAAACGTTAACACAGAGTAATGTCTTAGAGGTGTTCCTCTTATAGACAATTCATTTTCCCCTTTTCCTCCTCCTCCCCACGCCCGTTTTTTTTCTAAACTGCCAGGTTTATGGGGTGTTTCTGCCTCTGGATTTTTCTTTTGTGGATTTTCAAATCAGCAACGCGGGGGGGGGGGGGGGAACTGACAGGGAGCATTATGGAAAGTGGGGGGCTAATTCGGGTAATTATACTGGCAGAGATGCCAAGGGAAGAGACTGTGAAACGTTTGGGTGAGACACACGGGGAGAACAAAACACCTTTCTCCAGAGAAGACTATCAATCCTCCTAGTCACCCAGCCCGGCGCCTCAGCTGCTCACAGACTACCTCATGGCTTATTTAGCGACGAGTCTTCCACACAGGCAAAAGACAGAAAAAAGAGTCGCTTTCACCTGTCCACCGCTCTGTTACCTAGCTCTGCTGTCGTCACCGCGGCCGGCTTCAAGTGGAACTCCCTCAGCAGGGTACTCCCTCTCCTCTGCTGCGACCCCCGTGGCGGTTTCGCGCCTGTCCGTGTTTCCGCCCCTCAGCACCAAGGTGTCGAGGGCTCCGCCTGCTCCCTCTCTGCTCTTGCTGGTAATGTGGGGTGTAACAACTGCCCTTCCTCAATCTCTGCGCTCTGCCCGTGGCGGCTGCGGAGCTGTGAGGAGCCCAGAGGCCCGTGCTAGTCGCAATGCTTCAATCAGCTGTGGGACACACCGAGCCTCTCGGCCAGGCTGGCGGCGCCCTGGAAGCGCCAGCTAGCAGAGGACTAAAATGCCGGCGAGCAGAGGGGCTAGGGGAAGAAACACAAGAGCTACAAACAGCAGTGCGAGCGCAGGGGCAGCGAGGCAGGCGCGCAAGGAGCTGCTGCAGGCCCCGGGGCAGGCAAACCCCTGCAGGCCCTGGAGAGGACGGTGGTGGAGCAGGTGCATGTGCCCTGAGGGAACTACAGTTTATGGGAGGCACCCCGCCATGCGGTGAGGAGGAACACGAGGAGGGAACGAGCGGGAGGAGAGCGGCTGGATGACCCCAACTGCCATGGCTCCTGAGTGGCCCCGGCCTGACCTCAGCCCACATTACTCCTCCCCCCTGGGCTGCTCATGGGGAGGAGGTGGAGTTGGGAGTGAAGATGAGCCTAGGAAAACACGAGGGTGGTGGGAAGGTGGTGGTTTATTTTTTGGCTGTGTTTCTTGCTACGTAAGTTTACTCTGATTGGCAATAAATCAAAGTAATTTCCCCAAGGAAATTTTTTTTGCCCACGATGTTAACTGGTAAGTAATCTCCCTGGCTTTAACTCAACACAGAAGTAATTTTCTCCCCACGTTTTGTTGAGTGGGAAGGCACCAGGATGGGCCTCCTGCAGTCAGTTAAGGTCAGCCCACCATCACTGCTTAGGTGCCTGCCCCAGAGAACATCGCATCACAAAGAATGATAATCACGAAAGAGTTATGCACTATAATACAAAGTTAAACACAAAATTGATCACTCACGAAGATACAGTTGGCAGGCGTCAGGGAGTAACCTTGAGAGGTGTCCCCGCTCAAGGGGAGATCACCACCACTTAGTAAGCTGCTTAGCAGGGAGTGCTCAAAGAAAGCTCACTTGGGCTATAATACTTACGGAATAAAGTGAGCCAGCCGGCTCCCAGCCAAATTCCGTGCAATGGGAAAGATATGCACAGCACTCCTTGTACTCACAACTTCCCTTGTTCCTTGACAAATGAGTCTCGAAAGAACCACCTGCTTTCATTTGTATGAATCACATGGTCAGTGTTCAGTTTGCAAGGTCGTATGCACCAGTGTTCACCATGTCACCCTGTTCCTGTGTGGGTTTTCAGAGAACAGATCGGAGTGAGAGAAATTCATGGCCTGGTTGTGTGCTAGCCCTTCCTGCCTTTGGGACCTGCACCACACTACCACTGATCTGGTCAAAGAGTTGGGTCCAGCCATCACACTCCTGAACCTCTGCGCTAGGGGATCCACATACAACAGCTCTTTTTGTCCTCTCTTAATCACTGCACAACAGGAATGCATTGAGGCCACATCTTTTTTTCATTTATGGCACTTTAGACTCCGTTCCCTTTTCCCTACCCCATACTCACCCTTCTGGCACTTGAAACAACACTGAAAGGAGCAGGCAGCTCTACCTGCCTCATCCATGTGTGCCAGGTGGCATGGGGCTTGCACCTTGACTACCCAGGCCCCACAACCAGCTGCTTTCTCCTAACCTGTCTGGGAGGCTCCTTGTGGTGCCAGAGAGAAAAGAGTGGGGTGGCGGGGCAGCTTCACTGTGAGGTTCAGAGGAGCAGTTTGCTGGTGCTCTTGGATCTTGACTTAAACACTGCTGAAGTCTCTCTTCCTACCTGGGAACAGCCTGGCTCACAGAGAAACTGCATGGGCAGTGCATGGCAGCAGGAGGACATGGGATTTCTTAAGGCTAGCTGTGGCATTTGGAGGGAATCTGGAAGCTGTGTGCTGTGGGGCAGCTGGTGATGGTGAGTGCAGCAGAGACTGCCAGGCTGCATTGACCAACACTGTCAGGGTTTAGGCAGTGTGGGCTATTGCTGGGCCAGGAACACTCTGAGGAAATAACCCTGTTCTAGATGAACAATACAGGAGCCAAAAAAATAACAACATAATCCTTCAAAATAACTCAGATTGAGTTTCTCTGGGGAAAGAACGTAAGGCAAGCAATACACTTCAGAGGAGACTGAACTTTTTACACTATTCTCATCTCTCTTGCTCCTGCAGCTTCTGTCATTTGCTCATCCTGTTCCCAAATTCGCTCATTTGTTCTTACCCTGTCTCTTCTTTGTACCCCTGGTCGTCTCAGCTATTTTCATCCTCCCTTCCCAGCTATTCTGGACTAAACTTCCTGTAACAAGGTTTTACCCTTAAACCCAGTAGGTGCAAACCATTTCCTTCCACTGATGAGTAACCACTCCACCTTTCCCCGTGGTCCTAATGCTCCCCCACTCCTTCCACTGCACGGTATCTTCCCCATCCCTGCTAGCTCCAGAGTCCCCTGCCCTGTCATGCATGCATGCTGTAAAGGCAAAACAAGTGTAACTTTTGGATTTCCACACTGTCAAGGCAGAGAACAGGACTCAAGTAAAACAGCTGGTCTTTCCCCATCATAGATACTTTTCCCAATTATAGATACTACTAAATGCACACTTTCTCTCACTGGAAATTGTCATCACAATTACATGCCCCATAGCAGCTTCACAGTCTGTGTAAATACTGTAAAAGCTTATTTCCTAGAGTCCATCCATGTCCTCATACTCATTTTTTATAAACTTTCTTTTACCCCAACTCCACTTGCAATAAAACAGCTTTCCCAGCTTGCCCTGGATTCCTCTTATGCCTGTCTCCTTGCCTTGGTGCACCTCCCATGTGTCACTCTCCAGACCTCTGTATTCAACTTGCACTCAACAGCAGCAAGAACTGCCACTGAATAGCTGCCAGTATCACATGCCACCAAGTGAGAATGTGTGGACTCTAGAAGCAAGATTGATTCAGATCTGCTCCTACTCAGGCAGCTTACGTAGCAATCACCTTCACCATTTGCCTCTGCCACAAAAACTGCGCTACTATTCTGCAATACAGAATGTCAGCCAAGATGCATACATTAGTTAGGAACCACTATTTGAAAACAATTTCTTATTTAAAATCGCTTTACTGGTTATTTACTTGGCATTTGTAATTAAAGAGTTTTCTTTCAGTAGAAAGAAGAAAAGTATTTTAAAAAATAAGGAAGAGTAATTGGAAAGGAAGGGTCGTTACTCATGGTTAGAAAGAAATGGTTTGGACCTATTGAGCTTAGGAGTAAAATGTTATGGGAAGTTTAGTCCATAAGTCCCATAATAATTACTTTCTTGAGCTATGCTTAGCCCATCTGATGAGACATGCGGAGTCAGTGATTAACTGGTGTTAAGTCAGGAAATGCTGAAGCAAAACCTCCCTAATTCATCATAGCCCCAAGGAATTCCTCTGCTTTCTGAATTGGCTTGACAAGGACTGTCAAGAATGCATACAATTTTCTTTGGTACTACCCGTAACTGGATCAAATGCTAAAAAGGTCAAATGATTCCATCACAAACCTGGCTGCACCAGTTGGTAATTCCCATAAAGGGAGCCTCTGAGAGTCTCAAAACAGTTACCATTTTTCTTTGCAGCCATTTGGGAGCAGAGGAGATTCATTGCAGCCAATATGGCAATGTTTTCCTTAAATGTATTTAGAGGCTGCCAGTGAAAAATTCTTTTTATTAACAAGGCTGCTTTTTATTCCGTGTCTCCTCACAGTGTGGTACTTTTAACTTCTTGGGTTTCCTGCATTCCATATAACTTAGTTTTCTATGTTAACCTGAGCACCAGGACAGTAATTTTGTCATCATACTGTTACTCCACAAATAAATAAATTGCATGGACTAAGGATCCCATACTTCTTCAACCACAAGCTTCTATGGTTTTGCTGATATTGATAGACTGAATTCTGTCTGTCATCTGCAAACTGCTGCGTAAGCAAGATGATTAACCCTGTGTTTACATCAGAGAGCAGCTTAGTGCAGTAGGAACTTGGTGATGTTCCAGAGGGCTTAGTTTAAACTAGTAGCATTCTAGTGCCACAGACAAAATGACCACTAAATGGTGGTGTCTCTCAGTTGCACACCAGGAGTTCATAATCTCTTAGATAAATTTCATCTAAAAAGAATACAGTTCAGCCCACTCCAAGACTGTCCTGGGGGTTGAAGCATGCTAAGCAGAGACAACTGGTAGGATCTCTTCAAAAGCACATTCCTAATCAAAGACAAATGTGAATGTAAACAATACATTATAAATGTACACAGTAAGTACAGATCTGCTAAGGAAAAATACAGTTTGAAAGAGAAGGCATTCATTTGTTACCATTAAAATTTGAGGTTTCTTTAGTCCTTTCATCCCTGCAGCTCTGGAACCATTCTCAAACTTATGCTTCATGGCACTGTTCTGAATTATTGTCCTCTTAGCAATTTACAAACACAGAAGTGGAGAGAGACAGATTAAATGACTCGCCCAAGATCACAGTACAAATCATAAGCAAAACAGTAAAACTTTTCCAGCTTCCTCATGCATTTTTGCCACAAATTTGTACCACACTTTTCATTTTGTTATACAAAAGGCAAAGGATTTAGGACTGAATCTGTATGTTAGATTATTAGCAATACATCCTTACTAACAACTCATCCAGTAGGAAATTAATTTAGTCACAATATGAAAATACACCTCTCATTTATTTTGCTGAATATTTACTTTGTGAATTATTTTAGCCTTACTTTCCAGTTGGGAAGAAAACCACAGGACTCACAAAAACGTGCTTTATCTTTAATTACATTTTAAAATGAATACCAAAATTCTAGTGAATCACTCTGTAAAATATACTGAAAATTGTTCTCCACATCAATCATCCAGATTTTCCTGTAACCATTTGGCAACTTTGATCAGCAGTTTTCTCCTTTCCATATTTTCAATTTTTGTGAGCTCCAGTAGTAGAGTAGTAGCCACTCTCTCATCCTCTTCCAGTGTAGCATTATAAAAAACCTGCAACTGAAGAAATAAACACATGAGTTTGCTTCCTGTAACTTCACATGCAGCAAGCAACTGTGAACCTGACAGGTGAGTTAGACAGAAGTGCACAGAAGAGGGAGAGACTAAAGAGGGAATGGGGTGATCTTACTGATTTGCAAATCCTTTAAAATGCAGCCAACTTAACTAGTAGTGATGGCAACACACAGGGTCTAGGACTAGTTGGATAACAGAATCCTCTTGTGCTGCCTTTTCTGCAATCACAGAACAAGAAATCTTTCCTATCAGTCTAATGAGCAGATGACAAGAGGCCTGAAGAATAGCAAAGAAATGTAGGGGGGGAGTGGGAAACAAACAATAAGAGAAATTATATTGATATCAGCACAATAACCATCAACCTGATATGCCAGCAGCCCAACTTATGGTACACGATCCTGGCAAATGTGATCTCTACAGGCAGATTTTAAAGAGGAAAATAAGACAGCTTTTGATAATATTTATTGGGTCTCAGTTCCAGATCTGAAGGTTAATATAAAGGCTGGCACTGGGCTATTGCTTTTGCCATCCCAGGGAGTTATCTTGTCCATAAAGAAGAAAAAAAACAACAACAATTTACAGTTCATGAATGTTGAAGAGCTATTTCTTTGACTTTGGGAGCTAACTCTCAGAACTGCTCTCATTAGCATCCCTTCTCAGTTACTTGGTACATGCACGCATCACTCAACAGCAAAAAAAGGAAAGCAAAACTTTTCTTGCAATGACAGATACCAGCTGTACGGGGCTGGCACAGAAACATGGATCACATGCAGACAGCACAAGAGTTGTTGAGGAAAGAAAATAATATTTTGGGAAAAAATCTGAGAAGACTTGGACTGGAGGCAAAAAAGCAAGAAAAGAGTATGAGATGAACGGTGGTGATTTGTCACAGGCAGTAATGTGGATTATTGTAGGGAACAAAATAAGACAGCCGAGAGCCACCTCACATAGATTTCCACTCTTCAGCAGTTTCCCAAAGCCCATTCCCTTTTTCCAGATGTACAGCAAACCAATTAGAAAATACTGTTCATGGGCTTACCTGGGCTGCCACACAGTGAAAAGGAAAGAACTGTATCACATGTGTAGGCCACCAATTCAGCACACAGGCAGGCAACCTCTTACACTGTAGCCACGCAGAGCAGGACAATGTCTTACCACTTTACAAAAGCTGACCTTCATGCCATGCTTAACAACCAACTGCACACACAGACTGCAGGGCTGTGGGTGCATGTTCACATGCTTATTTCTCAAATGAAGAAGTATAATTTTTCTCTATGTCTCAACACAGCAACATTGTACAATATATTCTGTTATTTCTTTAAAAACCAAGAAATTTAAAAACCTGTACTTACAAATTGGGAATAAAGTTAAAACCAACTCCTCTGATTTACCTCTTGGATCTGTACATCTGTATTGACAAATCTTCCCATGACTTTTAATACATCATGTAATAATTCCTTCCCGTACCTGTAACATTTAGATGAAGGTCCTTCAAACAGCATGTTAGCAAACATAACAAATTTTATCTCATTTGAAAATATTCTCACTATTTAGTTATTATTTACCATGCTCGAAATATCAACTTAGCTGAAGTTTGCAACTGTGTGCTCTTTTTTCCCCCTTTAAAGACATTAACACTCAATTTAGACATTAAAGCAGGATGAAACACATTAATTACACTTCATTTCTATTTCACAGGAAGATCTGGTATTCCTACTTTGGTGAAGTGAATTCTTTGCTTAAAATCAATAGTCTTTGTGAGCCCATACAGCCAAACTGAGCTAGAAAAGCTAACCAGTATGATTCTAACTTGGCGTTTCTGTTGGTATCTTGAAGATAATGTATAAATTAACACCCACACTGTTCTTTTAGTTTGAAAATAATGGGTCAGTTTCCCAGCAAATTTCTCATCAGTATAGAACACAGAAAAACTCTGTAAGGGAACAAACTGGTGTGACACAAATCTGCTACAGCGTGCCTTTTCTAGTGTTAGTAATAAAGATATGCATTTGGATGCTCCTAGATTCTTGGTTACACTGCCACTAAGAACTGCTGATGGACTCCTCTGCCACTGAAGACAGCAAGAAAGTACTGTCGGAGCCCAGCTGCTTTTCACCATTGCCAAGGAGAGAGGGAGTTTTTGAACAGATATGAAAATACTTGCTTTGCTTGAGACAAGTAGCCCAAGTTCACCTGCAGTTTACCTGCATTAGTTCAGGGGGGCTGCAGATGGATTAGGACTTAAGTCAGTGAATATTAACTATAGCTGGTCTTTGTAGTGCTTGCAAACCTGTAAGCTCCAATCCCCCATCTGTCCATACTTTCTTTGAAGAGGTTACAATCTTACTCCAGCATTTTACACACATGCTTGTGAAATGCTAGTGGATAAACCCATTTCTAAAGTCAGATTTTCCAGGAAATTTAACATTTAAAAGCACTAGAACTGTCATGGACAGGCTGTTTTTTTAAGCACTGTGTCCTCTCTGACATTAAGCCCTTATCAGAGTTGAATTCTCTGAAAACCCTCCTCTGCATACTTAAGGAATTGCATCAACTATTACAAAAAGCCATCTCTGGAACAAAAATCTGCACCTGGATTTTACAGCTCAAACATAGAGATGGAGGAAGAAGTGAAGGAGCCACAGAAATAAAGTCAACCCAGAGCTGGTTGCTTACCCTACCTTTCATTTAAAAGCGGCCAATTTTCTGTAACAAATTCCCAGGCTATACGGTGCCCAATATCCTTAGTCACTGCATATAAGATGATGACTGAAGTGTAATTGGCAGAAAATAGTGTATCACTGAGTCCATATTGCAAGTATCTGTTAGAAAAGAAGGTAATAATTGTACCTATCACTTGTTGTTTAACAGTGATGATCTGGAAATACTCAGTTCAGGAAAAATCCTGCTTCAGCAAATACCATGATGTGGAAGGTTACACCAAAGTTGGTGTCAGTCTGAAATGTGTACTCAGATTGGGTTTTGTCCTTACATCACTGAAATCTCCTGTTCTTACCCACTGACTCTTCACTTATCAGTAAAAGGAGGGTCTGTCAGGATACATGTTCTTTTCTTATCTGTGTTACAGATAGACAACCCCTCCACCAGACAACCCTGTGTTCTATATAGACAAAGATATACTTTGATCAATGTCACCTGTAAAGTAACCATGACTCTTTGGCACAGCTCATGGCAGACAGCAGGATATCTTTATCTTCCTTTGTGGAGCCAGTACGGTTATACATTTCCCATGCAAAATTCCATTCTTTATCACTTCCCACTGCAACACCATAGCAGCAGACTGTTCTTCTAATTAAAAAGGGGATTCTGCAAAGCAAAATATGATTAAGAGGTACTCTATTGCTGTAAAGTCAAAACCAACAATTAACCCATTAAATGAAAAAAAAAATACTTACAGCTAAAAGTTGCACAAGAAAGGAGATATAAAATAACAATCTAAATAAAGCCAGGAAATTTGATTGCTTTATAAATTATTTAAATGTTTTAAAAGCATGCAGTTTAAAGGCAAACCAAAAATGTTTTTTAGAACAGTTGGACCAAGCTATTTTGTGTATGTACAGTGTCAATGCCACTTTTTCACATTACAGTCTAGGACGTGGATCACATCATTAGAGTGTATGGCTGCACATAGCATCACCCCAGACAAGCCTTTTCAAAGCTTCTCCATTGAATGCATCCAGAAGGAAGAACAATGTGCAGCACAAACAGAAACATAAAGGACATTTCTCCAAGCAACATGCAGCCTCCTACTTCTCCCACACCAAAGGAGAGTCCTCAACATGCCCATTTTCATAACAGAATCTAAATGTGAACATGATCAGTATAATACTCCACGTGCAAAGGCTTGAGTGGAAGACTTCTCTTGTGGCAATGATGTATCTCTCATACTAAGACACTGTCAGTGCTTTCCAATGATAGCAATGTATTCTACTGTGCAGATGTCTGTAGGAGAATGAGTCCCATTGCTACAAATGAAACATTTAACTTCCCGATGGCATGCTGTTAATCTGGTTAGCGTTACTTAAACCCAAGATTGTAAGTAAGAGGTGTAAAAACTATCTTCCATTAGGTCAGAAGAGAGCCTTGGGAAAAAAAAGATAAGTTTCTGGACACAAAAGCTATTCTTCAGGCCCAAAACTGGAAGCAGCACATTCAAGTGTAAATGTAATTTGAGAAAAAATCCTTTGAACTTCAGTAGACTATGCTAGAGAGAATGGGAATGATACCAGCAGAAAGAGAAAAAATAATATTCAGAGAGAAGTCTATAGCACAGCAGTCTTCAAAGCAAAGGTAGAGACATGTAAGTTATAACCTCTGGAAAGAACTACTGGAAAGGAGGGAGAGAATCAGGTGTTTTGCATGGCAGATGTTAAGAACTGAAAATGCAAAATGCAGGGGTTTTGGTTTTCCTTTTGTGGGTGAATAATTTACCTGGATATGTGCTGGGTCATAAGACATTTGTCACCAAGAATGATGGTTACCAATATTAAGAGATTATGTCAAGGTAAAGAATAGTCCCATGAGAAATCCTTTTATGAGAGATCTTATTTGAGTAAAAGGTCTAGTAATTTGTTCAATAATCATTTCGTAATGCTGCAGAAAGAGGCCACTGTAGGGTAATACAGGGTAAAACTGTTTTGGCTAAGATACAGCTATTTATTTTGCTACTGCAGCTGTTCCAATTGTTTCATGAACATACTGGTTGCTGAGTGTGAACCTCTTGTGGGTGAAGAGCATATAGGCTCTCTGTACCATTTGGCTGCAGCTCTGATGTTCAGCATTCAAGGCAGGCTGTACAGGAACCTTACTATGGGACAATGGCCTACTGGATGGTAACACCTGTGGTGGTTTATCTTGTATAGCTCCCAGAGGAAGTCCACTGTGGGCCAGAGGGACTTTGGAGCTTCAGGTTATACTGGATGAGGGGTGGAGATTATTAATCTTGATATTTTTCCTGGGAGGAGTTGTGTGGTTTGATATTGATGGCTTGTCAGGATTCTCTTATTTCTGGGTCTTGGGGAAGATACAAAAGGATGCTGGGAAGAAAGGTAGATTATTTTACATAATTTTCCTACAGCTAATGCAGAAGTGATGTGGTGATTTCTTAAGTTTTGAGGACAATGGCAGCATACGGTTACCTTTGGTAAATAACTAAAATATACAGCAACATTCTCCCTCAATAGAATAATTTCCTTCTTTCAAAAGAAAAGCCAGAAACAGCTTCACAGAGAATACATTAATTTAGCTGGCTTCACTTCATTCCTATAAGCAAAAAAGAGTAAAACTGAAAAACTGGCTGGGAATCACAGCTCTTGGCTTGTTATTTCTGTGGAACAGATAAAAATGCACTGTATCAAGTCCAGTTAAGTTCTACCAGGAACTATTTGGAAATGTTCAGCTGGAAGTTGGTCACCTTATCTGAAAGGGAGAAGCATTGTATGTGTGCAGTTCTAGTGTCCTCAACATAAGAAGGACATGGAATTGTTTAGGACATGGAATTGTTGGAGCAAGTCCAGAGGAGGGCCACAAGGATGATCAGGGGCTGGAGCACCTCCTGTATGAAGACAGGCTGAGAAAGTTGGGGCTGTTCAGCCTGGAGGAGAAAAGGCTGTGTGGAGAACTCATAGCAGCCTTCCAGTATCTGAAGGGGGCCTACAAGGATGCTGGAAAGGGACTCTTCATTAGGAAGTGCAGCAACAGGACAAGATGTAATGGGTTCAAACTAAACAGGGGAAGTTCAGATTGAATATAAAGAAGTTCTTCACTGTGAGCGTGGTGAGGCACTGGAATGGGTTGCCCAAAGAAGTGGTAAATGCTCCATCCCTGGCAGTGTTCAAGGCCAGGCTGGACAGAGCCTTGGGTACATGGTTTAGTGTGAGATGCCCCTGCCCACGGCAGGGGGTTGGAACTAGATGATCTTAAGGTCCTTTCCAAGCCAAACCGTTCTGTGATTTTACGATTATATCCTTCCACAGACATGAGAATCCTGCTGGGTTCCACATGTGGCAAAACAGCTATAGAGTGCTGTAATGAATTTTCCTCTCAGAAAGGAGAATGTAAGAGCATGTATTTATAAAGTTTACTGTGCCCTATTCCTTTTCTATCCAGCATATGAAAAGTTTCCTCTTGAAGTGAACAGGAACTATGATCTGTCATTTGAAACATAAGAAGTGTCCTATCTCCTATGTTTTCTTCCTTTAAAACACGGTCTTTTTTTTTACACTTAATAAAATTCATAGCTGTATTTTCTTCCTGACTTACAGCTATGTGAAGTGTGAGGCTGTAAAGTCCCTTTGAAATTCTCTCAGTGCCAGGACAGTGAAATTAATCTTCTCTGTGTAATTTAAAACCAGCTCAGCTGATATATTTCACAGACTTTTCAGCTCTTCAACTCAGATAACGTATGTAGTATTCCTCCAGGAAAAAAGCATTTCAAATATTATTAATAGGGGAAGATCAGTGTCTGTTTTGAGAACAGCCTGAGAATTCAGGATAGCGTTATCGCTTTTAGTACTGGATAGTAATAATATTCTCTCTGGAACATAACAGCGTGTCTTTAGGCTATTTGAACTTTTCAGCTTAACTGCAAAATAAACTTTGTTTTTTTTACGAGGACGATCACGACGAAACTATTTAAAAAACCACGAACATAAATGTACAAGTTCATTCTACTTAGCTAACTACATATATCAACAGATATACAAGTATCAACTAAATACTTATTACAACAAATAAAAGTAATAATAAACTGTATATTCACTTACCAGTGCCAATACAATTTGACTATTGCATAGAAAAAAAAATCAAAAGAAAGGGGGAGGAAAACAGAATAAGAATTTCAATACATCGTAATTTTTCTTTAACAATGTAGTGCTCATACCTGGTAGAGCTCAGGCTCTGTCCTCACAGACCAGAAACCTGACCACCAGGCTCCAGTATCAGCCTAAGAACTAACAGCTGTTCCCAGCACCTCTTTATGCAAGCACAAAACATGCAAAGAAATTTGATGGGCTCACCATGGGTAGATGCCTGTATCATACAGACATCACTTCACTCAGTATTTCTAAAAGAAGCTTAGAAACTGAGTTGGTATATGGTACACCTAAGGCTGTACTGCAGCAAAGGGACTGGACAATATGTGATAATGGACATAATCTGATCACCTATTATGTGGCTAAACAGATTTTGGTCTTCATGTAAAAAAAGCGGTATCCTCCAGCCTGTAAAGTCTATGAAAAAGCAATAAATTATAAAATCATCATAAAGTTTAGATCTGGGGAAGAGGAGGAGCCATGGGGGCACAGCTAGGCATAAATTCTGTCCTGTCAAGAAAGAAAAGCAGTGTACAGGAGCATTTCTCTTTCTGCTTCCTCTGTGTAAGAGCCCTTTAACTTCCCACCTCACTTACACATGCATACCTCTTAAGAGCACATCATCATTCTTACTTGTACTCAGGGTTGTCCATCCACTTAGCATACAGTTCAGATGACAGGTTCAAACAGTCTTGGAGACCCAGCCAGCACGCTGTTGCAAAAAGCTTTTCCAAATACACTCTTGAAGGGAAGTCAAAATATCAAGAATAAAAGATACGTATTCTACATTTGGAGTACCTGAACTGTGCTTGACCAGCACAGATTCACAGAATCACAGAATCAATCATTAGGTTTGGAAGGGACCTTTGGAGATTATCTAGTCTAACCCTCCTGACAAGCAGGGCCACCTACAGCAGGTTACACAGGAATGTGTCTAAGTGTGTTTTGGATAACTCCAGAGAAGGAAACTCTGCAACCCCCCTGGGGAGCCTGTTCCAGTGCTCTGCCACCCTCAGTGTAAATAAGTTCTTCCTCATGTTGAGGTTTCAGCCATTAATCCAGAAGAACCTCTACTAGAAACAGTTGAGGTTCAGTGAAAAATAAGAATTCATAAATAAATAAATAAACTACTAATAATAGTTGTCACAACATCAACATTCATGGTCATTAATGAGATTATGAATGTACTATAATTTTTCTTTGTTTGTTTGTTTTGTAGTTTATATCCCTCTTGGGAGTTTTAAGAAACCAATTGCACCTAGTCCAAATCACTCTTACATTCAAGACTGTGGCTGCAGTGGCCTTGCAAAATGAAGCATATTAAAGTTCTGGTGATTGATCCATAAATCACATCTAAAGTTCACTGCTGTCAGGTTTTCACCAACTAGCAGCAGCCTGTTGAGCCTATTATCAACAAAAGCTATTACCACTTAGATCATTAAACCATCATCTTTTATGCTTACTAAATAGAGCATCGTAAGTAACACATTCCTACAGGACAATAAAAATAAAAATTCAGTTACATTCAAATCAGTTTGACCATTTTTCCTGTATCCTGTATAGAAATTTAGAGGCAAACTACAGTGTGTCAGATCCATTCACATCAGAAAAACTTTTTGAGAAAATAAGAATACTTACTGAGCAAAATAGTCATCTTCCAAAGCATCAACATTTTCACGAATAAAACCTGCATAATAATGGTATATTGGCAACATTCTCTTTAAAAGGTATTTCTTTTAAAAGAAGGGAAAGAAAAATTACTTTAATTTAGATGCAAGTTTTTATTTTACTGTATTTTTCCTTATTTTCTCAGATTTATCTTAAATATTTACCACTATTAATTTCTTAACAAAACACCACATTAAAATAAACTATATCAATTGGGTCTAAAATTCAATACACCTGCACATCCGTTCAAACTCGGAAGTTACCATTTCACATCACTAGGACCTTTAAACTTGCTATGAAAGAAAATAAATGCTCATTCCCAGAAAACAAACAAACAAACAAACAAAAAAAAAACAGAAAAAGAACATGTCAATACTTTAAAAAATATGATAGAAAATACTTCTCACATATTTTAAACATGCCTTTACTTTAGAATTTAAGAGAACTACTACTGTGGGGTTGTACTTTAAGCAGAAGTGAAATCTTCAAGTAGAAGTGAAGGAAATAAGTAAGACAGTATCATCTCAGGTAGCTCAAATATGTGAAAGAATCCTCTCATTTAGTATCCAAACCCAATCCTTTTTTCCTCTCTATGAAGACAAACTGGAAGGCAGTACATACCACACAGCACATACATACTATATGCCCTTTATACATAACGGTGTTACTCCTGTTACTTACCACTGACTATTTATTACTGACTGATAGGTGTATGTTTCAGATCCTCAGTTTTTCAAAAACCCAGGATCAAGGTTAATAAAAAGAATTTTATGTATCTCTGCTTTATAATAAAAATTGCTTGAAGTTTAATGATATTTTTATCATTGACTAATATATACAAATAAGTACCTTCTTCTATTAAAAAAAGAAAAAAAAAAGACAAATCATGCAAAGGGAGCAACAAGAACTATCACCCATCATAGTAATCATTACTTTCTTGAGAATTTAAAAAGGATTCATTTTAGTCAATTTATTTAAAAGGTCTGGTATCTTTTCTAAATAACAAAAAAGTTGATACCTTTAAAAGTGGATATACTTCATAGTTTTTCAGAGTACTTTCCAAATTCTCAGGTACTAGGTTTAACAAAACCATATTCCATATGAAGAGTTCATCTTCTCTGGCAAGGTACTTTGTTAGTTCAAGTGCTGTTTCAATCTGAATATATCCAAACCTATTTGAAAATAAAAAACCTCATACTTGAGTATATTTAACCACATTAATCACCTACCATGAATATCTGTTTATTTATTAAACTGACAATAAAACATCAGAAAACTGCATGGAAAGTGACCTAGAAAAAATGTTGGAAAAATAGAGCTCTCACGTTTATTACAGTGCCACTCTCAAAGTAATAGGACAATCATGGCAGTAAGCATGGCAGCATGCAAACTATTCTGCTTGTTCCTTCAGGACAGAGTATAAGCACATTTATAGCACAAGCACATTTACAGCACACATCAGTCTCACTAGAACAAAATGAAGTAAAAGAGCACTGGTATGAGTTTTAATACGTTTATATTTTTATGGCTTAAACAGTGTATTTTCATTACAGGTTCTTTTGTAGAATATAAATTATTGTAAAAACCAATTTCATTCACATGCACATTATTTGTGGAATGGACAACTTCAGCGTGGCATTTCTGTGCCTCAGTATGGAATAAGCACAGTATTTTTTTTTTCCCAATTAAATTCCAATTCAAGCCCTCTCCTCCAGGACAGAAACATTTCTAATGTATTTCCACAGAAGCACAGTTCTACAGTTACGTTCCTTATTAAATACTAACTTCGAGCTCTCTTATGAAAAAGGGCATTTGTATGAGAAGAAGAAATGGGAATTTTTACTTTCTCCTCCCAGGGCTACCTCCACAGGCTCTGAGGTGGTGCAATATGCTTTGGCCACCTATTCCCTTAGCTCACACATCATATGTGTCTGATGCCTTTGTGGCCTCTGGTATGTTTAAGGCACCGGCATATGTTGCTTCTTCAGCTCCCTACAGTACTGCTGACCTCTCTAGCATCATGACATGAACAAGAGAGTCATCCATCAGCTGGGGAAATTGAAGACTTATTAACAGTGATACAGGACATCATAGCTGAGATAGCTGAGAGTAAATTATGGGAAATTCATAATTTCATTCAGAATCTTTCTTCTGTTACAACAAATAGAGGTTAGTCCTTAAAAAACTCATGACAGTGCCATTACTTAAAATATTTTCTAAGAGTTGGAACAAAACTTAGAAGAAATTCTGAAATAAATCACTCAGCACTGACAGAAGAATGGATTAAATGCTTAACTCCCACAGTGTTTTGTCAAAACAGCTATTGTTCTTATGAGGCACATATGGGCAGGAATGAACAAAGCAGAAGTAGCAGTGTTGAATGCAATCATGTAGTTAAATCATTTTCTATGACATACTTGAAACATACTTACTGTGTCAGTGCAAAAACATCATCTATCAGCTGGAACCTGCTGACAGCAGGAATAGCCTGCAGAGAGTATTTATGGTGGTATTAGCAGATCTAAAACATGTCATTAAGAGTTTAAAAAGCTTTACTGTGTTTCAGAAGGATAAGACACTTTTTCTAAGCCAAAATCTTCTACAAAAAATCATAAAACAGATCCTGCACTTTAAGCTGAAATTACATATGTGTTTTTAGGGATGTTTGTATATATAAATATATAGCTACATAATATACAGCTACAGTACATTAAGCATGTAATTTCAAGGCCCCTCTTACTTCCGTGCTGAAATTAAAATTAAAATATGGAAACGCTACATTTCCTAAAAACATCCTAGTTCTATCATTTTAATACATTTTTAACTTCTGGTGCTTCAGAGTGCATACTCTAATTAGTCCAGAGCAAAGTGTCTGGCACTATCATGAATTAAATGACTGAGGCAGAGCTATGGCCAAACCCCTGCCTACAATTTGTGCTCGTTAGGACTGCTGGTCCCTCCTCATCTCCTCCCTGCTTCCATGCCCTACAGCTTGACCGCTGCTCAAGAGAACCTTACCACTGACCGGTGCCAACCAAGTGAGCACACACCTAATTTCCTACTGCCTTAGATCTGCTGTGGAAGTAAATAGCCTAGAAGAAAGAAAATCAGTGTGCCATAAAAAGTTTTAATCCCACTCCATGTTCCTATCACCCTTGTTTCTTTCCTGAAAGCTTAAACTTTCTCACTGTTCTTAACAAATCCAATGAGTTGACATTACTACTGGAACCTCTGGCTCACTCCTGGGTGAGGCAACATTAAAAACCATCCAACCCCATATACAGCCACAGGTATAGGCTGTTCTGTACCACTCTCAACTTCAGCCCAAACTGTGGCAAGTCAGAGGTATCTGTAGTGTCTATAGAGGACTGAAAGAGCACAAGTAGAACTGATTAGGACTTCTGAGAAAAAAAAATATAAAAAATACCCAAACCAAAAGCAACGAAACCAAACAAACTAAAACCAACATAAAAAAACAACAGAAACTACCCAAGTCAGGTGACTTTTTTTCCTGAAATTACACTGGCAGAAATACTGTGATTTGTGGAAATGTGGAAATAAAAAGCTTTCCTGCAGCTTTCCTTCTCCATGGTTGCCTAACAGCAGATAAAGCTCAATCACACATGCATACCAATAACTCTTGAGCCAAATTTAAGATACTAAAAGAACCATTAGCTGTTAAGACAACTTTGAAGACAGAATGCCACGTCACGTCATTATTGTTCATGCATATGTGAAATTACTTGGGCCTGTTCCTCTCCCAGTGTGAAAGGCTGCCAGTGACTTTAGTGGTGCAACAGTGGATCATTTCTTCTTACTTGATACACAAGTTTCTCACTACTCCAGGTTTTCATCAGTGTGATTACTAGTAAGAACTGCAAGAAGAAATACATGGAAAGAGTCTGTTTATAAGCCTGAGAAGAGAAATGTGATCTTACCTTTGGATCATTTTCAAGCAAGCGTGCTAATCTTTTTAAGTTTAACTGATCATAGTTTACTCTGTAGTATCCATTTAAATTTACATTCAGCAGGACCCAGTCATATTCTGATTCTGATACTTGCATTTCAGGAAACGCTTCTGTAAAGTGACATTAAAGTGTTTCATTTTATTTTCTGTGCACTGCTAAATTCCCTTCACAAGTTAAATGAGATGGAAAAGTGGCACATGACAGCAGCTTAACCATTTAAAACCAGCTATAATATAGCGCTAGCAGTACTTCCTCTATAATAGCATATTGGTACAAAGCTGTGCTAATCATCAAGAGCACTTTCAGATCCAGCTAAGACAGCAAAACTATGCTCCTCCACTACCAAGGCTGAGTGAAATATGTTCTACCATATCAAAACCATCGTTCTAATGTGCCTTTTATTGCTGCATGGATGTCTCAGGGACAGTGACCAACACTATTACATGGGCAGAAGTGACAAATACAGACATTGCCTGAGGATCCCTCAACCAGCAGGACAGGCTTTTAACACCATACAGTGCAGCACTGAATGAACACACTTGGCACTGCTTGGAGCGTTGAGTTGAACATGTTTAGAAGTATAATTCATTAGCTCCTGCAGAGCTATTTACAGCAACAAAACACATGCAAAATCACTTTTGAGATGTTTCTTCTTTATGTATTGTTATGCCACTGTAGCAATTATTCCTAAATTCAAGTTAGCACTTTGTATTAAATTCCTCATTTGCTTTTTCCAAAAGTACTGTGATGAGCACTTCTTAATGACAACATAACACTTCTCCACCAGAAGAGAACTCACTGGATTTCTCAAAATAGTAACTGAATTTAAAATTACCCTTAACATTTCTATGTTTGTAAATAAAAATCTGGTTTATTTCTTCATCAAAAAGTCAAAAAAAAATATTTTTAATCTAAAAACTTGAATGCAAGTTCCTTGACTGAATAGCGTCTGATAAGTTTGCTACATGGCTTTCAAATACAAGTGAAACGTGTTTTATCTTCTTATTCAATTGGAATGCATCCTATGTAGAGAAGAGTTAGCTGTGTTTTTACTAGTTTGGTTTTAGCATGCATAAACAAATACATTACTTACTGCTGCTTTTATCTAACCACATTAAGGGCTGTGATGATCCATTTCTCATCCAAGAAATAGGAATTATCCATGTGTTACTTAAATTAAAAAAAATAAAATATATATATACAATTAATTCTTAAGCTTAAAAATACCCCACTCTCAGCTTATGCTAAACTAGATTGCAAATGAGTTCCTCCTTACAAGAATCTCCATCTACCTTCTCTCCTCTGACACACAAAACCTCATCAGATGGTGGTACCTACGCTGAATCAGTAATTAGGATCATCAAACAGTTTGAGCATCTAGAATACTGCCCATATTTGCACACCACTGTACCTCTGTGATACAGTCAGGTCAGGTACCAGGCACTTTCCTAGAAAGTGCTTAAATTAAACCCCTTTATCTTTGCCAAGCCGAAGAGATTGGGAATACGTGTGCTGTAAAGAAGCTACAGCATGGTTCATCGAGGTCCCCAGTCTGCACAACTGAGGGAGGAGGAAAGAAGAAAACGCCAGGCAAAACTCCTGCTCTGCAACCTATTCCTGCCCTGTGTCTGCCCTTACAAAACCATTATGTGGCTGGAAATGTCACTGCTCCAGAGGAAAGCAACCTTTTGGCAAAGCAAGCGGCTTGCAGAACTACTGCAACCTCCAGTCTCCAACAGATTTCACTTAGTTGCTTGTGACAAGAAAAAAACATAAAGTTAAAAAAACAGATAGTCAAAACATAATGTCCTAACTGAAGAGTTTCCTGAAAAAATAGGGTATAAACATACAATAAAAACACAAACTAAACATACTTGTAAGAATCAGTGCTGTTTTCATTCTTTTTATTAAGAAATTGTTCCTGACTGATTGTGCCAGTGGTTAGATTTAATGTTAAAACTGGAAACCCATTTTGGCATGTCCAGGAATCCATTATTTGTTTTACAGATGCTGGCAACTGAACTTCATTCTGTGCATCTATGACCTGCAAGAGAAACAAGAATTATAAACAGTTACGATAAAAAGGTAGTTACTGATACTGCTTCAGCAACACTCTAGGGGTTGTTCTAAAATATTAGAGAAAATACAATTGCTTAGCACTTTACTGACCTTTGATTCATGCAAAAAAAAAACAAACCAGAGTACCAAAGTCCAAATGACATTATTGACATTATAACAAAGACAGAGTAAGCCTTTTTAAGAATTATTAAATACTGAGATGATATTTCTCATTCTTATTGCTAACCTGCATTCTGACTGTTAACTTTTCTCTTCTTAGTGTTAGTATATTTACACACCTCAATGGCTATGACAGACCTGACTTTTTTTATTTCATTCAAATAAAGCTGCCGTAACAGAAATATTTAAGTGACTACCTAATGAACAAAATTAACAGTAAAGGCAAACTGAAAAATCCACTAAGCTGTAGTCCCAACTAGTGTGAATTGGTACAGGCTCTGTTAGTTTAAAAGATGTGACAGCCTTGCATACCTGAAATTGTGGCACCCTAGTTCTTAACCTGAGAATGAGCCTGCGACACAATGGAAGCCTTGTTTAGAGGATCAGGAAACTGGGATTTCAATAAATAAACCTATTCTTTGCACCTGTTTTCCGATTCAGATTTCTGCCAAAACCAGCAAAGGGTGAAAATGTTGAACTGCTACCCTGGGTATAGACTTTGCTGGATCTCTGACTTATCAGCATCTTAATCATCAAGCCTAGAGCATCACACACTCTGATCTGGCAAAGCCTAGACACCAGAAGAATAGGCTATGCAATTTCATGTAGGTTTACGCAATCTCCATGAAACCCAAAACTCCACCTGGCCCTGAATTCCCATCTCATCTCTCTACTCCTGTACTTAGCTCCACTGGTCTCAGGTGCAGTAAACAGCCAAATAAACACTTTTGAAGACATTAGCCAAAAGAGACAGCAAAGCAAATGTTATGCAACAGACTGAACTAGGGATACCCAAAATCCAGTGCAGTCTTCTACAAATAGTATATGGCCTAAATCTGGACTTTACCAAATACCAGAGCAAGAATACTAGAGAAAAAGTTAGTACCATCTGTATGTGGGTCCAGAGATCATCTTGGTTAGCATTTGAGAAAGAAAATTCTTTCAGATACGACTGTATGGAAACAAACAGAAATATCAGAATTCACAAGGGTTCAATGAAAAACATCAACAAGACAAACAGGTATTTGTACAGTTGTAATTTTTCAGGCTTATAAATCAGTATGAAGACGTTAGCTTTTCTAACTTACAGTCAGTGCTCTGATAAACAACTTCTCAGACAGAAAACCAGAAAGCATCCAGGTAATAGAAGCCCCCTGGAGTACAAACAAAAAGATATGAGAAAACATGAGTTATTATTGTGATTATTATTGCAATATTTTTTTTTAAGTATATTCCAGAGAAATTACTCAGGCTACTCCTATGCTTCATATTTCATGGAGGTTAAAATTTTCACCATTTCTTTCACAGACAAAGACATCTGCAACATCCAATAAATTTTTGTGTGAAGCAGAAACAATTTTGAATGCCAAAACAACCTACAAAAAGCACTGTAATTCAAAGGTTCAGCTCTAACCTACTTCGTACTGTTAGTTTAGAATATACAAGAAATGGGAAGAATTTTGTATCTTTTAACCTTGCTGTAGGTGATGCTGTCAAACAGAGATATTAAGGAAAATGATCCTTTGATCTTTTCTTCAGTCTCTGACAGTGATCGGACTCCTCTTTCATTGTCTTCCCTTAAGACAGGTTGTACAACATGATCATAAAAGATTTTATCCTGCAAAAAAAGACAAATCCAAGAGAGCTGAACAGAACATATTTATTCTCAGGAGAGAATACAGATTATGGGATTAGCACTAGTAAAAATAGTTATCAATAAACAATGACCAATCCTTCTTCCTCCTTCCCTTAATTTCCCATGAAGTAAAAGGGACCTCATACCCAATCCACATACAACATTAGTAATCAGGGAAGATTTTACATCTGAGAAGATGGAGCCTGACAAAGACAATTATGGTGTGATCCTCAGGTTAAAAATAAATCAACTGTATTAAGCAATAAGTGAACAAATACTGGAAAGTGACAACCTGTATTGGATGCTTGGAAAAGAGCTTGGACAGGCAGGGAGGCAAACCATCAGCTACAGGACCCAGGAGTGAAAGCTGGATTTGCTACATGACAGACCTAGGACAAAACTCCAGTTCCTTGTCACTGCAGAATCACAGCTGTCTAGCTATCCTCTGTGCCAAGCTGCAGAAGAGCCCAATGGGATCACAGCAGATGGAGACCCTCCAGCGAACAATCAAGACCTGGTCCTTCCCAGGGGAGTTAAATTGCTAATACAACTGTTTAATTAAATCCCATCTCCTGCACCTTCCTTTTCTTTGTACATGCTCAACTTTGCTACTTTCGTTTACCTCAGTGAGCATTAGTACTTACCAGCGAAAGCTTGGGTTCAACAAAGATAGCTCCCAGGTACTCAAAGTAAGACGCCAGTCCCTCATTAAGCCACAGGTCATTCCACCACTTCATTGTAACCAGATTTCCAAACCACTTAAACAGAAAGAAAAAAATGTCTCCACAACTCTTTGGACTGCTATTTTAATTTTTGCAGGTTAAACACACATACCTATGCCGAAGTAATTTTATTTAATGTACAATAAAATGTTGGATATTCCTTCCGACATTGAAAATTGAGTAGAAAAAGATGCAACTTAGAAAAAGACGCACCTTAGAAAAAGACAGATGTTCTGGGCAGTTATTTTTTAATTTCATTCCATGAGTATCAATGTCATTCTTTTACTCTATTTAATTTTAAATACTTCCCAATAAAATGTAAATATCTAAAAGATCATTATCAGGCTATGGTTAAAAGTAGGGCTTTCTTCAAGCAATATTAAAAACATTTTTCCATGCTCTTAACAAAAGAAAATTGTCAAGGGAACGATAAACATAACTGGGGAAACAACCATTTCCAAAATCAGCAAATCCCTATCCTGGCAAGCAATAAGACTTCCACTACAGCTGCTATGTATTCATATTTGGCAGTTCAGATTTAACAAAAACCTGATTGCCCTTGGATTTGTATTTTATTTGTTAATTCTTGAAAACCTGAACTACAATTTTGTTTTAAAATAGTGTTTAATCAAGTCCTGACATTTGTTTCATTTGCTTGCAATAATAACACTTTGGTCATCCAAAGGACTGAAAAGTTACAGACCTTGTCAAAAAGGCATACAAGTGCATTAGAGAAGTTAAACTCTTTCACTAACTTTGTTGACTAAGTGCAAACAGTTGTTGCTCTGGCAAACAGCAGTAAATTAGCATAGTCAATAAATAAGTGAAATTGCATTATCATTCCAAACCCAGTAAGAAAAATTTGGAAAATCTCTATGAAAACTGGAAAAAGGTACAGTGTAGAATGTTAATTTTCTTCTACCATATCACAGGGTGTTTCTTACAGAAAAACAAATACCTTTTGAATTCAGACATGCACTGCCACTACAAAAGAATACTTATGAACCCCATTAATTCTCCCACTGAAGTACTTACTAAGTATATTTTATATATATATATATATATATATAATATTATAATATATTTATCCCCCCTACATCCCTATAGTATTTTCTACAATAGTACTGTGTAAGATAAAAAATAAGTAGTCCGTTAACAGTTTGGTATCAATGAGTCCTGCACAGTCAGTATGCAGTCTGCAATATGACAGAACCTGCTTTCAATATTGATTTATCAGCAGAACATGTATTCAAATGGTCTCTCAGTACTCCAGTGCTCACACCCCCCTATTGTCAAGTCACTATTTCTCTTCTAATAATCAGTGACCACAGCATCATCAACCAGAAGGAAACAACATCAGAGACAAATAAATGTACAGAATATTTTACCACATGCCTGGTGTCCTAGCTCATGTGACACAATTATGGCAATCATTGCCTTTCTGCTTGTGAATTTATCACTTGGTTGGTACATCAATGATGATTCTTGAAAAGTCATTAGCCCCCAGTTTTCCATAGCACCTGCTCCAAAATCAGGCAGTGCAACCAGATCTAAATTGATTCAAACAGAGAAAAAAAAAAATGTACCTTTAAAATTTTCAGAAGTAAAATGCTCACATGATTTTAATGCTCACTCTGGTCCAGCCTGCAATTATAGAATACTACATCTTAGTGGTTCTTTGTGGTATTATGGCAATGCTAGTGCAAGTGGTCTGTGAAATTTCTTCTTGTCATATATGTCAGTCTATGATGGCTGCTCCTTCACAAAGCCATATAATAAATTCCCATCAAGCCCAGATCTGTACTGTGTCGTGTACATACAAATGTTCTGAACAAAAATGAAGGCTGTATTCTGCCAATGCTAGGAGAGAACATATTCACTCCTGTCTGTCAGAAATCTTTTTCTGTTTAAGTTTCTCGTGTGTTTGGGAAAGATCGTACTCGCCTCTTTTTTTTAAAGACAGACTAGGGACAACATGGGCCCTCTCCAGAAGCTATCAGGAGAACTGGCTACCCTGGATTTGGAGAAGGCTGAAGTTCTTAATGACTTCTTTGCCTTGGTCTTCACTGGCAAATGTTCTGACCGCACCACCCAAGTCTCGGAAGGCAGGCTCAGGGACTGTGAGAATGAAGACCTTGGGCCCACTGTAGGGGAGGATCTGGTTCAAGACCATCTTAAGAACCTGGACATGCACAGGTCCTTGGGACCTGATGAAATCCATGCACGGGTCCTGAAGAAGCTGGCAAATGAAATTGCTAAGCCATCATATTTGAAAAATCGTAGCAGTTAGGTGAAGCTCCTGATGACTGGAAAAAGGGAAATATAACCCCCATTTTCAAGAAGGGGAAAATGGATGACCCGGGGAATTACAGACCAGTCAGTCTCACCTCTGTGCCTGGCAAAATCTTGGAGCAGATTCTCCTGGAAGGCATGCTGAGGCACATGAAAAACAACAAGGTGCTTGGTGACAGCCAGCATGGCTTCACTAAGGGGAAATCCTGCCCGACCAATTTGGTGGCCTTCTGTGATGGGGCTACAGAACTGATGGACAGGGGTAGAGCAGTTGATGTCATCGTTGGTGTCATCTACCTGGATTTGTGCAAAGCACTCGACACTGTCCCGTATGACATACTTGTCTCTAAATTGGAGAGACATCAGTTTGATGGGTGGAACACTTGGTGGATAAAGAACTGGCTGGATGGCCGCATGCAAAGAGTTGTGGTCAATGGCTCAGTATCCAGCTGAAGACCAGCAAGGAGTGGTGTCCCCCAGGGATCAGTGTTGACACCAAGCTGTGTGGTTTGGCTGATACGCTGGAGGGAAGGAATGCCATCCAGAGGGACCTTGACACGCTTGTGAGGTGGGCTGATGCCAACCTCATGAAGTTTAACCAGGCCAAGTGCAAGGTCCTACACCCAGGCACAGCTACAGGTTGGGCAGAGAAGAGATCCAGAGCAGCCCTGCAGAGATGGACTTGGGGCTGTTGATGAGAAACTGAGCATGAGCTGGCTTCAGTGTGCGCTTGCAGCCCAGAAAGCCAACCGTATCCTGGGCTGCATCAAAAGGAGCATGACCAGCAAGTGGAAGGACACGATCCTGCCCCTCTACTCTGCTCTCGTGAGACCTCACCTCGAGTATTGTGTGTAGTTCTGGTATCCTCAACATAAAAAGGACATGGAACTGTTGGAACAAGTCCAGAGGAGGCCCACAAGGATGATCAGGGGACTGGAGCACCTCCCGTATGAAGACAGGCTGAGGAAGTTGGGGTTGGTCATCCTGGAGAAGAGAAGGCTGCTTGGAGACCTCATAGCAGCCTACCAGTATCTGAAGGCGGGCTATACGGATGCTGGGGAGGGACTCTTCATTAGGGACTGTAGTGATAGGACAAGGGGTAATGGGTTAAAACTTAAACAGTGGAAGTTCAGGTTAGATATAAGGAAGAAGTTCTTTACTGTGAGGGTGGTGAGGCACTGGAATGGGTTGCCCAGGGAGGTTGTGAATGCTCCATCCCTGGCAGTGTTCAAGGCCAGGTTGGACAGAGCCTTGGGTGATATGGTGTAGTGGGAGGTGTCCCTGCTCATGGCAGGGGGTTGGAACTGGATGATCTTAAGGTCCTTTCCAACCCTAACTGTTCTATGATTCTAACATTCTTTCCCAGGAGCTGATAAAAATAAATAAATCAATCTTGCTCTTTTGGCTCTGTCAGCAGAGGGATCCTTTCCACTCTTTTTTGAAAGGTGCCTTAGAAACATCCTCTCTTTGTTTCCACAGTATGGCTGTTACTTCTGTAGTCCCCTTCTGACTTAACGCACAGAGAACAGTTCTACAGTTCAAATGTCAGGGCTGGGTGAAACATCAAGGATCTCAAAGAAAGATACACTGTTCAAACTCAGCCGCAAAGAGCAAAATTTGGGAAACATGGATTTTGGAAGAGCATTTTGGAAGCAGACACAAGCTTGTGCTCCAAGAAGCTGACCATGAGCCAGTTCCAGTCCAAAAGCTAGGCAACTAATGTAAGGGGGGTGCTAAATGCAAGCAAAGCTAGACTGCATCTCAGTGGGGCTTATTGCCTCAGTCTTACCTAAAAATGTATTCCCTTTTCAGTGGGGCAGCCCCCATCTAGCCAGCTCAGGGGAAGAGAGCTCACATATAACTGCATTAAAATCAGAAGAAAACAAACCCTTAAATAATTCTTAATTTCATATTTTGAGTTTTGGAAACTATTTTGGTTGATCTAATCCTATGGATGTTTAAGCAGAGCTTCAAAGAAAGTCTGTAGGAAATTCAGTTTGTATTGCATGACATTACAGTGGGACTGCAATGGTTTTACAGCAGTCTGAGAAAGTGAAATCTTAACTTACAAGAACCCTGCAATAATTTCTTCTACTTCAATTTTGTAAGACTTTTATACTAATTAATTAATGTATTGACACTGCTGCTACAGAGAGGAACACAAGCATGGAGCAAAATTGTCTACAGCCCTTGAACAGCTTCCATGATTTCTGAGATAATAACATTTAAAGTGATGACTGCATATATTACATTTTCCATAAGAAGTGTAGTGAGCAATTATGCAAGTTACTATATACATATACATATATACTCTATACACACTGGGAGTTATTATATTTACACAGATGAAAATTTATTTTATTTCAAGTGCCAAGATGCAGGTCTGACAAACCAGCAAAAATGAAAGGAGGGAAATCCTTCCCCCAAAGTCCTTCTATCTGCTAAGATCATGGGCAGGTCCAAACCTCATTTTAAATAAGAACTGCCTCTGTGCTCTCAATATTCTACAAATTTGTATAAAGGAGCATGCTTCCCCATAACATTCATGCTGAAGCCCTTGCAAATCCAAGTACAAGTAGAAGACGAACTATGCAGTGGAACTACATAAAGCACGTGATGGCACCCTTTTTTCTAGACTGAAGCTTGATTTGACATACCTGATGACCATTTTAAATAGAAACACATATTTTGCTGCTGGAGTGGTTTTTCTGAGGAGGAATGTGCAGGAACATACAGCCTATTCACAGGTAAGACAAGAACATACTGAAGAAAGCAAGGAATGCTTTGGGGAGACATGGGTTACAGCAAGCACAGATTTTGTAGGAGGACATAAGGACTACCACATTTGCCTGGTATGGTCTACACATCCCAGAAATGGTCATGTAACTGAACAACTCTTTTCTATCCACTTTGTAGTCCATCAGCCCCTCTACTAGGAAATGATGGTTTAAAAGAATGAGTGTGATATGAAGGTAAGAGTTCTGATTTAGGAGTAAATAAGAGCCATGGTATGGAAAGGAGAATTCAGTGGGAGAGCTTAGGGTTTTTTTTTTCCATGAATGTGGTGAGCCATAGAAAGAGAATACTGCAAAAGAACGCATTGCCTCTGTGAACTATACACCACCAGCAGGCATTTCTGATCCATTTAAGAAAATAAGTAATCTCACCTGTCTTTGGCAGAGGATAGCTGACGTTAAGTAAGTCTTCCAGAAATGAAAATATTGGGCCTGTGATATTTAAAGCATAGTCAACATACCCATTTTTAACTGCCTCTTTCCGAGCCCAAATACGTATCTGTAATACAACAAGGAAGCATTATTTTAGACATCCCTCATGTTTTAATTTTCTTCTCTTCCATGAATCATTGTTTGAAAATGCTGTCTGCCCACAACAGACCATACAATGAAGTTTTTCATGAAAAAGATCCCAACTCAAGTTTTGCTAGACCTAACAAAATGGGGCACAGAGCCTAATCCTGCTAAAATCTAGGAGATTTCCAGTACTTCAAAAGGGCCAAGATCTGAATCCAACTATAAGCTGCTGCAATAAATGGACTTCTAGTTTTTCTTTTATTAAATGGGAAATGCTGTAAAACTATTTAGAATCACATATATTAAGGCAGTGATTTCCATCCAGTGAGTCGGGGTGACAAACTTTCCCACTCATTCCCTTCAGAGAGAAATGGATGTTCAGACAGCATCTGCAGTCCAAGCATACACATTTCGCAAACTTGCACAGACTGCGACAGACCACTGGCCTCCCATTGCTGATGGAGAGAGCAGACAGCATGTGAGCAGATGACATCTGTACCTCTGAGTAATGAAGCCAGCAGCAGCAACCAAAGCTTTCCCCTCTCATCCTCACTTGCTTTGCCATGGTACTGAAAAGGGCAGCTGCTTGCCCACAGTAATGGAGTAAACTGAGAAAAGGTTTATGTCTCTCTCCATTATGTATTTCGGGATGTGAGATCCCCTAGGTGCCTAGCAGCTCAAGCACCCCTGCATTTCTTGCATCTAAATGCAATACATGGTCTCACAAGAAGCTGCACAGCCAGGCCCTAACAGCACAGTTGGAAAGCATCAGGACTTGATTTACAAGGGAAAAATAGAGCATTTTCAGTCAGTAGAGTATCCTCCATCTGTGAGCCTCTCTTTTCAGCCAAGGCTTCAGAGGAGATTCAAAGACCAGGTCACTTCATTTTGCAAAACCTAAACACAGTAGACAGCTAAATATCCTAATCCTAGCAAAACCTAAACACAATGGACAACTAAATATCCTAATCCTACTGTGAGTTTTGAGTTATAATACTGGTGTTTCAGCTTATGAATTACTTACCAGAAATGACAAAACAGAGAGGGTGATTGGACTAGATGATCTTTTGAGGTCCCTTCCAATCTCTAGCATACTGTGAGAGCATAAACATGCTCACACAAGTACTGCGGAGGCACAAACTGACCATCTCTGTCTGAAACCAAGGAGCAAAATGCCCTCTCCCCTTTATCTCACAAAAGGAATAGAGTTCAGTTTTCCATCTGAGAAACACTTGCTTGAATGCTTTGATTTGCTAACTCCTGTCACTATAGATCAGCCCAAGAAAAAGGCACCACTGAGAACCTAGGCTTCCAGCGCGTTCTATACATGGGAAAGCAGGTATGACATACCAAGCCAAAACTTCACTTTAAAGAGGAGACAATAATGTGCTATGGTCACCTTCACACTGCCCTCTCACCCTGTCCCACCATTAGTCAGTAGGATGACAGTGAACTAACCATGAAATTAACACTGTGCTCTCATTTATTAACGACAGCAAGTATATGCTAGCCTTAATAGCTTTATTCTTATTTTGGAACAACTTGATACATCCTTTCCCTATTGACTTTCAGCAAAAGAAGGAAAGTGGAATACCTGGCGCCAATGGAGTATATTTTTTTACAGCTTTCCTCAAGAAGCTTTGGCCATTGTAGTGTAAGAGCAAAACTGAATACTCACTGATTAAGAAGCTTCAAACACAAAACAGTCAGTTTTGGAGTCTAAGAAAGTGTCCACTGGAGAATAAAATGTTAATATACTACATACAAAATGCCTGGAGCACAGTATTGCTCCTAATGATGTCATCAGACTGCTCCTCAAAGGGCCTTGAAGAACAAGGCATTGAACTTCAGATAACTTTTTACAACTAAGACAACTAAGAAGATACGCAGACCCTGAATTATGACCAGTACTTTCTGCAGAATACATGCTCCTGAAGTTTTAACATACAGAGCCCAAACCTACTTGTGGAATTGGATGAAACTAACAGAACAGGGCAAAAAAATAATTATCCTAAAGGAAAGCTTTCTGCAGAAATATCTTCAGGATAAATATTAGCAATTTTGCTACATAAGCAAATAGTCTTGGAAGGGAAAGCACAGTTAATTTCTTTTATATTGTCTATAAAGCACATGATGCACTACAGAGCCAGCTTCTGTTGTTAACTGCTGTACTGTGTTATGCAGCCTTATATTTACCTCGTTTCCCCGCTCGGTTCTGGTGACATAATCAAAATCACAAATCACAAAAGCAGTCAGGTAAGTTGACATTTTCAGGGAAGTGTTAAATTTGGTAACAGTCCACAGGCTTCCATTTTCATCCTTCATTTCTGATACATCTAGAAAAACCATCAAAGACACATTCAAACCATTGCTCTTCCACAATAAACAAGGAATTTTGTGTTTTCTGCATGGGTTTTTTATATCTTTCTTTGATATACTTTATTTCTGCACTAACTTCCCATGTTCCTGGCAAGCAGCCAGACTCATTGTGACTGCCATGTATCAGAGTCATGATCTTCCATTCAAAGACCAAAAATCCACTCTTGAGCTTCTTAACTGAAGTCTTGGAAGGATATCAAACTGCATCAGTTTGAGGATGTGGGCAAACCGTAGACAATTTATCCCATGCTGCATACCTCTCTGCTGCATAGATCATATGAGCTATTGTGATTGAAATATAGGTCATGTGTGCCCAAGAATTATGAAATACTTTATCAGATACTTTCCTTCTGAGTAAGGTGGACATGGACAAGATTCCCAGAGGAAGCAAATGCTTCTAAAAGTTCTCACAGACATCCCACCTATTGTGATTCCTAACTTACATAGCTTCCATGCAAATCTCATAAGACTTCCTTGCTATGACTGAAAATTAGGGCAAAATAAGAGATTCGTGGCACTAAACTGCAGAAAAAAAGCAATTAAAAAGGTGGCAAGAGATCCATGAGATTTCTCTAAGAACACTAATTTACAGAATTTGCTTGGAATTTTATACTCCCCATGCATCCCACATGAGATTCCAGCAAGGGATAAGAGGAGCATCTCCAGAGCCTGAAAGTCTTCTTATTTTTATTTTGCAGATACCCAGGAAGCTAAAGTGTCCCTACCTGGAAAAATAATTCTTTGTATGTTGTAATTATATCTTAAAATCTACTTAGAATGAAATGAATCCCTTAACACCACAATTATAGGCTTTGCATACTGGGACTGCTGTTTTGTTTTAAGCACGTGTCACACAGTAAGACAGACGCACTGACTAAGCAGTAAATGCCAGGAATCAAACCCTATGCAGCCTCCAGCAGTCAGAGGAGAGTACATCACAACTGGAAAACTATGGAATTACTGCCATCAGAGACATTAATTATGAATAACTGTTTCCAAATTTTTTTAAGTTCACAAGCACAGATTTTCTGTGGGTTTTCAAGGTGTTAGCACATGTACAACAGAACACTGCTGTATCAGATGATATAATCTGTTACAGATATATACAAACTACGCCCCTTGTAAAAGTAGTTTAGGGGGAAAAAAAAAAAAAACAAAAAACCCCAAAAAACAAAACATGTCTACTTGCTTTTTACCTACCAATAGCAGGCATGTT
This sequence comes from Neopsephotus bourkii, assembly GCF_033783945.1. Classification (NCBI taxonomy): domain Eukaryota; kingdom Metazoa; phylum Chordata; class Aves; order Psittaciformes; family Psittacidae; genus Neopsephotus; species Neopsephotus bourkii. The sequence goes on from NW_026902287.1 coordinate 195,870, forward strand.
GGAAAGAGCCACATAGCTGGGGTCATGGACAATTCTGATATTAAACGTGGCTTTCATGGAAGGTTCATCAAAACATGGGTAAACCGTCCTGGCATACGTTGGTTCCAGTTGGGAAGCAATCAGCATACTGTATTAAAAATAAAAGCATGATTAATCCAGCATGCTAGTGCTGATAAAAATCATACAGTGCATCATAAAAACATGAAATCAGGAAACACAAGAAGTGAATCACACAGATATGCAGATTTGGAAAAGGTTTGGTTATTATTTAAGTCCCTGATGAAATCGCCATACCCAACAGACAGTTCAGTTTGGATGCTTCTAGAGAAAAGCAGTCTTTTCTAATTAGGGATTTCATTTTTTTATTTTTTTTTTTCCTCACCATCCTTTTCCAGATACCAAATGTTAAATATTTGAACTCTTCTAGTTTGTTTATTAAGACAGAGTTAATTAATGAAAGTTTTGCACACAACATGCTAGTGCTCAAAAATGATACAATGCCCATCTTTACTTTCATAATCAGGATCTCTCTGTACACCTGCTCCTCTCTCTAATGCATGTACTCTTATTTTAATAGGGCATTTTAATAAAAAAATGTAATAACTGTTAGGTAACTACATATACCAGTACTTGCACACTTAGATCACATAAAGAACCTCAGTGAGAACAGCACCAATGCTGACCCAGTGCCCTGGCAAGCCCAGGAAAATATTCAGGAGGATTATTTTCTGCCTTGTGCTCTGGCACGTTGCCTCACTCAGGGCAGAGCTCTGTGACACACAGTGCTGGATGCAGTCCTCCTGTTTGAACTAACTGAACTTGGGTCCAGTCAGATGCTCAGCAATCAAGCCAAACCAAAGTAAATCCTATTGTGTGAGGCTATCAATGAGAACTTGGCACCAAATCCAAAAAACAGGTGTGGCTGGAGACTGGGCTGATGAACAGCCAAAACTGCATTAACAGCAGAAAATCCAAGTACAAATCAACCACTTCAGATCATAAATATGGGCAGCCAACAGGGTCCATTGAGCTCTTCATCTGTAGCACAGTGGTGATCTCCCCTTATGTAGGAATATCCTTCCAGGTTACCCCTGAGGCTGAGAGATCCCTTTCCTGACACCAAGCATCAGTGGGTTGGTAAGTGGCATGTTCTGCAGGCATGTAACATTTAAGATACATATAGTAAGATCATGCAATATTTTCTGTATCCCATACTAACTTTAAGTGTAGTTAGTATCACCAGTCCATCTGTATGTGTTAAATATTTTACATACTTAAATTTACTGATTAGAACTCAATAAACTAACTACCAGATCAAATCCGTTTGAGTGATCTCTGACTCTTCCACTGGCTGGAATCAAAAGATAAATGACTGTGTCCCATGGCCAAAGTATCAAAGAAGAGGTGGGATCTTCACAGTAGGATATCTGTACTAGGAATTGGGAAAAATACACGTGCAGTGGTTCTCAAAGGTCCATACCTGACACCAAGTAGTAGCCAGCAGCTGGGCGTACCAGAATGGCATAATCTCCTGTTTCAACGACCTCAATACTATCACAAGGCTAGTAATTTTCAGCTGCAGTTGAGGTGTTCCTTGACAATGTATTCGCACCAGGTCCACAAAGGCTTAGGTTTAGCACAGAGACATCCCAAATGAGCCAGAAGCCATCAGGACATCATCTGTACAGTAAGTAACAGTATGTAATAGTCAGAACTGCACTACACTGTGGAATAACAAGTCTGATCTACCCTACAAGCCCAGCGTGACTGCAGCTGATCGTGATCTGTAGCATTGAACCATGTCTGAAACCTAAGGTTCCATCTTTTCTTGTTACCTGAAATGAATGGATTAGCTTTCCATTGATACTCACACCACTTCACAGAAGACATGCATTATGTGAGATTAGATCCTGCTTCCATTGTCAACAGTGTTTTCCACTGAGCTCCAAAGGACAACCCCTAGGAGCCTTTTCTTTTGCAAGATGTTTGGCTATTGCTATTTTAATAGCAGTGCTATCTAGCCCTGATCAAAGCTGATCTAATCAACTCAGTGCTGAAAGCACTGGCAGCTAATCTACACTACATCATCCTCATTGCTGATGTTTGGGAATAGAGTTAGTATCAACAAGACAACTGCAAAAACACAGTATTCTCAAAACATGGTACATTTTGCATTTAACAGATGTATCTGATACTGTAGCATAGCACAACTTAATGACAATTCAAAGAACACACGTTGAACACATGTTGATACACAGTGACTACTGGGACAACAACATCTACTCTGAAGTGAGGAATGGCCTGAGCAGCACTGTCAGGGCAGGAAGATTTTCTTGATTCCCTGCAGAGTCAACTGTGCCAGCCACCAGCTGCATTCCTGAATGCAGCTGAAGCTCCACCTGAGACAGCAGTTATCACCTCCTCTCCTCCTTCCCCCTCCCCAGCAACAGAAAGTGATTGAAACTTCTGCCAGGGCTGCACAGAAGCAGCAAAAGCAATCAGTCACTTCACTGAGGGAATCACACACTAAAAATACCCTAGCTCTTTCTTCGTGTGCAGCCAAGTGTGCTTTTGTGCAATCATTAGTTCTAGGAAACACTGAGCAACCCCACAACTGCAGATTACCCCATACTGGTGCAGTTTACTGACCCAGGAGGCTCTGTACCAGCAGAAACTGGCACAGACACTGGTGCAAATCTGCCCCCAATAAATTCTTGTTCAAGAATACAAAATAGCATATATTGGGCAAAAGCATCATGATAAAAAAGAAACATTAAGATGGATTAAATGTTATTTTTCAGCAGGACTCCAAATAGAAAGAAAAAATGGGAATGTTTCATGCATCTTACACAAATCACTGGTGTTTCAAACACACATTATTTCACATAATTTGCCAGAATGAGTCATTGTTGGGACTAGTTGTACTATTGTGGGTTTTTTTTTGAGGTGAAGGTGTTAGCATGAAATGAATTACTTGCAAACTTTTTTCCACACTGAAATATTGTAACAAAATAAATTAACCAAAAGGAAAGCCTAACACTGCCTAAGCAGACATAAAGTCATCTCTTAAGCCTACAGTTTCGTGTATGTATTTAATTTTCTTCTTCTGTAAGTATGATATGATGTCTCCTTCCCTTAGTAAAACAAAACTGAAGCCAGAATACTTTTAAAAAATGAGAAACAGATAACAGGATCTGTTAGCCTACATATCTGACAATTTACACTAAACGTGTTTTTTGTTTGTTTTTAAGTTAGTGTCTAAAAACAAGCACAGGAAGATGAGGAATGCATCCTGTAAAGGACATTAACACCTACTGGACACTGTTTCAATTGATGAAAAAAGCAGCTTAATTATAGAAGAAATGCTTTATGTTGATGCAAAAAAAAAAAAAAAAAAGAAGGTTATTCTTCTAAAAAATGCCTTCTCAGTGAAATCATGTTATTGTGATACTGATCGCATAATGGGTATTTGTGTTAATATCTCATAGAACTGATTTCTTCCATTTTAAAAATACGAAGCATTAAACTTCTAACAAACCCTGAAGTGGCTCAAAGGGATTCTCACAGTGAGTGGAAAGAATCCTGTTCCTTCCTCAACACTCAGTCTGCTGCATGAATATGCAGCTCAAGAAAACACCAAACCTGTTACTTGCTCTGATCTCTGTCTGTGCCTTTGGAGTTCTTATCCACTGATTTGTACAAAACAGAAGTGTTTCAGAAGATTGAAGAAGGTTGCAGAATAACTGTATTGATGCTGTTCTAATTCCTTTTGTCCTCATTCTAGTAATTGGTGCTGAAGCAGCTGATAAAAATCATCACAAAAACTGTGTTTGATTACATTTTGGGATGCCTGCTAACACCAGCCCTATCCAGGCAAGTATTTTATACACGTTGCATAGGACATGTATGTCCTAATGAATGGCTACTGAGCAAGGATCTCAAAAGATTTTGAAACACTGCTGTGAATAGTGATGTATAGCATGCACTTTACCATACACGCCACATGGATACTCTAACCTTAGAGCAGCATATACAAGGTTACTCGCAGCAGTACAAAATTTATATGCAGAATGATGCTACAACAAACCTCCTGCATCATGTATGTTTGAGCACACGCTGCTATAGAGAAGATGGGCAAAGGTGGTTTCTGTATCTTTCTGCCTACCCAGATCCTGGCATGGCCTCTTCCAGCTGTATGTAGAGTACAGATTCCCCATTTCAACAGCAAAGCTTTCAAGTTTATAGTGCTGGTGAAGTGGGAGCATCCTCCTTCTACCTTCACTCCTGCAACCACTGCAGGCATGGGCTGTGCACTGTGCATAAAGAGTGCTCCCATTTTTCAGTCTTCTTTTGTGTCTAAGACCTGACCTGGTGGGGAGTACAAACTGTTAACCACAGTAAAATCATCTGCAATTACCAATGATCAAACTGATAACAAACAACTTCCGTGCTGGAAAATCAGGGAAGTTTGGACTTTGGTTTATCCTGTTTTCCACAAAGGTGAGGTTAGCAGTTCTGAAAACATCTGTCTCCGCAGCCTTCTCACACCACCTTGTTGGCGTGTTCCAGCTCCAGCTTGGAAAGAGGACAGGAAACAGTACTTTTTATCAACTTGGTAACTCTGCCAGTCTGTCAAGAGCCATGGAGATACCTGACCAAGATAAAAAGCCTGTGCCAGATGGAACAAACATTCCAGGGACTTTGCTTCCCTTTAGGACCAACTGTCTATTGAAAGCTTGCCCTCCTCTGCTTAAACTCTTCTGAAACACAAGGCATCCAGTGGTTCCACAAGCACCAATTACAAAAAACACTCAGACTTCTAGTGCATGCAGGAGATACAGGAGTATTCATGACCACAGACAAACAGCACATTATCTGTTAGAGCTGGTGGTTTAACTCAGGTGCTGCAGTTAGAAGCCTTCATAGGAACCATAACCCAAAGATCTGATGGTGCTAGGTGCAAGTCACTTGAAAAGAGCTACAGGACAATCTGCTGGAGATCCTGGTTTCCTCATAGGACAGTAACTGGCTTTGTACCGACAGCTGAAGGGCACTGAAGGTTTATAAGTGGCTCCTGATCTATATAATCCATTAGAACACAACTTTTTCCATCATTAAAAGTTCACTAAAGCTTACAAACTATGTTCCTCAAAACACATTTTCCATAAGACAGGAAGGCAAAACCCCTTCTGTGTAACTGGACCCCATCGGATTAGGAAAGGGCTGGTAAAGTGATGACTTCATTCTTAGTAAAGGAAAAGGTAACAAGATACTGTTGCATACTCTTGATTCAGAGAAAGACTTTTCAAAGCAGAAAAGATAGTCAAAATCTATTCAAGAATATCAGGAATGTGGGCAGTAACAAGTAACCAAAACAATACATTACATCTGGTGCCAGTGGCTTTCCTTTGATTTATTTCAGTGCCTGAACACCACTGACACCTCTTTAGCCAGACTGCAGTCTCACATTTAATTAGTGCTTCATGATGAGCTAAGAATGAAACAGAACAATTGTCATAAATTCTCTAAACAATTGGAAATTGAAATATACACATTATTTTAATGATTTAAAAGTGTTTCCCTCTTATTTTCTACTGTGGCAGCACAGCAGACAATAGCTTTTGTTGTTGTTATTGTTGTTGTTTCCAATCTTCCAAGTTTTACATTGTCTGAACCAAAAAAAACATCATAGTCTAATTCACGGTTTCTTAGACAGGACTTGATTGCATGAATACAGCACCAGAGAGCACACTGACACAGTATTAAGTAGCTAAGTGCTTTTTCCTTTCTTACTTATTTGGATATTTTTCTTTTAAGCACACAAGTTACACAACGTGTTCTGGATTTTCCTTAGCTCAGAAGTTGCACAAATAATCCTCTGAATAACAGTCAGTGAATGAATAAATAGGAACTGAAGAAAACCAGAATATATTTCCTAATTATACTTACTACCATACTGTATTTTTCAATTGGGCTAACCAATTTACATCCTTTTCCTTAAAAAAACCCCCAATGCCTGCATAAGTTAAACCTTCCAGATGTGGCAGACAGTGCTATCAGTGAAGATTTACACAGGAGCTGGCACATGAAAAGCCAACTCATTGAATAAAAAACACACGGTCCTCATCCACCTCAATAAAAACTATTATTCTTGGTTTCCTATTATTATGGCTCATACAGGGACTTATATATATGGATCTTGCTGGTAACTGAATACTACCTGCTTGAAAAAGTAATCCATGAACTGCTGAGATAGTTTATTTAGTGTTTATTTCACTGATAGGCTGGGAGCCAAGAACATGTGAATTTTAACTCATTTTCCTTTTGATTCACTGATTGCTGTTCCTCAACTATTCACCCTAACTACACCTTTAATTATTAAAAGGAAATAATTTTAAAATAAGCAATTTATCTGCCTCCTCTTTAAACACCCTGTCTTCTACTGGAACTATTTAAATCATAATCTTAAGTTTCACTTTTCTTTGCCAAGTTTCACATCCTGAAGTTTATAATGCAATTCACCTTGAGAATATTACCAATAAAGAAAAATTAACAAGGAAACATTATTCTGAGGGAGAAAATGTTTTAAATGATTGTTTGGTAAACTCACACTACCCCAGTGCTGATTCTGCAGTTCAAAAGAAAAGGAAAGCATCCTAATAGCACTCACTAAGGAAACGACTGGTTGGTTGATGACAGCTAAACAACTTCACGTACAATAGCACCTACAAAGTCCAGGCTGCCTAAAGCAGCCACCATCCTACTCTACCATACTTCTCAAACTGCATGTGGTCAACTCATACGCGGACACAGATCTGAAATGCTGCGGTTTAGATAAAAACGTGCTCCCCAGACACAGTCAGAGGAGACAACGAGCTGTCACTGCTACACTGCCATGTGTGGGGCAAGGATGAAGACTCTTAGCTGGACTGTGGTTCCCAGGAACAGGGTGTTGCTGCCCATCAAAGACACAGAAAGAAAGACTAGAAATCATCCAGAAAACGTTGCTTTCCAGTGGAGATGCTCTTTCCTCTGCCAAAGACAGACCTCTGGCTGACAGGCCCTCAGTCAGTAAACCCTCCAGACTAACTCCTGAGCAGCAGCTCCTCACCAGCCCCTCCAAACAAAGAGGTCTCCACAAACCATCTCAGCAAGGGTCTTTCCAAGTCGGTGTTGTGAATAAACTCGGCTGCGGAAGGAGAGCCAGGGCAACCTTGCTGGTGCTCTCTGCAGAGGAGAGCGACCACCATGGTGCACAGCGCTGAATTTCTCACAGGTTACCTTTGCAGCCTGCGATGTGCACCCGGGGAGAAGGTGCGGACTGCGCACAGCCCCTGCCCCGTACAGGGCAGCCCCGCCGTGGGAAGTATCCATCTCTCGCCACCCAAGGCAGCGAGTGCCGCTCAGCCCCGGCACCACGGGACACGCAGCAGCTCCCGGGGTCGAGTCCTACCCCTCCACGCCACGGGTGGCCCTGCCGCGGAGCCGGGACACCGCCGGTGCCGTCGACGGAGGGGCGCGGGGTGCCCGAGCGGCCGCCGCAGCTTACCTGCTCAGTCCCTGGTCGGTGTACCGGGTGAGGAAGAGCCCGTCGAGGTTCTCCTCCAGCCGGCCCTGGAAGCCCAGCTGCAGCACGTAACGGCGCCCGGCCCGCAGCCGGCCGCGCAGCTCCAGCACCGCCACCTCGCCCGCGGCATCCAGCCGCAGCCCCGCCACCTCCACGACGGCGCCTGCCTCGGACAAGGGGCCGCGCACGACGGCGGCCCCGCGACTCCGCAGGCCGGAGCTATGCAGCACCGCCGCGTCCGTGTCCTGCAGGCAGTGCACCGTGATGTTCACCTGCCCGCTGAAAGCGAACGGTCCCGCCTGGCCCGGCCGCACTCGCGGCCACAGCTCCAGGTCGTAGTGCAGCGGCAGGAGGTTACGCGGCAAGCGGCGGCCGGACGCGGCAGCGGGAGCTGGCTCCTGCGGCGCGGTGAGGCTGGGGGCGCTGGGCGAGGGGCGCGGCGGCCGCGGCGGCGGCGGCTCCTCCTGCCGGCAGCGCCCGTAGAGGGCGGCGAGCGCCAGCAGCGCGGCCAGCAGCGCCAGCAGCAGAGCGGCCAGCAGGGCGGCGGCCCTGCGCCCCACGTACAGCCCTCGGGCACCCATCGGCCGCTCTGCTGCACCGCCCGCCCGCCACCACCCGTACTTACGGGGCGCGCCTGAGGGCGGGCCGGGCTAGGGGGGGTGGCTCTCCCCTCCCAGGAAAGCGGTCCTGGGAGGGCGGCTCCAGCGGGGTGGGCAGCCCGGGGACCCGCGGGCTGCCCCCTCCCCATCTGCTGAAGCAAGCAGCCTGCGGGGATCGCGACGGCAGGCAGCCGAGAAGCTGCGACCGAAGTCCCGGGGCGCGGGGTCAGCGATAGTGCTGGATGGGGTCCGTGCCAGAGGATCGCCGGGGAGCAGTGATAACGGCACAGCCTGACGGACGGCGTTGCGCACAGGGGACGGTGTCGGCAGCCCCCAGCGCGCCCCGTCCGGGGCTGGGCGCAGGGCAGCGGCGTGGGGCTGCCGATAGCACCGGTAGCAGGGCCCACCGTTGGTTAGGGGCTGGAGGCTCCCTGCGGGACCGGCAACGGGAGGAGAGAAACACCAAACCCACAAATACTCTTTCACCACCGTGGCAGGAGAAGGATGAGGAAATGGGGGGGGAGGGGGGGGGGGGACGGGGGTGTCACTGTTTGAAGAGTGCAGTGTTAGAGCGCATCGGCTCTTGAGGGAAATCGAAGTGCTAAACAGTCTGGGAGAAGACGTCGAGTCTGGAAAGCCTCTGGCACATAAAAAAAAAGTACGGCCAAAAACCAATGGGTTCCTGACGAATAGTCCTCTCTTAGACCTGCACTTCACTGAATGGTTCAATTGAGGCTATCAACATCACCATGCTGTGCATATGTAGTTAACCCCATTACAATCAATAGGATTAATTCCATGTTCCCAGGTATGTTAACCCCATACTGAAAGGTTTCGGCAAGTTGAGGCTTGATGGCCATCAAGACTGCAAAACTGAGCCTTTGTCACTGTGTAAAACTTGCCTGTTGGGCTAGTTCAGTTGCATCTCATCTTTCAAATAACTATGAGCCATGCACCGACAGGAGCAGTAACCAGGAACAGTGCCCTTGTGTGCCATTGCCTCATTATAATCTGGACTACAGCAGGTCCCCACTCTCCATTTGTTTAATGCACTTCCTTCCCCACTATTTTGAACCCAAATCGATACCTTTGGTCTTGTATTTCACAGGACAGCCACCCTCAACACCAAAACAGCTCTGCAAAATTGAGGCATTGGATTAGCTGGTTTGTTTGTATACAGTCTGGTTTGTTGCCAGAGTTGCAGATAAACCGGCTAAAGGAAATTCACCTCAATGGCCTAATGCTAAAGGTTTTCCCTTCAGCTGATACATTTGTTAACTGGGAGAGATACCTTTTTCATGGTCCTGTACAGAATACAGCTATTGCCTTTCTCATGCTGAGCACAGCAGGGCTGGCTGCTACAGGTTTAGGCAATAGCTCTGACCACTGAAGTTTCTTGTTCCAGCAAAAGACCATAATCTGTTGTTTTCCTGTCGCATGAGGAATGGGGGGATCCCCTCTGCCAGCCTGTCCCTCTGGTTGTGGGCTCTCCCACTCTTCTTGCCTCATCTGCTGCCTGCCCCAGTGTATTTGCTGCTGTTAGCCATTAGCTACCCAACAGGCTGTCTTCTGGCACTGGCCCATATTCTGCTTTCTTTCACACAGTTTGACTTGTAATGCTTCTGTTTCTGTGCTTCTTGCTCATTTTGTTCTCATTTACCCCAGTCTTCCCCACCCATGCCCTGGGACCTGTGTCTGTTTCTCTGGTTCAGACCTCTGTACTCTTTCCACTCCACCCACCATCGCTTCACCCTTATGTCCTTGCACATGACTCACATACCTCTACTCTTCATCTTGCACATCAGCAGCTTCTCCTTTCTCCTATCATGTTTTGTAACATCCATTATACTGCTCTTGTATTAAGACCTCACAACAATCTCCAACAAACTTCTGGGAGGTTGCTGGACCTGCAGCCACACCACAGCCCTGATGAACTAGCTGCCCTCAAATAAGCATGGCCTGCTGCGTATCACTTAGAAGACTTCACAGATAATGTTCTCAAGCTTTTAGGAAAGTATCTCTTCCCTCTGTAAGTCTGAGCAGCAGTCTGTGTGTCCAGAGTTGCTGCATTCCATGGGAGTTCTGACACTACAGAGACCGAGTAAGATGAATGATCAAGAGCTGCCCAAAGATGCCAAAGATTGGGGATGAAAAGGCAGTGCTGCAGAGAAGGAGGTGACAGAAAAAGGATTCACAGAGTGCACCAGTATTGGTGAGGCAAGTGCCCGGACACTAGAAAATTATGGGGAAACTCAATGCCCTGCTGTCCAAATGTTTCACATAACACTCTCGATATTGTTCAGTAAAACCATGCTAATCCCTTCACCCCCTCAAAACAAGGCACAGGCAAAATCAAAACTGTGAGGCATCTCATGCCGCGCCTGTGAAAACAAGCAGGATTGCTCACTGATCAGCCTGTCAGTAGTGCAGACCCCACGGGAGAGTTGTCCTTTTTAATGGTGCAGAATATGTTTTAAAGTTTGCAGTTCATATCCATAAAACACCCTTTATTTTCTCTTGTTTGCAGTGGAGAATTCAAACCTGCTCCTTTCCTCAATTAATACACAATAAACCCACAGCAGTTGTAACTTACAATAAATATTTTAAGAACTGTTGTTTAACTACCTTTTCCCCCCAGATAATTTCTAGCAGTTACCTTATAATGTGACTGGTGGGTGATGGCTTTTACCAACCCACAACTGTGGATTCTTCTCACTGGAGCACACACACGCACGTGTTTGCAATGGGAAGATACTTTGCCTGTGGTACAGAATGTGTGAATAGGTTCTATTGCAGCTATTGCAGTTCACCATCCTGCTAAACTTCTTTGCAGCGTTGAGATGTCTAAACGACATGTTTCTGAAGCCTGACCTGCAGGAAATCCTGGGCCAGGACAGGCACTCTGGCAACAGTCTTATGTTCAGGCCACAGCTCACCCCAAATCCTGACCTTGGGTGGAAACGGGAGGGTTTTATTTAAGTCAGCAGAAGCATCTAGTACACATCTGGAGGTAAAAACAAATCACGTTACAAAAGAGGTCAGACAGCTGTGTCGCTCTGAAGGACACCAGAGCATCTGACAAACTTCACTGTCTTGTTCCACACAAAGAGGTCTGTGCCGTGCTCACTAACTGTTCAAAGTCCTGTCAGTGTCCACTGCATTTTAAACAGAGAAATGTCACATGTGACAGCACTATCCATTAGGGTGCAGTAAGGAAAAAAGGCACTTCAGGTGGCAGCTGGCCAGGAAATTTGACATGAAATTCCAATTAGCAAAATATTACAATGACCCATCCTTAAAGTTCATCAAGCTTTTCAGGTTAACAGTATGGTTTTCATAAAAGATACTGTGATATCATAATATAGTACTGAATGCACGGAAAAAGGATAATAACATGCCTAAGCAACATGAAATAATTGATAGGCTGAAAGGTGATACCCTAAATCACATCGTTAGTGGTTTGTTCAACCTAATTTGAGAAGTTCTGAGTGATGGAATGTAAGGCAATTCCAGCAGTGGGAGCTGGGGGTGATCAGTGCTTCTGAAAGCTTCTGAAAGTTCCTGAAAGAACTGTAGATCTTGTTTCCTCTACAGCTTTTAGGGAGATCCCTGATTTCTATTGTATTTACACGGTCAGATCAATGCTTCTTCTAGGCCTTCAGTGCACCACCTTCATCCATGAAACCCCTAGATCTACTTTTTTTTTAACTTGGTCTGCTCATTTTATGCACTGTCATTTGTTCTGCATCAGTTACTTGCTTTTTCAATAGAGCAATTAATGTATCGGACCTGGAATGTTGTGATGCCTGCATTTATCTATGACAGGAGCTATTCCGTGAGAGATGCTGAAGTTACAGACTTTTACTATTGCTCTGACGGTCTGTTAAGTGGATATTTCAGGTTTCCTAGCCATCTGAGAGAAGAAGTACAAGCAATAGGTGGAGATACATAATTAGCATAGCTGCAGACAAGTGCTGTACACATGAGTTAAGCATGAGTAGTTGAGGACCGTAAGTTCTCACTGCACACATCAAAGGAGCCCTCAGCTTTCCTGCCGGCTCAGGATGAGTACCTTCTGTCATCCCTTATGGAGTACATATCTTCAGTATCAGGAAACACAGGTGATAGTAATTAGACTTGAAAGAACAGGGATTCCTTTCCCTAATAACATAAAAACCCAACCACGAAAACCGCTGTTTCAATGTTTCTGTCCTAAAGAGACTTCGTACACTCCCTTATAGATTTGTCAGTGGATAGAAGGTTTACAAACTGGCACAGTAGCAACTGAGCATGGATCTGTATTTATATTGACAAAATTGTCTTAACTGGCCTGTACAGAAAGGGAATGTGGAAAAAACTTCCTATTTAAAAGGGTCAAATTTGACCAAGAATTGGAGTATCATCAAAAATCCTGATATCGAAAACTCAGAGTAACATTTTGGAGTGAAGTGTCATTGCATGGTGGTCGCTATGTGAGCAAGGAAAGTGCTTTCACCATAGAGAGTCATGCATCTAATTAAAAGGTTGCATGTCTGGAAGCATGCTTGAAATGTGGCCGTTACTGGTAATGATGCCTGACACTGTAATTGAAGTAGTTTTTCACTGGTGCTTTAAAAAGACGTTCCTGGATGTTACAGACCAACAGGCCACTGATAATCCTCTGTCTTGCAGACTACCAAACCACTAAAAATTTGTAACGTTTGTTCTCATTTGGTGCCCTGGCTGTGAACCTTTTACCAAGGCCTTGCTAACTGCTTCTGTGGAGCTATGATGGTTTGGATATACACACCAAGCAGAGAGTAGCAACAGCAATTCTAACCAGTGGACAAAGGCAGCAACTGGGGCAACATCAAGAGATTTCTTTGGGTGCTTCTGCTTGTGGAGGACAACACAGTAATGCCTAAATAGTACGGGTAAAATAAGGTAGCGATGAACCATAAAACTGGGTGTTAACTGGTGTGTCCCATGAGCAGAGCTGTGTTCAGAGCTGGGAAAGACTCATTTCAAACAGCTCAGGGAGCTCAAAGGGGCAAGAGAGGCCTGCAGCCCTGTCTGAAGGGGGTGAAGGCTCAGAAAGCATCTCCAGGGAAGAGGAGGAGATCCACAGAACAGTGTGGAAAGTAACCAAGAAGTTACCACAGCAGACACAAAAACTACTATTCAGAATATAAGCAGGAGATGAAAATTACACCATAGCAGGAATTAAGGAGGCCTGCAGTTTCATCACAATTTTTTTTATATAGCTGGTAATTCTATGAGTTGGCTTCTAAGCTTTGGCAGGCAATCAAGAGACTGATAGACCAAGTCTTGCAGCTGAGGATATGTGAGAAAGAAGCATGTCATGTTTTCACCAGTTTGCTTAGTAAGAAAAAACCCACCCTGTAACAATGCACTTTTGATTGGAATGAAGTTCTGAAAAACAGTTTTTAAGGATTTAATAAGAAAAGGATGAGTGAATGCATGAATCAGTTGCAGCATGTGAAACTTTGTTCAGATGGCATTTAACTTTTTGTTTTGTGAAGTTTAATGTTTTCTGGTTGTTCCTGTGCTTAAAACCGACTTGAATAGGTACCAGCTTTTCTCCAAATATGCCTAATTTTCAGGCTTGCGCATGGTGAGACTGTATGAAAGTGAGCCAGCATTTGACAGGAAGTAACTTGCAACTGGATTTTTTTTGTAATGGCATTAAATGTCAGTAGATTGATATTGCTTAATATGATGAATGGTGGCACTTTCAAAGTTGTTGGCCCTTTTATTAAGTGTTTTACAAGCTTTCAGATGCCTGGTATTTTTCTGGCAGCTTCACTGAAATTAGCCAGGAATGTAGTATTTGTCCCTTTAGGGCTAGTTGCACTGAGACTTATCAGCTCTCTAGGAGGAACAGTAAGTTCAAGTTTGAAGAACTGACATACTGGGATTCTGTAAACCGTTTCTCACCCATGGAGTTGGACCAAGCACACAAGTGTCTCCCCTCATTTCATCTGCCTTTGTTGCAAATAGGGCTCTTGGATGGTATGCAAGCCCAAGATTGCAACAGACAAGTACAGGAAATGTTTCACAAAGCTTACTTCAGCCCTAGAGCTGCTCAGGGAGCTGAAAGGGAAATAAGCAGAACCTTAGAGTATCTGGCTTGCTCTCCTGTTTGGATAGCAAAAGAGAGCGATGGCTGTTCCTGCTGGAAATAACCTGTTTATCCACACTAACCTGTTCATCCACACAACCAGCCAGTCTGGATGTCCAGAACAGTGAGCAGTGTTCAGTCTTTGTCTGGACTTTTGAAGCTGGTCCCCTGGCACACCTCATGCTCTCCAACCACTGATGGCCACTCAGTCCAGACAAGAAGAGAGAGGTCCAGGACACCACATCTAAGATGAAGTTAAATCCCTGGAAATGCATATGCTTTGAGGACTGGCTCCCCTGTACCAGTTCCTTTGTTCTATAGATCCACTCGTTTTGGGACACCCTGTCTGAATATCTTAACCTTTCTTGCCTCACTGTCCAAGGAAACGCCTACTTTTTCTGTGCTGAGACTTAGCCCTGCAACTGAGCATTCTTACTGCACATCTGGATCATCATCATTGTCATCATCATCATCACTATCCTCTGAAAACAATACTTCAGATAATGAAAGATTGTTTTAAGTCTGTCCTCTTAGCTTATCAACCAAGATGTTTCCTATGTTTTGTGATGTGCCAAATACTTCAAAACTGCTGAAAAATGAGGACAGTTGTTTCCTCATACTTACTGTGTTGGGATTTTGTTGTTTGGTTGTTGTTTTTTTTTCCTATTAAATCTTCATCAAGCCAGTCAGACTATGGAACACCTGAAAATTACTGGTGTGAATTCACATGCTGACAGAGAACTGAACAGCCAAGGCTTCAACAGCTTTAAAGCTTACAGGTTGTCCTTATCCCCGGAATCTGGGTATTAGATCTTGTAACATACACTTCCAGAATAAATTCATAAAACACTCCCTGAATCTTTATCAGTTCAACAAACCTGTGCTTCATTGCAGAATGTGGCTATGTGTCAACTTGCAATCAAATTAAACAGAGCCCTGTGTATCCTTACAGACTCTAAAAGTTTGTTTTCCAGGGCCTTTTTCTGGCAGACCCTTGACAGAAACATACTAAAGCTTGAGCCTGATTTATAAGTGGAATAAAACAGGTCTCCAAACCCAAAGTTTAACCCTTTGGAATGTTGTTCTTGCACCTCAGAACACTGCGCTTGTTTAACATTCTTGTCTTGGTGCACCCTGCAGTTGCAGTTCTCCATTCCTGCTTACTAGATTTGCTCTTGAAACCCTAAATCTGATTTTGTCTGACCCCTAAATGCTCTGATCCATTCAGACAAAACAAAGGAAGATCTCTGCTGAAGCCCGTATGATTGGCAGGCAAATAGTTTTAATATTTGGGGCAAATCTCCCTACTTGGTGGCATGCAACATGGCACAAGAGAGAACCTGTGTGTGACAGAAGTCAAGGAAGTGTTTCAAAATGTATGAATGAGAAATTATAATTCATAAATCTTTTATGTGAATAGACCTGGGAAGAGAATATAGCCTGTGCTGTTGTACAATTTGGTTTCCTACAGAGAATATGACATAGAACAGGATACAGAAATTGGATGTACCTACTCACGGTGGGATAGGAATAAAGTTTGCACCTAAAATTAATGTGTACAAAACAATAATGCTGCTGGCTACTAGATCGCATCTAGGGTGCAGAAAAAAATCGTAACAGAATAAAAACTACTGCAAAACACAGAGCTTCTTGCAGGACTAATGATACAGCAGATGCCTCTGAGGATAGCTCAGCCACAGTAATAGATTCGGGGAAGTATTTCTGATCTTTCTTTTTTGCAGGCTGATCCATGCCACTGTCTCCTAAGTGTGCTGTGGTGGTTTCTGAGATGACACTAGAAAGGCGTTAGGAGAATACAGTCAGGATGCACTTCTGGAAAGATGGAGTTGGTGGTATGAAGATCAATGAGAAGACCACTCCCAGCTGATGGCAAGATGAGGAGAAATGGTAGAAAGCCTCAGGTCTTAGAAGGCAGAAGGCCATAGCAATAGTGTATTCAGGGAATAGTTTCTGATGGGTTAGAGTCTAGCTGCAGGAATGCTACAGTTTTACTAGAAAGTGTAGATGGGGAACTTGCACCATTGATAACCAGCATAAACATCAAATCATCAAATCTCTGTGAGGGACAGAGGCATGTGTCACAAAACCAAGGATCCCAAATTCTTCATGTCTGCTATGGGGTGAAGAAGCAGAGTTGCCATATCAAAAATAAAAGAAAAATAAAAGAAAAAAAAAGTGACCAAAGGCTAAAGCAAGTTCAGCCTGAGAAAGCTTGGGTACCTGCAGCATATATTATCAGTTCGCTCTGAGAACAGGAAGAATGTTGTCATACAGAAGTGGGCTGATAGACACACTGTTCAGTCTGAAATCAGCAAATCTAACTTACTGAGGCAAGAAGAGAGGGAAGCTTAGCAGGCAAATAAGGGAAAACAAATACCAAGGCGAAGTGAAGCAAATGGACAGAGGCCTTGCCAGGGGAGCCTGAAGTGCTATGATAAAAGAAAGGGCTCTTGCATAAGAACAATAACGGACAACAACAGGATGTATGTACACATTTTTAGTCCCTGCTTCAAATGCTCTGAATGGGTCTTTTTTTCTTCTCTGGGATCTCTCCTGATGGGAATTAAGTACCCTTATGATCACAACTGCAGTTTTAAACAGAATTTAAAACCTGGAATCCTCAATATCTATGTCCTAGCCCCTGCAGCTGACCCCGAGAAAGAGATAAACCTCAAAGCCCAAGCAGATGTCCAACATAACTATACCAGGATTATCATGGTCTCACTTAACAAAAAGGAATTTTTAAATAACTTTTGCTCTGGGGACCTCATGGGAAGCTATTGGAAGCTTTTCAAGCTAGCTCAGCTTTTATTACTAACCCCACACCCGTTTTATGAACACACCAAATGATGTCCAGGATGAACAGTCTACGCTTTGTAGTGTTTCCTTTTCTAAAGTACCAAACACTCCTGGTTTTGATTACAGCTTTCAAGCACCCCCTCAATCCATCTACTCATTTAATATTCCCTCAGTCCCTAGTTGCATGACTTGTTCCCTCACCATGTGCTCAAAGCTGTGCCTGTGCCAATTAAATGTGAACTCTGAAGTGTTTATTTCTGTAATACAACAAAGTAAGTGTTCTCTTTCCCTTTCACATGGCTACTGTTCCATACTCCAGCTGATGGCATCTCAGAGGTTATAAACAGATATTTCATAGCAAAAGCTTTTTCCTGCTGCAGTTGATACACAAAGAGGAATCCTAGCATAGAGAAGTGTATGGCTTCACATCTCAGGAACATCTTGAGTTTATAGCCACCTTGAGCCTCAATAGGCATTTTTCCATCAAGGCATTTCAAAATGAAGAGGAATGAGAAGCAAGTAAAGCTACTCAAAATATGAAAAACAAAGCATGATTTTGGCGTGAATCGTGGAAGGCAAGAAAGTCATTCCAGGGCTGGTAAAAAATGATACCAACACTGGCCTTCTACTGCAGAAGTTTTTTTGAGACTACTGTATAGAGCTACATCACCCATCTTTTGCTGATACTCCAAATGCTTTCTCTGCATCTTGGTCAAACCGAAGATAACATTTGAAGATGACTTACAACATGTGGTTGGGACATCCCTATTTTGCATGGATTACATAAAAGTATATTCAACAAACATTTCCCCCAAACACTGCACAGGCAAAAGCTGGGACATCTCACCTACACTGAACAAAGAATATTATTTTTCTCGTCTTATAGTCATTTAGACATATATAGTCTTATAGACATATGTATCCCATTTACTCCATCAGATATATTTCTGCTGTCTACAGACATGTAAAAATATTATGGACTCTGTAAAGGATAAAAAAGCACTGGCCAAAACAATCACTTTGTGTTTTATGCATTGCTTTTGTTCACCACTCTTTTCTCTCTGCTCACTTTAGGGCATGCTAATCCAGGGGTTAGGTCCTGAGAACTTGTTTAAACACACAGCCCATTATGAAGTCTTCAAAGGCACCATTTGCTCCATGTTTGTGTGAGGAGATCTTTGGGATTCACAGAACTTATAGATGGAGCTGAAGAATCCTGATAACATGATCTGAAAAACTCCAGTTTCTTTCCTCTGGTTTCCTTACTGGCATCATAGAATGTGGACTAGCCATTACAGATGTTTCTTCAATTTCCAGGATGGCTGACTTTAAAAACATTAACTCCAAGTGCAACCTTTGACCTCTGCCAAATCTGGCTCCATTCTCCTTCATCCTTATTCTCCTTTTAATATTTTTCTTGTTATGGCTGTAAGTATTTTCTTTTTTAAAGTTGGATACAATAAGACTACATCAAACCTAACCTTTTTCAATAATTCTTCCAATCTCATTTCAAAAGACATGGAAATCTCAAACGTTGAACCCTAATGACTTGTCTCCATTTGGGTTTTAGAAACACAAAGGACAAAACACAGACCTCACATCAACTGAGTTCTTTCTGCAAGTCTCTGGATCACAATCCCTGGCCAATGCTGTCATAAGATACAGAGTGGGTACAGACTAGTCAGGAAGCAAGTATAGACAGCAGTGCAATTAATATGGCATGATATGGTTGTACAGCATTTAACCACTGCTTCTGGGGGGCCAGAAAGATGTTGTCAAACAGAAAAAGCAGCATAGAGCACAGCAAACAATACAGCTTCCAAAGAAATATCTGCCCTCGTCATAATCTTCCATTACCCCTTTAGGAGCTACCTCTTCTCATACACATTACTTTTTTCCTCCTTGATGGTAAAACACACCAAGTTACAGTGCTTAACTCCATTCTCAGTTTCTTTACTTCCCTCTGTTCACATTCTGTACATTACAAAATCATTCTGTTGGTAGAGAATCTTCTCAGACAATGAGTAATTTTTCAAAACAGTATCAGGCAAAGTATCCCAAAAAAATGTGTTGGAACAAATGCAGATATCAGGACTCTATCTCTGAATAGAACAACTCCATATATTCACTTTGATGGCTTTTATTTCTCAAACTGGAAATATTTTTAAAGTTTAGTTAATACAATTGTGTTGAGTTTTCTTTAAAAGCAAGTGAGACAAATCCCTGGCAGCCTGCTACTTTTGTTATGCTGCTTAATCATTCTTTTCCTTCACTCATGAAATAGATACTTCAGTTGCATAAGCATATTTTATTGTACCATAAAATGACAATCTGGAATCACTTCAAATACCTTAATGGTTCCTTCTTGTGGGTAGTATGTAGCAGAAATAATGAAGCTTGGAGTTCATCCTGATAATTATCTCAGTACTGTCCCGAGATTCATTGTGTCATCCCTAAACAAAGTGGTGTGATCCTAATAGGCAAGAACTACAGACTTCACCATGGGGATTGGTGACTTCATTTTAAGATTACGACTGTCCTGAAACTGCAGCAAAGCTGACAGTTGCCCAACAACTGTTACTGCCATCCCTGTTACCATGCTCTATCTATCCCTTACTATCATCAGAGAGGGTTTATCAGAGAGGTTCCCCAATACCCCAGCACCTTGCAGCTCAATGGACCTGTTGCTGCCACAGCACAGGGAAGATAGGGCCAAGCTGAAATGTCACCTTGGAGACATCTTCCACTTGCACAGCCATCAGTTTTTCTTGTCTGAGCTCTCATTACAGTGTGGCTTATATACTCAGTAGCAAAGAGTAACTCAAAATTTTTATCATCCGAGTATCTGTCCAGCAGTTGTGAAATAGTGATACTCACCAGCAGTCCAAAGCAACCAGCAGGACTCAGGTACCAAAACAAGCCCATTGCCTCCTCTACCACCAGACCTGCCTCTGAAATGGTATCTAATCACATACATGTGCCTCACATGCAGAAATCTGAGGGAATCCGGTACGGTAGGTATAGTGGTTTGCCACACCAACACTTGCCATTTTCATGACTGTTGTGCCAAACAAAGAAGCTTTTCTGAAATTAGCAGAAGGGAAAAGGCGTACTGTGGTGGGAACAAATTTGGAATTGGAAAGAAGAACGGGATTCATACCATAAAAGTATAAATTTTCATAGGTAAAAGGAAGATGTCCACGTATCTGTAATTGGGGAATGTCACAGATACTGCCAGCTGATATAGCATAGATTTCTGAGAGCCCTTTCTAAAAGTTTAGCATTGCACCACTGTAAGTATATATCCATTATTACTTTTCTGCTGGCTGATCCTGAAACAGACCCCTGGATACCTGTAGAAAATACCACATCTTTTACACACAACTGGTTATTTAGAAGGAAAGTATTGAATGTGAACACACACAGCTGTTTACAGGCGTTTGAAAATTCTCTTATTCTGTATTGTAAATACTGTCAGTAAAGCACTTTTGTTTGCAATTGCAAAAGAAAGAGGCAGACAAGCAGCAAGAAAACATTTCTGGAATTTTTAAGTTAAAAACAAGAATTCCAGGAATGGTCCAAATGAGCAGAGAACTGAAACAATAGATTTCCAACAGGAGGGGTAAAAAAAAAAAAAAAAAGAAAGAAAGAAAAAAAAGGACATTACAAACATCTGCTCAGTTATTTACCTTACATGTTTTAATATGTGTGAAAAGATTGCTGCCTCAAAATTGAAAGAGAAATTAGTAAAGGCCTCATATTACATCTTCTATGCTAAAAACTTCAGAAAATTAGCCTAGAGAATCCTTGTGGTTGCTTCCAAAAGTATCTTACCTTTTCACTTTTGTATAAAATTGATCATCACAACAATATGACTGCAGTATCAGAAAATGCACACATAGAGCGAGCTAAACATCCTGTCATACAGAAAAGACCACATCCTCCAGTAGCCTCAGAAATCCAATCATGACCATGAAATCCACTGGGACCATCTGGTAAAATGAGGAAAAGTTGTGCAAGTGAAGAGCTTGCTAGTTTCCAGCAAAATACGCAAGTATGAAATAGCTTAGCAATACAGCTCTAAGTAGCAAAAAAAACCCCAAAACACTAGGGGCTTGCATCTGGTACTGCAGCTTTTTTAATTCTATTTTGATAGAATCATAGAATTCCAGGTTAGAAGAGACATCACGGATCAGCTGGTCTTACCTTTCTTGGCAAAGCATGACCTAGACTTGGTGGCCCATTGCCCTGTCCAGCCAAATCTTGAGCGTCCATTGTTGGTGATCCACCACCTCCCTAGGGAGATTGTTCCAATGGCTGATTGCTCTCAGTGTGAAAAATTTACCTCTTGTGTCCAGTCAGAATGTCCCCAGCAGTAACCTGTGCCCATTACCCCATGTCGTTTCCACACGACTCCTTGTAAAAAGGGAGACTCCAGCTTCTTTGTAGCCACCCTTTAAACACTGGAACATGGTGAAAAGGTCTCCCCTGAGCCTTCCTTTCACCATGCTGAACAAACCCAGTTCTATCAGCCTTTACTCACAAAGCTTCCCAGCCCTTGGATCATCGTTGTGGCCCTTCTTTGAGCCCTCTCCAGCCTGTCCACATCTTTTTTGCATAGCAGGGCCCAAAACTGAACACAGTATTCCAGGTATGGCCCGAAAAGTGTTGAACAGACTGGGACAATGACATTTTTAACTGCTGGTGATGCCCGTGTGGATGTAACCCAGCATCCCAATGTCTTCATTTGCCACAGCTGCACAGTGATCACACACACTGAGCTTGTCCACCGGGACCCCCAGTCGCTTTCCACAGAGCTGCTCCACAGCCAGACAGATCCCAGTCTATGCTGCAGTCCTGGGTTGCATTTTCCCAGGTTCAAGACCTTACACTTGCACTTGCTGAACTTCATAAGGTTCTTTTTAGCCCACTCATCCAGCCTATCCAGGTCATCCTTCAGGGTGGCTCTCCTCTCTGAAGTGTCCAGCTCCCCATGCAGTTCGGTATCATTGCTGAACTTCATCAGGGTACATTCAATCCCATCTTCCAAATCATTTATGAAGACACTGAACAACACTGGGCCCAATATCAATCCCTAGGGGATCCTATTAGTGACAGGTCACCAGCTGGAAAAGTTGCTGTTCACCACTACCCTTTGGGTGCAGCCACTCAGCCACTTCCCTACTCACTGCACAGACTATTCACCAGGACCATAATGCATTGGTTTCTTTAGGAGAAACTAGGAGACCTTATCAAAAGCCTCAGAGAAATCCAGGTAGACAAAATCCACCACTCACCCCAAATCAACTGAGCAGGTTACCTTATTGTATTCTTTATTTATGTATTATTCTACTGTGTCTTTGCTCACTCTTCAAGATCTTCTCAAAACTCTTCAAGATCCTCTCAAAACTCAGATGGTAATGCTAAAGGTTCAATCCTTAGCTTTACTCTTGACAACTGTAGAGAGAAGTTCGTAGCTGTTAGTTAGCACACCTACTGAGCCAAATCTTGCTACATAGCAACGACAGAATATGTGCATATCTTCAGCAGCAAACAGGAAACATTAGTTTTGGTGGTTAATATGAAAATAACACTTTAACATGAAATAAAAACATTTCAAAAGTATTGGACTGTACAATTTCAATTTTAAATTATTCACATTTCCATTTTACACAATTTTCTTTGCTTTATCTCTTTAAACATCAGTTATGAAACAGCGAACAATGAAATGCCTGACTATAATTTCCTAACTTCTGTAATTAATTTACTGAGTAAAATTTAATACACTTATTACCAAAATACCTACAGTAATCCTAACAGCAAAATTAACTAAAAAGATATATAATAAAAAGAAAACAAAAATACATACAATAAAAATAACGAATAAAACCACCTCTACAAAGATCTAAATTTGAAGTGAAGCATTTAAAGTTCTGCAAAATCTTCAGTTAAAGAGAAATGAAAAATACGTAGAAACGCAGGAATTTTTTGCCAATTGGATTTATTGCTGCAGCCAGCTCTGTGCTTTCTGGGGATGTGATATACACAGGCAAGAATGTCACCAGGTGACTTTTGGTATGTTAGCAAATCTTCAGCTCTGTGGTATCAAGGAGGGTGCAATTTCATCTTAACATGTCTCTAGTGGCAACAGTGGTTTTATAGGTTCCTCCTTCAGTCTTGGCTGTCTCTTCCTGCCCTGTGCAGCTGTTCACCCCATCCCATGCTGAGCTAATGTTATGGTCTGTGAGAACAACGGGAAAGAATATGAAGCCACTCTGTCCCTTTAAAGAGGACATGAAGAGAGAGGAAGAAGGGAAGCAATGATGAAGGGGCATGGCATGGCATGGCACTTTTCCTACTTAAAATCAAGACATCTGAGAGCTGACAAGCCAGAGCAAACCCCAGATTGACTTAACAAGACTGAATTTTTATCAAGAATATTAGTATGAAGCCAAATTAGTGCAAATGGCATAACTCTGCTTCCTAAACTTTGCGTTTATACTCTGTTGAATTACAGAACTAATGGCTTGCATGGGGGTTACACCCACTTGTCCCACACAGCATTGGCTGAGGAAGACACTTGCCAGTTATAGTAACATTAAAACGAAGAAAACATTCTCAGAGGAGCAGACAGGAATGGAACCAAATCACCTTTTTCTCAGCCACATCGATTGCTTTTTCTCTTGAGCCCAGAAAAGTCAATTAAAAATACTGTCCTCCGCCTTTGAGGTGTTTGGCTGAGAAACAGTGTAGGAATCCCACATAAATTATCATCGATTCTAAACTTACTGTATGCTGTTATACAGCCTACAGTGTCAAAGAGATTTGCATAGGATTTCTAAGGCAAAGGTAATAAGCTCAAAAGAGCGTTTTGCAGAGTATTTCTCAACTGAAGAAACATGGTGTAACGGATGGCTGTTTATTTTTCAGTTGAAGTCATTATAAGATAAAAGACTTTATCCTAATGCAGATATAGCAGAGGATGGAAAATGTAAACCATCTGCCTGTGAAAAAATGTAAAGGATTTATGGAATGGTTTGGAAGACTTCTGCACAATGTATAGCCCATAGCAAGCTTTGCTTTTGATCAAGAGACAGGATATGCTGAAACAGCCACAGACCCTTTGTCAGCTCATGGTAAAAAACCCCACAGCGGTCAGTGGAGACACAATTCTGACTTTAGCATGTGTAAGGAGACACAGTCCCAGACCTATTCACTTTAGCATTTTACCACCTTTGCATTTATTGTCTTAGGCTGTTTAACAGAGACAGCTTTACGCTAGACTTAGAGATATTTGAATAAGCCAGCTGTACGCCCAAACTTCTTAGAAAGATTATGCAGCATATATTGTCTGTATATGCCATAGGAGCATCAGAAGAAAGCCCACCATTTGGCTCTCTACGTATTAACTTGGTGTTGTTTAAAATGGAAGTCATAGAACATATATGAAGATTCAGAAAAACACCTAAAAATTGCTCCAGTAAAATGGCTGATGTAATAATCAGATTCATTCAATTGTAATACCAGGAAAGACAAGAGGTCCCACTGGGTTCAGTTAATTCAGCTGGGTTTGACAGGTGAGAGTAAAACTGTGGTCTCAGGCAGCAGGAGGTTTTGCAGACAGGAAATCACATGAATAGGAAGTCTTGGGGAGAAAGCTTAGCCCAAGGTTTACGTTCTGTTATTGTCATTCAATAACCAATGAAGCCTAACCTCTCAAAATATAGATAAACTATGCAGTTATAGGGCACACTGTATTTCACAGGCCAGCAACTCTTTTCTATGCTGCAGGATCATAGTAAAGCAGAGGTAATCTTTAAGGGCATATCAGCATGCTCCAAGTCCTATAAAAAACTGAGGAGCAGCACGAGGTTGCTGTATTGAGTTACCCTTTCACACTTTTCATACTGCACCTGTCTCTGCATCTGCTGTCAGGAGCCCATTTTCCTTTCCACTTCTTGCGGTTTATCTGCCTTACCCTTGCACTTTCTAATGGACTGCTAACGCTGAATCCTCTCAAGACTGGAGAAGAGAGGCAGGAGACACTCCCGCACAACAAGGCAGCAGAGATCCTGAGACCGATGAGCAACCTGGCAATCCATCATGCACATATGACATGGAAGAGACTTTATGAAAGAATAAAGTCATGTGTTATGGTAAAATCTATCTGGTTCTAAAAAGCATCTTATGATGCAGACAGAGCAAGCGGCTGCCCCTCTCCAGGAAGGTAAGTCAAGGTAATAATGAGTAGAGCCAACAATTACTGAAGCCTACTAAAATGGCACAATGGACACGGATGATCCATCCATTTGCCAAACACTAAATATTTGGTACAAAAGGAAAGAGAAGGACAGAAAATATGGGTGTTGAGCATTAGAAGAAAATGTAATTTTTCACCTGCATGGCGTAGTCAATTTTGCTGCAGTTTTATTCAGAGAATGAATTGAGTATCTTACTTGAAGTAGACAGATACCTAGTTCTCTTCACAATAAATAGATAGATAGACAGACAGATAGATAGATAGATAGATATTTAATTCTCCATAATTTTGAATTCCTGTGATGGTGAAGGGCTGTCTGTTAAGTACCTTTGTAGTAAACAAATGGCTGAATCAGAAAGACATTTTGTATGTAACTGCTATAACAGCAATTATTAAAAGTTGTTTTTTGAGCTGTAAGATAGCAATCTATCATTTTTAATATTTCAAGTTAGCTATTTTTATGTTTCCATTACATGCTATTTACTTGTACTGAATAGCTCATATTTTTGGATCCAGTTAAAATAGCCACTTTTTTAAACAGTCTTGTTTCTTGAGACTTGACTAAATTGCCCTAGACACATGAAGAAAACTCTCCTGAGATGAAAAGACCTCTTGAGTGTAGTCAAGTTACATCGTTTACAGTAATGGGGATTATATAAAACATAGGAGTTCAGTTTTAAGTTTTAGCAAGAAAGAGTAGAAAGGATTTCAAATAAACCATTTTCTTCAACACATACCAATAGTGGCAGCAAAAAGCACAGAAAAAGGGGGGAAATACATGCATACAAGAAGAATCAGAATTAGCATTCATGTAAGGGCTAAAGCACTCTTTCTTTTACCCCTATGGATGGAGATCCCATGATAATTACGTACACCATGTGGCTGTGACATCACAACTCCCATAAACACAGCCTCTTACGGTTGTTATTTGAATTACAACGTATACCAGTGTTGATTTATTTGAATACAGTTGGCATGGCTGGGTGATGGAAAACACATAAAACTTTCCAAACCTTAAATAAATTTATCCAGTCTTAAATAATAACTCATCTGGGAAGTGAGAGATGGTTTTGGTTACTCTATTAAAGAGGGAAAAAACTTCAAGAAAAGCATCCATAGAGCTTGAATTTTGTTCTTTATACATCACGTAATTAAGACTGAGAAACAGTCTTATTTAAGACTCAGCTGACTCTGAGTCCATTTCCTAATTTACAAACGAATCCTCCAGCTCAATGCCATTATGCTGGCTTTTAACCTAAACTTCATTGCCCAGCTCTGGTAGATTACTAGGTTTTCAAATTTATCTGTACTACAATCATGCCATCCAGATGTCTCAAACAGCTTATGCTATGCCTATCAATAGTAAATTGATAGGAAATAAAAGATATTCTTACTAGCATTACAGTATACCAGCTTTTTCAGTCTCTTCTTCACACTTTTGAACCTGTTGATCCATTTCAGCCTGTGTGGCAGAACTAGGCACCACAAAGATATTTAATTACCCAGATTTTACATATATACAGAGAGAGAAAATAAAACCTGGCATTTGTACTGAAGGCAAAGCTGGGGAAACAACTATTTCCCATTCCTTCGGCATATGGTAGTGGGCTGTTCACCCCATGAGCATTGGCTGACCCCTCGGCATGTTGCACTGCCTAGCTCATTAGGTCATTCTGAACTCTAGAGTGTTTTCTCCCCTCACCTTAGAAACAGGGAGGAGAAAAAGAAAAAAACAAGAACACAGAGGCAAATGCTGAACTGGAAACACTGCCAGCACAGGAAGATCTCAAGTTACTGAGATGCAGATCTCGTGGGATGCTGGAAGGGAAACTAGCTTATTGCAGGGAGAGGTGGTGGGTGACAGAGTGTACAGATCTGCAGATCTGGAGGAAATCAGGTTTCATTAGTTCTGTTGCTCATGGAATAACTTGTCCTCTCTTACCGTGTTTCAGCAAGCATATGGAGCATAACTAGTCTAATAGCATCTTCTGAACTGGGCGAATACTTAAGGGCTACATTCTAATATAGGTTCTGTTTTTCTAGTTGTTACGCATTACATGAAAGTGTTATCGGATACTGTTGCTCAAAAGTAACACTTGGCTAAAGATGTCCAGATAAGAATGGGTAATCATTCCAGTTACAGGACACAACACATGTGCCCAGCAGGGAGGAAAGGAGAAGACAAATTTCATTTACAAATTCCAGATAAGGAAGGTTTCAGCTGGAAAAATGTCTCTGTTGCAACATGTAGCTTTCTCCCCACACTTAAAAAAACCCCAGACAGATAGTTTCTCCCTTTTGTAATCATCCATTTACTTTTATTTAACAGGAAATCTGAGACTATCATGCAGCTGGCTGCATTCCCCTTGCAGCTGGAATGAATTAATGTACATTTAGTCAGATTAATTTAGGACTAGAAACATCAGTACACCTTTACCTGTCTCAAAATCCAAGCTAATCGGCTTGGCAATGATCTAAATCCCAAGACAAGATGCTTCAGTCCTCAGTGAACCTGAAAAGGTCCCAGGTCACTGGGAACTTCGGGGTACGCAGCACCTTCCAGAATCACCTGTTTGGTGCTGTGGATGTTGGCGTCTTGTCATTGCGTGGTTAACAAGGGTGTACTTGACCACACGATGTCTCAGGGAGACACATTCACCCAGACACTGGTGGCTGGGCTTTACTTAACACTTAAGTCTCGTTTCTTTGATTATTTTGCATGCATTACCCTGCTTCAGTAGCTAGAATCTCAGAAGCCCGGCTCTCCACTGGAGAAGAAGATCACCTGTAAGATCCAGGCAGCAGGAAGGCACTCCAATCCTTTTTTCCTTTTTTAAATCTTGTTTGACGTTTTGTTTTTTCTGAACTTTGGAAGCTAATTTGCGTACGTGGGTAGATGGAGACCTGCAATTCCTGTATTAAGGCAGAGCCTCTTATTAATGCATTTATCTAAAGCTAGGCAGATTACAGGCAGGGATTTTTTTTCTGTGTGAAAAGAGAACTTTAATTTAGACTTCTCCTGGGAGATTTTTACTGTTTGGAAACAGAAACTGCTACCTAGAAAAAAAGAACACCAAAAGCAGAGGCTCAAAGCTACTTTATGAGCCTAGACTTACGGGCAAAAGTACTTAGGTGTTCAAATGCCCTTTAAACATGGCCTTATGGATCTTCTTGTCTTTGCACATACAGCCATATTTTGAACCACTTGGGAATGTTATGATTTGTGGTTTGATATGGCCTGTGGTTTCAAAATGATGCTGAGCTTGTCACTGAGGTTACCCTGGAGAGACAGACAGATTTGTTTAGACCAGTCTTTTCCAGTCTTTGCTAGTCTTTGCACTCTTTAGAGGAGTTTGTGCACACTGTAACATCTGAGAGGCTTCCAGTATTAGAGGTCTCCAAAGAATACAGGAGAGTACAAAAATGCATTGAGCAACACTGGCAAAGTTGATCACGGGGTTCATCCCCCCATCCTACTTTCAAGACCCTTTATGAAACTTGTATAATGTCTTAGTGCAGTTAAATAAATACTTTGTCAAATAAAGCTACTCTAGCTTCACAGCAAGATCTACCTTTCAGTTTCCATTGTTGCTGTCAGTCTTACTCACTGAGGTGCAAGGAAGCTGACTTGATCAGTACTGCTCCGCCTCAGAAACATAGATGTCAACTTAATTCGTTTCCTTCCCAGTGTGCAGCTGTACAGATTGATAGCTCCCACTGATTCTGTCTGGAGTCCTGAATGCTTGTCACTGCTGAAAAGTTCAGCTCTGTATTTTGGTAAAACTAGCATGATTGTTTTGAAACCCACATTCTCTATGGTCACTGCTCTGGATTTCCATTTCCTGCTACCAAAGACTAAGAAGAAAAATCTGCTCATGGTATTAACAGGCAAAATCAATAAAGAGTCTGGCTTGTGACCTCTCCATACAACCTTCATAACTTCTATTAAGTTGGAGGGATGAATGATACAAAGAGATAATGTTTCATATAAAGAAATAATGTTAACCATAAACACAGGCACCTTTCTCCCTGTATAATGTTAAATGCAACCTGAAATTAAGACTCTTCTCTATCTTTTGGAAATATAGATTTTTGCTACTGCATTATACACAAAAATGCTTTACTTCTAGTAGTTTGAGATGTTACATATTAAAACAATAATCTTTTATAACGGTTTTAACAGAAGATAGATGAATGTGTTGGATGTTGCATGTTTTCAAAACAAGAAAAAAACCATGCAAATTAAGAGAAGGTCAAATTTCTTGTGGTTGAACCCATGAAGTAAATACAGAACATATTTTGTTTGTATCTTGGGGGAACAAACTGTTTTTATGGTGGAGTAGTTGTGTTACACTAAAACAAGCAATGCAATGTATTGCATTTCAAAATCACATATTCGTAAAGTAGGGAACGTACTGACATCCAACATAATCAGTCTCAACCACAAAAACTGGAAACAATTCTGAAAATCGAAAACTTAAAAAACCCTCACCTTTGTTTTCGAAACAATGGTATACAAAGGAGGAAGAAAAACTGCACTGAATGCTGCCGTAAACCTTCATATCACTAGGCTCTAATAGTGAAAAGCTGTCTATTATACATGACTTTCTTACGTGAGTCTAATTCAGACTGGTAATTCAAAATGGCTACAGTTGAAACATCCTGTCTTGCTAAACCCCACTAACCTTTTCATGATCCAGGTCTCCGTGATGCGGTACTTGACCTTAATTCCCATACTTGTGTTTCACGAGGAAAATGTATGATAAAAATAAACATTGTACAGCATCTTTATTGAACATGACCTGGCAGGTATTTTGCAAGTTTTACTAAAAAAATTTAACAAGATGGTATTTTAAGACAATAACAATTGAGAAACAGTTAGGAGGAGTGTCTGGGAACCTGTCAGGCTTTGAAAACTGTTCCTCTTCCATCCAAGGAGAAAACCAAGATCCTTTCAGATTTACTGCAAAGAATCAGAGAATGAGAAGCTCAGAGTAGAGAATAACATTCTGTTACTGGAACTACTATTTAACTGCAGGGCATTGGCAATTCATGCACAGGTATTCCTTTGGGAGACCCTTTGGATTTAAGCAAAAAAATTGTATGCAGCAAAAACCCTCAGCAAAAATTCCTGTCAGCTCTGACTCACTCATTAACAGCTGTGGTTGAAACTAATCAACATCTTTTAAATCCCTGATTTTGCAAAATCCCTGACCTGCTGAATTGATGCCATTCTCCCAAGGTAAACAAGCTGCTCTGTATTATGAGTGGTTTCATTTGGGAATTACTATGTGGTAGGAAATTATGACATTTCTAAATAAACAACGATATTGACCATTAAAATGATAAGCCTCCATGTGTGATCCACTGAAACACAAGATGGATGTAATATTCCTAAAGGAGGAGTAAGTTAAGCTCATTAGTTTTAGGGAAACAAATAAACAGTGTGTTTCTAATTATATCAGTGAGTCACACTGACTAATATAATTGCACAGTAGAGTGAAGATTTAATAGGACACTTTTGTATGCCTGAAGTCTGTCAACCTTTTCAAAAAACAATGTTCTTGTCACTTTTCCCTTTCCCAAGCACAGCCGATCACTAAGCAGCATTAGTCTACCATCACAGCCAGGACAGTTTAGGTCACAATCCTTAATCTTTTTTATATAGGGACATTCATACTGTCACTACACAAGCGCTACACAAAGAAGTAACACATTCCCCTTCGCTGATTGTGCCAATTAGCTTAAACACTGTGTGCTGGTGGAGCTTAAGAAGTGTACTACTACGTAAGCAGATCTGAAAACATCTCAGTCGCACCTACTCAGGCTAAGAATATTTAAAAATCTCAAGGCTATCCTCATAATAACTGGGACAGAAAAGTGAACATATTTAAGTAAAACCCAAATTTCAAATCAGGGATTCACAACCTCTTATGGATCAACACTTTGCAGGCTATTACTTCTTCATTATGGAGATGTGATTTTTCAGATCAGAAGTAAACTTTAGGCAGCTACAACTCTAACTTCCTGGTTGCTTAACTTTTCTAAAATTCTTTTCATTAAGAAAACACAGGAAAGAGAATAGACTTTACCTAAATTGGAAGTTTTGTGCGGGGATGTGTTGCGGGTGAGACATTGCTTTAAAATGCAAACACACTATGAAAAATTAATTATGACAGTTGTGATTATACCTCAATCACCACAAAACTGTAGCTCATGTGTTCACTGCACAGTCATCTTGGCAAAACTGCCATGTAAGTATGGCTATCGTTTATTCAGGTTGGAGAAAGCACCTTTTCAAGTTTAAAACAAGTATGTAGAGAAGTAATAGGAAAAAAGTATTGTACTCTCTCTATCTGTCTGTTCTATCCTCCCTCCTGCACTGATTCCCGAACATTAACTTAAAATTTCACACGTTAACAAATTTCTAGTAGTCCTCTAGTCCCATTTTCCTCTGTAAACATCAGCAATAACTCCTACATCCCGTCCTGGATTTACATTCTTCTCTCTGCTAGTCCCTCCACCCAAACAGTTCCACAACCAGAAAGGCACATGCAGTACCATTTAATTGTAAGTTAGTACTAACACAATACACTAATAAAAACAACACAACTGCTATGTATTCATTCCAAGACCAAGAAGCTTTATGACTCTCTTTGGACCTGTATACTTTGGCAAATATGCTAGAGTAAGTCATGCAAGTTCTCTATCAAGAATAAAATTTATTCTGGGGCAGTTTGTGTTCACAAAATAGAATAAATGTGGGTTTGATATTGAGATTTCATTTATGGTTGAAAAGTCTGTCCACCTGGAGAGGACATTCCAGAGCAGTCTGAAAATTTCCCCCATAGTCCTCCCCAGTGGCTTGATAGGAACCATACGGTTTATCCAGTCAAACGGCTCTGCAGCAAAGTCACACCCCTTCCTGATTTTCCCATCTGGTGGTCCTCCAGCAAACTTTACCCTGTGCTGCAGAGTCTTCCAGTAGCATCTTTATTCCCACTCTCCCAGTCCTACATTTGTGAGTCATCTCTTTGGTTTTTCTTCAGCAATTTCCTCATATGCCCCCTGTGTGCCTGCTCTCCTTCCCATGGCTTTCTCCACCACATCTCTCTCAAACTGCTATTCCCAAGTCATCCTCAACTCATTCTCTCCTTCCCAAGAAACTCCTTTTTGTTGTTTCTACTCCAATACCAAATTTTTCCATTTATTTTCTTTGAATCCATTAAACTAATGGATGTCATCAAAACCAGACTGATTCCATGCAAGAAAGCTAAATGGCTTCTCATGCAGAAAAAAAGGGAGTTACAGTTCCTTCTCCAGCTAAACAGGGGGTCTGCTTCTCCCCGCGTGTACTGTGAGCCAATGGATTAGTGGAGCTGCCTAAACATAAAGCTGTGAACCCTAACTTCTACCACACCACCCGTAAGCCACTGCTCTGCTTGAACTGCCTCCCCAAAACTCTCACTGCAAAAACTCTGAAGGAGGGCATAGATTTTTTTATATATATGGATACGCAGAAACTCTAAGGAAAGCAAAAGAGAAAATTCTGTTAAGGCAAATGAAATATATGGTGTAATAATTAACTTGGGGACAACATAAAATCATATTCTAATACACTTGCACTGGCCCTGTGCTGAAACTCTGTGTGCTAAACAGGTCTTTGGTCATTAGTCACTGAAAACTCCCAATTCTTTGGCACGATGTTCAAACATAATAAAAAGACTATATAAATTAAAAGCCACTCGCAACATGTCTTCTGGCAATGCACTCTCTTTCCTTTACTGTTCTCCTTAACCTCAAACATCCCACATTCAGCCTCCCCTCTGCAGTACAGACAGCTCTGCTTTTGCCATCCGCTGTGGGGAGGGTCTGCAGCCTGAAGCCATAGCAGCACATCCTCAGTCCTTGTAGGGCTCCCAGCACCGTGGGGCTGCACGAAGTCCCCATCCCTGCTGGAAAGACTGGACCACAAGAAGCAGATGCACACATTGCAAGGCTCATTTCCTCAGCTCTTCTAATGATTGAATGGTGCTAATGGTGCCATCTCCAGCCAACAGAGATACAATCTGCAGGAGCAGCCTGGGAGGAAGTGTGTGTCTGCACTTTGAAACTTGCTTACAGCCTTTCTTATCTCCACTAGTGATTCCAGCCTTCCCAAATGGTGTGACCTTCCCAACGCGAACTGCTGTTTGGAATTTCATTCCTAAAAATTTATGACAAAGGCCAGGGGGGACAACGAGGAGAGACATTTGAAAATCCACAGGCATGTCCTCCTAAGAGCAGTTATACTGCTACAGTGCACATCAAACAGTGCGAGGACATTATTCACCATTACAGTGAAACTCGGAGGGGAATACCTGACTGCTGAGTTACTAAATACATTTCTAAAGTATGAAAGAAGCTGTTATTGTCACTCTTGGTTCTGATCAAGAGACTTTGTGTTGCTTACATGCATCTATATTTCAGTTCTTAGAAATCAAATATTACCTGAAAATTTTAAAAACTTTACACTGAGAAAACTCACTGACTTAGAAACATTGTTTATCTTTTTGGTGGGCAGGAGAAAAACTTTCTGAAAAGAAAATAACTCTAGGAATCTTTTGGCACTGAAATAAACATACACACTGATGGAATCCAACTCTCTACTTTTAGCCTGTCATTTACTCAGTAAGTAGTACTGCTGTGAGGGGACTAGGAGAAAGGGGATGTGAGGGAACTCATCTACACACCTTGAATATGCCCCCCCGCAGCAGCCCTGTTACCTGTTCTGTGTCAGAAATCACTCAAACATGGTGTAAGCAATTTATTGTATTTGCAAACACTTTTAATACTATATAGCACTTACTAAGACACAGCAAGTTTTCTCTTTTCCCATATTCAGATCCATTTGCTTCCTTCCTGTATCTTTCTGTTACTGCTTCTGCATCACAGCTAGTTTGTCAGAAAAGTAGAATTAGACCAATCAGCAACTGTCAGAAAAAAACACGTTTTAGAAGCAGCTTAAAACTTGCTGCCTTCGTCTTTACCTGAAAAATACCTGGTTTTGCAAAGGCTTGTCCATTTTCCCATAGTTAACCTAATAAATTATTTTACAACTCTGTCACATTTTTATCCCTAGATTATAAAAAAACCTGTTTAGCTCCTTCTTCTTTCATAACCTTCCTTATCTGTTGTTTTCATTCTGGCTTTTCTGTTGGGCAGCATTTTTTTTTAAGCTGCTCTGCAAACTACCAAGTCTCTTCTGAACATTTCCCTCCTGGGAAATCATAAGTGAGATTTAGCAGGAAGCCCTTCTTGATACATACTTATAAAAGAATGAATTTAAAATAATGAGCTCATGCATGAAGCATTCTACTACCTGTTTTCCTGGGTTTGGCTGGGATAGAGTTAATTTTCTTCACAGTAGCTCATCTGGTGCTGTGTTTTGGATCTGTCACCAAAACAGCTAGATAGCACACCCATGTTCCAGCTGTAGCTAAGCAGTGCTTATGGAACTCCAAGATCCTTTTCTCAAGCTGCCCTGTCATTGAGCAGGCTGGGGGTGCACGAGAAACTGAGAGGGGGCACAGCCAGGACAGCTGCAATTTGTGTTGTGCTAACCCACACTGCTTGGATAGGAATATTTTAGTAAACTGCAATCTAACTTAAACTAAAAAGATACTATAATGGCATTAAACTACTTAAATGGGCTATAACAGGCTCCTAAGAATTGAAACTTTCAGGGCCAAGGGGGTTCATTTAATGGGGTGATATTCAGTTTTTGGAATCTGTTGCACTGATGCCAGGAGGAAACGGATGAGCCCTCTATTTCTCACCTTGCTAAGATCTCCTGGGTGACTTTAAATTGTGAAATGCTTTCTCTGTTCCTATTTGCTCCTGTTTTTTTTCCTGAAGAACTTCTAAGCAATAGCACCTCATGCTGGAGAGTTGCGGTTTAGGCCTTTCATGTAGCCTCATACCACCCAGAACTGTAACACCTCATAAGGCTTCCTCACACAAGCAGTCCTATTTGTTAACAGCCTCTCACATTAACTTTATCCCTCCTTTGCCTGCACCATTGCTCCAGCATGCAGGTCTGCGTAAGGGCTTGTCCCTAACCAACATTTTTATGTCCTTGTTTTTAAGCTAACCTGAGCCAGGGTGCAGATGCCTGTATTAATATATTTTTATGTAGGAATATATTCTGGGAACTGCCAGGGCAATCACATCTTGAATAAGTGCACATCATGTTGCAGAGGGACAGCAGCCAGGACGGGCCCTGCTGGACTTCACTGGAGGGATCTGTGGTGATACCTGCCCTGAAAAGACACAAAAGAATGAGAGACAGCTCTCCCTGGTGAAGCAGACTTTGTACAAAGATGTAGGCAAGCTAGTCTATAACACACAAGACATCAGGGTTTCTCAGGAAAGCAGAGAACCATGAGTTCCATCCTGGGTTGATCAAAACAATTTCTGACATCAAGTAGAACATCACCTCACATGGGAATGGGATGGCTACTTGAATCATGCAAGATCTTTGCTGTCCTGAAACACATCAGCACAATAAAGATCATTTTGAATGCAGAGTCCATTCCAGTTTTGCTTTTCTCCATGCAATTCTGCGGACAGGTTGGTCAGATTTGTTGGGATGGGCCCTTGGAGGAGGAGGTGTGGGTCGCTTACCATGGCCACACCAAAGGCAAAAGTTTCCTAGATGCGCACACAGAGCATTGATCATGTAGACATCCTGCCATACACAAGTCCTGCAGGTGCCCTGAAAACATCTGAAGCTGCAAAATTCAACTTGTGTCCCACATCAATTCTGACAAGTGCTGAAAATTATAGCAGAAGAAGGTCCATGGATCAGGCTGTGAAAGCCAAAATACAGCAGGGATGCCATACACACATCCATCCAAGCAGCTCACAGTCATGGTTACAGGCCTGCTTTCAGTTCCAGCTCTGGTGACCTGTTTGTAGAGAGAATGTGGAACTGGATTTGCTCCATACCTGGTGCAGTCATGTTGGCTGGTGGGACAGCAGAGCCAGCCCAGAAAGCAACACCTGGAGCCTGTGTGTGCTGCCAAGCCTCAGAAGATTTAACCTGGGCAGGAAAGCAGTGGAATATGGCACAAGTGCCTGTCACTGTGCTTTGTGGGATGGATGACAGAACAACCCAAATGCATCCAGCACTCCAGCCAGCAACACACTCAGTATTCGCAAAGATGAGATGTCTTGATCCATTCAGACCACACTGTCACAGCACACCTAACGCATCACAAGCCAAAACTTCTGCAGGGAAAAAATGTGGCTGCTAAGCTGGCATTGCAATGTGACTACCTTTGTGATTCCAAGCATGGAACAGAATAGTATTACCTGAGCTCCTTCAGTGTTTTGCAGTAAACACTGAGCAACAAAAATTGCAAGGACAGAGAACTTCCTTATTTGAAAAGAGGAAGAAAGATTCAGAATTTGTAATGATAATCATAAAAGTAAATAACAAAATAATATTTTCGTGTGAAATGAGCTGCTCACCTTTAGTCAGTTTTGGGAGTACTTGGCTGCTTTCCTTGCTCCTAGTAAAATTATGAATACTCCGTGCAGAAGTTGAGAAATCTATCTTGTGTGAGACTTAGGCTCTGTTTTTCTTCAACAGTTATGAAGAGGAAAATATTTGATCTGTGACACCTTAATCTCCAGTTCCTTCAGTATTTTATGCCCCACATATACCATGATTCTGTACCAAGGGGCTTTATGAGGTAACCCTTAGAACATTAGCAAGTTCCCATTTGGCTGTCAGCATAGGCCGAAGTAAAATTCAGGTCTAATTTTAGCATTTATTGAAATATGCTACTAAAAAGGAAAGGTCATGTGCTCACAGGAAGACAGTGCCAACCTGGGTTTCTGGCTTGAACCTGTTTCTCTTTCGCAACAAGTGACGCTTCCCTCCACCCGCTCCTGTCAACCAGAATAAATCATAGCAGCACCATCTGTTTAAGAGGAGGAATTCTGCATACACTTGTAGTGTGTAAAGTACTCCTTCTTCCCAAAATATATTCAAAACAGTGCTTCGCTAGCCAGGGAGGAGAGGGGAGCACACAGACACAGTACATGTCTTGTCTGTGCTATCAATACTGCAGACAGCATCCTCAGCTGATTCTAACGCAAGTGAGAAGAGTCAGTAAGATTTCTTCAGCAGTACTCAATGCCCCTACGTCGGTGGAGAACTAGCTGCCCTGTTTCAAGTCTATTGAGGCAGCTGGGCACTCACTCTCTGGAACTTCTTTCTATGCCTTCTGCCCTTTCTCCATTCGTTTACAAGAATCCATCTTGCAACAAGGAAGAAAATCATGTCTGTTCTACCTGGGCTTTCAGAGAAAGTCTTTGGATTCTGACAGAAAAATGCTTCCAACACCTCTCCCTCAATACTGGAGAGGGAGTCTGTACCCCAAAAAGAATTCTTCCCAACACAATTAGTTGCCAGAACTGGCAGTTGCTCTCACAGGCAAAGCAGACTTACTCTTCTCCCCATTACTGTTTCACAATAGATCTCTTTGAATTTGAAAGGCATAGTCCATAATGAGACTGTCACAGTCTGGAGACAAACAATCCAAACAAACACGACACTCAAACCTCAAGCTTGATTCCACAGGGTACTTCATCCTGCATCCCCACAATACAAACAAATGCGGAAAATCCTTATCTTGTGGAATAATGAGACATGCAATACAGGGACCTTCTGACAATACAGAAACCAGAGGGGTAAAGAAATGCAAGAAAAATAGATTATAACATCCTGAAGGCTTAATTGCTAATTTGTGTTAATTTTACGAAGTCTCCTTAAAATTATCCCCGTGCATGATTTATCAAGGATTATCAAAAAGTAGCACAGACACTACTTACTTCAGTTAAGCTGCCATGATCCCATGTAATCACATGCCATGATCACATGAAATTCTCTACCCCAGAGAATTTCACTAGCAGGAAACTGAATTGAACAGGAAAGGAAACCTAACGTGGGAAACCAACAAATGAGGTGTTATCTCAGGTACCATACCTACCAAATAGTCTCAACTACTGTTTAATAATGTTTCATCTGCAGTCCTAAGAAATACCCATTTAGGAAAAATGGATGTCAATGATTCATTTACACATGCTGGCACCCTCAGGAATGTCACTAAAAGGCAGGCCCTATGGAGATACAGTATTGCAAATTAGTTGCTTGGGTTCTGCAGCTGAAGGATGACTCAAGATGACTTCCTTTTTAACATCAATTACTGCAAAAGATTGGTATTTTATATACACATACATACACACATAAATGTATATTAAGGATTGGAGAGGTGCGATTACAAAAGCATTGAAACATTTAAATTTATAATCAGGAGCTTAATCATTTGCAGCACATAGCTGATTTCAATTTTAAATTCCAAGCACTGAAGAAATATAAAGCATTCAAAAGGTGTATCGTCTTCACGAAAGTGATGAATAGAAGCAAATCAGCATTATGGAAAACCTCTGAACATTTGCAATACAAAGCAAGCCTTAGAAGGTAGAATTAGAATACCGCTTCCGTAACTTCTATCAATCAAGAATACCATCTTTCTCTGACTAGTTTAAGGCCAGCCAGTGCCAAATGACATGGTAAAAAGATATGATCTGAAGATCATATGGCAATCTGAAAACAGTTCCCCGGCAGAGGGGTGGCCAATTGGGTCAGCTACCCTGAGGAAGCCCACATTCTCATACCACCTCTTTCTATTTAAGTTTAAAGAAAAAAGAAAAAAGCCACCATTCAGCCTTTCTCTGTGGTACCTCTTCTGCACGCCACAGATCTCTCTTTGAAAGCAGCGGGGCTTTACTGTGAAAATCTTACAAATAATTTCTTCTCATCCAAGGATTTTCTGAATAAGGAAGCCCCGGTTGTTAGCCACAGCCCTGCATTAAACAATCAGAAACAGAGAAGCTTCTTGAAAAGCCTGTTTCTGCGAGCTGTCCAGAGAAGAATCCTGTCAGAAGCCATGTTGTCAGGTAGGAGAAAGGTAATATAAACAACATTAATGCAAAATACAGAGCTTAAAATGAAGTCATAATTGCTAAGATCAAGTTCACAAAAATGAAAGAAAGCTTAGCTACTGATAGGTAAGAGGTGAGAAATGAATCTGAAATATGCTTCATGTCAAGATGCATCTCAGACATTTTCTCTAAGGATTTGAAAAAATATTTTGATTCAAGTAAATTCAGAACAGATTTCTCTGCAAGGAACAAAGTTTTAAATACATAAGCTTACAAATCTGAAAACGAAGAGAGGGAAAAAAGTGAAACTTGGAAGAATTTCTGAAACTGTGAGCTCCTCTCACAAATAGCCAGAGCGCTCTACTCTCTGTAGGTAAGAGTACCACTTTGGCAGCAGCACTAACTAAAGCCTCAAAAGGGGAACAGTGCAGAAAATTTTCAGCATCTTTACTTCGAATGTCACATGGTCTATGCATTAAGCAGAAAAATGAAAGTTACAAAAGCAGTTAAATTACAACAGTTCCAGATTAGTACCAGCTATACTGTCTAACTTGGGCATACAAAAAAATACTTTAGGGGAAAAAAACTGCCACGTTTCATTCTCCCCATTTCTGCACTGGAAATAAGAAAGTTTTCTACTTAAACCCTCCACAAAATTTCCTGAAGCCTCAAACTAATAAAGTTAATTTTCAAGGGATATGGAGAGGACAATTTGTTTTTCAAAAACATTTATAAAATAGTTTACTTGATGCTTCTTAAATGTAGTACAAACAACATATATGAAGCTTCTTTTTCTCCTCCTTAAGAAATAGATTAAAATTCTTTGGATTGTACCAGATACTCCATAAGTAATTTCTCTTTCTATCTCTCAAAAAGGACCAGCAATAGTTATTATGGATCAAACAGAAAATGTGATGTGATTCCAAGTTTATACTATGGGGTATGTCTTAACATTCAGCTCGAAGAATGCTTGATTTACACAAAATCCAAATTTCTGAAGTAACACAGGGCCTGTCAGACTATTTCTGAAATGTGTTGCCCTTGATACAATTATTATTGTATTTTCATACACAGTATTAGGTGCATAATTTTTTGGAGAAGAAAACTTTACAGGAATCCTCAGGTATGCCAATGATATTTTTATTGTTTATTTAAACAGACTTGTACATCACACACAGCTTAAAAGCGTGATTATAAAAAACAAGCACTACCTGCTTTACTTTTTCTTAAATCACAGAAGGGTAGAAGAGCTGAGCAACTTACACAGAGGTGATTGCATTTAGATTTTCTGAGGTCTTGACAATACTAAGCATCTTATAGATCTAGTTCTCAAACTACAGAATCACAAATATCACCAGTCACAGAGGCACTACTAGAAGTATCCTCATTTATCTTTTCAGAGTGCCTTTATCACCTTACTTGAAACAGTCATGTTTACAGTTCTGAGCTGCCCAATTTTCTCACCCCATTGTGTACTTTTTACGTAACACACAGAAATCTTCTTCTCAAAACAAATCAGACCATCAGAAAGTCTAACAGATTGTGTAAGTATCTTCTCAACATCTATATGTAAACAGAAGTCATCAGATCTTCAGTAAAGGCAATTTTTCCTTCAGAATAATAATGAACAGCTTTTGTGAGAAATGTAAAGAGGCAATATGTTCAACACAATATCCCCATGTAATTCCTTCAGAGATTAAGCTACAACATTAATGCCTGCTACAACAGCATTTATATATACTCAACTGGCTCCATGAAAAAGAAATCACAGGACTTATTGCAAAGAGTAGATTTCAGGCAAACAGGTATTTAGAAGTCCAGTTTATTATTTTACTTGGACAAGAGTTTGATGTTTTCATGCAACATTTGCACTGAAGTCTTAGATAATCATGAGAAACAGCAGAAATTGTTAAGGAATGCACTAATTATAGACTTCAGTGAACATACAAAAAACCTCAGCATTATAGGTTGTACAAAGTAAAGAACATCTTAAATACTTTCCCAAAATACTGCAGCAGCCGAGACACAGTGATATGCCTTACAAGGGCATAGGAATGTAATTTGGAAATCACATGGGAACTACCCATTTCCTTTAATTTCACAAACAAGACAAAAGCAACATTCAACTCCACACAGATTTTCAAATTATGTCTATACAGTACCTTGAACTTTATCCAAATAGTAAAAGTTAGACATGTTGTTTATTTACGTAAACAATTACGTGGTAAATCTCTGTTACATTTCTTCCCTGGTTTTACCTGGAGTAGCCATGTTATCTAAAAGAGGGCAGGTTTGGCACTTTTATACTGATGTCACCAATATTAATATTTCTTGGGATCTCTGGCAGATTCATATTCTTCACAGCTGAAACAGCCCGGGCTGGAGCTCCTGCTAAACCAGCCTGTGTATAAAGTGAGGAAAAACACAAGTCAGGCAAAGTTGGTCACAAGAAAATTCACAAGCAATACACACAGACAACTAACTTTTCAAGTATTTCCATGGTTACACATTTATAAAGACCAGATGGTAATTGTGTTTGGAATGAAATGGGTTATTTGAAAATATTAAACCAGAAGGAGAAAACAGGTCACACATTCCTTTTTATATGGTAAAACATGTAATGTCAACTTGATGAAAAAGTATGTGGGGAGGAACAGGAGGCTTATCCAAGCGTGTGTAAAATGTACGTTACAGAACAGACAATCTTGAGGTATATCCCATATGCTGCCTTTTACCTATTCTAAGAGTTTACATGACTGACAGTTGATTAATGTCGGTTATAGGTTCAGAATATATAACCTCAAAGTAACGAGCTACTGAGTGTCAGTTGAACCATATTACTTATCTAAATGACTATATATATGGGTGTATACATATATGGTATTTCATGGTCGTTAAAAAGAAAAGGATAAATACTTTGCTTTTGTGGCTAATAAAAAGCATGCAGAGAGATCATTTCTACAGACCAACTGGAGTAATTGATTATCCCACAGTATCAAATTAAATGCTAACATACCTGCAGCCCCCAGGCACACTGGAACATGACAAAATAACTTGGTTATGCCAAATTAAATGTTGAAGTAAGTATTTTGTATTAAAGTCCTCTACTGTGCATAGTCTCTGTTTAGAACTAGAGCCTTCCTGCATAAACATGCAAGTTTTGCAGTAGAAGGAATCTCATTACTGACTCCCATTTAGTTCTACCTTTTAGATAGAAAGACTGCTAAGTTTACACACTAAGGTATATTACTGAAATGCTAACAAATCGCATTCAGCTGTAATGATTTACAGCTCAGAGGTCTGAAGACATACAGAACAGGATCCCTCCCTGTTGCTGCTGAAGATTACCTCTTCAAAACCTTGTTATTTCAATGACTATTAAAAAAAGGCCTATCATTAAGTATATTTGATGCTGTGTATAAAAAGTACTAGTAAGTAGGGAAATGTTTCTCCTAAAAGTTCAGTTTCTCTCTGTGTGTTTAGAATTAGCTGTGTGGTTTTACTTCAGGCTTTCCACAAAACAGTAAACATAATTTTTGTTCTTATTGGGGAAAAAGGAAAAAAAAAGAAGAAAAAGAAATGCTGGAAGATTTTAAAAACAGTGCTCTTATTTGCAGAAAACAACATCATATTTTAAGACACCTGAATATGTAAAAAAATAATTTTTATGTTTTAAATGTAGGATTAAACTATTCAGAAAGAATAAAACCCAAAAAATTATTTTCAGAACTGCTATAGTTCTAGAGCGTGGCACCTTGCAGGCCCAGTAAATAGGAACAATTCACAACAAACAGGAACATGCAAAGAACTGGTTAAACAAAAGACTAAATCTGTAGAAATGGTTTTCTTGTATGAGTGTCAAAGACTGAGACCATTTGCAGATAAAATAATTTTGAACAAGGAATACAGCAAAAGAAAAAAAAAATCCAGAAAAGTTTGAGTCATATTTGATTGTTAAATAGTGTCAGTATGTGACTACTGCTTAAAGGATAACCTTTCCAGAATCTTTATTTCCACTGAAATTCATTGCAATTACAGGGTATAATTTCTGAGAAGTACATCTGACTTCTGCCATGGTGCCCACGTGCACTACTGCACTATTCTCTTCAGATAACAACTCTACTTTTCTAAGGCTGTCCAAAAATAGTATTTTCTCCCTTTTACTAGTCTTTACAAGAAATAAATGTAAGGTCAAATTAACGTAAGAATTCCACTTAAAATCATACCTTCTGTTTCCCTTCTCCCTCCAAAAACATAACCCATAGTCACAGTAAAACCGATTAAAGTTTCCAGTTTTGAACTAACCCTTTTATATCATGTGGAAAGGCTAAAGCATCATAAATCCGTAGATTTTAGTCAAAGGAGGATTCCTAGTACCAGGAACAGGGACCAGAGAGCCATAAATCATCTGTTACAACATTCCCCCTGCCAAACCCTCATATATGAGAAATGCCAGAGTTGGGTAAGGCATGTAGGGGCAGAGGAGAAAGCTCAGGAAATCTTAAATCTCAAATGCAACCAAACAATTTGCTCTCACTTTGGCCCTGACATAATCCAAATTATTGGCTCTCAGAAATACAGACTAAGTAAAACTAAAAAGGTATGAAAAGGTATTTTCAAAGACTCTTTCTCCTTGGTTTCCCTTAACATCACCAAGTCTATCAGATCATTCACTTTTTCATTTGCTGTTTCACTTTCAGTACCTTCATGAAGGGAAAAACCTGGACCTAACACTAGAAGTTTTAACAAATCCAAGTATCCAAAATCTTTATCCCTGAGTCT
The DNA here is from genome assembly GCF_033783945.1 of Neopsephotus bourkii. Lineage (NCBI taxonomy): Eukaryota > Metazoa > Chordata > Aves > Psittaciformes > Psittacidae > Neopsephotus > Neopsephotus bourkii. The sequence continues at coordinate 240,014 of NW_026902287.1, forward strand.
GCAATATCTTAGAGGAGCAGTTTGAGACACTGCAATTTATTTCTATCTATTAAAAAAGAGTGCAGAAGATATCAAGCTGCTCAGCACTGTTCTATATTTGAGAACTTGGAAATCCTAATTTGAAACCAAGAGGTAACTACCAGTGAAGAATTCCCAGATTAAAAAAAAAAAAAAAAAAAAAAAAAAAGCATTTCCTTTTTATTTGGTTCTATCCTTTAAATTCTGTATTCAGTAACTTTCTGAAGAGATCTGTAAGCAAAACCAAAAGTGGGGCAATGTAAACTGTTTTCCATAGAGAAGATGAGAATACTAACAAAATATTAACAAAAGCAATGAATTTAGAACTGAAACAATGGGAAACCAGGAAAGTATCTTAAGTTATGGACATGGTCCACACAAACAGGCATGGCTGGCAATTCAAGACAGAGATGCCTTCTAGGTGACTAGTATGAGGATTCCTTACCCTAATTTAATGGAAGTTTATTATCCTTAATGAACAAATAAAAGCTTTTTTATAACTGGTCATTATTTTTACCTACCTGCAGCTATCCTCTTTACTTTTATCCAGACTTAGCCCCTGCCTCCCACCCCAATGGCATAGGATACAATGGAGACACAATTAAGAATTATTTAAAATACCACAATTGACATGATCCTTCCACCCCCTATACAGTCATAGCTTCCATCAGTCATGTTTCACGAGGACAATTCTACATCAGGATCAACAAAGATCCCTGACAAAAGCACAACAAATTTCAATTACCTCTTTTTTTTTTTTTTGCCATCGGGATTGTTTTTCAGTATCATATGCTGGAGCAGAGATTTTCAAACTATTAGATTCTCTTCTCCTGTAATTCTCTATGGGTTTGTAAGTCAATATGCCTAGCAGAATATGATTTATCACAACTAACATCAACCCTATCAAGCACAACAGTCACATACAGTATTTCCAAGAGAGAACAAAGAGTTCATAAAAATACCTAATGGATAAAATGACTGAAAAGTACTTAAACTTCCAAACTGGATAACTAATACATTACTGCAACCAAAATATAATTATACAAATATCTTAGCACTACTTTTTAGCATGTCAACAGTGAACTAGTATGCAGTCTTCCATTTATTTATAATTTCTTTTACAGAAAGTGAACTGTGCTTACAAACACAAGGTTACTACAAGAAGTACTTCCAGCCCAGTGTGCCTTTAACGAGTTTTATAGAGGTACCTGATTAAACAGCCATCACTGTAACACTGAGCTGGACGAGTTTCAACTGCCTTTTTTGTAAAATAACTCAGTGGGTAAGTTGGTGAGGTGCAAAGAAAAAACTGCTTCACTTGAAAAAACAAAAAACAAAAACAAAATACGCAGCAAGCTTTAAGCATGCAGTGAATGATGGTTGTCTGCCACAGCAAGCGAATGACTAAAGCAAGTGAAACTGAAACTTGACATATTAATAAAATTTCAGAAATACAGTATGAATTGCATACAGCTGGTATTACAGAACACCGCATTTTTGCCACAGCTGTTTTGTATTCTCAATGTAATTTGTTATTGGAGGTTGCACTTTAATGTTAAAATGCTGTCTATTAAAAATTTTAGATTCAGTTACTGTAAAAAATGCATGTAAACATGCTCATATACTTTCAGAGTGAAAAAGCAATGGCATTTACATAAAAAAGAAAACTATTTTAAAGGTTGAAACAGATACTTTTAATAACAGAACTTTCACTCTACTGGTCCTAGTCTACCAAGTGCCACCATGATCTGTTGTAAGTTTACTTAGGTCATTATTTATCACTACAGGAATCCATTAATTCTTATCATCACCCTTTCTCATAATGCCCCATTAAGAACTTTATATGAAAGTGATCTCAGACACATTGTTTTACTCTTTAAAAAGAAATGCAGATCATTTCAAAAAAGTATTGCACATCACAAACATAGTTAATACGCATATACAAATAAAAAAAATATATTCAAACCTCCATCCCAAACAACTCTACACAGAGCTAGCTATACCTAAAATAAATATATAAAAATACATGGCCTACTGGAAAACAAAATAATGAAGGCTAACGCTTTGCAAAATAAGCCACCCTTTTCCAGGTATTTTGGAGGTACTAGGACTTTCTGCTGCTGGTGTTTCATACCAATGCTTCTTTCCAGAACAAGTATGACTTCAAAGCAGCAGGGTTATGAAACCATGAAAGGATGCAATACATAATATAAAGGAATGATCATGTCCCCTGCTTATGAAGTTAAATAAATGAACATAATTAGAGAAAAAACAAAATGAAGTCTGCAAGTATATCAAAATGAGGCCAAACAGATAAGAAGACTTAAGACATACTCTTAGAAATTTTAAAGCACCTGAATCACAAAGAGAGTAATGGATGGGAATGATTAATTGTTTGTTTGTTTTTCATTGCCAGACCCAAAAATAAAAAAAGAGTATGTGTGAGCAGAACAGAAAAAAAAAAAAGAAAATCAGCTTTGCACAAATTAGAAAAAGAAAACAGAAATCAAGCTCCCTACTGCTACAATGAAATACAGATTGTATGTTACAAGTGTTGACATATTAGGCAGAGGAAGGTCATTTGCTTGATTTTCTTCATGTGCTATAGCATACTTCAAATTTAGGTAAAATGTTTCATACTTTCCAAAACTATTCTTAGCTAACACTTTACAACTTAGTGCTACTTAATCCAATTACAGAATTATAGTTATTAAATCTTGAAGGTATTACATTATCTTAGATCATGTAAAAAGTAAAGAGCAAAGCTATTCATAAACCAAACAAACTTCATCTGCTTAAGATTCCAGCTATTTAAGATACCTGTAGTTTGAATACAGAGATACTTAAAATGAGTGGAAATTATTTTTTAAGTACTGTAATTAACATTGGCTGACATGCGAACTGTTGAGCTTAACTAAATGTTACAAACAGCAAATGATGGGGGGACAATGACCAGAAACTGAACTTCAAAAACACATTTTCCTTCTCCTTTTTCATTTCCTTGTTAATATTAATGTTCAGTGACTGCAGTTACCAAGATATCTTAAAGCAAAATCCAGTAATTCAGATTGCAAGGGCAGCAAATACACATCCGAAGTTGAATACATGCTGACAGCCCTTCTCATTTTATGTTTGATATACTTAAGGTTAGACGATCTTTACAAATTGCACTCTTAATTTTATTCTGTATGCATAAAACTACTTTAGTTTGTTAGGTTTAGTGTTTGGTTGGGGTTTTGGGTTTTTATTTGTTTTGGTTTTGTTTCATTTTTTTTAATGTCTTTTTTTCCTGAAACTTATTCTGACACTTCTCTTTGCAAACTGGCAAAAGTTCTTTGTTTTCATTTGGAAACACTAAATGGTGAAGCAAAAAGGTTCATATTGCCTATTTTAAGTTATCAGGTACAAAATTCTCCCAATAAGGAAGCTATTTCTATTACATCATCACACCATATTTTGTTATCTGTGTGTTCAATTTTTATTTAGTGTTGCCTTTTTTTTTTTAAATATTCATACAAGTTTATATTCCTTTGTTTCTTAAACAATGATAAAAAGAAAAGTTAAATTCTAAAATGCAGGAAGAGAAATAAAATAAAAAATATGACGTCAATGGAAAGCTAGTAAAATACACTACAGCCAATAAAAAGATGAGGGAACTACAAGAAGAAACTAGCACAAAAAGTAGGCTACAAGGACTAGTATGGGTATTTTTACACATAATTTTTGAGTCTGGCCTACATAATTTATTGCCTTTGACATCATTTTGCTTTCCCTTTTTATTAAAAGTACATTTTTTCTAAAAGTCAGCAATACCTTTGTCTACCTGTCCTGTCTGGGAGACTGAAAGATAAAGGTCTGCAAGAGAGAAGAATGGAAAGAGCTAGAAAAGATCAGGAGGTTCGGAAAAAATGAGGTCCAACTTAAAAGTCTAAATCACACGCAGTTGAACACTCCAAATAGAGAAGAGGTAGCCCAGGTTCATCCATAATACTTCCAGAGGCTCTGGATAAATTCCCAATGACCCCTCTCCCAAAAATTCCCTCCCTTAATCACAGTGATCCTTCGGCTTTAGGAGGATTGACCAGAAATCCATTCACAGATAAACACTAAACTGAAAGGTAGGGAAATGCATTTAAGACAACATTTCTCCATGTAGAAATAGAATTTATGTCATAGCCCACCCAAGCAATGTAAAAGCTGGATCAGAAATCAAACCTAGGGACTCCCTCATCATGGTTTATATAATTAATCTCTGCTGAAAGCATTAAGAAATCTTTTGAGTTAGTAATTTTGCTCAACTATTTGTGAATTTATAAATACATTCAAATTTCTTCACTGAATTCTAACTGAAAGCCTGTTTAGAAACTTGATAACATTACTAAACAAATACCTGGTATCACAGGGCTAAATTCTGTATATTATAGGAAGCCAGGTGAGCACAATAAAAAATTCATTTCTGAAAACATAGTTCAGTTACAACTCGGTTAGCTTCACCCTTTCAACTATAAAAGATAATTAAACCTTAAAGCAGCTATTTTATGGATGCAAGACAAAAGTCTAACAAGCCAAACAGACAAAAGTGAGAGTGCTGTGGCTTAGGTGGCAGCCATATGAACTACAGACTATATCAACAGTTATTATTACATTTTTCAAAATAGTCTTTTAAATTAAATAAAACTAAGAAGATCCACTAGTTTTGATTTCTCACTGACCAGCATTCAAAAATATTATGTTATTACTGACTTTGATTTACACAAAATGGATTTGCTTGTATCTTGAAAATATGTATTTAAGAAAGACATGTTCAAAGACTTACAATCTTGATCAGAAAGACAAAAGCAAAAGAAATAGCAATCAGGAAATTTCTGTGAATATACATGAAACAAATGATTAATGATTTGAGGAAACAGTTACCAGGTATTGTGAAGTATCTCAGCATAACAGTATCTCAACTGTTAAACTTGAAGAGAAAGAGTCACTGAACTAAGAAAAAGAAATTTGTGGTGTGCAGACTGTGAAATGCTCCACTTGATCCCAGTCACCGAGTGATTTAATTTATGACTGCTACTTCTTTACCTTTTATAATTCATTGCTGAATGGAAAGGAACAGACTGCTACTTGCCCTGCGTATGCTCTGAACTCTAAATGGCGGGTTTTTATATCTTCTACCACCTATTTTTATACTAAAAGTATCTTAAAGAAGAATGACTTACTGATGAATAATGGAAAACAGCAAGCATTGCAGCTGGCTGCACTGAACTGATGTGTTTCAGATGAGTAGTTAGAGACTGGTCTACAGTTGATTTAGTAACAGAATTCACATAATTAAGAATAAATACCTTAATTAAGTGCTTTCAGGTAAAACCAATATGCACATAATACATGGTAGAACATAGTTGCTCAGTAAGTTCAGCTTCTGGGACCTTATGTTACTTTTCCATCAAATAAAGAAAAATATATGTATACAGAAGTTATTAAAATATAGCAAAGAATTACAAGAATTAGGAGAAAAAAATGCAAAATTAGGAGAACAGTATACATTGTACCACAGAAAAGCTGAAGAATTCATTTCTTTGTTGCACTGAAGTTAAAATTAGGAAGTTCTCTGGGTCTTGTCCTAAAATGTCATTTAGTTCATATTTATGTGACCTGAAATATTTCAATCTACTCAGCTGACTTCAACTTTAGAAGCAGTCTCCAATTCAAGCAAAGGTTTGTTGAGAAATCTGAGTATTACACTTCAAAAATCAGATGATGTGTTCTTCTGTGGAACTGCTCTTAGCGATAAGAATTAATCACAAACTAGGCTAAAATGTACAAGTAATATTTTGGCTTACAAGAGGTGTCTAGTGATGTTAAAGGAACAGTAATATTCTGTCATAGCTAAAGTAATTCTAAAACCCTTATTTAGTCTAAGTTTTTCCTATACATAAATTCAACAACTGTTGAATTGAAAAGGGATTCCCACAACTTATGTGAGTAACCCCCACTCAGACTGCTATGGGCATACACAGAGTATCACTTTCTTAATCGAACCTACTCAGCTGAAGACCAAATGTCCAGATAACCAAAATGGAAGAATTCGTATTTACTTTGAAGGTCTAAAACTGGGCTTTAAATTCTATCTAGTCCATTTCAGTCTAATTTCTTGGTTTTCACTGCAATATTATTATTGTGACATTAAATATGCTGCAATAAGTTAAAGGTGCTAGAAACATTCTAGCAGACAGGAATATGTAGTCTTTGTATATACACTTTAGTTCTTCAGCTATTTTCATTTAAGTGTTAGAGTCACTAGTCCAGCATAATAAATACACTGGAAATAAAATGTTTTCTTCAAGAGAAAGTTAGAGAACTACAGAAGTATGCCAATAACAATGGCTAGCAATACTATTATACACAAATAGCAAGAACTAAGCAGCAGCACCTCTAAGCAATTATTACTTATGATGAAAGACACAATATCCTAACCTAAAGATACATTGTTCATTTTTAGCATTAGAAGCAAGCAGCTGTATATAGTTTACTACTGAACGACAAACAGCATTAGATTGCATGCATTTACTGCAAACCATGTTTTTAATTTTAGAAACCACACAGTGTATCACTCTTACCTCAGATTTCTCCAGTTTATTTTGAGCATCAATCTGAGTGACAATTTCATTCATATTGGTCTCCAAAACCATTCCACCCATCACCATTTCAGCCAATATATTATGGACCTGAAAAAGACCAAAAGAAAATTTAAAAATGCAGTATGTTGTAAATGCATCTGTACAGATCATACCCAGATTCCTCAGTACAGAAATACATATTCTGTAAGTCACTTAATGTTAGCAATTTATTTAAAACCATTTGTGAACAACTTGATGTTCATTTCTCCAATATCTTATTGTTAGTATTTCTGCTACAAACTCATCAGCTATACCACTTCACTTGTTAATACTAGAAGAAACTTTCACCTTCATCTTTCTTTCAGGACTTGGTTTCTATCCAATGACTATGGACAAGAGTTCCAATTAATATCCATAGCAGCAATACCTTTAAGGAGCAGGCTCTACAAGACTGAACAAATTGCTCACAAATGGATGTGTAAAAACTACTTTGGGCTACATCTATGCAGGAAGAGACATAGTGATGCTCACCTACCACAGGTATGAGGACTAGGCTTATAAGGAGAATTAACATACCTGAGCTACACCACAAACAGGGAGTTTCAGCTTTTAGGACTAACAACTACGTCTCAAATTGTAGGACTACATGAGCCATCTGGGGTCATTAATGAAAAGGATATGTCTACATAGCCCTCTTCCCTGCAACACTGACATGGGGATGTAAGCCCTGCTTCACGAGTCCACATTTGCATGTAATCTAAGACTTTTTTGTTTTTTAAGGCATGCTTTAATATTGTAAGTGAAAATTGAGGGATAATATGTAATGCGTAATATTTTAATTCCATTATAATTCTAAGGACAAGGAACATTTTATTACTTTATTACTTTTCTGAAGCAAACACACTGTACAATCTGATACTTCAAAGCATAATCCTGCTATTATTTTGGATAGTCTTGCAATTTCCTTGTGGATCAAGGATAGAAGTAAATCTCCAAATCAAACAATTCTAAAGATGAGATGCAAGTAGTAGATCAAAAACTACCACACTTTCAATTTTTGTGCCATCCCTCCAAAACAAAATTGAAGAGTTGTTTCCCTGATAACTCATTAGTGTATTTCAGTCTAAATATACAATTATTGTGTTTAGAGAGGCTGAAAACAACTCTTCCTTTCTGCCTATCGCTGCTGAGTATAGCTTTAAGAATCAAATAAATACTTAGGAGAAAGAATAACAATCCTTACTTAAATTCTTGACTCAAGGTTTCATTCCTCTTTTATTTTGGAAATGGCTGCTTCTGCTAAAGCATATAATTCGTATATAGGCTTCACATTTTTTTCAGAGCTTGAAAATTCTAGCCTAAATATCTAGTCAAATTTTAGCTTCCCTTTGACAGTTTTCAAAAAGAAAATACCATTTCATATCTCATACAAAGTAAAATATTCTCCGAGAAATTTAACATGCTGAAGCACCTCAGTTCTCTATATTTTATTAGAAAGATGTTTCTCATAAAGTGTAAAATAATACTTATGTGAAGGAATGCTACTGAAGGAAACATGCAACAGCATAACAGCTTGGACAACATAGAAGATAAAATATTCTGCAGCTGAAGATCAAACTCTTTGCCACAAAATGGTTTTTTTTATGCTCAGAAGCCAACGTATGAACCACTAAAATTCTTCTGTATTTTAATATTTCATTTTGGAAACAAACAACATGTTCCAGCCAGACTGGAAATCCTAATGATTTGTCATGAGCATGATACCAGTTTAAACACCTACTCAAGGTCATTTGCATTTCACTGTCTGGTCAAGGTACACACGCTTCTTCTGAAAAAACTTCCCGATTTTTAAACAGAGTCAGTTCTAAATGGCTGTTTCAGATACCTAACTTGTTACTGTTTCCAGTTCACTTTTAGTGATTCTTGTCTTACTTTCTTTTTGCATCTTTTGCTGTTGATGCAATAAAATTTTCACAGATGGGCAAAGGTGACTGCACAGAAAGGAACAGTAGGCACAAAATGCAACAGAAGGAATAAATTCTGTATATTCAATTCTCAGTCTTTTAAGTTAATACTCCAAGAGGTGCCAACAACCTTTTAAATAAAAGACCACTTTAGTAATTCCTTCAGTATTAGCATTTCTCAAAACTAGTTTAATAAATAAACCACCTGTTCCTGATAACTGGGAATATTCAAACAAGACTGGTTCTGAATGGCTGAAAAAAGACACAATGCCTGTTTAAGATTTAGAAGAGAAAGATTCACGCAGCATTTAAATTACATAATCATAGCATCTGAAAGTCAACTGCCAGCCTTAACTGGGAAAGCCTGTAACAGTTTCAGTTGTGAGGAATATAATACTTAACCATAAACAAAACAACAAATTATTTCTTGAAACTAAGTCCTACTCTGAGAGCATCTGAAGTCTCCAATTTTACAATTATATGTGCAGTAACACCATGCAAATCTCCTGTATTATTATTTTTCCTCAGAAAAACATAGCTTTCAAGTCTTAAAAACAGTATGTTGAAACTGTCTAGATCTGACAGTTAAACTGGACTCACTGCAGAGTTTAATACCAAATATCAGTTGAACCAAACATTTTACTTGACAAGAAGTATTACAGGAGTTCACCACAGTACCTTGTCTACATGGAAAATTAAATCCAGTTCACAGACATTTTCAAAACATTTGTCTAGTGTCTCCACAAATACCTGCAAAAAGGAAAAAAAGCCAGAGGTCACACTTTAACAGAAACTCAACAGTTGCATCAGGGCAGATTTAGGATTTAGGGAATTAAATTAAAACATTTCTAGAAATTATGTGGTTAACATTATTATGCCAACAGTATGTTCTCTGCAGAGGGCAAAACTGTATGCACAAGTCAGTTTATGTTACAACACCGCTAAAAATCAGAGTTTTAAACAACAGGTGCATCATCTATGCTACAATTTTCTCAGCTGTGATTCAAAGTGTTCCTTCCCAATCCAACCCAATTACTAAACAAAAATCAGCTAATTTTTCATTAGTATTATTATTATTATTATTATTGTTTTTAACAATTACTACATTGTAGGCATCTCCTGGTTAACCAGACTACTGTTAACTACTTCACCATACAGAGACACATGAGCAATAAAAACTGTCAGCATCATGCAAGTTTGTCAGCATTATGGTTCCTGGTAAGTACAGAAACTTTCGCCTGGTTTATAGACCTGCTGAATTCAGGATGAACCAAGGGAAAAGGTAGCTGTCCTAACTGTCTCAATGTCACACCTGCTGATCCTGTCAGACATACCACCAAATAAATTTGGAAAAGTCCAGCAGTTTGTACCCAGGCAAATAACCCCTCCCTGAATCTAGAATATAAGCACACTAAACAGAAAAATCAAAGCAACTGCTGAAGCCTGGCCACTGATGATCTTTGCCTGATATGAACTGCACATTACACTGCTCCAGGTACTTCTGAGACAGATTTCCTGCACTCAGCCAGTATTGGTACACTAATTGCATCCCAGACTTCAATTAGGCCTGATAATGAAAAGATGATTGTACTTGCACTTGTGAAGCTCCTGAATGCTTCACTCAACACAATGTCCTTGTGGCAAGTACTGACAACACTCCAGTCCTAGAGAGGTATAAGCACAGTCCCCGTTATGCAAGGGATAACTGCTATTCAGATGAGATGTCAAGACCTCTAAGTTAAACATATGCTTTATTAATGACAAATAAGTAAGATGCAACTTGTGGGAAATTCTGACCTCAGTTTTGTTTCAAGACTGTTTTGTCACGATACGCACTTAATATTTTTTATTTAGTTGTCACTGTATGTCTTTTTTTCTTTTTTTTTTTTTCTTTTCAGTACTAACCTAAACCCTAAGGCAGAAATATGGAAGAAATATGTTCTCAATTCTCTCTCTTTTCAACATGGTTTATTAATCCTATCTTAGTCTTTGAGAGGAACCAGATTTCAAACTGCTTAGGCTCAGAGAAATAAGAATAAGAAGCCCTGTTTTGCTTGACAAAAAATATAAAATAGTTTAGGTTGGAAAAAACTTTAAGATCATCAACTGTTAATCTAACACTGCCAAGTCCGTAACTAAAACATGTCACTGAGCAGCACATCAATATGTCTTTTGAGTCACAAGGAATGGTGACTTAAGCACTTTCCTGGGCAGCCTGTTCCAGTACTTTTAGGTGAAGACATTTTTTCTAATATCCAATCTAAGCCTCCCCAAGGCAACTTGAGGCCATTTCCTCTCATAGTACCCCTTGTTACTTGGGAGAAGAGACTGACCCCACATCTCACTACAACCTCCTTCTAGGTCGCTGTAGAGAGCGATAAGATATCTCCGAACCCTCCTCTTCTCCAGACTAAACACACTCAGTTCACAGTATGTTAGAGATTGGAAGGGACCTCAAAAGATCATCTAGTCCAATCCCCCTGCTGGAGCAGGAACACCTAGATAAGGTTACACAGGAACGTGTCCAGGTGGGTTTTGAATATCTCCAGAGAAGGAGACTCCACAACCCCCCTGGGCAGCCTGTTCCAGTGTTCCGTCACCCTCACTGAGAAGAAGTTTCTTCTCAGGTTTAAGTGGAACCTCTTGTGTTCCAGTTTGTACCCATTTCCCCTTGTCCTATCATTGTTTGCCACTGAGAAGAGCCTGGCTGCATCCTCGTGACACTCCCCCTTTATATATTTTTATACACTAATAAGGTCACCCCTCAATCTCCTCTTCTCCAAACTATAGAGACCCAGCTCCCTCAGTCTTTCCTCATAAGGGAGATGCTCCACTCCCTTAATCATCTTAGTTGCCCTGTGCTGGACTCTCTCCAGCAGGTCCCTGTCCTTCTTAAACTGAGGGGCCCAGAACTGGACACAGTATTCCAGATGAGGTCTCACCAGGGTAGAGTAGAGGGGAAGGAGAACCTCTCTCGACCTACTAACCACCCCCCTTCTAATACAACCCAGGATGCCATTGGCCTTCTTGGCCACAAGGGCACAGTGTCGGCTCATGGTCACCCTGTCGTCCACCAGGACCCCCAGGTCCCTCTCCCCTACACTGCTCTCTAACAGGTCGTTCCCCAATCTATACTGGAACCTGGGGTTGTTCCTGCCCAGATGCAGGACTCTACACTTTCCCTTGTTATATTTCATCAAGTTATTCCCCACCCAACTCTCCAGCCTGTCCAGGTCTCTCTGGATGGCAGCACAGCCTTCTGGCGTGTCGGCCACTCCTCCCAGCTTAGTGTCATCAGCAAACTTGCTGATAGTACACTCAATTCCCTCATCTAAATCATTGATGAATATATTAAATAATACTGGGCCCAGTACCGACCCTTGAGGCACTCCACTAGATACAGGCCTCCAACTAGACTCCGCCCCATAGACTACAACTCTCTGGCTTCTCTCCTTCAGCCAGTTCACAGTCCACCTCACTACCCGATCATCCAGACCACACTTCCTCAGTTTAGCTGCGAGGATGCTGTGGGAGACTGTGTCAAACGCTTTGCTGAAGTCAAGGTAGACCACATCCACCGCTCTGCCATCATCCATCCACCGTGTTATTTCCTCATAAAAGGCTACGAGATTGGTCAAGCATGACTTCCCCTTGGTGAAGCCATGTTGACTGCCCCTCATAACCCTCTTATCCTTGATATGCCTTAAGATGGCACCAAGGATAAGGTGTTCCATCACTTTCCCAGGAATGGAGGTGAGGCTAACCGGTCTATAGTTACCCGGGTCCTCCTTCTTGCCCTTTTTGAAGACAGGAGTGACATTTGCTTTCCTCCAGTCCTCAGGCACCTCTCCCGTTTCCCAAGACTTGGTAAAGATGATGGAGAGCGGTCTAGCAATGACCTCCGCCAGTTCCCTCAGCACCCGCGGGTGCATCCCATCTGGACCCATGGATTTATGGATGTCCAGATTGCTCAACTGGTCTTTAACCCATTCCTCATCGACTAAGGCAGACCGCTCCGTTGACCTATCTTCATCCGAGGTCTCAGCGGTACAGGGCTCTTCAGGACTGCCTCCAGCAGAGTAGACAGAGACAAAGAAGGCATTCAGTAACTCTGCCATCTCTGTATCTTCTGTCACCAGGGCACCTGTCCCGTTCATCAGCGGGCCTACATTGCCTTAGGAGTAGTCCTTCCAAGCAAACATCAGGGAAGTTAAAATCCCCCACGACGACCACGGCCTGTGACTGTGAGGCCGCTCTCAGCTGCCTGTAGAAGGCCTCGTCAACTTCCTCACCCTGATCCGGTGGCCTGTAACAGACCCCCACAACAGTATCGCCCCTGCCAGCCTGCCCCTTAATTCTCACCCACAGACTCTCGACTCGCTCATCATCTGTCCCTGGACAGAACTCAACGCATTGTAGCTGCTCTCGCACATAAAGAGCAACCCCACCACCCCGCCTGGCTGGCCTGTCTTTCCTGAAAAGGACATAGCCCTCCATGACTATATTCCAGTCATGTGAGCTGTCCCACCACGTCTCTGTAATTGCCACCAGGTCATAATCTCCTGACTTAACACAGGTTTCTAGCTCCTCCTGCTTATTTCCCATGCTGCGCGCATTGGCGTACAGACATTTCAGGGAGCGAGCTGAGCACACCGATTTCACCCTAGGATTACAGGAGGCCTCCCAGTCTTCATCAATTCCGGAGCGCTGTCCCACTGAGGCAAGCCCAGCTACAACCCCATCCCCCTTCGAATCTAGTTTAAAGCTCTCCAAATGAGCCCTGCTAATTCATGCCCCAGCATCCTTTTGCCTCTGTGCAATTCTTCATCAGACTTGTACTCCAGCCCCTTCAGTAGTTTCACTGCTCTTCTCTGGACCTGCTTCAGCACCTCTATGTCTCTCTTGTAGTGAGGGGCCCAGAAGTGAACACAGGATTCGAGGTGCAGCCTCACCAGAGCTGAGTACAGGGGGATGATCACTGCCCTGGCCCTGCTGGCCATGCTATTTCATCAGAAAGGAAGCCATTGGCCTTCTTAGCTGCCTGGGCACAAGCTGGCTCATGTTCAGAGGCATCAATCAGCACTTCCAGGTCCTTTCCTGTGGGCAGCTTTCCAGGCACTCTTCCTCCACTCTGTAGCACTGCATGAGGTTGTTGTGGCCCAAGGGCAGAACCCAGCACTTTGCTTCCTTAAACCTCACACCACTGGCCACAGCCCAATGATTCACTGTCCACATCCCTCTGCAGAACTTTCCTATCCTCTGGCAGATCAACACTTCCACCCAGCTTGGGAGGTACACTTGACCTTACCTACTGAGGGTGCACTTTATCCCTTCATCCAGATCACTGCTAAAGATACTAAACAGAACTGGCCCCAGTACTGGGTCCTGGGGAACACCACTTGTGACCAGCCACCAACTGGATTTAACTCCATTTATCACCACTCTTTGTGGATAAAAAGACTGCATCTATAGACACAGATTTATGTCTGCAGACCCCATGGAACAGGTCTACACGATATTAGCCATTTTCAGTTGTCTACTTTGGATATCCATGAAAAAAGATTATTTTCACATCCGAACCCCTGGTCTCAGATCCCGTTTACATTTATTCTCCTGTAACAGAGAGGAGGATCACTGTCTGTTGTTTTTATAACTACTATTGTCAAACTACATCTAACGGATGTTCCATGCGTTTAGAACAAAGATTATTCTTTAATTCCAAAATACAAATTCATAACTTAAACTAGGAACAAACAGCATTTTCACAGGCAGACTCAAGACAGTAAGGTTCATTGACAACGTTAACTAAGTAAATGAAAGCTTCAGTGTAATTTAACAGAAGCACAAAGCAAAGCAGATTTTTCTTCTTCAATTAGTTGTTAATCTGTTGTGATGAAAACATTTGTATAACGAAGGAATGTGAGCAAAGTGAAAAACTTACAAGTTAAGCAGAACAAATTACACAGTTCACAACTATGTACAGCAAGACAAATGACCAGAGATTTCTCTTACTTTACTTGTACCTTAGGAGAATGTGGTTACAAGGACAATACTGTTTGATATCAACTGCAGGAAGAAGATTGGAAATAGATTGTAAATGTTACCTTTACCCAAAGGTTTTAGTTACAGAAGCTAATAGTTTGATGCCATTAAATATATATATATATTCTTCATACACAACACCAAGTTTGCACATGAATTTACATACTCATTGACATCCATCTAGGTCCTTAGAAAATAAATGAACATGTTAAAAACAAAAACAACTCAAAAATTCTCAAAAAAGGCCCTTGCTAATCTGTATTTAGTAGCAGCTTGTATGTCCACACATCAACAAGGGATATGTTTTATTCTTCTGACCTTCCTCCAGTAACTAGGTCTTCTCCTATAAGAACACCTGAATCACAGTTAAAATGGTTACTTTTAAACCTTTGCCCATTACATAGTGACAACACAACCCACTGAATCAAGCCACAGATCTCTGCTTGATGAATGACCAACTAATACGTATCAAACATTTTTTATTCTAAGGGAAATCAGCAGGCACTGAGTATTCTTCAAAGAGATTTTTCACTGGCTAAGGATTTCTCATGGAAATTTCAGAAACTTCCTCAATCTTCCATTCACGGAGAAGAGTTCACACAGCGTAATGTCAGCAGTGACAAGGTATACATCCATTATGAGTACCTAGTCCTTAAAAGCATTAGTCTGCAAGGTGAACTAGATTTTCCACACTAACATTCCTTAACTTACCTAATTTAACATGTCCTCAAATAATCAATATGGTAAATAAAATTAAAGCCTTCAGCATAATTTTAGCCAAGAGTCAAGTGAATTGCACACTGTGGCAAGCAATGACAGAATTGCTCCAGATGCTGCAGTCACAATATCCAGAAGAAAAAAAAAAAACACCAGTTGTTTTGGGACACACACACCCTCCACACACCAGTTCAAATGAGCCTTGTGATGTTCTTGGAAAAGAACCATAAATAAATGAGTCAAATAGCAGAAAAATAAGGATACCTGGAATGTACGCACAATGTATTGCTAGCTCCCCCTTGTGCACAATTTTTTAAATCATAATCTTTCAAAGAAATATGCAAGCATATCCCCATGGAAGTAAAAAGGGGTGGAGTGGGGGGTGAGGGGAACATAAAAAAATAAAACAAAAAATAAACAAGTGGGGGAAAAAATATGAAAACCCCCACACTTTTGTAGTAACTATGCTTTAATATAGCCAGATACACACCTGGAGAGTAAAGTATACGAAGCAAAATACCAGATTGTTCTCAGATATACACAAGCTCCCTACAGAGGGCAGTATGTCAAAACATAAAACACCATCTTTACCATGAAGGGCTTTTTAGGTCAGTATGGCTTTTCTGTTCTTAATTCCTTAATTTGCTTTTCACTGAACTCTAAAATAAATTAATAGTGTTACCTGAGAACTATTTAGTGATTTTTCTGCTGTCAAAATAGGTATCCCAGTCATATGCCTCTCCCTGTTTCTTACTGAACATCCTTACCTTGGTAGGCTATATACAACTTTTCATGGAAGACTGATCTCATATTTAGCTGCTTATTGAGTCAACATGTCTTGGAAGTACATCAGTGTGCTAAACTCCTAAAAAATGTGCAGTTGTTACAAGATTTTAAATCCCTAGGCTAGTTAGGTACCATTTAAATGTCACTCAATTTTTCCACATGGCAGCCTACAGCTAGTTACATTTTCTTATGTATTGAATTTCCATGAGCTATAACCTTACACTTCACAGGCTAATGAGAAGAGACTGAAATAACTACAACCATGAATTAATTCACACTGAATCCAAAAGACCGCAAAACCTACCAAAAGCATGGCACAAATGCTAACGCATCTCCCATCCAAATAATCAAAAATAAACAGACTCTGGTGCTTATTAAAAAAAAAAAGAAAATGGACAAATCTTAACAGTATGAATCTGCCTGAACTGTTCAAACACATTTAGTTTGAAGACAGTATAAAATCTGAGGCAGAGTGTATGATTTGCAACACATACAGTGTATTCATTAAGCCTGAACCAAGATGAATTGTAAAACAGTTCTGACCTAATGGTGATGTTAACAGGCCTTCACATAAGCACCTTAAGTATTACAACAAAATCTTTATGCTGAAAATAACTCAGAATGAATACATAATCTAAGCTACTATAGACTTACTCAGTTTACAAGAGAGAAAACCCTTAAGTTCTGGGTTCATTTCACCAGTTCATTTTCATGAGATCACAATCTGGCCCTCCACATAACTACTTAAACAATACGGTATATGTATTACCTATAACAAATTCCAAATGGCTTACTCTTACCCGTGTTGTCTCTGAACTATAGTAAATAAAGATGTATGAAAGTGGTTCAACACTTCTCAACACAAAAAAGAAAAAAAAACAAACAAAAAACACAAAAAAACAGACAAAACATATTTTCTTGAATAGATGTATATGTGTACATACCGCTAATTCGTGTTGCAACTGAGGTCGGTATGTGCTAATAAACTTTGAGGGCACCTTTACAGTGCAAGATACATTTAAATTTGATTGCTATTGCTAAGAAATTAAACAGATCCTTCTTGTGAGCCAGACTGGAAAGTAAAAATGTTTAATTGATCTCTGTATACTTTCTACTATAATCAAATGGTTGAATTACAGTGACCTAGAAAAATGGGAATAATGAACAGCCACTGGTCCTATGGTTAGACTATTCATAAACAAAATCATACAGGTAAGAAAAAAAGTAAAGTACTTCTATAAATAGAAACAGCATTCTTATTTTGTCTGATTCCTTCAAGTAATTAGACTGACAAGTAACTAAACACTGGAGCGTAATGAAAAAGATGATAAAGACTGAGAGATTATAATCCATCAAAGTATTTCTGGTACAAGAAGCAGCACAATTTAAAGTTTAACATCTCCCTAATTCAGAGAATTTGAGGGCTATAAAAATATAGCTACTCGTAAACTCAAGCAATCTGTTTCAACACCTTAAAGCTTAGGTTACGCTATGTAACTGGAAATAACCGAAAGCTACTGATGTCACTTTTTTAATATACCATAATGAATAAAATCTTAATTAAACTTGCATAGGGGCCCTGCAAAATATAACAGCTCAGACTGATTGATCTAGATAGTCTTTCCTATCCTTATTATCTCATTAAATATATTTATAATGTCCATTTTATCTGAAAAACATCCCTAAGTTACATGAAATATTAACATGCTTCTTTTCTCATTTCATAAATGTTTTAGCACTTCCAAGCAAGAAGACACGCTACGCAAAAAGCAGCTAAGGAACCCCGTATAAGAAACTACTAAGAACAGTTAAGGCCATTGTGTACTTAATTGTATACCAACTCAGTAACATGCATTGCTCAGATACTGCAGAATGCTTCTATTACCAAAGGTGATACAAGGATCTAAAAAAGAGAGCTTCCTTCCCTGCTACCCATCAGAGAGTCAGAAAGACGATCTGGATCTACTGTCCAGAAGGGCACTAAATACTGAAGAGCAGCTTTCAACACTAACAGGTGACCATGAGAAGCTATACAGATCCAAGAAAGGTCTGCAGGGAACTGTGATGCCTTTAAGACTCACAGTGCTTTCTTCAGTGAAATAATCAATAGGTACAGGCCCATTTTTCAGGATACCACAGATTTTACTTATGTAATAAACTAATAACCTTGATGTGCAAGGTTCTGAAAGGCTTAGTAGTAAGTGAACCATACAAATACACCCAAGACCCTTTTTATGTAATGATATACATCACATCATGCTGTGAAACTATTTTTTGCAGCATCTGACTACACTAAAAATCACCAGTGAAATTGTTTATGTGCAAATTTGAACTTGGAAAATTCACTGGTATAGTCAGAGTTCTCTTGACAGAGGTGTTTGTATTACCAGGCCTAATTTTGTTGCTGAGTTGATACAGACATATTTAACAGTTTAAATCACACCTTCCGTATTGGGAGCCTTGCAGAAGACATCGTATTGAAGGAGTCTGTTATCTTAAACAGGACACGTCTGCTCCAATAGGCTTGAGAAGCCTGTACCTGATTAACATGATCTTTAAGTTATGTCTTTGGGAAAGGTGAACTATAGCTGCGTCAAAGAGTGGAATGCACTGATCCTGACCAAGAGACTGTTAGGAGTTAGTGATCCATGTTAACACTTAAACTGAGTAGGCACAGGCCTCTGCTGTGCTGCACAAACTCCTTGGCTGCAAGATAAACTCAGTCAGCTCACTGTAACAGAGGACCCTGCAGGAAGCTCCTGCTTGGTACCAGTGACTGCACCGCTTGTATGACCTTGTCTGTACCTCAAACTGCAGCAGGAAGTTGTCATGAGAACTCCCTTGAGGTAAAGAGTTGTTTTCTTGCGAGGAAGTTACATAACAGCTCAAAGGTCCAATAAAGGGAGAGCTTCTCTCCATGGAGAGGATACACTCTGCATAGCACACTGTGAGGAATTCCACCTGGGTTTTCACCATTGATGCTGCATGGATATGGGATACAGCAAGGGCTGTAAGATTTACTGTCTACATTCCTATCCTTAATTCTGTTTTACTAAACAGCTAACTTACTAAGTCATTTTAATTCTTATTGAGACTCAGAAAGAACCTCTACTTCTTTCTCCTAACTTCTTCCCGCCCACCTCTCAGTGCAGGATGTATGACTAGGGCAGCATTTCCTCTCATTTTCTAAGGTATATCTGACCCAAAGCTCATAAGCCACAAGGAATTTTTTTCATCCAAAAAAATTCTGGATGTCTTAATCCATTACATATTTGTAGTGAATACATATATATGTGTATGTCTGTGTGTCTATGTGTCTGTGTGTGTACATAAAGACACAGAGAGAACCTTATCTATCAAGGTTCTCATAATCCAAATTTCTCTAGCAAATGTCTGAACTGCACCATTTTTTTTGCCTGCAGAACAAGGCATTGAAAAGCTACACCAAAAAATAGTTGCTGATTTTTCAGTCAGTTCCAAATAATCTGTTTACTTCCTTTTTCATCAATTTGGGAAACAACTTTTTCAAAGACAGTCCAGAAAACAGAAATAAACATCCTATCAAAAAATACTTTCTGATTGCAAACAATTTCATGTGTGTTTACAGTATGAAAGCGACCTTCACTTCCAAGTATCACAGAAAAAAACACAGCTAAATACTGAAGCTCTCAAGTACTTAATAGTTCACTTACTAAAAAAAAACAAAGCAGAAAAAATATCTTACTTGTATGAGGTCTAAAATGCCAAGCTCACTTTCTGAAGAATCCACACAGAAGACAAAATACAAGGTGGCATAGTGTCGGTAAATTAGTTTGTTGTCAGATCCACCTATTAATCTAAACAGGAAAAAAAAAAAACAGGAAAGCTTAGTTAGCCTCTCAGGATAAGCTGGGCAAATCTTCACAGTTATTCCTGTTAATAAGAGGCCTATTGTTAATGGTTGGCTGGAACTTTCCCAAACCCAACTGTACCACAACTTTTATTTTGTGATATAATTACATTGGAAGAATACTAGGTACCAAACAGCCCAAATTACATGTATCACAGAAGCACAGTTATTGTTATCCATATGGATATTAATTATACCAACATATGCACCATTTTATTAAAATCAATTCAAAAAGATAATGCAATTTTAAAAAAAAAGAAGTATTGAATGTACTACCATTACACACTAACAGGCACCGTGCAAGGATTAATCTGCTTTACAGATTAACAGAGCACATGTCTATGAATTCTTCAGTGCCCTTCTCTGAGGAGCATCAATCGGAAACTATAACGCAGACTGGCATTTGGATTACAGAAATAGCCTTAGGTCAGGTTTATGATCCACTTAATAACCAAGAACACGTAACTCTCGAGTGCTACAAAATGTTTGGTATCTTGAGAAATAACATTGTACTACAACCAACAGCTTGTGATACAATGATAAAGTCACAGAAGCAATTACATTTTTATGGACTCACTAATTATCAAGTTACTAAACAAGAAGGTAAGAGGTCTGAACAGGTGTTTCCTTCCACTCTTCTGCTATAGCCTTCCCAAAGAAGGTACATAAATCATAAGATGTGCTTCTTCAGACCACTGACATTTGCTTTGAGCAACAGGAGGCTCACTCAAAGAGAAATGAAAATATTTAGTAGCTTGAGTCTTGTGGCTATGTATATAATAATTCTCCCTTAATCCTGTACCAGAAGTGAATCACCCATCTGGAGTACCATGTCTCATCCCCTTATCACAGGGAGAGAATACTTAAATAAATAAAAAGAACAAGAAATCTTTTAGGTCACTTTTGCTTTAGCCCACTGTTTTGCATTAATGCTCTGGTGATGGGAGGGAGAACCCTGAAGAGCAAGAACTATGTTTAAGAAGTATCAGACAAAAATATTACAAAAAAATGTGGCAGTGGAAAGAAATTGCACACATTGGTGCTTTATTTAGCCAATTCTTCCAAATACTTCAGTTCACATAGTGTATATATAAACTGTTGAGGCCTTTGCATAAAGTGCAAACTACAAAGTGATCCCTGTCCTGGAAAAACAAAAAGTACTGAAAAAATATATTGATATGGTAACTCTGGAATTCAGCAATAGGAGTAAAGCCAGAATTGTGCCTTCTGTCTTAGTTTCTTTCTGTTGCACAGCTGTGATTTTTTTTAAAAGGCTCCAAATGGCTTGTCTTTCACTTACACAACTCAGGCCAGCATGTTCCAGCCTGAAAACACCTCCAAGAACCTAAAGAAAGAATCAACATTTGCGCAGTTGGAAGAGAACTATTTTAGTTTAAAAAAATAATAAATATAAAAAATCAGGAATCGTCTTGATCTGATATGGTACAGGTAAGCATTTAACTGACTCTGCACTAAATTTAGGCATTAGCATACTAACTTTCAGTTATCAGAAATTTCCACAATTACAGTACTTAACAGGCTATGACAATCTCTGTTTAGACTGGAGACCATGACCGTACCCTATGAATTGTGACCGCTTTTCCTAGAAAGTGGTTTTGTAACTATTTAATCTTGATGACGAATATCTCAAAATAAAACACTTCCATTTCAGAATTTCTTCAACTAAAGCAAAACCACATTAGAAAAACCAACATGATGATTCAAGAAAGAATATTTTGTGTGTGTCTTCCAGACACAGAAGACATGTGGCTTTCCTCCTACCTTACTCTATCTAATGAAAGAATCTTGGTTTCTGAATGGAGACCAGAAATTCCTAGCTTGATTTAGGGAAAATGGTTAGGTATCATCTGCCTGTTTCTTTTCCATCTTGTGTCTGAAACAATTATAGCGCTAGATACGGCACTGTGTCAGTTACTGCTCTAGAAAAAACAGTTTTACTGCCTCACTCATATTGATACATACATACATACATGTATATGTATGCTTCAGTTAGTAAAGAATATGTATGTGCAACATATTAGTCTTTCTGTATTAAAATATCTCAAGTGATACGGCATTTACATTAGAACTGTACAAACAAGTATATTACAACCAGAAGTAATTATATCTGCTAGCCGGTATTTATACTTACAATCCTCCTTCTAGGAAGTTACAGACATTTTCATCACGTTTTGATACTAAGTGGAAAGTTTCTCTGATAACTTGTTGCTGTGTATCTTCACTCTATGAAAGAAAACACATTTTGCTATCAAGCTAAAATGAATTCATTAACAATGCACACCATGCACATCTAATAAATACAACACAAAGTATATAGCACCCTCAAACTATTTCTGAAGCCTCAGATCTGCCAATTTACAAGCTGCATATCACTGTTATCGTTTCAGCACAAACTGATATTTTTGCAGGTCACAAAAGAATACATTACTGATAAACAACTGTGGAAAAAAAGTTACTGTTTTTAAAAAACTTCTAAGGAAAAATAAATCCTAAAACCAGTTTCTTCAAGTGAACAGGAAGTCTTCTTCAATATTATGAAATTTTCCTATCTCCACCATATCCTGAGCAACTTCAGACATGCTTTGAAACTACTGCAGAAAGTGGATGCTTCCACTTGCAGGAAAATAAAAAACCAACATAAGATTTGCCTCCAGTACTGGTTCAATCAATATTAAAGTATGTGTAAGTTTCAAAATGTCCATAAATAAACCTGTCTCACTGAAGCCACACACAAAAAGATAACCAAGATAACTGCACTGGTCTCTGTGCACCACAAAGCTTTAGGGAAATCACCTGATCACATAATTTCTTAGTTCCATGTGCTATATTTTTATAAAGACACAAAAGTAGACACATTTGAATGGAAAATGACAACGGAAGTTAACTTTCACACTGATGCATGTCCTGCATACCTTTCCAAAGTGCTTCACTTATTGGTTACCTCCACACTGACAAAAAAAAAAAAAAAAAACCAACAAAAACCAATCAGCTTCTCTAGTAAGTTCCTATAGCTCTGTATTGGAAGTGACCAAGAATAGAGTGGGAATGCACACAAGGTTGTCATGATTTTGGTTGGGATAGTTTTCTTCTTAGTAGCTGGTGCAGGGCTGTGTTTTGGCTTTAGTCTGAGAACAATGCTGCTAACACACCAATTTTTAGTTCCTGCTGCATAATGCTGACCCTTATTAAGGGCTTCTCAGTTAAACCGTGACAAAGGGCAATGCTTATCATCAAAATTAAAATATAACATTTTAATTTTTAAACCAGAAAGAGTAAATACAGAAAGACATCTGCTTGGTAACCCAGAACTGGGACAAAGAAGAAAACGGGTTAACAAACAAGTATTAGTATTTCCCAGTATTGCCTTTCTAAAGAAAAGGGATCAAATTCAGTCACCCATAGCAACAACCTCTGTCAGTTACCCTCCTCCAATTAAAAGCCTGACTGTGCAAACAGAAGTGTCACAGTTATCATTTCTGCTCCAAGATGCAGAAGATACACCCCTTCCAATAAATATGACTTCTGTAATAGCCAGAACTGAAAGTATGTAGCCATAAAACCAAGTCAGCAATAGCACTACTGAAAAAGCATATTTTGTTTACACAATCTGGGGAAGCATCAGTCATTTTCTCTATTTTAATGCCCAAGGTTTAATGCCCTGAGCTTAGTTTATTTGCTAGCAGATACACTACATAATAAAAACACTGCCTTCAATTTTTTTTATCCTTTAATGACATCAAATGTTTCCACGTCTCAACTCTCTGTGGCTGCACTTCCATTCAGATCAAGCCCTTGTGCTGCATTTTCAGACCTGTCTTGCTACTTGCCTTCTCCCCAGTAACAGAATATACTTTTCTATTCCATCACATTTATTTTTCATGTCAACTATATTTTCACAGTATTCTGAAAGTTTCCAAGGGAAGAGCCTCTGCTTATTTAACCTGTGAATCCCACAAAACCCATCTTCGCATTTCTGACACCTTTGCCACAGCACTGATACATGCCGCACTACACCAGAGACGCCGATTAGGCTAAAAATCACGGCAGCGCGGCGCTTCCACGCCGCTGAGCGAGACTCCCTTCCTCCACCCTCAGTGTGCCAAAGCGCAATTTCCTGAGAAAAGCACAGTGTCTGGAAAACCAGCTTTTGGAATGTCATTTCCCTTACCGATAGGTCTCACAAGGCCCCAGCACCCCCATTTCCCCACGCCTTGAGCCCTGAATCGCGGAGCAGCAGTCACCACGATTCACCCCAGGCAGGCGGGCAGGGCCGGAAGGGTTCCCGGTTACAACCGCCCCTCACATCTCCCTTCCCCAGTCCTGGTGACAGGCCCCGCGCGGCCGCGGCCTCCCGTACATAGCGCTGGTAGAACTTGGATAGCCGCGGCTTGCCGTGGTTGTTGAAGATGAGGATGGCTTTGATCATGGTGGGGCGGCGGCCGCCGGGCTCGCTGCCCCTGCTCCTTCTCCTGCCCGCCTTTCACGCCCCACTCTCGGGGCGGCAGCAGCTGGTCGCACTTCAACACGCCGCCTGCACCCGTTAGCAGCTGAACGTCCCAAAGCCGAGCAACGTAGCGCAACGTCCCGCCCCGTCACCTGACAGGAAGGCAGCGGCCCCCAAGGAACAAACCGCCTTGCGCAGCCATAAGCCCTCCCGCCGTGTAGAGTCACTTCCGCCGCCTCTGAGCGACTGCTCCCCTCTGGAGTAGGATGGCGGAAGTGGAGGAGCAGCCGGTGCTTGCTTCGCCTCAGAGCGAGGAAAGAAGCGAAGCCGGGGAAGAAGCCCCTGACTGCGGGGCTGCGGCGGGGGCTGCTGACGCAGTCCCCCCTCCGGCCGGGTCGCCGGGCACCGAGGAGGCCCCTGGAGACATGAAAAAGAAAAGTAAGGGGGCGAGAAGCCACCACCGGGGCAGGTGGGCGGGTCTGTGGATGACGGGCAGGTGTGCTGGCCAATCGGAGGGGGCGAGTGGGTGGCTCCGGCCAGTGGGGACGCAGTGTTGACGCTTGGTCATCCCCACAGTTGACGTCCTGCTGAAGGCCGTGGGCGACACCCCTATCATGAAGACCAAGAAGTGGGCCGTGGAACGAACTCGCACCATCCAAAGCCTCGTCGACTTCATCAAGAAGTTCCTCAAGCTAATGGCCTCTGAGCAGCTGGTAGGCGCAGCTGGTAGCCTGGCCTACACATCCCGGGGAGGGCAGGAATAGCCGTGGCAGGGAACTCTGCACACCCTGAGGCCGGGTTGTTTCACCTTGTAGGGATGCTATATGGCTGTAGACCACGGCTTTCGGTATACAGCTGGTGTAGGGACACCAGGAAAACTATTCAAAATACACACAGCTGTGCGCCTTGACATGAGCCATCGTGGTGCAGTTTGGATGTGCTCAGGTGCTCAACTCCATGCAACCTGTGGGCTTTTTGCAGTGTCTGTTCTTGTCTGATGCTGCCACACAGAGCTGTGTGCAGTGTGAAATGCAATGATGCATTTCAGTGAAAGGTTCATGTGCACAGTGTAATTGTAGAAGTCAGGCATACAGAAGTATTTGGGAAAAAGCCTAAAGTGTTTGGGGTTGGTGTTCTGAATATTGATGTCTGTTTTCTTCAAAATTTTTCAAACAGTTTCTTACTAGTAGGATTGACTTCTCTTTAAAATGGAGTACCTCGGAAACATTCCCAGTTTGGCAGCATATAACCAATATTGCATATGTGTTCCTTCATGTGCAGCCCAAGTGGCCTTCTGATAAAATTGGAAGAGCTGGAACAGAGTCCGAGATATGATTTTACTATTTTTGTGCTTAACAGGGATACATGCATTTCAATGCTTTCACTTAAGATGTAAAGTTAAAACTGGACTCATTAAAACAGTCAAATGTGTAGCCAAAGTGTAGACTAAATCACCCTGTTCTTGGTTTGCAGGCTCTGATTTAAGCACATAGGCATAAAGAGTTTCACTATGTATCTCTCTTATCTAGAAATCCTGAAGGGTTTGGTTTTTTTTCCCCAAGGCTTAGTATCTCAAAGAAGACTAATAGTTCAGGTATTTATTGTTCATAGACATTATCAACAGTGTTCATAGGTATTATCAACAGTTTAGTTCATTAACTCCCATCTCATTGTCTCGGGGGGGGGGGGAGAAATATAGGAGCATGGAGTCTTCCAGTGTGGTTTAAGCTTACAGCTATACTTCAGGAACAAAGCCCTAGGAATTTAATAACTCCTCTTTGGAAATAGCAGAGCTTACTGTACTACACATCACTATCTCACACTGCAGATTCCAAGGCCCTCTTAGACATTATGGACTAACTACTGTGTGCATGTATGTACGTTTGGCAGAGGAAGTGAGAAGGCTGACTTTAGAATAGAACAAAAAGTTTTGTAATTTCTGTGACTGCTGTTCTAACTGAGCAAATTTGGAATAGTGGGAATGGTTTGCATACTTGAAATGAGAGTAAAGACCAAAACAGTAGGTTCGTTTTGTGCTGCTGTGTGGGAGGCTAATGGGTCAGTTTGCAGCAGAAGGAAATCAGCACGCTTGCTTTGTGACAGCGAGTCACAGGTAGCTCCTGGAAGTCATGTTGCCCCTCCACACCAAAGTAAAAATACTAATTTGTGCTATTTTGGTGTGGACTCTAAAGATTATAAAATAAACGGTGAACAGCGGACAGGTTTACCCACTTCTGGCAGGAGAATGTTTATTCTGTGTAATCTGTGAGAGGTATGGGAGCTCTCCATCTTCTGTTTTCTTTCTCTTCCAGTTCATATATGTAAACCAGTCTTTTGCTCCATCTCCAGACCAAGAAGTTGGGACCCTCTATGAGGTGACTTTCTCCTTAAACATCCTTTCCAAATGTGCTTAGCAGAATTTGCTGGTGTACTTCTGGGACTTGAAAATTGTTACTATGCCTAGCTATGCTGGTGGTCTCTTACATTTAATATAATGTAGTTGATAATGACAGATGTGTATAAGTATGATTTAGAGAGACATGACTTCATACAATCCCTGTAAATGTATTCATTCACGTACAGGATGTTGTCATGCCTCCCATTATGATGGAGAGCTTTGTTACCAGTAACTATTCTATGACACAGTTATCTGGTGGGGGGGCTTTTTTGTTTGTTTTGATTCATGTATATGCTAGCCCGTGAATAATCTAACAGCCCTTATCTTGATTTCTTTTTTTTTTCTTGTAGTGTTTTGGAAGTGATGGCAAGCTTGTACTGCATTACTGCAAGAGTCAGGCATGGGGATGAATGAC
Organism: Neopsephotus bourkii; assembly: GCF_033783945.1. NCBI lineage: Eukaryota > Metazoa > Chordata > Aves > Psittaciformes > Psittacidae > Neopsephotus > Neopsephotus bourkii. The sequence goes on from NW_026902287.1 coordinate 267,322, forward strand.
AAGCAGTAGAATTGTTTAGGTGTTGTCTTCAAAAATGGAAAAGGGAGAAACTTTCTTAAATTTGGCCTGTAAATACACAGAAAGAAAGATTTTAATTTTTTTTCTGCTTAAATGTATAAAAATTATCCAGATGAGTAGTGTAAAAGAAGACCTACCTAGGCTATCTGATCATGGAACTTTTTTTTGATGTACATCTGAGGTACAGAAAAAAATTGTATTTGCCATCTATAAGATGGCGCCAGCTTCCTTGCTGCCAAATTCTGTTGCTGTATCTGAAGGGAAGCTATTTCATAGTTGTCTGGAGGGCTGACTAGACAGCTCTGTCACTCTATATGCTGTACTGAATATAAAAGTTCCTTTTTATTAAAAGGGATTTTATTGTATATGTAGCGTGGAATTCAGTTTACTTCTGACATGTTGTACATTCATTATGTGGATTCTATTATTTGTAAGGTCTTCATCTTGAATGTGAATTATCTTTTTTTTTCTTATAATTAATATGTAGGTGTTGGTATATAATCTGATTACCTCACACTGTGCCTTCATCATGTCATTACTATAAGTACCTTGTTTATATGGCACAACATAATGATAGATGTCAGAAATACTTTTCATCCTGCCCAAATGGTATAGTGTATGTTGAAAGCTGAAAATTGCAGCAGTTCCCAAGGTGCTTCTTCTGGCAGTGTTTAACAGCTAGTATCTTTATCTGAATGCTGCAGCTAGCTGTTGCTTTGGTTAATGAAGAAATAGATAGGAGTTGCTATAAACTTACCATCTATATATTCTCCTTTTGGCTGCTGTTATTTTCCTGTTTCATCAGCTGCATGTTCCTTCAACAAAATAGAATGCACTTTACAACATTCGCTAAATCCTTTATTCATTGCAGAGTTTGGATGGGCAGGATGGGGGTTTTTTTTGTGTGTGGATTTATTTTGTATATGTTGTACAATCTTCTGTGTTTTAAGCCGAATTAAATCAAATGTTAGCTCTTCACTTGCAGAGTGTTCTTATGCTGGAGGACAGTTTTGGTCCCTGGCACAAAACACTTCTTCAGTACATACAGGCAAAATGGCCTGTTCTAGGTTAAAGTGTCCTTGTACAATAGTCTTGAGCTGTTCATTGCTGTTTCATATGTAAGTGGCTCTTTCGTGGTCACTGCAACCTGTGTACCAGATTGTTTCCCTCCTTAGAGGACTATTGGTGAACTAATACTCAGCTTAACTTACTGGTGTTGCTGCAGTTTGCATGCATCCTGCATACATGGCACAGCAACACAGGCACGTGTTCTGCATACTTGCTTGATGTATTTTACCACTTCTTAAGTGGAAAACCCAGATTCATTGGATTAAGCTAACAAGGCAGAATTTGTTGTAAACTTAAATCTTCAAATAATGCATACTGTTGCTGTTTAGAGCCCTGATCTTAAGAAGATTTGTCTATTTAAGAGAACTGTTGTAGAGGTAAGCACTCTGATTCCGTCCTTTTGAGGAAATTCTCAACTAGTGAGGCCAGTGTAACCTTGCACAGCCACTAGAGGGTACACAAGGACAAAAGTATTTGCATTTTTTTTCAGATCATTTTTGTAATATGTCCACTTGCCAGCTTTACAAATATAAGTAGTTTGTTCTCCTGTGTGGCAGTATGTTTACCTAAGATAAGCTACTAGTCCGTCTGTCTTTAAAGAATGTTCTGTTGGTGCCTTTCACCTCATTTGATCTTAACAAATGAGACTACTGATATTCTGTAACTGTGCTCGTTAAAAATGATGCAAGAAAGTTGCTGGGGGTTAAGGGAGTTGCAAAGGGGGTTCTGTGGATATTTTTTATATTTTTTTAATGTCTTTTAATAAAAACCTAGAAGGTTTTAGAGGTGGAGGAGAGATATGGATCACTGTATCTTAACCAGCAAATGTTAGAAGGTTGTCCTTCATGTTGGGTCTATAGATAATTTCTATCCTCTGAAGTTGAGGTGGGGGGGGGGAGATTTGTCTTGAACCCTTCAAAGTCCAACATAACACCCACAGTAATGGTCTTGATTTCTTTTATTCACCAGAAGAGTTTTTGAACTTGGTAACTTACGCAGGTTTGAATCATAGAATAGTTTGGGTTGGAAGGGACCTTCAAAGGCCATCTAGTCCAACTCCCCTGCAATGAGCAGGGAATTATTAATTTATTTAAGGTTCAGCTTGTTCCTTGAACAGTACTTAATTACTGTTTGCTCCAGCATTTTTTCTGCTCTTAACTCTCCTCCGACTAATTATTTCTTGGCCCCTAGTTTACCAGTGTACAGTGACTGCTCACCTGATTGAGCTCTTGCTGTTCCTGAATGCTCTAAGTGGCTGTCTTTATTCTGTTCTTTTCCTTTTAATGACTGCCAGTTCCAATTCTGCTAATTCCCTCATGTAGCTTCAGTACCTTCTTTATAGAAAGAGTCCTCCTTTTTGCTGCTTTTCCTTGTAGTTTTCCACCTTTTCACCTCAGGGGGGTAGTTGGTGCTTGTTTATCTCTGGTAATTCCTTAAGGACCATGGGCTCTCCATCTGGAGTCAAGGTGCGACTGGTTTAAGTGGTAAAAACTTTTTCTTGTTCATATTCTTAAATAACAGTTTTGGCTGCAAACATGGCAAGTAAATAATGTGTTGGATGAACAAATTATTAGCAGCACAATGCTTGTAGAATTTGCAAAAGATAAATGTTGCAAATGATGTGTTAAATCTCATATATATTTAAAAGTGACAGTTGTGGCATCTAAAATAATAGATTAAATTAAAGGCTTTCAAAGGTATGTACTTAACCTCTTTAAAAGGAAAATTCCAGTAAATCAGAACTATCAGAAGCTTAAGCAGAACATAAACAGAGAACATGTTCTCTGTATTCACTATGCCTTAAGCAAAAGTGTTGACTGTATAGTTTAAGTGATTTTAAACAGAGGGAGGAAGAAGATTATGAAAGTAAGGACTGTCGTTTTGGGCAAATCTGTGCAAGTTGCACAGGCACAAAAAATTTTAAAATAGTGTAGTTATTTAAGAGTGCTGTGTTCTACCCAAATATGCTACAGTGCTGAGATACCAATATTTATGATGTGATTTAATTCACTTTATGTAATTAATTAACAGAACTGGCAAATTGATAAAATCAGTAAATTTTAAAGATTTATATCTGAAGGTAAGTATTGGAAATGAAAACTATTATACTGTTTTTATGAAAGACAGTACTTCACAGCTTCCTAATACTGGAGAACAGTGCTATGCAAAATTCAGTTATCCTATTTCCAAGATAACAGTCACCAGCTTCAAACCTTAACTGGGGGACATTATTTGTATTAATTATTCAGATTAAAGACTAGCATTAATTATAAATTTATAATTTGTAGGTTGAACTAGTCATAAAAGCACATGAAAAAAGTGAAATTATAAAATACAATGATGTCATCTATGTGCATATTGAGCAAATGTTATTTTTACTTTTAAGCTTTGAAGAATTACTGCTAAAATAACTTATTAACAGAAGATATCCCTGCAACATAATCTTGGATGTACTGATCTACAGTAAATTCCAGGTGGGGGTGGAAATTCATACATCCACTCTGCAAACTCCTTCTGAACTCTAAGACAGGTTCTTTTTATCCATTGCTGCTGTTCAGGCTCATTTTGCAGATCAAATTCTGCTTTTAGTTGCACAAGCTTTTGGCTTATGCTAGTTGTAACTATCCTGAAGTTTAATTGCTCTTCAGGGATGTTGTACAAAGGTTACTCAAGGCATTATCATACTACAACATTGTCATACTTGCAAATGAGACAATAAAGAGGGAAAAATGCCTCTAACACTGGGGTTTTCATGGTTATTGTGACTATTGCAAGCTTACATAAATGCCATGTGCTTTAAAAATGGTGTTTCAGCATTGGTTTGTATTGGATCGTCAAGAGAAGAATCTGACAAAGCATGTTAAATGCGATTGTTGTCATTTGCAGAGACCACACTTCAGCTTTGCATCATACTTTATATGCTGCCAAGGCTAAAAATCACAAAGTTCTACACTATGTTTTTCTTGTACCTGCTTTGCACTTGCTTCAGTAACCATAATGACATGAGGTGTGAAGTGCATCTCACTATATTTCAGTCACAAAACGTTTGGCTTTATGCCAAAATACCTAGAGAAACAAAAACTCATGAGGGATTGTTTCCTTCTAAAATAAGTAGTTAAGAAAGGTTAAAGGAATCACATTGACTTAAGAGGCCAAAATAAGTATGTTAAAAGCTTAGCATTAAGCCAGTCACACTACATCTTAAGTCACTAGACTCAGTAGCGCTGGAAGTTTTCTGCAGCACTGTAGCTCAGTCATCTGTACAGTTAGTTGGTAGAACAGTTGCTGGCACAGACTTTGGCCTGTGCACAATTTAGGAGTTGGCAAGGGACCATTTCTGGTGGGCACTTTGAACATTACCAGCCTGTTTGTGAGGTTAGAAGATAAATATTGTGGATACAAACTACTCTGCAAGTTGGCCTCTGCGCCAGGGAGGCGAGATTCTATCCCTTGTATATACATTAAGAATTAAGCTTGAGGGAGAAAGATGTTGTCCCTCTTCAAATTTCAGGAGCATTCTTGGAATTTTTTTAAGTGCTTCTCCAGCTTACCATCCGTCATTGCATATATGCTTGCTATAAGTGCCTGCAATATTTTTTGTTAAGGAAGAAGATTATAGATGGTGAGGAAGTACTACTTGTGTATCTCAATTCACTCATACTTTTGCTTATTAAATGTAGTTGACAAATATTAGTAAGATTTAGGGAAAAGTACAGAGTCTCAGTGTCTTTGCTATCGTCTCGTGGAGTAATTTCACATGAAAATATATATATATGTGTATCAGTTGGACTGAGTGAATATAGTGTCAAAATATAATTGTGTGGAGGGCTTGAGCGTTAAGAATGTTTGAGTTGCATGTTCAAATGGCAAAAACCAGCATATGATATTAAAAATCAGCCTGTGACGTTAAAGCAGGCAAAAACGTGTTTTCCTCTAGCTCAGTTTGGTAACAGAACTAATAAACCTAGCAGCTTTTGGGAACTAAAATGGACTAAGAGCTCATCAGCTCTGAAAGAGGAAACCTCAAAGAAGAAAAGGTCTCCAAACAGAAAACTACACTGTAAATAGTGCTGCTACTGAGGAGGCTACCCAGTGCTTAAGCTTTCTCACATAAATACCACAAATTGAAAGAAACCAGTTTATTTTAAAGTTGGTTTTTTTTTTTTCTCACAGAAAGAAATGTCTATATTTTATTTATAACACATGCATAGTGTACTAGCCTCCCACCAAAAGTCGACCAAACTGATTTTTTCTGAGAGTCTGTTCTGAGCTGTGTGGTTTAATGCCTCACAGTTCTTCAGTGTGGTTTATTTTTTAACTTCAGCAGTACACATGCTGTTCAGTGTTCAGTGTTTTCAGCATAAGGCATGTCTTGGTATGTGGAGCCCTTGTTTCAATCACTGAATACTGCATTTTGTAGTCTGATGATGTTTCACTGCATCATCTATGCTTGATACGATCTGTTCTTGGGCTTTTTTGGTGAACCACTGTGGAAGCAGCAGGTTCTCATGCAAAATCTGTTGTGTACTAAGGGATCAATCTTGTTTTCCTGGTTATATCAGTGCAGTGCTGTTCCACAGCCCCAGAAGGAGTCATCCCACTTGGATGTAGGGCTCCCTAATCAATTAGCTTGGTCTTTCAGATCAGTCTCTGGGAACTGCTGCTTCACAGTGCATTGCTTCCAAATAGCAATCTGAATGACGTCCGCAACAAACATTTACTTACATTCCCTCCTGATTATAACCTGAAAGGTGGTATCTGAGCAATCGGTGTCCTTCCAGGAGTCCAAAGACCTTCATGTGAAATAAAAAGGACAGAACTCCAGGCATCGTAGACTGAAGCACTTTGGTTTTCAGATGCAAGATGCAGATGTTAAATCATATAAAGCTTAAAGGAAAAGTCAGTAACCCTTTTGTAATGCTTTGGGACTACACAACACAATGTTCTGTTTCAGTAAGGTGACTTTCCTTGCTGCAGATTATTAACCTTTTGTCTCTATTATGATCAATGTGACAAAACGTTCTCTTCTCTTAAGCTTCCTCAGAGTCATGTAGCCCCAAAACTTGCACTACAGCTGCAGATCCAGATTTTCTCTTTAAAAAGTGATCTCTATAGATGTAAAGAAACTTTGGAGAACAGAGACAATGCCATTGGTAAAAGGGTAAAAGTCATAGGATCTGGAGGAGGAGAGGTAAATTCATGGAATCATAGAACAGTTAGGGCTGGAAAGGACCTTAACATCATCAAGTTCCAACCCCCTGCCATGGGCAGGGACACCTCACACTACCATGTCATCCAAGGCTCTCTCCAACTCAGCCTTGAACACCCGCCAGGGATGGAGCATTCACAACTTCCTTGGGCAACCTCTTCCAGTGCCTCACCACCCTCACAGTAAAGAACTTCCTGATATCCAATCTAAGCTTCCTCTGTTTAAGTTTTAACCCATTTCCCCTTGTCCTATTACTACAGTCCCTAATGAAGAGTCCCTCCCCAGCATCCTTATAGGCCCCCTTCAGGTACTGGAAAGCTGCTATGAGGTCTTCACGCAGACTTCTCCAGGCTGAACACCCCCAACTTTCTCAGCCTGTCTTTATACAGGAGGTGCTCCACTCCCCTGATCATCCTCGTGGCCCTCCTCTGGACTTGTTCCAACAGATCCATGTCCTTTTATGTTGAGGACACCAGAACTGCACACAATACCCCAGGTGAAGTCTCATGAGAGCAGAGTAGAGGGGCAGGATCACCTCCTTCAACCTGCTGGTCACGCTACTTTTGATGTAGCCCAGGATATGGTTGGCTTTCTGGCTGCAAGTGTACACTGAAGCCAGCTCATGTTCATTTTCTCATTAATCAGCGTCCCCAAGTCCTTCTCTGCAGGGATGCTCTGAATCTCTTCTTTGCCCAGCCTGTAGCTGTGTCTGGGATTGTTCTGACCCAGGTGTAAGACCTTGCACTTGTCATGGTTAAGCTTCATGAGGTTGGCATCAGCCCACCTCACAAGTGTGTCAAGGTCCCTCTGGATGGCATTCCTTCCCTCCAGCGTATCAACCGAACCACACAGCTTGGTGTCATCAGCAAACTTGCTGAGGGCGCACTCAATCCCGCTGTCCGTGTCAGCGACAAAGGTGTTGAACAAGACCAGTCCCAACACTGATCCATAAGGGACACCACTCGTTACTGTTCCCTAACTGGACACTGAGCCATTGACCACAGCTCTTTGTGTGTGGCCATCCAGCCAGTTCTTTATCCACCGAATGGTCCACCTATCAAACAGATGTCTTTCTAATTTAGAGACAAAGATGTCATGTGGGACAGGTGAATTCTCATTAATGGGTTGAAGTGCTATTATCTGTCCAGGCTGACAGACCAAAGAGACACAGTATAGTTGTTTGTCACAACAGACTGAGGATTCAAACATCTTGGATCCCACATATGACTAGCCCACAATTTCTGTTTGGAATGACAAGATGCATCATGAAGTCTTCAGACTCAGACTACATATTCAGGTTCAATACATGGTGCAAAGTGTCTAACACTAGAGATCATTAATTCTGTCAATCTTAACTGAAAATTTTCCTCAATAGGTTAGGAGAAAAACCTTGTTACCTGCGTCCCAGTAGGAGGTGAGGTGCCAATGTATGCTCTGGCACTTCAGCTGGTCTCTGTTGGAGTGAGATTTCATGTCCAATGGTTGCTTGGAATGCTTACACCTGACTTTTGGATAATAGTTGGGTGGTTTGGCATTTGTCCGTAAAACAAAGTTTCTGTGGTTAAAGCCCAAACTCACATTTCCCAAGGCAAGGTTTTATCTGCCAAGGTATCGACAAGAATGGTTTATTGGTCAAATTCAAGTCATGAGGAATGCAAGAATGACTCACTTTCTGTGTGAACCCTCTGAGGTTCTGTGCTTTCCACATGGGCTGTGTAATGTGAAATACGGGAAAAATCTTTAGACCTTTAGATGCTTCTCCCCTGAAGCCACAGGCTTGCTCTTTTTCTGTAGCATGATAAATATATATCCACTTTAGGGACCGTGGTGTTTTATACAGGAGTATGAAGTACTTATGTGTCTTTCTGCAGATGTCATAGCATCTTGCAGGTTCAGGAGCACTGAATGTGATTACATATCTCCTCCAATAAACACCAAGGCCTGCCACCATTAAGCAGAGGTCAACAGCTCATTTGTCAGAGAAACAAGGTAATGAGACCCTGATTACAGGAACTAGCAAGTGTAACTCTTGCAGAATTATATAATGGGATATTTTCTCCTTTAGCCACACAATGGCTGTTATCAGGGCTGGGGTATCCTAGTCGTGTTTCAGAGACTTGGGATGGTCTTAGAAAGTGACCTTAAAAAGTGCTTGAAATCATCACAGTTCTCTGTTAACACACATGCACACACAAACACAACTTCTTTAAAAAGGGGCAATAATGTTGGCTCTGCTTTCTGTGTTTCAGGACGGGTTCTGGACCCTGGCAATGTACCTATTCAGTGCATTTATTCATAATTCACTCCAGCGTACTAGACCCCAGCCCCACTTAAATCTATGGGAGAGTATTCTCAACTGCAGTGAAGCCAGAAGTTCCTCCAGCCTTTCAAGTTGTAGCTATTGTATTCATGGCACCTCTTTTTCTCACACCTACTTCATGCACAGATCAGGATTAGAGAAGAGAAAGCAGCCACACTAGCAATCATTTGTTGTAACTGTCTTTAAGGTAGTTGCAAACTGCCGCTATGGTGAGCACCTTTAGATCTCAGAGCTACAGCAGCCCATACAACCAATCTGCTTACTGCTATCCCCACAATCATCAGCAGACCTAAATAGGTGAACTCTTTTTTTTTCTTTTTTTTTTTTTTAAGAAAAGATGGATTTTTAAAGCACAATTCTATGATGTATGGTGAATTCGGCTGTCAGAATTCATGACTAATAAACATCCTATTAACAGCTGGACTAGAAATCACAGAATCAAATAATGGTTATTGTTGGGGGGGACCTTAGAGGTCATCTGGTTCTAACCCCCTGACTCCTTTTGTCCCATTCATTACATTTCTAGGTAATAGAGGCCACAGTAGCCTGTCTGCAGAGCGCGCAGTTTTCAAGGAACAGCACTTTCCACAGGCAGGCTGTATTATGTAACCTCCAGCAGCAATTTTCTGTGATACTTTGATACCACTTTGGTTTGTTTTGCTTTTAAATAGAAGCTTCTAAGTGTACTTTTGTAAGGCTGGACTCAAATTAATACTTCTCTGCTTCGGCTTATCTGCCTGAAAGCTTCTTCTTCTGTGATACAAGTAATGGAGGTAGCGGTGGACCATGCTTCATAAGCCCCAAACCTTGTTGAAAGGGGATGAAGATGCACACACGAAGAGGCCTGGCAGGGAGAGGGAGAGCTGCGAGATCATATTCCTTCCACCGGGGATACCAGAGAGCCAAACGCTTCCCCGCCCACCCAGGATGTTAAAAGCGAGTCTTGCCAGGGTCGCTGGAGGGACTGGCGGGGATGCAGGAAGGAGGTAGAGTAGGACGCAGGGACAAGGACAGGGGCAGTAGCAGGGGAAGAGGCAGGAGAAGGAACAGGGGTAAAGGCAGGGGCAAGGGCAGAGACAGGGGCTGAGGCAGGCGGTGAGAGGCGCGCCCCTGTAGCCAGCTCAGAGTGCCCCCACCCGCGGGGGTCGGTGGCCCCACTCCCGGGGACGGGCACGGCTGGCCACGGTCCCGCCCGCCGCCGCCTGGCCCCTCCGCCCGCCGGGGCGGTGGCAGGCTCCCGTCGTGCCTCCCAGTACATAAAGGGAGGTGGCGGGGGCCGGCCGCGGGCAGCGGCTGACGGCGAGTGAGCAGCCTGTGCAAATGGAGCTGCCGGCGGTGATGGAGCAGCCGGTGCAGACGGAGATGTGGAAGGCGCAGAGCCTGGAGGAGCTGGTCCGCATCCTCCACCGGCTATTCGCGGAGGACAAAATCTGCGTGGAGGAAGTACAGGCACTGATGGAGTCGTACGAGAGCAACCCCGAGGAGTGGCTGCAGTACGCTCAATTCGACCAGTACAGGTACAAACCACCCCGGAGCAGAAAGCCTCCGGTGCCGCGCCGCTCACCGTGCAAGCGGAGCCAGCGGAAGGGCGAAGTCGCGAACGGGAAGCGAGGACCGCGGGGATGCAGAGCAGACGCACCACTACCACCCTCTTCCCCATCCCGACCCGGCCGACGGCCCCTCCGGCAGCGTTCCGACATGGGCAAAGGGCAAAGGCCCCCGGGGGGGGTCCGCGGTGGCCAGCGGCAGGGCCGGGGCGGGGAGCGGGCGGGGCGGCAGCGGCCAATTGTAGCACCGGCGGGCACGGGCGGTGGCTGCCCCGCACCCGCTACCGGCGGTATCATGTGTGCACCCCCACCGGCATCACAGCAGGGCCGGGATGCCGCGGGGGTTGCGCGGCGAGCCGGGGCGCGGAGCAGACCGCACCGACCTGCGTGTTCGGTGTCCGCAGAAGAGCAGGTGCGTGCCCTGCCGCACCGGTGGGTCGGGAGCCGACTGCACCCCACGCTGCAGCCCCTTACTCCTCTGGGGTTTTTTGCTGCTTGCCGGGAGTGAGGCAAATACCCGCGGGGGTTTGAAGTCACTCCTACTTGCTAACAACTGATTTATCCCGGCCATTGGTGGCTGCCCCGTCTCAGGTTTCAATATAAATACATTTTATTTGAGCACTTCGTTAAGAAAACAGAAAAAACTAACCACCACCACGAACAAAAAACTCCAAAACGTTTAGCCTTACTTTCATGAAACCATCACTCTGGCTTGACTTTCTTAGCCTTGTTTCACCTCGTGTTTACTATCCCCCAGTCGGAATAAAACACAGAATTTGCAGCAGGGCACAGGAAACTAAGAATCAGAAAAACAAAGTGTGCTAACATTAGAAGTATGTATGGCTGCCGTAGTTATTTTTTTTTTTTCTCCCCAGCCGAACCCATACAGAAATAACAGCACTTGAAAAGTTTGGTCAAATGCCAGAATTGATTGCTTATGTTCTGGCGTCACAGGAAAATATGTCTATCTAAAATATGAGCAAATTGTGGATGAGGTGAGAGGCAGCATATGGACATACATGTTATGCTTTGAAAGTAATCTGTTATGAGCCTCCTGTCTTGAGTAGAATAGTGTGGTCTTGCAGGAAAACTAATTAAAAACTGACATCAGTGCCCTTTCTGTGTGCTCTGCTTGCATCCCCTAGCTGAGAGTGAGGCATCCTGTAATCAGTGTAAATATTTGCTTTACTTGGCAAAGTAAGGTGCAAATAGTCATAACTAAAGCTGAAATGGAATCAGAAGGTCCCACTCAGTTACTTGCACTATAACAGCTAGAAGCACCAGCCCCAGATCAGAAGAGCTGCACTACAGAAAGTAATGTGTAGGGCAAAATCCCAGTCCCTTCTCAAGTGAACTTTTCAGTATAACAAGACAAGCAGCAACCCAGGGAGGCTTGCAGGAGTGTGTACAAGGGAACAACCATAGGATGTTGCTATTAAATGTATTTTCAAGCCCTGAGAGCAAATCACAGTCTAGAATATGCCTATCAGTAGAAGCATTCAGCACCAAGCTTATGCCACCTGTAAGACAGCACATGAAAAATCTTTTTAGGAAATCTTGGCTGGATAAACTTTGTTTAGAAGTAGATGCTGGCAGGAGTTATCCCACAGGTGCTTTATCAAGACACAAATGCCGCAGTACAAGACATAGAACTTTCAGGATCAGACTAGGAGAACCATGGACAAAAAGGCCAACCTCTTATTTCTTTTTTGGCTTTGTACAAATGAGTGCTGCATAACAGAAGGAAAGCCAAGAATATTTGAAAAGGAAATGCAGAAGAATGTAACCATTTATTTTTCTTGTTCCACTGCAGGCCTCTGTTTCTAATTATAAGCCAGATGCTGAAGTGACTTCATTCAACAGCTATTTTGATTTGATCCTGTCTACCACCCTAGTCTCAGACTCACAGTTCCCAGACTCCAATAGTCTATGCAATCCAAAAGCAATATGATTATAAAATATCAAAATTACTTTTTTTTTCCCAGAAAAAAGAACTCTTACAAAAAAAAAATGAAGTTCAAAATACAAGTTTGGTGGGTTTTTTTTCCAAGTATAACTTGGCTTTCAAGAAAAGGTAGAAAAAGCTTATACATCACAATCTTCCTTCATAAACATGTTTGTATTATTTTGTCTTTTGTAGACCTATCAGTATGGTAAAATGCAAACACTTTGTATTTCAGGTATACAAGAAATCTTGTGGACAGTGGAAATGGGAAGTTCAACTTGATGATCTTGTGCTGGGGTGAAGGGCATGGCAGGTTCGTATCCAAACACTATGGGTTTAGCAAACCGATAAAAAGACACCATATCTTTCACTGTCATAAAAAGGAGGAAAATAATCAGCCCTCTGGGAACTATTGGAAAGCATCTGGAATCAAAACAAAGGTACTGGTATAGCAGTCCTGAATATTTGCTGTATCTTTTGCAGGTTTGTATGTCATTGACATCTTTAGATCACTCTTTTGGTTTTCTACCAAATCTAACCTTCTCTTCTGTCAGAGGAAGAAATACAGTGGGTTCCATGGGTAGCAGGGACTGTTCAACAAGTTCCATGCAACACTTGGCTGCAGAAGCAGGACTTGGTGGCATTTACGTAGTCTTTGTTCTTTGTAAGGGTGCTTAAATCCTGCCTCTATGACAAGATGAGAAAGGTAGGTTTGGGTCAGGACTGCAGGCTGTGAGGAGAGAAAACCTTTCCAGGAGCGCATAGCTTTCTTTAGGTTCACACATCACACCTCCTCCCTCAAAATGGACCACACTGCTGATGTGGCCTCCTGAGTTGTATATACAGATGGTACAGTACGTTGTGTAGTCCTACAGATGTGAGGGCAGGATCTGTCCCTTGGAGGTCTTTCACAAAATTTTGGCTAAAATAAAATATAGAATTAAAAAAATTGCAGGTTTTGGTTGATTATTCTCACATATAAATAGAAAACCTAAGGAGATGTTGGACCATTTTTTTGTTTGTTTTAACTGAACATGCAGTTGAGCATTTACAGTATTTATCTAGGGGATGCCATGATGTCAGAGGAACATAGGAATTGACCCCACCACCTCTACTCCTTCAAGGCTATGCTCACAAAGCCTGTAATTTATGTCAGACTGTGTTTCAGTTGAATGAGTGTTTGCTAGAGCTAAACTGGACAGAAGGATATAAGGAAGAATATAAGGAATATAAGGATGTAAGGAAGAAGTTCTTCCCTATGCGGGTGGTGAGGCACTGGAACAGGTTGCCCAAGAAGTGGTAATGTTCCACCCCTGGTACCCCTGGTAGTGTTCAAGGCCAGGTTGGACAGATCCTAGAGTGACATGGTCTGGTGTGAGGCGTCCCTGCCCATGGCAGGGGGGTTGAAACTGAGTGATCTTAAGGTCCTTTCCAACCCAGACCATTCTGTGATTCTGTGATTCTATGACTAAGACCACAAGTTGTTTTTGCTTCCTGCATACGGAGGATCAGATTGTTCTCATGGCTTGTGGAAGGAGTGTGACAATGTGGCATTTGTGAATTGCTCTGTGCCTGAAGCAAACTGCTCTCTTGGCATCTCACATTTGTTTACTGAAAACAGTAATGAACAAGAACCAAGTTTTTGACTGAAACTCATTAGCACTGTATTTCTGGGAGGATCAAATTCTCCCTTTTCCATCCCCCTGGATGAGTGGAGAGTTCTCTCTTTTTCCTAATCACATTGACTTCTGTAACAGTCCTCTACTTAAAATGCCCAAACAACCCTGAACTACTTATCTAGCCCATATGTCTCCAAATGTAGCAATTAAAACATACTTCAGATCAAGCAAGCAGACAAAACATAACAGATCCTGCTGGTTTGTTCATGTTTTGCCAGACTAGAGAAATTAACAGCTTAGTGCAGCTGGTTGTGCTTAGTACTACCAGAGCAAGAGGTACAGGACTTTTTTTTTACTCAACAAATGTCTGTGCACTCCAGCAGGAAAGAGACCATAGAAATTAAGCAGATGTAGCTCATTTCTCCCACATTTTAGGATCTGCAAATACCAGGTATACTTGCAAGCTTATACGATTCTCTGCCTGAGGTCATTTTGTTTCTTGACCAACGAGAGTTTTTGTGTTCTGAAGACTTTTTCTGTCCTCTTCCCTCCTCCAGGCTTCCTTTGATTTTCTCTGTGTAAGGCCATAGATGATTGAACAACATCTGACTCTCCTCCAAGTGCTGCTCTATGTGAGCTTATCACAATGCATTTCCATCAGAGGAGTTTTAAGTAGGTGAAGTAGGCATACCTTAGCCACTGTGAATGTTTTTTTCCTAAGACTTTTGTGCATAACCTGTGTGCAATAGCACTTGATTCTACGGCTATGTCCAGATGCAATATGCTATGCCATATGTCCTGAAATTGCTGTACTAAAATTGACTATGTACATCACACTGAGTTTGGTTATTCCTTTCACATGTATAGCAGCATCCATGATCACACCGACTCACACTGCTTTATGAAGATCCTCCAGGGAAATCTAAAGGAGACTCTGTTCGAATGGCCTGAGAAAAAAGGGAATGGTGAAATGATTAAGAAATCAGAACGAGTTTTGAGGGAAAATCAATGTGCCTACATTAATGGTAAGTTATTAAGCTTGTTTTGACAACTGCCCATCCATGACTTATTCCTAACAGAACAGTTCATCTGCTCTCTAGTCTCCTATCTTTAACAGTGTAATACTAATGGCTTTATGCACAGTTTAGGAATGTGACTATCTAGATTCTGCACAAACATGTTCAGTAAACCAAACAAAACCATGTTCTTTTAACTCACTCTTAAGTCACTGCAGCTATTGCTTGATACTTATATATGCTGGGTATCTCCTCTAGACCAAACAGCCTTCAGCATTGTGTCCCTAACACCTCTCTGAAATTACATGGGACAGGGGTTCTCAAACTCAGTTGGGTTTCCCTGCCTAAGCAGATCTTTCCAGTGCAAGCAATTGCACCCTGTGTGCACCTGATCCAAAGCTTCCTTAGTTGTTTTAAACAAATTTGGTATCCAATTCTCTGAGGTGGTTTGGATCTCTGCCGTGTTTTATAACAGATGTTTTGGTTTCAAAGAAACACGTAAAACAAGTAGAAGGAAAACACGTGAGTGTTGATTGCCCAAACTACTTCAATAGTGGGTGACCCTCATGCTTCTATGGCATGCTTCTTGGTCGCTCTGTACTTTAAGGTTAGAACCCACAGTGTTTATTTGAGTTTCCCATTAGATGAGCACAGATTTAGGACTTTTTTTCCCCTATGTCCACAATTTAGGTAAACTATGTTAACGACACTTAGGGCTTACACTTCAAAAGTATCAGAGTTAAGAGTGTACTCAAGATTCTCAGGGTATCATGCCTGTGTTGCACAATACAGGTCCAGGTATTATATAGCATATTAATTCAAGTACAAAGGCCTTAGTTGTTTTTACAGCAGGGTCATAAGTTTAAATTCCAGGTCTTTTAAGTAACTCAAAAACTCAACTTTAGTGTAGAATGGAAATTAATTGTTTCATAGATGTGATTCTTCATACCTTACATTTTTATGTAACAGCTTGATTTCTACTCCACCATCACAGGGTGTGCCATTACTTCGTTAGTAACCACACAGTGAACAGTCGTGTTCAGTTATACTTGCTATTCAGCTAAGCTTGGAAGTATGCCAGACACTACTAATTTGTCACCTTAGTCAAAAGAGCAGACAAATGAGAAGCCTGTTCTCCAAACTAATAAACTGGAAGGATTAATTGAGAAACAGATGCCTGTAGAGAAGACAATTACGTCTCTGTCTGGAAGTGCATGCCCCAAATACACGTAGCTGACTTTTAATTTGACTGATGTCCTTGTTTCCAGGCTAAGAGCTAGCAGTATGAAAATTTCTTCCCTGTAAAACATCTTGCTAATTCTTAGAAACTCAAACCTTCCTGCTTTTGGAGGAAGCTTCCTCCTAGGAACAGCAGCATCTCCTGGGAAAGCAAATAAACTTGAAGCCCTTTGGGAGTGATAGCTGGAAAACTAGTGACAGCATGCCCTTCCTTAAGTTTCTCTGGGTTTCTGTGGGCCTTTATCCTGTAGAAGATAATCCAGAAGTTACATGAAGTATGGAGAGCAATAACTTATTTTGAATTACCACTGTATTTAGGAATCTGTGCCGGAGAACAGCAGTCAAATTCACTGTACTCGGTTACCTGTTGCCCATAAAAATGCAGGCGTGCCTGAGGGGCTTGCTTGGAAGTTTCTGTCCAGAAAGCAGTTTTCCAGGTGTCTGAGACCTCATTACATATTCTCAGTAACACAACCTCTTGTTTCATGCCCTCGCTGGTGTAGACTCCATTGGCCTGCACCGTGTGGAGAACATCAGCCACACAGAGTCTGCCGTTAGCCTGCATTTGTACAGCCCGCCCTTTGACAGCTGTAACACCTTTGATCAGAGGACTGGACACAAGCACAAAGTCAAGATGACCTTCTACAGCCAGTTCGGGGAAAGGACTCACTGTGTAAGTATGAGTTGACACGCTGCCCACCTGGCCCTGTGCTCTCAGTCCCTGTGAGGATAAGGGCGAGGGCCTGTCCTCCTACCTACCCAGGGCAGAGCACCAGTTCCCCAGGACAGGCAGCAGGAAGGTCCAGCAGCCCTGCCTTTCCTGGGGCATCCCCATCTAAGACCAGCATAAAACTTGTTTACAATACTACCTGATTTGTCAGTTTGCACTTCCCCCGTGTGGAGCTGACTGCTTGGTGGCTTCCTCCCCTTCACCAGCAGGAAATCAGTTCCAAGCAGAGAGGAGGATTACCGAGAATTCTGTCAATAGCTGAGTATCTGCAGGCAAAAAATGATAGTAAATACAAGCCAGCCAATGGAAAACTGTGAAGCAACTATGTTGTTTTGGCCAGCTGAAGTCACGTGTAATGCTTCCTGCTCAAACTGTTCTGCCAAAAAGCAGCACATTTCAAGCCATTAGTTCAAAACCTTGTAACTTACTGCAAAGAATTTTTAATAGATTTAATTGAGTTCTTTGAAACAAAATCTTTGACACAGAAAGACATTCTCTGAGAGTAAAAGTAGGCCTTTTGGCTGTCGGCTGCATTCTTGAGCAGTGGTGGGATATTATTTGGGTAGAAAAGCAATATTAAGATTGGTTTCGGGGAACCTAGCTAGGACATCTGGGAGAGTTTAATCAGGTTCCTTTTAGCACTATTCCATGCATTGAGAAACTTAACTACTTACATGGGAAGAAAAGACAGATTCTTGATGTTCAGCCACAGACGTTCAAGGACTGTTTGGTTTTGTTAGATACAGAGCAATTTCACCTTTCACTGAAGCCAGAAATTGAGTGCTTGGGCGTTTCCCAGAGTGAGCCTTTAGTAGGATACAGCTGGAGTTTTACATAATTGATGAGTACCATGTAAATTATTTCTTTGAAGCTTATCACATTACATGATTTACCAAACAACTGAAATACAAACTTTGACCTTCCCGAGTTTGAAAGGTCTTTGAGAAAGTAAATTTAAATTTGTATTCAGATTTTAGAGGAAAATTAGCATGGAAAAATGCTGAACAAAATTCATGCAAGAGTTCAATGTTTGCTTGCTTTCTTTTTGTTTTAAGTATTTATTAAATATGAGGTGTGTCCAATAACAAGCAAGACTAGATGTTTTGATTTGGGCCATTTTCTTGCTCTTGACGTGTAACTATCTAGCAGCGCTTTTACCTTTAGAGTGAAACCAGATCTGGCTTTCAGGAAGGAGGTAAATCGTAATCATTGTGTCTCTTTCATGAATTCCTGTAAATGGAATTCCAGTAAGGGGGAAAGAGGTACTGAGTCTGAGCCATACCGCTGCCTGAAATGACTTCACATACAAAAACCTTCTGGTCTCAGTGAGGGTTTCTGGAAAGCTGACTGGAAAATCAAATTTTCTTCTGCTTACCAGATCTCAAAAGGATGTAGGAAAACAGAGAGCTCTAAGTTAAAAATACAGAAAGAGTAATGTAAAATACACTGGTGTATTTTACACTTTATGAGTGAGATATCTGCCTACCTAAAGCACATTCAGTACTTCCTCTTTGTCATAAATTTTTTTTGCAGGTAAAACACACAGCTGAATTCCTAGTGGCTTCTGGTCACAATAAAGTCTTAGTTAACTAACTCTCCAGTAAATACATAGTAAATTATATAGGCCTACTAATTATTATGGTATGTAGTATGTCCAGCGACTTCCCACAGAAGTAACTATTTACACAGTTTGGGTACAAACCATGGGAACACCAATGTAAAAGTTCACTGATGAGAAACCAGTTTTGTCTTGGGTGTCACAGCACATCAATTCCCGCTGCCCAGAATTTTGCTGGGGTAGGAGGCCTCTTTCTGCAGCCCGTCTTCCAAGCTGGATTTTCAAGCAGTTTCTGTAAAATGAAGTAGGGCAAAGTACTGGGGAGAGAAGATAGTCTGAAGGAGGAAGCACTCCTCTGCTGTCCCTTCTGCGTGGGCTTACCTGTGGTCACACAGAGTCAGTGGACAGAGTGACTTTCTCAGGTGCCTTCTGTCAAGCTCTGTAGGACTAAACATAAATGCATTAAGTGTTTTAAGGTACTGAGCTGCTCTGGGAATTAAGGTCCCTGCTGAGAAAATGAAGTAGGCGGTGTCTGTCTCTTTCCGTAAAACAGTTACCTCTCTTCTTTCCTTTTAGGCGACAGCAGTGCCACAGGAGAACAACTGAGAAGCACCAACATGCATTTGCATGAGACCTGCTGAATGTTTAACTGGGGACAGAAGATTTGCATGGCTAAGGCTGGCAGCCAGCTATATTTCTATACCTTGTACATAGGAGTACACTAGGGCAGCTTCCAAGCCATCCGCATTTCCCCCAAGCAAATGCTGATTATGGGACACTAAGATAACTAGTGCCATAAACTACTTGAGAGGTTAGATGCCTTTTCTTAGGCTTTAGTCAGAATTAAGTAGTTTGTTTTCTGATTCTAGCCTCCTTTTAATTCCAATTCTGATACCACACTGCAAATATCAGAAATAGAGTTTATAAACATCATCTGACACTACTTAATAGGTGCATCAGTATGTATGCTCTCAATGTAATTAATAACTGTATAAACTTCTAAGCTTCCAGTCACTTGTGCCTATGGGGATTACACTAGATACAACTAACAGCAGCTTCCTGTTTGTTTTTTTTTTTTTAATTAAGCCTTTTAGGTTTTAGTGCTGTACGCCATTTTAATAGTTTTATGCATTTTTTACTTTTTGTTTTTTAGAATTTCATTTGTCAGATCTTGCTCTAAATAGCAGCAGTGAAATGCTTCATACACAATGATTTTCAAAACTGGGCAGAGTTTTGGGTTTTAAATAAGACTAATCATACTTAATTCAGCTCATGTCCAGTTTCCAGCGTATTCCATATAGCTACTGAAGAAGGTAACCGAAATAAAACTGGATTTGTTCACAAATTTCAAGTTTTCAGCTTTTTTTCTCTTGGTAACTAAAATATTCATCACACGTTCTGAAAATTCACATTCCTCATGAACATCTAAGTCCTTTCCAAGCAATACACTATTAGAAGAGGCTTTAGAAAGTTGGAAATATTTCAAACATGCAAGGAATCCTGATCCCAATTAAGTTGGTGGGAGTTCTGCGTTTGAGTTCTCTGATGCTTAGTTTTATCCTCCAGATTTAGTTATAAGGAAAGAATCATCTCTAATTAAACACCAAAATCAGAAAAGCTGCCTGCATGGGGGTTATATTATATATTTATATATATATAATATATATATATTTAATGCAGCTAATAACATAAGACAAGTAGAGAACATGGAGCATGCCTCCTAGTCTCATAGGTGACTGCAGGTTACTGCAGCAGCAGTTTAACAGTATCCTTTTTAGATGTCACATACTTCCCTCCGTATTGACAACCATGGAAAATATTTACTTTGTGAGTAAATATTTCCAGGAAGGCTGTGTCAACTTAAAAAAAAAAAAGTAAACAGTTTGAGCAGTATCATAGTTTTTAAATGAACCTGTGCTCTTGGGCTGTAATAACTCCTTGAAGGCCAGGGGCAAGAGGGGAAACACGGAGAAAGGGAGTGTGGAAGGAAAAGGAGAGCCTAAAGGCAAAAGAACAGGGATAAACATCAGCAGTAACTGGGGACTGTCTGCATGAGGTGGACCTGGAGTCTGTGCAAAAGACAGGTCAAGGTAACGTGCAGCCCAAAACTGGAAGAAGCATTAGTAGCAATGGCACTGCAAACGCAAAGAATCCTATGTGCTTTCCCTGGGATACAGAATACCCCAGGGTTTAGCATGTTTCTTTCCCATTCACTATGAACCAGATCCTGAGAAATCTTGCCAAGGATTGGGGAGCATCTTAATTTGTCATGGCTCAAACTGTTGTGGGAGTGTTGCAGCACCAGAGGTGAATGGAAGCTGGCAGTCCAGCCATCCCACTCAGGCAAGATCACCTAGAGCAGGTAGCTCAGGACTATGTCAAGTTGGGGTATGAGTATTTCCAAGGATGAAGGCATGACAGCCTCTCTGGGCACCAGTGTTTGACCACCCTCACGATAAAAAAAGCCTTATGTTTAGACAGAATGCCTTGTATTTCAATTTGCACACACTGCCTCTTGCTCTCCTCCCCCTTCTCACAGGAAGTGAGCCATTTCACTTAACTAACTTCAAATATAGCATATTCATCATGGTTTTGCTTAATAGGTAAAATTAAAGAATGAACCAAACAGCTTGTGTATCACAGGTTCAGTCAGATCAGGGGAACTGGAAAGATCAGAGAGGCAGCCAAGAGGCCCAGCAGCAATGACAACAGCTAGCTGTACCAAGACCCATTGATACAGAAATTCAGACAGTTCTCCAGGTAGCCACACACATGCCCAGCAAGTGAGGCAGAAGAAATAAAAACAAAAAATAACACAATTATCTACCCAAGCTGTCCCAAACGCTGTTTACCCATGGTAAACATGGTATCATACGTTGCGTAAAATAATACAAGAATTTCAATGTTTCAGAACAAGGTACTTACCATGTTCTTATGCGTGCAATAACAGAAACAAAGAGGGGTAGCCTATCTGACATAAAGGACACAAATTCAGGAAACCTTGACAGAAATGACTGATTGGGTCTAGAGTCCTTAGAACACATACCACAGCCACCACCTTTGTCACACCCTAGCACTAGCTGTGCACCTTGTGCCCTGTACAGCACAAGCACAAAGCTAGCATCTACCAAAAGCAATATTTAATTCATAAATATCAACTGATATAATGAGAAATAGTCACCTTTTCACTTGCATATATATGTTCACATAACTTGTGCTGGTCTAAAACACAGAAACCATAACAACAAAATAATATTCACACATTATTATGGCTGAACAGCCAAGGTATTAAACTTTTTAGCATATGGAAGTCCTTGAGCTAACTGGCCAACTGATGAGGTAGCAATATATGACTATTAGCTTTCACTGGGCTATGAACATATTTAGTGTTTCATATGTTTTCATCTGAGTGAGTGTGTTCTCATAGTAGTGAACTGTTTCACTGTAAGTTGAAGAGAGTTCAGCATTTACCTGGGTTACAGCTAAGATCCCTAAGTGGTAAGAGATACTGCCTTAAACCATTAACACTACTAAATCATTCAGGCTGGCAACAGCAGGAGGAATTCAGTCTATGATCTGGTACATTAACTGAGATTTCAATGAAGGAGCTTCAATAGGAAGACATAGCGAGAGAAAGTAATGCCAGGAGTGGATTGAAGTGCAGTATTTACATGAATTCCTCAAAATGCAAAAAGGTTAGGTCATTTTGGCTTTGTTTTGGAAGAAAAGTCTTCTATCAAAGTCATATTTTACATGGGAAGGCTCTGTAGCAAAGAGTCCCCGGGAAGGCATAGGCCATATGCAAGGGAAAAGCTGACAACAGGGATTCTTTTGGGAATGGAATGCTATCGCAGCCTGTGTAGCTGTGACTGATGAGAACAAGATTCACAGAAACTCAGGACATTTGTTCTGGGAATATTCACCTCTGCATAACTAGCAGGTGAGCAGCTTTTTGTCTCCCCATACTGACATGTATGTAGGGAGCTCTGAAGGCCCTAGCAGGAATCATTGCTCAGAGAGAGTCCCTTACTGCATAAACAGTTTCTTATGTTCTTTTGGATAACTGAACCTTGAGTCTAACTGACTACAAAATCTCAGCATATGCTAATTGGTTCAATTTGTTCCTTATGCCAGAGTAACACTGTTAACTCTCTTGATGTTTGAGCATTATTCTTCTTTACTGTTGATGTACAGAGGAACACAGCAGAATCAAAATCCACCCTATATATAACCCTGCTTCCATTACAAAGCTTTTTCCCTAAACCATAAAGGTATAAGATGTGCTATTCACCAGCTAATCCTTATATTATTTTTTCACGCTCCTCTCATGGTCAAGAGAAAGCTGTGTTGCAAGAATATAGCCTTCTTGAGGTTAAAAGAGGTGACCTGCCTACAGTGACTGCAGAGAAAAGGAGAATGACATGAAGCTCAGTATTTTTCAGCTGTGCTATGTATTCTGCTCTTACCGGTTTAGCTTGTGAAAGATTTTGCTGTCCTTAAATGTCAGAGTCTCTCACGTTCGGTGTATGGACAGTAGCTCCAGCCTGCCTGGTAAAGGACGCAAAACCACCATGGATGGATTTTGCAAGTCTTCAAGACCAGTTCTAACCCTTGTAGCCCATATGAAGCTTTATTCGATATTAGATCTCAAATGTTTGAGTCCTCTGGATACTTTACACTGCACTGTTTTTCTTCAGAGATGGGCAATCCCCCAAATAGAGATCTCCTAATCTAATTGATCTTTTCTGCATGCTACTCAAGAAATATCTGGGCCATTTTTTAACAAATAATGAAACATCTTATGTCTTTTACAGATGTGTTTCCTGTTTGCTTTTACTCTCCAATTCCCCAAAAACCTTCAGTAGAGACAGATAAGTACATTGGTTCCTATTAAAGACTAATTTCTTGACATCTGAGGTGTGCCTCCCTCTGTTCAGAGGAATGTACAGTGTTAAAACCAACTCTATTTGCACTTCACTTCCCAGTAGGAAAAAAAGATCCTTTTCTGAACCACAAAGATAAAGTGTTTCCTGGCCCATGCTTTGGTTTAATTTTCATGCCCATGTAGCTCTTTGTTTTAGATGTACATTCTTGCAGGGCCCTGTGATCTCCCAGGTTTAGTTTAGTGAACTACAACCAGCAATGGTGAAGAACATTGTAAAGCATGATGGTTAAATGTGAATTAACACCTTTCTTAGAAGATGCAACTTCATTAGCCTGCTTCCTTAATTCATACGAATTCGAGAAATGTCATAAGAGCATGTGGCACATGCTACTCTGATCTGTCCGGTTTCCCTGAGATACACATGAATCACAAAGTTACCATGAGTGAAAAATATATTCCCCAACCAGAGAGCAAAACTTCAAAACAAGGTCTACCTCCAGTTCTCTGCTCCCATTCTCGGATGCAGACCCTCAGTATCTCTTGATTTTTCTTTTGTTTGTTTCTTGTTTTGTTGAGGTTTTTTTAAACCACACTGTGAATGCAAAGTGTTTGATTTTCTTTGTAAACCACTGCCTCTGAAAGGAAGAGCCAGGAAAAAAAAGCCTCTCTGCAGCCCCTGCAGCACATCACTTGTTTGCAACAAGCACTCTGATGAAATAAGCATGCAGAAAAAATGTTTATTCCCTTGTTTCTCCCTGCAGACAAGTACAAAGCTTTGCCCTTAAGAGAACTGCAAAACAGCTCTATGAATGCTTTGTGCTAGGGGCAGAGATCTCCTATCGATCACACAGAGGATGGCCCTGAAAGTGCATGTCCTCAGCATAAGGACAGGCAATCCCAAGGAACAGGAATAGCTCTGGAGATTAGAGAACTACCCTGTAAATGCTGAGAGCCTGTTGCTACTGCAAAGATCAAGTTCATTTGAGGTCTGGTTGCATACAGTTATAGAAGCCATAACTTGAACCTTTCACTGGAAAACCTGCTGGGAGGCACTCGGACCCACAGTGTATAGCTATTCCTCTGCTGTAGGGTAGGGCTTTGAATGGGCCTTGAACTGCTGATATGAGACTGTTTACCTAGCATATTCATTGGGAAAGAAAATGCATTTATAAAAGCTTTGCTTCAAAGGAAATATGCAAAATAGCCCTGTTTAAACTTAGAGGCTAAAGGAAGCCTTATCACCTTTTTGGGCTGGATCTTTATTCAATATAGGTTGGAACAGCAATGCTGTCATCAACTGACTTACAATGTTTTACACGGGTTGAAACAATGGCTCTTATTTTAAGTCATTACTGGGACTGAGTGTTTAATCTTGGTTACGTTTATTACTTGAGACTTCAAACTGCGGCCATCCCTGAATGTGGTTACTTATGAGTGAAAATGTACTGCCTGAGAAAAGCTTTAACTTCCAGTCTTTCATGTTGGCCACCAGCCTGCAGAACTAGAGCTTCCAGACAACAGGCAAGTGTGAGAGGAAAAGCCTCTTCCTACATCACTGCATAAAATAAAACTAATAGCATGTTTCTCTGCTTTTGCACTTCGTGGCTTCATCACAACATAAACTCAAATTAAGAAGGTAATTTCATTTGTTGTATCTACTTCGGGGTTCTGCTGTCTCAGAAAAATAAAACCGTTGTGTTAAGGTTTCTGGTCTGAATTTGAGCCCTAATCTGTTAGCATGAAGCACTTGAAACAACAGCTTAAGTAAGTCATTCACAGACTCCCCAGACTTGGAATTTTTGATAACACAGTGGTTATGGCAGTTTTCAGGCTAGTGCAATATTCCAACTGTTAACTTCCTCAAACCAGGCAGGAAAAGTACTCAAGGTTCTCAGTGAAAATGAAATATATAATTTACATTTATAAGAAGGTAAATTATTTGCTGCTTTCTTGCATGTAACATGATACCACTAGCGCCATTCCTCCATGAATCATGGAAGCATGTTATATATAGTCTATTAGAGAAATAGACTCTGATACACCAAATATGCTAAATTATGCCCAAGTAACTTGTATAGCCTCAACTTCTTCAGCATTTGTGGTCCTAAAAACACTTATTCCTACTGTACCAAGCCTTTGTCAGGTGGGTAATATCTTTATAATAAGGGAATTGAGGCACAGTGAAATTAGTGACCTTCTGCCAGACCAGGCAGATAGCTCTACAAAAGTGTTGCAAAACACATGTTAGTTTCCAATACATATAGCCAGCCTATATTTCTGTTGCTGCCTAAAAAAAAAAATCACCTTGCATGGAGAGCTAACATATAGAGAGAGTAAATCTTCTTACAGAGCATCTATAGTTCAGTTAGCTTGCACTTCTATTGTAAGACTAAAAGGTTGAACTGAGACCTGGAAATATCAAATGGTCCTT
Organism: Neopsephotus bourkii; assembly: GCF_033783945.1. Lineage (NCBI taxonomy): Eukaryota > Metazoa > Chordata > Aves > Psittaciformes > Psittacidae > Neopsephotus > Neopsephotus bourkii. The sequence goes on from NW_026902287.1 coordinate 292,907, forward strand.
TACATGGAAAGCCCATTCCCAAAGGAAATGAAATAACACTAAATATTTTGCAGTAGTCTTTGACTGAAGTCACAATCATAACATTCAATAAAAACATCCTTCATAGTCAGAAAGTCCCGAACACTTGTGGAGGTCTTTTCAGCAGAGCTGAAAACTATCCCAAACAAATGGAAAATTCTTTCCATAGACTCATACTAAAATAAAGGTGGGGTTTTGGAAACCAGTTAGTTCTAAACAAAACAAGACCCAAATATTGATTTGCCTTTGGAATTCCCTTATTTGCACCTGTAGAGCAGCTACTAAAAGGATCCCAAGTAAATGAGTGAGTTACGGAGTCATTAAATGCTTACATTAATTATAAGTCACTTCTTTAAAACAGTTGCTTCTCTCTGTAATTTGAATAGCTATAAAGGGTATCTCACAGTCACTTGGAAAAACCTAAGTGATTGCAAATGAATGAATGCTCACAGCACCACAAGCTTGGGCTTGCAACCCTTGTGGAGAGCCAGCTATACCACATGGCAGATTGCTTCCAGACTCAGGCTTTACTATGGACTGAAGGCTCACTAGGATTAACTGTGTGATGACATTTGTACAGTTCAGCGAGGAACAAGCAGGACCAAGACTCACCAGTGATTTAATGTGGACAGGCCAAGCAGTTGCTACTCCTAGCTACCTATCTGCCCATCCCATTTTCCAAAGGCTGGAGGCTCATAGCAGGCTGAAGCTGATTCTGAGCCATCACAGTCCACAGCTTTGCACATAGACACACTGAAATTTATTCCATATTTGTTACATGTGGAGCAGTAAATCACCAGAGTTCATGAGGAACTACACATACTTTCTGCTGTCCTTGGTCCAAGGTGGAAAGTGTGGCAGTCAGGTCATGTTCAATAAACAGGGAAGCAGCAATCACTTCAGCTGTCAGCTACCTCCTTCAGGTTTAGGATCAGAAGAAAGAAAACATTTTGGTGTTATACCAAGTCTGTTCACTGACATGACAACTTGGAACTAGTAGTGTTTGCTTTAAACCTCTACACAGGTGCTTTAGCCTTGTTGTTAAAGTAATACAGTGGCCTGAATCAGCTTCAGCTTACTAATGGTACTAATTAAAAGCATTGGCACTAGTGAAAAGCAGCAGCACATTATATTAGCACACAGATGTACCTATATACTGCCCTATGCTCTGGGTTCGTGGAAGTGATCCCATATTCAAGTAAACAGAATTTAAATAGCCATGCATTAGGAGCCATGCAGCAAAGAAGGAAAAGTCATGGCCTTGGACCAAGTAGTCCTAATGGCAGTAATCATGAGGTCCCAAGATTTGAGCTGCCTACATAAAAATGTATTTAAAAAAAAATTTTTATGGAAGCCTCTGATCAACTCAGTCCTTGCTTCCAAAGATCACATCAGATTTCCTCATGTAAGATTCCCTTAAGGACTCTAGGAAAAACATTCCCTTAGAAAAGATCTGGAATTATTAATTGGTGAAAGGGCAATGACTTACTAGTTGAAAGGAGTGCTGACTTCTCAGTATTATCACCACCCATGTTATTGTGATGCAAATAGCTTATACCAAGCATTATGAGTGCTGAGAAGAAAATTATCTTTGTCCAGTAAATACATGAAGTTCCTATAAGGGGCCAAAGTACATCAACTTGTCTGAAAGGGTGGGGACATCATGGGATAGGAGCAAGTATCACCATCTAATTTGAATGAATTATGGTATATCTGGACTTGTTCTTTTTTGCTGATTGAGAGATATCTGCTGCAGCATACTCACTGGACCATTGTCTGAGGTACATACTGTGCTCTTAAATGCTTTCAGGATGTTGCAGCTCTGTTGGCATAAGCACAGAATCTTTACTAGCTAGCTACCTGTGTGTTGGCACAGGACCTCACACACAGGCCAGTTCCCATCTTAGGTTCCTTCTAGTTCTTTCTCAGGTAACTTTTAGTTTACCACTGGCCCTTTTACAGTTGTCAGTAGCTTCTATACACTCATCCTTTGGCATCACATTTCCAGAGAGGCAAGTTTCCTTCCAAGGAAGGTAAAAGACTTACAGGTGATCATCATGGGGGGTCTTTGCGATAGGGTCAGCCTTGTAACTGATTTTTATAAGTCATAAAGCAGTAAGAATAATGCCCTAGAGACTTACAAAAGACAAAACATTATTTCTTTTTGCAAGACGCATTAGATCAGCTAGTAAAATTAGGAAAGATAGACAAGTCTCAAGCACATTCCACACAGAGACAATGAGCACATAGGGTTTCATCTCAGGAGAAATTTACGTCTAAAATGGCATGAGTTGTCAGTGTGCACTCACAGCCCAGAGAGCCAACCTGGGCTGCATCAAAAGGAGCATGACCAGCAGGTCAAAGGAGGTGATCTTGACCCTCTACTTTGTTCCTGTAAGACCTTACCTGCAGTACTGCATCCAGATCTGGGACCCCAAACACAAGAGGGATGTGGAGCTGTAGGAGCAAGTCCAGAGGAGGGCCACGAGGATGATCAGGGGAGTGGAGGACCTCCTGTGTGAAAACCGCCTGAGAAAGTTGGGGCTGTTCAGCCTGGAGAAGAGAAGGCTGCGTGGAGACCTCATAGCAGCCTTCCAGTATCTGAAGGGGACCTACAAGGATGCTGGGAAGGGACTCTTCATTAGGGACTGTAGTGATAGGACAAGGGGTAATGGGCTAAAACTTAAACAGGGGAAGTTTAGATTGGATATAAGGAAGAAGTTCTTTACTTGAAGGTGGTGAGGCACTGGAAGAGGCTGTCCAAAGAAGTGGTAAATGCTCCATCCCTGGCAGTGCTTGGGTGACATGGTCTAGTGTGAGGGAATCCCTGCCCATGGCAGGGGGGGTTGGAACCAGGTGATCTTAAGGTCCTTTCCAATCCTAAACATTCTATGATTCTATCTGCTGGTTTACAGGAACAATGGAGTTGGGATTTTTGCATAGAACGGTAAAATAACCCTTCCAACCACCCCACCTCCCCCACGAAAAGAAAAAAGGGATTGACATGAAACTTGCAAAATAACACAACAATTAAGTTCAGAAAAGCTTTTCAGACAAGTGCTTTTGTAATAAATCTGAGTTTTACCATAGACTCCGCAAAAGCAGAACTGAATTCAGTGGTGTTGATCTCTATCCTAATGATGTAACGTTGAGTTTTGGTGGTTGGGGGTTTGCAAAGGGCAGCACCAGCGCAGTAATGTTCTTTATACCTGTTAAGCCCTCTTCAGCATAGGCAGTTGTCATTTGTAAGTTCCTGTGACCTCTCCTGAGTGGAAAAGGAGACAGACTGTTCTTCCAAGAGGTACCTAGCACCACAAGTGTGTGGGCTAGCTGAGATCTGAGACTCTGTGATGGTTTTTGTCATGTTCTGGCTTCAAACCCCTTGTTTTCTTTACTTTTCAATTACTTTTCAGTGCAGGGCACAGTGTTAGTTCATCTCACAGGAATTTGTTTACTGTTTTTCACTATTTCAAGCTTCTTTCTTGATTAGTTTTCAACTCAGAAATTACCTTTTTCCATACAGACACAATTTTTCCCCTCCAGTTCTGATTAGATACTTCTTATTTTTCTCCACATTTTTGCCTTATGCCAGCAAGTAGCATTATTACTCAGTGAAGAACATCAGTTGGTCTGCAACTATATTTTTCAGTACGGATGAAGGTCTTCTGAGGTTAAGAGGGTGTCTTCTTTTCTAGATGCTGACCAGTAATTTATCACTGGAGTAAAAGCAGTGAAAATAAGCCAGGCATTTTAAAGCACAGTTTTGATGTGGTTTGTACCTTATTTTTCACTATCTTGGATCTGTGGGAATGTAGTATTAGCTCATAATCTGTTTTTATTTCCTCCTTTTTTCCTTTTTCCATCTTATTTTCTCTCATTTTTTTCCCCTGACTTTCTATCTTATTTTCTTCCCACCACCACCTTCATCTCATTTGTATGCATCATGGCCTACAGGCAGGAGAGGGAATTTCATTATTTGGAGAAGCTCTGACAAAGCAGAGTGGATGGTTTAAATGGACAGGCAAAACAACACATTTAGTGTGGAAGATGTATTTCCTTCTACACTTCTACTGTATTCTTTGCAACCATCTTCAAACTGAATCTTATTTCAAGCCTGCTAAACAAATGTACCAAACTGACAATATTCTCTGTCGTGCCTCTCTCCCTCTTTGTTAGTGGCGGTTGTATCAAAGCTAAAAGGCCTCTGCACATTAGAGGTTTCTGTTCCCTTAAGGACCTCATATTTGCTAGCATTAAGGCTTCTTGCTTTACATCAAATAGATACAGAATGTTGTTGTTACAATTAGGACATTGAGGGAGCAGGATATTGAAATAATGAAGACATTTTCATTTCAGAATGAAAAGTCACCATAATCTGCAAGACCTTTTCTTGGGAGCCCTTTTAATGCTTAAGATCCAACTCTCAGAGGTTGTATATGGCTAAGGAAAACAAGAAGAAAGAATTCAAGAGCCAGGTCTGCTGTCTGTGCAAACAGAATGCTCAGTACCTTTTGGAGGAGCCCTGCTAGACATCTTCATTGCTGTGCCATGATGATGATGTATCATCACACTAGTGGGAGCATGACTGAGTAGGGAAGTGGAACCTTGACCCACATGACTAGCACAGCTTAAGTTTAAAGGTAACATGAACCCTCGCAGCTAACAGGAAAGACTCTGCCAGTATTTTGCAGTGTAACAGCTGGAAGACATTACATTAAAATTACATCTGGCTCTTACTCAAAGCCTAGCTTGTTTAAGATCTTAGCCCTTCTCCTTTAGTGGTAAAATATTTAAAGTCATATTACAGTTTAAAATAGAGCACATATTATGTCACATCATAATACACAAATCTCCACTTCCACTTGGGAAGACAGAAACTTAAAGACTGTTTCATAGCATGCAAACACTTCAGGTTTATTTACCATTTTATACTTTCCTTGGCAGTACTAATTTTCTCCTTTCTAAATGCAATCTACCTTCTAAATAGATAAATACAGCTAAACTAAATATTCACAGAAAAGCAAACTGGGAAGGTTCTGAGGGGTAATTTTTCCTGTCCTAAGTATGCTAATTGAATAGTGCATCCCAAATGGATGAGAAAGATTCTTTGCCAAAAGTTTTGGGTTTTTTTTTAATAAAAATCATTAGAATAAGAGATGTGCCATTTTAGGACAGGTTGTTATACGCAACCAAATGTGCATATAACAAACCAAATCTGAACTGTATCTATAGCTGTATATACAGATTTTATATATGCCTGTTTATAAACAAGGGAATAGAAATAATTTATTCAAGAACTAAATGTAAACATCAGTTCCTGCATGACTGCCTTCATAGGATGCATAGAAGTATGACCAAAGCTAGAGCAGCTGTCCTGCATGGTTTCTGCTGGAATGGAGTTAGAGCTGAACTTTACTTCAGACCCTGCACTGGTAAGCAGCTGTGTGTTGAAGCCTGTGCTTCATACAGTCATCTTCCTAAGGGATATCCAAGACAGAGGGTGGAAGAAAAACTGTGATGTTCTGGAAGAAGAAGATTCACTGTAGTCTGATGCCATGGCAGGCACAGATGAAACAGGGGATGCAAAGCTAATTCAGGGCAGCAGATAAGGGAAAACACTCCTCTCTTCAGTGGTAGAAGGACTGGAGAACAGTTTGTGTACTTGTCTCTTGAATGCAACTGGAAACGTCCAGCACTCTTCAGCACTTAAGGATGAAGATTGTTTGCTTTTGCACTGTAGCTGAGGCAACATTTGACTTAAACTAACCCATCAGTTGCTTCTGCTTCTGTAGCTTTAATGTCTGGTTTCTTAGCACATCTCTTATTCCTTCAGATTTACTGTCTTGCACTCAGAATAACTAAGCTACACTGTGATAAATGGCTGGGGTTTTTACATTTTGTACAGCAAGGCATTAATTTGGTTTACACCTACTTTCATTTGCTTGGGCTGCCATTTATTTAAATGAAGTTCTGCATTTTATACATGAAACACATTGATCAGTAGTATGATGGCTTAAGTTCTACTTTATTAGACTTAGGTGGAGCTGATGAAATCATGTGATTATACTGAACTAAGCTCAAATTAGAGTTTAGTTCTGACCTTTGAGGTACTCAGAGTTGCTGCTTCCGACAATGAGAGCCAAGCATATGCAGCCAAGGCTGAGCGTTTGGCCTTTGGTCAGAATACGTATTAGCTTTGGCTTTTCTCTACATGTAGAAAATATGCCAGAAGCATAGTTCATTTTAAGTTTGATTTTCCTTCCTTTTGTTCATCTGAAGTGAGGTGTCTGTTCCCATCATCCGACCCCAAGTGAAAGTCACAAAGCTAGCTTCTGATTTTGCAAACTAGTTCTCCAAACTGCCAGGACACTTGCATCAATGATGAGGACACGTCACCTTACCCTGTTGACACAAAGATATGCTTTGCAGCACAGCCCAGGGGTGACAAAGGTTACCTTGCCTCTCTGCTTCACATGCAGAAGTATTACATCGGTTCTTATTGGAAATTACGCCTAGACATGAAAAATTGTGTTTTAGCTGGTAACTAGGTATGTTTATACAGGAACTGTTAAAATCATTTATTTTAATAATATATTTAACCTACCATCTTGCACAATGAGAAAAAGCTGAAAACAGCCAAAAGTAATGTTAATTTGAAAGGCCTCAACAGAACTGGCCAACTACTTTTAGCACTTATTTTAGTATCATTCCAACAGAGTGCACAAAATGTTGAAGGTGAGGCAGAGTTTCCTCATTCCGGTTCCAGTCAAAGACATGGCAAGAAGCTTCCTGCACTGGGAGCTTACACTGTATGAAGACAAAAACAGGAAGAGTTTTTAGCTAAAGGAAATATTACTACACAGTTTCTGAGACAAAAACCTTAGGCAAAGAAAGAAAAATTATTTGCTCAAAGCTATCAGAGGTTGTAGTGTTCTGAGGAACTGTGCTCACTGCCCCTGGACCAGGCAACTGAGAATGTTTCCACTCCAATTTGCTTAGAGTAGTATTTAACATTGCTCATGGCAGAATATGAATGCACATAATAACAAATCAAAGTAGCTCCTATCAGCAGGTGGTTTATATGTACATATAGTGTGTAGGTGTCTCCCATCATGCAAGGGAAAAAAGCTGACCAGATGCATAACCTGGATCAAGGTTTTAGGTACTGGGACAGACACAGGGAAGAGAGGAATCAACTTTACTGGCAAAAAGAGATTATGAGGATTTAGATGAAGTCCTAAGACAGCCTTTCTCACCTTAGCACAGCTACTGCTGGGGTGAAAACAGCACAGAATAGGTCTATTTAAAATGTTCTTATGCTTGTGACAGAGACCACATTATGCTGATAAAATAGGCATGCATTTCTGAAAGCCATTTTGTGCTGTTTACTATGAATGTTTAAGGCTGTTGTACTAAATTTGGCACTGTGTTTCTGAGGTTAAATAGTCCTTTCCTGCAGCAACCTGGGAATCAGCTTTCGGAATAGGCTGAATTAAAAAAAAAAGGAAAAAGTGAAAACTGAATTTGAAGCAATGTTGATGCCTGTATCTAAGTATTCAGGTATGTATATGTAAGACTTACATGAATATAAAGTAGAAAGAAAGCATTGTAGGGCAGTATCATTTAAGGAGGTATACACAGAACAATAATTTCATTTCAAAATTCTTTAAAATGTAGTTAATTAGTAAATAAGTTAGTTACTTGGTTGGTTAGTTAGTTAGTTAGTTAGTGAGATAAGTAATTAAGTTTTGAAGTATTTCATGTACACAGGCCCTACCAAATTGATGTCTGCATAGATGCAGGCAAAGCTCTCATTTTATTCTGGTAGGATCATTTTCCTGATTTTCCTACAAAAGCTTTTAAAATAGTTCTCCTTTATAAGATTTGCTGGTTTAAATTTATGTAAGAAAAAGTTAGAAAGGGAAAGGCAAAATTGCTATCTAAATCTATTCCTTCTACTCTAAGTTCTCTTCTACTACCACTGTTCTCCCAAAATCTTGTCCATAAGATGTCCACAAGCGGTCACTGATTTTTTTTTCAAGATTCTCATTCATTGGAGGAATGCAGTCTTTAAAGTCGTAACAAAAGGCTGATAGAACAACATAAAATACCAGTTTCAAATGAAAGCTTGATGGTAAGGTTGCAAAGAGATCCATAGACATGCTGACTGTTGAGAGGCTGATGACACAAGCACCTTTACTAAAGCAATGTGAGGAAACATCGCCTTTATCAGGATAGACTGTACTAAAAGCTGATCTAAGCCTCCTTTGCCTGACCACCACAGTCTTCTCTTTAATATGTTTTGAATTTTAACAGAATGTGAAGAGCAAGAAAGCCTGTTCTGTGTCAAGAAATGGAGGAATACCTGAATAGGTGAAAATTCCTGAGACAAAGGTGGCTCTGTTTCAGAGTTAACACACTTAGGAGTGTGGAAAAAGTATTAAAACAGAATATCACACAAAATTTTGTCAAAATCCTGGGTAAGAAATGTGCATTTATGAATAGCTTGTTACTCACTTTTTGCTGGTTTTTATTTTTTGTTGTTGTTTTTACTATCTTTGCTCCTTTTAAAAATAATCATTTAATATTTCTGTTGAGTCAATTATTTCACATTTGTTTGATGTGTCAGAATACTCTGAAACATTAAATTACGTAAATTGTTCTCATGCCAGAGAATACAACTGCTAATGTATGCTTAGACCTCTTATTCCTGGTATACTCTTCTAATGTAAAATATAAAGGCTGATTCTATTTCACCTGCTGTACAAGCATTCAAAAGTCCACCTCTGAAATAAACAAGAAACCTTTCTAAGTATTCTGGCCCACGCAAATGTCAAGCTATTTCCACGCATTTGAAAGACAAAGTCCAGCATTTGTCTTGCAATACTCAGCTGCATGTTTTAAAAGCAAAGATTTATAAATGAAAACTCAAAATACTAGAAAAAAGTGAAAGTGCCACTGTTTTCTTTTAAATGTTGCTGAATTTCTTTTAGTTGACAATTCCATGTAAATTCAAAGTAGAAACATTGAAATCACTTTTTTTGAAAAAGACGTGATACCACAAATTCATGCCTACTTCTTCAGTTTTTACCTCTTGCCTTGAAAAAGCAAAGTTTCCAGTGACATGAACAGAAAACAGGGTCTTATTATGTAACAAGGTCCATTTCTTCAACTTTTCCTGCTACAGATATTTTAAACATAAGAAGAGCCAACATTTTTTACTTTGTCCTTCTTCCACTGAGTGGTTGTGGGATGAAAGAAAACACCTGACAGAAGCTAAAAAATTCTTGTCAGATTTGTCTGATGAGGACGGTAGAACTATCTACCTCGATTTCAGGGGGCAGAGTTGGACTTTGTACTGATAAGCACAGCAAAAGAACTCAAAAAGAGAACAACTTTCCTCCCTTGCCTAGCTTTCTGAAACTCAGTACTCTTTCAACAAAAGGCCCTTTAGATCTGCAGATATTTGGTATTGTTATTTAGGAACAGGTCCTCAATTTCACTTTTGGCTCCTTCCAGCCAAAGCTACAGTTCAGTAGGCTTTCACCCGCACACAGAGGAAAGAGTTGTCAATCAACAGTTAAATACCAACATGAATAGAGCCTTTGTAGATATTTCTGTTCTGCCGTCTACAGCACACAAGCTAAAACAAAACATCTTTGACAGTGTGTGAAAAACAAACCTGAAATGCTTCAACATCCTTTCACAGCTAGAAAGCTGACCATATAAACTGTTTAAAATGGAATGCTCTTTGTCAGACGGAGGAAAGCTTGTGTTCTGAGGTTTGACCATCAGGCAGTCCAAGAGTACAGATGTGTGCTTTAGAAAAGCAGTTCTTATCTGTGCGAGCTGGTTGGTTGCATTTTTATTCACATTCATGAAGTGTCTGCAGTCATTGTATTTATCTTGAGCAAGTTTCCCTTTTAAAGGCATTAGCAAGACACTGAGCAGTTCCCAGACCTTCAGTCAGATCTGATATATTGTAAATTCTGCCAAATAAATCCCCAAGCTGAGTGATTTCCTTACCTGGAAAAAAATGGGTTTGTACTTTTTCCTTTTTTAAATGCTGATTGCACTCAGTGTCACAGGCTCAGCCTGATTCTTTGGTAGCACCAACAGAAAGCAGTAGGTAAGTCAGAATTCAATAAAGTCTTTTTTCCATGTAATGTCCCAATTCAGGTAAGCATACCCCTGATGTTAAATACAGGCATGATTTGAACTATTCATAGATTTGAAGAGAAAAAAAAAATAGTAGCTGAACTGCTGCCCAGCTTTGGAGATGTTTTCCTTCTCTTCCATGAGCATCTCCACTGAGGCTGTTACTCCTGCAGTAAAAAAAGTATTTTTTACAGAAAGTAAAGATTTTCTGACTGTGAACTACAGAGAACAGTGATGGAGGCAAGGAAAGAGAAGCAGGGTTTTTTTAAGAGCCAGTAGGAAAAGAAGAGCCTCACATACACGAAGAAAATACTTTTCATACATACAACTTTATGATTATCTGTATAGTATAGTCTCAAGAATGTATATTGCGGAAAACACTGCAGGTGATAACTAACTGAAGAGAAGTGGGACAGAAGTGGAGCAGTTATCTTGAGTTGCACAATCACACATGCAAAATTGACTATTCAGACTTGTTTGGATTAAAGGATAGACTGGCTACAGCTGTCAATTTATCTGCCTTTATTGTAACTCGTCTTGGATTTTAAACCCCACCAAACATAGCAGGAGAATTGCTAACACCTCATCTGACATCTAGAAGAATTAAGATCAGCACCACTGCTGTCAGTCTGCTCAGAGGTGGCTTGTAGTCCAAATTGTCCCATGAAAATTACACTGCAGACTTTGTGTCCTAGGCCCTGTGTTTGTGGGAAAGTTGGTTTTTGCAGGATAAATTTATTTGTGCTTATATACAACAATTTCAGATGGGTTGTGGGTTGGTTTTTTTTTAGTCATCTGGCTAACCCTAACCCTAAACCTCCCCAAAATTATGAGGTATAGCTCGTGTTCTTTATTTAAAGCAGATCAACACAAGATTGCTCAACTAGGAGGAAACAAATGTAAATTTCTGAGCCAGAAATAATTCCTAAATACTGTCTGAGCTGAGAGCATATGCACGTGGATAAATGGAAGGATATATACATAAAAATCTAGCACCCAAAAGGAATCTGAAGTGTAGGTGTTTGGCTCACTTTCTGTGGAGCTGTGTGAGATGGAACTGCTTTTTCCCATGCACTCACCTTGTCAACAGAGATTCTTCCAGCCAGTCCTTGCTACTGTAGTAAAACTGGAGGCTTGGAATAAAGAGCAGAAATAGCTGCTTGGATTTCGTTATTTGTCCTGGCCTAGCATCCTCACTGTAGTCATTAAAACCTATCCTTGAGGTTTGAATTTGCAGTTGAGGCTTATAGCAAAATCCATCCCTAGATCTTCCATCTGGGATGTGTGGTTATTTTGTCCACTAAAGTCTACGAAGTCACAGTGACCTAAACCATATGAGCCCTAACCCTGCCTATGGCTGGAAGCCCTAGCTCTTGGTGTTTCCTTTGCATGCTATGCAGTAGCAGAAGACAAAACATTAGATAGAAGTGGCATTTCTGTTTTGAACCAAAGACCATTTCTCTTATTTTGCTTTGGGTTTTTTGGTTGGTTGCTGTTGTTGCTGGGGGGTTGCTTTGTTTGTGTTTTTTTCATTTGATAGTTTATTTATTATTCAACACCTACCAAAGGTGATACTCCTGTTGGGAATCTAGTGGATTGTAACCAAGTATCAGAAGACCATGTATATATTGACGAGTAGGGTAACACAGTAGGAGTGGATCTATGGAATAAAACAGAACTGGGTATTCTATTACGTATTGACTTTAGTAGGTTTTACTTCAAACTGGTTCTAGTCTGACCTGTGAATGGAAAACTCATTAGTGGTTGGACCAGTCCAGGGGCACATCTTCTAGATTAGTGTCATCTGTAGGTAATCCAGATAATACGCTTTAAAACCTCTCTGCAGTGTGGTATGTGGGAAAAATCAGGAAGTTTGCTTCTAAGTTGCATGCTTGGTCTCACCTAAGATGCAATGTAGAATCCTAGTTTATGACTCTGTCCTGAAGACAGATCATTGCCTGTACATTCTGCAGTAAGTGGCCAGTCTGGGTATGGTATTGTGAGTTCTTCCCTTGTTAAAAGTCTTCCTGTTAAATTAGAGGTAAGCTTGCTTGCAAAAGGATTATTTCTGAACTGAAGTAAAATCTGTCTGGTGTATAGCATATAACTACAGCATTGTTCACGCTCTTCCAAGTGCCAGAGAACAGCTGTTTCTTGTTTTTCAAGTGTAGTGAAAAGGAGAGATGCACAATGAAAACTCAAACAGGGGATGTTAATGGCTGAGACTTTGAGCTCCCTTCTTCAGGCAAGGTGTTTAACTCAAGGAAATTGAAACTGGACCCTGGCAAGCTCCCTGACACAAATGCCAAAGTGATTTCAACAAGCAAAGATCTGACGAATGGATTTTTACCTGGAGAGGAAATTACTGAGATAAAAGCCTCATTACTGAAGTTTTAAAACTCTTGAGTTTCACGCATTTTTAATTTTGGTGTGCCCAAATGGCCAGCACCATGTCATTCTTCACAAAGTAATAACTCACAAAGTAAAATCTCCCCTAAGTCAGAAGACAGACAATAAGAGATTGATTTGGAGTCATTAAAGCAATTCATCAGTAGGCTTGTTTGATGACAATGCTTCCTGAAATAAGTTTGAAACCACTGCTAGCACCAATATTGCAGCTGGCGAGAGCACTTTCCAGAGGGCGTCTGGAGGTGGCCCTGACAGCTGCTCTGAACTGCCATGTTGCACATTCCACTGTTTAAACAGTAATTTATTTTGCAACCCCTGCATCATCAGTTCTGAGGTGTTTGTCCTTACTGTTTAATGTTTAAAGGGGTCAATATTTAAAGAGATCTGTACCAGCAAATAAAACCCCTAGGTTGCTTTAAAGTTAATATTTCACACACTCTGACGGTAATATAGAACAAGAACTACCACTGACAAAGTGTCAGTGCCTCTGTTAAGGCAAGAAATTATGGTGCCAAGAGAACCACCAGTGAGAAAGACTATTTAAAACTTCTGACGCAGTTTCTGAGTATCTTAGTAAAGTTCATCGGAGCTTAAAGGAAAAACTCTATTTGTTAATCCTATTCAAGACATGCAGGGGAACAAAACAGTGTGAATAGTACCGAACAGGGTATATAGGATTTGCCAACGTGGAAAAACGAACGTCCCGGCTGGTCTGCCTCCTTCTCCAAACCAGCGTGGGAAAAATCAGGCATGTGTATTAGCAAATTGTGGGATACACTATTGCTCTCAGTAAAGCCTGTAAAGTTGCCACAATATGTTCCTGCAGGATCACTGCTTTGAAGTAGCACAGTTGTGTTTGTCACTGAGGTTCCCAAAGTGATGCTGGAATAACTAGAGTAAACTTGTAGGCGGTGCTGCCCATAGGGGAAGATAATGGCATTAAAAGCTGGTACTTCAGGCACTGAAATCAGTGTACATGACTGCATGGTATTACAAGCAAAGAAGAAAAGGGCCAGTGGAATGCTTTCATATGTTGGTGACCTGAGGTTAGCAGGAGTTGCCATTGCTAATCTTGCTGCTTCTAAATCACCCTCTCTACCCAACTGGGCCTTCTGCAGCAAAGGCCTGCAGCCGTGATGCTGGGAAGGACGACTTGCCCTCTCTCTTCCTCCACACACAGCTCCGAGTGACAGGAGGACTGCTCCTGTCACTGCAGTCAGGCAGAAGACCTCTGAGCAAATCAGTAATTATCAGGATCTCAAAGACACTTTTGTTCCCTTAAACTTTTAGAAACAGGGATATTTGACTAGTGAAAGGACTTCTGATTTTATACCACACATTAGATATACTACATAATATTTTCATCTGACTTGGGTAAACACCTGCAAGCATAAGGAAAGTTATTCCACTGAATAGAAAAGCACCCCTTGAACCTAAAATTATTTTGTTTGAAGCATCAAGTTAAGCATCATGATGTATTTGATGGTCAAACACAAATAAATAAATATTCTTTTGTTTTTACTTTTCCCATTATTTTAGGAGCTGTGACCATTTGTTTCCAGATGCTGTAACCAGTATCTGATATTTCTGGGAGAGGGAAAGGTGTTAAAAAATCATGTCTCTTAACAGGAAATTTTGATGTTTCAAGCTGGAAAGAGAACTCACTTCCTGAAAATCACATCCAGTAGTATCTTTGCTTGACGAGAAATATTTTTTGTGTAAATGGAGCACAAAATACAGTTTAATTCTTCTAAATCACACTTTTTAATAAACAGGGGATGTGGTTTGTCTTTACAAGTTAGATCCTCCATAGTTCCAAAAGGTACGAATAGTTTCTTGCAAGTAGAAAAGAGAAACAGAAACAAGACTTACAAAATATTCTGAATACTCAGGTCTCTGCACTCTCTCTCCCTCTGTCTCTAGACCTAAAAATGCTGTGAAGTGGAGGCAAACTGCCAAGAGCTTCACACCCAGTGCTGAACTGGCATAAAGTCAAAGGTTGTTAGTTGCATTTGGATGCCAGAACATTAGCATGGCTTTCACTACTGGCTCTTACACATCCTTTTTCAACGTTAGATGCTTCACAGTTTTTGCCTCTTCTATAAGCTTTCATTGCTTGCTCTTCCAGGTTTTCCTTGAGTGCTAATCTTGCTGCTGGTAAGATAGCATCTTGCATATTAAAAGTTCTCCCCTTCCGCAGTAGCTGTTGCTGCTGATCCCTCTTCTGCAATGGGAAGCATACACATCAAGTGCTACATGCCCTGGCTATGTCTGCAGTGTCAGTTCAGCACACTTTAAGCCTGCTCTTTGGTCCAGATTTGCCAGTCAGCCACACTGCAGCTCCCAAAGCCCCCCTGAGAGACTACCTCAGCCCAAGTTCTGCAGATGAATTCAGACAGGGCAGCCTGCCCTTTCCCAGAGCCCCAAAATATGTGCAAACGAGCACTCGGAAATAGAACATGTTAAGTTTGAGCGCAACACTACCCTGTCAGTGATATCCCAAGCCTGACCCTTGTTAACACCGTATGAAAGACCTCTGCGGTTAACCACCACAATTTGAAAAGTCAAAAGCTGCGCAAGGAGGGATCTGCCCCATATCCCTGATCTTTACCCCACAACTAATGCCTAACCTCGGAAGGTACCACAATGGAGCAGTAGGTTTAACCCAAAACTTACAAGCATGTTTTTGGGAGTCTTTTATTCATCAGGTACTCAGATAGACACCAATACACAAATAATAAATCACAAGCTTTACTTAAGCTCAGAAATGTTCTCACTGAATTCAGTGGGAGTAGTATTCATGTGTTAAACACTCCGGGATCAATCACCTGAGGTAAGAGCTCACAGCTCTGCTTAAAGTCCCTTACTGTTATAAACATGCATTTTCACTGAAGCATCTGATGAAATGGCAGATTGACACTCCTACTGTACTTGGTATTCCACCGCTTTAGACCAAGGCTCTATTCTGTAGGAAGAGCATGGACTCTAATCATAGAAAGCTCTATGTAACATTATTTCTTTCCTACGGTCATAGAATTGTTTGGGGTGGAAGGGACCTTGGAGCTCATCCAGTTCCAACCCCCTGACACAGGTAGGGACACCCTCTACTAGACCAGGTTGCTCAAAGCCCCTTTCAACCTGGCCTTGTGTGGATGTTTGTGGATGTTCGAATGGCTGGCAGGAAGGAGCCAATGCAAGTGAGAAGATACCTTCTTGCACCAAGGCAGATAACTCCAGCATAGGTGGAAAATAACCGTAGCCTCTCTTCTCCTGTGCAATTCTCAGTATCACAGTAAAAGGAACACACACTATAATTAATCATTTACATATTTATAACCCAGTTCTCTTGACCTTTGTTAGCCAAAACACCTGAGTAAACCAATCTGTATGCTTAAATTTCTTGTAACAGTTGGGAACGTGGCAAATGCTTAAAAAAAACAACCAAAAACCAAGAATGCTTTTTAAGGCACTAGGAAGCAGGAATATAAAAATGATCAGATGGAGTTTATCAATGAAAAAGTGGTAACTGCTATAACCAAAAAAGACCAGAATATAAAAAGCTATTTTAGCTCTTTTACTTGTGCAGTTCCACACTTCACTTTTGCAATGATAACAAGCTTTTTGCTATGCATCTAAGCAACTGTTTCCTCAATTTTTGCCACAACAAATAGCTGACAAGGCGAAAAATGTTTATCAGTAAGTCTGAGGATCATAGCTAAATTGTTGCACTGGTTTCAAGTTAATAGTCATAAAAAATTTTACTACCTTTGTAACAATCCTTTGGACAGAACGAAGTATTTTGACTATTTCCAGCTCTCAGGGTGGCAAGCACATCCTCAAGGAATATTTAGAAAATATACGTACCCTTTTTAACAGCTACCTTTTTCTGGCTTCATCCACCTACCAAAATAGATGAAATATGAAAGAAAACTTTATGCCCTTGAACAAGGACCGAATTCCTTTTCTGAGTATGTCTCAGTGAAGCTCCTACAGCTTGCAGCTAATGCTTTGTCCCTTGAGTTGAGGCAGTCAGGGATGCTTGATACTGCATAATGAATATCTAGAAGCCTATTTGCGTCAGACTATCAAGGGAACGTTGTATGAGGAAGCAAAGCTATTAGGAGGAATAATGCACCTCTTGCTCTCAGGAACTCAATCCTCTGTTTGTGCCAGTGAAGAAATTCCTGCCTACCCTTAACATTCTGCTTTAGAGGCCAAAAGTAAATCAGGATTCACACGCACCATGGATTCCTTTAGCACTACCTAGTATCTGTAGTGGTTAGATCAAAGCTTTTAACTGAGTAAACCAATCTATGCTTCTGGTTTTGTGTCAAATATGCTTGATTGTGCACACCCTGCTGATAAAAAACTATGCTTAATCAGCATAAATGCATGTTTTGTGTGCATGAGCACAGCGTGTCATTGTAAACAGATTGGATGGTTTTAGCTAGGTGAAAAGGCAGTTGTCCAAATCACCAGCAATTTGGAAGGTTGTTTTTGTGTGGACACGTTGGGTACACATGAAGCACTAGAAGGCAATACCTGTTGGATGACGACGTATCCATATAGCTGCAGAGGGAGTCAGAAAATTAATTGTCATGGAGGCTGTAAATGGGAATAGAAGGACGTTTGTTATTAGACTCTGAGAAGTGTATGATACAAACACTGGACTTGGGAGCTTGCTCAACAAAAAAAGGGTATCACCACAAGTTCCTAAGTACAGACACAATGTTGATAAGTCCCTCCCTGAAATTTTCATTACAGTAATTTATTATTGAAGACAAACAGCAGTTAGCAAACCAAACAAAAACAGCCAGTCCTCACCCCTAACATTTTAAATAACAAAGATTATTTTTCTCTTCCTAAAATGTTTTTTTCCTGTTCTCTGTTGTGGAGTCACTATTTCCTTTGTTCTTCATGCCCGGGACTCACAAAATAAAGAGGATTTTAATTTCTGAAGTGAAATAATGTAGACATTAAGCTAATTTACAAACTTTGCAGCTTCCCTCAAGCTTGGTGTTGTAGGACACAAGGGTTGTGTTCTTCACTTGCAGGAAGGAAGGAAAACCTCCAGTTTTACATAAGTATTACTTGTGTATGTCCTTAAATAGAAGGTAAGCAATCCAATCTAAAGCACTACAAAACCCTTTTCTTTGACTTTAACTGCCTGGCAGAGGTGCAACTACAGTTCAGGTGAGCCTTTGTTTGAGAAGCAGATAAAATCAAAGTTTGAGTTAAGACTCTTAACGAACCTGAATCTCAGTGCTGTGCTCCAATGGGTCCTGCAATGCAGATCTACTGCTTTGATATTGCAGCAAATACCTGAAGCTATCATGTCTCAAGTTGCCTACTGGGTATTTAGGGAGAACATCTGGCATAAGAGTGTCAATAGGAATTTTGCCACTAACTTAATTTACAGCCTGGATTTCACCCACAGTTTGTTGAATCACTGTTTTTTTACTGAGTGTTCCAAACTGTACTGTACTAGATAACCTTCATACTCTATTTTCAGCACTATTGTTTTTACTGAATCAAACATCTCTGTTGATCTGCCCAAATGGGCCCAAAGCAAAAATTGTCGTGGGGGAAGACAAGGTTTTTAAAGTTTGGAAGAAAGCTTTGGATGCCTTCTCTAGGCGTGCTGTAACAATTGCAAAAGTTATACAAACTGGACAGAAGACCATCATTTCAGGAAGATGAGAACTATCACTGGGAGACCTTACACTTGATATGCTGAAAGAGTGAAATGATATAGCGAAACGATGGAGGAATTTCAGGAAGGTAAATGTTAACCTTACATACTCAAGTATATCTTTCTTTTAAATGCGTTTCTTCACAGGAGAAATGGATTTGCCTTAGCGAGTCTTGGAACAAATGACTTTTGTGTTTTACAGTTAAAGTAAATAATCATCCAGTTTGCTAGTTGTACCAATGGTTTCTGCTGTCCAAAAAGGATGGCAGTTTCTTCTCTCTTTTTGTGGAGGAAAGACAGAGGGAATAAATTCTTTAGAAGCATACATATTAGTATGTTATAGCACAAATTAGCAGACAAGCCTTCTTCAGGCACACCAGTCTGTAAAATCATTGCTCCAAGCCACTTTCATTAGAAAAGAGAAACTTAAGATCCTCCTTTGCCCACACTCTCTGTTTCTGATTACATCTATTTCCCAATCTTTTATTAGTACTTCATTTTGCAAAGCAAGCATAAACCAGCTCCATTGTTCAGGTGCAAATGATTTGGCAATTGCAACCACGTATGACCCATTACATTGCTGCATATGCTTCCTATTTTAATCGGTGTGGCAAATGACTTAGTGTATAAATGTGCAACTTAAAAACCTACTGATATGAAAACAGGATAAAGAACAACTTCATTTTTGACACACCACTACCCTCTGGTCAAATATATTCAGTACTGTAGTTCTTGTCTGTAATGACACTCGACCTAGTTGGCTGGTTCATCTTTGTGCTGAGTTGTAAGATTTGTGCAATACTGTAGAAGTAACACAGAGAAAGAAAAAAAGAAGATATCTATTTTCCTTGCTTATATTCCTTTGTATTTTCTTGGATAGATGAGATCAGGACTAAAGCATTTCCTCTACTCTCTTTCTATGTAACACTGATAAAATAAAACATCTTTTTGTAGACAGCCATGCAGGATTTCTTTTCCCCTAATATGGCTAATATTCTGAACAGGTGAGCACATGTCCTTTGACACACACACAAATTTAAGCTCGATCAACAACTACTGATAATGTGCAGAGACACAGCAATATGTTTCAAAAGGAAAAGGACATATATACTGGGAAAAAAAAAAAAACAACAGTAATTTTATGAAGGTTCCTTCTCCAATTTGTAAACTTACTGTTATGAATAGTATCACTTATAGCCTTAGTTTTATTTTTATCACTTGTTCAAGCACTAACTCACTTCAATAATGTAACTAAACACATGACATGCCTACTATTCCAGGAAGGAAAGAGAATATTGTTTTCTCATGTTCTCCCATGTTTCACAATCTCTAGTACACTAAATGTACAAATACAAAGGGTATTCTGAATGAAAGAAACTACCTATTCTCCCTGCCATCAGAAACACATGCATTGGTGTCCAGACTTGTACATTATTTGTAGCAGTAATGATGATTACTATAATTTTTGCAGATGCAGCCCTACAATTTAAAGTCCTCACTAGTGAGTAATAAATTCAACTCAGAGATGTAAAATCTAACTTAGACAAATGAGCAGAATGTGTACTCTGAACACCTAAATTCCAGAAAAAAGTATGAACTCATTGCAACCTCTGTAAAGCCTCATTTTACAAAGTTAATTGATATCAACATCAGTATTTTGCAAGATAATCACAGGTGCAATTTTTAGAGTCCTGTGGAACTAAATTGCAGGATCCTGTGACTTTTAAAAACAGGTATTCTAAGTTAAAACCCTGAATACCCTAAAATACTTTATTTTCTCTGCAGTATTTCTCCCTATCAGCTCTCTGTTTCATCTAATATAGAAAAAGCCCTTGTCGAAATCTTGTCTGTACCTTGATAAGTTATTAAGCGAACTAGAAGCACATTACAACATTAAGCCAGAATCCTGGGAGGGGATTGCAACATTAACAACTACATACCTTCATACCATATTCAGCTTTCAGTCTTATTTTTGTACTGAAAATGAAACAGTATTTTCAGTTATAAAGAGAAATTGAGAAATAGACAACTGCAGTTCCTAGCACTAAGAAGATCTAGAAGCACTCAAAATGTTAAACAAATATCTTTCCTAGTAGAGACTTTAGCTCCAGCCTCTCACTCATCTTTTATAGTGTGTTAACATTTCCTTCTCTGCCCGTAAGCAAATCTAACTGTTGAAGCAAACCCAGCTGTTAAAGCAAACCCTTATGATCTTGGTCTTGCTTCCCTCCCACAGCACCTTTAAAATTCTTCCTTTCTGCTTTGAAACACCTCTATCACACCAGACCAGGTTTGTCAGATTATCTGTTTGACACTTTCCCTAACAAAACAGATTGACTCTTTGCACTGTGATCTCCTGGGAGACAAAGTATGTTGTAAAACTGCCAACAGAAGTTACTGGAATGATCTTTTGAGGGCAGCTATGTGTATGCATTTAATTTTGCAGACTGGCACAAATATATCACTCTAAGTCTGTGATTAAGTACTAACCACCATCAAAGCCTTTGATACATAATTCAAAATACAAGCATGGAGATGTTTCGTAGTTCTAGTATAAACCCTGATTATCTATTAACTTAGTGATAGCTACTTGATTTACATCATAGTGGTAAGTTCCATAGACTTTACAGTATCCCTTGTAAAGACAAACAATAAACAAAAGTTTAGGTGTATTATCTAAGCAAATACTTTGAAAATATCTTTCCAAGGGCCAGAGAAGATGCTTACCAGAGAAATTATAGGAGGATGAAACAGAAAGTATGAGTCTGGAATAAAAACCTTAAGAGGAAGAAAGTGAGCAGGTTTTATTGTCCATCAGTGTTACTATTTCCCTGTGTTCAAGATAAAGAACTGCGCCAGAGATGATGAATCCATTGAAAAATGGCATCATCCTTGTTCTCTCTTTCCAAGACATTTTGTCTCTGTTGCTTGCTGGTTGTCTTCATCCCAGTGAATTAGTTTTTATGACAAGACTTGCATTACTGTTTTCACCTAGCAGAACAGCAGGACTTGGTGAAGATCAGAGGAGATGCTGGTTGCAGTATCACCTCTAGTACCAGCTGTTTCTGTATTTCCTCGCAAGTGTTTGTCTTGCACATGGCTGACAGCTGAATTCTGTTCAAAAAGCATGACTAAAGCTGCAATAGGTACAAAGCCAAGTTTCCTCTTGGATCCTCTTCTTCCTCCTGCTGTGCCTCATGTGGCTGGCAGAGTTCCGCCATTGTAGAACAGAGATTGCTGGAAATAAATTCTTCTTAAGCAGACAGGCTTTTTTTCAGTTTTGACTCCAGGCTCCCAGCCCAAAGTCTTGAGCAATCTGCACTGGGAAAGCTCTGTGCATCTGTGGTAAGGCTCTTTTTTAAAGGCTTCTAATCTGAGGAATTTGTAGCAAAGAGAACCATTTTCTGAAAGACTGCATTCTGGGCAGATCTTCATTATCAGCCTTGTCCTAGCATATTCTCTGAGGTTTCCATCATATTAGGCTTTGGATTTAGATGCAGATCAGCTTATTTTTAGGTTTCTATACCTGCATTTATGTGAACTAACTAGCTGCAGAACAAATCAGGGAGGCATACAGTATTCTTGTACCTCTTGCCTATTAATTGATTCTTCACATTTTTTCTATACAAGTGGGTGACAGAAATGCTGTGTGCACATATTTTTCTCTTTCTGAAAAAGAAACACAAGATTCAACAGCTTATTTTCTATCACAGCCACGACTTCATTCATCATGTGAAATCCCAGGTTGCTCTGTGCTCTAAGATAGTCAGCATGTTAATCTTCTTGCAAGCAAGTAATTTTGTGAGGTTTCCTGCTCCTTTCCTATTTCTCTTGTTATTACTTCCAGATGACAGCGTCTGTAATGTTGTTGCACAACTCTACAAACCGAGGCACTTTTTAGAAGTGAGATTTTTTGGACACACTCATATCAGCATGATGTTTGTGGAACATTTTGTGTAACTGTCCAAAGAGTGTCCCTCTCTCATTTTCTTAGTGACAATGGTAGACAACCCTTCAGTCTGTCAGTAGTTAGAAGCCATCATCTTTCACCCAAATGTTGAGCATTTCTAGACAGTCTTCACCTGCCAGCTATATTTATTGAATGCTTTGGTGAATCATATAAAAATTGTATAAGCCTGAATTCTGCTGCAATATGCACTTTACAGACCCTTCACTTCTTTTACAGCTAAAAGGAGAAGAATGACTGTAGAGTTGCCATTCTTCTTCATCTGATTGTAAGTCCTAAATGCACATTCATGTGGCTGTATCCTGTTCTGCAGAATGGCAAGGCAATTTTACTATTGCTGTGAGCTCCTAGGTAGCAGGTTCTGCTGTTCTTATTTTCAATCACACCTAAGGTGTTTGATTTTTCCCTTAATCTGCTTTTCCTATTCTCATTCCACCTCAAGCAATGATTTAATTCTCTTTCCTGTGTTATCTACATGTGACACTACTAGGTGGTGTTTTTTTCCTGGATTTATTTAATGGATGATCTTGTCCTAGACTTCATCTGTAACAGATTGCCATACCCAGGCTTGGACTCCTATTTTTAAACACCTTGACAATATATTGCTTTTCTAGACGTTTCCATTTTCTGAAAGAACGCCTTAAGGTACCAGTATGTCAAACATCTTAAAAGCAACAGAGCATACAGAACGAATGAGAAAAGCCACAAAACAAAATCCCAGCTCATTCAAAGCATATCTGATTATTTTTTCTTTCCAAGATACTAAAAACACTGTTGCTGCATTGGCTACATCTAAGATGAAATGCGGAAGCTTGCATTGGATTGGAATATTGAAGATCCTCAAGATACTGATGTTTGTCTGGTATATTTTAATACTCCGTATCTTGCGTTCTTTAATCCAGGATTAAGAGAGATACAACAAGAGAGAACAAACAGACTACACTTGGGTAGCCACATAGTGTACCAGATTGGTATACTTATTCACTCACATGAAATTCTGTATCGCATCCCTCAGGGAAATATTAAGAGTAGCATATTTATTAGAGAGACAGTCATCCTAAAAGCTTTATTTGTTCAATTGAGAGCTGCTTAAACACTTACAATTTATAAGAATTTATAATTAATGCTTAAACACTGCTGTCATGCTGTAATCAGCATGACAGAAGGTAACAGACCAACATATTCATTTCTCACAGCATAGCTATACACTGAGCATGAACAGCTGGGATTACTATGAATGGGGAAGAACCATTTAGGTATGTAACAGAAAAGAAAAATACAAAGAATTATTTTTGCATAAAGGTGCTCTTAGCCCTTAAATACCTGTTCATTCCTTATGAAGCCACAATATTTTTTAAAGTGCTTTAACTGAAACAGTTTCTGGAGAAAGAATTATATCTTTTATTAGACTGACTGCATACAGTTGTAAAGAGTCAACTGTTTTCATTAGTTGTTGTCATGGCTTAACCCCAGCCGGTAACTAAGCCCCACACAGCCATTTGCTCACTTCCCCCCACCCTCCCCAGAAGGATGGGGGGGGAGAACTGGAAGAGTATAAGTGAGAAAACTCATGGGTTGAGATAAAGGCAGTTTAAAGGGTAAAGCAAAAGCCATGCATGCAAGCAGAGCAGAACAAGGAATTCATTCACCACTTCCCATGGGCAGGCAGGTGTTCAGCCATCTCCAGGACAGCAGGGATCTATCACACTTACTGGTGACTTGGGAAGACAAACGCCATCACTCCCAATGTCCCCCTTTCCTTCTTCCCCATCTTTCTGTGTTGCTCATGACACCATATGGTGTGGGATATTCCTTTGGTCAGTTGGGGTCAGCTGTCCTGGCTGTGTCCCCCCCCAACTTCTTGTGCACCCCCAGCCTGCTTGCTGGTGGGGTGAGGAGAACAGGCCCTGGCTCTGTGTAAGCACTGCTCAGCAGTAACAAAGACATATTATTAACAGTTTCCAGAACAAATCCAAGACATTGTCCCCTACTAGCTACTGTGAAGAGAATTAACTCCACCCTACCCAAAACCAGCCCAAGTGTTTCATAGCATATTGTAAGTACCTTAAATCTGAGTGGATTAAGGTGCACAGATGGAAGTGTTTTTCTTCATTAGATGTTAAGAGTGTTATTACAATTCAGCCACAACTGGCAGAAAAGAAAGCAAACAAAACAAAAACAAACATAAGGTGAGCCACTGGGAGGAGTGCTGTGGGAAGGATGCCTGGATTCTTCAGATTCTTCACTTAATATTTGTCCAGGGCATATTTCAGGGCTCCTGCCTGCTTCAGTGCATCCAACCTTTCATTGTCTGCCTCTTTCTGAGGTTTTTTAGCCCTTCCCCAGATTTCTCCCCTTCACACAGTCCACTGAAGTCAACGTTCAGCCAGAGAACAAACAGCCTTTCACACATCCTGAACCCCCTAAGTCCTAAAGAAATCGATTTATCAAGGGTGGTCCTTCCTGCCTCACCCCAGCACTACATGCTGTGTAACAAGGCTGGTGCAGGTGCCTGTCCCTGGAGAGGACTGGGAGCTGTGAATGTTGATCAGAGATTAACTACTGCCCACTGCTGAGAGCAGACCATGTTTGCCGCAGATGTCATTTCCCATGGACCAACTTCTTTCATTTCTCATGTAACAGCTTTTGCGGCTCCCTGCTCAGAATACAGGTGCTTGTAAGCCTCACTGCTTGAGATCTCTGTATGTTACATATAAGGAGTCCTTGCGCCTAAGGTTACATGTAGCTTTCACTGCCTGACCAATGCACAAGCCTTGGGTGTTGTAATACGTCCAATTGAACTACACCTGTATTATGCATGGCTGAGACTGTAACTGGTTTTATTCCTTGTTTTTAGCTTTCCAAGATCCATTTATCACTGAATTGAGAGAGCCAACCTGAAAGCAAGAAAAGGTGAGGAAAGCCAGGATATACTTTGAACAAAAACTGGGTAGAGCAAAGGAAAGTTGTGACCAAGAGCTCCCTCTTGTGTGCCACAGGAAGAGCAAAAGGTAGCAAAGAAGGAAAGAGAAAAGAGGAAAGAGGAAAGAGGAAGAGGAAAAGGAAAAGGAAAGGAAAGAGAGGAAGAAAGAGGGAGGAGGAAGGAGAAGGGGAAGGGAAAGGAGAAGAGGAAGTGGGAAGAGGAAAGGGAAGTGGAAAGGAGGGGAGCGAAGGGAAGGGGAGGGAAGAAAAGGGGAAAAGGCCCCACAGAACTGACATTTTGAAATAAATGGTTATCCATTTGAAATTCTTACTTACAAATATGGTTTTTAATAAAGTTGAAAATCAAAGTACAATGTTTCCATGCATACAGATTGACAAATCCTCCTTGTCAATAAAAGCTGGGTGTCTGCAGGAATTAATGTGGAATATTTCAGACAGTACAGGGGTCAGAACTTTTCTAATAATCTCCCTTCTTCTGATTCCACGAAGGCCAACTCCTTGTACTGGCAGCAGCTCTCAACCTCTTCCTCTGTGAATCTGTACATGCGGAAATGCAGTAAATGCTTTATTTTGGGAGCAGCTAAATTTGTTTTTCATCTAAAACATGTTTTAAATGCACTATTATTTTGGGGTGTCCTGTCTGGATGTGGTTTGGAATTTATGTAATTAATTGTCACAAGCACAGAAAATAGTTCTTTGAATTTGACATAAACAAGCTCATTTCTTCTTCACTGCAGTTTTGAGAACAGAGGTTAGAAAATCACTGAACCTTAAAGGAAAGGATAAATTCAAGCGGTTTTAAGGTCTGGTGATTTTTTCCTTCACAGCATGACTTTGCACAAATCACACTGAACTGGGATGAAACTGTTTGTTAGTGGTTAGTACACTTGAATGCTCTTCAAGTGTTCTGCAGGTGCCAAAGCTGTTCAGGGCTTCTTCTTCATGTACGAAGGACAATAGAAATTGAGATTAATTTGTATTGAAACGTGACTGACTTATTTTAATCTATTAAACTGAGCACTGTAACGGAAAGTAAGCAGGAATTAATATCTGGACATCAAGGTATGTTGTTTATGTAAAATCTGTCAAAGCAAGCCTAAAGCAAAGGCTTTCAAAGCTGAGGTACTTGAAACGGTGAAGCTTAACCATGTTGGGTGAGTCTGAGTAACAGGATAAAGCAATGCATGCTATGCATGAAGGCCTTTTCTCAAGAAAGAACTGTGCTGAAACTGAGTCTTAACCCTAATTAAATAGATTGTCCAGTAGGAAAGAAAAACTCTCCATATGACCCCCTCTAAAATATATTTATTGCATTTATTTTAGGTTTAACATTTAGATCAGGAAATCAAGTAAGGGAGCTAGGAGACCAGCATGGTTAAACAAGGAGCTGCTGGGCAAGCTCAAGTGGAAAAGGAGAATCTATGGATTATGGAAAGAGGGGCTGGCCACTTGGGAGGAATATAGGACAGTTGTTAGAGGATGTAGGGAGGTAATTAGGATAGCTAAGGCCTCCTTGGAACTTAATCTTGCTAGTCGGGTTAAGGACAATAGAAAGGGCTTCTTCAAATACATAGCAAATAAAACTAACACAAGAGGCAATATAGGCCCACTGCTGAACGAGGTGGGAGCCCTGGAGACAGAGGATTTAAAGAAGGCAAAGGTGCTGAATGCCTTCTTTGCCTCTGTCTTTACTCCTGCAGACTCTCCCCGGGGGCCCCAGATTCCTATTGCCCCAGAAGGAGTCAGGACAAAGGAGGAGTTTGCTTTGGTAGATGAGGATTGGGTTAGGGATCAGTTAAACAGTCTGGACATCTATAAATCGATGGGTCCGGATGGAATGCACCCATGGGTGCTGAGGGAGCTGGCGGAGGTCATTGCTAGGCCACTCTCCATCATCTTTGGTAAGTCGTGGGTAATGGGAGAGGTGCCTGAGGATTGGAGAATGGCAAATGTCACACCAGTCTATAAGAAGGGCAAGAAGGAGGACCCGGATAATTATAGACCGGTCAGCCTTACCTCCGTCCATGGAAAGGTGATGGAACAACTTATTCTTGACTCCATTTCTAGGCATATCAAGGATGAGGGGGTTATTAAGAACAGCCAACATGGTTCCATGAGGGGGAAGTCATGTTTGACCAACCTTATAGCCTTCTATGAGGAAGTGACTAGGTGGAGGGATGATGGTAGAGCAGTAGATGTGGTTTTTCTTGATTTCAGTAAGGCATTTGATACTGTCTCCCACAGCATTCTCATAGATAAGCTAAGGAAGTGTGGGCTTGATGATCAGGTAGTGAGGTGGATCAAGAACTGGTTGGCAGGAAGAAGGCAGAGAGTTGTGGTCAGTGGTGCAGAATCTAGCTGGATGTCTGTGACTAGTGGAGTGCCTCAGGGGTCGGTGCTGGGACCAGTGCTATTTAATATTTTCATCAACGACCTGGATGAGGGAACCGAGTGTACTCTCAGCAAGTTTGCTGATGACACTAAACTGGGAGGAATGGCTGACACACCAGAAGGCTGTGCTGCCATTCAGCGAGACCTGGACAGGCTGGAGAGCTGGGCGGGGAGAAATTTGATGAAATTCAACAAGGGCAAGTGTAGAATCTTGCATCTGGGGAAGAACAACCCCATGTGCCAGTACAGGTTGGGGACTGACCTGCTGGAAAGTAGCGAAGGTGAAAGGGACCTGGGGGTCCTGGTGGATAGGAGGATGACCATGAGCCAGCAATGTGCCCTTGTGGCCAAGAAGGCAAATGGCATCCTGGGGTGCATTAGAAAGGGTGTGGTTAGTAGGTCAAGAGAGGTTCTCCTCCCCCTCTATTCTGCCTTGGTTAGGCCGCATCTGGAATATTGCATCCAGTTCTGGGCCCCGCAGTTCAAGAAGGACAGGGAACTGCTTGAAAGAGTCCAGCGCAGAGCCACAAAGATGATTAAGGGAGTGGAACACCTCCCTTATGAGGAGAGGCTGAAGGAGCTGGGTCTCTTCAGCTTGGAGAAGAGGAGACTGAGGGGTGACCTCATCAGTGTTTACAAATATGTAATGGGTGGGAGTCAGGAGGGTGGAGCTAGGCTTTTTTCAGTGATATCCAGTGATAGGACAAGGGGCAATGGGTGTAAACTGGAGCATAGAAGGTTCCACATTAACATCAGGAAGAACTTCTTTACTGTGAGTGTGACAGAGCACTGGAACAGGTTGCCCAGGGGGGTTGTGGAGTCTCCCACATTGGAGATATTCAAGGCCCACCTGGACAAGTTCCTGTGTGATGTACTTTAAGTTACCATGCTCTTGCAGGGGGATTGGACTAGATGATCTCTTGAGGTCCCTTTCAACCCTTGGGATTCTGTGATTCTGTGATTATTTGTACAGTAAGACAACAAAGACAACATGTGAAATTTTATTACTTCACAAACAGGATAGTCACACATGGAGACAGAACAATAGAAACTGGGAAGACTTTGGTAACAGTAATAGCCGCACCAGCAACCTGGAAAACCAGCAACCTAATTTTTTTATTCCTTGTAAAGATTACCAACCATTAACTGGCTAACTCATAAAAAATTATAATGAAATCAACAAGTACAAAGACTCAGATCCTTAGTATTACAAATTAATATAGAGTTTCATGTATGATTGGAATTGGACATCACTGTGATTGGTATGTTTAAGAAATGAGCAAATCAAGCCAGTTTCAAGCTTTAAAAGAAGTACTGTTGTTCATAAACAGCTGAGGTAGCTAATAGTTCTTAAATCATTATCACTAAATATTCAAAACAATTAAGTCCTTAAGAAATATATCCCAGATGAACTGTGAGCACACACCACTGTGGAGCTGATGCTACATAGTAAGGGATGATGGCTGCACTACTTGGTGGTCCTTAGTCAACAAAGCCAACACGGCTGGGCTTGAGAGCATCTTGGGGGCAGTTTGCCTTCTTTCTTCTTCATTCAGTTGATATGTTATACGCTGTGTCCTTGATTCAAAAAAAAAAGGAAGTGATCACATCTACTTTTGATTACTTATTTTGGAGATCAGGAAAAGTTCTGCGTTTTGCTTATTCTGGAGGTGCCACCAGATACGTTTCTTGCCTGCTCTGTGGGATTGCCTTGGTTTCATAATGCCTCTTTCCCCTTCCACTTTATTTGGCTGGTTATTTGGTGACATATAACCAGTTGTCATTTCTCAAGTAAGCTTAATTTTGCCTTTTTAGAGAGGCTTTAAGAAAATAGCTGGAAAGAGTAAACTAGGAAAAACCTTAAATTGCACAGGATCACTTAAGCTGCAATGAAAAATAATGAAGTGAGTCTTCCTGAAATGTAGTTCTTGCCATGTGAAGAACACTCTGCACAGGTTTTGGATGTGGAATACTCTGCACAGGTATACAGGTCCTACAAGCCTGTAGTCACTGATTTAAGCAAAATGGCTGAAGCTGCCTCCTCTGGCACAGATCTATAATCTGCTTTTGAGCAACCTCAACTATTACGCAGAACTTAACTACCATCTGAAATAAACCCAGTGTTTGAATGAAAACAGCAGAGGTGTGAGGATTAACTGTAGGTGGGTAACATGGAATGGATACTTGGTAAAGCATCTGCCATTTCGTTTTAACCCACACCTGCAAATCTAGCAGAGCCTTTAAAGGATGAGTTCTGAGTGCCTCTTTTCTGTACAATTTACAGTCCTCAGGTGCCCAGGGTCCTTGTGCAGTGCTGTGAATCAAATTTCACAGGCACCACAAGCAGACTCAGGCTGAGGCTGAAGGATGAGGAAGCTGCTTTTGGCACTTCACATGCAGTCAGGCCGTTTTCCAGGGGAATCAAATGGGAGGCCAGGCCTACACCTTGACATGTTCATTCTCCTGCCTAGGAGGCTGGAGCCAAGTTTTCTTCTTCCTACTCAGCCTGATTTAACCACGGAACTTAAACTGAATATAGGGATGGAAGTTACCTTTGTTTCTGCTTTGGAATCTGCTCTGCTTTGTAAAGGTAACTGAGTTTTTACTGGAGGAGAATTTAAAGTCGACATTCCTGCAGTCAGTATGAGCACAATGATGAGTTTTGATCTCTAGAGCAACGGATCTTTCACGGAAGTGTGAAGCAGAACGCTTCAGATTCGATCCCACACATTCGAGTCCCGCAGCGCAGACAGCACTGCGGGCACCTCTCACTTGCGCTCGCCTTATTCCAGCTCCAGATCCTGCCCCTCGGGCCCGAAGACTCGGGTGCTTACACCCAGCGCACACCCGGCCCTGCACCCAGCCCTCCCGCCAGCGGGGGGCGCTCCACCACGGTCCCGCACACCACGTCTGCCGCCCCTCCCGCGGGGTGGGGCGGGGGGATCACCCGGAAACTGTCCCGGAGAGCGAGTGCTTCCGGGTGCACCGCCTGCCCGCTCGGCCGCTCCGCCACGCCGCCGCCGCCGCCTGCCGCCGGGTCGCACTCTGTCCCGGCTCGCTCCGCGTTCCCCCTTCGCTTCTCCCCGCGTCTGACGATGCTGCCGTGGGGCTCCCGGGCTTCGGGGCCGTGGGCCCGCCTGCCGCTGTTGTTTCTGTTAGCGCTTGCGGCCTGCGCGGCGCGGGCCTCCGAGATCACGTTCGAGCTGCCCGACAACGCCAAGCAGTGCTTCTACGAGGAGATCGCCCAGGGCACCAAGTGCACCCTCGAGTTCCAGGTAGCTGGGCGGCCGGGGCCGCCATCCCAGGGAAGCGCCCCCCCCCCCGCCGCGCTGGTGGGGCCGGGCCCGGCCCGGCCCGGGGCTTCTCGGCTTCCTCGTTCGGGGGGTGCTCGGGTACTCACTCTGTAGCGGGGAGAGGCGCCTGCATGGGAACAGCAGCTGAAGCCGGCGCAGCAAAACTCTACCCGTTGCCGTGTGCACCGCGGCTGGATGAGAGCAGGGATCAGAGAGCGGGCCCTCAAAACCTGCCAGTCTCGCACCCTGAACGCGGACCTTCGGGGTTCCTTGTGACCGGCGTGCCGCGTACCTAAACCTACCTGCCCAACAGCGTGCCGCACAAGTCACAGAGCCATAGAATGGTTTGGGTTGGAAGGGACCTTAAAGTTTATCCAGTTCCAACCCCCTACCACGGGCAGGGACACCCTGCACTAGACCAGGTTGCTCAAAGCCCCATCCAACCTGGCCTTGGACACTGCCGGGGATGGGGCAGCCACAGCTTCTCTGGGCAATCTCTGCCAGTGCTTCACCACCCTCACAGGGAAGAATTTCTTCCTAATGCCTCATCTGCAACTCTCTCTTTCATTTTAAAGCCATTCCCCCATGTCTTTATGAGTTTGGGCACTGGCTAAGAAAAAAAAAAACAAAAACGCAAAAAAGAGAAGGAAATCTGAGGCAGGAAATGGAGCCTGGGATTGCTCCAGATGAGAAGCTACAATGAAGGTGTGTACAAAATTTTACTCTTTGAATGGGGAGGAAACACACAGAATGCTCTTGACTGAAAAGCCGAAAACAAAAAACAGCCCAACCCCTTTCCCCCCAGCCACTATCCCTCTGAAACCCCAGTACCCATTCACCCCACAGCATGTGTGGGTTGTAGAGCATTTGCCTGGTGAGCACAGTAAAACATAAGGAGTTAATGCTTTACTTAGTTCAGAGTATGGTTCAAACTGGGGTGCCATAGCAAACTGTAAAATTGTTATACAGCAAAGTGTCACAGTCATAGAGCAATTCAGGAGTCTTAACACAAAATAAAATATGAGCAGCCCTTCAAACCCAAACCATTCTGTGATGTGAAATAGCATCTTGTTGAAGACTGATTAGCATGCACATAGTGAGTGATGCCCTACAGTTTTTCTTACTTTTTCCAGCCTCTTAACAGTTTGAACATGGAGCCATCATGATAGAACACACTGTTCAGCCGCAAGAATTATCAGGAAAAGAGCTATGACAATTTTGGTGCTTTTGAGGGTATCAGCGGGGTTGGAAGCTTTCAGTCTGTCACTTCAGCTGGTGAACTCAGGGACAGTACAGCAGCAGCACAAGAAAGAAATCATTCTTGATTCTGGGAATCACGGTTATCTTTGGGGGGCTTTTGAAGGAACTGTGTACTTTCTATGGTCCAGCTTTTCTAGTTGAAGTCCTGTGGGGTTTTTTCTTTCCCAGCTGCTCTCCTGCCTTTAGTATTTTGGGGAATGTTTATGCCAAGTATATGTCTCTGTTACTCTGGCCTACATGCTCTAAGATACCGTTTTCCCCACCCAAATGTTTCTTGCCCCTGTCTGTTACTTTCATAAAGTCTTTTCTGTGCAGTGCTTTCACCGTTGTTTTTAAGTGGATGTCACTGGAGTTTGCTGGACAGATAAGCCTGTGGTTGTTACAGCAGACATAATGACAGGAGTAGCCTTGTCTGGATTTGACCAACTGCTGGTAGAACAAATGTTCTGTGCTCACTCTTTGGCGGAGGGGAGACTCAAGCAACCCCTCTAAGAAGGAATTTTAGGGTAACTTTAAAACTCTGGCAAATCTTTACCATGTGTAAGTAAACTGGCCCTTTCAGGGTGCGTGATATAACCAAACGTGAGTGATTTTCATTAGTAGAAAGCACCCCCCCGTCAAATTTGAGATCAGACTTAAAAAATGATCCATTTTTTCATTGTAGAAAATCTAATTTTTTGCTTCTCCTTCCAACCAGGTAAGCATTTCTGTATGAAAAGCCAGATGCAGACATCCAGGGAGAGACATCTGGAGATCCAGACATCCTTTTTTTTTTCCTCTCTCTTTGTATCCTGTTTTGAATTCAAAGCACATTTTTTGAAAGGCTATGAAGATACTGCTTGCCAACTGAGTGTTTTTTAAACTTCCTGTTTGCAGAGCAGCTGCTGCTGAGATCTCTTGTTATTTCAGTTGTACTGCTAACGTTACAATTTTAATAACTTGATACCTAAATAAACTGTGAGTTTAAGTAATGCTATGTGAACTGAAGTGCAGATATTCAGACAGTAAAATATTTCAGTGATTTCTGCACACATAAAAAAGGGACATACCTTTAGCTATAAGTCTCTTTGTTCTTCAGCATGCTTTAGCTTGAAAAGTTTTGGATCAAGGATTAAGTGTAAAACTGCTAGCCCAAGAGTCATCAAGATACCAAGTTACGAATACCTAAGCTGCTGATTAGTCTTTCTGTAGAGGTGGGATAGGTAGCTTACAGAGCAATATGCTGTAGACCAACAAGAATCAAAGCCTGAAAAAAACCTTGAGACAGTCATGAAGTTTGGAGTCACTTGTATGTCTTATGTGCTGTTGTGCAGCATGTGCTGTTTTGGGAAGAACTGCTATGGCTATCTGGGCAGGAGGGAGGCAGCAGAACATAGCTCCATTCACCAGTACAGGAGGACTGGCAGGTTGAAATAACCTGTTCTACCAGTTGAACACCATTCCTACATCCTGAAGCAGCTTGAGCTAATAGTAGGGTAGTTACACTCTCGACCATAGGGGCAGTTTTATTCCACATTAGTAATCTCAGCTGGCTGAACCAATTCCATTCAGGACTTGTGGATACAGTAAGCAGTCTGTTTGTTACAGTGATATCTTTACTGCCCCATCGAGTTACATCTGCTGTAGCTTCCGCTATTGTACAATTATTTATATCAAAGTAATTAAAGTTATGCTTTGTAAAAGGTTTGGAACTAGAGCTGACGTTACATATGCTGAACCTAAAGTGTTTTGAATTATGTTCTGTGTCTTAAATAAGAAAATAATTTTTCAGACTTGCTTTGAAAGATTTTCAAATTAATGCATTATATTTTAAAACGTGTAAGGCACAAAATTTTGCACTGCCACTTGACAAATCATGCTTCAAAGAAATGTATAAATGTCCACTTTGTTAAAAAGACAATTTTTTTTGTTTCCAGGTGATCACTGGAGGTCATTATGATGTTGACTGTCGGTTGGAAGATCCTGATGGCATTGTATTATACAAAGAGATGAAGAAACAATATGATAGCTTCACGTTTACTGCATCCAGAAATGGAACATACAAATTCTGCTTCAGCAATGAATTCTCTACTTTTACACACAAAACTGTGTACTTTGATTTCCAGGTTGGAGAAGATCCACCACTGTTTCCTAGTGAGAACAGAGTAACTGCACTTACTCAGGTAAAACACTATTGTGTTTGACTGGAGCTGTTAGCTGTTAGGTTTGGGGTTTTTTCCAAGTTCAGCTGCATTAGATACCTATATCGCTTTTGAAAATCAGTGAATTAGAGCTTCTAAAGTAATCTGAATGACTGCAAATAAGCTTTCATTCTGAAGATAAGATTTATGAAACACATAAGTCTCATTTGTTCCGTAAGAGCTAGAAGGAATCACCAAGTGCTTAAGAAAACTTAGGGTAGAAAGTTAAATGCTAGGCCAGTTTCGTTTCTTTTTCTTTTTTTCTTTTTTAAGGTAGCTTCCATTTGTTGCCATGGTTGTGTGCTTCTTGAATTTAGATTTCACAAATATCAGTGCATCAGGGTTTTAAAAATTTCCAAACTTTGGAAAAAAATTGAGAATTGTTTTTACATTTAAAGTAGTAGAGGTTTCAGGGGGGGAGGACTTAGGCTGAGTTCTCATGTAGACAATATAAGACACTATGTATTAAGTGACTATCTTGGACTTGTTCAGACACCTGTCTTGAAAATCATCAAGATGAAAAGATGGTTAGACACAGATACAGGCAACTGAAAGTGGCCCTATCAGGGTGTTAAACATTTCCTTTTATAATAGTTTGTGATGTTTTATCTTCAGGAAATACTAGGTTTTAGCCATAAGACACAAAAAATAATTGTGACTAGAAATTATTTTGAAGATCTATTGGTTAATCTCTTGGTGATCAAAACAGAATGAGAATTACTGACTTTCACTTACTGAAGATGAACTGAAAGTAGAATTGTATGTGAAAAATGATCTAGGGCTTCGAAAACTGGTAATATTTTTTAATGAAAAATAACAAGTTGGTTAAATTCCTAAGTATTTGTGTATGATTATGTGAACACTGAAAGGAACAGAACTTAACCTTTCTTTAACCACTTTTTGTGTACATGACTAAAGAGGATCTCTTGCCAAAACATTTTGAATTCAGTAACATAGATCTTAGTGTGTCATATAACTCAACTGAGAATTAGAATTATGCAGTGAAGAATGGAATGAAACAGATAAACATTTCATATACTATGTATCTTAATGTTAAAACCAACTGCTAGCTTTCCTGGTAGGTGTGGAATTAACTGGGGGATCACTGACATTTCAAAAGTGTTTCTAATGTTCATTTTGAGCCCAAATGTACATGAATGTAAGATTTGTTTAGTTCTTAAGAGCCTGTTGCTCATTGCTTTTTATTAGATCCACAGTTACGCACACTTCTGTATTTAAGTCTGTCGCATTCCTGTGTACAGAATTTGGTCAATGCAAGTTAAATTTTACTGCATTTACAGTATTTCAGTCTGACAATGGACTGATTTAATCCCTAGCTTGCAAAGTTACATGAATCCCAATTTTAGAGAACAAACCACGAAACTTCACAGAAAGAGCACTAGGAGGCTTCTTAATCCAGTGATTTGTATTTGTTTCTCTAGATGGAGTCTGCATGTGTTTCAATTCACGAAGCTTTGAAGTCTGTCATCGATTATCAGACTCACTTCCGCTTGAGGGAAGCGCAGGGCCGCAGCAGAGCTGAGGATTTAAACACGAGGGTGGCCTACTGGTCAATAGGGGAAGCAATCATTCTTCTTGTCGTTAGTATCGGGCAGGTATTTCTCCTCAAAAGCTTCTTCTCAGATAAAAGAACCACGACAACCCGTGTTGGATCATAACTGGTAGTGGTAATGCTTCATGTCATTGTGTGTTACTTATCTGTTGAAGTTAACAGTTCTGCAGTTAATTATAGGTACAAAGGATGTGAATGTATGCAACATTTAAATGAGTCTACTCCTCATCCCTTAAAAATCACAAGTCAGACCTAAAAAGATAATGAAAGGGACACAGTATTTGAAACATTTTCTTCAACTTAAGTGTGTTCTGATTCCTGCATTAAATACTTGGCAGTGACCACTCTCACTTTTACTGAGATTGATTTTACCAGTAAGATGAGCCATCTGGGAGTATAACTCTTTAAAGTAGCCCAACAGTCTAGTGTCTGATTTGAGAGACAGTATATATGAAACTTCTGTTTTATTTTAACCTTCAGGCTGATTGTATTGGATTACACAAAAGCAAATGCGATGAATTTTAGTGCACTGGTTTGATGTGCTGTTAGAAAAAATAATCCATTGGTACCCCTTGCTTATTTGTAAAACTGTTGCGAGCTTGACATTACATCACGGCGCAAATTTTCCATCAGCCTGCTAACTCCATCTTCAAAACTTGCTAAATTATATACTTGAGTATGTTTGCTTAAGCATGCATTCTTTTATATTAGAACAAGTTTTTTAAATTCTTCTTTTCCTAAATTATAAACTGAGACTACTCAGGAAATCCACTTCCTGCATTCAAAAATCCAAATCTCCAAGTTTATTTAAAAACATGCAGTAAAATAGGGAATCTTTTGTCACTGAAACTGTGCAGTTTCTGTACTCATACATGCTGCTGCTGCTTTTTGGATTTTAATACCATAGGTAGCTTGGTTTGTTAAGCAGCACAGCACCAGCACTGGACAGGGTTATGTTACGTGTTAGGCACATATAAAGCTTTTTACTAAATTGTTTTCCTATCAAAAGGCCAAGTTGATACTGATACTGCATTGCACAAGTGCTGTAAATTTTACTTTCCTGTGTGTGGTGCACTGATACATGATGGCCTTGTGTATCTGGCTGGCACTCTTTTTTGCTAGTGGTCAGGAAATGTTTTAAATACTTCAGGTTATCTTTTTCTAGTTAGAGTTGCCTTGTTTCCACTGCTCATCTCTTTAGTAGCTTATGTTCTGTAGAGTCTTGTTTTATTTTGATGTGGAAGCTCATAGATGCATGTACATACGAGTAGCTTGAATTGAGCTGGTCATAACAAGGCTAAACTCCTTCAAATGGCTCTGGAGGATTAAGTAGAACCAACCAACTCTTAAGTACACACAAACTAAATGAAGGTGAAAAAATTCATCATACATTACTGGCTAAATCAAAAGATGCTTCTTAAACAAGTTTCCAGCAACCCAAGAAAGGATGCTAAACCCTTATCAATTGCCTGTATTGTTTCTAGCAAAAATGTGGAATTACATGTACAGGTGACACTTGAGCAGTCTCAAGAACTGATCTAAGATGACATGAGTTTAATATCTTGTGATCGCTGAGAAAATTAAACAAAAGGGCACCTACTCTCTGTTGTGAACTGAATGGCTGCTCTTTTGGAATTAAGAAAAAACGCAAAACAGTTCAAAAAGTATTTAAAAGGCCCCAGGGGTATTAAAAACCTTAATGTATGTAAAATGCAGGATTGTATGTAAAGTCTTCCTATCCTGTACTGAATTCTAAATACTGCAGTCCCATTTTAGGATGCAAGCTTTCCAGAAATATTAGGCTTACAAAGATCAAAAAACTAAAAAATCAGGGCTTTCTTCTCACGATACGAATCTGTGCCTGCAAGCACTATTCTTGATTGTACCTATATGCTTTATTCCTGTGTTTCAGCAGCTGATACTCAGTACTTTTTGTGTTGCATTGCACACAATAATAAAGCAAGTGGTACATTTTGGGTGCAAGTGTTGGCTGAAAATATGATTTAATTTTGATAGTGTCCACTGTTACCTTCTGGAGTTTGAGTATCACTTATGTAGCTTTAATCACAACAAAATTATTTGTTCTAAGATTGAAATGTGTTGGGTTTTTTTTTTCCACTGATTTACTCTGTGTTCTGTCAAAATCGGTAAATGGGGGTATAACACATAATGGTTGGACATCACATACACGTCTTTATTCTTTCATAATGTTTGAATGTGCAAAGTGGGACTGTTCAGCTCAAAATTACTCCCACTGCAGAAGTATAGTGGACTTGACTTTTGCATTGAAGTTAGTTAGGTATCTGAACCAATCCTCTTGTATCCTGCTGCAAAATATGCAGCAATAGCATAAAAATGCCTTTATTTTTGTGTTACTAAAAACATGGCACAAATACACATTTAAACATAGCTGTATATAGTTTTTAAAATAAGTGACTGAATAGGATATAGTAAAACACATGCTAACATGCAGCAGGTGGAGAAATGCATTGTGACTTTTGTTTAAAGCTGCACCTTTTTAATATATGAAAAGAATAGTTTGGTTAATGGTGTGATGCACAAGTAAGCAGCCTGTGTTAAAGGGGATATAACTATTTCTTAATTGCTAAAGGCCCTGGGTTTCAGCTATTCCTTGGATGTTTTATGTTTACAGAACTTCTTTTCATGTCCTGTAATGTTGTTTCTTCAGTTCGGAGGTAAAAGAAAAAAGTTTAGTTTGAGTAAGACAAAAAGCAGACCCTGTGAATATTGTATGGGAAAATAAAAATTAATATATGAATGTGGTCTGGTTGCTTTGTTTGCATGTGGGAGTGGGGAGCATTAGTCTTAAAAAAAAATCTTAAAGATTTGAGTATTCAGGTTGTATTTTAACACATCACAGCGAATCTACCATGTGACACTTGATCATTACTTTTGTTGCTTCTGTCATACATAACAAAGTGTACCAGTTCACTGCTGTTCATAACTGGCTGTGCTTTCAGGTTACTGGGAGAACTCTGCTTTCAGCAACATAGCATGGTTACTGGCCTTTTGCTGAGCATATTAGCAGGGCAGGCAGTAATACTCAGAAATCTGTTCTTATTGGAGTGGAATTCAAAGTATTTGACTATGGATGCCAGGACTGACTTGGGGCCTGCTGCATGTTTTCATGTTAATTCTGGGGATACAAAGTTAATGCAGGGTGTGCTACAATGGTACATCCAATTAGCATTGTCTAATGAGACATACACTTGAAATGTAATGTAGATGTAGTAACTGAATGTGTGATTGGAGATCCTTTATATTGTGTAGCTTCTTCCTGAATCTTACCACATACCAGTTAAGGTTTTAAAAACAGATAGACTAGGCATCATTGCTTTGTGTGGGCACCTTCCAGAATGGCTTTTTCTGCCTGTTTGTTTCTCCTGTGTCTATTGCTGTACATTCAGAAATTTTCAAGAATATTTACTGTACTTGAATTAAAAAAAGCTTTTGTCTAGAAGCATGGTTAAGTTCTCCTCTTTCAGTGTTGTGTTCTTGTGGTCAACCATAGTTGTTTGGAGGCTTTTTAGGTGCTTTGGCACCCAGAATTTGTAAGTAGCTTAAGATAAGTTGTAGTCTAAAGCACTTTTACACTGA
Source organism: Neopsephotus bourkii (assembly GCF_033783945.1). Lineage (NCBI taxonomy): Eukaryota > Metazoa > Chordata > Aves > Psittaciformes > Psittacidae > Neopsephotus > Neopsephotus bourkii. The sequence goes on from NW_026902287.1 coordinate 332,409, forward strand.
AAGCTCATCATTTTACCAAAGAAATAAAATTAGGTAAGTACTGAAAGAAATTTTTAAACCCTGACCCTGCAATTCAGCAGCAGGTTCCTCAGGGGTTCCCACTGACCAACTCCCTGAACAGCTGGAAGTTTACTTTCCTAAAATTCAGGGTCCTGACTATACTCTTCGCATGTCTCTCAGGACTGCAAACTCCACCAGTGCATGATCACTGTAGCCCTGGCTGCTTCCAATCTTGCACCTCTGAGCAGCTCACTTGCATTAGAGACCATCAGGTCCAGTATCACATTCCCCTGGCAGGACTGTTACCTGGCTTAAGAACTTATATTCAATGCACTACAGGAGTGGTTTGTCTACAGCTTACCATGCTACTTTTCGAGCAGGTGTTGGGGTGGCTGAAGTCCCTCAGCAGGATCAGAATGGTGACAATGCCTCCTGCAGCTGCAGTAAGAAGGCCTCATCAGTAGGCTCCACTTGGTTGGGAGGCCTGTAGTAAACACCACAGTTGCCTTGGTTACTAATTCTTACTCATAAGCTTTCAAACTGCCTGTGGCTATTCTTCAGAGACAGCTCTTCACAGTCTATTAATCCCTGAGGCTTGGACACCCAGATGGTAGTATCAGATGAAAAAGGAAACAGGCACATCTGAACAGGTATTTCATTTCCACATGGCAATGTGGAAGTATGGAAACCACCTCTTTTCATGTGGTTTTGAAGCAAGAAAGGTTATTTTTTTCCCATGTTGCAGACAAGGCAGTGTTCCAGAGAAGCGCAAATCCTTCTGCCTCAAGTTCCTCAGTGAGTCTGGGGAAGGAATTTCCATGAAAAACAGCCACATCTGGCTCTGGAAGGAATCCCTGCTAACTCCTTTGTTTTATTAAATGCAGTGACAGAACTGAGATATTCACTAATTCAAAGCAAAGGGCTGATTTGCAGCATTTCACAGGGTTGGTTTTACTGATTCCTGTGTAATCAGGTTCATAAATAGATTCGTTTAAATGAGGCAAAGACACATTAAGCATTTCTATTAACAGTTCTACAGATACTTAACACTGGCTTTCCACCCAACTTCAACTCTTCTTCCTGTAGTCCTCAATGGGTATCCATGGTGACAGATTTTAGCAGCCTAGAATTCAAACCTGGATAATGAGGAAGAAATTCACTTGCCAGGTGCTTCGCAGCTTTGCAGTCCAAATTACTCCTTTATTCCACTCAGCTGTCATGAGCTCTTGCAGAGCCTTCTTGAATAATAAGGATTTAATGAACTTTCACATCACCTTTCATCGATCTGTCCTTAATGAAGGACACTGTATTTACATCTGTCTTAGTGATGAGGAAAGTGAAGAAAGGAAAAATTTACCTTCAGAAAAGCAGCAGTAGCCCAGTGAGAAAGAGGACTTCTAGCTTTCATCCTGTGCACTGCTCCTCATTGTACTCAGATTCCCAGAGGAATGAGGAATTGTGTTAAAAGACTTTGTAGACAAAGTTCACACAAGTTCAAAAGGCAAGTGAACAACTACATGGAGAAAAAGTTCTACCAGCCTTGTATTCTTTCAGTACAAAGAAGTATTTTTTTGCTTAGGAAAGCTCTCAGCCACAGAGGACTGCAGACTTGGAGGGGTGTCCCCCTGGAAACGTGAATTCATCTTTACAGGATTTTCCTGGGAAGTGGTACTGTTGCATTTTGTTTTGAGAATTGTGTTGCCATTCCCATGTTACTTTACAGTCTCTTTGGGCAAGCGTGTTCATCTGTTCTCAACATTGCAGCAAGTTTTTACATGCTGTCTTTCCCCACTGCCCTCTTCACAGACACGGCCATGCAAAAACACATATACCCAGTTGTAAAATGATGAAGATACGGCTGTGTATGCCTTCCTTACAAAAAGGATGAAACTTACCTGCTGGTAAGAGTAGAAGTGGACTTTTGGGAGACAATGTTAGGAACTCCTTTCAAATGCTACCATTTGAGGGTGTGAATACATGAACACAGGTTGAACATTTTCGTCAGCACACAAGCCAACAGGAGCAACTGTACACTGGCTCCAGAGCAGTGTTTCTTTGCAGTACTATAATTCACCTGGGTGTGTTTAACTTGAACCAGGGATGCTGAGGGAACTCCACAGTACAGTTTCCTCTGAACAGCTGTGGTCTCTCTGGTGTTCAAAGTGCAACCCTGGTTGTGTTCTGTGCCCCATGCTCATCCAGCAAGTTACGAACCTGTACTGACAGGGTAACAGAAGTGGCAGCCATCCCATAGGGTAACAGGGATCTTGGAAGGTCTCTGACCCAACCTCCTGCCCAAAGTGGGGTTGGCCCTGGGGCTAGATTAGGACGCTCAGGGCTTTGTCCAGCTGGGCTTGAAACTCTCCAAGCATGGAAATAGCACAACCAGGGCAACCTGGCCTACTGCCAGAATGCCCTTCATGGGGTAAAGGTTGCTCCTCATCTCCAGCCTCACCTCCTAGTTCCACCTGGTGTTCTGTGCCCGGTGGGCAGAAAGTGGTGATGGCATGAAGTGCTAAACTGTGATGGGAGCAATAGAATGTCTTCAACATCCCTTGCTGTTTATATCAGGCACCAGTAGAGCCTGTCCCAGCCTCGCTCATAACCTTCTCAATTCTGACATTTGCCTATGTGTCTTCTGTACACAGGCACTGACTGAACACGTGCATTAGAGCAGCAATGACAGGCTGTTGGCATCCCTGTTTCCATACTCCTAATTCCTTTCCAAGATCCCCCCTCCAGCTCATAGCAGGTGCCTCTGCCAAACGATAAGTCACCATCAATGACTGCACACTGCAAAAAGCAAATCACAACTTTTATTGCTACACTATTGTAACTATGATCCCTGGTAAAGCAGTGAAACTGGGAGATGGGAGTACTGTGCTTAGCAGCTTTGCACACGAATAGCACCAGGAGCCCCAGGGCTGCCACAACCCTCTTGCACCGTGCGCTGCATCAAGAGCTTGAAGAGTTCTCCCTTTGTATGAATTTGTCATGTTCCTGCTGCTCAGCTGGGCAGGATCCCTCCATGGAGGCAAAGTCCTCCCTTGTGTCTCCCCAGCCACATCCCAGGGTTTTCAGCCTGGTCAAACGCACACAGAAAGTGTGACAGGACCTTTTCCATGTCACTTGGAATAGTCAGTGAGGTTCATGGCCCCCACGCACACACGTTGAGATTGTGTGAAATACCATAAGCAGCAATTTCACTCTAGTGGTCTAATTTAAACACAGTATTTCTTATGAATTGAAAATAAAAGGATGAGATAAAATCAACTGCTTGCACTTTGTACATGGTCATGCACCTGGCAAGAGTTAAGCTAGGAAGGTAACACAGAATCATAGGATGGTTTGGGTTGGAAGGAACCTTAAAGCTCATCCAGTTTCAACTCCCCTGCCGTGGGCAGGGACACCTCCCACTAGACCAGGTTGCTCCAAGCCCCTGTGTCCATTCTGGCCTTGAACACTGCCAGGGATGAGGCAGCCACAGCTGCTCTGGGCAACCTGTGCCAGCACCTCACCACCCTCACACTGAAGAGCTTCTTCCTCATATTTAATCTAAATTCCCCCTCTTTCAGCTTAAAGTCATTACTCCTTGTCCTAACCCTACATGCCCTTGTAAAAAGTCCCCCTCCAGCTTTCTTGTAAACCCCCTGCAGGCACTGGAAGCTGCTCTAAGGTCTCCCCCTAAGGAGCCTTCTCTTCCCCAGGCTGAACAAGCCCAGCTCTCTCAGCCTGCCTCCAGATGAACGACACGAGGTGTTTTACCTCCGTTCGAGCAGCCAGTTCAACCCCTCGGTTTCCCTGGGGCCGGGATGGGGGGCCGCTGCCTGACAGGAGCGACCGCGTTTCGTGACGCGGAGAGGCCCGGCACCGCTCACCTCCGAGTCGCAGCCCCGCTGCCCCGGTGCTCTCCCGGTCGGGAGGGGCCCCCGCTCTCAGCAGCCGCTGGCCGACCGGAAGCCGCCGCTCCCGCCTCAGGTGAGGCCGCCGGAGAGGGCGGTGAAGGAGCAGGTGCTGGTGCCGGGCGGGGAGTGGGATCGGGCATTTCCGGGCCGGAATCCTCACACACTCTGGCGGGATCGTCCTTTTCTTCCGCCCGGCGCTGGCCGCCCTTTGGACCCCGCGGCAGCTCCTTCCCGTCCCGTGAATGAGAAGTAGCCGAGGGGCGCCGGGCAGCGCCTGAAGCCGGGCTGAGCGCCAGCCATGTCGAAGAACACCGGCTCGGAGAGCGGGCGGCCCGGCGGGTCCCTGCTGCCCCGTGGGGCCAGCCCCGGTATCTCGCTCGTCCGGGACACGGAGCCGAGAGCCGCCGCTCCGTTGCCGCCGCCGCCGCTTCCCCTGCAGCCTCCCTTTGGCCCCGGGGAGGGCAGCCCCGCGCCGGCCGAGCTCAAGCCGGTCCGCCGGTTCATCCCGGACTCGTGGAAGAACTTTTTCAGAGGGAGACGCCACAACGACTCCAGCTGGGACAGCACGGCCTCTGACATCAGGTACGTCTCGGACGGTGTGAAGTGCTCGCCGCCGGCCTCTCCTGCCTGTCTGCCGCCGGAGCGTAAGTCGGTGCCCGGCTCCTACAAGGATCCGTACGGAGGGTCGGGCGGGAGCTACACGTCGCGGAAGGAGGCCGAAGCCATGCTTCCCGCGGAACCCTTCGGGTCGCTGGAGCGCCGCACCGGGCAGACATACAGCGAGCGGGTGGAGGCCTACCACCAGCGGTATGCCTACATGAAGTCCTGGGCTGGCTTGCTCAGAATCCTCTGCGTGGCCGAGCTGCTGCTGGGTGCCGCTGTCTTCGCCTGTGTCACGGCCTATGTGCACAAGGACAACGAGTGGTACAACATGTTCGGGTACTCTCAGCCTTACAGCTACGCGGCTGGCAGCACCTACGGAGGCTACTCCTATGGCGGACCCAAAACGCCCTTTGTGCTGGTGGCGGCTGGAATGTCGTGGGTAATCACGATAGTGCTGCTGGTGCTGGGCATGTCCATGTACTACCGAACTATTCTCCTCGATTCCAACTGGTGGCCTCTGACTGAGTTCGGAATTAACTTGGCCCTGTTCCTTCTGTACATGTCAGCTGCCATAGTGTACATAAATGATACCAACAGAGGTGGGCTCTGCTATTACCAGCTGTTCAAAACGCCGATAAATGCGTCTTTTTGCCGCGTAGAGGGAGGTCAAACAGCAGCAATTGTCTTCTTGTTTGTCACGGTGATCATCTATTTAATTAGTGCGGTGGTTTCTCTGAAGTTATGGAGGCATGAAGGAGCTAGAAGGCACAGGGAATTAATGGAACAGGAGGTAAGTCATTAGTTACCACTTTGTATCTACAGGGTATGGGGTGATCGGGAGCAGTTGTTAAGACCTTTCTATGCCACAGGTAAAGCAGTACTGTAAGATCTTTCTGTACCATGGACCAGGTGTCTTCTTTGCAGCAGGTGCACAGAGGGTGAGCTGCCAGTCTTAACAGCATTTTAACTCACCAAATGAAAGGCGATTTTAAGATGTCTGATGCAATTCTTGGACTCATACTACTCTTAACTTTAATTCACCTTGGTAAGGAGCTGGCTCTGTTTTGTTTGTAACAGCTCTTTTCCTGCCTCAGCTGTTGAAGTGCTTTCTGGTATGTATTTTCTAAACAAAGGAAAAAATGAGCACTGTGTTTGTTCAGCTGACCAGCAGGGTTAGGCTTAAATTAGGCTTAATATACTAACATGTATATGAAAACCGCACTTTCAGCACAGTAAGTGCTAGTGTGAGTAACCATAAGCACGTGAAAAACTTACTTTTACTTTGCAAGCAAAACTCCAAGGTATTTCTTCACATCTTTTCGGATTTCCTTACAATAGTGATCAGAAAATAATAGTATTGACAGAGTTGGCTGGGTTTTCGTATCTCAGATTTCAAATACTTTCATCTTTTTCACATCAAGCATTTTGCATTGCTGCTGGCCTTGCCCTTACTGGGAGCATTCGATGTTTGCCTGGTTAATTATGAACTGTAATAGCAGAGACGTAGCACTCTCAACTAGAGAATTCAAAGTCATTGTTTTTAAACCTCCTTCACATGAAACCACCGCCAAAGAAACCCCTTTAAAATTAATAAAGCTTAATATATCATAAAAATAGATGTATGTGAATTGGCATTTAGGTGACTCCAGTAGGAGAGAGCAAGTTTAAAGTCACATTTCCTCTGCTCTGTGACTGCAGTGTTCTAATTTAAACACAGGTTTCCATACCAACATCTTGCATGAAACTGAGATTCTCCCTTTGAAAAGTATATTGCATCTCTTTGATGGAAGTTTTCTGACCAACTTTTGGTATGTCCTGAAAGAATGAGGTGATTGCTGGATTTACACAGAAGGCGTTCAGCCACTCTTCTCTTTACTGCTCATGTTCTTTTCTTTCAGTTACTTAATATTTCTAAAGGAAATACTTTTATAAAAGACAGGTCAGGTTTTGTGGATTGCTATGCAAAACAGCTGCTGGTTGAGCTACTGCTTCGTGCACTGTTGTTTTCTAAGCAATGAGTTAGGCTGTAGAGTGTCAGTGAGTTAATACAGACTGGAATGTGAAATAATAAAGGAGGCTGGGAGGTGGATTGAGTAATTCCTGCAAGCTTTTCTTACAGCTACGTTCTGGGAGCTCTTGTCATTGTTCTGAGTTTTGGGTGGCTGTTTTTGTACCACAGTTCTTAAGCAGTCTTTAAATCAATTGCTCTGGAAATATTCCTTAGACGAAGTTTCTTCATACCTAATTGTAAATATAATTCTCTGAACAGCATGATTTTGAAAAAGTTTAGACACTAAAAGTCTCTGGGTTTGCATACTATTTTTGCTGAAAATAAAATTTAAGAATTCTTTTTTTTTTTTTTTTTTTTGACAGATGAAAACACAGTCCCCTTTTCCAGAAAAGAAGGTAGGAAGCAGGAATTTATTTTTCTGTTTTCTAGTATTCTCAAATGGTTATTCTTTTTCTTGTGACTATTTTGATTGACCTATCTATTTATTTACTTATTAGTAGGTTTAATTCTTTAACGTAGTCCAGATAACACTCTCCTACCTAGAAGATTCACAAGAACCTCATAAGGAAGATAGTACTAGTTGGCCTAAGTTACATAATATACTGTAAATAGCAAATCTGATGACTGTTTCTGTATGTGCTCTTAAACTTTTTTATGAAGTGACAAGTTCTGTAGCATATATGCACGGGGCAGAGCAGCTCATGTCATCTACCTGGACTTGTGCAAAGCATTCGAGACTGTATCACACGACATCCTTGTCTCTAAATTGGAGAGACATCAGTTTGATAGGTGGACCACTCGGTGGATAAAGAGCTGGCTGGATGGCCGCACGCAAAGAGTTGTGGTCAATGGCTCAATGTCCGGCTGGAGACCTGTAACGAGTGGTGTCCCTTATGGATCAATGTTGGGACCGGTCTTGTTCAACATCTTCTTCACTGACATGGACAGTGGGATTGAGTGCGCCCTCAGCAAGTTTGCTGATGACACCAAGCTGTGTGGTTCGGTTGATACGCTGGAGGGAAGGAATGCCATCCAGAGGGACCTTGACACACTTGTGAGGTGGGCTGATGCCAACCTCATGAAGTTTAACCATGCCAAGTGCAAGGTCCTACACCTGGGTCGGGGCAACCCCAGACACAGGTACAGGTTGGGCAGAGAAGAGATTCAGAGCAGCCCTGCGGAGAAGGACTTGGGGGTACTGGTCGATGAGGAAATGAACATGAGCTGGCTTCACAGTGTGCGCTTGCAGCCCAGAAAGCCAACTGTATCCTGGGCCGCATCAAAAGGAGCGTGACCAGCAGGTCGAAGGAGGTGATCCTGCCCCTTTATTCTGCTCTCGTGAGACCTCACTTGGAGTATTGTGTGCAGTTCTGGTGTCCTCAGCATAAAAAGGACATGGATCTGTTGGAACAAGTCCAGAGGAGGGCCACGAGAATGATCAGGGGACTGGAGCACCTCCCATATGAACATAGGCTGAGAAAGTTGGGGCTGTTCAGCCTGGAGAAGAGAAGGCTTCATGGAGACCTCATAGCAGCCTTCCAGTATCTGAAGGGGGCCTGTAGGGATGCTGGGGATGGACTCTTCATTAGGGACTGTAGTGATAGGACAAGGGGTAATGGGTTAAAACTTAAACAGGGGAAGTTTAGATTGGATATCAGGAGGAAATTCTTTCCTGTCAGGGTGGTGAGGCACTGGAATAGGTTGCCTAAGGAGGTTGTGAATGCTCCATCACTGGCAGTGTTCCAGGCCAGGTTGGACGAGGCCTTGGGTAATATGGTTTAGAGCGAGGTGTCCCTGCCCATGGCAGGGGGTTGGAACTTGATGATCTTAAGGTCCTTTCCAACCCTGACTATTCTATGATTCTATATAGCAGATGTTGATGACTCCCAGAAAATTTATGTTGTGTTTATTTAAGCTTTAAATGTCTCCTGTTAGATACCGTGAATTTCCTATCACTGTTTTCTCTGTTTGATCCTTTTTTACATGTTCCAGCAGAACTCCACCTGTTTTTATTTCTGGATAAAGGGAAATAGAAAACGAGGGGGAAAAGGGAACCCCAGAAAACTGAGTGATTCCTTTTCATTCACAAATTAGATGGATATCCAAGGAAACTTCCTCAAATTATTCTTTTAAGATATACAAGACAAATCTTTTCAAGCCCCTTTCTTTTCTGTCACTGGTACCACTGTTAGGATAAACTGAAGATGGCAATTATGTGAGCGACATTACTGTAACTCATTACTAATTTTCTAATTACAATAAGGGCTGCAAGAAATATCTATGATTTCCTGCTCATTAGTTCTATGCCTGTCTTCAGATGAGTTGGGTATTTTGCAGTTTATGTATATTACATTTTAAGTAAAACTGACTTAAGAACTGGTTTTGGTTTGGTTTTTCATTTGTTTTTTTTTTTTTCTTAACAGTATGAAAGTGATGACAGACCAAGAGAAGAGGTCAATTACAGGCAGCTTAAACCAGTAGAAAGAAAACCAGAACTACTTAATGGTCATATACCTACAGGCCACATTCCTAAACCTATAGTGATGCCAGACTACTTAGCGTAAGTGACTTGAATTTAATGAACAGACTTAATGGAGAATACTTCAATGATGCTTTCTACTCACCATTTCTCATGTATATATTTGTGGTTCTTAGCCATGTCTGCATTATGTGAGCTCATAATTCTTTATCAAGTCAATGTTCAAAATAGAAATTATGGGGACTGGTATCAATGGCATAGGACTGGTAATGTAAATAGAGAAAATGAAATTAAAAAAAACCCCAATACTTCAGATGTTAAAGCAGAAAGTTATAATATGGCAAGTGTAATAACTGCCAAAGGAACAGATGACCAGCACGCAGACAATTTAGAAAAAAATACAATACATGGGGAAAACATGTGTCTGAAATTTGACTTCTCTTATATTTCCTAAGTGCTAAATCTATTAACATGCTCCCTTTTAAAAGGCAGGTCTTTCCATGGTGAAGTGTGAGAGCATAAATTAGTTTTTATACTATATGCCATAACCAGGGTACAACCTGAAACACAGGAGGTTCCACCTGAGTATTGGGAAAATCTTCTTCAAGAAAGACTATGGAGTCTCTCTGGACACATTTCTGGGCAACGGGTCTAGGTGGCCCAGCCTGAGCAGGCAGGCTGAACCATATGACCTCCATTCATCTGTTTCAATTTCAACCATTCTGTCATTCTGTGATTCTAATGCTTTATATACATGCAGATTTCAGCAGGTTATTAGGTTAGCAAACAGTACAGAAATACAGTATAAAGGTGAATGGTTTATGTGTTTGCTGAAGTCCTATCTCTAAAACTAGTCCTTGGAAACTTTTTTTTAATTTATTTTTAAAGGAAATACCCAGCCATTCAAACAAATGAAATGCGAGACAGGTACAAAGCAGTATTCAATGATCAGTTTGCTGAGTATAAAGAGCTGTCGATGGAAGTTCATGCTGTATTGAAAAAATTTGATGAGCTGGATGCCTTGCTGAGACAGCTTCCTCACCATCCTGAAAGCATACATGTAAGTACCTGTGAAATCAGTTGTGGCATTAGGCAGTTTCTCATTGTCTTTAGCTAGGGCACAATGTCTTGTTATACTGGCAGTGACTTCGAGGGAGAGAAAGTTTTCCCAAAATATTTTCTTTCTTGTTTGGTCATCAGTCAAGTATACCAAGTTGCAGTTAAGTTGCGTATGTTTTTCTGGTGTTCTTGGTTTTTTGTTTGGTTGGTTTTCTTTTGTTTGTTTTTTTTCCCACAATAGTAGCTTTCACGTTTGAGTTACAGTTAATGTATTTTCACTATTTCTCGGATGCAAAGTTTACAACTAAAATGTTAAAACTAGGATAGATTGATCTGACTGATCAAATCGGAATTTTACTTCTGACAAGTATTTTGTAGAATTTACATGAAGATATGGAGCAAACTCAGAATGTTTAAAAGTGTGTGGTCTCTCATTAGGAACAGGAAAGGATATCGAAAGTTCTGCAAGAATACAAGAAGAAGAAAAATGTGAGTGTTTTCAGCTTTATGTTGCTAGTAAATATAATGAACAGCAAAGAGAATGTAAATAGTAAACGTGTGACGCTTGGTACAACTCATGTTGTGGTTACAGGGCTTTATATAGTTTACTCTGGCAAAATTAAGACACAGTCCTCTCCACTCATGCCAACAGCCTGTTTTGTGAATAATTATTCCATTAGCCACATGTGGAGAGAAAAAAAATCCTAAACCAACTGTTAAGCATTTTCATCTCCTGAAAGTATGTCTCATCTCTCAGCATTCTGCATTCAAAAGACTGGTTACTTTGAGGATCCAGCTCATTTATATTCACTGGCTGACACAGCCAGCGGATAAGCTAACAACAGAAAACATCGTCTTACCCTTGAAAAGTTTTGTATTTTTGTGGCTTGGAACTTAGAGTCTCAAAAAGTAATTTTCAGTGCAATCCAAAAAGTTTCACTTTGTCAGTTTTAAATGCAGGCAGCACACAGGTAACTCTGTTCCATTAAAAACATAATGCATTATGAATACCTTTTTTCCTTCTCTTTTCCCCATGAAATTTGAATTTTGTGTCTATGTTTGTTAAACCTCATTTCTTTTTGGGGGGAGAGAGATTAGACATATCATGACACGCATATAAAATCTAAATTATGTAGTAGTGTGTAACTTGTATTTACATATTTCTGTTTAAAAACTGCTCTATGTACAGAGTAACTACAGTATGTAAAAGCAGAACCTCTTTCCAGTCTTTCATAAAGGAAGGAGAAGGAGGAAATAAGAAATAGTGGCTAGGGGAAAAGTGTGATATTTTGAGAATATTTAGATACTGTTGTTAATTAAGAACATAATTGATAATACAGTATTCTTGGAAGAGTCTGAACGTGTAATGTGTTAATGTAATATGTTTTATTTTTGGCAGGATCCTGCATTTCTGGAGAAAAAGGAGCGTTGTGAATACCTAAAGAATAAGCTTTCTCACATAAAACAACGAATTCAGGACTATGATAAAGTTATGAATTGGAGTGTAGAAACTTAGCTATGCTTTCACTTTGTGGAGGTTATTTTCTATGCTTTAAATGGATATGTGTATTTTAAACTATTTATTTGCTCTCAGAACAATTATGGGGATTACGTAATCGCTGTGTTGCTTATCCGGATGTTGTACATTGTTGGTAGGTTTTTTACGCAGATCCAGTTTTAAATCAATGTAGTGAAGTTATCCTGATAAGTTTAGAAAACCTGTGCTAACATTCTGTTCTTACTAGACAGTACAAAGCCTGGCCTCTTAAGTATGAATACTTTGATTGAAAATACTGTACTTGCAAACTTGCAAAGCCCACTGGAGAAGGCAGTTCTAAGTATCATGTCCAAAGTGTGCACAGAGATGCTGTTAACAATTTCGAATTCTATTTATAGGTGAAATCTTAATGATAGCAAAAAGCATTGCACTGTTTTTTCTTGCTGGGGTTTAGTGAAGTGTTTAATCATGCTGAATAATTTTGACAAGTTGAAAATCAGTTTAATAAGACTTTGTATTGTGTTTCCAAATGCTTTGCTGTATGTCAGAAATCACCTGGAATTTTGCCCGAGAGGCGCAAAATCACTTCCTGTTTACGGCGTGGGGTGGGTGGAAGGGTTAGGTTGTGTTAGGGTTTTGTTGGTTGGTTTTGTTTTGGGGGGGTTTTGTGTTTGTGGTTGGTTTGTTTGGGTTGATTTTTTTTTTTTTTTGTGTGTGTGTTTTGTTTTGTTGTTGTTTGGGGGGTTGTTTTGTTTTGTTTTGTTTTTGTGGTTTGTTTTATTCCACTCTTTCAATGTAATTTAACAAATTTACACACGGCCTTAAGGGAACAGAGGTGCAGGATGAGACTTGTGTTAATGAGACCTGTGTTAGTGTTGCTATAGGCTAATATGCTTTGCACACCTTGTCTAGGTCATCCTGGTAGGAAACAATGGGTTTAAAGGCAAAACACTTTATTCTTCATCAGCAAGTAACAGGACTTTTTGTGTAAGCAGCAGCTGTCTGTGAACTTAGCATTCAGAGAGCAAGTGCTGCAAAATTAATTCTCATCCAGAATACAAATTATTGGTATCCTTTATAAGGCCAGGAAAAATGTTTTAATAGACATGCTTTCCAGAGTGTATCTGCATAAATTCAATATATATTTTTATACTTTACCTCGGGGATAGATTTGTATATGCAAATATTTTCATAAGCTTATAAACTTTCTTTGTATCTTTTCCACATTTTGTGTACTTTTTTTACTTACTAAAATTGTTAGAAGCAGTGATAGTTTCTTTGTACAGTTTTCTACAACTGCCATTTATCTGTTCGGCAATACATTTTAATATGGAAAAAAAAACCCTCACCAGTGTGGCTGTGTTATTCTTCTATTCCTTATAAAGGCATTGTGTTAGAAGAAGGTGCTCTGATGAAGGTTATTTCAGATTTTTCTTATCAATTTTTTTGGGAAAAACAATTATTATAACTTTTGCCTTAATTTAAAGGAAAGATACAGAATCACAGAAGAGTTAGGGCTGGAAAGGGCCTTAAGATCACATAGTTCCAACCGCCCTGCCATGGGCAGGGACACCTCACACTAAACCATGTCACCCAAGGCTCTGTCCAACCTGGCCTTGAACACTGCCAGGGATGGAGCATTCACAGCTTCCCTGGGTAACCCATTCCAGTGCCTCACCACGCTTACAGTAAAGAACTTCTTCCTTATATCCAATCTAAACTTCCCCTGTTTTAAGTTTTAACCCATTACCCCTTGTCCTATCGCTAGTCCCTGATAAAGAGTCCCTCTCCAGCAACAGCAATGATTCTGCTTAACTCTTTTTTCAGTACTGCGACTGCACTAATTACCTTGCTCTGGCAGTTATCTCCCATCTGATTTTTGAGCCCTTATCATTCATACTGCAATCCTGATGGCTACAAACACTTTCATATTTATAAAATTGACATTCCAATTTTATCAGCCACTTAACGAGTTTTAGTGGATTAAGTAAATAACAGAAGACACCGTGGGAATGCTGAGAGAATTTGAAAACTTGGCAACTCCTTCATTTGTAAGCCTTCAGTCTCATCTACCTGGAAGATGTCTCAGTACTTCCTCAGTCTGAAATCAGATGGTAGTCAGTGCTATCCCTTATTTTCCCTCTCTTAGGTGCCTGTCTCAGATTCTACCCTATAAAGGAGCTAGGCCAAGGGTTCTGTGCCTGTTGTGCTGTGTAGTTGTTAAGCTGTTCTTTGTACAAGAGGTCCTTGTCCAAACCCCTGCAATCTAAATGACCTCTCACTGTACATCCAGATTTCTCTTTTTTTTTCTTGATGAGAGTTCTGGGCATTCCGTCAGTACCAGAAGAAGCCTAATCCAAGTTTAAGGATCATTCTGATGTTTAGGAAATGCTAAAAAGTAGCTGAATGGAAGATTAAGTCTGCAACTTTAATAGGCCTTCCTCTAGCAGGACACTGACACCAAGCTCCAGGCTTCCTCTGGCAACGGTCTGAGTTTCAGTCTGTGAGGAACTGGCTCCTGGCCCCTCAGACAATGCCTGCAAAGCATCTGCAGAACCAACAAGCTCCTTTCCTGCAAAGCTTCAAACAGATGGGATGGAAAAAGGGGATGCCCTGCCTGTGGCTGGCACAAGGAAATAAACCAGCAGGAGAGACAGCTGTATGTGGATTGCTCCACATTTCCCACTAAAGTGCCAAAGGTCTATTTTCCAAAAGCTGGGGAGAGAAGACATGTAGAAATACTCCCTTCTGCCAGCCTTTTGGGTTTCAGATAGGATTCGTGCAGTGCATAGAACCCCAGGAGAAGGTATTCACCTTTGCAGCTTAAGAAGTCCAGCAGGGCAACCTCTTAGAGTAAATTACTTGCTCAGTCCTGGAGCTGTTAGGAACCTTGACACTGCTAAGCACTGCTAAGCAGGCGCTTCTGGTACGTACAGTTGGTGAGCTGGTTTTGTTCTAACCTATCAATGGAGGACTGAAAAGGGTCTTGTCAATAGTGCCAGATTAAAAATTACTAGTCTAAGAAATATTTTTCTCTCAGAGAAATTGAGATGAATGAAATAAGAATTAAAGCCAAGCCAAATGCAAGACACAAATTAGGCAGAAATTGTAACTAATTGTCACTTAACTATCAGGGGAAAGTGGTCTCTTGATATCCTCAAAGAAGGTATACTTCCAACCAAACTAAAGTTATTACATGATTATCACCTCAGTCTCTCAGCCTCAGCTTTGTTAATCTGCATGTACATGTAAACAGCCTGCTATGTGGTCTTAAGTCGTGTGACTGGGTTTCTGCAAAAGGCAGTTAACATTTATTTAAATCTTACCAAGTAACACTGCCCTACATCAGTGGGTATACAGCAACCACTTACAATGACAGCCTGTCCTCACAGACAGTGTGTGTTTAACAAGAACTTTTTATCCTTCAGTATTCCTCTGAGAAAATGCCCACCTGGCTCCACGGGTGTACAAAGGGAAATACCTCAGAGACATCCAGTTTCCAGGAATATAAGTTTTCAAAGTGGACTTGAATAAATTAATAAATGGTCTTTTAAAAATTTTTTTCTTGATAAACATCTGGATATCCTTGATCAAAGTAACTGTGGCAACATACCCTTACCTAATCTGTACATTTTTGCAGGTCAGATAAAGCAGCACCTAACAAATGTAACCAAAAGTTTGTATTGCATAGTATGGTGGACCAATTTTCATGACAGTGATTCAACTAAAAAACTTGTGGTAACAAAAAACCTAATTGATGTCAAACTGTAGAAACAGCTATCCAGTATTTATTAATCTCAAAATAGTGGTGGGATTTGAACCATTTGGAGAGTCGTATATCCTGCATTGCTGTCCAGCATTTAAATTCTTGGACTTGACAATGATAAAATATCCCTTTTCTGGAAGAAGTCTCATTTCTCTCCTATTAAAATTTTCAGCTTGCAGCCATTCTTCCCTTTCCATTTTATAAATTAGGCTTTTTACTTCTTAAGAAAGGATGTTGGGATCTAATGGGAATAGCTCAAACTTCAACTTTCATTTCAGTTCCTAGAAGAAAATGTTTACTTCTTAAATAGGAAAAGTTCCCCTTTTTTCCATCTTCAGTAGTTTTCATTGCTTTCCTTCACAATATCTTGGATTTTTCCCAGGGATGGTTTAATTGAAAGCCAATTCATTTCTTTACCGTTTCCTTTATATCTATAAATTACTCCTGATAAATGCAACAGGCTGAAGGATACAGAAGCAGTAAGTTTTTCCCCACTCCTATTTAAGGAAATGTTACTACTGTTTAAACATTTTCTTCCTTATTTATTGTCTTACTTGGATGCAGAGTGACACCCCTTTAAAAGCGGATGCTCGGCAACTTTCCTGTAATTCAAGAGGTCAAACCCACTTTTGGCACACTTCCACTGTATCCAGGAAGGTTAAGATTCCTCTGCAGAAAAACTAGCTAAATACCTAGCTTTATTGAGATGATCTCACTGTGATGCTGATGAAATGGAAACTCTTTGTGACATGAGACGTTCAGTGCTGTCTGGAATTACTTTAGTAGAATGATAGAATCGCAGAATGGTTAGGGTTGGAAAGAACCTGAAGATCATGTAGTTCCAACCCTCCTGCCATGTGCAGGGACGCTTCACACTAAACCATGTCATCCAAGGCTCTGGCCAACCTGGCCTTGAACACCACCAGGGATGGAGCATTCACAACTTCCCTGGGCAACCCATTCCAGTGCCTCACCATCCTTACAGTTAAGAACTTCTTCCTTATATCCAATCTAAACTTCCCCTGTTTAAGTTTGAACCCATTACCCATTACAAAATAGTTTGAGAGATTCATACCATTCTAGAACCTGTGCTGTGGTCCTGTTTAAATATAAAGACCTTGTGGAATTACAACATGTAAAATGGCTATGATGTATGCATTCTTTCGTCCTGAAAAGACTGCTTATTCTCTCTTATTCCTAAAATATGTGCACTTTGTAGATGTCATTTGCTTTTTCCTGTCTACCTGTAATTAAGTAGGTACAGTAATTTTCTGCCACTGTGTGTAGTATTGTGTTCTGGAGATATATAAAATACATATATAGGCATGCGTAAACCATATGTAAATATTTTCTTTCTTTTCCACAACAGATTTCAGATCTTGGTAGTTTTTAAAGTTTCATAGTTCTGATCCTGTTTTTCCATTAGTGAGTTTGTCCTGCTAACAGATGTGTCCCTCTGTTCCACTGTATGCTTGAATTTGTTTTTTTCCCCTCTGCCTCACTCTCAGAAAGGCCAATCCAACCTGTGGCAATTTTTGATCACCATGTTGTCCTGAAGTACTCTGACATTAATCCATTCAACTGAAATGGCTTTTTTATTTGTATTTAAACAAATCATCCTCTTGGTTTCAAAAGGTGAACTAGTTGCTGTTGTAAACTCCTAGATGTAGGGACCATGTCGTACTCCATTTGGCAACAACTAGTACGATATTGCAGAATTGTTCAGCCTGGAGAAGAGAAGGCTGTGTGGAGACCTCATAGCAGCCTTCCAGTATCTGAAGGGGGCCTACAGGGATGCTGGGGAGGGACTCTTCATTAGGGACTGTAGTGATAGGACGAGGGGTAATGGGTTAAAACTTAAACAGGGGAAGTTTAGATTGGATATAAGGAAGAAGTTCTTTACTGTCAGGGTGGTGAGGCACTGGAATGGGTTGCCCAGGGAAGCTGTGAATGCTCCATCCCTGGCAGTGTTCCAGGCCAGGTTGGACAGAGCCTTGGGTGACATGGTTTAGTGTGAGGTGTCCCTGCCCATGCAGGGAGGTTGTAACTTGATGATCTTTAGGTCCTTTTCAACCCTAACTATTCGATGATTCTATTTTCTGGGCAAAGCAAAGTAAGGGTGATAGAAGAAAGTTACATAGTTAAATATAGTTTCATGATTTTATTACAGCAGCTGTGAAAGGTTATTAGTCAGCAACTATAAATACAACAGCCCATTTTCAGTGAGAAACACAACCGATTTTCTGCCTGCACATGGGCATAATCACTATTCCAAGCACTTCAGGTATCATCTCTGGGGGTAACAATAAATGCAGCAATGAATGCATTCCAAGTTCTGTCCTTTAGAACCCTGTCAAAGAGGTGATTTTGCTAACAGGGTTAACAGCCAGTTATTTTCATGAAGTAAGCGATAAGCATTAAAATTCAGTGGTACAGTGAGACATTCAAGGGCAGGCTGGACGTGTTTCTGGGAAACCCTACCTAGTGAAGGTGTTGCTGCCCATGACAGCGGGGTTGGACTAGATGACCTTCGGAGATCCCTTCTAACCCAAACTATTCTATGATTCTGTAATTCTAGCACAAGTAACTAATGGCCTTTTCCCAGGCTCCTGAATTCTTCTATAAATTACTGAAATTATTTGTTCGTTACAGAAATACCATGTAAAGCCCTGATAGTGCCTTAATTCTCTGGTGAGGTATGAGCGAGGGCCTGGTTGACCTGACAAACGTACCGCAGGCTCCCCTACTGCTGTACCTCACAACACGTTGCAACGTTAATGACTTCACTGGAGTGTTTCGATGCTGTTGTGTCCTGGGTTTAGCAGTAGCAGTCATTTTTCTCCTTCTCGGTAGCTGGTGCAGTGCTGTGTTTTGACTTTCGGGCTGGGAACAGAGCTGATAAAAATGATGTTTTGGTTTGGCCAAGGACTTTGTGGGCCTCATGCTCTGCCAGGGAGGAGGGAAGATGGGAGGAAGCAAGAGACAGGGCACCTGACCCAAACTGACCAAAGACGTATTCCGTACCACAGCACGTCATGCCCAGGAGGTAACTGGGAGAGGGAGCCGGAAGGGCTTAGTGGACGGCAGGGCTGGAGGAGGTATGGATCGGTGCGTGGTCGGGCGGGGGGGGCGAGCGATCGGTCAGCTGGTGATGAGATGGTGTATTCTCTTCCCTTGTTATTTCCTTTATCATTATTATTCTTGGTGGTAGCAGTAGTGATTTGTGTTATACCTTAGTTACTAAACTGTTCTTATCTCAACCCGTGGGAGTTGCATTCTTTTTGATTCTCCTCTCCATCCCTCTGAGAATAGGGGAGGGCAAGGGGCGGGGGGGAGTGAGTGGACAAGCTGTCTGGATGGGTTAAACCACGACATGTTGTAACAAACACCCTGTACTTCACAGCCGCCGTTGAGGCAGGGCAGACGCCGTCCCGCCGAGGGCCTGCTTCCCGCCCAGGGTGAGGCTCGGTGTGAAGCTCGGGGCCAGTCACACCCCGTATGACCAGCAGCAGCCACCAGGCCTAGCCTCGCCCTCTGCTGCGAGACCCCGCCGTGCTCGGGCCGCCGCCGCTCCTCCCCGGAACGATGGCCCAGCGGCGCGGGCCGCAGCCGGAGGGCTGCCGGCGCACACAAACAGCAGGAGGCGTGCTGCGGCGCTTCCGGGTCGGGGGGTCGCAGCGCGGCGGTTGGGCCTGGCGGCTGGGCCTGGCTGCTGGCGAGGCGGCCCCCGGGTCTGGTGCTGCTCGGCCCTCCCGGCGCCCCTCGGGCTGGGGCTGGGCCTTCGTCACAGCGCGTTCACCCGCTCGGCGCACCGTAACCGGGCGTCCGCTCAGGCGGTGTAGGCTGCCGTGCCTTCGCAGCGGAGAGCGGAGCCGCAGAGATGGAAGAGGAACCCGAACGGACAAAGCGCTGGGAAGGAGGCTACGAGAGAACATGGTAAGCTTCTCTTTTCCCTCCTCACCTTCTTACCGAGGCAGAAAACGCGGATATCTCTCTTCTGCTCACTGACGGTCTGTTCTGCCTAGGGAAATTCTTAAAGAAGATGAATCTGGCTCGCTGAGACCGACCATCGAGAGCATCCTCTTCAAGGCAAAGAGGAAAAGGTATGATGATCTAGGGATGTTGGTCAACAGACAGCTGAACATAAGCCAGCTTGTCCCCAGAAGGAAGACCAAGAAGGCTGATGGCATTCTGGCCTGTATCAGCAGTAGCGTGGCCAAGCAGGGCAAGGACAGTGATTGTCCCCTTGTACTCGGCACCAGTGAGGCTGCACCTCGAATCCTGTGTTCAGCTCTGGGCCCGTCACTACAAGAGAGAGATTTTGGTGCTGGAGCTGGTCCAGACAAGGGCAGCAAAGCTGGTGAAGAGTATGGAATACAAGTCTGATGAGGAACAGCTGAGGGAACTGGGGGGGTTTAGTCTGCAAAAGGGAAGGGTCAAAGGAAGATGGAGGGAGATGGGAATCAGTGTCTCATTGTAAGTAACAAGCAATAGAACAAGAGGTAACGGCCTCAACCTGCACCAGGGCAGATTTAGATTGGATATTAGGAGGAATTTCTCACAGGGTGATCAGGCATTGGAACAGTGGTGGAGGCACCGTCTCTGGAAGTGTTCACAACCCACATAGATGAGGCATGGTACATGGTTTTGTGGTGAACTTGGCAGGCCTGGGATAACAGTTGGACTTGATCTTGAAGGTCTTTTCCAACTTAGTTGATTCTGTGATTCTGTGTGTTGCCATGATGCCTGCCAATGTTCCCGGTTTGGTCAGTTATAAGGGCTTAATTCTCAGATTGGCTCCTCCAAGTTCAGTGAGCCTGTTGGCACCCCTGCTGTGCATTTTTGTGTTCTTACCCCTTCAGAGCTCCTGATATGTGCTGCTTGCCAGCTACTTACTAGCTGTGCCTGAAAAGACAGTAAAATTAATTTTTGCCTATAATGTTAAGACTGAATGTACACAGGCTGGATAGCCTAGATGTATGCTAGCTCATGAGGTGAGGTCTTGATCTAGTGAAACATGGTGCAAAGCACTGCCACTCCAATTTACACTGCCTAGAGAAAATCCTTAAACATTTTTTTAATATTCAAATCATGCTTTGAGCTGGGTTTTGGTATCCCAGCACCAGATTTGTGTTTCAAATTGCCAGAAAAATTGCTCCATAAAATCTAGTCTTGTTTTACTTCCGACTATGTTAAAATACTCAAATGCGGATGAAATTTTAAACGTTAAGAAATAGTTTTTGTTTGTTTTCAGAGAGGCATGAAATCTGTTTGTAATTAAATTGTTGCTTTTTGGTGTAAATAAGTATCTGTGTTTGTAATTGCTTTGTGTTTGTATTGGATTTCTTCCAGACTTTTGGGTTCGGAACCATTCAATTGTTTGCATCTTACTTAAATTATTTTTTGCTTTATTAGACTCGATGAACACCATGGACAAGTTCGACTTGGAATGGTATGTAAATGTCTTAACCCTTGTGTGTCCCCAGTCCAAAACTGATTAGAGGTGGAATGTCTAATCTGAAATACGCTGACTAAATGTGCTTGAGACCAAAGCTTGTGTTTTCCACAAGCCTTTATTTTTTTAAATTCTTTGCTCATTGTCAGTGTTGATTGCATAGCTCAATATATTGAATTTCCTGTGTTTGAGGGAGGAAGTATTTGCTTTTTTAAGTAAATGTAATACTGAACAGTTTGTTTAAATATGCTGTGTGAGTGACTGTCTCTTATGGTGAAAATGCAGATGCGTCACCTTTACGTGGTTATTGATGGATCAAGAGCTATGGAAGACCAAGATTTAAAACCAAACAGGCTTACTTGCACTTTGAAGGTATTTCTGTGCTCAAAATTTGTTTTCTCTTACTAATCCATTCCTTCTCTGTAAACCAGTTCTATTTTGCATTTACATGAATTAAAGTCTTCTGTGACATGCATATCATAAATGCATAGGCTCATCTTTCTTGTTCCTACTTTTTTGTCTCTTATTTCTGTTACTGGTCTGTAATACACCTGTTTTTTTGAATAGTAAAATGTGTATAGCATCAGTTTGATTAGTTTGCCTTCAACAAGCACTTTGGTACCGTAAAAACACTTTGTAGAGACATATTATGGTAAAACACGTTATGAAAAGTGTGGATATTAAGCTGAAGTGTTGCATGTAATAAGGGATGAAAAGAACAAATATGCTTTCATTATGCATCTACATAACTTTTTTCCCTCACAGTTGTGTTTTGATGAATTCTGGTTGAATGGATGCTAGACAGGAGTTCAACTGGACTGCTCCTTCAGACTGTGGAGGACTTAAATGTACATTTTGTACTATGTGGTCTTCTCTTAACCACACTACACATTGAAATCCTGGGGTTTGATGATTTTTGTACAGATTAGTGCTTTTTGGTGGATAGTGAACCTCCATTTGAACCAACAGTAATCTAGAACTTTAACATACAAAGTGAATAAAATAAGAGGAAAATGGAAGGAAGGGCCTATTCCTCTCTCCTCCGTTTTTTTCCAATTTTTTTTTTTAATAACAATTGCAAGCATCATGTTACTTAAATCATGTGGAATAAAACTGTATGTAGTTTTTAATTGCCTTACCTTTTCTTTACAGTTATTGGAGTATTTTGCTGAAGAGTACTTTGACCAAAATCCTATTAGTCAGGTACGTATGACCTGCAAGAAACAAGTAACTGAAAACTACTTTAAAAGTTGGGTCTAGTTTTAACACTATCTAGGAAACTGTTTTCAATTGATGTGTTCCTTACCATCCATTCATCATCAGTCTGGTGAAATGCTGCCTGAACTAATGAAAACAAGAACCCACCTGGCCCCTTTTTCTTAAAAATAAGTTCTAATACAGAAGATCTGGTAAGATTTTTTTCAGGTATTCAGAATTTAGATTTCTTTTTGTACCTTGTGGCAAAAGCACTGGAAATACAGGAACATATGTTAACTGATGCATAGTGTTGTGCCGCTGTTGTTACACTTACGAGAAAATTCATATAGTTAAGTAATTTTGATCCATAAAGAAATATTAGGATAATATACCAGAAATGTAAATCAACTTATTTTTAAACTTATTAAGAAAAGTTTTGTCTTCTTATTTTTTCTCCCTTCTCCAGCTTGGCTTAATTGTAACCAAGAGTAAAAGAGCTGAAAAAATGACAGAGCTTTCAGGTAGGGGAGGTAGTATATTTTCTTTTTAAATTGGAGATGTTTTCATCAGTTGCACTGATATTCTGAGTTCTACCTGGCTGACACTGCTGAAGGTGAACTAGTGTTTACATAACATTTTTAATTTTAAAAAAGTTATTTATCTGACACCAGAGTCCTTATGTTAATGTTTTGATCTAGAATTGTTATGTGCATGTTTGTGATCAAGCCCTACACAGATTGCAACTAAAATACATTCTGTTTCTCCTATAGTTGATTTGGTTATATGTTAATTTTGTGTCTTATGACATCTGTGTGTTCTGTGAAATCAGATTAGATGTTAATAAGCACGGTTTCTTGGCTCCTGCCTTCTGTCTCTAGTAATCCCTATGGTTTCAGAGATGAAGTGTTATTTTTATACTCTTTATTCACTTACAAAACTGGAGCAACCTTATTGAGCAATTTGAGGATCCATCAATCTTTGAACGCTTTGAAGATAAGAGAGGAAACTAAACTCTCTACTGAAACGCTTTGTGAGATTTCACACTCAAGCGTTCAGTGATACGCAACAGGGATTTTATTCTTTCTGACTTCTTAAAAGTTCTAATAGAGTGCTTGCAGAGTAAATGTCTTCCTGTTTAGTATGTTGGTTTACTGTTTTCTACATTCTGATCAAGAAGTTAATTTCTAAGCGAAGCAGTTACAAGTCTCAGTTTGAAAAATATTATTGTACAAGTACACTTGATTAAGTAAATAGTTTAAATATTTCAGTTATTTTAACTTGTTATTTCAGGTGCATTGTTTTTTTCACTTACAGGTAACACAAAAAAGCACTTAACTGCTCTGAAGAAAGCAGTGGATATGAACTGCAGTGGAGAGCCATCTCTGTATAATGCCCTAAATTTGGCTATGCAGACTTTAAAGTTAGTATATAAATGCAGGATTTTTGTTTTCTTTGTTTTCCATAATCAGTATAATGGTGATTGTGAATTTTTTGGAGGGGCAGAGACAGTATTTTTTACAAGTAGCATTGCGCATTGTGCTGACCTTAGTCTCTGAAAGGCAGCTTCATGACTTCTTAAAGTACAAGCTGTTGAGGAGTTAAATATGCTAGTTTTGCAGAAGTTAATTTTCTAACACAAGATGCTTCTATTTAGAGGTGTGTTGCTTATAGAAAGCAACAATATTTTAAAACTAGCTAGGTGGTTTTATGTTGTGTATGACTATGCTGATGGAAGACCCTGCAGGGAGTGGAGTTAATGATGAAGGAAAAGAAGCAGCACTGAATCACAATAATCCGGTGGGAGCTTTGGCATACTTTAGAAAGGTAAATTTTCGGGTAGGATAGATTTAAAAAATTTTTTTGCTATGTGTGGTATAGAGTTGGGAAAAACGTGGAAGACTTACAAGTAATTACAGCTAGAAACATTGGCAGAATAAAGCTAGTAGTAAATGACATAAAAAATGATTTGAATGACTAGTTGGAAGAGAGTTCCATTAAGAACTAAAAAACCAGTTTAAAGTAATGGATTTACACCTATAAACTGATAAGTTATTTTTATTTTAAGAAGTCAGGAAGACTTTCTGCATTGTTGCTAGTTTGAAGGTGAGTTTTACCTCTGAGAGTACAGATAAGGTACTGCGATCGCTTAAGCATTAGAGCGAACAGTTAACAACTACACAATCAAATACTGTGTTTTAGATACTGGAAAGGTTTGGCTTTTGAAAGGTGAAATTCTGCTGCTCAGAGAAGGATTTTACCACAGTCTTATAACTTGTAGGGGACTTCCTATCATGTCACCTTCTCACTTAAGTATCTTAGAAGTCCTTGGAAACTTTCACATACAAGTAGATTAGTGTTTATAAGTAAACTAACCATATACTTTCTTCAGGCACATGCCAGCACATACAAGCAGAGAGGTTTTGGTAGTCTTCAGCAGCCTGACGACATGTGATCCGGCCAACATCTATGATCTGATTAAGGTACAGAAATGAAGTTTTGACTACTACATTGAACATTCAGTTTGACTACTACATTAGACTAAGACAGTTGGAGAGTCGTTGCTGATTAATATTAATTTAAAACTTTGAACCTTTCATTGTTTTCTGTTCTGCACATAAATTCTGTTCTGCACATAAATTCTGCACACATTAAAATATTCCTTCTTTTTCCATTTGAAGTGTTTAAAAGCATTTAAGATCAGAGTGTCTGTCATCAGCCTAAGTGCGGAGGTTCGAGTTTGTACAGTACTTGCCCAAGAAACTGGTGGTATGTATCTGAAGCTCAGTAGTTATACTACTAATACAAGTTCTAAATAAAAAAATAGGTAACTAATTTGTCATATATTCCTTAAGGTATTTTGATATTTAAGGATGAATATTCTGTTGTGCTGGCAGAAAATTTAAGGTTTTCTCAAATGTGCAAGACACACAATATTCAGTGAAATTATCAGTTGGTACCTGCATCTCTAGAGAGCAGAAACGTATATATTTTAAAACCTAGTGTTGCTCATATAAAGCTCTGTCATGTGGAACTGTTGATATTGTTAATATCAATACTAAATTGAGCTTGTTAATATCAATTATTACAGTGGTAACTCTTACAATAACATTACTACAGTGTAATGTTGGAGAAAAAGCCATGGGCTTTCATATCTAATTAAACATTCTTGTTAATCTAAACATTCTTATTAATCTAGAAACTTGTTATTTTCAGTATCGTTAACAGGACTAGTTTTTAGGAACAGGGTTAGCTAATTTTTTTTTTTTTACTTAAGTTATTTTCTGTCATCTGGAGAGATGTTTGTATTCTTACCTGCTGGTAATCTGAGAGTAAGGCATTTCTTTCTTCGTGACAGGAACATACCGTGTTATTTTGGATGAAAGTCATTATAAGGAGCTGCTGATGCATCATGTTCGTCCTCTACCTACCAGTTCAAGTTCTGAGTGCTCTCTTATTCGAATGGGTAGGATATGGTGTTGTTAAAATCCAAGCACAAGATATGCAAGTCTTGTCCTTTTCTTTCTTTGCATCATCTGTGTTAAAGCCATAAAAATATTAGAAGCATAATAAAGACATTGAAAATTGTTTTTTTTTTTATTTTAACATCTATTTTGCTAAATGAGCATAAATTTTCTTAATGTTGTTCCTGCAAAGTAGTCAGCTTTTAAGTAAAATTAAGAACTAAGTAAGGGAAATTATTCAATTTCAATTTGAAAATATGAAGTAGAATTATATTGCTTTTTCAGTAATTCTTGCAACTGTAATACTTAGAAGTTAAGGATGAAAAATTATTTTGTTTCTCCCTCTGGGTTTTTTTTTCCCTGCAGGAGGCAACTATTATAAGCTTTACTGACTAAGAGACATCTATATGGCCATGTAATACGTGTTTGTTAGGAGCACTTTTGTGGTGTTCTTTCAGCAAATGGATTAGGTGCTGTTTCTTTTGATGTATTTCTCAATAAATTTAAGCTTGGAGTTAAATCGGAGTAGGAACTCTCATGCCACAAAATAGAGCACTGATTTCTGACTTTCATCCACACATTTTCACAGATATAAATACTGAAAATATTTATTCGTTATAGGTAAAGCCTGAGCAGCAGTTGGAAACTGCTGACTGCCTGCTTGACATGAGCTGTAAAAAATAAGTGGTGGAAAGAGTGGTATCTTTTGTAGCATCCATAAAGTGCTATAGTCTCATCTGTCAAATACTGCACCTGGAGAAGTGAATATGCGCTTGGTGCCTGCACATAAAAAGATTTTGCCCCCAAATAGAAACTGTTGTTCAAGTAAACATTCATGCAGTGCTCTTTCTGCTTCCCTACCATTGCACATAATTTGCTTTTTAGCTGTTCGTAAGACATGGGTTCCAGTAAGCTGCAATTAATATGAAGTCTATGAAAATGTTTTTTTCAGTTGGAGGGAATACAGTGAGGGATTTGTTGGTGTATGCAGGTAGAGAAGAATTTGATACTAGTAAAGAGTATATTACTTCTGTAATAATAAACTAACAAAAGAGATAGGCATTAATGTTTAGAATAGTCATTGAATTTCTCCATTGAAGTAAGAAACAGAAGGATTAGTTTCATGTTTATAATTGGTAATATGGGATGTTTTTCTCTTCAGGTTTTCCTCAGCATTATATTGCTTCTCTATCTGATCAAGATGCAAAGCCATCCTTTAGCATGGTGTAAGTGGAATTAGAGTTCACTTAGCTGATTACAATTCAATAATAATCAGTCATATTTAGAAAATCCGCTTGTCAGTAAAAATATTGCAAAATAACATGAAAAAAAATAGTAATGTCCTGTGACTTCTCAGTAGAAAATTTAGTTCAATTTGTACATCCAGTATGTACCTATGGTTACATCTATTAAATACACTTTTCAAAATTCACTGGTTTTTTTGTTGGTTTTTTTTTCTTTTTAAGATAGTAAATGGCTTTTAATAGTGTTGTGCGGTGATTAGAACACAAGGGTGCTACAAGGTATCAAAGTGATTACTGCCAATTTTTACTTACGTTTATTGATTAAAATATTTTTGTCACTGTAAAGATAACGATGAGGATGAAGGGTATTCTCTGGAATTAAGTATTTTTTATCTATTTTTTAATGTGACTTTAGAGGGAAGTTTAAAATAGAGGCTTCATATGATTAGTGTACTGGGGCTCTTCTCAGTGAATGGAATCAGTTTTCAGGGATGATAGAAGAGTCTGAATTTTCAGAAGGAAAGTGTTGGCTGTTTGTAAGATTATGTACCAACGTCCATCATAAAAGTCAATACAGAATATTTGCATGTGTAAGGAGAAATGCCAATGCTTCCATCTTTCATAACTTTATTTTATAAAGGTGCATTAGCTCCCTCGTGGGAAAATCTGTTCTTTTTCTGTGGGAAGACGTGGTTACTGATACCTTACTGTTACTAGTTGCTTTCTGAAACTTCCATACACATGGAACTGTTGCATGGAAGCTACTGAAACTTCTGAAAGTATTTACTGTGAGAACTGTGTCATATTTGCACTGTGGCGTTACCTCTTAGACATTAAATTATCTCTCTCTGCTCTAGGCAACTGGAAAACAACAGTGAGCCAGGTCTTTCACTGGGTGGATATTTTTGTCCCCAGTGCAGAGCCAAATACTGTGAACTTCCCGTGGAGTGCAAAATCTGTGGTGAGTAGCAAGAAGAGGTGAGCAGATGAATTAGGAGTTAATGTTGAGAAAATTAAGGGTTAGAAAAATTCAACTACGCTTAGGAATTAAAAACCAGCTCTGCTTTAAGAAGCCTGAGTTCCTGTGTCTTGAGATGTCTACCGTACAAGGGACTTTTAAGGACTATACCTGTAACAGAAGAGCTGTATCATATTCCCTAGTATGTTGTGAACTAAAAACCCTAAAGCAAAGGGAGGAAGAAGGGTGATTCATATATGAATGCTGATAATTTCCTGAAGAATCCTGATTTAACAGACACACCAATATTTCAGACCCCTCAGTGCAAGGCCATGAAGGTAGACTTTGAAGGACCCCTCTGGGAGTGTGTGGGTGAGAGGTTTCAAAACTGAACTCAAGGTCAGGCTGCACAGTGACACATGAAAAGCTATAGGGTTGTAAACAGAAGCCCTTTGGTCTCACAAAAGTTAATGCAACCAGTGGTACCCCTGCCCTGCTTTAATGAGGGTAGGAGGGAGGATCAGCATTAATGCAGTGTGAGCGACAGCTGTCCTCCTGTTTAGGCTTCTACAGGCATACGACTAAATTACAGGTATTACCAAGATGTGTGTATTTGGCAAGAAAATTAAATAACTTTAGCTTGGGTCACCTTGTCCTAGTTTTATGTGAAGGTTTTCATATCAGCATGAGTTGCATTTCAACAAAGCAGTAATGTAACTGGAGAAATCCTGTGTATCAACAACAGATTCCCCACAGCTGTAGCTGTCAGTAGAACAAGAGGTCAGAAGTTTACACTGCATATGAGTGATGCAGAAGTTTGTGCCAGCCCATACCCCAGCTAACCTGTTGGCATAGTTTAACCCCAGCTGACAACTGGCTCCCACCCAGCCACTCTCTCACTGCTGGTGGGATTGGGCAGAAAATCAGAAGAGTAAAGTGAAAAAACTAGTGGGCTGAGGTAAAGACAGCTTAATAGGTAGAGCCAAAAACATGAGCACAAACTAAGCAAAGTAAGGAATTAATTTACTGCTTCCCATCGGCAGCCATCTCCAGGAAAGCAGGTCTCTTGTCACATCTGACAGTTACTTGGGAAGACATGCCATAACTCCAAGTGTCCTCCCGCTTCCTTCCTCTTCCCCAGCTTTCTATGCTGAACATGACACCGTATGGTGTGGGAAATCCCTGTGATCAGTTGGGGTGAGCTGTCCCAGCTGTGTCCCCTCCTAGCTCTTTGTGCACCTGCTCAATGGTGGGGTGGGGTGAGGAGCTGAAAAAGCCTTGACTCTTCGTAAGCTCAGCAGTAATGAAAACATCCCTGAATTACCACTGATTCCAGCACAGATCCAAAACAGAGCCTAGACCCACTATGGAGAAAATTTACCCCAGTCAAAACAAGTAGACCTGTGTTAGTTGAAACAGAGCTGTGGCGTGGTACTGTGGTATTATAGCAGGCCGAAGAAGAGCTTTGTAATTAGGCATCATTTTAACTGGTGACATGAAATAGCAGAACTATAGTTTCCAAACAGGAGTTTGGAACAGGAGTGCATTTAGATTGAAACAGATTGCTCCTCTATGGTTGCATTTTGCTTATGGCATGAGGATGAAAAACTTGCTAACTTTACAACTGTGCATTGTAAATAAAATATTGAGCTAAACCTTTTCATTAGAAATTTGGGCTTCTTCATATTTGGGTTTAACTCTGGAAAGGATTACAGGTTTGGATTATGCAAACTAAGAAACAATTTCATGGTTTTTAGTTCTTAAATGTTCTGAACCACTGAGTAATTTAAAAATATCTCCTCTCCCCCCCCCCCCCTTTGTTTAATACAGAAAAGCTTTTCAGTAAGTTCTCTCGTGCCAATTTTGATGTCTCCTTATTTGCAGGTCTCACATTAGTCTCTGCACCTCATCTGGCTCGGTCTTACCATCACTTGTTTCCTTTGGATGCCTTTCAGGAAGTTCCTCTGGCAGAGTATCAGGGGGAACGGTATGCAAATCATATTTGTGATAATGAGTGTACTTGTGGACCCTGTAATTTTTTGATCACGAAAGTAAGAATAGCTGGCAGTAGCTTCTTTGGTGTGGAAACAGTATTGAATGTTTGGGTGGTTTGGGGCACCTACAGTAAGAAATATTTGTTGTTGCCGTAAATGGTTATCCTGTGTGTTCAGTTGAATAGATGAAATAATTGCTGTAAGTTGTTACTATGTATGAGATGTTTCTTAAACACTTTCATCCAATCATGACCTTTTTTTCAGTTAAAATACACTATTTTGCTTTTAGGTGCTGTCAAGGCTGCCAGGGAGAAATAAAAGATCAAAATGTAAGTATTTTGAACTGCACTGGAATTCTCATTGAGTGTCAGAAGTAGAGATGATTCTTTAGTATAGTCTTCTGAAGATGAGAAAAATATGTGTGGAAGTTTATCTCATGGTTAACTTCTGTGTTATAGAATCATGCCTTTTAGACTGCAAAGACTATAAAGGTGCATGGGAAGGGATTTCCTATACAGTTGCATAAATGAGCTTCCACTCAGCCATTTGGAGGCATGTACAGTGGTTCGAGCTCAGCCCTTTTGGACATACTTGCTGTTAGAAACTTTAATTAACTGGGTTTCTGTAATGTTAGGAGTACAGTCTATTTACAGTGTCTTGATGACACAGCTGTTGACCTAGTGCAGGAATATTTCTTTTTCATCTTTAATCTAATTTTGACTTGGTTTTGTATCTTTTCCACACAGGTTTACATATGTAAAGTGTGTGAGAATGTATTTTGCGTGGATTGCGATCTATTTATTCATGATTGTCTGCACTGCTGTCCTGGGTGTGTTCATGGGAACTCTGCTGCCACGTCTGCATGATATCAGTGTAATTCCTGCATAAATCTGGTTTGCATATTCAGCCATGGCTTTCAGTGAGGCACTTCAAAGCAACGAGGACATAGATGATAACAGAAGGATGAACACTGGCTTGGGAGCAAATTTTTTTACTAATGTATTAATGCTTTTGCTACTTGTAATATATTATTGGATTATGTATATCTATTTTCTTTGTTCTTGTCCAAAAGCTTTGGTTTTCGGAATGTTACTCTGAGTAATATGTATATTTATAAATGTGAAAGTGATAAAACTGGTTTTATGGTAATGTGGCAATTCACCTTCCAATTTATGTTCAGAAGTCCTGAAAATATGTTTTATATATCCATTTATATTTCCATAAGCTCCAGGTTTCAGTGGATGATACAGTTTTATAGATCAAAATTATTATTTTTTTAAAGTACTTCATTAATAAAGATGTTTTTGAGCAATTAATTGGGAGACATTTCAGATAGGAATTTCAAGTAGCATGGCTATTCACCTTGGATTTCAGTAGGGCAATTCAAATCAGGTGTTACACATGTGCTGAAAACAAATTTTGGGTTTTAATGGTACAACTCAAACCCAGCTGAACTCTGCGACTGCTGTGTCTGTTGTTGACTGGTGTAAGTCTCACTTCCTTGTGGGAGTGCAAGGTTACTGAAAGGCAATGAATTTGCAAAGGTCTAAGACCTGAGTTTTTAGAATTATTGTTTGATGGTCACAGTATTGAAGACAGTGATGTTATTTTGGCTAAACCCCCAGAGCAACAGACAAGGTGGGGGAAGAAGTGGAAGCATGTGTCCTTATCCCCACATTGAGGAATGGAAATTGAGACAAATGCAAGATGCTCTTTGCCATTTTGAACAGTGCATGTTCAAAGCGTCATTACAATCTGAACTTGTGAGAATGTAACTGTCTCAGTGAGAGGAGGTTGTGATGGCGCAGTGCCTAAAGCAGCATGCCACATTTGATTTTCTGAAGTCGTGACATCTGTAATAATACATCCTGAATAACTCAGTCACTGATGTGTCTGACTTGATTTTTTTAAATTGTGACCCTCATTGCCAGATTTGGAACAGCACTAATCTAATCTGACCACTGACTCTTAAAAGCACAAATGAAAAAAGCAAACCTTTGCCTTTAGTTTTCAAGCTCACCGCTTACAAACAATACATGCTATTTTTTATAGGCAGCTTTCAAGTTCTTTCAATACGCAGATTCCCAGTTGTTAGCATTAACTTCTGTGCTTTTTCTACTGTATGGCTGCATGCTGCAGTAATTCTATTGTGTTGGCAGGAAAATGAGTGTTTCGGCAATTGTGTTTTATTGTGTGCTGAGTCAAACAATCCCTATAAATCCTTTGTGCTACCAGGTGATTGCAGTGCCTGTTACTCTAAGAGTGTTGTAAGATCTAGCAGAAAAAGGGCATAGTCATGGATTTTGGTGTGCTCTGGTTTCTTAGAAAGCATGTTTCTTAGTCTGATAGTGGTGATGCCTTGTTAGCAGTTTTCTGATAATATTTTCATCTTCACAGTCAGCATTTCCTAATGAAAAAAGGGGTTCGTTGAAACACTTTAAATTTGTTCTAGAGAAGCTAAAAATAAAAAAAAATAAAAACCACTCCAAAACAAAATAAATCCCTACATTCAAAGTTTGAAAAGTAAAACTATTCACAAGCATTTGAAACAAAAAAACATGTAATGAGCCCTTCTGAATCCAGCTGTCGTATGTCACATTCAGGATTCGGAACAGAGCTATAAGATACCTCTTTCAACATCATGATATACTGTTTTCCAGGCCACTGCTACCAGTGGCCACTGTAACATATACTGCTGCTACCACTGTCTCCTAAAACAGTATACTGTAATCACTAGGTTCTGGTGTTGTTATTCACATAAAAAAGGCCAGGGAATACAAGAGCTGTTAAAATAACATAAATGAAATCACATGGGGTTAAAAGGCATAAAATCTATCATGGTAAAAAGACAGAAAATTGTTTCAGGAAAGTAAAAAATATTTATTGCTACAGCGCTTTCTAAATACATTTGACTAAAGGTCTTCAAGAAATAGGTAATTTCAGTGCACACAATTACTAGTCTCAAGTTCACTTGTTATCAGAGACAGATCAATGTTAACAAAGTGTTAAGATTAATTTCTTGAAAAAATTCTGATCTTCCCCATTAACCACCTGGGAATATGAAACATACAACTCTGAGTAGGAAAGATCTGTACCTGGCTGAATGAATTACTCAACTGCAAACAAATCAGATACTGCTTTGGAAAAGAGAAATCCCCAAGACAATACAATTTGGTTCTATAAGGAACTGAACAATATCCTGTAGAATTCTAAACACAGGATTTCAAATAAAAGCTCAAGCACTGAAGTAGTGAGAACAGACTCACTCCACCATATCAAACTGAAATGTTGATCTCGACCTGAAAAGAAGTTCAGCTACACATCCTGCAATCCCACTGTATGAGGAAGGAGTTGCTTCTGAACATGTGCACATAGATGAGAAGACTGCATGTCACGTAACCTTTTATTTTCAAAGTAGCCCATAAACAAATAAGGTTAACTCTTGGTAATCTGAGTAAGCCGTGCTGTTAATCCTGATGTAGAGGCATGCTGTAGTTAAACCTCTCATTACAGAAATAAAATACTTGCCTCTGTTCTAGCCAAGATGGTTGCTATTCCACAGCTGATAAGCAAAGAAAGGATTAATATTGGATGAAGTGGTCTTCGTAGAGATTTAAGAGTGGGTGGAAGTCCCAAGGCTCCCAGTTTTTTCACAGAACTCAGAACTTGTTGAGAGCTTGCAAAATGAACTGTAGTTTCAGATTGGTCAAGCCACACTGTATCTTCATTTAGCCCAAAAGGATGATACTTACAACTCTTTCAAAACAATCATGGATGTTCAGTTATTTTGCATGTGTTTGTCGCTCCAGCGCTGCTTCCATTCGACTTTGTTTTAAACCCTACAGGGTACAATTTAGCAAAATAATCTTGGTTTTACTAACATAGAAATAAAAGATTTAGCCACACGACAACACATTTTTTTACAATAGTCTTTCAGCCCTTTACAAATCAAGGATAGCTTTGTACTCTTCGGGGAAATCAGAATGGGTGGTGTTAAAAGGACAAAAGCCAAACTACACGTCTTCTTTATAATTAGCAGCTCTGCAGTGTAATTTCAATCCACAACTACATGTAATCTGAAAAAAACAAATTCCAAACCTAGTCCTTTGAAGGCAACCTACGGCACCAGATCTCCCCTTTCCAACTTCCCCAGTGGAAAGAGTTTTAATTCCTTCTGTAATTTTTTCTTAAGTGTACAAAGGAAATAGAAATCAATACTCCATGCCACAGATTTTTCACAAATACACTGACAGCTCCTGCTGCACCTTCACAGTCACCTGAAACAATTACTGATGAATACTCTGCAAAATTCATAGAATAGAATCACAGAATAGTTTGGGTTTGATGTCAAATCTGATCAAAAACGTGGTATTACCACTGACAAATACATAGAAGACCACTGATTAATAAACATATTCAGATTTACTCCACCTCTCTGCAAAGACAGAACTGGTTGTTTCAGAGTAGCTATAAAAAGTACTTAATGGGACCACTCCAGTGAAGCAAAGAACTAAACCATCACCTATGCATATACGCTGGCTCATGTGACTCATACTCAAGCACAAAAATACTTATACAATATAGAATACCCTTAAATACAGCTATCAGAAGTTAGAATAAGAGATCTAAAAAGCAGCCTAACTTATTGCTGAAAACAGCAGCAGCAACACAAAAGCAAAATTACAGAGACACTCCAAGACAAAACTAGCACATACCAGGTAATACCCAGTGTGATAACCACTCATATACCAGGCTATCAGCATGCTCCCCAGTGCTTCATCATCCTCAGAATCCGGCCTCATAGGCGGTGGAGGAGGAATCCACTAGGAAATGAAAAAAGAAAATGTCTGTGTTTCAGTAGGGCATACCCCAGATTAAACACCAACCAGTTCTAGATCAAAGATCAAAATATAAAACTGAAAAACATGAGTATATACTCAATGCATGTGCTGAAAAGGAGTTAAACAAGATCATCTTTTCTCAAGGAAACAAGCAAGCAAAAAAAAGTAAGTTCAAAGCCTGGGAGAAACAGGATTCCTGTAGGATGGCTGCACACAAACATTTTTATTCTCTGGCACTTTCTTCCTCATTCTCCTGTGACTTACCAGTGGTCCTGCTGGGAAGGGTGTGGGCCAGCAAGACAAAAACGATGGAGGTGCCCTGAACTTTGATCCAGACTACAGTGAAAGAATTAAATATTGCAAATTGAAAAGAGATTTCAGGCATTATGATTTTACAAGAGAATTATTTGAAGCAATTCACGTACCTTGAACTAAAGAAACATCCAACCCCATCCCAGCAATTTAATGAAACTACAGAGACTACACAAACTAGCTGCTTCTGTGGAGCACTCCATGACTGGAAAAGTAAAACTGAACATTACACATGCTACTGCAGTAAACACTGCTGAAACACGATCCTGGTCAATACAAGCATTTAAGAAAGTTTTCTGAACAGAAGTCGGTGGTTGCACTGGCAAATGAAAAAGATGTTTGCCCACAGGCAAACAGGCAATTTCGGTGCTCCTGTGTGGCTGGGGACATACGCTGACTAAATTCCAGTATGCTTGTGAATATCTTTAAAATGAGCTTAGTTACAAATCTATTGATGTGAAAGAAAAAAAGATGGAAGAAAACCTTACAAAAAAAGATTTTGCACAAACAGTGACATTTAGAAGACATAATGCTGTGTTCAAGTGCACTATCATTTAGACTCCTACACAACGGGAAAACTGAAGAGTGTATTAATACCACAGTCCTCATAATTCACTAGATAAGCTGCAGCTGAGAGCTCCTATGACACCTGGACACCACTTTTGCTGCCTTCAATGCCAATGCAATTTTAACAGCACTATCATGAGCCAAGAAACAGCATCCCTCCTTAAAGTTACAAGGCATTCATAAAGCAGATGTTAGCCAGGGGGAAGACTTCTCACTAGACAGTAGCACTGCAAAGTAGCTAGACTACTGAGAAGTGACATACCGACAGCACCACATGCATATCTGTATACACATTCTCAAAAGGCTGTTATCTGGTTTCTAGACAATAATGAATCTCAGCCTGTTGGCTCAGAATCTGTAGTAATAATACTAGGCTTAACAGTGGTATATGAATTATTAAGGCTGAGGTTACCCTTCCCAGGCCTGGGACTCCTGGTGGTACAGGAAAACGTAGGTTTTGAGGCAAGAATCTTCCTTTCATGAAGCTGTTTTTGTTTCCAGGCGACTGAGATCCTTCACTTCCATCTGTTGAACACGGAGTCTCGTTCTCATTCTAGGAGACAAAGACATTCTTATGAGATGCACTGAAGAGGATTGCTAGCTTGAGAAGCCCCATTTCACCCCTCTCTCTCTGTAGCCCTCCCAGTCCTACCCAGGAAAGATCTTACTACCTCAGAAACTTATCTGCTCACCACTTTATCTGTTATCTTTCACTTGTGAATTTCTTCTTGTCCCCTCCCTTTCTTCCATGCTGAGTTCAAGAAGTAAGGGGCTGTTTTCATTCCCTTTATCAGCTTGTGTCCTTTCACAATGGAATCGGGTATCGATTCTCACTCCGAACACCACAGTGGTACCACAAATACTTAGAAAGTTGTTTCTCCCACTTCCTCTTTTCAGAAGAGCAAAAGTGTCCCTCACCTCCCCAGAACTCCCCATCCCATTTACTATTTCATCGATGGCTGCAGGAAGTAGATCAGTCAGGCTCTTCTCCTCCTGGTTTCCATATCCCGTGTAAGTAACAACACACGTGCCTCTTTTGTGATTGATGGAGACAATAGTTGCTAAGTACACA
Source organism: Neopsephotus bourkii (assembly GCF_033783945.1). Taxonomy (NCBI): domain Eukaryota; kingdom Metazoa; phylum Chordata; class Aves; order Psittaciformes; family Psittacidae; genus Neopsephotus; species Neopsephotus bourkii. The sequence continues at coordinate 368,831 of NW_026902287.1, forward strand.
TTACCGTCCTCAGACCAAACAGCATTACAGCTGTCACCAACTTTCCACTGCAACAGAAGAGAGGCGAGTAAATACCTACACCAATAACCAGAGAGAAAGATTCCTTTTCCTAAACTATTTTTTGCCCCACCCACCAGGAAGATGACTCCCACCCGGGTTTTTTTTTCCTCTGCATTAGCGTAATTACACTGTTCAGTGTAATCTCTAAGTAAAGTTTCAAATGCTATCAACCCTACCACAGAACATTACCCTCAAGGTTACACAGAAGCTACCAGTAAGCACCACAGCAGAAGCATCGCTAGCATTCATAGATAAGATGACCTGTTTCGAGGACACCTTGTTGGTTCTCCTTTTGTTTTTGTTCTTTTTATTGTTCCTTCTCTTCATCCCCTGGTGGTGCTCCTGTTTGCTCGAAAGCTCCGAACATTCCTCGTTCTTTAAGGCGTTCTTCGGGAACATAAAGGAGGAACACGATAAGCGACCATCCACCAGTCTGGGCCCGCAGCGCTCTAGCCACCCCCCTTACCTTGAAAGAGACTACAGCCTTATCATACGCCTTGATGAGAGCCGCATCATCCCATACATCCGAATCGTCGCTCTGCAGAGGCCACAGACCGCTTTAACGCGCTCCGAGTCCCGCTCCCCCCCCCCCCGGACCAGCCCCATCCCGCGCTACGCCCACCTGCCCGGTGCCGCGCTTGAACAGCACCTGCTCCGCCATGGCCGGGCTCTAACCACGCTGCCACTCGTCACTTCCGGCGCGCAGCCAGTCTGCCACGCTGCAGGCAGCGTCGGGCGTCAGTTATGCGCGCAGCGGTGGCGGGCGGGGCCGGATTAACCCTGCTGTGCTCGCAGCGCTGAACGGAGCGGTGCGCTGGGCCCGCACAGCCTGGCGAGGGCCGTAGCGGGGCGGCGGCAGCTCGGGGCAGTCAAAGACACCTGCTGGTTTCCCACCAGCTGCCAGACCAAGCCACCTTGTCGTGGTTGAAGCCCAGCCGGTAAGTCAGCACCATGCAGCCGCTTGCTCACTTCCCTCTTACTCTCCTCCCGGTGGGACGGGAAGTAGAATTGCGAGAATGTAACTCCCACGGGTTGAGGTTAAGAACAGTCCAGTAACTAAGGTATAACACAAAACCACTGTAAGGTAAGTAATAAGGGGAGAGAATATAAAACTAAAAAGGGAAAATAAATAATAATAAAATAATAAACAATAAACACAAGTGATGCACAATACAACTGCTCACCACCTGCCAACTGCTACTCAGCCAGACCCGAGCAACAATCACAGTATCACAGTATGTTAGAGATTGGAAGGGACCTCAAAAGATCATCTAGTCCAATCCCCCTGCCGGAGCAGGAACACCTAGATAAGGTTACACAGGAACGTGTCCAGGTGGGTTTTGAATGTCTCCAAAGAAGGAGATTCCACAACCTCCCTGGGCAGCCTGTTCCAGTGTTCCATCACCCTCACTGAGAAGAAGTTTCTTCTCAGGTTTAAGTGGAACCTCTTGTGTTCCAGTTTGTACCCATTTCCCCTTGTCCTATCATTGTTTGCCACTGAGAAGAGCCTGGCTCCATCCTCGTGACACTCCCCCTTTATATATTTATATACACTAATAAGGTCACCCCTCAGTCTCCTCTTCTCCAAACTATAGAGACCCAGCTCCCTCAGTCTTTCCTCATAAGGGAGATGCTCCACTCCCTTAATCATCTTAGTTGCCCTGCGCTGGACTCTCTCCAGCAGGTCCCTGTCCTTCTTAAACTGAGGGGCCCAGAACTGGACACAATATTCCAGATGAGGTCTCACCAGGGCTGAGTAGAGGGGAAGGAGGACCTCTCTCGACCTAGTAACCACCCCCCTTCTAATACAACCCAGGATGCCATTGGCCTTCTTGGCCACAAGGGCACAGTGTCGGCTCATGGTCACCCTGTCGTCCACCAGGACCCCCAGGTCCCTCTCCCCTACACTGCTCTCTAACAGGTCGTTCCCCAACCTATACTGGAACCTGGGGTTGTTCCTGCCCAGATGCAGGACTCTACACTTTCCCTTGTTATATTTCATCAAGTTATTCCCTGCCCAACTCTCCAGCCTGTCCAGGTCTCGCTGGATGGCAGCACAGCCTTCTGGCGTGTCGGCCACCCCTCCCAGCTTAGTGTCATCAGCAAACTTGCTGATAGTACACTCAATTCCCTCATCTAAGTCATTGATGAATATATTAAATAATACTGGGCCCAGTACCGACCCTTGAGGCACTCCACTAGATAGAGGCCTCCAACTAGACTCCGCCCCATAGACTACAACTCTCTGGCTTCTCTCCTTCAGCCAGTTCACAGTCCACCTCACTACCCGATCATCCAGACCACACTTCCTCAATTTAGCTGCGAGGATGCTGTGGGAGACTGTGTCAAACGCTTTGCTGAAGTCAAGGTAGACCACATCCACCGCTCTGCCATCATCCATCCACCGTGTTATTTCCTCATAAAAGGCTACGAGATTGGTCAAGCACGACTTCCCCTTGGTGAAGCCATGTTGACTGCTCCTCATAACCCTCTTATCCTTGATATGCCTTAAGATGGCACCAAGGATAAGGTGTTCCATCACTTTCCCAGGAATGGAGGTGAGGCTAACCCGTCTATAGTTACCCGGGTCCTCCTTCTTGCCCTTTTTTGAAGACAGGAGTGACATTTGCTTTCCTCCAGTCCTCAGGCACCTCTCCGTTTCCCAAGACTTGGTAAAGATGATGGAGAGCGGTCTAGCAATGACCTCCGCCAGTTCCCTCAGCACCCGCGGGTGCATCCCATCTGGACCCATGGATTTATGGATGTCCAGATTGCTCAACTGGTCTTTAACCCATTCCTCATCGACTAAGGCAGACCGCTCCATTGACCTATCTTCATCTGAAGTCTCAGCAGTACAGGGCTCTTCAGGACTGCCTCTGGCAGGGTAGACAGAGACAAAGAAGGCATTCAGTAACTCTGCCATCTCTGTATCTTCTGTCACCAGGGCACCCGTCCCGTTCATCAGCGGGCCTACATTGCCTCTGGTGTTAGTTTTATCTGCCATGTATTTGAAAAAGCTCTTTCTGCTGTCCTTGACCCCTCTCGCCAGCTTTAATTCCAAGGAGGCCTTAGCCATCCTAGCAGCTTTCCTACATCCTCTAGCAGCAGCCTTATATTCTTCCCAAGTGGCCAGCCCTTCCTTCCATGACCTGTAAACTCTCCTCTTCCACTTGAGCATACCCAGCAATTCCCTATTTAGCCACGCAGGTCTCCTGACCCTCTTCCTTGACTTCCTACGTGTTGGGATGCTCCGATCTTGAGCTCGGAAAAAGCAGTCCTTGAACGTCAACCAACTATCTTGGGCCCCTTTCCCTTCAAGCAGCCTAGCCCATGGGATTTCCCCTAGCAATTGCTTGAAGAGGCCAAAGTTTGCCCTGCTAAAGTCCAGGGTTGCGATTCTACTTGCTATTCTACTGACCCTACCACACAAGATCCTGAATTCTACCATCTCGTGGTCGCTGCAACCAAGGCAGCCCTCAACAATCTGGGCCTTCCAGGTAACTCCCCCCAGTGTATATACTGGGCATGATGTGCTGTGGTATGGAATACCCCTTTGGCTAGTTTGAGTCAGATGTCCTATCTTACTTTCTCCCCGTTTTTTGTGCCTCTCCTCATGGGCAGAGCAGTGACACTGAAGTCTTTGATCAGGGTAAGCACTGCTCAACAATAACACTGAGGTGTTATGCGCATTGTCCTCAGACTGAAGCCAAAACACAGCCTGCACCAGCTACTAGGAAGGAGTAAAATTAACTGTTATGGCTAAACCCAGGGCACATGTGTTCCTTCAGAACATACTGCAGGGGGAGCCATGCACAAGCTAAGGCATCCACCTCTGTGTTCCCAGAGAGGTCGCACTTTACCTCAGTCAGTGCACAACTCAGCCTGTCTCTGAAGTGAGCACTGTGTGCTCTTATGCCAGGTTTGGTGCTTTAGGCTACATTAAGCAGCAGTTTTAAATCATCTTAGTGACACGGCAACTTCAAGATCCATTAATTTGCAACTCATTAACTTCAAGGCTGCAGCTTTACTGAAGCCAGTATCAGCAGCAGGTTCAGTTACATGCACTGATGAAGTCTGCAACACACCACTATTTTCTATAGTGCAGACTTACCACTGCATATTACATTGCTTATAATATGCATTTCTTATATTACAAATTTATTTATACCTCTATTTATACTTAAATTGCATTTCTCCACAATTCCATCAATTCTTTGTGTTCTTGGTAGCTTCTTAGAAATCAACTGATTATCAAGCATGACCACTTCAAATCAGACAGTATTTCATGCAACATTTTATTGCAAAAATAATTTAGGATGAGATTTACAGTCAGACCTCTGTAGGGTTAAGCACATTTAACAAGTGTTTTCCATTCTGAATGAAGCTGTACTTGAAGAATTAAGACAAGAAAATCTGGTCTAACTGTAAATACAGAAGTTTATTGTCACTGGAACCACAAGTGAAACAAACACAGCAAAAGCTGAAGTACTATTGCTTGGTATTTCTATTTATATGCATGCAGAGAGTGTAGTGACTTTTCAAGGAGCACTCCAGACAACTAAGCCTATACTAACCAGAAAATACTGTAAACTAATGCTAGCTGAGCCACTCTGCAAGATGAGATTTTAATCATTTAATGGCTGGACACTTCTGTGAATGATCTTCCAGGCCCTTCTCTTCATTGGTGCACTCCCTCCAGGCAGCTCATTTTGCTCCTGCCTGCAGAGATTTCCTTTCATTAGCCGCTTTTTGTTTTTGCTGCATGATTTCAGAGTCTCTGTGAAGAAAGAAAGTTGGATTTCAGATCCTGGTGCACTCTGTTTCTAAGCAGGGCCTTCTCCATCTTGCTTTTAGTAACACCTTTAGCAACACTCATTTTAAGAATGGGAGAAACTTCTCAGCCATGAGCACACCGCTTACACGCCCCTGGCTTGGGTTTTTTTTTTCCTTCTTTCAGTACAGTACCCTATGAGGTAGTAAGTTATTAGTATACCTTACATAATTATTTTGGTTTTAAATCTTTTGGCTTTAGAAGTAAAGGACACAACAGATCTACCATCTTCAAGAAAGTATTACACAACCATTCCCTGTTCATTCCAGGCAACAAGCTGCTCAAAAGAAAGAAAAGCTTTACAGTTAAAAAAAAGTATTTAACAACAGATGCAGTAAAACCCAAATTCACAGTTCATGCTGTGACATGTGAATGGACTGCGAATCAAAATAAAGTACTTAAATGCTTTTTCAGCGAAGACTGGATTCTTTCTGATACATCCCCTCAACTTTACTACATCTCACCTCTGTTTTCTCTGAGAAGCAGACAAGCTATCCTCCTTCCTCTTCCCTTTATGGATCTCCTGAGTCTTCTTCAGGTTCTTTTGGCGGGCAAGTTCACGCTGGTTCCCACCTGTAGGATAATAGACAGGTTATATAGGTACTACCACTTTACTTACACAGTTTGCTGTGGGCCAAGGGGACAAAGAATGTGTGTTCAAGAAGAACGGAAAGTAACAATGTAGCAAGAAGTGGCAGCAGAGAAACATATTTATATATCTGCTTAAAAATAACTGCTTAAGCAAAAACATGTGGATAGTAATATGACTGGCCGAAAGGCGCGTGATCAGTAAGGTCATTAGCTGGAAAAGTGCACACCCGTGGAGAAAGAACACTGTTTTGTGATGAAAAAGTAGGGAAGGAGCTAACTGCTACTAACTGCTAGGCACAGTACTATATAAGCCTGTAAGCTCACTCAATAAACGTCTTTAGTTGCACCACAACTGCTGTGTATCCTGACTCCAACTCTGGCAGACCAGGACAGCAGGCCGCGTGAACCGCAAAGTCCGCAATCGCTCAACTTTATTCCACTGAAATCATGGAATATCATGGAATACCTGAAAGAACTTGTACCAATCTATTGCATAGCCTTCGGTCTATTAGCTATTACTTTAATTGCTATTTTGATACAGGTCACTTGGCCTTGGGATTGCTCACTTTGTAACTGCCCCTGTAAATTTTCTTCTCCTTCTGAACCCTTGGATGTTGCTGAAAGCAACAACAATAAAGCAACAACAATAAAGTTACTTAGATATAATTGTTAAGCCAAAGTTAATTAGACATTGTTAGTTATTAGATGTTACTAGCTATTGTGTCGTGCGCTATCTCTTTCCCTTCCTCTTTTCTCTACCTCTTATCATTCATCCCACCATGGATAACACTTCCTAAGATAGTAATGTTCATCCACCAGGAGATAAACTGCGTTGAAGATGGTGTTGGTGAGAACCAACATGGCTGACACCACCACCACAGCAGACGTTTATGCAGGATGTTTACCCCCTGCTGTTACCCAGCTAACGCCTTGGAACAATGGGGGAGAAGACCCCAAGGAAGGCATGTGTGCCACCACCAGGTGGAGGATGAGGTTTCAGCTCTACAAAGGAACGGCAACAAATTGCATTGGAAGAAACGCTTTCCCCCCTGGACTTGGAAACAGAGTGGACTGTCGGAACACTGCAGCTCTGGGGTGGTAGCTATTGCTGGAAGCTCTTTTATTCTTTCCTCTTACTTTCCCTCTCTTCCTTCTTTCTTTCTCTCTCTCTCTCTTTGAAATTTGTTGTTAAGCATTTGTTGGTGAGCAAATAAAGCTCCTTGGCGCTTGAATCTGCGAATACAAGCAAAACTGCACTCCAGCCTTTGACCAGCACGTGACACCTCCCAGTCAGAGGAAACTCCTTCACTGTTAATACTGTGCTGTTCACTTTAGCAGCTGCTTCACATTTCCTTTTTCATCAGAATGCCTCTGCTTTAAAGAAACATTTAAACCTGTCTTCTTCTCAAGCAAAGCAAATTGTCAGGTCTTGCCCTGACTGTCAGTCAACAGCTCAGTCCTCATTTGCCATGGGTGTAAATCCTCATGGCTTAAAAGCAAATGCGGTGTTGTGACCCTTTGGGCTCACAGAAATGGGAAGGGCCAGTGGAACCGATAACCTGGGGGAGGGGGTATGCTTGTGTTCTCCTACCTACAGGTCCATGGCACCTGCCTGCAAAGTTTGTCAAGCCATACCATGAGCTGGATAGACAAGTTGAAGTATCCGATGCCTCAGCTGCAGGAGCTGACCTTGAAGACCCCGAGCGGAACGCAACAAAGGAAGAGAAAAAGGAATGACTTGAAAAACATCACTTGGGGCAACTGAAAAGTAACAACTTGAAAATGTGTGCTGGCAATGTAGCTATAATAAACCACCTGTATTTACTAGCCACTTGCTAATAAGAAACTACACCTCGTATTGTATGGATCTGTCCCTTGTAAAAGAGACGTTAGAGCATGCAAATTTACAGCAGCTCATAGAAAATGCTAAGGCAGAAGCTAGAAAGATTCTAATATGATGGTGGTGTTATAAAGCAGGTAATAGAACCAATTAAGAGGGTGGGATAATCATACCGGGGGAAATTCTTTCTTTGGCTGGTCCCTCACTGTCACCAGCATCTTCAACATGCTGCTGCACCCTGTAATAGTTATACTGCTAATGTAAATCTGTAGGTGCTTTGCCATAGTAATGACCTGTTACTGGGTCAGGCAGGTGAAAGTCTGCATTGACAACGATGGCCAAATGCCTCCTACCATAAGTCAAGGGCAAGACTGGGTTGGCCTTCGTGTTTGCCACCAAGAACCTTTAAACACCACTGTTGGCTGCAACCCAGCAGGCATTGAGTGGTGGGGACACATGCCATGCCAGACTTTGATGTGAGAGATGGCCTCCTCTGTTATAAGAGGGACATCCAGGAAGGAAGGGCAGGCCAAATAGCCTGTGGTCGGCATGAGATATGATCTAGTCCAAATCCCCTGCTCAGCCAGAGTCATCTAAAGCAGGTCTTATGATCCTCACAGACCACCCCCCCCCAAAAAAACCAACAACCGACAAACCAAACCCAACAAAAAGGGCAAAAGTTAGCACAAGTAACTACTATAAGTAATAATAATATAATATCATATTTGAATCTTCTATTATCAAAGGCTAATACCAAGAAGCTGCTCTTGTGTGATTTAAGATTCCTGAAGCAGAGAAGGGGATAAAGAAAGCCAAGGACTGTGTCTTTGGATGTAACAGTATCTATCTCCAGGTTCCCAAGACTCCCAGTATATCTGGCCAACACACTGGTGAAACCTTGTTTTTGGAGCCTGGGCATCATCATATTGCTTTGCTTTTCCTCCATGTCATCTGGAGGCTTGTTACCGACTTGCAAAGAACTGAAGCCAAAGTGCTTACCACCTTGATTGTGCAAAACAAAATTGGGCAGAGACTGATTTTCTGCCTTTAGTACATACACATGGGTGTGAAGACTTCAATGGAATGTGCTGCATGAATCTGAGTGATCACTTCAAGTCAGTTCACAAAAGCATTCAGGATTTGATGGAACTGTCTGGGGAATTGCAATAAAACCAAGGATGGGAGCCTTTTGGACTGTTTTCTTGGTTGGGAACTTTTGGTCCTTGGCTTAAACACATAGTTGGCTTTGTTGTAATAGGGCTTATAGCATTGTTGATGGTTATGATCTGTTTGCCATGTTTGTTTCCTTGTATTCAACGACTTATAGACCAAAGCATAAATCAAGTGATGCTTGCACAAACACATACTGTGCTCACTTTGCAAAGCTTAGCAAACATAAAAGGGGGAAAGGTGGGCCAAGGGGACAAAGAATGTGTTCAAGGAGAGCAGAAAGTAACAATGTAGCAAAAAGTGGTAGCAGAGAAACATGTTTATATGTCTGCTTAAAAATAGTTGCTTAAGCAAAGACATGTGGACAGTAATATGATTGGCTGAAAGGCACGATCAGTAAGGTACTGGTTGGAAAAGCGCATGGTGTGTGTGTGGAGAAGGAACATTGTTTCGTGATAGAAAGGTAGGGAAGAAGCTAACTGCTACTATCCACTAGGCACAGTACTATAAACGCCTGTAGCTCGCTCAATAAATGTCTTCAGTTGCACCACAGCTGGAGTCTGTGCCTCATACACCACAGTTTGCCTGTGAAGAAGTCTATTATAAAAGTGGTAAGGTGTGGCTCTATCTGCAGAGCTAGTATGGCAGCATCTTCTGTAGTTGGCAGTATCTTCCAGCAGTCCCCCCCTTCCAGTGCACAACTGGAAGATAAAAGCTTGTTAGTTTATGTTTACATATCTATAGGTTATGTGCAAGAGATCACCAAGATCCATTTCAGCATTTTTTCCAGTAACGCAATGCAGTTTCTCATAAAAGACTGAAAACAGACCATCCCATCAATAACCTGGGCAAAATGACAACAGTAACTTTTGCTGTTGTACAAACATGATCACATTTTCATATGCTCAAAAATGAAAGCTCCACCTCCCCATAATTTGGGTTGTTCCTCTTTTTCTCTCCAGTCTTAAGACTACGTATGCCATCTCTGAATCTCAAAGAGAGATCTCTGCAATCTTTATGTGCCTGTAATTTCAAGTATACAGAAACAGTTTAGGACAAGGTCAATTTTAAACAGCAACCTGTTGATAAAATTCACCACTTTGCATTCATCCTATTTGTGAGCCAATAAAGGTACCTATTATGCCAACATGTAGGCAAGAGCAATTCCGCAAAAGCAGGTGTTTTGTGCATTCTGTACATGTACTGTATGGCAAGAGGTACCAGAAGCCCAAATGAAAACAGCATATTATGACTGCTGCTGACCAAAGGCTGCTCCTGCCTTGGAAGATAATCCTCACCTGTGACAGGACGCCAAGTACTATCTTTTGAAAAAGCTAGGATGGAACAGGAGTTCTCTTTCTCACTACCATTGAGTGAGATCCTGTCCCCGCATTCCAGGTAGAAAGACCACTATCTGTTCATAAAGTAAATCACCTCGCTATCTCTGTCAGCAATTCAGTTGATTAGAACTTAGTGACTCATGAACAGATGACACATTCCAGGCTATAAATGGTTCTTCGGGAGGCAGGAATGTCTATAAACAAGTTAGCAGCAATGAAACAGCCCTTCGCTGGTGCTTAAAGAAATTAAGTATCTTCTTATAATATGAAGAAATGGGGGCAGGCAGTCAAACCACACGGCTATAGCCAGAATTCACATAGCAGTTATCCTCATATACCTCCTTCCTTTCCAAGCAAGCACTGTGCCTAGTGTCTGCAGTTACCCCATACACATCATGGTTTAAGCCTAGCTAGCAACTCAGCAACACACAGCCACTCACCCATCTCCTCATTCCTTCTTCTCCCTCCAGGTGGGATGGAGAAGAGAATTGAAAGAATGTAAACTGCATGGGTAAAGGTAAGAACACTCCAGTAACCAAGGTATAATACAAACTACTATTACTAATAAGGGAAGAGAATATAAATCTTAAAAGGGGAGGGACAAAAAAAACCCACTAACCAGCAGTGCTGCTCAATACAATTGCTCACCGCCCATTGACTGATACTCAGCCTGACCCAAGCAGTGTAAGTAATCCTTCCAGGTAACTCCCCCCAGTTCACATACTGGGCATGACATGCTTTGTTATGGAATACCCCTTTGGCTCTGCTCCCTCCTGGCTTCTTGTGCCCCTCCTCACTGGCAGAGCACGAGGCTGAAAAGCCCTTGATCACACTAAGTGCTGCTCAGCAACAACTAAAACGCTAGTGTCTTACCAGTACTGTTCTCAGACTGAAGCTGAAGCACAGCACTGCACTCAGAAAGAGAAAAGTAACTCTTACAGCTGAACCCAGGACAACATGGTAAGGCTGTAAACTTCAGAACCAAACTGAACAGCATTACTGAAAAGGTTGGCTGCCACTTGCAAAACATAGGAGGTGGAAAAGTAGATCAATACAGTACACACACAAGGCATCCAAAACCAAACACCTATTTGAAAAGTTTACTTTTATCACCCCTGCTTCCAAGTAAACATTGCCAAGAACTGTTTGGACCCAGTACTCCACCTGGGATGCTGAATGAGTACCCCTAGCTCCAAGGAAGATGGTGTCATTTTCTACATTCTGGAACACCAACCTGAATCTTCCACAAAGTTTGGTCCAGTCCTGGAAGAACACGATTCAACTTCCTGTAACGTGAAATTCAAGCATGATCTGCCACGTAAAGGCCAGTACACCCTTTCTGCTTGTACCTATGCTTGAGCATCCGCATCCATGTCTGCCCTCTGCAAGACATATGCCTTAGCTCAACCTGTTCATGCTCCTCCAACTCCAAGATTCAGCTGTTCTTGAAGACAAGGATAAGCATAAGACCTCTGAATAGCACTGGAACAAGCAGTGATCATCTCTACTGTAAGGAGGTAAAAGAGAATAGCAAGAACTGGCTACAGAGGTCATCATGCCTGAGCAGCAAATGACTAATCAGATGTTAGAACTTAAAGCAGAAGAGTGCCTGCCACTGTGTCCCCGAAACAGAAAGCAAAATTAAATAGAACTGTTTGATAAAGGAAAAATTAATGGAAGACTAGTGACATAAACCCTCTCTAATTCATCTAGTCACCCCCATCTTCATAAATTTATTCATTTTCAGGTACTCTGAAATTTGGCAGTGTACAAGTTCCATGAATTTATGAACTGAGAATCACACTAATTAGCTGTTAATAAGCACTTAATTTACTTTACTAAATGTCCATTTGAAAACACAGGGTCTAATCCTGGTCTAACTGACAACAAAGAGCTAAACTCCAGAAATACATACTAAAGCTAAGGCTAGACTGTAGGGTAGCACACCACAACTTCTACACCTCTAGTATTGAAGATGCTATATTAAAGTAGGTCCTCCAAAAGTTAGATGTTATCATTGAAACTGATGTGGCCTATTGTGTACAGGGGGGTTGTACAAGGGGGTTAGACAAAATGTACAGAGGGTGGTTGTACAAGGGGGTACTGCTTAAGTTATAGCTGTCTTGACAAGTTTAGCAGATGCCTTATCAGGCAGTACCAGGACAGAACCTCCTAATGAGGAGAACAGAGGGGGGTTGTACAAGGGGATACTGCCTAAGTTACAGCTTGTTTGACAAGCTCAGCAGATGCCCTATCAGGCAGTACCAAGACAGAACTTCCTAATGAAGAGAATAGCTCATTAAACCAGTTGGACATAGACCAGACCCATCCAGCTCCTAAAGAGCATGCATGAGGACCAGAGGTGAAAAGTTCAAGCCTGAGGAAGACTCGTTTACTTCATCTTGAAGACCCCTACCCACAAGAGGAAGACTACTTACTTCATCTGAAGACCCCTGCCCACGACCACCAGGAGGCACTGCGCATGCGTGGAGAGCCCTTTAGCTCATTATAATACGAAGCAGGGATAGCACATGAATATGTATAGGCGTATTGTGCAACCTAATACATATGTATGACTTTACAGGATAAATGTAAAAGGAAAACAGCACTGAGGTACGCACGCCTTTTGGAGGACCAATCCCCCGTGCGTCTTCAGCTGAATAAAGCATACCTACTTTACAACTTCAACGAAGTTGTGGAGTCTATTCCACTATCAATCATACTGCTATGCTTGGGTGTGGGATGCTGTGCTTCTTTTTAGCCTTCAGCCATGTGCATTTTTGTATCATTCATAACAGGCAGGGAAAAATATCAGCAGAAGATGTAAACCTGCATTTTTCTCACATTCACGGTTTGATCTGTACACAAACTGTTTTTGACTCAGGTCTTTATTTGCTCTTCCAGCAGTACAGTGGCATTTTGAAGTGTGAAAGTAAAAGCACCTCCTCAGCTAACCACAGGCAGATTCTGTATTGTCCAGTACAGTAACAGACAAGCCAAACCTGCCACCCCGCCAGCTAGGGGAACCAGAACATTCTATGTCTGGCTCACAGTTCTCCGTCATTTTAAAGTAGACATACCAACGTTACTTTTGAATAAGGTGATGATTAGCAAGTACTGCTGCGTTTTCAGTAACAACCTTAACTACCACCATTTAAGCAACACGGTATTAAATACTCAGCAGTGACACAAATGCTCTTTTTTTTTGCAGACTGGTCAGTACCCAGGACTGAAACTCCATGTTGCTGTTGTTCTAGCATATCGCTATTCCTCCTCCCCACCCGCCAACACCTTGCTCTAAGCCTGGGCCAGCAGCAGGATGTAGGCACTCTCAGCCCCAGCGGCCATGCACTCGCCGGGGTAAGGCTACAGCCACAAGTGCCGACATCACACTGCGGTCAACCTCCCGACCCCGGACCAAACGCACGGCTTTCCCCGGCGCGGTGCCCAGGCCGCGCTTCTCTGCAAAGGCCCACCGCCCGCTCCGCCCCACTCCCCGGCGGGGTCCAGGGCAGCCGCCTTGAAGCCCGCGGCACTCACGGGTCATCGCGAGACACTCGGGCCGCGCAGCGCCGCTACCACCGAAAGGGTCACAACCACCGCTCCGGCTGCCAGAACCTTCTGCTTCCCCGCCGCTCCCTATAAGACGTCGCTGATCCCCGACGTCATCGTGGCGCGCGGAAGGCAGTACACCGCCCGACGGTTTGGCCAATCAGCGGGCTGAGCGTGGGGGGGGAAGCGTGGCTGGAGGTAGGCAGTGAAGGGTGAGGACCCCAGTTATTCCCCCCGTCTTAGTCCCCTCAATTCCATTTCTTATATAGTTACTTATTCAATACACAAGTTTCACCTCATCCTGTAACAGAATGTATCCCTTGATTACCTAACCCCTTAAGGCATTCAAGCAGTTAAACAAAACACCCTCTGTAATTAGCAAAGCATTTGAGACATTCAAGTAGTTAAACAAAGTACCCCTTAAAGTAAAAAAGACTTTGATTAGGAAGGATTATTCCTTTGTTCTTTCTTTTCTTTCATCATTGTATTGACAGGAACTTCTATCTTAATCTGATCATTCGTATACATTCTACACATAATTTTCGATTCCTCCCAAAGTGCAATGATGACAAGGACTCCTAAGTTTCTGCCACGAATTATTCCTATATACCTCACATCCGGGAATACCCCGGCCTGATAACGCAGGGCTTTCGATCTAAAATACCCCCACTCGCTTTACGCTTTTATGGAAATCCGTTAGTTAAGGACATTGGAATGCGTGTTCAGTCCTGCCAATTAACTGTATATTCTTGTTTTGGATAATTTATGACCCTGAGAGGCTCCTCTAGCTGTTTACTTTCACAGTTGTTTACCTGTTTCCCAGGCCTTATCAGCTGGAGGAAAGCCCGCACTGCTTTGAAAGAAGATACGGGGTTCTCTTGTTGCATGCCTTCCTTATAGAATCATAGAATCAACCAGGATTGCAAAGCCCTTTCAGATCACCAATCATCACCTCAGTGATGCGAGGAATAGTAACAGACTAAGGAAAGAGTTAAGAGTTTTCTTCAAACTATGCATTATCTTAACTTAGAATAGGGAACAGGTCTGTTCTTTTTCTTGCCAGTTAAACTATCAGAATAGGTAGCAAAACACACTGTTTAAAATCAGGGACCCTTTTCCCTCAAGAAGATGAATGTCTGACAAGAACCTGTTTCAGCTAGTCTCTATAAGACTTGAGGTTGCCAGCTGGGGAAACTGTGCCAAGGGTGAAAAGTGCATGGTGAGGAAAACCTCTTACTTCATCCAGAAGACCCCAGCCCAAGACCACCAGATGGCAGTGAGCAGACACAGGGGGGAGGGGAATATTACTAATGAGTTCTTGGAAATAATTATAATAATCTCCTCCTATGCTTGTGAAATCTGATGAATATTTATGTTTGTGTGTAATAAATAACCAGCTTGTTGAGCATTTGGTGTGCAAATTAGGAGGAGTGATCCCCCTCACACCTGGTGGTGCAATAAACATACCTGCTTTATAACTCTTTGCGAGTTATAAAGTTCTGTTCCATAAATCGCTCAGGACTGCCAAGACCACCACCAAACCGTATCACTGAAGGCCTCTTTGAATGCTTCCATTGACCATGACTTCACCACTGCCCTGGGCAGCCTCTTCCAATGCCTGAGCACCCTCTCTGTGAAGAAATCTTCCCTAATATCCAATCTAAACCTCTCCTGGTGCAGCTTGAGGCCGTTACTTCTTGTCTTATTGCTTGTTATTTGGGAGAAGAGACCGACCCCACCTCACTACAACCTCCTTCCTGGCAGTTGTAGAGAGCAATAATGTCCCCCCTGACCCTTCTCTTCTCCAGACTACCCCCGCCCCCCCCCCAGTTCCCATCAGACTTGTGCTCCAGACCCTTCACTAGCTTTGCTGCCTTCCTCTGGACCCACTTCAGCACCTCAGTGTCTCTCTTGTAATGAGGGGCCCAGAACTGAACACAGGATTGAAGGTGCAGCCTCAGTAGGGCTAAGAGTCCTTAAAGTCTTACTATCTCTCTACACACAGTAACGTACTTTATTTGGTATCAAGGTGGATGAAGGAATCGCTGCAGCAGATCGTTGTCAGTTAAAATCACCACAGAAAGTTTAAAAGGACAACAAAAGCACACAAAGCGAAACTAAAGAAAGAACCCTCAAGCCGCCCCTCCGCTGCTTTCTCTGGCAGCCCCTTCTTCTCCGGGCCCTACAGACCGACAGTAAACCCTCCTCTTCCTGGCCCGAGGGCGCTTTGATCAGCACCGCCCAAGTCCTCCCACTGAAGAACCCCTCCCAGCCGCAAGAACCCGTCTTGCTTGTTTCAAAGGGGCCACAGCCGGCACAACTGACGCCTGGAAAGCTGCTGGCCGAACATTTCTAACAGGAAACTCGGCTTCGTACAGCACCAGCGCTCCCTTCTCCCCACCGCCTCCCTACTCGGCCCCGCCCCTCTGCTTCCTGCCGCCGCCTGGTGATGACGCTACGGGGTCGCCGGGCTCGAGGAGGGTGACATGCCGTGAGGCGGCGGACCTGGCGGCGTTACCGAGCCCCGCGGCGCTGACGCCGCCACAGCCACCGCCATGTTCCGGCGGGCCCGGCTCAATGTGCGGCCCAACGTGCGGCCCGGGGTCAGGAGCGCCGCCAGCTCCGCCAGCAGTGCCGCCGTCAGCGCCGCCAGCAGCACTGCCGGCAGCGCGGCGGACACGGAGCCTCATGCCTCGGGCTCCCCGGTGACTGCCGGATCAGAGGCTGCGGCGGAAGCCGTCGCCGAGCCACCGCCAGCCGCGTCGCGGGTCGAGAGGTGAGTGCTACCGAGGCCCGCGGTAGCTCGGGTGTGGGGTTGCCGTGCCGCTCCGTGCGGTTCCTCGACGGGTCTGGTCTAGGTCGCCGCCACAGCCCGTCTGCGGATCTCCGGGAGTGGGACGGGTCTGGGGAGGGGGTGCACCCTGCCCCGGTGCCCTTGGGATGTAGCCGTGGCTGTCTCTCCGGTAATGCTCGTTGTCGCGACTCATCGTCGCCGGGTAGGACCTGCCTTGGTTTGATGTTGTCTCCCCTTGAAAACTCCTGAAATAAAGGTGCAGCTCTGCGCCCTGTTTGGTGCCCGGTGGCTGCAATCGGACAACAGCTTCTGGGTGTCTGACGCATTTGCAACCTAAGCAAAATTTGCGTTTCTTTACTGCAGTTCCACTGCAGGTTCTTGAAACAGTATATGAGTTAAGACTGCAAAGGAGGGGACTGGTGTGTTCCAATACTCATTTTTAATGGCAGTGCAGTAGCTGGGAGCTCCAGTTTGTTGTGTACAGCAAACAAAAAAAAAACAAACCAACTGAATGACTTTAATTTTGCATCCTTACGGCGCTGCCTGTTTTGCCTTCACTTCTTCATGCATTAGCAAGGGAGAAGTCTCTGCCATTTCCTTTTTGGGTTTTTTTTTTTAAAGTGCTTTTTACTGCAGTTGAAATGCATGATAAAGTTGATCCTAGGATCAGTCAGTCCTTCAGGACTGCCCTGTTGTGGGCTACCCCCCTAAAGGCCCACACACTGCTGCTTGCTTGCTGGGATGGACAGAGAATTGAAAGGCAAATGAGCCAAAAACTTGTTTGAGATGTTAATAGGTAAGGCAAAGGCCTCTTGTATAAGCAAAGCAAAGTCAGGAATTAATTCACCTCTTGCCATCTCCAGGAAAACAGGGCTTCATGCATGTAGTAGTTACTTGGGAAGACAAAGCTGTCACTGCAGACATCTCCCCTGTTTTCTTCCGCAGCTTTTATGCTGAGCATGACACCATATGGTATTGGATATCCCTTGGGTCAGTTGTGGTTGTGTCCCCTCCCAACTCCTTGTGCATCCCCAGCCTTATTGCCGGTAGGGCAATGTGAGAAAAGGCCTTGGCTCTGTGTAAGCACTGCTCAGCAACAGCTGAAATGGTACTGTGAAAAAAATAAACTATCCTGTCGAAAGCAGTACAGACCAGTTCTTCAGGACATTTTCCCAGTTTGGTAACTGCTTTCCAGGATAACCTTCTCGCTTTTATCTATCTGGTTTTGCATTCTGCACGAATACCTCTATTATTTTGGTTGAAAGTCATCCTGAATGGTATAATACAAGGTCATCTTACAGTCTTCTGTGAGTAAAAATTCTGGTATCAGACTAACTAGCATGGCATATCTTTAGTAGACACGTGCTGCCTTTAATTCAACTTGCATTTTACATCTTTTATACTTAAATACATTTTACATCTTTTATGCTTAAGCTTGTGTTGTGCTATAAGGATGTATAAGGATATTTTTCTTTCAGTTTTTATTTATAAAATTTATGTGTTGCAGAGATGAGGTTACTGGACCTTTTGTTATTTGATACTTTTTTCTTAAATGAAGTTATAATTGTTATTTTTCAATTGTGTGGTACTGTTGCTGATTCAGCAGATTTATTAAAGATTTGTATGTTTCAGTGTAAATTATTTGTAAGTTCCAAAACTAGACATCAGTGCTGTTCTGAGGGGGAGAATATTCTAAGGGATCTGTTCACATGGCTTAAAAAGTAGACCATTGCCATATAAGTAACAGGCTTGGAAAATATTTTACTCAATAAATGTGGAAAATATCTAGGTGTACATCCACTTGTTTTACAGAAAAAGCGGAGCAGTTATAAAAAACTTAAAACAGTTTGGATGAAGTTGTTCATACTGAACATAGAGTACAAACCTTTTCAGCATGCCAGTGCAGAGAAATACATGGGATGTGGCTGGGAAGGAGTTCTATAGCAACGTGCAGGTTTGGAAAAACAACGCACTTAGAAGAGACGCGTTGGAATGCTGTGGTGGGTTTCACAGCTCAGCTGGGCAGAGAAAATAATAATCCAGCGTAAAACTGCTGTGAGAGTCTCAGGGGAACTTTTAGGGAGCAAGTAGAAAATGCACAGGTGAGAGCTGTTGCCTTCTTGCCTCTGGTCACCCTAAACTGTACCGTAGATCTGGTTCTTAGTTTTTGGATGCTTTTGAAGGCATATAGCAACCAAAGAGGAGAAATCAGGCCTAGGGATTTATCACAGAGTAGGCAGTAATAGTTTTTTGAGGGAGCTGTCTCTGGGGTAGTGCGTTTTAAAGATTGACCACCTGGCTGTGTCTGAAGATTAAGAAAGAGTGGATTTGAGGGTCACGAGGGCAGTAACTGATGACATACAGCACAATGTGTTTGTGTGTAGTCTGCAAGAAAAGGAAAGTCAAATGTGAGAGTATCTTGCATATTTATCATTCCAGCCTAAGGTGTTCCTTCATAGCTGCTCAAACCTGTGTTTGCAGTATAAGTTACTTTGTTTTGTTTTCTAAATGGCTAATGTGCTTTGTTGATTATCAGGCAAGTGAAAATTCTCTGAGCGTAAGATTTTTCTTTTCTTTTTAAATGCAGTTATTTGCTGTATCTTTGTACATCTGCTAAATTGTATTTAACTGTACAGAATCTGGTGTGGCACTCTGATTTAAAACTGAAAAAAACACAGGCGGTGCGGAAAGATGAACAAAGAATTGCTTTCCACTGTCTCTTGCCATAGAAAACCCAGACTGTATTGAATGGAACCTGAGAGAATCTTGTTCAAGATAGGCACCAGGTAGTGAGGCTGCTGAACTTGCTGAGGGATGTTCTGTGCACTAAAAATATATATGAACTCACAGTGTAGGACAAATTGATTCAGCCATTTAAGAGAGGCTGTTAAATGCAAAAACCATCATCTGCAGCATTTGTCTGAATAGTAGATGGTAGCTGGAGAGCATCTGGGGAAGTTTCTCTGTGGGCTTATACTCTTCTATGACTTCCAGGGTATTCTTGTGACTCTCCTTGATGATAGCTAAGTGAACCATGGGTGTGGTTGTCCTTAGGTACAAGGCATAGTTCCGATGTAAAATTAAAAAGAACTCTTTATGACTCAATTATGATTCTGTGCTGCCTTACTGTAAGCAACAGCCGGAGAGCCAAACACTGCAGGAGTCTGCAGATTTAGGCAAATTGTAGTGGTTGGCAGTTGTGCTTGCACTTTGAAAATGATTTCTGCATAAGGGATGGAAAAATATTTAAGAAAGCTTTCCAGGAAAGCTGATCTTTTTTTGTCTTTAAAATGCTACTTCTGATGTAGTTAAGCATAACCAGCAGCGTAGGAACGGCTCGGCCAGGAGTGCAGCCGAGGGATCTGGTGAGCTCTCGCCTTATGCCCAGAGCCCGGTCTGGGAGCTCAGCTCAGCTCTGGCTGCCTCGGCAGTGGCCAGCGTAGGCACCCAGACAGAGCTGATGAGAGGGGAGGCTGCAGTGCAGGGCTCGGAGTGTAGGGAGTGCCTGCGCTGGTCTGGGGAGGGCGCACAATGGACAGGGCTGCACTCGGTGCGCCCTGGTGGAGGTCCTCCTGCAGCGGGTGGCTGAGCTGCGGGACACTGGTAATCGGCTGCAAGATGCCAGGGAAGCTGAGGGAAGCAGCTCTGCTTGCTCCAGAATCAAACTGTGCAGGGGCCTCAAGCGTCCACTGTAGCTCATGAAGGAAAGAAGGCCACTAACCCAGGAAGCTGGGAAACAGCAACAAAAGAAACCAACAAAAAAAGGAGGAAGAGGACAATTAAAAGCAAGGGGCTTCCTCCTAAATCTGATGTCCTCACCCAGAACCGCTTTGCAGTTCCCCAGGGGGCTAATGAGGAGACACACTCACAACATGAACAGCTGACTGATGCACCCGTAAAGATGATCTCTGATGGCGCTGCTAGGAAAAAGCGGTGGGTCGTAGTGATAGGGGACTCTACTTTGAAAGGCACAAAGGCACCCATCTGTTGGCCTAACTCAGTCTCAAGGGAGGTGTGTTGCCTATCATGGGCTTGGATCAGGGATGTTACAGAGAGCCTGCCTGGTAATAGTAAGTCCCACTATTACTCACTTCTAGTGATCGATGTGGGTGCTAGGGATATAGATAGCAGTAGCCTGGAGACCATAAAGAAGGCCTACAGAGCCCTGGGAGAGGTGGTTAGGGGCTCTGGAGCTCAGATTGTGTTTTCATCAATTCTCCAGGATAAAGAGGAGGACCTTAAAAAGGGTAGGAGGATTGGCCAGGTTAATAAACGGTTAGAACAGTGGTGCCATAGTCAGGGGTTTGGGTATATAGAACACGGGTCTCACTTTGAGAGGCCAGGTCTACTGGAGGCTGGTGGAGCTTGTCTGGAGTGGTTTTGGTAGGAGGCTTGCCAGGCTGGTAAAGAAAGCTTTAAACTAGATGTATTCAGGGAGGGGGGCATCGTTCCATCCCAACACACCCAGTCAGTTGCCAGCACCTGTAATAAATGTTTGGAGCAATGCAGAGATATTTCAGCCACTGCAGCCAATGAGCCGGCTTCATTTGGAGCTCTGCTCAGATGCCTCTAAACAAACACCCATAGCATAGGGAACAAACAAGAGGAATTAGAGTTGTGTGCATGTCTATGGGGGTATGATATCATAGATGTGTCCTGGGTTCAGCAGTAGCAGTCATTTTTTCTCTTTCTCAGTAGCTGGTGCAGTGCTGTGTTTTGACCTTCGGGTTGGGAACAGAGCTGATAACAGTGATGTTTTGGTTTGGCCAAGGACTCTGTGGGCCTCATGCTCTGCCAGGGAGGAGGGAAGCTGGGAGGAAGCAGAGACAGGGCACCTGACCCAAACTGACAAAAGACGTATTCCATACCACAGCACGTCATGCCCAGGATGTAACTGGCAGAGTTACCCGGAGGGGCTAGGTGGACTGCAGGGTTGGAGGAGGTATCGGTCGGTGCTTGGTCGGGCTGGGGGGTCGAGTTATCGGTCGGCTGGTGATGAGGTGTATTCTCTTCCCTTGTTATTTCCTTTATCATTACTATTATTGGTGGCAGCAGTAGTGATTTGTGTTATACCTTAGTTACTAAACTGTTCTTATCTCAACCCATGGGAGTTGCATTCTTTCTGATTCTCCTCTCCATCCCTCCGAGAGTAGGGGGAGGGCAAGAAGCGGGGGGGGGAGTAGGTGGACAAGCTGTCTGGCTTGGTTTAAACCATGACAGGATGTCACAGAACCATGGTGGGATGGCTCCTATGACTGGAGTGTTGGAATGAAAGGTTACAGGCTCTTTAGAAAAGACAGGCCCTGCAGACGCAGAGGGGGAGTTGCTGCTTATGTTAGGAATAGGCTGGAGAGTATGGAACTCTGTCTGGGGACAGGTGATCAGTTAACAGGGAGTTTGTGGGTCAAGGTTAAAGGAAGGACAGTGATGGAGGACAGACTAGGGATGTTAAGGAAAACAGGAAGGGATTCTATAGGTACATTGCAAATAAAAGACAGACTAGGAACAATGTAGGCCCCCTCCGGAAGCTATCAGAATAACTGGCTACCCTGGATTTGGAGAAGGCTGAGGTTCTCAATGACTTCTTTGCCTCAGTCTTCATCAGCAAATGCTCTGACCACACCACCCAAGTCTTGGAAGGCAGATGCAGGGACTGTGAGAATGAAGACCTTGGGCCCACTGTGGAAGATGATCTGGTTCAAGACCATCTTAAGAACCTGAACATGCACAGGTGTATGGGACCTGATGAAATCCATCTGTGGGTCCTGAAGGAGCTGGCAAATGAAGCTGCTTAGCCACTGTCCATCGTACTTGAAAAATCATGGCTGTCAGGTGAAGCTTTTTATGACTGGAAAAAGGGAAATATAACCCCCATTTTCAAGAAGGGGAAAATGGATGACCTGGGGAATTACACACCAGTCAGTCTCACCTCTGTGCCTGGCAAAATCTTGGAGCAGATTCTCCTGGAAGGCATGCTGAGGCACATGAAAAACAACAAGGTGCTTGGTGACAGCCAGCATGGCTTCACTAAGGGGAAATCCTGCCTGGCCAATTTGGTGGCCTTTATGATGGGGCTACAGAACTGATGGACAGCGGTAGAGCAGTTGATGTCATCTACCTGGACTTGTGCAAAGCATTTGACACTGTCCCACATGACATCCTTGTCTCTAAATTGGAGAGACATCAGTTTGGTAGGTGGACCACTCGGTGGATAAAGAACTGGCTGGATGGCCGCACACAAAGAGTTGTGGTCAATGGCTCAATGTCCAGCTGGAGACTAGTAACAAGTGGTGTCCCTCAGGGATCACTGTTGGGACTGCTCTTGTTCAACATTTTTGCTGGTGACATGGGCAGTGGGACTGAGTGCACCCTCAGCAAGTTTGCCGATGACACCAAGCTGTGTGGTTCGGTTGATACGCTGGAGGGAAGGAATGCCATCCAGAGGGACCTTGACACGCTTGTGAGGTGGGCTGATGCCAACCTCATGAAGTCTAACCCTGCCAAGTGCAAGGTCCTACACCTGGGTTGGAGCAGTCCCAGGCACAGCTACAGGTTGGGCAGAGAAGAGATTCAGAGCAGCCCTGCTAAGAAGGACTTGGGGGTGTTGGTTGATAAGAAACTGAACATGAGCCAGCTTCAGTGTGCACTCACAGCCCAGAAAGCAAACCGGATCCTGGGCCGCATCAACGGGATTGTGACCAGCAGGTCGAAGGAGGTGATCCTGCCCCTTTACTCTGCTCTCGTGAGACCTCACTTGGAGTATTGTGTGTAGTTCTGGTGTCCCCAACATAAAAAGGGCATGGATCTGTTGGAACAAGTCCAGAGGAGGCCCATGAGGAGATCAGGGGCTGGAGCACCTCCCATATGAAGATAGGCTGAGAAAGTTGGGGCTGTTCAGCCTGGAGGAGAGAAGGCTGCGTGGAGACCTAGTAGCAGCCTTCAAGTATCTGAAGGGGGCCTGCAAGGATGCTGGGGACGGACTCTTCATTAGGAACTGTAGTGATAGGACAGGGGGTAACGGGTTAAAACTTAAACAGAGGAAATTTAGATTGGATATAAGGAGGAAGTTATTTACTGTGAGAGTGGTGAGGCACTGGAATGGGTTGCCCAAGGAAGTTGTGAATGCTCCGTCCCTGGCAGTGTTCAAGGCTAGGTTGGACAGAGCCTTGGTTGACATGGTCTGGGGTGACGTGTCCCTGCCCATGGCAGGGGGGTTGGAACTTGATGATCTTAAGGTCCTTTCCAACCCTAACTATTCTTTGATTCTGTGATTGGTGAAGGTTTTGGTTTGTTTTTTTTTTGCATTCACAGTTTATGTGTCATGTCTTTACAAATGTATAAGAGGAATGTTCAGATAGAGAGTTATAAAAACCATCAAATTATTTGTGTATATCTTTATTGGATTATTCTTAGTATGTACTATGATGTTTGGCATTCTCAGCCGAGAGTAGACAGCATTTGAAAAAGCAGGCTGGGGGGGTTAGGAACATGTGAGTTTAGCATTACTAGACAACTGGCTTGTAACAGTAACATTAATAGTTAATGTTAGAAAATAATATACCGGTTCTTGTAGCCAGCAAGTTTATGAGGAAGTACCAGCTGAAGGCTGGTTCTAGTGTTGCAGCTTCTATATAACTGTTTTTTCTCTCTAGTGCTACATTCATACTGATTGGTGCGTAAACATACGCTGAGAGTAGAAGTTATGAATCTGTCACTGTAAAGTGTTTCAGAATACTCCTTTAAATTTTTCAGCGATGACAAGGCTGATAGATCAAATGGTGCTGGAGAAGCTAGTAAACATGCAGAGATGCCTGTGCAGAGAAGAAGACGTATTTCCACTGTGCCCAATCTGAAACCTAGAGCTGGACCTTCATCTGCTCAGCGTTTAGCATCAAAACCACTGGGGCAAGCATCACAGGCTCCTGAAGACAGTGCTTCACTTCAGAAGGATTCCTCTCCATCAGAGGAGAGTAATTTTGAAAGCCCTTCAGAGTCCCCTGTGTTGCCCGAAAAGAAAATACCTGTGCCACAAGCGCCACAGAATTCCCCACGAAATAAATCAGCAAACGAAGAGCAAACTGTAGGTGTGACTGCTCAAGAAAATGATGATACCTTGGAGAAGAATGTACCCTCCTCACTCAAGGAGAGATCAACACAGGAAAGATCAGGAACACAGGAGGAGAAGTTACCTGTGAAACCTGCTCGTTTAAAAGAGAAACGAGTATGTTCTGACCGTGAAAGGGTCCTCAAAGCTCAGAAGTTAAGAGAAATGCTTAAAGAAGAGCTGAAGAAAGAGCGGATGGTAAGCCTCCGTGTTCAGTAGTGCTCATCTGTGAAGGGCAAATGTGTTATGCACCTAACATATGTTATCTGTTTGCAGAGGTGTTTTCTGATGCTCATTAGTTGCATACTGCTAATAGTCTGTGTTCTTACAAGTGTATGTAGTCTGTTTATAAGCAGTAGTAGAACTGTATTCCCTCATAATACAGGAATTATATGTATCTTTTGATTAGCCCCATAAGCTTTTTTTGCATGAGAACTGCGGTTCTAAGTTTCACAGTTAGGAATACAGTTGGAAAATATGATGTAAAAGCTGGGTATTTGGGGTTCCTCATATCTTTTCAACTTAATTTTTGACCAAAGTCTGTAATTTTTAGTAACTTTTCACTTGTGCCAAGTATTAAATTGCGCTTGAGAGGGTAAGTTACTTAAGTCAGAGGTGTTCTCTCTGACTTTTAGGATAACATTGGAGGGAGGGGAGGAACAACAAACCTCCTTGAATGGGGTGCTCTGTAAAGAAATAAAAATATTCATTTGTGAAATAGAAAAGTACTTTCAGTGTGAATTTAAGGGTATTTTTGTCTTGTTATGTGGAAACAGTTGAAACAGAAGCCTCCAATAATTGAGGGACGTTCTCCACCAGATCGTTCTAAAATGACCATGAGAGACTTGATATACTATCTGCCAGAAAACAATCCTATGAAGTAAGTATGACCATTTTCTGTTTCCTTAGGTTTAATGATTTTTCTTTTTTCTACCAATTTAATGTGAAATAGAGAATTCTTAAATCTGGAGTATTAGATGCAGTATTGTAACAAAAGCTTTTAGACATTTGCACACATACTCAGTCTTAATACAGAAATAAGAATCGGGGTTAGCATACTTACTTAAATATGAAAACGTGAACCTGTCTCCAGTGTTGATTTATCTCTGTGCAAATGCAGAATAACAGAAATATTTTTGTGAGCTTTTGTTTGGGGTTATTTTTGTGTTTTGCTGTTTCTTGGTTGGTTGGCTTTGGTTGGTTGGTTGTTTTTTTGGTTTTATTTTATTAGCTGCTGTTAAACTTTTAGTTATAGCTCTTAGGGATGTTACGACTGCCTGTCCAATATAGTGGACTAAGCATTTCTCCATCCCAGGTGGTGAAGTGCAAAATGCACGTAAGACCCCTGAGGTCTTTACGTTCCAGCTGGATGTGTATAGCTGCTACTGTTCCCTTTGCAGGTTTTGCTAGTAGCAAGGCTGAGTGAGAATCCCAGAAGTGCGTATACACAGGGAATACTAATATAGCTGGCTTGCACAGACTGCCACAGGCAGAGCAGGGCATTTTTGCTGTCTACCAAAGAAAGTCACATAAACAGAAGTACAGCTATCTAAGTCCTGTTCTTTCTCTCAGTAGCAGATCAGTTTTCTGGTATTGTCTGTTACCACCTGTTTGTTAATGTTTGCGTGCTTCTGTATTATATTTATCACTTCCCTTGTTTTATGTTTTTTGGGTTTTTTTTTGTTTGTTTTACACTGAAGAATCCTTAAGCAGGAAATGAATCAGATTGTTATCACATTCTCTGTACCTTTACAGTGGATTACAGCTTGAAATATTTTTTTTTGTCCTTGCTTATACACCCCCCCCCCCCCAAAGTTCATTGAGTAGTGGTGGTTTTCAGTTAGACCTAAGTCTAGATGTGAAACAAAGAATTGAAAAAAAAAACCCTTTGTGTTTCTTTGTCTATTACCCAATAAAGCAGATTTTGTGGAATGAAGTGGAAATCTATCTGTACAGACATCTCTACCTTTTTATGAAATTCTAGGTCTTCAGTGGCAGAAGAAAATAGAACAGAAAAAAGCTCTGCACTAAGTCAAATGAAAGAGTAAGTTGGTGGTGGAAATATATAAAAAAATTTTCTGATGTTAAAAAACACCCATGTTTCTGTGGTGATAGTAAGGGGGGGGGGGTTGTGTGGGTTTTTTGTTTGTTTTTGTTTTTCTGGGGTTTTGGTTGGGGTTTTTTTTTTACTGTTTCAATTTCACAGCCCATACTTACAAGAAATTGCAATTTGGGAGGGGAGGGTGATTAAAGAGCATTTTGCTTTCAATGTTGTGGCTTTGGATTTGCCCATTTTACAGTAGAATAAAAGCAGATTCTAGAGTTTATGTACTCACTAACTTGTTGATTGTTTGAATTGCTGGGTGGTTCATTAAAGTATTAAATGTCTGGCACACAGAGCAGCAATTCAAAATACTAACAAAACTAGTATTTTTGCTTCATCTATTAAAATTTTAGACCGGAAGAGAAAAGTACTGCTGATCATGAAGATGAGGAGGAGGATGATGAAGTAGAGAATGGGGAGGAGAGTCAGGATGGTTCACTTCTAGTTCCTCGTGTGAAAGTAGCAGAAGATGGTTCAATTATTCTGGATGAAGAAAGGTAACAAATTCTGTGCCTGATTCATGCACAATATACAGTACATTGCTGCTTAGTTTGTGGATAGAGAACAGTTACTTTGGATGGGGACAAATGCAAGTGTATTTCCGAGAGCTCATCTGTCCTAGCTTAGGAAGCAGTACAAAGGTGGCAGAATATGAGCTGTAGTTGTGCAGACTTTCTCTATGAGAACTGTGTTTTGGAGAAGGAGATGGAGCGGAAGATGTCATGTTTTGTTATAGTGAACAAATACTGAATATTCGTCAAACTTCTGAATGCCTTCTTTTTAGTTAACTTTCTTTTTTTTCTCACAGTATGTATGTCTGCTTACTGTTACTTGGCTGTCAGTATGACTTGCTCCAGCTTTGCATCTTGCATGTTGCTGCTTTATATATCGATAGATATTTATTAATCCGTTTTCGTAATTTAGCTTAGAATATGGCTTTTTTAAAGTAATGATTATCAAATTATTGAGTTCCCCAAATGTATTATTAGCATGAGATGTAGGCCAAGGATAGAGCAGTCCTGATAAAAGAATTTGAAAGTATTCAAAAAGGATATGGAGAGGCTCTTGTGGTTTTGCAAAATAATTTTCTTGAATGTTAAAAAGATAGCATTTTTCTTTTATTTAAGTTAATTATGCCTGTCTATACTGTAGCTTACAAAAATCATATTCATGTGTACAGGCTGGGCTAGGATAATGATTTTTTTGCTGTGTTGTCTCATTAAAATGCATGTTAATGTAATTATTAAACCTGATTACACAGTACAAACACTGACTTGTGGCTGACCTGTAAATACCTACTATGTGTCTTGTTAGCATTGTTTTCAGATAAATCTCTGTGTATATTTGCTTTTCCAGTTTAACTGTAGAAGTTCTAAGAACAAAAGGTCCATGTGTTGTAGAAGAAAATGACCCCATCTTTGAACGTGGTTCTACAACTACATATTCTAGCTTCAGGAGAAGTTGTTACACAAAACCATGGTCAAATAAAGGTAAGCATATTTTGGTTTCAAGTTTTGAGTCTGCAAAAAAATCTTATATTTCCACCTATGCTTTATACTCAACAATTTTTATTTCTAGTGGAGTAAATGGATCTGTTTGCATGACTTAGTCTCAACCCTACAAATGCTTAGAATAAGCAGAGCTCTGATGCTTACTGTGAAAACTGGTATTTTTATAAAGCCCAGCGCCTTGTGACATGAAGGCTGTCTCTGATTTCCTTCTGTCATGGATGTTTAGACACTGGAAATCTGTTCTGCCTTATCAGAAGTGTAATTTCGGATTTTGGATTCTCTTTTCATGTTCTGCAGTTTTGTAACAGATTAGACAGTTCTTTTTGTTAAAAGGCCAGTCAGCAATGTTATTAGATATGTTATTAGAAGTACTTAGGTGAAATAATACGCATATTCCAGCTGAGCTGAACTTGCAGTAACAGTAGGTATCCTTAAAGTTTCTGATCTGGTTGCATTAAGTTTGGTGATTTTATTTGGGGTAGCCAGAAGGATGGTTAACTAAACAGTTAAGTGTGTGAATCTTCTTTCTTTTTTTTCCCCCCCACTCCAGAAACAGACATGTTCTTTTTAGCAATCAGTATGGTAGGAACAGACTTCTCCTTGATTGGACGGCTGTTCCCTCATAGAGACAGAGCAGAAATTAAGGTAAAAATTAAAGCACTCAGTAAAGCAAGTAAATGTTTGCTTTCACTTTTCTTTTTCTCATTTGTTATTCCTATGCTTCCTCTATTAGTATTGACGATTTTGATGTTAATTGGATCTATAGCAATGCTTTTGGTAATACCTGTTCCCAAGAGGTATTAAGTATCTGAAACATTAATATGCTGAGCTGAATTCCAGTCAATAGTCAGTGTATTTAATGTACCTAGACACAGTTTGTCTCTATTTTCTTTTGGTGAGGGTTGCCTGTGTGGCCTCTTTCATGGTATCCAGCTGGGAAAATCTTTGAGATTTCAAACCCTGCTTAGATGTGAAGTAAGAACAAAAATGTTGAAAATAATAAAAAAAATAATGACTGGTGTTACCTATTGGTGACAGGTTTTAAATATAAAATTAATTACAAGCTTGTGTTCTGTGAGTGTGCTTGTAAATTTAACAATTCTAGTTGGTAGGAAATTCTTTGCGTTGAAAGCTTATCTTGATCTGCAATTTTGTACAATATAATGTTACTAAAAAGAACAGTTATACCTTTGCTTTTAGAACAAGTTCAAACGTGAGGAAAAAGCTAATGGATGGAGGATAGACAAAGCTTTCAGTAAGTAGAGTAAAAGTACCTCACCCTACAATGAGTCATTAAATTGTAGTTGTTTTTTTTCATACCTAAGTCCTAGAGCAGCATGTTAATACATTATTTGACATTATAGCACAATTTGTGTATTGTATCATCACTTCTTCAATTTTCAAAACTACTAAGTACTGTAACCTTATTACTGTTTGTTTTCAAAACTAAGCTGTCATAATCCATAATGAACTCTGGTCCCTGCTCAAGTGATACAGAAATTATTTTAAGAAAGAGTTTTGTTTATAGAACCTTTGCTTTTTAGCATCATAACATGTACACTTGCAAAGCAGAAACTTGGAAAAATTATCAACTTTGAAATATGTTGTTTGTTTGCTTTAATCTTATAGAAGAAAAGCGGCCTTTTGACTTTGAATTCTTTGCCCAGTTGCTCGAGAAGGTCTTAGCAGATGAGGAGAAGAGGAAGCAAAAGACTGTTAAAAGCCAGAAGGCAAGGGAGAAGAAACCTCCAAGGTCTCAGAAGAAGCCAAAAGGTACATCAAAAGAATGATTAAGATAGCATTCACAGAGCAGTGGTCAGTAGTGTGTTGCCAGCAGGGGAAAAATCACGTAGGGAATCTTTTCGTTTCCTGTTGCAGAGAGGACAAGAGGATCCTGGCTACATAATGTAACTTTTTCAGATGTGGTTTACTGATGTGTGAGATGATGATGGCTGGTAGCAGCCTGTTTCATGAGATGAGTTTTCTCTGGACAGGAATTTGAGACCACCCTGAAGTCAGTTGTCTTCCACAGTCTGAAGCACTGATATTCCAAACAGGATATTCTGATTTAACAGTTGATAAGTGTCTTCATGAGTTGCTAACAAATTCACTTTTAGAATCTTGGGCTAAAACTGTATTTGGCAAGCTCTTTCGTGACTTTAAATTTCTCTTACTTTTTAAGCTCTCTTCTTTTAATGGTTGTGTTTCTCCTTTAATTACAGTTTGACTCCCTGAGTCTGAATGGTGTGATTCTTTTCAAGAAGTCTTATAAGAGTTGTCTTAGTTTTCTGGTCTGTTCAAAATAAAGGGTAAAGATTTTGTTTAGTTACTGTTGATCACCATATAGTCTTTTATTACCTCAGTACTTTTTAAGGTACCTTTCAGAGATGTGCCTAAATTACAGACAGTTATAGTGACACCATTTCATAAATTCCCTGCTAATTCTGTGAGGTTGTTCATTCCACAAGGACCCATTTTCTTTGTAAGTGGTATTGTGGAACAAACAAGTGAACAGCGTTTTTAAAGGGGATGCTAGTTAGGAAGCTACATTGCTTTTTAAAAGTTAAAATTGACATAGTTGCTGCTTTTCTTGATTTCAGATTTGATTAAGTAAAGTATTCCACCTATTAGGACTTAGAGCAACATACAGAATCCTGTTTGTAGATTTCAGTGGTAGATTAAAAGTACTTTATGTGTAAAGGAATGTGAGTATGCCTTTCTACTTCTCTTGCATTTTAGATTTTTTTATTACAGGGGAACAAGTTTGTGTAAGAATAAGGAAAGGTTCTCGGTACTTGATGTTCTGCATAAATGTAAGATCAAGACAAAATATCCTGAAAAGGAGAGGGAGGAGAATTTTAGAAATTTGTTAAACCCAGAAGAAAATTTGTGAATTATTAACTAGATACTAATTTATCTTTCTCATATAAATAAGAAATTATTAACTACTGTACATTTATTGATTAAAAATTTAAATGATTAAAATTGCTTTTTCATGGCGTGCTTTCTGCAGCTATCATAACTTCTTTCCGAAGAGATACAGTTCTTTTCAGGAATAGCAATACCTGCTTTTTTTGGTGTCTGTCCAACCTACTGAAAAGGATAGGAGCAAAAACATTTACTAAATTGGCTTTATATCTTATATTGACTACCCTGGTTAAGTGTTTTCTTATGTGCAGAAGGTGTTTAATGTTGAAGTTAATCTATGCTGAAGCTTTTCTGGTAAGTCAGTGACTGGCTTCTTATGGTCCTGCTCATTTTCCTGGCAGTATATTTACAGTGATGTATGAATTAACAAGATGTTGCTAGTGGTTATATCTTTGATAGTTAGGTTGCGTAATACTTCACCAGTCTATTAAACAGGAACTATTTTGTCTCAGGAGCAAAAGCTGCTAGCACAGAAACTGCTGATGATCAAGATGGTTCTCATGAAGCCAGAATTTCTGATGCAGAAACAGATCCAGATGCTGTTATGGCTGAGAAAGAAAATGAGGAATCTTTGAGCATTTCTGAACAGGCAGAAGAGCAGGTTGCATTAGAGCCAGTGTTAGCAAAAAAGAAGAGAAAGAAGAAGAAAAAAGATGATCTTGAACAGGAACGGGAGAATCTTCCAGAAGAAATGGCTGTCCCTCCAAAAATTGCTGAAGAAGGGAAGTCCTCTAAGAAAAGTAAGAGGCAAAAATGCTCACTTTCAAATATTCAAATACAAAGTTTACATAAAGACATTGCAAACTTAAAAAATGAGAACTTGAGTTTTGATCTATGTTGGGAGGTTGTGGAACAATGCCTTTCAAAATCAGCTTTCATACTAAGTCTAAACAATACTTTATTTTAGCTGAGAAAAGTTCTTTTAAATCTTAATACTTAAGCATTTTCTGCTGGGATTTTTTTATCTTAAAGTAACTCTTGCTTTGTTGTAGCTAGGATTTGAGAATTGGAATTGTAAGATTTGCCCAGAATGTCCAAATTGGTTTAATTCTTATTCAGTAGCAGAAAAAAGTGTGGTATGTGATGCAAACAAAGATGATCATACTACCTGTAGAGAAGAACTGAACAATCTTACGGAAGGAAAACAAGATGAGACTGCTGTTGCAGAGGAAGAGGGATCAGAGTCCTGTTTACCAGTGGATAACATAATGGAGAGAGAAGGTGACGTCAACTTATGCAGGTAATGTTTAAAATCTTAGGGAATGTTTTAAAATCTTAAAAGCTTAGGCAAAATAAGAATAATTCAGAGTTCTAATATTGATTTTATTCATGCTTATCATCATTTAACTGGCACAGAATGGGCAGGGTTTTTTTGTTTTTGAGGACTATTCTTGGGGTTTTGTAAACTGTTTTTACTTTACACTCTCAATGTCCCCTCATGGGCTGCCCTTGTAAAATTGATTTACGTTAATACTAAAATCCCATCCAAAGCTGATTCACTTTTTTGCGTGTTCATGGAGGGTATTAGCTTATCCTAACTCCTAATATTTCTTTCAAAGTGCTCCTTGGTAATGTTGCTAAGTACTATTGCTATACACTTGGAATTTATGTCTGTTTATAATAACATGGCTCTTGTAGGAAAAGTATGTTGCTTGGATTTTATTAGTGCAGAGCTGGGGGGGGGGGGGGAGGGCGGAGCAAGCTTTTGGTTTCAGTTTTGGATGTTCTCTTACTAGAAGGAGTAATGTTTATACACTTGTTGAATGTTTATTAAGCTTATTATATAATAGGAAGTGGTAAATCTAAAGTCATTATGAAGCTGTTACTGCTGCTTCAGAATTTAATGTGTCAGTTGTATTTAGCTATGTTGTACTGTTATTTCATTCAGATTCACAGAAAATTTTATGTGCTTTAATACTTGATTGGAATCATTTGAAGGAGCAGATGTCTTTGAACTCAATATAGATTGTTACAGAAAATGAGAAAAAAAAGTTTCTGCATACAGTTTATATTAAAGTCTGTTCTAATAATCAGATGGGATTTTAACATCTTGTAATAGTACTACAAAAGTTACTTTAAAGCTCATATCCTGCAGATATCACAAAAACTTCGCAGATATTCTGAAACATGTTATTAATGTCAAATTTGTGTAATTTTTATGCAACCTGACCGATCTGTAAAGAATAACACTTTTTAAATTAAAATACACTAATATGGTTTTGTGTGCTTTTACTGACTTCAGCTCTGAAGATAGCAATGATGTTACACTAGAAATGGAACCTGCTAAACTGAGAACCCTAGATACTAGGGGTGATGTATCACAGGAAAGCCAGATTTCAGACTTACCAGTTTCAAAGATCAGAAGCAAAGAAGGACAATCTGAAGAAACTAGGGAAACAAAGGTATATATATATACTTTTTTTTTAAATGTAGTTCTTACTTCTTAAGCAGTTTGTCTCAACCATTAAAGTGTTTTTGTAAATCAAAGCTTTTTTTTTTTTTGACTGGTTTTGTGATGATTTTACCACTAGGTGAGAAAAAAGGCAACAAGTCTGAGAACAGCACCAGAATTTAAATGCTACCAATTTGGTTGGCTTTACTGGGTTATCTGTTGCACTACAATTATTCAGAGAGTATCTGTGCATGCTTGCCTTATCTCATAGACAATTTAAACAGCTGAATAGTTTAATTATTCACAAGTGAAGCAATGTAATATCTACAGTAAAACTTCAGAGAAAGTTTTGGCTTACGCTTACTAGCACAGGGTTGCGAACTGAAAGATTGAGCAGCTGAGTTTTCATGCTGCCTCAGGATGGAAACCTGTGTAAACCCTTGTCCTCTGGTACTCACTGCCTTGAGGTGTTTCAGAAAAGATCTAGGAAACCAGACCAAGAATGAACGATCTTTCTTTGAGTACAGTCTAATCAGGTCCCAACAGTTTAGGAACCTTCTGAAATTGTGTCTGGCATCTTTTCAAGTCCTTGATGCACCTCCTGCTTGTGAGTTTGTCTAACTGCTTTACTGCATAAATCTGTACCTTTGTGGTGAATTGAATGCTAGAGTTCATTCCTTTAATTATTTACTTAATTTAGAAAGTGTATTCTTCAGATCGTTTTAAGATGATGGCTTGTAGTTTGATGAGAACTGTACTTTCGTTGTGCCATTTCTGTTCATGTTTATGGTGTTCCTGATTATCTTTTCCAAGCTGTTTTTGTTTATAATGCCACATACTCATCTCTCATGATCTGGATGATGAAACAGGGCATACCCCCAGCAAATTTGCAGATTAAACAGAACTGGGAATAGTTGCCGATACACCAGAAAGTTGTGCTGCCATCCAGAAGGACCAGGAGAGGCTGGAGCAATGGGCTGACAGGAATCTCATGAAGTTTAACAAGGAGAAGCACAAAGTCCTGCACCTGGGGAGGAACAGCCCCAGGCACTAGGACATGCTGGGGGCCACCCAGATGAAAAGCAGCAGGGTAGAGAAGAAACCTGGGAGCCCAGGTGCACGCCAAATTGAACATGAGCCAGCAATGTGTCGTGCCTGCAAAGAAGACTAATGTCATCTCTCCTGTGGTGAAAGGCTGAAAGAGTGGGGATAATTCAGCCTGGAGATGGAGAAAGCTCAGGGGGATCTCTTCAATAGCTATATAAAAACCTAAATGGGTGCAGAGAGGACAGAGCTGGGCTCTTTCAGTGGTGCCCAGTGACAGGACCAGAGGCAACAGGCACAAACTGAAACACAAGAGGATCCTTCTGAACATCAGAAAATACCCTTCCACTGTAATTGAGCACTGCACAGTTACCCAGAGAGGCTGTGGAGTCTCCGTCTTTGGCAATAATCAAAAGGCATCTGGGCAGGGTATTGAGCAGGCAGCTGTAGGTGGCCCTGTGCGAGCAAGTAATGTCCAGAGGACCCTGCAGACCTCAACCATTTTGTGAATCTTGTTCTTGTGTCTGCTTTTTTTTTTTCACATTACAGAAAAGAGCCTACATTTATCAGTTCCTTTCTGTATTATTATTTTTTTTTATTCAGAACAAAGATGTGTACGACTTACATAGACCAGATGAAAAGCAGAGTACATCAGAAAGCCATTCTCAATCTGAAATCATGTAGGTAAAATCATTTTTCCTGGAACTTACTTGAGCTTAACCTGCATTTGCTTAATTTGGATACAGTTCTAATTGACCATAGTATGCTGGACTAGATGGTAGATCATGATAATTTTTGAGTAGCAATGCTTTGAGCAATATTTAAAATTTTATGTGGGAATGAGAAGGAGAACTTAAGTAAGCTTAGAAAAAAACTAGCCTCTCTGTAAAAACGGTAGTAAAGCTTCCTTCAAGTATTTTAAAGTAGATTCCACTGAAAGCCAGCAGAGTTTATTTGACAGTCTTTGCATTAAGCAGTAGCATATCTTCTAATACCAGAAAGATGTAATGTAATTGCTTTAAGGTTATTGCTGCATTATCCATACAGTCTGTGGTGTTCTTGAAGTACGTCTTGGATCATATAAAACTTCAAGCTTCTGTTTGGTAATAATATGTATCACCTCTTTTCATATTATAAGGAAAACTGAAATGCTAGCAGGCATAAGGTGCTTGCAAAGACCTAAACCCAATTTAGTGAGATCATCTGTAAGGAGAGAAGCAGCAACACAGAAGAAAATGGAGGCCAAGACTTCCTCTTCAAACCTTGTGAATACTGATGAAAAGGTCAGAAGGAGCAACATTTCTTAATATGCTATGCTCTTGATGCTGTATCTGTTTTTGTCAGTGCTGGTACTGTGGACCGGTTACAGTCTAATAAGTAGTATCCTGAGAACTGCTTCTGAAGCATCTGTACACTTGTCCAAGAGTAATATTCCTTGCCTCAATTCCAGTGCTCTGAGGAAGACAGTAGAGGAAACAGAAATGAAGCCACAGAAGTAGAGAGCATGGCTTTGGGTACTAAGTCTGAGTAAGTATTGAGATCGCTTTTCCAGCCTTCCACAATGAACTGACCATAATTGTTGATTTATTCTACTTAGTGCTTTTACAAAAAGGCAACAATAATTGTGAAGTTTTAATATAAGTCTGAAATTTGACGTCAGAATTTTGTTGGGTGGTATCGAGTGGTACTGTGGTAGAAGGCTTGTGCTTATTTTTTTTGGAAGTTGAGGAAATCATTACTTTACAAAGTACCAGCTGTGCTTGGAATTTGGGAGGGTGTAGAGAAAGAAGTGATAACTATGCCTTAGCCTTCCTCCCAGCCTCAGTTGCCAGATAATAGCTCTGCTTCTGACACTTGCAAAAACACCTACGGTATGCAGCCTAGTTAGATTCCTCCCCTGTGTGATAACTTTGTATTTTTTTTAATAGGTAAATAAACTGAGTTTCCACGCTCTGTAAGACTAAAGAAAGTTTGTTTCTCTTTTGAGGAGATTTGAATAAGTTTGTGCAAATCCTTCCAAAGACACCCAGTTACACTAAAGAAAGCTGTGCAAGTCATTGAATATTACATAGGCTTGAATATTATGGCGTAACTGTCACTGTTGTGGATCCTTCGTGCAGAGAACCTGAAAAAAATGTAATTGCAAAGGCAGTAGTTGGAGGGTGTCGACAGAGATTTAAGCCTAATATTACAAGAGCATCTGGAAAGAAAGAAGAGCCTGAAAAAGATGCAGGAAATGAGTCAGTGTCTCATCTACAGCCTAAGGAGGAAACGGAAAAGGTATTTAGTAGTGCAAGTTAGCTGGAGATAATGTGTTAGCTAAAAAGCTGGTAGATAAACCAGCAATGTTATATTTTTAATTTCTTTTTGTTTCCCCTGAGTATGACCAGGAATCAGCCACTTATTAACCTGCATTGACAGCATGGTACTGTTTAGAGGCCTCAGCTAAGCTGTAGCTTGTCACACAAACAGTAGATACCAATAACCTTTCAGGTCCTGCAGCAAATGCAGCTTTAGTTTGATACAGATTTTACTAAACCTTTCTGACTATGTGAAATGTACCCCTGTAACTGTGTTTGCCACAAGCAGTCCACTCTGTATCCTGTCACAGTTACCTGGTCTGTTAGGTAATGCTGTACTTTACAAATGTAATAAAGTTAACGTCTTAATGTTATATTTGTATTTAGAGCACTGACCAGAGTGATAGGTCTGATGCTACCAGTGAAGAAGCTGCAGAAAAAGGTGATAAAATCCTGGAGACAGTGCCTCAGTAAGTATGTGAAAAAGGAGAAGACATGCTACTCTCCAGCAATTTGCCATCCATTTCACTTCTGGAAGTATTACATACTATTGTAGAGAAGTTTCTGAAGAAACTTCAGCAATAAAACACAAATTGAGGGAAGAATGAAAATTTTTTTAATGCATGATAAACAAATAATTAAATATTTTTTGGTTTGTTTTTAAAGAGTAGCTTTTAACTGAGGTGTCAATCATGATAAATGCAGAAAAAAGTCCCTTGAAAGCTAAAACAAGTCTTCTCTACTAGCTTCAATACTGAGAAGTGTCAGTTTCAGTGGCTAAGCACTCGAAGCATAAAACATAGGAAAAATTTCAACATATGGGCATTTTCATGCACATGCTAGGAAGTGTTTCTTAGATTTCTTTTCCATGGAGAAGTGGCAGCTGTAGTGTAACAGGAGAAATGTTTCACAGGAGAGACTGTTTTGAAAGGGATTAAAAAGAGGCTAGTGTGTGTCCG
Organism: Neopsephotus bourkii; assembly: GCF_033783945.1. Taxonomy (NCBI): domain Eukaryota; kingdom Metazoa; phylum Chordata; class Aves; order Psittaciformes; family Psittacidae; genus Neopsephotus; species Neopsephotus bourkii. The sequence goes on from NW_026902287.1 coordinate 406,351, forward strand.
ATATTTTTAGATTAGTAAGATTATGAATTTATATATGTATTTTCTGAATGTTTGTGATTTTCTTTTAACCCTTCATTAAATTAGGTCCATCTGTCTCTAGACTAGATAGGAATACAAGAAGAGCCATTATGTCAGAAAAAGGGCTGTCTAGTGTGGTATCCTGGCTCCAATGGGAAAAGCCAAAGAACAGGGCAAAAATAAGTTTAAAGTTGTCAGGTACTTTTTCAGCCTCTAGCAGATACACTTCTAAATTTATTGTTTCATGAAGTTGATAATGTATAGCTCTGTTTTAGATTAAAAACAAACAAACAAAAAAAAAAAAAAAACCAAACAAAAAAACCCAAAACGAAAAAAAAAACCCCACCCACTTCTCCAAGGCTTCTTTCACTTCAATATGTGGTATGTAATTATGGATCTAACATATTTTTCCAGATCTAATGGAACAGCTGGTTTACAACAAGACAGCAAACAGAGTGTGCTGAAACCACCACCTCTAAAGAGAGGCAAATTGCAAAGACCAAAACCAAATCTGGGAACACGTGTTGCAAGACAAAAAGACCTGACAGCTGAAAAAGCTCCAGAAGACGAGAAAACTGAAAGTGGAGAACTAGAAAAAGGTGTGATACACCATAAAGATGAAAACAATGATCCATGCCTTGAAAATGTAAGTTTCCTGAGCTGTTGCTTAGACGCACTGTTTTGATAGGCAGAAGCCTTTAGTATCAAAGATCTGGGTACATACCACACAATTTGTAAGCAGAGACCCATCATGCTTTGTTTATCCTTTCAGAATAAACTGAATTGCCATAAAATTCCTTCATGATTGCATTTGGGTTCTATTTTACATGGACAGATGGATTATACTTCAGTTGGTTGTATTTGTGATACCAGATCTGAAAAGAGAAGTTCAGAGAAAAGAGCGCTCTTGGGAAAGAGACCACTTCAGTAGAAAGTTAATAGGAAATTAACAAATTTTTACTTTTAAAATGTCTAATTGGATGCACAGGAAGCGAGAGACACAAGAGTGTTTTTGTAAGAGATACTAAAATAAGCTTTTTTATTTCTACTTGCTCTTCTAAAAGAGAGGTTGTTTAACTCTTTCAATCTTCCAGTGAAACTTTCTCCTTTTAGGATGTGACAGTTCATAAAGACACTCAGCCAGGCAGTGCGATGTTAGATGGGGATGTGCCTACAGATTCTGAGATGAACTCAATACAGGAAAAGTCCTCTGAAGCAGAAAGCTGTGAAAGTGAAAAGCGACTGTCAGATACCTTGAAACAGGTTCCAGATTCCAATACAAGGTAAGTTTATTTTTTAAATGGAGAGAAGTGGTTCATAAACCACTGATATCCCTAGGTATTCTCAACTTCAGCATTAAAACAAGTTCTATATCTATAATGTGATGTTTAATCAAGACAATACTAAACTTAAACAAACAAACCCCCAAGAGCTCAAAAGCACTGAATATGTATGCCCTTGGACATTAATTTGGTCTTTGCACTGTGAGCCTGATGTTCGGTTCCTGTAGTTAACTTCTCCATGTTGGTCCTAGCAGTGCATCACTATGTGTTTATGTGAAAGGTTTGGCTTTTTATTAAATTGCCCTTTAAAAAAAGCCCAAAATAAAATCCAGAACTGTGCTGTAAATCTACTGCTAAGTTTTAAACATGATTAGACAAAGTAATTTTTAAAATGTTTATACTGTCAAATCATGCATGCAGCTTGTTCTGAAATGGCATTTTTTTTAACTTACCTTTGCTCACCTGTTTGTAAGAGACACAGGTTTTTAATGGTGTTTGAAGTACTTTTATTGGATCTTTTTTCACAATATAATTAACTTTACTGTTCCTTTAAGAAACAACATTTTTTATACTTTGCTTCTGTATTGAAGAGAAATACACACAAGTATGTAATTCATGACTTGGAGAACCACTGTTGTCCTGTTCCTTCAGCTGTTCTGTTTGTTTTTGTAGGGAGTCTAGTCTTCAGAAGGAAGAGGAGAAGACTGTTGTATCATCAGTTCAGTTACTAAAGAGTCGATTCCAGAGACCAAAGCCAAATTTAAATATGGCAACTAGTAGAAAGAAAGTGCTGGATGTAAATAATACAGGTATATCACAGGAAGATACCTGCATGGAAGGAAGTTTGACACAGTGTGACAGTGAATGTAGCATCCTTCCTGATACAGATGTAAGGCACTTCTTTCTTTTTTTCCCCCTTTTTTAGTTATGTTTGAACTTTTGGGTTTGTGAAATTAAATACTGATGATTTGAGCAATATAAAGTTACTATTTCTTGAATCAATTTTTTCAAAAGCTAAATTTTTCCACAGGAAAGCTATACCTTCTACTTGGTTGTGTGTGAGGAGAAAAAGATTACATCCATTCTATATCTCTTGTTATGTGTCCAAATGTCTTTCTAACTTGAGGTGGCCTTGTAGAGTTGACAGGGAAGAAAGAAAAGTTAATAGAACATGGCAAAGAAGAAATCTAGATTTCAATCTGTTTTGTTTTAAATAAACAAATCTGTGTTTGTCCTGGAAAGACTAGGAAATTATTAGTGAAAAGTTAAAGGGTTTTTTCCAGGGAACACTTCAGGGAGTACTGGACTTTGTGGATATCATAATGTCTCCTTTTGGTTTAGTATCATAACTTTTCCCTGGTTCTTGTGTTTACTTTTTTTCAGAATGCAGGGAAACATCAAGTCCTGCGACCATTGGAACTCTTGGGAAAGGAGAAGTCTGTTGGCTCTCATGAGGTTTCTGAGAGCCCAAGCTGTAAGTCCCCAGAGAAAATTTCAAGATCAGAGGACTGTGAACTCATGTCTTGTCTACCCCAAATTAGCCAAGATGACACCTCAGCCACTAAAGCAGAGTAAGGGCTTAGCTACTTTTGTTTCTTAACTTACACAATTAAAGTATTTTAAAAGGAAATTGTGCCAATGGATTGCCAACTGGCAAAGAAAATCTAATAAAAATACTGAATGAAAGCTTAGTTCTCATAGATTTGACACTAGTGATACTAAAATTCCAGTTACTTCTATATTAAACATTAAATTAGTGAGCATTCATTTTACAGCTGTTTTATCATCTGAAACACTAAATTGATTTCAGGTAAACAGGAGGAGCACTAGTTTTGTATGAGAGAAACCATGTGAAAATCACTTTGGCTTTATAGTAGCAGGCAAACAGTAAGTTAATGCCTCCACTAAGTTAATTAATTCTGTTGTGAAAGTAGATAGGAGACCAGTGTTTTGAAATTGTCACGGTTTAAGCCCAGCAGGTAATTTAGCACCATACACCTGCTCGCTCACTCCGCACCACTTTCTTCTCCCCTGGCTTCTGGAGGGATGGGGAGGAGAATTGAAAGAAGTTAACTCCCATGGGTTGAGATAAGAACAACAGTCCAGTAACTAAGGTATAACACAAACCACTACTGCTACCACCAGTAATAATAATGGTAAAGGAAATAACAAGGGGGGAGAATCTAGAACTAAAAGGGGAAAGGAAAACAATAAACACAAGTGCTGCACAATACAATTGCTCACCACATGCTGACAGATACCCAGCCCAACCTGAGCAGTGATCTGCCCTTCCAGGTAGCTCCCCCCAGTTTATATACTGGGCATGAAGTGCTGTGGTATGGAATACCCCTTTGGCTAGTTTGGGTAAGGTGTCCTGTCCATGCTTCCTCCTGGCTTCCTGTGCTCCTCACTAGCAGAGCATATAATGAAAAGTCCTTGATCAGAGTAAACACTACAGGGCAACAGCTAAGACCATTGGTGTGTTATCAGCAGTGTTCTCAGACTAAAGTAAAAAACCACAGCATTGCAGCAGCTACTAAGAAGGGGAAAAACAGCTGCTACAGCTGAACCCAGGACAGAAGTATATGGTGAAACCAAGTTTTGTGTTTGTAACTTGAACTTAGCAGAACTTTACTTTTACATGGTTTCTTTTAAATATTCAGTTGTTTTTTATATTTATGTATAATGAACCTGTGTTTATTAATAATGTGCTTTTGAATTAAGTTGCGGATTATTATTTTTTTCTGGTTGACTTTGCACTGGTAGCAAAAGTAGCACTGGAGAATGTAAACAAACACCTCTTCAACCTGCCCAGTTAGTACGGCGCCGATTCCAGAGGTACAAGCCAAACTTGGTAAGAGCTGTTGTAAGGAAGGAATTGCAAATATCAGAAAAGAAGATTGAGAAAAATCCTGAAGCAGAACAGTCAGTATTGCAAGAAGATGAGTCTGCCAATGATCTTATTGTAAGTCTTAAGTGCTTTCTGTTCTGAGTTGCATGTTCCATTTTTATGAAGTTACATTAGAATATCTTATTCCCTGAAGCTGAGACACTATAATAGATGAAAAAAAATCCCCAAACTCTGGTATGTTGAGGTATTGCAGGTACCTCAACAGACACTTTACTAAGCACTGTGAAAGGCACTGTATTAATCCTTGAAAGCCATCCAATATGATGAAATCAGAGAAGTCTACAAATGCTATTATTGTTTTCTTTAATGTGAAGATCTGATTTTGATTGGATTGCATTATATAGAAAAAGGAGTACGCCACATTTAACGTAAATACTAGAATAAAAATGTGTTTTATATTCACAGAATCATAGAATAGTTAGGGTTGGAAAGAACCTTTTAAGATCATCAAGGTCCTGCCCCCCCTGCCACCTCACACTAAACCATGTCACCCAAGGCTCTGTCCAACCTGGCCTTGAACACCACCAGGGATGGAGCACTCACAACTTCCTTGGGCAGCCCATTCCAGTGCCTCACCACCCTTACAGTAAAGAACTTCCTCTTTATATCCAATCTAAACTTCCTCTGTTTAAGTTATAACCCATTACCCCTTGTCCTGTCACTACAGTCCCTAACAAAGAGTCCCTACCCAGCATCCTTACACTTTACTAGGCACTGTGAAAGGTACTGAAATCCTTGAAAGCCATGCTGGTATGATAAAATCTCTGTAACCCTTTTGTGGTTTGCTCATGAATCATGCTGGGGTGTAGGCATGGCTGCATAAACTTGCTTTAGATCTCAAACATAACTAAGCTTTCTAAGAGTGACTCCTTTTTTTTTCTGTTTTGAGTGGTTATAGCTGTTTTGTTCTTGCACCTGTGTAGACCTAGCTTGGAGTACTTATGTGCTGTGTTCTCAGAGAGGAGTGCAAGTGTACTGCATCTGTAATTTACCTCTTAGTGCCTCAGTGTCAGCTAACCCCTAGCTGAGGTAGTTTGCAGTTCAGCTTTGGCTATTCTAGACCTGTGGACCATGCATGTACATTTGCTCTGTGCTATGGAAATCTGTAGAACTGCAGCAGGTCTGATGCTCTTCAGTACTATTAAAGCTGTTATGGACCTTAAGTGCTGAGGGACGTGTTTGAGTGACTTATTTGTGGAATTAGTGTGGCAGATACAGAAATAAAAGTAATAAAGCCTTGTGAACATGAGGTTATAGTGGCTTGCATGTGTCTGTGCTGTTCTCTGCAGTGTCCATTTTCAAAAGCTTTTTCCATTTGCCAAAGTGTTTTGTTTCCATAGAGTTGATTGAACGCTAAATAGAGCTGTGCTAAATAGAACCCATAATGCTTGGGTGCATATAGCATTTAAGAGCCTAATTCGAGGCAGCCCATGACTAAGACTTCTGTTCTTTGTAAATTGAAATATGTGCTTAGGCAGATTACCCTCAATAAATAAAATGTGATTCTTTTTTGATTCAGATTGGTAAAACAGCACAGAGATCTGTAGTTTGTATGTTTTTATACAAGTTTGGTTTAGTAACTTGCTTGATTGTCTTTTCCTTCATGCTTTTTTTTTTTTTTTTTCCTAATTGCAAATTAAAGGGTAAAAATGAAGCTGTATTGTGTCAAGCAGATACATTGAGCGAAGAGGAACAGAAACAGGAAGAGGTACCTCAGGTGCCCTGTATTTCTGGAAACACACTGTGTGAACAAAACAGGTGAGGCTAGAGTTTAGCAAAACTGCATTTGAAAAACCTGTATCCGGTGCGTGAGATACCTTTGCCTATGTCAGTTCTTTTGTTCCTTGTTATCTGTCTTTGCCCAGCATTTAATTTTCAGCACCTATAGACAGCGTCTTCCTATGCTTTCAGAGCACGTTTCTAGCTGAGCTGAGCTATTTGTCATTATCTGGTACATAGTTGATCTGCATGAGCTCATAGCTCTTTTCGACCATGCTTGTCTTTCATTTAGTTTGTATTTGCATGTACAGCAATTCTACATGAAACACGTAGAAACTGTGCAAAATGTGAGAGATGTGTCTTTTGTTGATTTCAATATGCTCTTCTATTTTACTGCTTGTTAAAATAATCTCTTAAGCATTTATTAGGCTGCAGATACTTTAATGTTGGTATGGTTAGCAACACAACTTTTTGCTTTATTAAAAATGCCTTGGCAAATAAATCCTTTTATTCATCCTTGCATGTTAATGATAAATGCCCAAAATAATAAGTATGCATTTGAAAAGATAATTGTCTCAATTTTAAACAAAACAGTGTATCAGTCTCTAACCCTTTTGTATAACTGTTGATTCAAACTTAATCAGTTCAGAATTGGTTTTGTACTCTCTCAACCGAAGTCAAGTGACATAATTTGTTTGGTTTGTTTATTTGCTTTAAATTCACTAGTGCTGAAAAATCCACTTCCCAAGAAGGCAAGCTGAGTGCTCTGGGATCAGTACAGTTCATAAGGAAAACATTTACAAGAATTAGACCGAACCTAATAAGAGCTTATAGGGAAAAAGAATCTCCGGTGACAAAAACACTTGCTGCTCCAGTTGAAGAAGAAGAAAATAAAGGAGAGAATCTGCTTGTGGCAGAAGAATCTGAGGAACCTCCTTCCTCAAAAGTGAGAATCCTTTCAGATATTTCTGACTATGCTTTCTGATGATTGGTTCTGCACCAGCTGTTTGTAGGACATCCGAATAAACAAAGTGCATAAATCCATTTCGGACTACTAAGAATACATGCTTGTTTAGTATTTGCATTCTAATATGAAGTTTTAAATTAAAATTATATTTTATATTATTATATTAAAATTTTAAAATTCTGTTAGTAACACATTGGTAATATGTGTATTTCTGTTACCAAATCTGAAAGATCTCACTTAAAATTTGAAATTCCAGTCATGTTCATGATACATGACCTGCATGTCATATTTCTGTTGCTGGTTTTCTTCTGAACTCCTTGGTTGTTGCTCATGGAAGTTTTAAAGTGAAATTTTCGCTCAGGTTGAGGTCTTGATCATAACTTGCAATGCTTTATTTTACAGGTGAAATATATTGTGCTAATTCTGGGGTCTTTTTTTTTGTTTATTTGTTTGTTTCCTTCCCCCTCAACTCAAAGGATGACATGGAAGTACTGCTGTCTGTGGGGAGTTTGGCCAAGGATGGCAATCTAGACATAAATCTTAAAAACAGAAAGTCAGAAACACTCTGTTCCTCTAAAATGCCACCTAACTGCCACAATAAGGCAGAACAACAGCTATCTGAAGATACAAGATACATTCAGGATACCTCAGAAAGGTAAAGTTTCTTGTTGGCAAAATACACAAAGTTGTTAAATAGCTTTTTTTATTTGTCCAGTTGTTTTCACTCAGCATTTGCTTTTTGAAGTCTTAGATTCTGAGCTGCACTAGACACACCGTGAAGGTCACTAGGTGGCATCCTTAGGTAATACAAGAGTTTTTAACAGACTTCTCAAGGTGGTTTTCCTTTTTAGAAGGTACTTTGCAGGAGAGCATAGAGACAAATAATCATAGTTTAGCTGCCTGGATTTCTCAGACAGGGTACAGTTCTTAGGGTACAATGCACTAGAGATGTGGACTGTTGAAAGAAAGACTGAGCAGTACGTTTTGCAGTCATTTCAATTGCCAAGTGGTAGGTAGAATAACATGAAATAGGCTTGCTGTTTAAGATGTATTAGAAGTTTTCACTTTATCTTTCCAGCAGGAGAAATTCATGCAACAATGTGCAGTGTCCTGGTTCTTTGGTCAAGGGGATACTTTTTATGTACATGCAATATGAGGCAAATAGTGCCATTTAGATGTAACAGTTCTGGATTATGTTGTAAGCTATGTCTTGTTCAATCTTAACAGATACAGAGCATCTTCAACTCAATTTACTTTTGCTATTTTCTGAAATCAGCTTCCCGTTTCCATCTGTCTCTGAGCCTCTGTGTAAAATCTCTTCCATAACTTGCATTGAAATTATATCCAAGAGTCTTTGTGCTAACAAGAAAAGGGCCTTGACGTACAATCCTTATGACTCCTGTGATGGCAGAATTTCACAGAGTGGTTGAGGTTGGAAGTGTCCTCCAGACATTACTTGCTCGCACAGGGCCACCTACAGCTGGCTGCTCAATACCCTGCCCAGATGCCTTTTGATTATTGCCAAAGATGGAGACTCCACAGCCTCTCTGGGTAACTGTGCAGTGCTCAATTACAGTGGAAGGGTATTTTCTGATGTTCAGAAGGATCCTCTTGTGTTTCAGTTTGTGCCTGTTGCCTCTGATCCTGTCACTGGGCACCACTGAAAGAGCCCAGCTCTGTCCTCTCTGCACCCTCCATTTAGGTTTTTATATAGCTATTGAAGAGATCCCCCTGAGCTTTCTCCATCTCCAGGCTGAACTGTCCCCACTCTTTCAGTTTTTCATCACAGGAGAGATGCTTCAGGCCCTTCAGCATCTTTATGGCCCTTCGACAGGTCATCTCTAGTATTTCCATGTCTCATACCAGGGAGCCTAGAACTGGTCAAAGTAGTGCAGATGTCGCCTCACCAGCACTGATGTGGGGTAAGGATCATCTCCCTCAGTCTGCTGGCAGTGCTTCTCCTAGTGCAGCCCAGGATACCATTAGTCTTTGTAACCAGGGCACATTATTGGCTCATGTTCAATTTGGTGTGCACCTGGGCTCCTAGGTTTCTTCTCTACCCTGCTGCTTTTCATCTGGGTGGCCCCCAGCATGTCCTGGTGCCTGGGGTTGTTCCTCCCCAGGTGCAGACTTTGCACGTCTTGTTGAAATACAAGAGATTCCTGTCAGCCCATTTCTCCAGCCTCTCCAGGTCCTGGATGGCAGCACAACTTTCTGGTATATCAGCAACTACTCCCAGTTCTGTGTTATCTGCAAATTTGTTGGGGGTATGCTCTGCCCCATCAATTATATCATTAATGAAGATATTAAACAGGATTGGGATTGGACGCAGCATTGACCCATAGGGTACACCCTTAGTTACTAGTCTCCAATTAGCCTGTGGGCCACTGATCACAAACCTCTAAGACTGGCCATTCGATCAGTTTCAGTGCACCTCCTTGTCTGCTGCTGCCCAGAATGGGATGCATCCAGCCCATATTTCTTCATGTCCCTGTCCTGGGTTCAGCTGCAGGAGTTACTTCACTCCTTCTTAGTAGCTGGTGCAGTGCTGTGTTTTTTAGTTTAGCCTGACAACAAGGCTGGTAACACCAATGTTTCTAGTTGTTGCTAAGTAGTGCTTATTCCAATCAAGGACTTCCCAGTATCTCATGCTCTGCCAGTGAGGAGAGGCACAAAAAGCCAGGAGGAAGCAGAGACACCTGACCCAAAGTAGCCAAAGGGGTATTCCATACCACAGCATGTCATGCCCAGTATATAAACTGATTGCTGCTTGGATGGGGCTGGGTATCAGTCAGTGGGTAGTGAGCAATTGTACTGCTCACCACCACTGCTGGTTATTTTTTTCCCCTTTCAGTTATATATTCTCTCCTCTTGTTATTTCCCATTATAACTATTGGTAGCAGTTCTCTTCCTTCATCTATTGAGCCAGTCATTTAATCATTAAAGGTTATCAGGTTGCTTAAGCATGTTTTCCCCATTGTAAATCCATGATGACTATTCTTAAGTGACCTTCTTGGGTTTTGTGTGTCTGAAAGTGATTTCCAGGATTAGTTGTTCCATCCCTTTCCCAGGGACTGATCTGTAGTTACCTGAATCCTCCTGCTTGCCCTTTCCTGAGATGAGAGTTTAAAAGCCCAAGATTTCTGTCTTGCTGATCTGAATGTGCTTGAGCAGATGTAAGAATTTAATCCTGTTTAAAAGCAGTAGTACAACTTCTTAATGTTGTTTTGCTTCAAAAAGGATTTTCCAAAAATAATCAGAAAGGCCCAGTACTGTAGAAAATCAAGTTATCTGCTTTTCACATTGTTTTTTTTCTTCCCCCCTTTTTTTTTCTTCACCAACTAAACAAATCAAAGTTGCAAAAATGAACCCGAGTACATTTTTAGGTGGAAGTACTAATATTTGGTAGCAAGCCAAGCTTGTAGAGTGTATGTTTTGTAGTGTGTGAGAAGTAGTATTTGAAAAATATTTTTATAGGTCCAACAGTAAGCTAAGTTCTGGAGAAGCAAGTAAACAGAGTGATGCAAAACCGTTGTGTCAAGTGAATGAATCCTGTTGGTGCTCAAGGCCAAACCTAATGAGTGTTACTAGAAAAAGGGTTTATCCTGAAGAAAGTGAAAACAGAGAAGAGGACAACTCTGATAACAGAAATGCAGAAGAGTGTTTGGTGTTAGAAGAACCAAGTGTGCCAGTGGTAAGTGTTGATCTTGTGTTTTGAGCCAATTTATCTCTCAGTTCTTGTGTTTTAAGTTCTAAGAACCATAGGCGGTGCAGAAATCCAGTGTTTGACTGCAGAAGTTTAATGTGATCCTTTTATTCTTTTTTTTTTTTGTTTGTTTTTAATTCATTGTTGGAAATGATGCTGAATAAATGAACTTAGAATCTGGAAAACTGTGGAAACATTTAATGTATGCTGTTGTCCTCAGTTTTACAGTTCATATAGTCAGAAGTCTGCATTATCATAAATACATGCCCACACTGTTACCAGTTAATTTAATATCTGTTATTAATTGAACAATGGAAATTAAGGCAGCTGTTTAACATCAGATACTGCCTGAAATCCATATAGGTATATTTACAAGTTGAAGTGTATGTGAACAAAGTTTAGATCTTCGTTTGCTTAAATTTGCTCAACAGGTCTAACCTAGCCAGATCAGTTCCTTAATGCAGTCAGGTTTATCTGGTGTTCCTTATTTTCTAGATGGATGACTAAAATCTTACGGTTAACATAATATTTTAGCCCAGTAGCCATAATTGGCAGAACTGTGCTTGCTGATGGTTTTTATATCCTGGGATATGTTTCTGTGTGTGTTTTGATTAATATTTAAATGCCATTCTGTAAACTTGTAATTTCTTCTTCCTAATTTGTTCCTAGGGCAGAAAATACTTTTTCTTTCCTTTGGATTTTTCTTTAATAGGTAGTTTTAGAAAATTACTCTTCTTTCCAGCTTCTGAAGAGTTGCTGCTCTTAATAAGCTGAGCATGTCCTTGATCTGTTAGCAAACCACAGCAGTGGCATTATACATAATGCCATCTAATGATGCTTCTGCTGTAGAGCCCAGAATTTTAGAAAATGGGGAAAAATGTCCTAAGATGTCAAAGATGACAGCTTAAACATGTTTTTAAGAACCTTGAATTTATTTGTTTTAATCTTTTTGGCCTCAAAAACAGTTTAAAAAGTTTGGCACTTAATATGGCAGTAATTGTCTCCTCCATTCAGCTAAAATCTAGTAACGTAGTGGAAGCTGCATCCTTCTCAGAGACTACAAGAAAACACAATTTTACAGACTCTGCTGGGGAAGCATCTTGTAAGAGAATGAGGCAGGATAGTAGACTCCAGTCTCCAAAGATATCATCAGAGAGTGAGAGTCAAGTAGAACAAGAATATTCTCAGCTTTCTGCCTCAAGAGAAAAAAAATCAGACACTCTCACAAGGTAAAACAACTGTTTTTTGCTTGTAAGCTCAATTTAGTAGTTTTAGCTTTCGTTTTCAAAATGTAATTATTAGACATTATTTTGCATGGTGTTACATGAGTGCCTGCAGAATGTCAGTCATTGTCTTTCATCTGAGGTCTACCAAATGCATGCAGATTTCTCTCTCTTACCCTGCCTGCACTTTTATAAAATGGACTCAGAGAACACTCCTGCTAGCCCATCCCAGGTTCACCTGTGGTTTCAACAGGAATTACTGATTTTAAAGGGGAAGACATTGTAGTACTAGTATTGGGGGCACAGGGACTGTGGGATTAGTCTAAACAAAGTCTGTGTAAATGTCCTCTGCTGCTATTTGTTTCCTCTCCACAACAGTTTACAAAGGAGGATGTTGTTTTGAGGGACGTTTGGAATTACTTTTGGTACTCAAAGTGGTGGTGCCCATCATTTGGAGGAGGGAAACAGCAACTGATGAGGAAAGAGATTGCTGTCTGAGAAACTGGAGCAGATAATTAGTTATCTAACAGTTCTTTTTTCTAGACATTAGTCTGATCAACTGAAATGTGACAGTTTGGGGCTCCTAATAACAGCTTTAGCAAAAGAGAACTGGAAACGTTTGCATGAGATAAAAAGCATTTGACTTACACATCCCTCAAAATGAAAATGAATTCATGCTTTTCTAGTCAAAGAATTACGTATCTTGTAAATTTAATTGTGCAGCTTTCCAAAGCTCTGAAACTGCTTAATACGGATTGACAATCAGTATTTTTTGCATACATGAAGAAATTAGGAATTCTGATTAAATGGTATGTGAATGCATTTTTGTCATTTACATTAGGAAGTAAATGGATTGTATTGGTCACAGTGATCCCTTTTTATTCATTGAGTTGTTTTTTTTATTTGTAGTACCCCTTTGTTTGGAATGTGTTGGACTTCGTTGTTTTTTAAACATGCTTTTGTCCTTTACTTTAGAAGGCAGTCCAGGAGGCCGTCAAAGCAGATAGTGCTGCCAAAACATATCTCTGAGCTAAGAACTGCTGCCTCTTCTTCCTCTGAGTGTGAGGCTGATTGCAGTGAGAAGGGGAATCAAAGGCAAGAAGTTAAATTGAGTGTTACTAGAGGCAAAAGTTTGAAAACTGTACATAGAAAGAAATCTGGGAAGGAGCACAAAAGTTCAAAGATAACCTTGGTGACCCTCCGGGCTTCTCAAGAAGAGGAGGAGGAGGAGGACGCAGATGACTTTGAGCCTGATGATGAAGATGAGTGCTTTGCACCAGAAGAAGTAAACAAAGCTCCAGCGTTTGTTCCTAAAGGTCTTCGATCTCCAAAACCTATTCCTGTTCAGATAGAGGAAACCATGGAGGAGGTATCGTGTAGCTGTGTTCTGCATATGTACTTTTGTTTCAATTGTTTAAAAAGCTTTTATTTTAATACAATCTCATAAAAATTGGTGTTTATCCCAGTTTAGTTTGAGTTGTTAACAATGGCAATGAGTAGCAGGGATGTTACCTAGCACATGGTTTTGAACAGAACACTACATCAATCTGAGGTCCAGTTTTTGAAAGTTACATGTTTTTATTCTTTGTGAACAATTTGCAGAGTTGGAAACTTTAAGCCTAGTGTGCAAGCCCATGTTTTAATTATGCTGTTAGCCTAGAATAGAACTCAAGATTGTTAGACTGTGGAAAGACTTGGTATCACATCTACTAAGACTAGTCACTAGAGAGGAACTGGCATACTTCTTGTTATTGGGGAACTATTGAAGTCTGGGACTCTGTTCAAGTCCCTTGAAAGGGATTGCATTCAGAGGTTTGGACATTTGTCTACTCTTTTTCCCTATCTTTGCATTTTTTGGCCCTTCTGGCCTGTCTTATCTTAGTGATGTGTCTTCACAGCTTTTTTGGTGAGATTTTTTTTTTTCTTTTTGCTTTGCTCTGAATCTGTTATCTGACCAGTTCATGCCTCAGGTTTTCATCACTGCTTTTCACTCACTCCAGTTCTTTTTGCTCTTCTCATTGAAATCTTATTTTTTTTTTGTAATTTTTTTTTTTAATCTTTGTCTAATGAATTTATCACACTGGTTCTTTCTCTGGATGAAAGAGTAAAAAAATTTAAAGCTCAGTCAAAGGGTAACTCTAGAACAGTAATGGACAGCAAAGTTCCTGCACAGAAAGTTTTGCTGAATCCCTTCATTTCAAAGATGTGGAATATGTATCACATGTGTTTCTTGATTTGACACATAGGAGTCATGAGTTCTAGTAAGGAAGGAATATGGTTAGATACCTGAGGACTCAGCTGTTGTCAAGTTTAAATAGATCAGTGGAAAGCATCTATAAAAAGTGCAAGCCTTCGAAAGCTATTCAGATTGAGCAGTATTTTTCGTAAGAACTTCACTAGAAATACTGCAACCTTTATGCCAAATTTCAGTCCTTGTTTCTGAAAATACCAAATGTCTAAAGCTGTCAGTGGAAAGACAAGTTTTAAAGGAGAAGAAGAAAAAAAGAAATAGGTAAAGTAATGGGGGGGGGGGGGGTAGAGTAGGGAGGTGTGTATTCCCAAATCTGTCTTTGGAAAAAGGCTGAGCTGTTTTTAACTTCCTGAAGACTTAAAAAGCAGAAAAGTATGAAAACTAGCAAAAACCATTTGAAGTAAACAGCCATCATGGAAGATCTCAGCTGCATAGCTTAGTTTGGTGGAATAATAAGCAACTAAACCCAAAGTCTTAGGTTATCTGGTGTTTCCAGTTACTTATAAGCAGCACTGTCTCCAGTTCATACAAATGCTGCTTTCTTAAATCAGGAAGTGTGTAGTGTAAGACTTGATTTTTGGGAAGGATCCCACTAAATGTTTAAGATGTACTAATTATATGTAGTTTATAAAAAAACTTGCATTTGACAGATTTTCTTTTTGGCTGAGGAACTGGAATATTTTTAAATTATTTTTACAGCTGGAAATACCTGTGAATATACCAGATGTGCAGGTGGCTGCTGATGCTGAAAGTCTGTCATGTGCATCTGTCGATCAAGTGGTACAGAGGGAGGAAAAAGTAAGCATGTAAATGGCAGTAAGAATGTTGTTGTTGTTGTTGTTGTTGTTCCGTAGAACGTAGAAAGTGCCTGTGCCTGATTGCCATCTCTGCTTGTAACAGTATAGCTTAGTAGACTCTTGCCTGTCCTGTATAGATGTAAGGACACAGCTTTGGAAAACCTATGTAAGTGAATATTTTTAGCCTTTAAAATACTCATTCAAAGCCAGGGTAAACTTTGGACAGAATTTACCTGTAATTTAAGTGTGTAATTGAATTAAAATTGTGCATTCATCTTATCTAGAACTTTAATACTGTTTTTCTTTTATTTAAGGAAACAACCATACATGAAAATCCAGGCGTGGACAAAGGTAGATATGAAACAATATTGTTAATGTCTTTCCCATTAACTTGTTACCACTATGTAGTTATCCTTGCTGAAAGTTTTCAGGTTTATATATCTTACTGAAAAAAAAACTGCTTGTGAGATACTACATATTTTTATGTTTTGGAGAAGATTTAAACTATTTTCTTACTGTTCTCTGTCAAGTAGGGGGACCAAGTGTTGCCAAGTTGTGTTTCCTAGAGTCAGAATTGCCTTCTGTGTATCCCATATACCTCTTTCCTGTGCTGTGGTAGTTGTCCAGAAGTTGCTTACTTGCCACTTGCTTGATGTGTGACTGAGTGAGACAAAGATGGGGCAGATTTGTAGCTTTGTCATCTCTATGGTCTCTGACCTTAATATCCTAAATCTGTAAAATAGCATGAAGACTGTGATCTCTGTGATCACAGTCTTCCAGAAGCAAATACTCTTTCCATGTAGGATTTTACAAACTCTTATGGATCTATTGATTTTTAGAATAGCTTTCACATTTTAAATACATTCTCAATACATCTTGCTAGATCCCACTGCAGATTTAGTGTACCTGGTGTCTTACTTGAAGGAGGGGAAGCCTACTTTGTTCTTTCAGTTTATTTCAGTACAATAGCTGTGGAGGATGGAAATGTCTTTTTGAATATGCCCAGTTAGCGATAGGCAAACAGATGTACTCTGGATAGCGAATTAGGGACTGGGAGTCTAAACTGGGATATGGATCAACACCATAGGTTAAGGATTTCTGTGATTAAACTGTTGCTGATTCCCACCCAGCTGCTTTCCACTCCTTTTCCTTAGCAGGCTGAGGGGAGAAAAATAAAATGAAAAATCTCTTGGATTGAGATAAAAACATGAAGACCACTTACAAAATGACTCAATTTGGGGAAAACTAATTTAATCTGTTGCTAAACAGAATAGGATGTTGAGAAACAGATCAAAACTGAAAAGCAGCTTTCTCTTTTTGCCTTCTTAGGCTTAACTTCACACCTTCATTTCCCGCTTTTCTGCCTCTTTTCCCCCAAGAAGTGCAGGGCAAAGGGGAATGAGATTTGCAGTCAGTTTCTAACAATCTCTGCTGCTTCCTCCTCCTCATGCTCTTTCCCTACTACAGTGTGTGCTCCTTGCTACAGGGTAGAGGCCTTGAGGATAAGTCTGCTCCATCATGGGTCCTCTGTAAGGTGCAGTTGCTTCAGGGAATAGCTACCTGTTCCATCAAGGTCTCCTCCACAGGTTGCAGGAGGATCTCTGCTCCCACACACGAGAGTACCCCCTCCGCCTCCTTCCTTATTGTCCTGGGTTCAGTTTTAACAGTTATTTTTCTCCTTCCTAGTAGCTGGCGCAGGGCTGTGTTTTGGCTTCAGTCTGAGAACGATGCTGGTAACACACCAGTCTTTTAGTTATTGCTGAGCAGCGCTTACCCTGATCAAGGACTTTGCAGTCTCATGCTCTACTAGTGAGCACAAGAAGCCAGGAGGGAGCAGAGACAGGACACCTGACCCAGAGTAGCCAAAGGGATATTCCATACCACAGCATGTCATGCCCAGTATATAAACTGGAGGGAGTCACTCAGAAGGCCCAGATTGCTGCTTGGATCGGGTCGGTGGGTGGTGAGCAACTGTATTGTGCATCACATTATTATGGTATTTTTTCTTTTCCCTTTTTAGTTTTATATTCCGTCCCCTTGTTATTTCCCTTATCAGTAGTAGCAGTAGTAGTTTCATACTTTACTTTAGTTACTGGCCTGTGCTTATCTCTACCCGTGGTTTTTATGTTCTTTCAATTCTCTTTCCCATCCTGCCCGGAGGGAAGGGAGAAGGAGGGGGGGTTGTGAGTGAGTGACTGCATGATGCTGAGTTACCTCCTGCGCTTAAACCACAAGACTTACTCAGGGATGTTTCTGACACTTTTTCCCTTACTTTTCACTGCTATGCAACATTTTCCCCTTTCTGAAACGTGTTTCCCAAATGTGCCATTGTCTTGGCTGGCAGGCTGTGTCTTATGATGGGGTCAGTTGGAACCAGCTGTGTCCAGAGCAGCCCCCATGCTGCCAACACCTTACTACATGTACCCAGTACACCATTAAAGGGAATAATGCTGCTGATCAGGTTTTTTACAGTAGTTCTAGTTTAGTGGATGAGAATTGCTGTCTCTTTCCAAGCATCTTGATCCATGAATGGCAACAATTCAAAAAAATGCATGCTTCAGTATATTGATGATGACATCAAACAGATAAGCGGATTTATGGTTAATGTGCTTGTGACTTTTAACATGTATGAACAACTTTGCAGGTATTAATGATGGAAGCACTGAAGCTGCTATGACTTTACTTGCAATGGGTGATCCAATGTTCCAGTTAAAAACAAGCACTGAAGGTATGATCTGATTTATGGGACAAACCCTTGCTTGAACTTTGAGTCCACCTAAGAAGGGACAGAGCAGTGACTATGTAACTCTTCCATGTGTTGCTGCATAGCAAGGTCAAGAGGCTTTTAGCCCTGCTAAAATGTAATGCATTTTGAGACTAGACAATGCAGCTTGGCTGGAAAAGTAAAGCACCTTGCTAGGAAAGTGTTTGTGAGACCTGGTTTGGGACGAACATGTCTGAGGCTGGTCATGTAAATTGGACGAAAGAAAGGAATCAGGCTCTAATGACCATTCAGGCCTTTAACCTGAAAGGTAGATTATTCTGGCTAACTAGCTACAACCTGAAATTACCTGAGTTTAGTCTCTTCTTTTTCTATAGTCTTCTAATTAGAATTGATCTGCTTTCATTGGTTGAATGCTAGTTTCTGCCTATTACTGTTAAAAATGTGGCTTTAGGACTGTATTTACCTGGGATTTGAATTTGCATCTTTGGAGAATGCAGACTTTGTTAAACAAGATTTGATGTTCAGTAACTGTGAAATGGCTTTATGTACATGCCAAACCTGAGTCTTTTAAATTATGCTTTTCTATTCTGTTTCTTGTTCTAACCAGAACGAGCACACATGTTACCCACTCAGGATGAGTTGGACGTGGCCAGTAGCTCTGCCTGTACCAGACAAGATAGAATTTCTAGTCAGCATTTACTTTCTTCAGACACTTCTACCAAGGAATTGGTCCTTTCTAAGGATGAAAGCAGCATTAACGTAGCGAATCAGAGAACTGGCACAAGAACAGATGTCACCCAATATTTTGAGAAAAATGCTAAAGATACCAGGTTAAATTGCTACTTATTTTCTTTTGGGAGAGAAGTCTTCTGACATTGCTTACTTTTGCTAGGTTTATTTTTATTGAATTGCAAACAGCCTTGCTTTATCAAAGGTTTCTCAGTTTATGTAATTCAGCACGTAATCTGAATAACCCTTCTTGTCTCTTTCTTATGACTTCTGTGAGACATTGATCTGCAACTTTGGGGATGTAGAACTTGTTCTTCTGAAGTTAAGTTTACCATGGTGGGGAGAAAAGAATATTCAGACTTAGTTGGTATGGATCACTGTTAATTACGAAGCTCATTTTCCCAAAGTACAGCTAATCAGGCCAAGGGAAATTGCTTATGTGTCACTGCTGCTGTGGGATGTTTATCAAAGATTTGGTGCAGAGATGGCAAGGAACTGGTTTATCTTCTATCATTATGGGGGGTTTAATGCTTTTGGTTTTTAACTTTGCTCAAGCATTTGTGAATGTTGAATTAGCTTGATGGAACATCTTTTCAGAAAAAAAATCTCCTGGTGATCATGTACTATTTAAAAGACTGTTTAAGTTGTTGGTTGCTATGACAAACTATCAGAATATACACCTCTGAAAATTATAATCAAAATAAGTTATTTTAAATCCAGTGGTTCTTGTATTATGTTATAACCAGAACTTTCTACTGTCTGATTGGTGTTACATTTCTGATCTTTTCATGTTTTTTAAATATCTCAATTATTTGGTTTTGTTCTGTAGGTAGGGAATATCCTAGTTGACTGACTTTTCCAATTCCCAGATAGTTTCTTTTTTGTTTTGACGAATAGTCTTCTGTCTCCTCCACAGCCTGTATTTCAGCTCTTCATTGTCTTATCTATTCTATCTTTCTTACCTCTCCTCTGCACTAACTGTCAACAATCAAAAACTGTATTGATGACATTTTTCCTTTTTACTTGCAGTGATAGCTCTTTGCCTACGTTGAGTGGTTTGAGACCGACAAGAGGCGGGCTCTTGGAGCCTGAGCCAGCCTTTGAAGTATTGATGTCCAATGACAACACAATTCAGAAGTCACTTACTACAAATATACTTGTGGAACAACCAGAGCAAATTCAAAGTGGTAAGCCTACTTTTTATCCTAGGGTTAATAATTTTGTAATGTGCTTATATATATGCATCTATATATATATACACATTTTAATATACAAAAGCTTATATATAAAAATATAAATGTAGATATATGCATATATATATATATGTATACACACACACACACGCACATAAAAAATACTAACTGAATCTTCATCCTTATGTATCTTAAGAGTCTACAACCCTGAGAGGTACTGCAGAAATGCAGAAGGTGGAACTAGAACAGGTCAGACCAGCTGCAGGTGATTCTCCAGTTTTTCATGACTTTGCAACTAGAAGTGTGGAACTTAACAAGCAAGCGGACAAAATTGAGAGGTAGGAAGAATCATCAGTAGGTACTGGTTTTATTCTTGAAGTCTCTTAAAAATATGCAGCTGAAGTGCATATATAGTATGTGTCCATGATGGAAACTGCTTACATATATTGTGTGTGTTTATGCACTTAAGTGTGCAGGTTAGACTGTTAACTTTAAGGATTTTCTCTCTTGTCTTACAGATCTTAGAGGCAAAAACATTAACTTCTGTTTGCTGTTTCAGAACTTAGTAATCAGTTTGCTGCTTGATTGTCTCCCATGAAACTGCATCTGAAAGGAAATGTTAAGGAGTTGATCAATTTAGAAATATTAATGAGCTTGTAAGACTTCCTGCTTGGACATGCTTTTTCTAATAAGATCTGAATTAGTGATGTTAGGGAGGCTTTTTCCTGTAATAGTGTATTTTGACTTGTTCGAGCATTACGCATTCTCATCAGTAGAATGATCTAATATTTAAACAGGTGACCTGTTTCTCTGTACCTACATGAGCTTCATATTAAATATGTAATTGTACAGAATTTAATGCATGCACAAACCATCTCATACTGATTTCAAATTAACTAGGTACATACCTTACAGAACAGAAAAAGAGATGAGAGATGTTCATGGAAAATCAGAAGAATTACGAACTACATCACCAACACCTGAAAAATCTCACCTTGGACTAGAGGATTGTCCGAATCAGTGTTCTGTGGATGGACTTTCTGAGCAAAATCCTTATCCTTCTGAGCACAACATGTGCACAATTAATTTTACTCAGGTAAAGAACTCCATTTAATTACAGTCTAGAATTATCCAGTTTCTGAAATCCTGTAGAGGAAGAGGTTTTCCATGAAAATGTACTATCTCATTTTAAAGACCTAGTACATTTTGAACACAACTGGTGAACTAAACTTTCTTTTTTTTACAAAGGCATAACCAAACTTAGTTTTTTGGACAACATTAATCTTTGCAAGCCTCAGTTTATAGCGTTTCAGCAGTAAGTGATAAATAAATGCTAGTAAATTTGGGGGCAATTTTTTAAAGAGTTTTGATGGAAGAAGTTACCTAGGACTTGTATTCATTCACTGCAACCTGTTGATGTGTCAAGGTGATCTTATGGTAGAACAAGGTACAAGAATGATTTGGGTCTTACAGGACTGGCAGAGTGTGTGAGAAGAGGCTACTTGCAGTAGAGTATACGTGGATTTAGCAAAGATATATGCCATAAAAAGGAAGGGATGGGTGAGTTGCAGAGCTTGGTGTTTTTCTTCTGCACTCAGTGTTTTTGTAATGGTTGGTGGCATTTGTTTTCTGAGTGCCACTGAGCAATTTATTGTGTGAGTCATCTCTGACAGAGTTGTGCTGTAGGAAGTATAAATTTATTTTGACAAACCATCAATACAGACAATGAGCTGCATATAAATTTTTATATTGCCCAAGTGTCTCTTGTCCTTGTAAGGCTAATATCCTTCAACCTACCGTAGCTAGAAGTAAAAACTGACAAATGTAATTATGATGATGTCATTAGATATTTTGGTTCTTCTGCATTTGACATGCTTTGTTTCTTTCCTGTTTTCTAGAGTTATTTCTCAGGTTTATTAACATTTTCTTTCAACTGCTATTTCTAGAATGAAGCTTGTGCTCAGGATGATCAACAACAATGGATAAGCAGAACAGACGAGACTTCAGGTATAATGTGCTAATATTCCAAGTTAGCAAAAGCCCACAGTGATGTATCTTGTGGTTACACAAAGAAGTAAAAAACAAAACCAAAACCCAGAAACATTCTCATCTACATGATTAAAAAATTTATTTCATTAACAAAAACAGTGACCCACAGTACAGTGCATTCCCCTCCTGAGTCTCTTACTAAATTTTGTTGATACAAACCAAACTTGTGAACTTTTTGAATAGCACTTCATTAAGTTTAAATATCAGGGAAAGAAAAACTTCTTGCTCTCTCCTCCCTGCTGTGAGCTCCTGCTGCTTAACTCATGCTAGGTTTAGCGGTTGTTAGAGGCTTTATGAGCCTCTGACTCACCTGTCCATCAAAAGGTGGATGTCATAGAGTGAGAGAACCTGTATAGTTTTCCACTGGTTTAGTGAGCTATAGAGTTGTCAAGTGTCAAGAGTTGTGTGAGTCCAAGGGATGGACTGTGCAAATGCAGAGCAGGGGAGGAAGAAGAATTGGGGAAGAAAAAAGAAGACGGCAACCAGACTTTCCTCCTTTTAGCTGTAGTGAGTCAGCAGATTAATGCCTAACTTATTAGATGTGATGAAAGAAATGAAGGTGATGGCTTCTTTTCCCTAGACCAAATTGAAATGGAGCTGTTCTGGAGCCAATACTTGTCTGAGGTATGGGAAAATCACTGTGTCAAAAGCCAGGAACACATACTTTACATAGAAACTGCAGTCAGAACTTTTAACTCCTGAGCATGTGTGAAAGATGGGGCTAATACTTCCTAGACATCTATTGTTATGCTCTGTTACTGCAAGGATCTTGTGACAGAGCATCTTAAATCATCTTTAATTAGATGAAGAACCAGAGTTGAGTTGAGGTTGAAATAACAGCAGCTTTATGTCAAGAATGGAATCTGTCTTAAGTAGTGGTGCAGCACTGTTTTCTATCTTTTGAAAACTTTACAAATGTTCTCACCTTAAATTCATTCTAATGGATGGCACTTGGCAGTTATCCTTTAATGTCCATCTGTTGACTAAATCATTTATATTCTTCATTTATTAAATTCAGGACTATACTTCTCAGGTCCTCTTCTGCAAGCCTGAAGTAAGGGGAAAAAAGCCTTTTGTTTACCATCAAAACAGCAGACTTCTGCCATTTAAAGAAGTAACAATACCTGACAGTTGCAATTGAAGACAAAGGACCACTTGACCACCATTACACAAGTTTAATTAAACTGCAAATTGTTCTTTAATGCCAGAACAGCCATTAAAAAAGCTCAATTCCTACTAAGTATTGTTAATATTCTTCATTCTGAACAGTAATCAGGATTCTACTGCAATGAATAGGCTCCAGGGGATGACGATGTGTATCTCATCTAAGAAGAATTGTCTCAAGAATATCCTCACTGCCTTTTTCTGTGGAGAAATGAGTGCCTAAAACTTAATTACTCGGTGTAGGGAGGGCATGAAGAGAATAGTGTAATTTCAAACTTGAGTAACAGATTTTTATTATTTCTTTATTTCCCTGAAAAAATGATAGTAGTGAACAATGATCATAGATATCCAGAGGAGGAACATACATTCATTTTAACGTTGGTGGAAATCCCAGCTGATTCAAAAGAGTTTGATGCATCTGTTTTGCTGGAACAAACTTCAGAACCATTACTACCAGCCCCAATACTTATCAGCCCCATAAATGCAAGGAAAACAAGTGTGACTGAAGTGGAGAGGTAAATGCTTTATTCTTGAGTAAAGTGAAGTATTTTTTGTGAACCTTGTTTGTTTATTAAATGTGCATTACAGATTAGAACTTCTCAAAAGAAGAGAGGCAAAAGGAAATAATTTGGCAGAGAAAAGGAAGTGGAAAGGGCTCTCATCAGATTTGAGAAAGATTTCATCAGATTTGAGAAAGATCTCATCAGTAGTTTGAAGTTAGTGTTTTAGTTAGCTGGGATTCTGGTGTCAATCTTAATTCTGATTTACCCTTTAGAGAAAGTCTTCCCTTTTAGCAAAAACCTTTTGTCTAGTCTGAATCGATTCTGCCATGGATACTTAGAATGAAAAGTAATTGAAATGAAATATCTAAGCATGTTCACACTTTTATACTGCTGTAACAGTTTTGTAAAGTAGGTATTAATTGCTCTTCCAGATTTTCAGTGTAGATTTTTAGTTTTTAACGTTCTGGAGAACATGATAAACCATGGACATAAATTCAGATACTCTCTTGAATTTGTGCCATGTTGAAAAAGCAAGCAAATTAATTACTCAACCGGATAATAACTGATTTGCAGAACTACAATACAAAGGGTTTGATTTTCTTTTTCAAGTAGTACTCCTTAATGCAATATAACAAAAATTGCGATTTCAGCATTACAGTTGAACTTAATCTCTCAGTCAGTTTGGGAGGGAAAAACCCAACATCAAGAGAAAAAGGCATTCTGAAGAATAAGAAGTGTTGCAAAGTTGTAAAAAACACGATACCTTGCTGTGTAACATCAAATGTTGAAATGTTGATGTCATTCCCTGAGTTATTAAAAGGATATGTCTGGGTGAATGTTGGCTACACAGTGAATTCTGGCAACACTATGAATTTTGGCTACAAAATGCTAAGAATTCTAGCTCCTGTGGAGCTACTGTTAGTACACAGAATTGCTAATAGGCAGAGTTAGGGTATATCTTCTGTCTCACTGTTCCCTTCTGCTTTACCCTATCTCCCTAGTCTGCTGCTCCCCTAGATGGCTTCTTGTCTTTTGAGACCATACTGGGGAGTGGAGGACAGTGTGGGAGCATGGGGGTAAAGATTCAACTGTACGTATAAATAATACTGTATTGTAGCATCTCCTAGGGCAGTTAATCACTTGTCTTATTTTTACATTTTATTAAAATATCAAGTACAATTAAATTGAACAGTTTCTAGAAGTAATTAGATTGAATTATTACTAGAAAAACCTAATTCTCTAACTCGACAGAGAAAAATGTTTCTCGATAGTAAACAGTACATTTGAAATTAGTATTAGATATAAAGCAAGAAAGAGTATCACACAGATCCATGTGTAATTTCCATACAGAAATGTTATGCAAAGTAAACTTGGGCTTTTGTACAGCCATAGTAATGTCTTCTTATGTATACAGTATTGGATCTTCAACAACTCATGAATTTACTGCACCTTTAAACAGCATTATGGAAACTGAACAACTAGAGAGTGCATCAGTAGAGCCTGTCCCAAATTTACAGACAACTCAGAAAAGGTCAGCTGCTGACCTAGAGGAGAATGACTTTCCTCCAGCCAAGAAAATTCTCTCTCCTGTTGTAGTGGAAAATAACTTGGAAACCACTTATGAGGTGAGATCATAATTTGGTCCATGAGTCTTTATGCAAAGTGTAGATGCATAAAATGTAATCGAGCATCTTAATTATGTTTTTTTGTTTACTGGTATCACTTGTGTAAAAATGAGCTGCCTATACAACTTAAAGAAAATCAGTACTCACAGATTACTTTTTATTTTGAACTTCACAACAGTTTGGGGGCTGTTAATATAGTATCAGATTTTTTTTGGAGAGTCTATAGGTTCTCAGGTTTTACTATCAGACTTCCTTGTAGGCAGACTGGTTATGTGACTGTCTTGGTTCATTCACTACAGCCTTTCCAACACTGACACTGAGGGAGGTGGAACTCTGGATCTTTATAGAGTGATTGGCAGACTGTCTGGGTTCACTGAACAATGTTGTGATTCCTCATGGTGTCTGTTGCTTCGTGAAGAAGTTAGATATATATATATTCCTATCTTGTTTTTAACATCACAAGTATTAGTTTAAAAGAACAAGCTGCAAATAAAAACTAGGCAGCCTGTTTCCAGCTTCCCTGTGTGCATTTAGAGTATGCCCAAGCTTATAGCAGTGACTACCACTGCTTTTTGTGAGTAAGCTAAGATTGTGTAGTGTATCTGGGTGAAGGAATGGGTGAAAATTCCCTGCATGATTCAGAGAGCATTTCTAGGGAGGACTGGATAACAAGCCTTTTCACTGATCTCTCATCCTGACATCCTTGTCGTGAATAGTTTGTCGTAACACCTTGAAAAGCCTGCTTAGGAAATGAGTTAGGTCATGAATGACACTGTACTGAAGATGTAGTGTTCTGTATCACTGCTATTCTTAGAACTGTACATGCGTGATATGGCTGTATCAGCTTTAATTTTCTCTTCTGTATTGAGAAAAAAAGACAAATAACCTTTCTCTTTCTTTTTAAAATACAGACTCACTCAATTAAATCCACAAATGCTCCAGTGGTAACTTCAGGTAGGTATATTTAAACTTGCAAAACAACGTATAATGAATATAAATGCTTAATACATCACAATTTCATGCTGCTATTGTGCTGAATTGCCCTGTCTGAGGTTATCTAACATGAAAATAGGAACAAGTTTACCCTAATACCACCATTCCGTGCTTTTTTGCTATGAACTATGTGTGTTTGGATTATATAATTGTTAATTTAATGGTGGTTCTAAAAATGTTTGTGTAGCTAGTCTGTGAAATTTGGGAGGCTTTGGGAGCTAAACACATCTTCTCTTAATATTTCCACCTGTTAGAGGGCGCTAGTAAGCACAGGCATTAACTGATATTTTATCTGTACTAATTTTTTAACCACAGTAGTTCCTTTTTTATTTTACTTTGTCTTTTTTAAAAAATATGCACAAAACATAACTGTTTGGAAATCTTGTCTGCCTCTGAAGAATCAGAGAGAAAGCTGCAATGCTGACAACGCAGTCTTCAATGAGCCTGTGAAGGGTTTGGCAAAGTGCTTTTTGGCCCTGAGAAAGGCTTTAAGGTGTAATTGTAGAAGCTTAAACAGGTAGATGACTTTACTAACTCTAGTGGTGTGCTGAAAAGGGGGTGTGTGTGCGTGTGCTGTAAAACCACGCTTCTACCAGCTTTTCCAGCTTTTTCCCCGTAACATCCGTAAGATCTTACAGACTTTAAAAGTAGACCATGAACTTTTAATCTTTAGCGGGGACTTCAGAAAATAAAAATACAAGAAAAAAAGAAAAAAATAATCCCTTCTCTTGTAATGGTACAAACCTTCTTAACATCACATGTGTCTTTTGGGCTGTTGTGTTATCCCTGAAGTTAAGTAATAGAAGTCTTTACATCTCAACTACTTTTACAGGGAATCCTTTTCAAATGACAGAGGCTTCAGCAAAAGAGAAAGTACCTGCCTCTGTGTTGGTGTCCAAATCTATGTCACCACTGGCTGACAGGAGCCACCTGGAGATTTTGGAGAACTTCAGGATAGCACCACTTCAGAATTCAGCATCCAGAGAGAAAGAGGAAGTGGTGTCTAGATTGTCTCCTAGCAGAAAAGCAGAAATAAGTGGACAAGGGAAGCAGAGTGAAGTGCATGAATCTGGACAGGTGGAACATACTGGAAGCCTAGCATCATCTTCAAAAACTCCATTAGTCAGGTATTGATGCAATGCTTTGTTGGCTTTTTCTGTAAAAAAAGAAGGACCATTTTGCCATATTGAGGTTTTCATATTTTTTTTCCACTTAGTATTACAAGAAGGGCAGTACTGTTGTTTATGACATGTATAGCTAGAGTTACAGTATCTATCCTCTTCAGCAAAGTAAAAAGAAACAAATTGTCTGCTTTGAAATTTGAATTACTCATTTAAGTGAGCAGATTGACCAAGGGACACTACTGATGCATGGTATGTCTACTTTAGACACTGACAGATGCCTCTGGTGAGGCAGACATCAGCTGGCTACGATACAGATTTAGAATAATTGTTCTTTTCGTGAGCTGAGTCTAATGTTGTGATATATACATCCATCCACTTGTTTTGATTTTTTTGTCCTTCTGCCAATAACATTTGTTACTGGTATGGTTCTCAGCGCACAGGATTTTTAGGACTAACTTAAGATGTGTCATATCCCCAAAAGAATTTCAGTCTTGACAGCTCAGAGAATACTCCTTTTGTTTAATCATCTGATTGTGGATGTTTTTAATATAATTTTTCTATAATGCTTAAGTGTTTTGAGTTCCTGCTCTCCATTGCTCACTCAAGTTTGTTGTGATGCTCTATTGGTCTCTTTTCATGCTGTTTACTCTTTCATTATGCTTGTGTGAGTACCAAACCTAGTTATTTGTACTGGAACTTCCACAGCAATTGGGATGACAATGCACTGACATCAGAATCCTTGCCTTTAAGTTTACTAAGTTGCAAACTCTTTTAACAACATAAAAAGCTGATACTCTGTGTACCTGTAAGTGTCCTAGTACTAGGTATGATGCTGGTAATGGGCTGCAGCAGTCTGCTCTGGCCCCATCCTTGGGAATCAGGTTTCTTTTTCCACTGATTACATAAAGGATGCTCTTTTCTGTTTGTTCTTTGGGAGTATGTCTCAGTTCCTTTTGGAACTTCTTTCTGAAGATGTGGTCGCTTGTTACAGGCTCTGCTTTAGTAGCAAATAGTACGTTCCTATTCTCAGGGATGGAGATTGTTGAGGGTCTCTGCAACGCTTCCATAAAATCTTGCGCCAGAATATTCTGTAATCCAAAAGCCTTTCTCAGAATGACTTTTTGGGGTTTTTTTTCCTTGGATTTTTTCATAGATGTCAGAGGTGTGTGTTTCCTTTGTTATGAGTTGGACTCCTCTAATAATATACATATCTTCCATTCATGGAGCAATCCTATTACATAATGACTATTTTATTTTTTCTTTTCGAGCAGGCGTGGCCGAAAACCACTGGGATTTTTATCTTTAATTTGCACAAAAAGTGGTTCTGAGACTGCAGAAAATTCCAAAAGGGATAGAGGGAAGATCCCAAAACCTCGGCTTGTGACTCCAAAGCGAAACCTAAAAAACCACACTCCATCTCCCAAGGACGACGGAGAATCTTGTTCTCTTCCCTCTACAAGCACATCATCATCTGTGGAGTATGAGAATATAGCTGCTGATGCTGCAGTTACGGTATATGTTTACCTTTGAATATCCTTGCATTTTTGAGATGTGAAGAACAGTGAATTAGTTATTTCAGGAGTGGGTAGGTGGTATGTAGTATTTGTGTTTTGAGATCCTATCCTGGTGAATAAATCGTGACTTGTGCATGTGTTGGAAACTTACAAGGGAAGTGAGTTATGTTTTTGCTGCAGGTATGAATATGTGTTTCCTGTATTCAGTAAACACTGATTCATTTTTTGTCTAACCTTTCTATCTAAATTGGAAGCTCGAGTGCATATATATGTGTGTGTGTGTACATGTTTACGTATGTATATATATATATATACACACATACATACACACGAACAGATTAAGACTGTTAACAAGAGCTTTTTCTTTTTGTATTAGGTTCCAAGTAACAAGCCACCTGAGAAGCCACCCCTTTGTGATAAAGATCAAGAGAAGGAGGAAGAACCAACCAGAATCTCTGAGTATTTTTTCAGTGACATTTTTATGGAAGTGGATGATTCAGAATAGCAAGTCAGCTTTGTAAAAACCTAGAATCTGAGAGTGTAATGCAGCAAGAAAAGAGTATTTTTTTTTTAAGTTCTTATGTCGATTATGCCACACTTAATGTCACCAAGCTGTTTTTAATTCCATAAAGATGAAATGTATTTCTTCTGAAGCAACCTGGATGCTTTTAAAATGTTGATATAATCTAAACCTCTACATTGATGTAATTGGACCAGAGCAGCACCTGGTAGCTTGTAGTTTCACTTTAGATGCTGATAATGGATGCATGACTATCTTCAAGAAAAGTGCAATGAACAAATGCTTAATTTTTGTGACAAGTATCCTTTTGAATTTTAATGCTAAAGCTTGTGGTACTGGCTGTACAAGTTCTTTACTTCTTTTTGTGAAGTATGTTATGTTAGTGTGTTAGAAGGAGGAATGAACTTTTTATCTATAGGGTAATCTCCGTAGATAAAGATGCAAATACTGGAAGTAGTGTAGTAAATACATAGGTATGTTCAGTACTGCAGGTATTTTTATTAACATCTTCAAATGATGTATTTTTATAAGTGTTTTTAACCACATGTATTGAAAGATCCTAACTGAAAAGCCAAATAGGTTTAGTTCTTTAAAAATTTATTGAGAATAACTGGAAAACCACGATTTATTAAAAATGCCACGCAGCATTAATCTTTGTGGCTGTCCTATTGGAGTAGGAGGAAAAGGTTAATGTTTCCTAATACAAATGCTAATTTCCTTCTAAATCTGCAAACAAGGGGATAAATACCATTTCTTTTCCTTGGTTTTATGTGTAGGTTTTTGTATATCTGCTGACTTCCTTGGTTTCCCTTGTGCAAAGTGGTGCAAAGAGGTAGGATCAAAACCATGATTAGACAATGTGGTTGCTTTGAGGATTTGCAACTTTGAAGGAGTAAAATTTGAATGGTTTTCTTCATGTTGGATGTCTGCTTGTGCTGTAACTCACTATAAAATGCTGATGCAGCTTTATGATTTTTTACTTGCTTCATCGAGAAGATTGTCGTGTTGAGGCAACAAGGTTCATGCAGTCTCAAAGTGAGATGGTCACCCACATATCAGTATTTATTCTGAAACTCCTTCTTACACAAAAATCAGTGTGGAGAATTAAGTACTCTACATTTTTCTCCTGTTCCTTCATACCAGCAGGTACTTTTGCAAAAGGTTTATTACTAAAATGATATTTAAATGGTATTGTGCTCTCAGGGAGCAGAACAAACAAACCTATCTTCAGCTTTGGACTGGATAATCATTTACTGGCAGAGATTTTCATATTAGTTTAAGTACTTGTGAGACTGCTTGCCTTTTCCGAAAGCAAGGCTTCTGAAGGAACCTTTGAAATTTTGTCAATGAGGAAAAATACACAGAAAAGCTATTGTTACTGCAAATTGCTGCATTAGCAGGCGTCTCTCAATCAAATGTGTCTAGCAGCAGTATCTTCTTGAAGTGATGGAAAAGGGACTAACAGTCCCAGTGTGAACTTAACTTGAAACCATACTGTCAACCCCCCCCACCATCCAAAAAACCCCAAAACTATTCATCACCATCAGTTTCTGTTCAGATAGTATCTTGTCCTTTGTCTAATCCATGCAACTTGAAATGTTTATCTAAATATTGTCTTACTTGTAAACGTTAAGACATATATTGAGCTATCTGTAAAGGGCCATGTATTGTATATCTTGCAGATATTATTTTATGTATGAATTAGATTCCAGTTACATGTGGCTTGTTTTAATCACTTGCACTTATAAGAGACTAAAACAGATTTGTGGGGAGTCACTATGAAATAATAGCCCTAAATACTTTGAAGGGATAACCATTCCACATTTAGTTTTATACATTTTAGCTTGCATTCTTATTACAAGATAAAAAAACACCCAACTATTTCATGACTAATATTTGAGGTGCCTTATCTACCTGTTAGTTTGGGCTACACACATTTTTTTTCCCCCCCTGCAGTAAGTCACATGCACTTTGTTAGAGGGTTTCGGATTTGTTTGGATTTTTTTTTTCCTTAAGAACAAATTTAATTTGAATAAAGGTAAGACCACTTTGTGTTCTGTTTGTGTATAAAAGTTTTATAATGGTGAAGTAGGTAAGGTAGAAATGTCAATCCCTATTAGTTTAGCATTTCTGTGAAGATGTTGCATAAGACTGCTTTGTGTAGAGTTGTCCAACATCCTATATCGCTGCTTACATCTGTTTCAAAGAAAGTAGTCATATTCTCTGCTATGAATTGTGTGAATAAATTATTTTATATTGCCTCTGTATCCTTTTCTTGGAATATCATTTGTAGTTTTTAAATGCTCATAGTAAGTTCATGAAAGTGTAGGCTAAATGGATGGCTGAAGCTCTGACTGCAGCACTGGGGTGCACACGGTGGGAACAGACTGTGTGGTGTGTGTCTCTAGTTTGAGGTATGTCGTAGCATACAGCCTAACTGGCTTTGTACCAGGCTTCACGCTGCTTTCTCTCTGTAAATACAAAATAAAACTGGAATGCTGGAAAACAGCAAAGCCTTCACACAAGGGACAATAGAAAAAAATAAATGATCTGCCACTCTTGCTGTAGCATCTCAGCCGTTCTGCAGGTACCAAAAGGGCAAGGGCTCTTCGGGGATGCACAGATGTGTAACCCCGTCTGGAACAAGAGTCTTCCAATGGGAGTTCTTCAGCGTTGTCTTGCAGCCTGGGCCGGAGGGAGGTTTCGGTACCCTGTCGCCGACCCGCAAAGGGAAAGCCTTTAGCGTTGGACGAGTTCGGTTCTCACAGTCACAGCCGCACAACCGGCGGCACGGATCACCGCGAGTAACGACGCTGCCGCCAAGCCCGGTCCCAGGGCCCCGTTCATGCCCATTGGCTGCGGCGGGGGGAGTGGCGCTGTGGGCCTGGGACTGCCGGCTCGGCTCGGCTTGGCTTGGCTCGGCTCGGTTCGGCTCGGATCGGCTCGGCTCGATGCGCGGCGCCGCCATGCTGCTGGGCTCCCGGCGGCTGCTGGGCCACTGGCAGCTGCTGAGAGCCGCCCCCCCAGGCCGCGGCTACCGGGGTGAGGCGGTGGCAGCGGTGGGGTCACCCCCCGACGCGGGCTCCACTGTCTACCAGGTAGGCTAGCCAGGGTCCCCCACCTCCTGCTGGGTCGCAGGCCGCGGATGGGACACTCCGGTGGGGAGCCATGGGCGGGCAGCGGTGTCCACCCCCCGGAACCCGCGGGAGTCCCGGTCTGGTCTTCCCGCTGCTAGGGCGGCCGGGTTGGGAGCTGACGGTGCCGGCCTAGCCCCGGCCTGCAACTCGGCCGCATCCCGCTTCCTCGCCCTCGTGTGGTGAGCCGGCCGCCTGCTGAGGGGAGGCTCCATCCGCCAGACGCAGGCTGCGAGGGGCAGCGGAACTCGGCGGCGAGTGGGCCTCGGGGATAATGCCTCGGTGGCGCCGTGGTGTGGGTGCGGCAGCGGCTTACAGCTGGTGTCACCGCGGCCGTGCCACACACCGTCTGCGGTCAGCCCCGGGGCGCCTCGCACGGCCCGGTTTTACCGCACTGCTCCCGCTGACCCGCGCCTTTAGTGCCTAGGTCTGTATTTAGTTCATGCTGAGCGTTGAGGTGCCACGTAAAAGACCTTGGGTTTATACTGTCGGCTGCCTCATGGATGTTTGACATGTCTTCTTTTTAAATCAGAATGCCAGCAGCAGCAGAAGGAATCATGTTTGGAACAAGAGGAATAGGCGGAATACCAGCTGTCTTCATGAAGAAAACAATACTTGTGTCTGGTGTAAATTGTTTTGGTTTTTATGGGACATTACTAGCACTTAATAACATGGAATGGTTTGGTTTGGAAGGGGCCTTAAAGCTAATTCAGTTTCAACCTGTTGCAACAGCATAGAGCCCACCTTCCACTAGACCAGACTGGTCCAAGCCCCATCCAACCTGGCCTTGAATACTGCCAGGGATGAGGCAGCCACAGCTTCTCTGGGCAACCTGTGCCATGGGCTCACCACCCTCACAGGGAAGAGCTTCTTCCTTATATCTAATCTAAATCTCCCCCTGTCATCTTAAAGCCATTCCCCCTTGTCCTGTCAGTATATGCCGTTGTAAAAAGTCCCTCTCCAGACACCGTGTAGGGCCCCTTTAGGCACTGGAAGCTGCACTAAGGTCTCCCGAGAGCCTCTCCAGGCCAAACAAATCAAGCTCTTTCAGCCGGTTTCCGTAGCAGAGGTGCTCCAGCCCCCTGATCATCTCTGTGGCCTCCTCTGGAGGCTCTCCAACAGCTCCATGTTCCTCTTGTGTTGAGGGCCCTAGAGCTGGATGGAATACTGCAGGGGGGGTCTCACCAGAGCAGAGCAGAGGGAGAATCTCCTCCCTTGACCTGCTGGTCACACTTCTGATGCAACACACCATATCAGGTGCATCGTATTTATATTGTCATCATCAAGTTCAAGAAAAAAATTGGGTTACAGTTTAAGCTGAGAAAAACACAGCTTTGGTGTGGATCAAAACTGGCAGGAGGGCATGCATTTGTTTTCACATTTGTTCCAAGTCAAATATCAACAGGCAAGTGAAGCAACTCTTTCTGACTTAAATGGTGCCTTTGGTTCTGCGTTTGTTTTTGCAGAAACTAAACTTGGGGACAGAAGTTAGGTGACTTAGAAACTTCTGTGGAATTTCAGTACGTGTTTATATATACCCATGTACAAAACTTGTGCATGTGAAGTGTATATATATATATATGTGTGTGTGTGTGTATGTATGTATGTGTGCATATTTGTGTTTAGCATACCAAAACTCCCAATAGTATTTTAATAAATGTGTTTGCTCAGCTAAACTGTCGCTAGGTTTGTGTTTGTGAGTGTGTATCTTTCAATCTCAAAAGCAAGGCTTGATAAAGTAGCTAATGGTGTTAATATTTGGTAGAAATAATTTACAGGGCACTGTAAACACATATGGTGCCTTACAGACACAGAGAACTGAGGTCCCTGCTGTGAGGCACTTCACCATCTGAAACAAAAGTAATACAAGGAATAAAGGTGCAAACACACGAAGGCATAAGGATATGTGTTAAAAGTCTTGTCTTCTTTAGCTAATGTTTGTGGTTTTGGCTGTGAATTCAGCTAGACACCTTTGCCTTCATAATATAAACTGTTTTTCAAACCAGGCAAGTAAAAATGTAATCTAAAAATAAGAGAGTCTGAATTCTGAGAAATCTGTGTAAATATTCCAGGGATGAGATTTTGCAGTAGTTCAGTTACTGCAGTAATTCAGTTACTGCAGGATTAGTCTGTAGGTTTTGCCTCTTGGTTTTTCTTTAACGTTTCTAGAAGCCCTCATGTTAACAGCAGGATTTTACAGAACTTACTGGTGCAAGGGCAAGTTTCCAGAACAACTTGTGTCACTTCACTGGCCTTTTTGTCATTAATTGATGAAAAGCTCACAAATATATGGTAGAACTAGCACGGTTGTTTCTGAGAGGAGCCTTTTCTCTGTGTATATTCAAAACCTACTGTAAGATTCCAGGGCATCTTTTCCTCTGTAAAATATAATGATGCTGTGTTCCAGTTAAAGGCATGAAAGATAAAGCTAGAAATTAAGTGAATTTAAGCAACTGTAATATTTGAATACGGTGGGTTTTTTTATAGATTATCTGAATCGTCCTTTCACAGTGTTTTGTGTAGAGTAGCTAAAGTAGCTACCGTGATTTGTTAATTCAGAAGCTAGTAAACCTGTGACTGCAATTGCTGTTCCCCTTTTAATTTGCTTTACCATTTTTAGCTGGGTTTATTTGGTTTGTTTTTTTCTTTGTTAAAGGTGAGTTTTTAGCTCAGTACTGTGTGCAAAAAGTAAGTGTATTTAGAGAAAACAGGCTGAGTGGACAAGGAGAATCAGGGAAAAGACGTGTAATGCTGGGAAGTGAGCTAGCTGGACAAGCTGAACACATACAGTAGAAGTGGGTGTTGTGATAACTGCAGATTTTTGAAAGTGTGGAATTACAATGGCTGTTTCACAGACTTTTCACAGGCAAAAACAGTTAACTTGTAAACAGTGTCTTTTGCAAAGGATTAAAAGTAGGGTTTGGTTCCTTCAGTGCTGCTCATGGTTGTGTGGCCACAGTAGCTGTAGTCTCTCCTAGGAGCATCAGCGTCAAGTTAACATGACATGTCTTGTTTTATTCTTAGCTTTTGGGATACTGCCACAGTGGCTTGAATGCACGGTGTCTGTGTACGTGTTTTTATTCCTTCCTCCTTTGCACCTTGGTGCCTTTCAGTGACCAGCACAGAGCTGAACAAATTTAACTGTG
Organism: Neopsephotus bourkii; assembly: GCF_033783945.1. Lineage (NCBI taxonomy): Eukaryota > Metazoa > Chordata > Aves > Psittaciformes > Psittacidae > Neopsephotus > Neopsephotus bourkii. Next base: position 441,645 of record NW_026902287.1, read on the forward strand.
ACACCTGTTGCTTTTAGGGGAAATCTTAATTGTGAGTGTTTGAGTCTGAATATAAAGAGTAACCAGATTTTTATTTTTTCTGTCAAAGTAGACTCTAACTAATCTTCTAAATGAGAATTAGATAAGGCAGTATGATTTTTTTTAATGCAGCAGTTACTACGTATATCTGGAGTTTCACTTTTCAGAGAGGTAACATAGCTATTAATGTCTGGGAAAAAAAAAAACAACACAAAAACAAACCAACAGTTTAAGCTTGACTAATACCTTTTAATTTGTAAGAAATGGTAAAGAAATGCTGTAATAAGCACACAGAGCTTCTGATAGAAATTGTGAGCTCAGTACTGGATCAGTCATATTCAACACTAAGAAGAACAGACTTTTCTGTTTTTTAAAAGCTGTATCTCTATGTTCTACCTAAACAAGAATATAAAACATTAACCAAATTCTATTTGGTCTAGGTCGTTCATCTTTTGGTATAAAACACAAAATAAGACATAAAGATGTATAACAAGACATAAATTAGCAGTGCTTAATTTAATCCACATGATGCTTTTTACAAAACTAGATTAAAAAAGCAAACCTGTACTAATTAACAAAACCTGAAAAATAGCACTTCAACTCTATAATGGATAATTCTGGTTTTATTTATTAGATTTGGAACTAGTCTTTTACAACCCTAACATGCTTAGAGTTTTTTAGTATTTTTATTAAATGCTTTGAGGTGCGTGAGGAAAGACAGTACATAGGTAGAAATGTTATTACTTAAAAGACAGTACAGATTTGTTTAATAGTATTTAATAAGGTAAAGCGAAGTTTGGAAGAGAAATAAATCTTGAACCTTCTATGCTTGTTTATTAAAAAGCAATACTGTCATTCTTGATTAAACATAAAATGCTGTTTTGTTCTCCACTTAGGAAAATTATGGACGAATGAAAGCCCTGGTAACCGAACTCCAACAGCAAGCAGAAAAAATCAGATTAGGTAAGTATGGTAGATTTTAGAACTTGTGCTCTAACTACTGGTTTAGTTTAGTCCAAAAACCAGTTTAGTTCTTTGGATTTTTCCCCACTGATAGATGTATCTTCATTGATCACTTCATTCAGATACAGTATACTTGCTGGATTATAGTAGTCATGCTGAAATTTTAGCTATTTTAATCTAGATTTACTGCCTCATGACATCTGAAAATCTTAAAAAGTTTATGTCCAAGCTAATTTGGTTGAAAATTTAGTTGTTGGTTTGTTGAGATTTTTTTTTTTTTTAAAGTAACTCAGGCTAGCTAAGAAAAATGTTCATACCAGTAGCACTTCTTTATTTACCACAATATCAAGTGTTTTATGTTTTTTTGCTTGCCAGTTGAATATCAGAGCAATATCCTAATGCAAGCAAATCCATAAATTACTGAAAGCAGACATAAATAAAAGCAAGGCTGATTTAGTCAAATGGAAGATTAATTTCATTGTCAGAGGCAAAAAGTAAGCAGGAAGGTAGTGAAAGCTGGGTATTTAGAATGGGTTAATTTTTAATCATTAAAATCTTAATGGAATGTATGCTTCCAATGGCAGTAATTTTTGAAAATAGTGTTATTAATGAAAGACTTTTACTGATAAGCACTTCACCTGCTTCCTTGCTTCATCCATTGCTGCCTGCTTTTGTGAGAAATTGGTTTGGCTAATGTGATTCTGTTCAAGTTGCCTGTCAGTCTCTTCATGTGCAAAGGGGATTTTCATAGGATTATAGAGTCATTTAGGCTGGAAAAAACCTTGGAGATCATCGGGTCTAGCAGTTAACCCAGCATTGCCAAGTCCACTAAACCCATGTCCCTAAGCAGAACACCTGCAAGTCTCTTAAATGCCTTGAGGGATGTGACTCAACCACTTCCCTGAGCAGCCTGTTCCTGTGCTTGACAACCCTTTTGGTGAAGAGATTTTTCCAAATATTCAGTGCTTGACAGCCCTTTTGGTGAAGAGATTTTTCCAGATATCCAATCTAAACCTCTCCTGGGGCAATTTGAGGCCATTTCCTCTCATCCTATGTCTTGGAAGAAGACACCAACCCCACCTCACTACAATCTCCTTTCAGGCAGTTGTAGAGAGCAATAAGGTCCCGCCTGATCCTTCTCTTCTCCAGACTAACTCCCCCCACCCCACCCAGTTCCCTCAGCTGTTCTTCATCAGACTTGTGCTCCAGACCTTTCACCAGCTTTGTTGCCCTTCTCTGGAGCCATTCCAACACCTCAATGTCTCTTGTAGTGAGAGGGCCCAGAACTGAACACAGAATTTGAGGTGCAGCCTCACCAGTGCAGTACAGGGGGATGATCACTGCCCTGGCCCTGCTGGCCACACTATTGCTGATACAGGCCAGGATGCTGTTGGCCTTCTTGGCTGCCTGGGCACAAGCTGGCTCATGTTCAGCCATCAGTCAGCACCTCCAGGCCCTTTTCATTGAGCAGCTTTCCAACCACTCTTCCCTACGCCTGTAGTGTTGAACAGGGTTATTGTGGCCCAAGTGCAGGACCCAGCCTTGTTGAGCTTCATACTGCTGGCCGCAGTCCATCAAGCCAGCTTGTCCAGATCCCCTGTCCAGATCCAGATTGGTGTCATCTGCATATTACTGAGTGTGCACTTGATCTCCTCATCCAGATCACTGATACAGATATTCAACAGAACTGGCTCCAGTACTGACCCCTGGGGAGCACCGCTTGTGACCAGCCACCAGCTGGATTTAACTCCATTCACCGCAATACTGTGGGCCCAGCTGTCTGGCCAGTTTTTTTACCCAGCAAAGAGTACATGCATCCGAGCTGTGAGCAGCCAGTTTCTCCTTAGGAATGTTGGGGGAAGTAGTGTCAAAGACTGTACTAAATGCCGGGTAAGCAACACCCAAGGCCTTTCCATCATCCACTAAGCGGGTCACCTTGTCATAGAAAGGCTTGTGTGTGCCTCAGTGGTGTAGCAGGTCACTGATCATTTGCCCTTGGATTAGGGGGGGTTTATTTTGCTCCCCATCCTGGTCTTCCAGCTCAGTGTGCTGAGTACCCAGAGAGCTACAGGTCTTACTGATAAAGGCTGAGGCATTTAGTATCTAAGCCTTTTCCTCATCCTTTGTCACTATGTTTCCACCTGCATTCAGTAGAGGATGGAGACTTTTCTTAGCCCTCCTTCTGCTGATGATGTATTTACAGAAACATCTTTTATAGTTTTTTAGGTCAGGGTCTTTTAAAAGATCTTAACTGTATTTGTGCTGGCAAACAAAAGCATGTCTAATAGTTTGTAAGACTGAAATCTGTTTCATCCTTTTAAGACTGCCTGAATTAAGTATAGTTTACTGTGATTAATGTGGACAATAAAATTAAAATGGTTTATAACTGCTTAATTTTGCTGCCAGAGACTGAACGTGTAGCTTTAATTCTTCTCTTCTTGTTTCCATCATAATGCTGTTTGCTCTTCATATATGGTTTCTTATATAATGCAGTTTCTTTTATGGCTTTGGAGTAAAGCACAGTTAAGATTTTGTGCTTAGTTTTTTTCTTGCTGTGCAGCAAAGCTCCAGGATACCCTGAGGAGATGCTGAAACACTTGGACTACCTCTGTCTTTTACTGGGTATAGAGACTTCAGCAATTCCCTGTGTGGCCCATGAGATAATGATCATGGCCATCTTCACTGCTGTTTTCCTGTTCTTGCCTGTTACATAATAATAGGACAAGAACACGGCCCTCATCTTTCTTCCATCTAGGTAGCTCCACCAGGGTGTTAATACACCATTTTGGGTGACATCAGTTGAGCTTGCTTTGCCCATCATTTAAGTATGAGAGGAATTAGCTACTTACATTGAATACATCTGACGGATAATTGCAAAGCCTTTTTTCTTAGTAATAGCTGTCTTTCAGAGGATGAGCTCTTGCTTGAGGTCTTTGTAAGGAATATGATGAATGCTTCATTCTTTGTTTTCTGTTTCAGTGGATAAGGCTTTTGTGAACCCGTATCCCATTCTACTGAGTAATCCTCAGCTGTGCAACAAGAAGGTGGCCTCTGCCATCACAGAATTTATAGGCTATGGTAAATTACAACAGATGGATTCCTGATAACAAGCACAAGAAGCGACTTGAGATACTTTTAGTTTCTATGACTAACAGCAATCATAGCATATCAGCAGCCACAGTGTAGTTCTTATAGACATTACTGTAAAGGAGAAATTAAAGAAAGGATTTCAAATTAAATGCCTCCAAATATGTTCCATTGCCAGGGGTGCTGCTTCTCAGTCTACAGAATAGACATCAGCTTAGGGTAAAGCAAAGGTCTGGATCTTGGTCAAGAAATATTCAATAGAATGGCTACAAGGCCTGGAGGGCAAGCATTTATGACTAGTTTGTAAAGAGCGGAAATGTATAGAGATACATGAAGTCACAGGATGGAAAATTATTTTCACAGCATCACTGTGGGTGTAAATGGGAAAGGCAAGATAGAGGACAGGAAAAATATTGTAGTTACTATGATGTGGGATGCTAAGAATTCGGATGAAAGTATTAGCTCTGTAGGGGGATATGAGAGGTTGTATCTTAAGAAACTTGTACAGAAGTTCTCAAGATTTAGATTTAGGCTGGATACACAGACCTAATGAACAGGCTCAATCAGAAATAAATTGTGGAGTTTCTGGCATGCCTAACGGGTAGGAAATAATGTGCGTAGTGATCAAGGAAGGAGGTGAGCATAAAGGCTTGAAAGGCAGGCTTAAAAGCTCTGTTTCAGTGATGCTTAGATGACAAAGAAATCTTGAAGTCTCAGGAAAAATGTTATCAAAATAGCACTTTTTTATTTTGGACAGAGGAGACAATTTTAGACTGATGAGGTGGATCAGTGATCTGTCTACATAGAGAGACAATATTTGTATAAGCTGTTGTAAAGAGGCTAAAGTGTGTCAACAAATCTTAGGTATTGAATGACAGAAAGCTCTAGAGAGCAAAATATATGATTTAGGATGACCTCAAGTAAAGGGTTGAAATGAAGCAAAGATACACTTGATATTAAATGCTGTGTGTCTGAGCAATTACAGTTTTGGAGTGATCTAAGAAAATGAATCCAGATTGTGTTGTGTCTTTCATGACTGGAATCAGCATAGCTATTTTGAACCGATTTGGGGGAACAGTAAGTAGTTCTTACTGTTGTGCCTTTGTCTGTGTGTTTGTGGTTTTAGCCCTTTGGTTTGTTGCCAAGCAGTGGGGGAAGGTTTCAGACAGCTGTTTATTAAAAATCAAGACTACTACCAAAAATGAGGGGGAAAATGGAGTAGATTCTGAAAAGTGAGCTTTTTTATCTGTATCTTAAATCTGTTCGAAGTGGAAACCATTATTTATTAAATTTGTTGCTAAGGTCCATACTTCAAAACTGGGAACTCATCGGTACTTCCATTTGAAGTTTTAATATAAGTGGTGATTTATCTGTGTCCTTTGTAAATCTAACAATTTACTATTGTACCACAGGAGGTGGAGAAAAAGCTCGTAAGCTTCACACATCGAGAGGAAAACTGTTACCCAGAGAGAGAATTGACAGGCTTATTGATCCTGGGTAGGTATTTTGTTTTTTAAAAAACATCTTAGTTTCTCTTTTGTGGGTAGATACTCCAATAGACTTGTTTTTTCTTTAGGTTCCATAAACACTGGCAAATTACACAGTGGAGATTTTACAGTGTTCTTCAAAATAGTCACCTCTCTTAAAAAAAATAATCTTGTTTTTAAAAATTTAACCTTTTAAATGAGATTCAGTGACAAATATGGCCAATTGGTTTTTAAAATTGCCTTCTGCTTGTCATCATTCAGGTCTCCATTCTTGGAGTTCTCCCAGTTTGCAGGTTACCAGTTGTATGGTAATGAAGAGGTACCAGCAGGAGGCATTATCACAGGCATTGGACGAGTATCTGGGTGAGAGATACCAGTGATCTATATTATTGATGATACGAAATGGAAGAAGGTATAATTTTGTTCAGTTTCCAGTATTAAGCTATTAGCACTTTTTAGTCTTTCAATTTTGACACAGAAAAAAACATCAATGTTGGTATCTTAATTTATTCAGTCTTAGCTAAAAGAAAGTGATTTTATACGTATTTTTTTTAGTTAGTGTATCACATATTAAAGCGGAACACATACAGAGTTTCCGGTGTCCAATGAAGGAAAGAGATTAGTGTATCACTAAATACCTACAGCAATTTAAAAAAAAAATAGGGCGGTATCTGAGGCTTAGAATTAATTTTACTTACTAAAGATACCTCCAAAACAGATGTTGAAATTAAATACGATGCTATAGAGCTTTATTTTAGGGAGTTAAGGGACTGTGAAACAGGACATCATAGTGCTGAGACTACAGTTACAGTGTTCATTTGATGGAGTAGAGGTGAGGAGGACTCTGAGCATCAGGAATTTGAGAGTCCATGGCATGTTGCAGATCTTAACCAACAGACATACTTACTCATTAGAAATATTTTTCTCTCTCATAAGGTTGTTTTATTTTTAGGGTGGAATGCTTGATTGTTGCTAATGATGCTACTGTCAAAGGTGGTACTTATTATCCCATCACTGTTAAGAAACATTTACGAGCTCAAGAAATTGCAATGCAAAACTATCTCCCTTGCCTGTATTTGGGTAAGTTCCAAGATGTGTCCCATATCTGACAAACCAGGTATATATTTTAGACACACATACTCAAATGTATTTTTACCAGTACTGTGTGACCTCTGTGGATTGGTGGCAAGTCTTAACTGGAGGGTACCCATAGCTTCTCAGCACTCTGTTCTGCACTGCTGTAAGGCTGGGTTCATAAGGGACAAACGCAACTATGCCACTGTATCACTTACTCCTTTCCCTTCTGTTGTGCAATCAAGAGGGAGTGTTTCATTGACATGTAATTTTCATGCCATTTGAACTGCCTTTTCCCTCTGTCTTAGCTTCCTAGATGTTAATTCTGATGCAGACACCTGATGTTACTGACGTGAGCATTTTCTTTTGTGTTAAGGGATGGCCATTTCACAACATTGGTTTGTTGGCCAGTTTGGAGCTTGTCTTGATGTTGATTTGGGAGAGTGGTTCTGCAACGGCAGTGCTAGGAATGAAAATCATGCTTCACGACAAAGCTGAATGTAGGGCATTAATGGCTGCAGTCATGAAACATGAGACTGTGCATGTGGGCTGCTGCTCATAGGTGAAAATTTATTGCCAGGAGCCAGAGTTCTCATAGATGCTTGGCCTCCCTCTGCATTTCCTTCTGGTCTTCTGGCCTTTTTCAGAGTCTTACAACATGATGTAATTCCCTTATTTGGGGGTGGAGTGGTAGCTGCAGCTGGGGACCTGTAAGCCAGAGGCAAGGACACATAATAAAAGAAGGTTTCTCGAGATAGTGTAAGATCTTTGGTATGTCTGAATAATCAAGGCATCAAAATACACATGATATGCTTCCTGAGCTCAAGTGTTGCCCTTTCTGGAACTTGTGAGAGAATTGCAAGAGAATAATTGAATTAAAGTTGTACACTGAAAATGTTCTAAGTGTTTTGCAGTAAGATGGGTTTAGAAGGTTATATAGGGAGGTATGATTGTATCTCTTAGCATACTTGAATTTATTTGGCATTAGAATGGATGTTATTTGTGTGTATTGACATTACTATTTTTCTTTTTTCTTTTTGTCCAAAATACTCTAATATACCTAGATTCATAGCAATTGCTGTGTATTTTGAAACATGCAGATACTTTATTAAAAACTTAGATAACGCTGTTCAAAGACATGTTAATATATTTTCATTTGCTGTAGTTGATTCAGGAGGAGCAAATTTACCGCGGCAAGCTGAAGTATTTCCAGATCGAGATCATTTTGGCCGTATTTTCTATAATCAAGCAGTCATGTCCTCACGTGGAATCCCACAGGTAATTTGATTTTATTTCAGAATGAAATGTACTAATTAGTTTTTATGCCTGCTGCCTTTATCTGGTTTCATGCTTTGTTTTAGACAGCACTGTGTTTTGCTGACCTAATGTCTCAGTCTGGAGACTGGAGGCACTGTAAACACAGTAAAGGTCCACAAGAAGTCATTTATAGTTTTGAAGAAACGATCTTCTTTCTTTGCATTAGTGTTAATGACATGACCTACCTGCTTCTGTCTTGGAGTGGGAGGGGAAAAAGACTTGACAACATGATAGGTAGGGCCATATGAAGAAGCATTAGGGAATCTCTTGCAACAGTTATCATCCTGCATCAACACTGTAAAGGTGAGGACCCCTTTGATGATGGCTAGTAAGTGAGACATACATTCTACTGATAGGGGTATGCATATACTTATATATCCATTTTATATACTGATGTGCTGTAGGATAAAACTGCCCTAAGAATGAGGTTATTTTCTAATGTATTAACAATGCATAGAATTAGTGTTAGTCACAGTTCCTGGATTTATAAGTGGTTTTGTGTCATGGGTGTTTCAGGAGTGCGTTGGGGTCAGTTCTTTGACGCAGATAGAGTGCTAGGGGAAGTGTGCTTCTGAATCTATTAGTCATGAAGAATGTAGACCTTTTGAGGATGTGTAATGGCAGCTTTGTCTGCAGTGAAAGTGGAGGGCAGAGTATAAGGTCCTGATGGAGGTGAGGAAGGCAGGTAGCAGGATGAAGACACTCGACTTCAGGAGAGTAGTCTTGGGCTTGTTAAGGGAATTGTCAGCAGGGACCTGAGAGGGGCTGCCAGGAAGGGTGGAGGAAACTTGTCTTTGAAGATAACCTCCTATGAATAAAGAAAACACTTCAGGAAAGCAGTCAGGTCATTCATACAGAGTTGTCTAGTCAGTCAGCTCCCAGCCTCTTTATGTGGTTGCATTGCCCTCATATTTACCAGCCTTGTACTCCCCCTTGCAGGCTAAAGAGTTCAAGCTTACTCAGTTGTTACTCCTACAGAAAGTGTTCAATACCTATGACAGTCTTAGTTTACCTTTTCTCAGGTCTCGTTATATCTTTTTTGAGATGAAGGAGTCAGACTGCACTGCTCAATGTGTCAACTAATGATGGGTATATATAAAATAGCATAATGATATGTTTATTCTTTTAATTCCATTGCCAGTAGTTCCTAACATTTGTGACATTTTTTTGACTGCTGAGCAGTGAGCTGGTGATTTCCCTGAATTATCTTAATTTCAAGTGCCTGCTCATAGGTGTAGGTGTTAAATCAATGCTTATCACTTTATATTGGCTGGATGAAAGAAGGTGAAGGAAATTTTCAGGATATTGCATTTGAGAAGAGAAAATGGTTTAGAACATTAGGCTTAGAAGTAGGTGGCGGAAGCTCAGGGAGAGTAAAAGTTTAGCTAACTTGCTGTTTTATTTGAGTGCTATCATGGAAATGTTTCCACTTCCATGACATACTTGACTTTTGGAATCATCACTAATGTAAAGTGGAAGCAGGACTTTATTTTCTTCATTCTTACCAACGTGTCATTGAGAGGCATAGCTGGGCTGGGACCATTTTGATTTATTCTCTGTGAGAAGCTGTGCTTGTTTGAATCTCCTTCCAAAGGAGGAAGTAGAAGCTAGTATTTCCTTTCAGTGTGTAAGCAGATCTTCAGGACCTTCTAGAAATGTCTGGCCCTAAAGTGATGCTGGTGTTTTCCTGAATATCATTAAACAACTTTAGTGTAGAGTTCCTTATAAAGTTGAATTTATTTTATTTTGATTACCATATAGTGTTTTATTAGAAGTAGCATTGTACTTCTGTACAATAAAAGCTTAGTGTAGGAAAGATTTGGCTTTTAATAAACCACATTTCTTTTATGGTATGATAAGGTAACTTTCTTAAAATATTCATGGAAGACTGGGAAAATGTTTTATGGAAGTGCTTCCTTCACTGAAAAGATGTAATACAGGTGTATTTTGTTTGGGAGATGTTTCTATCCTTTGTCTCATTTCAGAAAGGCATTAACAAAATTCGTAAATCTGATATTGATTGTGTGCCAACAGACTGTGTAGCTAGGGTCACCTTCCCTGTCTGGGAGGATGTTTCATTTGGAAATGGTGTTAGGAAATATGCTCCTTCTGATTTCCATTTTGGTTAATTCTTCTGACACGGGGTGGTGGATGTTTTTAGTTTTCTATCTGCCATTCTGTGTTTTGTCCTGCCTGAAGGGTTCATCGTCCCTTCTCAATATTGCTTTTGAAGTCCTTGTTTGGGGTTTTTTGTTGTTTTGTTGGGAGGGGGTTTCTTATTTTTTCCCCGTTGCCTATGGTGCTTTTAATTTTCCCTTCCACTTTTACCTGTGACTAATATATTATACTCCTGCTGCAGCTTTAAATTGCATTGATGTCTGTGTGGCTGTGAATCAGAAAGCTGTGATTAGCTTCTCATTAGCTGCTTCCTAAGCAATCTCACACACATATGCTTCATGGATACAATGGGGAGCTGATCAGTGGGTATGAAATACTGTGTGTGCATTCAGAACTGTTGATTCTTATTGCGGTTCTCAGTAATTTCCTGTGCAGTAATTCAGGGAAGTCAGGAAGTAGAGCATTAGTTGGGAATTCAAGGTTGTGCTGTTTGACAGGTAGATTTGGGTTTTTTTTTTTCAGTATATACATATTCTAATTTATATATTAGAAAAAGTGACACTTAAAGTTTAAATGCAGGCACAATTTTCAGCATGAACATGGTAAAATTAAGAGTAGGAAAAAACCCAAATCCTGGGGAAAAAATAAAATCAACTTTTTCCCCAAGTTTGTCCATTTTCTAGGGGCTTATGTTACTCATATTTACTAGGAGGTACTTATTAAATGCACAACACAAATACTGCAGATTAATCACATGACTCTGAGTATAGCTTAAGATACTGAAAAAGCTGTTCAGTTTGGTCATAGCAGGTTGGCATAGTTCATCTACTCCTTTAGATACAGGTAATGTGATTCGGAAGATTTATTTCTGAGTGTATTTCTTTCTTTTAAGAGCAAACATTAAGTTATTTAACACAGAACACTGTTAGATGTCACTTTAGAAATATTTCAAAGTCAACATAAAATCACATTATTTAGGGAGAGAGTTGTAGTTGTGGTTGTGCAAGAAAGCATTTCTTATTGTCTGCCTTTTCCATACGAGTATTCAATTTCTTCCACTTTACAAGGTGTTTTGAAGGCTCCTCTTTGGAGGAGCTCCCCTGAAGGTGACGTTAAGTGAGAAACTTCATTTTCATGATCATATACACTGCTGAGATTTTCACCATATCTGGTGTCAAGTCACTTTTTCAAAATGTCACCAAAATGTTACTGGTAGAAAATGTTCATTGGCTAGATGTTCATCTCAAAATTAGGAAAAAGAATAAAGCTGAGATTATTCACGCTAAAGCCCATAACGAGATACTCAACACACCTTGAAAGGGCAGAGTTAATTAGTTTATCCGTTGAAAACTGAAGTTACATACCAGTAGATGTGTGAGTTATTTTCTTCAAAGGATGTTAACGTTGGTGAAATTAGGCCAGTAAGCAGCAACTGAAACTCTGACTCTGACTTAAGCATAAATACGAGGAGCAACCTTTAGATTTCAGCCTTTACATTTCAACCTTTTACCATTCATCGGTAAAAACAAGTTTCATGGCAGAACAAGTTTCATGGTAGTTTCATGTGCGTCTTCAAGCATTTCATGTATGTAGTTCAGGGTACTCACATATGAATTTTCCTGCAGGGCAGACTGAAAATCATAGTTTAAGAGACTGCTGAAAACAAGAAAGATTCCCTATTTTTTAAGAAAAGTTTAAATAAAAAGTTTGCTGTGTCAGGCAGAAATAATCTTGCAGTGCTGACCCAGAAACTGTATTAAGATCGGCACGATATATAATAGTATCATGTGCATTTGCTGTTTTTTAGGGTTGGACAATTCGTTAACTTGCATTTTTTGTTTTCCCAATAGATAGCTGTAGTAATGGGATCCTGTACAGCAGGAGGAGCATATGTACCTGCAATGGCTGATGAAAGTATTATTGTTGGCAAACAGGGAACAATATTCCTGGGAGGGCCACCGCTGGTAAGGATACTGAAGTTGTAACATAACCCCCCCAAAAACTGCACTGCAAACAGTAGTACAGCTTAAACTATTGAGACCTTTCTTAGTGAGGTATTTCCAGATATTTTGGAATACAAGATTGATTTGCATTTTTTTAAATTTATCTGAATGTTTATGTACTTAATTAAATCTCTTCTGTCTATTAGGCTTGTATACATAAATCAGACTTTGTTAAGGTGTTTTTATAGTACTGCCTTTAGATTGCCGCGCACATTTTGAATTACCAAAATGCTTCCTGTATTCCATTATGTACTCTCTAGGTTTGATGTGAAATAAATCAAAATTACAAGCATGTATATTGTATCTGAGTCAGGAACAGAGAACTTCAGAAGCAGGATTGATCTGCTGTATTTTATGTGAGTTTACAGACAAAGGAGGTGCACATATGATGGAGTTTGTCATAATTTCCTTGCTTCCTTGGTAAATAAATTGTTTCTAAGGAAACTGACCTGACAAGCTCTTATGAATCGAAACGTGCTTTATTATGAAACTTACAGTGAAATTTATGTCTGTTCAAAATATTGCAGGATAAAACAGCTTTAAAATTACGGTAGCTTGACTCCAACAGCAAAGGAAGTCTTGAGTACAGGTTTTGGTTGGTTTTTTTAACAGCTATACCAGTAGAGCTGGTGTAGTGTAGTGTAGGCTGAATTTTATATGATACGAACAGTAACCTTTGCTGCCAAAGATTGTTTTACCCAACACATGCTTTGTGAGAAGAAAGGAATTTCCAGTAGTAAATACTGTGTTACTGCTAGACCTAACAGGTAAGGGAGCACCCAGCACAACTAATCTAGTCTGAATGAAGTCTGACTGAATAAACTTGCTTTTATTAAATAGTCAAATATTTGTCTCATTGAACAAACTGGTCTGAGGCAGGACTTTGGCTCTGTTATAGACTTTTGGGAGCTTTTAGGGGTGCTTCCTGTGGCAAATCAAACATCTCTCAAAAGTCTTTCCATCTTGAGCAGGGCTAAATGGAGAAATAGCTTGGTAACAGCATCGTTAATGAAGATAATGCTTCACTCAATTCCCCCAGTAACAGAAGAGGCAAAGTCTGCTGGAAGTCACTTCTTTCCACCACTTAAGATAGTGGGAAGATGTATCAGGTCTGTGGGAAGGCAACCACTGATGGATTTTTTTGTTGACCAGTTCCTAAGGCATGGTTGTGGTAATTTCCTTGTAACCATGAAGAACTGACCCTGTGGCATCCTTTAGCATTTACTTTTATAGCACTGCTCAAATTTTTATGGTATGTTTTTGCATTTAATTCTTTTCCTTTACTTCAGCTGTTTCTTTTCCCACTGGCTCATCTGGATGCTAAAATGTCATCTCGATGCTAAAAGTGAATTTAGTATATTATACCATTTTTTCTTTCCAAAGTTTAATGCATAGGTGGATTTTAAACTCTTGTGCAGCTTAAAAAAACCCAAAACCAACTTGTCACTTATGCAGACATAGTTTACTGTGGCTGGTAAATGGTAATTACTGTTCCAAAACAGAATTAAATTCAGAATAAAGCTGACATACAGAAAGGAGCAGCAGGGGACACACACCTCTATCTACAAAAATACTTTGTTGCCTACCACAATAAAATAAGGTGTTTAGCTTGAAGTATTTCATTATTTCAGTGGAGGCTTTCCAAGTTGACAAGAACAGCAAAGTAATCGGCAAAAGCAGATGAATAGTTAATACCAACAGTGTGATTTAACACTAATTTATTTACTGCATATTACAATTTAGAATTCTAGAATTTCTTTGTCTGTTGGAATTTCTTTGGCAGCAGTTATTTCAAACATCCTATCTAGGTCTCTGTTCTTTTCTATATTGTATTGGTCTCTTTCAGCTTGTGGTTACAAGTAAACAAAGATAAATCCTCCCTCAAAATTAAGCAGTTTTCACTGTAATTTAGATATTAGGAATTTTTTGTTGAAGGTGGCATAAATATGAATGAAGATACTAGTTGAGAATAGAATAATTGAGTGAGTAACATTGAGTGATTCATACATATTTTTGTTGAGATAAGGAAATAAGTACAATGAAAGAAATTAACTTTTACATCAGACTTAGTAGCTTGGTTACTGTGTTACAAATAACTGCCCTGGTAGCAGGAAGGCCGGAGTCCTTTCTGGGCCCTGCACAGTTCATTGGCTTAGAGACAGTGGTGTTTAAAATGGTAGTACTGCCTCTGGGGCTTGCCCAGATTCGGAGTAATTTATTGCAGAAGCTCAGTAAACCGACCAAATTCAGTTCTTCTGACATGGCATTTCCATGGGCAAGAGTGCTGGGGAGTGCTGTGCACTTGATTCTGCTTAGAGCTATGTTAGAACTGAAAAGGTTCATCAGACCTTCCAGGACCCCTTAGCTGCACTGAATAATGTGTCCTGGAGAACCTCCTTAAAGCTGGTTCTTTCCAAGCTCCAGCATTAAGCAGGTTGAAAAAAAAACAGACAGCCAGTACCCAGTACTGCCCAGGAAGCTGAACAAAGGGAACCAGACTCTGCTGTTTTAAGAAAATTATAATCATTTAACATGACAAGGGTATTTAGCTCATACATGCTATCACTGGGATGTGGCACAGGACATTTTTGCCAGGGTAAGCAGCTGAAATAGGTGGCCTGAGTCAGTTCTCAAAGGGAGGACTTGGCTAGGCAAGCCAGTGAGTGCAAGGCTGTTGTGAAGTTAGAAAGGACGAGAATTTTTCACCACTTCCAGGGGAAGATTTCACAACTATCCTCCAATTTAATTTGTTCCTTAGCAACCTGTAGATGTAATGATCCTTATCTTTGTGCGTATAGATCAAACTTTAATATCACTACCTGTCAGCTTTTCTGTTTGGTAGAGGTTTTCATATTCTCACTGAAAATATTTTGCTCGCCCTTGTGTAAGCATCAAAATTACTTCAGATTCCCTCAGAAACTTCCATTCCATGTTGTAGCAGATACTGTAGCCATTACTGTGTATGCCCTGTTCCCCAAAATGTCTCTCCTATATGGAGAATATTGGATTGAATTTTTATCACTTACCTACCTAAACCAAAACATCCTAAGGAAGCAAAAGAAATTCCCTGATGTTAGTTATAATTAGTCTTGGGATGTGTATGCTAAAAGAAAAAGTGAATCATAGGTACAGTCTAAAATGCAAGTTTCCTTGGCTTTTCTTTTAGAAAAGTGAGGAGTAATGACTTCATGAACAGATAGATCTCAGTGGTGTCACAGTAATAGTAATATATAGGGCCATTCTTCTCTACACCCCAAGTTGAGGAATCTGTATCCTCACCCTTGTCTTGGTAGCTCAGGATGCTGTGTTGATGTGTAGGCTTCTCCCTTCCATTCCAGAAGCTTCTGAGTCTCTATTCCCCAGATAAAATTCGCTACTGTCTGTGCTCAGCAGTGAAGGAAAGTCTGGGAAGAAGGGATAAGTTTGTCAAATTCTTGTATGTTTATGTGCTGGGGACTCTTGTACATGTTAGCCTGATCTATTGTGGGAAATGGACACTTTATCTAAAGTTTGTGTTCATTTTTCCTGATGACTACTAGCTGAAGTAGCTTAAATGGGGGTTCCTTTAAAAATGCTCACATATTTTATCAAGACTGTATTTGCAGTCTGTTAAATTAACTTTAAGAAAGTTTGTATTATTTAAACTAGTTTGTAGAATGCTGTATTGCACTGCAGTACCTGGGAAGGTGATGGAGCAAGTAATCCTGGAAGCTATTTCCAAAACCACTGTAGCCAAAGAGTCGAGTGTGAGTAGTCAGCAGTTATTATAAGGAAATCAGGCCTGACCAGACTGATAGTCGTTTATGCTGAGGTGACTGGCTGAGTGGAATCAGAGAAAGCAGTGGATGTTGTCTGTAACGACGTTGATAAATCTTTCAACACTGTCTTCTGTAACATTCTCAACAAACTGTTAAAGTATGAACTAGGTAAATGGGCAGTGACATGGTCTGAGAACTGGCTGAAATGGCTGGGATCAAGCTGCAGGTCAGTGGTATACCCCAGAGGTCATTACTGAGACCAGTACTGTTTAAAACATCTTCATTGATGACTGAGACAACAGTACAAAGTTCACCATCAGAAAATTTGCAGATGCTAAAACCTATGAGGAGTGGTTAAAAGGATAGATGATTGTGCTGCCTTTCAGAGTAACCTCAGCTGGCTAGAGAAAGGGGCTGAATGGAACCTTTTGAAGTTAAACACATCAGGCAGATATTCCTTGGAAGGAATAATCCTGGGTACCATAACAGGCTGGGGACCAGCCAGTTGGGAAGTTGCCTATCGGGAAATGCACTGTAGGTCCCAGTGGACACCAATTTGAACATGAGTCAGCAATGTGCCCTTGCAGCAAAGGCAGCCAGCAATATTCTGCACATGAAGTACAGAGAGTGTTTTCAGCAGGTAAAGGGTAGTTATCCTTCCCATCTGCTCAGCACTGGTAAGACATTTGCGGTGCCAGGTCCAACTCTGGGCTCTCCAAACCAAGAAAGACATGGACATACTTGAGTGAGTCAGTGAAGGTCCTGAAGATAATGGAATGACTAAAGCTTCTGTTGTATGACGAGAGGCTGAGAGAGCTGAGACTCCTCAGTCTGTTGAAGAGATGGCTCAGGGGGAGTCTGTCTGTGTGTGTGAATACCTAGCAGGGGGGAGTAAAGATAGCAGAGCCTGACTTCCCATTGGTGTCCAGTGACAGGCAGGTCAGGAGGCTACAGGTCACAAATTGAAATGTAGGAAATTCTGTTTTGATGTAAGAAAAAACTTATATACTGCAAGGGTGGTCATGCTGAACCAAGTTACCCAGAGAGGTTATGAAGCCTCCATCCCTAAAGATACTAAAAGTCAACTGTGCATGATCATGAGCAGCCTCTTCTTGTTGACCCTGCTTTGAGCAGGGGACTTAAACTAGACAGTCTCCCAGGGTGGGTGACAGGCTTCACAACCCTGATTCTGTGATTTGGATAAGGAAAACTTCAGTTCTGTGGAAGATGAAAAAGTCATTTTTGTAGAGTTTCTTAAAATAAATGTCTAAATTTTGGTACTAATAGAAATTAGTGCTCTATTCAGATTTGTTCAAAGTTTTGCAGTAGTCACAGAAACACAATGTTATAACTGCATACTGTTTCAGATGCATTGAAAGGGATGTATATTTAATAGAGTCATAGAATAGAATCACAGAATCATGTTGGACTACACCTTCAAGATCATCAAGTTAACTACAAACCGAGCACTGCCAAGTCTACCACTAAGCCATGTGTGCCGTCTTAAAACACCTCCAGGGTTGGTGACTCAACCACTTCTCTGGGGAGCCTGTTCCAGTGCTTGAAAACCCTTTTGGTGAAGAGATTTTTCCTTATTTCTCATAAAAGTATGTTCTCCTCTTTGTTGTTTGATGAAGACTCAACCTAATTGTGTCTCTTTTCGTTAATTCGTATCAGAATGTCACACCTGTACATTACATGTGTAGCCATTCAAATTTAAAAGCCAAGAAGAAATATCTATACTTAATTTTACAAACTTGACAGTTTGGAAGTGTGTGTATGTATATATAACTTTAGTGTACTTCAGTTTTAGGCTGGAAACTTGGGAACTGAAATATGTTTTGGAAATTATTATAGTTTTCTCTTCTCTTGTCTCTTACACTACCTCTGTACTCTGTGCGATGAATAATGGCTTCACCAGCTTACAAGGAATTCTTTTCAAGCATTTACGTTTGTGTGGAAATGCATCAAGAGCTGCTTTTTTTTTTAAACACGCAGTAAATGATACTGCTTTGTTTTAGGAAGGAGTTCACTCACTCTTAAATTACCCTGTCAGGTCTGATATTTGACACATGTAGGATTTAGATTGTGCATTCCAGGTATTTTTATGGAATCATCATACTTGATCTGAACAATTTTATGCCACTAATATGCTTTTTAAAGGAAAATTATTCTTACTACATTGTTTTGTGTTTAATGGAAGATTGAGAAAATAAAAGCTGCTAATGCTTGATTTATGGTTAACACATAAGTAAGTTAAAATTCACAGAAGAGTTTGTGTAGAAAAAGCAGTCAAAGAATACTAAGTTTCAACTGAGGTATTGCTTGTTTGAAACAGTGCAGGAAAGGATCGCATTTGAAGTTGTTCGTTAAGCGCTAAATAAATTTTGTGAAAATGAAAGTTCAAAGATCTTTTTTTTATTGCTTTAACTAAGCCAGTATAAATATTAATTCAAGACAGGTGTAGGCTCTAAAGCTCATTTTCCTTTTCTTGTGGTAGGTTAAAGCAGCAACGGGTGAAGAGGTATCAGCAGAGGATCTTGGAGGGGCAGATCTTCACTGCAGGTCTAAACAAATATTTTCCTAGAGTTAATTTCTCCCATCCTTCCGACCTTAGTAGGGTTGGGTTTTGTTTTGTTTTGTTTTATTTTATTTTAATCTTCTAAAAACTGTATTTAGATTTGAAAATTAAGATTTCCTGTGTGCTTATCTGGTACTGATAAATTATTTTATTATAAGAGTAGCACAGTTACCTTATGTTACTCTAGTTAGGATCTTGTTGCCTTCATTTACTACTTTAAAATACCTGCATGTCTAATATACTGCAGAATCACACATAATATGGTAAACTTTTCTGTACTGTTTAATACTGAGTGTTAGAAAGATAATACACGTGGAGAAAGATTAATGCATTTTGCAGATTGTATCTTTCTTACTGTCAATTAGAACTTTACTACAAACAAGATCAAAATAGTCTGTATTTTTTTGTAAAAGAATACTTATCAAAATGAAGAATTCTGTGTGATTTCTAGTTATAAAATGAAAAGAATATTAAATAAAGTTAGGTATTACTGTACAAAAAATGCCGAATTTCTACTTCACTGAAGTGAACAAAGGATTCTTTTTTGGGGAAGTTTATACATTTTTGTTAACACATTTTCTTTATAATTTAAAATCAGTTTTAATATCCATTTTTACTGTGTTTGTCATCTTTTATATTGTCATTTAGATTTTTTTTGCTACTTAAAGTTGCTATTTTACATCATGTCTGATAACTTGAATGTGCTGTTCCAAAGAAAATTTCAGGCGTGGGTTTTATTTTGAAAGTAATTTCATATCAAAACATGGAGAGCTGTATTGTAGAATCTATATTTTAAAGATAAATATAAAACTTTATGAGTCTTTAAAGTTTTTAAGCCTCAGATTTTCACTGTCAGATGATTATTTTTTATAAGTCTTCCTATTGCTGTTGTTATTTACATACAGAAAATCTGGTGTAACAGATCACTATGCTTTGGATGACAGTCATGCACTTCATCTAGCAAGGAAAGCTGTCAGAAATTTAAATCTCCAAAAGAAAGTAGACGTAAGTGTATAGGGTCTGAAACACTGCATTGTGGTTTTTTTGCCTGATTTATTCAACACTTTTTTGTCTCTGACTATAGACACTTTAAAAATGGGAGGTGTGGTTCTTGTCCTTAAAGATCTCTCTAGTATTTGGTTCTGTATTATTGCCAGTAGAATCACTGGGATTACATGCAAGAGTGAAGTGCTTAAGAATCACAGCATTGTGCTTGCAGGATGCTTAATTTAATTTTAAGCCCACATGATCATTCCTATGGACTTAAATACCTGCTGAAGCATCTTTTTTGAATAATATTTTCTATGACTATTAAAGGTATAAAACTGAGGGAATAGACCTAAATCATGTAACTGTATTTTATTGATTTAAAAATTCCTTGTAGAAAATAGGGTGAATAGGGTATGGGGGAGAAATTGCCTTAGTGTAATTTGTCAGGAGATGTGAAAGGATGAGTTGAAGGTTAAACCTCAGCACCTGAAGGAAGGCAAGATATTGTATTCAGTTGCATGGCAAATATCTATCAGGTTTTTAGGATACTACCTGCCTAATAGGGTACAGGGAGTAAGTAAGCAAATGGAGGACATGCTTAATTTTTTATAACATGGAAGAAGTGGAGCACGTACGGAGGTATACACAGGAGCAGAAACAAAGGTAACAGTAAGTGAGAAGACATCAGGCTTTAGTTTAAGAAACTTGATCTTTTTGCAAAATGAGGACAAGGCAGTGCAGGCATTTTGATGTGGTTGGTGAAGAGAAGACTGCTCAAAGCTGTTGGCAAAGTAATTCTTATTTGGGTTCTTTTAAGCCATAATGTGGACTAACAATTCCTTTGTTGTGTAAATTGTTTTGTTAAATTGCTACAGGTGACTATAGAACCATCAGAAGAGCCTTTATTTCCTGCTGATGAAATATATGGAATAGTTGGCGACCAGCTAAAAAGAAACTTTGATGTCAAAGAGGTAAGAATATAAATGCAAGATCCACATGCTCATACATGCATACACTCATTTTTCTTGCAGGAAATCACTCTTTGTATCATCATGTACAGAAATCTGATTTGGGGTACTTTTTTGGTTGTTTGTTTCATTGGTTGGTTTTGGTTTGGGTTTTGTGTCTTTGGGTTGTTTTTGTTTTTTTTTTTTTTTTTTTTGTTGTTGTTGTTTGTTTGTTTGTTGTTGTTGTTTTTTTTCCCATCAGATCCATTGCAATGGCAATGACATGTTGAAAATATAAGGCTTTTTTTGATTATACTTTTTAAGAAGGATGAACACGGATGAAAGATTGTTTACATTCTGAAAAAGCTGCTAGAAAATAGGGAATTTAGCCTTCTCAATACATTATACAGACCTGCTGAGTGATACGGTAGCTTTCTTTTGCTGTTAATCCTGTGAAAGTAAAGACCAAATATTTAAAGATTTATGGAGTGTAAGGAAGACAAACAATTCGGTCCTCCCCTAACCACATATGGAGACTATTGGACACTGCTGCAGGTGTAGTGTAATTATTTGCCTGAGTACCTTCATCTGAGACCATATATTTTCTCATGTTTTGCATAGCTCCCATATTTGGAGCCTTTTTCACTACCAACCAAGTAATTGTTTTAGGAAATGTCTTAGTATGTACCTTTCTTAAAATATTTCGTCAGAAATTACTAGGATTTGCTTTGCATTAAGGTAAAGAAAAGTAAACACTTTTATTGAGTCTAACACTAAACTCTCAAAAGTTGTAATAGCTTGCTATCAATGGATCTATATTTATATGAAATGGCTGCTTTGCCTCTCAGAGGAACCTCAGAACAGATCATTATTTTTGTATGTCACAAATTTAAGAAAAGCTGAAAATACACTTTTCTCTAAGAAAGTGGCTTATGGCTGTGTATTTTTTTCTCTTTATAGATGTCAGTCTATTGATGAACGTTCATTATAAGCAGAGGTAGCATTTTCCTTTAAAATTTAACTAATACGGAAACTTTGTTTCTGTATAATTTAAATTGTTCTTTTAGAATATTCTGAATTTTTAAATTCCATTTTTTATGATAATGTAGATAAGTCACACTTTAAAAAGTAAATGGGCTTTGCCTGCCATCCAAGACTATTTATATGGTTGGCTGTTTGATGTTCTTTAAACGCAAAGCATTTATTTTAAGTTCTATGTTAGCATGGTTGTTCCATCTAAACAAATTAAAAACTATGAAGGATTTTGAATTTAATTTTCTTTTTCTACTTTTTCTTAAGGTCATTGCGAGAATTGTAGATGGAAGTAAATTTGATGAATTCAAAGCCTTGTATGGGGATACTTTAATTGCAGGTATTTAGACATATATTATAATTATTCTGTATATGTTCCCACTGGTTTTGCAGTTGGATTCATTCTCTTTGGCTCACACATTGATAATAACATTTTTCTTTTCTTCAAAAGAATAGTATTTTCTGTTACCAAGAGAAATACTTAACTTTATACACTATGATAAGTATATTTGAAAACTTGTAAATGTATCTTTCTCCTTCAGGATTTGCAAGAATATTTGGTTATCCAGTAGGAATTATTGGAAACAATGGAGTTCTTTTCTCAGAGTCAGCAAAAAAGGTAAATAAATAGACTACTAGCTTCTTTGCCACTGAGGAATGAAACTTAAGGTGTACAGCTTAGAATCATAGAATAGTTAGGGTTAAAAAGGACCTTAAGATCATCAAGTTCCAACCCCCCTGCCGTGGGCAGGGACACCTCACACTAAACCATATCACCCAAGCCTCTGTTCAGCCCGGCATTGAGCACTGCCAGGGATGGAGCATTCACAACTTCCCTGGGGGCAACCCATTCCAGTGCCTCACCACCCTTACAGTGAAGAACTTCTTCCTTATATATCCAATCTAAGCTTCCTCTGTTTAAGTTTTAACCCATTACCCCTTGTCCTATCACTACCGTCCCTAATGAAGAGTCCCTCCCCAGCATCCCTATAGGCTCCCTTCAGACACTGGAAGGCTGCTATGAGGTCTCCACGCAGCCTTCTCTTCTCCAGGCTGAACAGCCCCAACTTTCTCAGCCGATCTTCATATGGGAGGTGCTCCAGTCCCCTGATCATCCTCGTGGCCCTCCTCTGGACTTGTTCCAACAGTTCCATGTCCTTTTTATGTTGAGGACACCAGAACTGCACACAATACTCCAAGTGAGGTCTCACGAGAGCAGAGTAGAGGGGCAGGATCACCTCCTTTGACCTGCTGGTCATGCTCCTTTTGATGCAGCCAGGATACGGTTGGCTTTCTGGGCTGTGAGTGCACACTGAAGCCAGCTCATGTTCATTTTCTCATTGACCAACACCCCCAGGTTCCAGGGCTGCTCTGAATCTCTTCTCTGCCCAACCTGTAGCTGTGCCTGGGATTGCTTTGACCCAGGTGTAGGACCTAGCACTTGGCATGGTTATTCATGAGGTTGGCATCAGCCCACCTCACAAGTGTGTCAAGGTCCATCTGGATGGCATTCCTTCCCTCCGGCGTATCAACCAAACCACACAGGTTGGTGTGTTGTTTCTCACTTCAACTTGATGTTGAAACGAGAAACTTTTTAAAATATGAAAGCAGACTGGCAGCACATTTTTTATGTAAACATGAAATAGCTGAATAGACTGTAAAAATATTTGACCATATTTTAGAAACGGTGTTCTGTAGATTTTTTTGGTATGAAGTCAATAGGAAAGGTCAAAGATAGATCAATAGAAAATGTAGTTAGAAAAAAACAGCATTTGTGTGACAACACCACAAATGAAATAATAATCCTGGAATTTATAGCAATTACAAGAAAAGTCCATGGTGATTGTATAAATTACCCTACTGGTTATAATTCCTAACCTGTAAACTGTGAAATACTGTAATTTATTCCTGGAGAATTTCAAACGTGGATTCGAGTGCTCAGTTCGTTACCAGAGGTTTAATTTTTATACTTTGAAGCAGCAGCTCCTGGCTTAGACTGAGTGAAAATGTGCAGTCTTACCAAATTTTTTCAAGAAACGACTGTCAGTCGAATTTTTGTCATGGCAGTTATATATGGTAGTTTTGTTCTAGCAAACTCCTCAAAATAAGCGTGAGGAAATCGGTATTGAAAATCTATAGGAAAAAGGAAGCTGTGAGAGATATTTGGAGAAAGAAAGTAATTTTACTTGATTTATTGATGTAATAAAATAATACATGAAATTGAGTTTTACGTACTGAAGGAATACTGTCAACTTGGAGCACTGCCTGTAAGTGACATTGTTTTAGGCTAGCATTTGCTTTAACACGTATGTTTCCAAGTTGAAAATAACTCTTTGTATTTCTAACACTGTCAGTAATTTTGTGATCACTTAGCGCTGCAACTTTTTTCCTGCCAATGAAAATAAATAAGGAACATTCCTCTCCTGACTTGCTGCCATATCAGTACTGCAAAAGGGGATGGCAATGTTTCATTTGGTTCACTTCTGGTGAGACCTTTGTCCATGATGTTGCTTCTGTAAGCATCATAATCTAACAATATTCCTTTTTTTTCTTCTGGCATCTTTGTAATACGTTGGGATGATACATCTTTTTTGTGATCATCACTATACCTTTTGAACACTTCTCTAAAAAAGCTACCTAAGGGTTATGCTGTGTGATTTTTCTCTTTTTTGTTTTCATAAATTTTGCTGGTTTTGTGTTTTGAAGAGGTTTTCTTCAGTTGCTGGGCTTCATTGCTACATACTTCTATACATGTATATATATATATTTTTTTTACCAGCAGTGTAAATTTTTTTACCACCAGTAAATAACCTGAGGAACTTTGTTGATTTAGATTATTTCTGGTTGAAACAGTGTTTTCCTAGGGTGGTTTTTTTTTTTGTTCTTGGGGTAATAGATGGACTTGATGATCTTAAAGGTCTTTTCCAGCCAAGTTGATTATGTGATTCTGTGAAACAGAAACTTGGAATCAACTATTTGCATCTTTTCTAGGAAAATGGTCTTTTCATAGAAAATGGGGAGAAGGCACTTACCCTGAGAAAAAGGAAAAGAGTGTTAGAGCAATTGGTCTGCCCATGAGCAAATGATTTATGTGGGCCTTTACCTATTTCAGAGAATACTTTTATACAGGAAATGGGGAGATATTTTTTTCTCACTGATTGTCTTAATTTCTACGACACAGTCCTTCAAAACTCAATATCAAATGCCACACTGTGAAGCTGCCTGTGGTTTTAACTACATATTGGCTGAGTCAAAACAGTTCAGCCTTTCAGTATCAGCAGTAATGCTTTTTAAGGATATAATTTCTGCTTCACCTTTGAACTTGCACAGTTTTGGCATGTTCTTCTAGAGTGAACGTATGTTTTGCAGTTGACTTTGTATAATGCAGTACTTCATGATGTAAGTATGCTTGTGGACTTCAGTGAAAGGAGACTTGCCAGAGTCTTCAGATTGCTGGTTGAAATAGCTTCACTTATCCAACTTCAGTGGCTTACTCTTTTATTTTTTGTTTTGGGTTTTTTTCCTTTCTTTTCTCTCCACAGGGTACACATTTTATCCAGTTGTGTTGCCAGAGAAATATTCCCATTGTGTTTTTGCAGAATATTACAGGTGAGTAAGCTCAGTATTTTGAAGTTTCACTATGTTGCAGGTTTTGTTGTTAAGTGTTGAGGCTGTAACTTTTATACAGCATGTTGTGTGCTTTGTTGCGTCTGCATCTCCAGCCTGTTCTGAAATCAGTCTGTCAGCAGCTGGTGAAGGCCTTGCATTACTATTTGTTCTTCATTTTTAATGCATGTGCTGTAAAGCACATAATATGACATATAGCATATTATATTAATATAAAGTTACTGAACCTTTCTTTCATATTGTGATTCTTTAGGTTTCATGGTTGGCAGAGAATATGAAGCAGAAGGGATAGCAAAAGATGGTGCCAAGATGGTAACTGCTGTAGCTTGTGCCAGTGTACCTAAAATAACAGTAATTATTGGTGGTTCTTATGGAGCTGGAAACTATGGGATGTGTGGAAGAGCATATAGGTAAGTGTTACTTCCAGTTATGACAGGAGATAAGACTAAGTTGAGAGAACATATCCTGGAAGTACCGTTCTGGTACTTGCAGAAGTCATGCTATTTGGAAAGCAAAACAATTTTCATTGAATATGGTCATAAGCAAAAAACAGCCTGACTAACCTGTAGAGATTTATAGGCTCATGATTAACCTTGAATTAGGTGATGCAGGAGATCTAACATGTAAACATGTTGACATGCTTTTTACCCATTTCCTCTTGGAGGAAAAATTGTATAATTCTGAAGAGTCACTAGCTAGTTTGGGCTGGTCCTTTATTCTGCATTCATGTGAAGAGTACCGCCTGTGTAAAAAATCCTTATTCACTTTCATAGGTCTGTTTTTATGAGTATTATTTGCAGAATCTGTAAAGATTTATTTTTTTTTACCCTTTGGACAAGACTCACATAAGTGTTCTTTTCATTTTTCAAGGTAATACTTTTAAAGAAAAAAATTCTGGAATGGTGGTGGGGTGATGGTAGTGTTAAATGAAGAGTCTCAAGAAAGAAATAATTTTTTTAAGGTGCCTGGATATAGGAAATAAACAGAACTTTTGTATTTTCAAACCTAATGCTGCAAGGATTGAAGTATTTTACTTTGCAGTGTTTAAAAACAATACACTGCAAGATTGTAATGCGTAAAAATGAATTCTTGGCAGAGTGAGAAGTATTTCTTTACTATGAAATAAGGCAATGTCTTATTTTGGTATTTGTTTTTTTTTTAGTCCAAGATTTCTATATATGTGGCCAAATGCTCGCATATCAGTGATGGGAGGGGAACAAGCT
This sequence comes from Neopsephotus bourkii, assembly GCF_033783945.1. NCBI lineage: Eukaryota > Metazoa > Chordata > Aves > Psittaciformes > Psittacidae > Neopsephotus > Neopsephotus bourkii. The sequence continues at coordinate 467,870 of NW_026902287.1, forward strand.
GCAACTGTTCTAGCTACAATAGCTAAGGACCAAAAAGCAAGGGAGGGAAAACAGGTACATCTTTCTTTTTTCATTTAAAGTAATGTCATTATTATTTACTCTTTCACTGGAGTTGCTCACTTCTTGAGCTAGGAAAGGATATGACAGAGTGAGACTCCAATGAACCGTCATTCTCCAGGTGCCACCTCGTGCATTGACAAACTTGAAAGGTTTGTGAAATGTTACCTTTTACAGCTTGTAAATGTGAAGATCATTCATTACATTTCTGGTCTGCTTAAAAAGAGGAGTGTTTCTCATATCATCCACTTTTGTACTTTGTGCACCAGATTATTAGTTCTGATGAGCAGCCAGGGATCCTCCCTGGTTTGGGAGAAGGCAGGGGAATATGTGAGAACGAAGTGTTTTTTCATTTAGTTCTGAATTAGGCAGTTTTACAGAAAGCACAACTTCAAATTATTCAGTGACTGACAGTTATGAAACTTACGACAGGAGAAGTCTGTAGAGGTTTCTAGAAGGTTTTGACTCATTTCAGCATTTTAATTGAAAATTACTCTATTTTGTTTAATAATCTTTTCTCGTTTCTCTGTACACTCTTCTGCTGTGTTTTTTAAATTACATAGTTTATGTTTGTACTGTTGACTTGATCTCATAGGTGATTTTATTGCGATGTCTTAAAACTTGCTTGTATTTAATGTGTTCATAATAAGGAAGGATTACCTCAACTGTTCTGTTTTCTGCATGTTACTTGAGCTTTCCATGGATAGAATATATTCATCTTCAGTTCTCTCTGTCTTGATTTCCCAAATCCCTAAGATGGACAGAATGAAAGCCAGACAGAAGTTTGAGAAAAATAATTGTAGTTAATGCCAGTAAAGTGTTTTCGAAACTTGAAAATTTTCTGAATTACAGTGGTGAGCACTCTAGATCATAGAGAAACCCAGTGCTAGAAAAACGTAGACTTGTTTTGATAAAAGATCTTGCCAAAGGCAACTCAGAATAGGGTTTGTTGAGTACAGCATTTTTTTCACAAGTTTTTCAGATGCTAATACCCTATTATTCTTATACTCAGTTAAGTATATTTTTACAACTCCTTTTCCTACCCACAGGTTTTGAAAAGTGGTATTTTAATTTCATTGTCAAATACATGAAATTGATAACATCATATAGAAAGGGGTATAAATTTGGGTCCTGCACACAAAATTCTCCTGTCATTGTGGGAGAAAATATTAAAGAATATCTGTTTGTTTATTTGCCTGGTTTTTTAGTTATCTGAAGCAGATGAAGCAGCTTTGAAGGAACCAATCATTAAGAGGTTCGAGGAGGAAGGAAACCCTTATTATTCCAGTGCAAGGTAACATAAATGACTTTTCTGGATCTTAATAATAATCACATGACATAACGATGACATCTAAATCTTGGTGCTGAAGAACAGAAGAGAGCAATCTGAAACAAAGATTGTGTTTGATATACAGGAGTACAACAAAACAAGCTTCAAATGGATGTTTTATCTGTCTTAAAGACTTTGTAGTCTCTCTTCTGTACTGTTTCAGAAGAAAGCTGCACTTGTAGGAATTGTTCTCCTGGTTCTGTAAGTAATAATATGGTAGCATGGAGTATATATTCTAAGTATTTTGTTCTGGATAAGTTTTATCATTCTTCTCAAAGTAGTATCTGGTCACCATTCAAAAGCCCATTGAACAGTGTAATGAGTGGCTGCGTGTATGTTAGGAAGAATTAATTTAGTGGGATTCTGCAAGTCAAAGAGACCAGTGGTAAAGCAGAAGTTCCAGAAAGACCTGAAACCATTTGCAAATCTCAGGTCGTTATCTTGGTAGGTGACTGTATTGGATGATTCAGGTCATTGGCTGTGTATGTGTGGCATATTTATGTTTGTTGGGAGGTCGTTTGTAGCATTTTGTGCTCAGGTGAATGGAATATTAGTAAATGCCTGGGAACTAGTGAGGCTCATGAAGCAACATGGCATCCTGGCATCCTCTGGCAACTGACTTTGGAGGCTTTCTTGGCCTCTGATTGTTACTCTACATCCTGTCTGTACTAGTCTTCCAGCACATTTTTCTGCTTGTGGAATCCAAAAGCCAGTTCTGCACAGGCCTTGAGCTGCTGCTGATGGTAGAGGTTAGCATGTAATAACGCAGCTTTGCTGTGCCTCTGTGGCTTCTCATTTTGCAGAAAGAATGTGTGCTTTTATATAACTGTGAGTCTGTCTGGTTTTGTGTAGCTGAATAAGAGATACTCATGGTTTTCTTACATGCCGGCAGGAAAGTCTGGGAACAAACTAAGTACAGAGTAGTTGGGATTTGATAAATTTTGATGTGGGCATCATGGGCAGAACTTGTGTGAACAGTTAGGTACAAGGTATGCTGACAGTACCATAAATATGCCAATAAGAGAAGGAGTTAGGGGACCTTTTTATGTAACCTGGTAAGCTAGCTGCTTAATCTTGTGTATGACAAACTTGATACAGCAGCAGCATAGCATCAGTGAGCTCCTTTATGAGTTGTTTATCATGATCTAAAGGAAGATATAAAACTAATGGTAGCTTTTACACTGGTTTCTGTTGGAATAGTGTAATTAACTGAAATCATTGTACCTGGGGAATCTATATTCATTTTAATGTTTAACGAGATTAGTGTCTTTATCAAATGGAAGCTCTTCCCATTTTGCCCTGGCTTAGTAGGTTATATAGCACAGGGTTTATGGTTTTGTCTAGGCAGGTTTCAGTGGTGCTGCTGTATAGCATGTGGCTCATGGATTTAGGGGAGGTTTTAGTCTCACCAGTGTTTGGTCTCTGCTTCTGCCTATGTGGTAGAGTTGCAGTGTTGTAGATATTCTCAACTTCTTGAGGCTTTATGCATCTGTACAACCCCCACTGCTACCAGCTTACTATGCATTACATGTTTTTCACATGTAATGAGTGAGGTTACTTTTGTGAAATCCTTAATTGTTATTGACACGGAGTTTTTGGTGGAACACTGGTTTAGAATTTTTAATATCTTTTTAATTTTATATCTTTTCAATTGATTTAAATTTCATAGGGGTTTCCCCAAATTGAAAGATGGTTTCAGCTGTTAAAAATTTCTGTGCTATCTCTCTTACTAGGCCTTAAAGATTAAGCCTAGTACCTGTGTCACAAAGCCTTTTGCCCTGATGCAAGAAGGAAAAATCAAAACACATATTGTCATCTTCTGTAACTGGATTTTAAGGAGGAGAATTTTCCACTGATACAATAACATTTGAAAAATAAGTCAAACTTTCTGGTTTTAAAATTAATCCCTAGCATGAAAAGATAAAATAATCTGAATGGTTTGATTTATTTCCTTTTTTACATTTGCTTTTTTTCAGTATGTTCACTGGAAACACAGTCATAGTCTCTTTGTAATTGTGAATGAAAATAATTGGATATATTTATCATACTATTTATTCAGTGTATATCAGTGATACAAAAACTTGCCCTCTGCCTGAAACCAACAGACCATTGTCAGTATTTACCACAGTAAATTACTAATCTGCAGAAAAATAGTTTTATATGTAAGATTAAGTTTAAAATAAAAAAGTCAGATTCTGTGTTTTTTAATAATGTCCAGTGATTTTTAGACAAGAAACTTTCTACTGAGCAGTTTCTACCAGTTCATGTTTCCAGAATATCTGGCAATTTTGTGAAGTTATGTTGCAAATCTGGAAGGCATCTCAGGAAATAGCCTAAGGTTGCCTAGCCTACGGGTTAGGAAATGCTAATTAATACTAGACATCTTGTCATTCACTTAAAAAAGCAGGGTAATTATGTACTTCTTACTGTGCCTGTAGCTTGGAGAGGAAACTTAACATGCACAGATGTGAGCTAGCTGAGAACTAGTGCAGGTCTGGGTTGCACATGGCTGGGTTCATGTGATGCTGCATTCAAGCTAATAAGCCCAGCTGAGACATGAAGTCAAATGTCAGAGCTGAAATCCTGCTGAAGGTCATCTGGCTAAAAGCAGGGAAAGTGAAATGCCCCTTTTCACTGAAGAGTGCTTGTGAGAAGGCTAGCGCAGGTCAAGGCACTCCAGCCTGTTTTCTATGTCTCTTCAGTACATGTAGGTACAGTCTGCATTGTCTAGGAGCTCTTAATTGTTCTCTGCTGTCTACTAGAGATAATTAGGTATATGATTAGATACTCTCATGTTTTCTGCTCTGATTTCATGCTTTCCTGCCAATATTATGACATGTGTGGCTTGTTCCTTCATTTATTGTTAATTCCTAAGCAAGAGCTCAGACTGATAGCTCAAAAGTTTTTGTTACTGTGGAATAGGCTGCCCAAGCAGATACAATGAAATGAATTCTCCTTTGCAGCAAGAAATGTACATGAAGGAGGGATTTAGCCACCTGGCACCTTGAAGCCAAACCATTTGTCAGCCAACATCAGCAGCTGCTTATTGGCAAGTATTTGCCAGAGGTCGGGGAGACAAAGTAACTTGTTCCCTTTCCTCTAAAGGATGCTTCCTGTCTGGCTCCAAGCATGGTAAAAGAAACAGTTGACTGTTGACCAAATGTCAGGGTGCTGTACTGAAATTGAATCTGGATAGCCTTAGTTTTGTTAGAGCTAATAGGATCCCTCCAAAAGAGCACTCCAACAAACAGTTTTGCAGTTCTGAGAAGAATGAATGATAAATGGGCAGAAAGACTGCTGCCTGTATTGCTGTTCAGATGCAGCTGGTTTGGGGGCTCCCTCAAGCTGTCCTCACTCCTAAAATACGGGACTAGTCTGCCTCACCCTTCATGTCCATGGAGAATGATGTGATTCTTCCAGTTGCCTTCATTAGGCTTTGCATTAAAATTTTAGCAATAGTAATGAGAAGGAAGGAAAATGCCCTAGCGATGTTTAAAGGATAAGCAAATTTCCATATTTAATCTGCTTCTAAAATTTTGCTTGTAAATTACAACTTGTTATATGTACAGGATGTCAATCGTGTTCCCTGCAGTTGTGTTTTCTAATCAAACTTCGATCAATTATTTGATTAGAACCTTTCACAGTGAGCAGTTTTAATTAACAGGAGTCGTTAGGCAGTACCCTTTTTAATGAGTTACATCAATCTGCTTGCAGGTTTCTAAAAGGATTTCAGTGAAATGTTAAGTTTGCATCGTAACAAGTTACATGAGCATTTCACTTTTGGGAACTTTTTTCTTTTACTCACAGTGTCTCAGTTGCACATATTTTATGAGTGTAGTTGTGACTCATGTTCTAGCAGTGGGGTTTTAATAGATAGTTTAATTATTAATGTTACATCCCAGTAGAGAATGTAGTTTCCTTTAAACAAAGAGAAGCAGAAGCCAGGGGTGACCATATGAAAGCAGCTTGACTTCTGTGCAACATAAAATCTTTGTGGTTGTCAATATAAGTTAATTGTGTTGTTACAAAAACAACTCTGCCATTAAAATGTGCTTCATGTTTGGAAGTGTTTATTACAGTGGTAGTTACTATGAAGCTGCAGCTTCGAAGGTACTGCATTATATTGGTGATTCTTTTTTATTCAGTTCATCCCTGCCCTCCCCGGGCCCTTAGCAGACTTACTAACTCAGTGTCAATTCCTTCATTCAGTTTCAGTGTGTTTCATAAATAAAAAAGTTAATTACAAGTATTCAATAAAAAAATCGATACACAGAGCAAACAAACTTGTAATAGTCAAAAAACCCAATTTGCTTAAAAATAGAAATTACTATAATTGAAATTGTTCTTACAGTTGCTTTTTTCACAGTCCTAAGAAAACAAAGGGACTGTGGTTGCTTTGACCTTACCAGACTACTTTGCTTTTCAGTATTAACAGGTATCTTTTCCATCCCTTCAGCAGATTAATCCGACAATTTTCATAGAATCATAGAATCACAGACTGGTTTGGGTTGGAAAGAACCTTAAGATCACCTAATTCCAACCCCCTGCTGTGGTCAGGGACACCTCACACTGGACCATGCCATCCAAGACTCCATCCAGCTTTGCCTTGAACGCTGCCAGGGATGGAGCATTTACCACTTCCTTGGGCAACCCGTTCCAGTGCCTCACCACCCTTACAGTAAAGAACTTCTTCCTTATAGCTAATCTGAACTTCCTTTGTTTAAATTTGAACCCATTTCCCCTTTCATCACTACAGTCCCTGATGAAGAGTCCTCCAGGCTGAACAGCCCCAACTTTCTCAGCCTGTCTTCATACGGAAGGTGTTCCAGCCCCCTGATCATCCTCGTGGCCCTCCTCTGGACTTGCTTCAACAGCTCCATGTCCTTTTTATGTTGAGGACATTCATCAAAAGTAAACCAAGACTAACATACAAGAAGAGGGGAAAAAGAAAAAAAGGAATATACATTAAGCTCTGGTCAAGCATACTTGATGATTTTGGAAGTATTGTAGAAATACTCTGTCTTGGCCAGTCTATGATGCTAAAATATAGGAGTAGGTATAACCAGTATCTTGGGGAAAATCAAGAATTTAAATAGCTCTTAAGTAAGTCTCAGTAAAATCAATTTATATGTGGTCCTTTGGTTATTTTGAATAAGAGCTTCTAAGTGGTTTTGCTGTATGATAAGAAGCACTTACTCTGAGTCTCTTTTGAATGGAGTACTGTTGAAATGCACCAAAATATTTTAAGGAGTTCCTACTTATAGTTTAAAGCTACCTAACATTAGGAAAGGAATTACTGACAGGAACCAGACTACAGGAGCTTATACAATGCTCTTATCCAGAATGTGATACAGACAATTCTTGTATGTCTTCTGCAATAAAATCTGCTGATAGTACCACTTATGTGGATGCAATTGTGGCTATTAGAATCTTCCAAGGCACAGCTTATTAGCCCACTAGAAAGGAGATAACTGAGAATCCTAAAATGAGAACAAATTAGATACAGCTAGTTTTCTTATGTTTGTAATTTGGGTTTATAGCGTTTTTTTTTTCTCTTGAAAGAAGTTGTTTTGTTGGTTTTTTTACCAGACTACTTTCTGGTTGGGACCTGTCAGTCAATTATTGTCACAGCTGCTGGGGTATAAAATTTCTTCCATCATAAAGCATAATTTTGACCAGATAACAGTGAAGTTTTCCAAACTTCTTTCTTCTTTTGTACTTGAGCTTGCTCTTGTGCCCTATCTAGGGTAACAAGTCTTCCCTATCCTGGGAGCTGCACCGTAAGATATACTAGAATGTTCTTTCTCAGTTAGGCAAGCTTTACTCTCTCTGCTAGTTGGAGAACAAGCTCCTAGGCTGAGTCATGCCTCATTTTGCTATGGGTGTCTTTTACTGCAATTCCACCTTGTGCATCCTAGGATAGATACATGTATTTGTTGTAAAATAAAAAGCATGTCAGTCTCCTAATATTTTTATCTGATTTAATGAATATTAACTTTCACAGTAAATAGCAAACAAAGCAAGGATTGGAAGTGTCTGCTGCTGCCTTGAACTTACCAGCATGTGTTTTTGTACAGTTTGCAGTCCTTTTTCTTCAGGGGATGAGGTTGGCACATTTCGTATTGAGAGAAGAGTGCAAAATATGTGATTTCCTGTCTAACAGATTTTTTTCTGTTATTCTTCAACAGTAGTCAATTTGCAGCTGGAAATTTCAATTAGGAAGGAATGCCTGTGCTTTCTCTTGGTGGAGTCAGCCTTAGCTCCCTATTCATGACCCTTTCTTGCATTTTTTAATTTTCTGTAGACAAACAAATATTAGCCAACACTGAAGTAAGTTCAAAAAAGAATGCAGATGGGATGAAGGAGGAGCATCACTGTCTTAACCAGAGATACTGTGTATATGTTTTGGAGACCCTGATTACAATGCATGCTTATTTCAGCAAGACTGGGTTGCAATGAGCAACTTGGTATCTTGTTTAAGTATTGTGCTGGGGAGGTACTAGTTACACAATATTTACAGTTTTGTGGCCTGCTGGGAGTTTTGACATGAATTTTATTTTGGGTAGGGTACAGCTGTCACAGAGAAGTGATGCCACAAGTACTGAAGTTTTTAGATAATATCAAAGAGACTATATACAAGTGTGTTTGATTCTGGGGACTTGGGAATTTGGTAATTGCCTGTTCATAATTTAATTGATTTCAGGACTGAGTTAAGAAGGGTAGTTGTTTATAAATGGCCTTCAGAAAAAATAAATACCACAAATACTGGAAATACTTGGAATTTACTCTGGTCTTTTAATGATGAAAGAATAAACATATGTTATTCTCATCTGGCAGCTGAACTAACCTGAGTATTGTAAAAAATGATGTAATATAGTTTCTAAAATACTAGCATTCTTACTAGAAGAAGATAGGTAATTGATAAAAGGTCATTGTCCATGTAAAAATATTAAAAACCAAAGAGGGTCTCTTTTCTCTAAGGTGGTGATTTCATAGTAAAAGGAAGTATGAATAATCTCATTTGAAATATGTAGACATGACGTTCTTCTTTTGTCGAAAATTTCTTTTAGAAGACAGATTCCACAGAGTGAAACATACCAGTCTATTGCTTAATGGTTAAGGTTAATTAACTCCATGTCTTCAAGTATAATTTAGCTCTTTAGTCCACTCTCTTTAGTATAGCCATTTCCAGCTTCATGTGCTTGAAGACCTACCTGCTTTGTGTGTTAATATTCTTTATAATGATTGCTTGATTTATTTGTTTTTTCTAGGTTATGGGATGATGGAATTATTGATCCAGCTGACACAAGACTGGTTTTGGGCCTTAGTCTCAGTGCATCATTAAATGCACCTACAAAGAAGACAGAATTTGGGGTTTTCAGGATGTAAACTTAAATGTATGCTCGTCAGAATTACCTGTGTGTATTTTAATTGGGGCTGGAGGGCAAATTAACCACAATGCCGATGTGATTTAAAAATAAAGTTTTATGCAATGCTGGTTTTAATAGGAATATTGTAATTATTTATTTACACTGAGCAATCATCACACAGTGCTTCAGTATTTTGATAGTAATTTGAGGTCAGTCACAGTGTTTGTATAACACTGCTTTGCATGAATAAGCTGCAGCTTGTAGCATTATGTTTAATGTTTGACAAGAAACTACTGATGCTATCTCTTACAGAAATAAATTTGCGAAATACATTTGGTATGTATTTGGTAGTGTGCCTAGAATAAGAAGGCATCTACTGTGCTAGCTGGACTTGGAAGATGATTTTATCTACCTTTGTCCCACAGTACAATGGCTGTTGGTATTCTGCCAATAGCCATTGGCAGAAATACTGACTGAGAATCAAATCCAAGAAGAGTTAATGCAGATGGATCTAATTCCTATCCTGTGCTGGCCTGTGTGGAGAGGAAAGATTGCTAATAGGAATAATTATCTTGGATAACATGCTAGTGTAGCCTTACTGAGTATTCATGATGGAGGCATGTACCCAGGACAGGGAAGGAAAGTCCAGCTAACTACTAGTCCTCACAGCTGTGTCAGATGCAGAAGTGAAAACAAAGTAATTCTTCAGAAAAGGGGATTTTCAGTGCAAAATGCAGACAGCCCAGCACAGAATCATAGAATCATAGAATGGCTTGGGTTAGAAGGGACCTTAAGATCATTGGAGTATTGTTTACAGTTCTGGTGTCCTCAACATAAAAAGGACATGGAACTGTTGGAACAAGTCCAGAGGAGGCCCAGGAAAATGATCAGGGGACTGGAGCACCTCCTGTATGAAGATAGGCTGGGAAAGCTGGGGCTGTTCAGCCTGGAGAAGGCTGCGTGGAGACCTCATAGCAGCCTTCCAGTATCTGAAGGGGGCCTATAGGGATGCTGGGGAGGGACTCTTCATTAGGGACTGTAGTGATAGGACTAAGGGGTAATGGGTTAAAACTGAAACAGGGGAAATTTAGATTGGATATAAGGAGGAAGTTCTTTACTGTGAGGGTGGTGAGGCACTGGAATGGTTGCCCAGGGAAGTTGTGAATGGTCCATCTCTGGCAGTGTTCAAGGCTGGGTTAAACAGAGCCTTGGGTGACATGGTTTAGTGTGAGGTGTCCCTGCCCATGGCAGGGGGGTTGGAACTATGTGATCTTAAGGTCCTTTCCAACCAGAACCATTCTATGATCCTATGATCATCCAGTTCCAACCCCCCTGCCATGGGCAGGGACACCTCACACTAAACCATGTCACCCAAGGCTCTGTCCAACCTGGCCTTGAAGACCGCCAGGGATGGAGCATTCACAACCTCCCTGGGCAGCCCATTCCAGTGCCTCACCACCCTCACAGTAAAGAACTTCTTCCTTATATCTAACCTGAACTTACCCTGTTTAAACACATTCACCCTTGTCCTGTCACTACAGTCCCTGATGAAGAGGGTATGTTGAGCTGTGGGGTTTATGGTATGCATGTGCATTGCACTAAAAGGCTATTTTTCTCTCTCATTTTCAGAGAAGTGTGTCCAAAACCTGGTGTGTTCTTCACTGCTAGAAAGATTACTTCTGTAGGTCTGCACACGTGATCTACTGTTGCACTCATGTTCTCAATGTATTAAATACATGTTTAGCAGAGAGTAAGACTTTAAAATACTCCAGTAAATGACAGCTAAGCACAGAGCTGTGCTTTTGTGCCACTGATTCTTGTTCTTGTCTTACTACTCAAATTTGTGACCATGTTGGGTATGGCCTAGGATTTCTTTATCCCTAAAATGCAGTGACATTATTTATGGTTGCTGGACTTCTGAAATACCTTTAAAAAGACTCTACTTTTAAATATATATATATATATATATAATTATTATATATATAATATACTTTATATATTATATTATTTATTTATATTATTTATATTATCTTTATTATTATATATAAAATGTACCCAGGGAGACAAAAGTTTTCAGAGCCTGAAATGATTGCTATTAATTGCTTCCAATAACAAGAAATGCTCCATATTTTCTCCTGCTATGGTTGAGTAATCAGTTCAGGCACCTGTTGCTTTTCTGCTGTCAATTGTGGGTGGTCGCTTTCCCCTGAGTGTTTCTCCCAAAGCCATAAGGAGCACTGCCTTTTTCTGCTAAGAAAATTGATCTCTTTGGAGTATTTTTCTTCGAATATAATCTTTCAGTGAGACTGGTAATGAAATCGTTCTGAGTTGGAGACAGTTAACAGATAATCCTGGGATACAGATAATGGAAGTAGATGGATTTCAGAGGATTCATACTTCTCAGAAAGATTACTCCCTATAACTTGTTACATCTAAAAGGACAATTATTTGCAGTTACCAAAATTGCTTCCTCTAAATATGTGTGCAAACCATGTCAAAGCCTGTCTCTGAATAAATAAGCATGTTCTGCCTTAAAATTTACCTTTGGAAACTTTGTTAAACAAATATAATTCATCCACACAGGCTGTTAGCATCCTGTCAGCCTGTTCTCGTTAGGGGAGTTACAGAACCAGACCTCCTTCCCTGCAGATTAACCATTCAAGGAATCACTACTGATGACTGCTCCCCCACTGCATAGCAGACTACTTTGGAAAACCTTTTGCAGGTTAGCATGCTGTGCTTTGTATGTAGGCACTGGCTGTACGCAATGCACACTGTGTGCAGCAGCACTCTGATGGCAAAAATGGACTATTGCCACCCAGGGATCTCCTGGAAAACCTGTGGTCTGTGGACCCACCAGGAGGGAAGAGTTGGACTCCGTGCTTATACCACATTTGGTGATGTTAATACATTTCTGCTGTCTATACCCCTTCCAGTGGCAGCTACCATTTAGGTTTCTATGATATTGACTCCAGTACGCGGTCATTCTCACTTCCCATTGCCATTGCTCTACCAGTAGGATCTCCTTTTGATGTTTAATGAAAGAAATGTGAAATAAACCTAAACAAAAGGTAGCTGCCACTGCAAGGGCATAAGATTCCTGATGGTAGAGGCAATGTAAGAGCTGTGGGTGACAATTTTGAGACTTGTCCTGCCTGCCTCAGGTATGTATCACCTATTCACTGTAGTGTTGGAGCAGCTCAACCATTAATCTCTTTAATTACTGGAAAGGATAATACTTAGGATGACACTGACTTCTCAGATGGCAGTTGAGGAGCAAAGGAAATGGCTTTGCCGTATCAAGCATACAAGCTGTGGTGGACCAGGACCTTGAACTTGGTGCTCTAGGCTTTCAGGGGACCTTTCTGTTCCTGTCTGGTCTTTGCAGAACTAACCCCATGGGGAGCTAAACCCCATTCTGGGGTTATTCTAATGGGGAGTTTGTAGCGTCAGTGTTTGTGTTAGCATTTGTTATTAGGTGTTCTTGTGAGAACCCATGTTTTATTTAAATGGCATTTTCCAATCTGTTACTGATCCAGATGAATTGGTATCTTCTGCTGAAGCAGATGTTATCTTTCAAGTATGCCTCTGGACTCTATTACTGCTTCAAATGTGGCAGAACCCTGATTTATTTAAAATTTTCCTTCCTGTTCCAGATTCTAGCCAAAGAAATGTCTTGATTCAGAAAACCAACAGTGGTACAATATATCATTTTTTTTTTTCTTTTTAAACTGAGGTTGGTAAATTAAAGCAATTCAACAAAGCACTTCTAAAATCCCACTGCTTTTCAGCAAAGCCTTAAAGCATCCATTTAAAGCCAGATGTCCACTTTCATGGCTCTGATTCAGTGGAGCACTTGAACAAATGCTTCACACTAATCTCTATGGTCTAGTAGTCATAAAATCCATACAACTCCGTGTCTATGTCAAGCTGAAACTAGAACACATAAATGCATCAGAAACACCCAATGGATACTCCATTGTTCTGATACCAGTGTCAATAGACACCTCCATTATTATTTCCTCACTTTTAGAATTACACTCAATTAATTGATCACGATGGAAGGGTGTGATTATGAAAAAGCATATACCATGTACAACTTCAAAAACTACCTGTTTGATAATACAGTTATTAATGCACATTGGCTGTGTCCTGTTTGGGCGTCATCTGCAGTAATATTCATTACAGAGAAAATAAGTTTACTTTGAGAAGCTTGAACTAATGCACACCTACCACAGAGCTGTCTGTCCCTGAGGTCTGATGGCAGTTTGTGTGGATTACTTGGAGCTGAGAGCTGCAGTGCCATGGACTCCCCTAATTTTGTAGCCAGTTGTTTTATGACAGGCTACTGATGCTGCCAAAATGTACCCACCTTTTTGTAGCTGTAAACAGTGATTGTGTATTTTTATACCTTTCCCCTGTTCTGCTCCTTGACAAGGTCACTTCTGACACTCGTATTTAATAATTCAGCTATCCCGTGTGCTATGGCTTTTTTTATGCCCTAGTGCTGGAGACAAAGCCTACAAGAAGGGCTGAGCAGGGAGCTGGGGACAGTGGTATTTGCAGAGACAGTAGCAGGCACAGAAACATACAGGTCTGTGCATGTCTGTGGCCAGACAGACACAATGACTCTTGGGTATACAATTTTATAATTGCCTCCACATTCAACAGTAATTTTACTGGGGGACCTAACAAATTCTGGAAGTGGAAGTTGGAAAGGAAAAGGTGGTGCTTTCTGAGCATCTCTGTAGTGTCGCAGCACTGCATGAGTAATCCTCATACTATAAAATATGGCTTGAATTTTTGGTCATGCTCCACAGACGCTGCTTTCAAAGTTGAGCAGGCCATATATCTGCCTCTCCGTGTGAAGTGTTGCATTTTTCTTAGCTTGTTATTTCTCTGCTCTAAGAAGCCTTCTTTGGCAAGCCCATCATTTCCAATACTTCTTGCAGCTGCGTTCTTCATTCAGCCTGGGATGTGAGATCCGCTGATGTCTGATATCTCAGTCTTCCCTGTGGCAAACAAAGGCTGGAGGATTAGTGCAAACATGCAAAAGATCTCTACTCTGAACAGCAATTACGGAGGAGACCTTTGCTGGATGTGACGATCAATAGGAGCATGTGGGAGGAGGTAACAGCAAGAGACGAACATGCAGCTCTGGGGACAAGCAACATGATAGCTGGAGAGACCAGAGCATGTTTATTGCCTCAAACAAAATGGTGCTGCTGAAATTCACTCATTAAGCCACACTCCTCTTGTCCCTTTAAACAGTACTTTTCTGTCTGGCAAAATACATCCCTGGGCCTGTTTAATTTTCTTTAAACAACCGGTTGGGTTTTTCTGGCTCATATTGATTTGCTTTTTCAGGCTGTATCTAGCTCCCTTACAGTCAGCTAGGACAGTTTTGTTAATGAGGTTTTCCATATTCCTCCTTCTCCAGAATATGCTCCCTTCACCCATGGAGTTTCAGCCCTGCTCCTACTGCTGCTGGCTGGGTCAGGATCATCCCTGTGCCACTGCAGAGTTGGGATCAGAGCCGTCCCCCAGGCAGGCCCTGCTCACTGCCTCCTTGTCCCCATAGCTGTCATGCCAGAGGGACCAATGTCTCAAACCAAGGAAAGCCACTGCTCAGGTCCCCCCTTTTCTGCGCTAGACTCATCCTGGAGGCATGACCCTGGAGAGGGGTGAGCATTGACCCTTACTGTGCGTGCTCTCCTTGGTATGGCACTGCTCTTCCTAGCAGGGGAAGCTGCTCCTGCCTTCCTCCTGTCCCCATCTTGACCATGAGGCTTGGGCAGGCTTGGTGCTGTCAGGAAGCTTTTTGGCTGCAGTCTGGATAAGCATGAGGCAACTGAGCTTGCAGAGCCAAACGCTAGTAGGAAGAGCTGAATGGAGATGCTGGGTCTCCTTTTGGCAGCTGTGCTTTTCCTCATCCCAGAAGGAGGTGGCCTTGTTTCATACACGCAATGGATGATGCTCATGGAGCACCAGCTCAGTAATGCAGTATTATCAAGCACCATTTCACAGTTATGCTCCAAGCACCAGCAATTACTTTCATCTTGGAGATTTTGATGTTGCTTTTTGGTTTACTCTTGGTGGCCCTGAGCCTTCTCACTTTGTTGGCAGTCCCATCTGTCCTCATTCAAGCCTCCCACCCTCATCAGCTGGTTGCTCACCGTCTTTTTCTTCCCCCTATCTTCAGGTTAATCTTCCCACCCTCGGTCTTCCTCCCATTGCACTGTGCTGTTCCTTAGCCCACGGGCTACTGACTCCCTGGTCTCTGGTCTCTGATTTGGTTTCCACGACTGGTCTCCCTGATGGCCCAACCTCCACTAACTCCTTTGAGTGCCCAACAGCTTCCTGCTCTCTTGTCCTTCCGGACCACCGCAGGCTACAGAAAAGCATTCCCCTCTTCCCCCACAGCACGGGACCGACCTGGCCCACGCCACCTCGTGTCGGGCAGCAGCCCCGTTTTCCCCTCGGGGAGCGCTTCTGACGGGACAGAGGCTTTGGGGCACAAACACTTGGGCCCTTGGGAGAGGGGGAGCCGAGCCCAGCCGAGCAGTGCGGATCCGGGGAGCGGCGCGGCAGCGGGGGGCGCTGACGCACGGCTGGGCGGGCACGGCGCTATAAATGGGGCCGCGGCGGCGGCCGTCGGGACGGTAGCACCATGGAGAGCTGCCGGGCGCTGGCGCTCTGCGCAGTGGCGGCCGCGCTGCTGCTGAGTGCCCGCGGGCAGGGGCCAACACCACCGCGCCGCGGCCGCGACCTGGGGTCCGCCGGTGGCGGCGGCGGCTCCTCCAGGGAGAAGGAGCTGGTGGGGCAGGGGGCCGGGGCCGGGGCCGGGGCGGGGTGCGGCGGGCGGGCGGGCGGGCGCGGCCTGACGTGGGCTGTGGGATCTCTCGGCAGATCGAGGCGCTGCAGGAGGTGCTGGAGAAGCTGAAGAGCAAGCGGGTCCCGCACTACGAGAAGAAGTTCGGGCAGGTGCCCATGGTGAGTGCCGCGGCGGGATGGGACGGGGCGGGGCGGGGCGTGGCGGGACGGGACGGGCCACCCTCACCGCCTGTCGCTGCCCGCAGTGTGACGCCGGGGAGCAGTGCGCCGTGAGGAAGGGGGCCCGCATCGGGAAGCTGTGCGACTGCCCCCGGGGGACGTCGTGCAATTCCTTTCTCCTCAAGTGCCTGTGAGCGGGGCGCCCCGGGACGAGCCGCCGGGAGCGCAGGCACCGACGTCTCCTCGCCCTAACGTGCCGACCCGGGGCGGCTCGTCCGCACGGGAAACGCAGCGAGAAGTCCCCGCGTCGCCTGTGTGCGCCGTCCGCGACATCCGACATCCATGGAGCTGTTTTCTTTCTCTCCTTCCCTCTCCCTTCTCTTCCTTCCCCTCCTTCACCGTCTGACTCTGTCCGTCCAGGAAACACCCAGCCCGTGCCTTGCCGAGCAGAGCTGCCGGTACCGGGAGCGGCAGAGTCGTTCCCGCGCGGTGCAGAGCCGAGCCGTGCCCTGAAGCGCGGCTGGGGCCGTGCCGTGCTCCGGGTGCCGGCTTCTTCCCGTGGCGGCCGGCGGAGGGGCCGGGCCCAAGGGATCCCCCGGGCTGTGGCGGCGGGAGGGTGCGTGCGGAGAGCCCTGACCCAGCCGAGGGGTCCCAGCTCGGGGCACCCCGCGGGTAGCGGTGTTTGGGGACCGGCGGGATCCTGGCTGGGGGGTGCCGGCGGGAACCGGTTGCTTTACGGGAGCCACCACGGGGAGAAAGCTGACTGGATCCGTTGCAAACTACTAGGGGATATCCTAATCATCTAGACCAAATTGCTCACGTTTCTACAATGAATTGATGTACAGAAAGATGTCCGTCCTCCATAAATACACTGTGTTTTAGCAAACTCATAACGTGTTTTAAGCCTTTGTCTCCGTTAATAAAGCCACTGTTCTGATGACAGTGTTTTGGAAGAAGTTTTAATTTCACGGGAGATGCTGAGGGTTATTCCAAAATTACTGCAACCACCTGGTTCACTGCGTGCTTCAGCTGGGCTGCCAGCCAGCTCAGGACAGGGCTGGAAACTGGGGTTCATGACTTCTGGTGATGGCTCAGTTGACACCTGCTCCCTGCCCCACTGGTGCCCAGAGGGACTGTGGGGAGCACAGACACTCTGCACCTCAGATTTTCCTTTGGGAGAGTGCAGGCTCCATCCCAGCCACAAGACTGGGGCTGGAGAGGCAATGCAGGGGGGCAACCACCATGGGCTGGATGGTTTTTGCTGCTTTGCATTTTATTCCCATGAAAGACAGACCTCTTAAAGAACTTCTTGCCTCTCCATCAGTCATAACTGATCTGTGTGTCTGTGCATGCCAGAATCAGCTTTTATTTCTACCAGCTGGGAGATGAGGGTCTGTGTGTGCCAAGGCAGGCTTGGGGAAAAAGTACTCCTCCAAACAGGTTTCATATTTGGTGCTGATGAGAGCACAAACTTAAATGAGAAACCCAGAGACTTGTGAGAGAAAAGAGAATTCTGTAAGGCCCTTGCTTTACGCCTGAACAGGAAAGGAGTAAACAGAGGGAAGCCTGTCTGAAACAGGTACAGAAAAACTGACTGCAAAAAGAGATATCACACTGGGTTTTCTATTATTGTTATTACTATTGTGGCTTTTATTACAGTTATTATTGTTGTTATTACTGTTGCTGCTGTTACCATTATTACTATTATTGCTATTAATACTATTTTCCAGGACAGAGATGAGCTCTTAATATCCCTGAGAGAAAAAGAAAATAAACAGAAGCTGGAAGCATGCAGAGAGGGTGTGAAAGCCAGCGGAGCAGATGGGACCAGAAAGCTGGGGGATACCATGCATGGGCAAAGCAGTAGTGGTCAGTGAGGAGCTGTGTGTTTTGGGGTTTGAGGAGCAGAAGGGGGGGTTTAAAGTAGGGGAGCACCGTGGTGCAAATGGTGGGAACACTGTTCAGGGAGGACTTTACAAAGAGGAAGGGATATGAAGTGAGAAGGGATGCAGAAGTGGGATTTTCCAGGCAGAGATGGCCGCGAACTGTGACTGCATATTTTGTGCCCATGGGTTGGTGCTGGCCCACGGAGGAGACGTGTGATGTGTGATGGTGCATTCACAGAGATGGAGATGTGCGTTAGGTTTGGCAAACTGGAACCTGTGCTTGTGGGTGCCTTTATGGTATTTCCTGGAGACACTGTAGAGGCATTTACTCTTTGTCTCTTCTGGAATATTGAAATCAGTTTTGTAACATCTGGGCTTGGTTCCCATACACACACACACACACACAACAAAAGGACTTAGGTTTAGATGCTGGTTGCTTTCAGGCACGCAGGCTGTTCAGTGGTCCCCTCAGCACAGAGTCCAGCCCCCAGGTATCCCTGCCATCTCAATGAACTGAGCTCTGCGTAGATTGCCTTAACATGCAACATTTTTACTGGTGGTTCATTTACGCAAAGTTGGACTGAAATATGAAATACTGGACTAAAATATGTCAAAAATTAATAAGCTTGTGTGACTGTTTTACAGTTCTTGTTTTGCCTGGTAGCAGTGCTCAGAATTATAATGCGGTTTAAATAAAGATCTCAGTTCTAAATTTAAAACCTAACTTAAGGAAACAAAAAGGGATTTATGGTTCACTTGCGTGATGCTGTCATTGTGAGAATATACTCTGCGATACTGTGTGCACCAGCCTGAGGGCTCTTATCATGTTGATTATGTTCATGACCTCTTACATTACATTACAGTTATTTCTACCCTACAGGTTGAAAAAAACAGGTGAGGAGGAAAACCTGTGCCTGCCCTGCTCCCTCTCTGGGGAGTGGGATAGGAGTGGGATAGGTCTGGCCACAGCAGGGGCAGCCCCTAATGGTCCCAGCCCCCAGCATCCCCTGCAGGATGCACCCCAGTGCCTGACAGGATGTGTCCACATGTGCTGTGGGAGATGACAGCTGGAGGCCGGTTATCACGAGTGTACGCCACGAGCAACAGTGGCTTCAATACCATTTGACATCTTTACTGATGACCTGGGTGATGGTCCAAAGTGAACCATGCAGTTCAATCCGTGAAATGCATCTGGGGAAGAATAGCCCCAGGCAGCAGAACAGGCTCTCTTGGCCCAGGTGGGAGAGTTGGGTCCTGCCACACAGTTGAGGTCCATGTGGCTCAGGAGGAATGTGGCCTTGTAGCAGTCTCACCTTCACATCTTCTTTGCAAAGGGTCTGGGTTCTGCAACTATCACCTTCTTAGCACCAAAAAGAAAGAGAGAAGGAGCAGAGTAGCTCCTACCCAGTTCCCTATGGCACTGATCCAGAGTACAGGGTCACTGGTGAGATCAACATCAAGGACACATTCCCAACAGATCTGCTGGATTAAGCAGCAGGGCAGTCTTTCAGACAGCAGAAAGGAGGACCCTCCCAGAGCATCTCAACAGACATATCAAAAGCGTATCGCCATAGTTCTGAGCTGTTGTGGAAAGACCATTCAGGAATAAACCTTCTTGGAATATCCTGTGCCTCTGTTGACTCTGGATCCTGCAGAAAAGGCATGGAGCCCTGTGACTGGATTGGGGCACTTACGAGAGCAGAAAGTGAGGCTGTCTTAGTTAACATCAGTGGGGGGGCAAGGGAGCATACTAACATTTCCAAGGTGAGCCCTACACACAGGTCAGCTGAGTACCCAAAGCAAGCACCACAGCTTCTGAGGGTTCATCTTGGGTTTAGACAGCAAAGAGAGCTGCAAGAGAGTTTGGACTCAATCCTGTGGTTCAGAAAAAATGTGTTTATTGAGCATAGCATAAAAAACCCCATTTGCCTGAAGTGTCAGCCATTTAGGACTCATCCGTGATAAATCTATTTGCCTGCTGGCAGCTCCATTTCAAGATCTTAGTTTTCCTTTTGATTGGATCTTCCAGCTGGAAAGGGAACCCATGCAGGAAACCCATCCTTCTCACTAGTCTAACCCCAATTAAATGAGCTAGTTGAACGCCAAGCAGTGGGACAAATAGGCTTAACTGGATTGTGCTGATTTTTTATTCTCCTTGGTTTCTATGGTCCTTGCCCATGTTCTACTGCTAGCACAGAATGTGAATCATCTTCTTCTGGTCCTGCTTCTTCTAGGGCTTGCTGAACCTCTTCCCAGAACACACTTAGTCAGAAACTCAAAGACAAAGATGACCAATTCATATTGCTCATCTGCAGCCAAGTCTTCTCCAGGCTTCCTCACAATTCAGACTTGGTGTCCCTGGCAGAGGCAAAGCAGGCAATTGCTCTTCATTAATCAGCATCAGGGAAATGTATGCCTTTGGGTGGCAGCCTCTGGGGTACAAGATGGTGAAAGTACTGAGAGGATGACTGAAATTCACTTCAGGAGTCAGAGCCTGGAGATAACATTGCATGGACACAGTAAGTTTCACACTCCCTGGAAACATCCCATGACATTTTCTGCTGGGGTGGGTTTTCAGCAAGCAGCCATCTCTCGTCTAAATGAGTGTGTTAGCTGAAATGTGATGAATGAGATTTGGGTTATTTTTTAATTATTATCATGTAATTATTTTATTAACTTATATTAGTCATCATTTTAATTAATTTTTAATCATTATCATTAAAGCAAGCTGGAGCACACACCTATACTTTGCCTGGCTTACAACACCCAGCAAGCCACCTTTAAATCTAGATCTCTGCAAGGTGGATGTCATCTCTTGCTGGGAAAGCACTGTGCACAGAAAATGACTCAGGGGTCTGAGCAGTCTTACCTGGTGCCATCACACAAACCTCTGAACACACATTCCTCCTACACCCTATTCCTCACTCTGCCTGTGTGAGGCCCATTTCAGCCCACAGATGGGCCTTCAGTCCCCAGCTCTGTCTCCTGGAGACACCTCAAACCTATGCTGAAGGCATCGTGTCTTTCACACAGACCCCTCATCCAGATGCTGTAGTTTGCCTCCAGTCCCATCTCCAGCCCCATCTCCTCTGACTGCACTCCCCAGATGGGTTGTGGACCTGGCTCCTCCCTTGCCTCTCCTGGGGCTGGTGATGGACCATGTTACCAGCACCCAGCTGTGCACCATTGGTAAGGGCACTGCCTGTGCTGGGGTCCACCTCAACTGCAGCTCACCTTACCTTGGGAAGCAGACAGCCCTTGCTGCAGTGATGCTCCTCAGCCTTAAGTTTCAGTGCTGTTTGCTCTGGCTTTGCAAGCAGGGGCCTGGGGACACTTTTTAGCTGTAAGTAATAAGTACTTTAGTGTGAGAGTGGTGAGGCACTGGAATGGGTTGCCCAAGGAAGCTGTGAATGCTCCATCCCTGGCAGTGCTCAAAGCCAGGTTGGACAAAGCCTTCCGTGACATGGTTTAGCGTGAGGTGTCCCTGCCCATTGCAGGGGGTTGGAATTTGATGATCTTAATGTCCTTTCCAACCCTAACCAGTCTGTGATTCTATGAAGACTTGACCTGTGCCCTGTTTCCCTTTGGGAAGGAAGCAGAATTGTCTTCATGGCAGTGAAAGGATTTCACCAGCATAAAATGACTTCTGTGCTGGTGGAAGGTGAGCTTTATCACAATGTGATCTCCCTGGAGCAACATCTAGATCCCATCACAGTAAAGAAAGGTGCATGCCCCTGTCTAAGCTTGCTTCTGTCTCCAAGAGAGGTTTACATACCATAGGGTCTATCTTCATCAAAGTTTCCCATGTTTCCACAGGAACTCCTGGATATATTGTACATGAAAGGGCCATCAGCTGAGGGGCTATCTGAACCAGCTTCCAGCAAGAAAGCACACTGGGAGAAGAAGGAGGCCCTAGACAGAGGAGGGGATGTTAACTGGGGAAGCCAAACTGTACAGCTGCTGGTGCTGGTTGTGAAGCTGAATTGTGATTTGGGGCTGCAAGATCCTCCCACCATGCTGCAGCTTTCACTTCAGTGACTGGCTTTGTCCTCGCCAGGAGCCCAGGCTAAAGCTGCAGTGCAGCCAAACTCTGTTTCTCAGATTCCAATTCCAACTTGAATGTTTTTTTTCTCTGCCTCCTTTTCTGTTCCTCCTATTCCGCCTCTTGTTCTTGGCATGGGAATCTCACTTCATGGTCTTCCTGAGTGTTATCTGCATGAAGGCACACTGACATTTAGGGGATAGCAGAGGGCGGAGAAGAATGGGGAGTCCTGCTAGCAGGCTAGTGTGAGTTTGCTTGGCCCATACACCAGCAGCTACCTGCTCTGTCAGTGTTGCGGAAAACAACCTGCCTCCTCCAAGCCAGAGTCACTGGGGTGTTTCCTTTGGTATCAGAGGGAGCACTCAAAGCGTTACCTGAAGCTCTCGGCATTGCAAGACCTACTCTGAAACATGCCCTTGAAGCTTTTGCTGGCTGACCTCTGTCAAGGACTGGATATGACCCTCGGAGAAGACGAGTGAGGACGAGAGATTAGAAGAACTGAAGGAGTAAGTTTTGCAAGTAGTACCACCAGTACGGAGGGACTGGTAGAGGCCTGAGACTTCCCTGAAAACTGCTAGTTTCCTGTAAAATCCTCTTGGTTCTGACAGCTACTTATGGCTGCTGTGGAGTGAGACTGGGGGGAAAAAGGCACAGAAAAGTGTTCCTCAAGTCAGAACATTTCTTTAAGGACCTGAGATTGCTCCGCAGAACTACTCTTGTAAGGAGTGGCCAGCAGTTGCAGTGTAAAGTAGTAGCAGCCACTATGGTGTTACATAATGTTCATGCTCCCTTAGGGTTACTGGCAAATTATCTAGACCCAGGCTCCTAATCCTCAAGCAGTTGCTGTCTCTTGCTGTACCATATCAGGCAAAACTTACCAACAAGCAGGATCGACTCGAGCAATCTTGCCATCTGCACTGTACCAAATGTGTTGAGCAAGAACCTGCTCCTGTGGGGAGTGCTGGCGGAGGTGAAAGACAAAATACTTTGAATTTACCAACCAGTTACACCAATCTGGACCAATCAGAGCATTCCCAGTGAGAAGTACCTTGCTGTTACCTTTGTGAAATGCTTGTGGAGGAGCTTTTCATAAGAGCAGCGACATGGATGCAACTTTCTGCACCTAAGAAGGGGTCGGGAGTCAGAAAGGCTGATGCCTTTTCTGCCCCTTGAATTGAAACCAGTGTGTTGATACGTGCAGGTGACAGTGCTGGTGGAGTTCCTTATTAACAACGGCATAGAACTATTTGGGAAGGAGGTCAATTGCCTTCTGTACCCCTCAGCTGAGGAGGGGTACAGTGTCCATAGACAGCTCAACAGATATGAACAGAGGATCATCACAGGCTGAGTCTGCTGATCCTTTTTCTGTAATGCGTTACTGCATCTTTGACAAGCTGAAGAGTTTCTGAGTGCTCAAGATACCACACTGTGGCAGCCCTTTCCTACTGAAAGACTCCCCTAAAGTTCAGTGACAAAACTAACAAAATAAAATACACAGCAGATGTTCTGTCCTTCACACGCACATTAACCACAGGCTCTGAAGTGTGATGCTGTTAGCCCAAGGGCATTTTTGGTGGGACCGGAAATAGAGTGTTGCTTGCTCAACCCAGCTCATCCCAGTCTGTGTTTTGCCATATCCTCTTAGGACAAACATGAACTGATGAAAAATGCGATCTTGGTAAAACCTATAGGGGTAAGGTGTTACTGTCCTGTTTTGTGCTTGTGCTATCAGGGTGAGCTCTATCCAGAACTGTTTACTTTTCAAGGTGTGATAACATCTGAATATGTGCCTGAGATGTCATTTTCCAAAGCATTTCCCATCAGTGCAGCAGACGTTACAGAGAAAAGGGCACCAGAACAGGGCCTATGAGAAAACTGGCATATGGTTAAAGGTTAGTTTTGCTTCTGGTTTTATTACTTCTGAGAACTCATTTCACTGCTTTTGCCTTCTAGAGCTACGCTCAGAAGAGTGTGGTGACCACAAAACAGATACAGAGTGTCTGACAAATGCATTTCTGAATAGATCACCCTCTCTGCTCTAACTCCTCCCAGACTCAAAGGCAAATATGGTCATGGAGATGGGAAAAGGACAGGTTTGTCAGGTCCAGAAACACTGCAGTGAAATAAAGTCACGTATGAAGGAATGTCTTGATGCAAAACTGAGGCAAAAAAATGTGCAAGGTCACCTCCCTGCAAGGAGAGAGTAAGTCTCCAGTCTCTACTGTGAGGTTAACTGAAACGAAGGCAGATGCTTGCTCTTCTGTGAGATGTGGTTCTCCTCCTTTCAGCTACTAATTTAAATGTTGAGGTATAACTCCCTACTGCAAACACGGGATTCATCCTGAGAGAGGTGGGGAGCATGGCTGCGAGCTCAGGGTTTGAGTAACTCTTCTGCTTTCTACTGGCAGGCCCCAACATTGATGTAATGGGACCATGCCATGGACGAGACCATGGGCCCTGGTGGCCAGTGAGCTGAGCAGGGAACAACCTTGTGCCCAGGCAGCAACAAGGGCCAGCAACACCTGGGGTGGTGTGAATAGGGCTCTGTCCAGAGAGCGAGAGCAGGGATAATACCCCTCTGACTGGTATATGTCAGACTTCACCAGCATATCGTGTCCACTTTGAGCCCTCCATATAGGAGAGACATTGACAGACTGGAGGGATGTCACTTTTGTGCCCTATATCCATGGAGGATGCTATGAAATCTCTAGCTCAATCATGAACTCTTCCTTCCATTTGTATTCATGAAATTAACTGTCATCTTCGCAAAGTCCAGCAGGGGGGGATATTCTACTCCGTTAAAGAACAGACCTTCATAAAAAAACTAAATTCACCAGTACAGTCTCAGTGTTGCATTATTCAAGCTGCTTTTTGTAGGCAAAAGATGGCAATCCTAAGCTCTATCAAGTGTAGAATGAAAGATCAATAAGCTCATTTATTTGTAACATACCCTGGTACTGAATTACTTATTATGGCCAGAAGTATTTTGCATCAATTATGCTTTTATTTAGACAGTGGTACCCCAGCCAGACTGTGTATTTGTTCCGCTTTGGAGCTACTTATGTTACTTCATTGTTATTGCACTATTTCTTATGCAAATTACATCTTATAAATCCTTAACAGAGTATAGTGTCAGAGATTCGAGGAGCCTATTGAAGATTTTCTGCCTTCCATTGAAGATATGGTATAAATTCTTTTTTGAGAAACTTCTATGCTTCCTGGAAAGGTGTTGGTAGCCCCGAAGAAATACTGTGCAGAAGTTGTTCGGATTGAAGATTTGTAATTCTGTTTGTGCAAATTAACATTTGATGTACATAATTACTGCAATAGCCAGCTATTGGAGGAGCATGTGTAAGCCTTCAGGTTCCTGACGTGCATCAGATTCGTGTCAGATGAAGGTGCACTCAGCAGCGAGTGAGGCTCCGGAGTTACCTAGCACAGGGTTTGGCCTGAGCGCACCATGGACACAAGAGGGTGCTGGTTACTGCGTGAGGACTTGCTTTTGGAAGTAACTTTGCTCCGCGTTTGTAGTGAAGCTAGAGGGAAACACGCTGCACTGAAGAGCTGTATGCCGGGAACTGAGAGACACAGCCAAAGTGATGTCAGTTACTCAAATAAACTTCCTGAAGTTAGGTACTGAGTTACTGAAGTTACAGCTATTAAGTTTTTGTTGTTCACATCCTTCTTCATCCTTTCTTTACCCTGTCTAAAGTCAAAGACAGAAGTATTAAAAACGGTGTGATCTTCTAGCATCCTTACAGCAGGTTAGACGTTTGCATAAAGCAGCTGCAGACCTCTCCTAGATAACGCTTTTGCAGTCACCCCCTACTCAGAAATGACACTGCACTGGAGACCTTTTGTGCCACCAAATTCTGGACGAGCTTTTCTTGTCCCTTTTGACCTGCTTTATGACATCATTATGAGAATATGCTAATCCAGGCACTGTTAAATATATATACAGATGAATTCCTGCATCCTAGTCTATAAATTCAGCAGAAGACGGAAGCAGTGGATTGTGCATAGTGTTTTCTGGGACATTGCTGGAGAGTAACTTAGCAACTGGTAGAGAAATGATCACATCAATTTACTGTATTATGTATATTATGCCTGAAAGTGGGGTATTTGTGTAAGTTAGTAGCCAGGAGCCCAGATCCAGCTGAGTGTTATTTGCATGAACCCAGTATATTGTCTGAAGAGGTACCACCTTAGTTGGAAATAATCCAGACACACACTTTCAGTACAGCCATTTAGAGACAGACATAAGCAATTCCTTGTGTTCTTCATGATTTCTTATTTACCACCTTTTTGACTGTAAAACAGGGGCATAAGGAATCTTGACTTCATTCACAGGAATTGTAGCTATTACATTTTTGCTGTGTAAGTGGATGAAATATACTTGTGTTTGTTCTTCTTTTGTGTTTATTGTGGTTTAACTGATTTTGAGGTGGGAAAGGTAACTAAAGAATGACTTAGTGCCGTGTTAGTATTAAAAGACCTAAGTAGATCCTTACCAAGATATTCCAGAATTGCTACTGGGCACAAACACACATATTTAGCTACTTATGAATCAATCAATAAACATTTCTGTATGCACACATGCACACAGGTCAGCAGCAGATGCAAGCAAGTTTCATCAGGTGATGGAAAAGAAAGGAACAGCTTTAAAATAGCTTTCCTCCTGAACATGCCAACTTTCCTCCACTTCTTTCTGGTTCTTAAGCAAACTGCTTTGCTATCTTGTATTGTCTTTCCTGAGTAAGCCTACTTCTTCCTCCTTGAATGGCAATAAATAATTTAATTCAATTTCCTACTCAGTCATGTCCATTTTCCTTTTTCTTTCACTCCCATAAGGCATGTATTTCAGCACTGGAAAACTTTTCTGCTCTAAAAGAACACAAATGTAGCAGTGAGTATAAAAAGTGAGCTCCCACAACTTACGTAAGTAACTAATCTGAATAATCAGTTAATAGTGTAGAAACCATCTATCAGAATCGATGTAATTTACCCCTAAATAACTAAAAGCTCATACATACCCTACAGAGCTGGCAGAAGCCATGAATGAAACTGCTTCTAAGTGCATCCAAAATATGCAACGCTAGGGAACATTTGCCAATGGAGCTATCAAAAACTGAGTATTTTTCAAGTACTAGCACGGATATGCTCTTGGAAACAATCTAAGAAATTACCTGATTAGGAAAGATAGTATTTTAAGAAAGTGTTATAAACAGCCAATTAGATTCAGATTAATTTATCTACTCAAGGCTTTGCCTTGTTGTCTTCTATATATCCAGTTGCACTTGTTATGGCAGGTCAGAAAAATCTTTGTCGTTTACTGAAAAAAATGACAGTGCTTACGTGCTGCATCTGCCAGCTCCCTCCTGAACAAACTCTGTCCTCTGGCACCACCAAGAGGCCCCCAAGTTCCCTCTACTGCTGTGTCAAAGGGGGAGCAGAGTATACACGCACTAGTAGCAAGGAGTATCATGATAAATGGAGTACCAGAGCATTTTTAAGGGTTGTAGTTCATAAAAGAGAAGTTCTAAACCAGCCTTCATTAACAGCAAACTTAATTCCACAGTTGTGTCTTCATCCTAAAAGGGATGGAACAGCAGTTATGCTGACACCAGCAAGGTCAGAATCTCACCCCAGGCCATTGACTTCCCTTCCTTATAACTGCCCAGTCTTGTATTTGGCAAGAAAGTTATGGATCATTTTCTTCATTCCTGTTCAGCTCTTTCCTGAACTGTTTATCATTCTTCTGAAATATCAGACCATCTTTAATGTAAATTTTAAATATATACATACACACAAAACCAGTAAACATGTTATCCTTTACTTGAAGTGCAGTTATTGAGAATGTTTCTTATGATATAGCAGATACGATTTACAGTATCTATAGTGCACATACTATTTCTGTGATGTAGTGGTTTCCTAGAGAAATAGTAAGATTTTGCTGTCATAAATCTCTCTTCATAAAATATGTTATTCCTATGTAGTTTGTTGAGGATAAGGCATAATACTGTTTATGCTCTCCAGGTGTATTACTGAAATATTACATTGTGTACAGCTGGAGCTGAAACAGAAAGTTTCAGTGCAGCTGAAATGCAATTTTTCATGAATGTCATGGCAAAACTTTTCATAATGTTTAAAAAATTTTAGTTTCTTGTCCCAGTCCATCAAACCTCAAGAAATTCTGAATAGTTCACAGCACGTGAGTTTCCGTTTCCAACCCATTATTACTTGAAGGAAATGCAGTTGAAAGCAGCAAAATAAAATGCGTAAACCACTAAAATATATACCTAAACAGATTCCTCTTCTCATAAACCCTGTGAATTTATAATATTATATAATCTCAGATTATCATCAGAAGCATCCTATAACGTGCTGTCATTTGTAATGAATGCTGTTACATCCTGTGTCACATGTTTGGTGAACATAAACCTAAAAAAAATACAAACAGCTTTTGAAAATCTTGTGAGTTGAGAGGAGGGAGAAGAAAAATAGTGTGAGGATATGTCACACTGAAGAATTGAGACCAAAACTCTCTCAGGACATGCAAACTATCCTACAGACAGAAACTTTAACTTTGCAAGACCCAGGACTTAGATGCTTACTCAAAAACAGGGCTTTCCTTGTATTGCATTCTATATGCACTGCTTATTGGGAACAAAAACTAAAAGATATTCCCCATAAACTCATCAGCAAGGAAGTACATTCACTGCAAATGTGCAATTGCCAGAAATACAGATAGCCATCACCTGACTTAAGACAGGAGTAGCAGCAGTGTGCCAGATCAGTGCGCTACCCTTCTAAGCCATAGATGTTGTGGAAAGCACAGAAAAAGTGCTTTCTAGAAGTGTTTTTCATGAAATCTGGAAAAATGAATTTATGTTTTAAACTTATAAAGTTTAAGCTCTTAATAATTAGAAAAACTACCAAAAAGGTCAGAATTTTATTTTTATATAAAAATTCCCAACCTAGTCATACCAAATGTATCCTTTTCTTTTCTTTCTTTTTTTTTTTAACTTTTCTTTATTTTTCCATATACAGATCAAGCTCAGTATTTGAGTGTCAAGAAGAGTTGTGAGTGTGAAAGCCTACTGCCAGTGTACAGAATGTGGAATCAAGTCCTTCATTATGCTTGTTTTTTTAAGTAGCACTACTGTTCCTGATGGAGCCGCTAATTCTAGATTCTCTAAGCAGAACTCTAATTTTATGAAGTAATATATGCAAAAAGCATATGTAGCAATTTCCTCATTCATGTAACTTCCATTTTTCTTGAGGTTCCCTGTGTTGCAATCATGAAACCTTCCTCAAAATAAAGTTTTACTGTTCTTTTATTCTTATTTATATATTGGAAACTGATCAGTGGAATGCAGCTACAACATTTCTTTACTAGGTGCTCATTCACTTTTTGACTACCACTGTATTCTCCTTGCACAAAGCCCTTTATTAAATGGCTCTTAACAGAAAGTACAGACATTAAAAGTATACAGGAAAGGTACATATAACCAGACTTAGGAAAAAAATATGTAAACAGAATTCCTGCTAAGCAGGCTGCTAACTAACAACTCATAATCTCTTTGCAAACATGTACAGGTCAGGAAGCAAAACATTGAATTCTTGTCCTGTCCACTAACAGCCTCCCCAGCACCATTGTTTCTCACACATTCTGTCCCTCTTTTGGTACCTATGCACATAATAAACATGTGACTCAAAAGCGGTGCCAGAGAAATAGCATTTCAAGTTATCTACAAAGACCAAACACTGTTCCAAATGCCTATTACAATGTTGAATTTCTCTCTGCCGCAAACAGACAGGAAAGATGACAATATGTTGGCATAGCAGGTTTTTAGGTCAACAGCTATGCCAACATCTTGCCTGCCCTCCAGCTCTGCATAAAAGAACTTCTTGAAAAGGCATCTGTGGGAACTGTGTCATCTTTTTTGTGATTTGTTCGACCTGAAACAGAAAACCAAAATTCAGGTAGAAGCTTCACACTGTTATGTAAAACATCTGAATATCAATCAAACAGTTTACTGTACAGTAACTCTAATGTGATTTGGCTTTTATCCCTTAGGCTATGAGATCTAAAAAAAATCCCTGATAATGGGCCCAGGTTTTAATTCTGTGCCTACAACAGTTGCAGAGGAGAGACAGTGTTTGCTTAACTATTTTTCATAAAGCAATAACGTATTCAGGACTTTTCTTACCAACACATCAACAAAATCCCAGAGGGAGGATGGTCTGTCTAAAGATGTTGCCTATATACCACAGTAGATGCATATTCTCAAGTGACTTCATTTTAAATACTGATTTTCTAGATTTGGTCAGTCACTTTGTCCTAGATTCACCTAAACAAAACAAAACGAAACAAAACAAAAAACAAAACCAAAACAAACACACACAAAAAAAAAACAAAGAGAAAAGAGATATTTTAAACACAAACATTTGCTGTCATGAAAATATACCAGCAGCTTCATTCACACTTAGAAATCACACTGCCACCTTCTCATAATCTATTTTCGTTTGCACAAATATTTGCAGAGGGTTTTTTGGACAGCAGATTTGCCAAGGAGACAGATTTTCAGGATGAAAGTGGTAGTCATTACAGAACCAGAGACGGTCTCATGTGATTTACTTTATCCACAGTGCCACACCTCAGCTGTTTGGTGGTCGGTTTGTGGTGTTTTAACTTATTTTGAACAAAGAGTAAAAGAGGGGCAGACAGTGAGGCGAAAGATATTCTAATACATTTCTATTATCATGTACTTGGTGTTGTACAATAGCCAAACTGGCAAGACTGATATGTAAGAGTCTAGTGAGTCTAATAAGGACATTTGATAATTGTACCCTAGATCACATTGACTAGGTCAGTCATTTGCAACACCATACTTGTTGCTGAACAGACAAAATTGTCAGCTGTGGGATTTGTCAACTGCACCTTTAATTTTCATTTCAAAGCTCTGTATTCAGATCTGGCACCTCAATGTTGTATCAGCACTGGGGCTTTTCTTTTCTTCCCTCCCCCTTACCTCCTCCCCCCACTGCATTTTGTGAGGTGAGAAAACCAAAGGAAAAGTTATTTATTTACACTGGCTACAACGCCTTTAACAAGAGACAAGTGCATTCATGGTCACCAGACACCCTGGTAGCATAGCACTTCCTGAGCACTCTTTGAAGAAGCTGCGTTGAGGTAAGCTGTTTCAAAGCTGTGACTGCTGCACAAGGTAGACTCCTTCTTCAGGTGTTGACTGTGCCACCAGTGATCATTTAACAACACAACAACACACAACACACAACACAGAACTGTCCAAAATCAGGAGTGAAAACACGCACTTTTCCATATTACATAAATAGAATAGAAACCATTATGGAACTAAACACTTTATCACATTTCAAAACATTACAAGAGACCATCTTTTGTTCTTCTTAACACTAGTGTCTTTAGTGAACATTATAATTAGCATGCAAGCTATCACTGTCTTACACAGCTGAAAGTTTGTTTTTCCACCAATTATTCCTTTGTAAGAAAACAATGCAAGGTTGATGTGAATTACACTACATTTTTAAGAGTCACTTTGGAATTATTTTAAAATCCAGTTTGAGAAAATGCTCTTAAATCCACCACTTGTAAATATTATCAGTGAATTCCACTAGAATTTTCTATTTGGGTTGCTGTATCTCTGGACGGGAAAAAGTTTTAATTTTTCAAATTGGGAAATACTTTGTAAATTCAAAATACTTATTTCATAAAAAAAAAATAAATGTGGGTATACAGAAAAAACATGTTTACTTACCTATTTTGCATTTGCTATCCCTTTCTGTGTTTAAAAAATAGTTTATATAGATATATTTGAAGCAGGTATGTACATATACAACTTATCTTATAATTCTCTTATAAATGAGTGTGGTCATGTTAACATTTTGGCAACATCCCTGCATTTGTTCAAGCTAACAACTTTTCCAAGACTTTCTTGAATTGAAAACTGCCTATACTGGGAATCTGATTCTGCAGAATGTTTGTGTGTAAGTGCACTCACAACAGTAGAGCATTTTTATACTCTGATATGACATCTAATAAACAAGAATTAAACTAAACAGCAATGTCAGCAGACAAGATCAGGGTGTGCTATCACTGATGTTCTCTGATCTGTCAATCATAGAATCACTCCAGTCCTAAGTCTGTTGTTTAGAACAGTGTATGAACTGCAGCATAGTTTGGACTTAGGCCACAGGAGGTATTATTTCAAAGCTGTGTATCAGAGCTGTATGGTTTAAGCCCAGTTGGTAACTCAGCACCACGATGCCAGTTGCTTGTCGCTTGTTCCCCCCCTTCCTCTAGACCTGCTCCCGGAGGGAGGGGGAGAAGAATCGAAAGAATGTAAAACCCACAGGTTAAGATAAGTACAGTCCAATAACTAAAGTATAATATAAAAATAGCACTGCTTCTACTACTGCTACTAAGGGAAATACCAAGGGGAGAGAATATAAAACTAAAAAGGAAAGGGAAAAAACAAAAACAAAACAAAAAATACAAGTGATGCACAATACAATCGCTCACCATCCGCCAACTCTCAGCCCAGCCTGACCCAAGCAACAAACAGCCAGTGCTGGTGATTCCCCCCAGTTTATATACTGGGCATGATGTGCTCTGGTATGGAATAGCCCTTTGGCTAGTTTGGGTTTGGGGTCCTGTCTCTGCTACCCCCTGGCTTCTTGTGCCTCTCCCCACTGATAGAACATCAGAGACTGAAAAGCCCTTGATCAGGGTAAGCGCTGCTCAGCAACAACTAAAACGTTGTTGTGTTACCAGCATTCTTCTCAGACTAAAGGCAAAACACAGAGCTGTGCCAGCTACTAAGAAGAAGAAAAGTAAGTGTTACAGCTGAACCCAAGACAATCACTAACCTGAAGAGTCTGGATTTGACATGCTGTGATAACCCAAAATCTGAACAGTTCAGACTACTGGGAAAACTGTGCTTTGCAGTGATGGGCTGCTGGTGGAAGTTAACATCCTATTTGAAAAATCCATCACTGAAGCTGAAAGCAGAGCTGTATAAGGCTTGCAGAACTACTATAGGTAACTTGCAGGACAGGGCAGTTCTGACAATCTGCTGATAAAGTACCATTGCTTCCACAGCTCAAATTAGGCTTTTAGTTTATCGTAAAAGAATAAAGGAAGCTATTAATAGTCTAACATAATTAATGTCTTTTGTAGCTTTTGTAGATTTCTCCAGAGACCCTACTAGCTAACAAGATGAACAGGTTAACCGCCTGGCAATACATTAGATGCTACCAGATGCACAAAGCAAACCAGCTGTTGAATTAATAGATTAAGTAGAAAATTTAGTTATAACCAATAAAAGCAGAGGTGGGATGGGGGAATGCAGATAGTGCATTTTTGTTAACAACTTATCGACTTCATCTGTTCTCGCTGTTAAAAAGTTCAGTAGCATTATACACCTTCTCTTCAGCACAGGTGGATACGAATATGAGAGGGGAAAGCAAACAGGCTACAGGCTAACTGTGGATAAGAATATGAAAAAGGAAAGCAAACACGCTACAGGCTAACTTCATTTGATGTATTAAAGCCTCTCTCACTCTGACTGCTCGTCACAGTTTTCAAACATGCTGCAACATGGGAGCAGGCAAAGTGGCTTTAAACTAAAGTTGCCAGGGGAGGGGAACCTCAATCCATCCTATCCCTACCAGTTTGATGCCCCAACTTTCTCAGCCTATCTTCATATGGGAGGTGCTCCAGTCCCCTGATCATCCTCGTGGCCCTCCTCTGGACTTGTTCCAGCAGTTACATGTCCTTTTTATGTTGAGGACACCAGAACTGTACACAATACTCCAAGTGAGGTCTCACGAGAGCAGAGTAGAGAGGCAGGATCACCTCATTCACATACCATGGGATAAAGACCTAGAGGGAAGAGGGGCCTAAGAAAACTGGTTAATAATTAAGGATCACCTTCTCCAAGATCAGGAACAATGCATCCTGGCCAAAAGAAAGTCAGGCAAAAATGCCAATAGGCCTGTGTGGATGAACAAGTTGCTCCTGGACAAATTCAAGCTCAAACTTGTTTAGTTTACAGAGATGGAAGTTTACAGAGGGTGCAACCAAGGCCAGGTAGCCTGTGAAGAATACCAAGAAACTGTCTAAGCAGCCAGGAATAAGGTTAGGAAAGCTAAAGCCCTGATAGAATTAAATCTGGCCAGGGACATCATGGACAACAATAAGAGCTTCTATAAGTATGTCAGTGACAAAGAAAAATGTGGGCCCTCTCCAGAAGGAAACAGAAGAGCTGGTTACCCAGGACATGGAGAAGGCTGAAGTACTCAATGACTTTATTGCCTTGGTCTTCATCAGCAACTGCTCCAGCCAAACATCCAAGTCACAGAAGCAAAGGCAGGGACTGGGAGAATGAAGAACCACTTGCTGTAGAAGATCAGGTTAGAGACCAACTAAGGAACTTGAAGGTGCAGAAGTCCATGGGACATGATGAGAAGCACCCGAGGGTTATGAGGGAATTGGTGTATGAACTTGCTAAGCCGTTATCTATCATATCTGAGAAGCTGTGGCAGTCTGGTCAAGTTTCCACTGACTGGAAAAGGGGAAACATAATCCCCATTTCTAAAAAGGAGAAAAAAGAAAGACCCAGGGAAAGACAGGCTAGTTAGTCTCACCTCAGTGCCTGGCAAGATCATGGAGCAGATCCTCCTGGAAACTATGACAAGACACATTGAAAAGAGACAGATGGTTGGTGACAGCCAACATGGCTTCACATTTGTTCAGGCAAATCCTGACTGATCAATTTGATGGCCTTCTATGATGGAGTTACAGCACTGGTGGATAAGGGAAGAGCAACTGATGTTCTCTACCTGGACTTGTGTAAAGCGTTTGACACGGTCCCACACAACATCCTTGTCTCTAAATTGGAGAGACAACAATTTGATAGGTGGACCACTCAGAGAATAAAGAACTGGCTGGATGGCTGCATGAAAAGGGTTGTGGTCAACGGCTCAGTGTCCAGTTCGAGACCAGTAACAAGTGGAGTCCCTCAGGGGTCCGAATTGTGCCTGATCCTGTTCAACCAACATCTTTGTTGGTGACATGGGCAGTGGGATTGATGCACCCCCAGCAAGTTTGCCCATGACACCAAGGTGTGCGGTTTGGTTGATACACTGGAGGGAGCGAATGGGGTCCAGAGGGACCTTGACAGGCTTGAGAGATGGGCCAATGCCAACCTGATAAAGTTCAATAGTGTGAAGTGCAAGGTGTTGGGGCAATCTGAGGCACAGCTACAAGCTGGGTGGAGACTATACTGGGAGCAGCCCTGCGGAGAAGGACTTGGGGGTGTTGGTTGATGAGCAAATGAACATGAGCTGGCTTCAGTGTGCACTTGCAGCCCAGAAACCAACCATGTGCTGTGCTGCATCAAAAAGAGCGTGACCAGCAGGTTGAAGGAGGTGATCCTGCCCCTCTACTCTGCTCTTGTGAGACCCCACCTGCAGTCCTGCATTCAGCTCTGGAGTCTCCAGGACAAGAAGGACATGGACATGCTGGAGCATGTCCAGAGAAGGGCCACAAAGATGATCAGAGATCAGAAGGCTGAAGTATCTTCTCCTTCAAACTGTGAAGACAGGAAGAGAGAGCTGAGCTTGTTCAGCCTGGAGAAGAGAAGGATCTGGGGAGACCTTTAGAACCTAAATGAAGCCTACAAGAAATCTGGAGAGGGATTTTTTATAAGGGCATGTAGTAACAGGACAATGGGGGATGACTTTAAACTGAAAGATTAGATTAGACATTAAGAAGTTCTTCACGCTGAGGGTGGTGAGGCGCTGGCACAGGTTGCCCAGAGAAGCTGTGGCTGCCCCATTCCTGGCAGTGCTCAAGGCCAGGTTGGACGGGGCCTAGAGCAACTTAGTCTAGTGGAAGTTGTTTCTCCCTGTGGCAGGGGGGTTGGAACTGGATGAGCTTTAAGGTCCTTTCCAACCCAAGCCATGCCAGGATTTTGTGATCGTTCTGTGAAGTGGTTGAATCAGATCAAGAACCAGCTCCTCACAGAAGTAAATCTGTAGGTATGAAAGAATCTTGAAAAAAAGTCAAAACTCCACATGAACACTGCAGGCAACGCTCTCAGGAAGGGAGAAAGAAAGGGAGAGAAAGGGATTCACTGGGAACCTTGCAGTGGAGAACACAAAGATGCCTTCCAACCCCCAGCATCACCTGCTTATTGTGTACAGACCTGCTCTGAGCAGGTTTAGACAACCAAAATTTAAAGTGCTGGCAGCTGCCTGGAGCTTCTTCTATGATACTGCTCCCACTGTCAGAACCAGTAGCTGCACTGGCATTCACAGCATGTGTGAGGGAAAGCATCTGGAGAAAATGGCAGCCTTACGGGCACAGTTTAATCCCTGTAATTATGCAGGCCTGGTAATGTAAAGGTCTGCAAACAAATTCTGAATCTCCATAAAGCTGGGAGTTTGGGACATTCCCTGAAGGATCTTTGTTTTTTAAAAAAAAAGTATTTTGGCAGCCTCTGACATGCATTATCCATTTCAGTGCATTTTCTCACTAATTATAGACTGTGCCTAATTTCCTCAGAATAATAGCCTGAAATTTCTAAAGATAAGAGTCTGTCATAAATTGGCTTAATTGTATTTTAATTAATTTTCATTTATTGCATTGGCTAAAGTAGTTTTTCCCATTAAATGCAGAATAAGCACATTTTTTAAGGAAACAAATACTTCACTTCAAGGAGATCAACCCAAAACATGCACACAACACTGCTGAGAAGTCACGATCCTAATCCTACAGGACTGGTGAACAATCAAGTTGTAGGAAGACTGAGGCCAAAGATGTGGCAGCAATCCTGTGGGCTGGGTTCCCATAGAATGTTTGGTAGATTTCTGAAAATCTGAAAACTTTCTGCACCAGGAAGAAGACAAAATGAACAAGCAGGTCACCACTTTCTAACAGATTCACAGTCAAAGACTGCATGGAAAGTTTTCATCTGGGAATGCATCAGGAATGGAAAAGCAGCAGCTGGAAACAGGAAAACTTACAGCTGATCGGAATACCCACTGAGGGAAAACTTAAGTGTTGTCATATTTCTTTAAAAACAATTCATACATATTCCTCCCTCACATCAAATTACTTGGCCATAGAGAATTTTATAGATTATTAATCCAGAAATATTCACTTATTGCAGTATAAAACATTATTAGTTCTAATAGGATTTGACTGAATAGAATCATTCTCTTCCTAGAGCTGTGAGATTCTTCCATATTATGTTTTCCATAGTATTCTTCAGGCTAAATTAAAAAAATTCCTGGTTTCTCTCCCCTGCTCCCAACACCTAAGAGATTACTCCAGAGTTTAACACACGTTATTTTCCTGCAGAATCAAAAGATGCATCAGATTACAAAGCCTGGAAAAGATTCTAGTTAACTTCTCTGGGTTTTGAATTGAGCCTATTATGTCTAGGTGTGCTATTTTGTTTATTTTGTCCTGCATTTTAGTATTTGTGGGTTTTTTTGTTCTTGGTGGTGGTGGTGGTTTTGGTTTCTTTTTCTTTTTTTTTTTTTTTGCTGGGTTTGGTTTTTTTTTTAAGAGGGGGCTTTTTTATGTCTTGATTTTGCATCTATGAAATAATAATTTTTTAAAAAAGAGCAAAATTTTGTGGATCTTTACATCTCCATATTGAAGTTGGCTAAGGTACGACTGATACTCACCATCCCCCCAAAATTCATATATCCATCCCCTGATAATTTTTTATCTCAAGCTAAAAAAAGAAAAATAAATTAAATTACTTTGAAAAAAATATAGCCTGAGCTCCTTTGATCTTTGCAAAGAATATTATTTCAAGAGCTGAACAAATGGTTTTTAAATTGTTATTTTTGTCCTTAAAAATACCTGGCTTTGCAGGTGGCTGTGGGAATAATAGAGATGCATAGTACAGGCTACATCTTTTGGGAAATGTTGTGTTGTCATTCTCTGGATACTGAAAAATGTGTGGTTTCAAAATGAGAGATTATTTGGAAGATCCCAGATTGAAGCATCCCATGGAGGCCAAGTTTCTGAGATTTTGCTGAATTCTAAATGCTGAATTCTCCTCTGGGAGTATCAGCCATCTTACAGGTGGCCCCAGAATGAAGCAGCTGAGGTGTGTGTGTTGAATGGGTTTGAGCATTAAACTACACAGCACTGAACTTCGACAGCTAATACCCCTGACTTCACCTGATAATGAATAAAATGACCCTTATCAGCTGTCTGATTCTAACTATTCACCTTAAAAAATACTGACCTATGAGTTTGTTTAAAGACAATGTAAGCTCAGCTTAACTATATTCGCTAACATTCATACTTATGTAGATATAAATAAAATACACTTTTAATCAGTATTCGAATTAAGCTATACACTTGTCATGTTCCAGTAATGAAGTCTGCAACATGAAGAACAACTCTGAGCCACGGTGCTTTTGAGTTAAATGGAAAGAAAAATAATTTCAATGAAATTATCTAGAACCAGATAGCATCATATGTAACCGGCAAAAGTATCCAGTGGTACATACTCACCAATATTCCCTTAGTCTTTATTTATAAAAGAAATCCGTGTGACTTTAATCTCAGCACTTGCATTAAAAAATAGTTGGACTAAAGCTGTGAGTTGTAAACTTCACTGCAGGTGATG
The DNA here is from genome assembly GCF_033783945.1 of Neopsephotus bourkii. Classification (NCBI taxonomy): domain Eukaryota; kingdom Metazoa; phylum Chordata; class Aves; order Psittaciformes; family Psittacidae; genus Neopsephotus; species Neopsephotus bourkii. Next base: position 506,248 of record NW_026902287.1, read on the forward strand.
ATGCAGCTCCTGAAATAGCTTTTCAACTTTGTCTATAACGTCCCTTCATTTCGTCAACGTTTAATAGTTGAAAGTGATACTACTCTTTCAGACATTTAGTTTTGTTTAGCTTATAAAGTCATCATACCTGTCATCCAAAATTTAACTACAAACTTACAGGAGATACCGGTAAAGCAAGTCACGTGACTAAGCAGGAAAGTAGACATCAAATACTTTTCTGAAGAATCAAATCAATACTTATTTCCGATCAAACACAGTGATGACTGAACCTGGTAAAGGTGTTTATCACAACTGTGTTAAGCTTCTTCCTGACTTTAAGATTTACAAATTGATATAGTAAGAATAATTTTGAAATATGTGGTTCTTAGGATTCTCAGCCTTGTATCTGAATTCTTAATCGGTGTTATGAGGACATCCCTCCTTCTTACTGGATGTGAAAACTCCAAACCCCAAAATCGTTTAGCAGCTGACAACTCAGCCTTCTAGGCTGTAATGGGAAATAACAGGTTGCCACTAAAAAAAAAATAATAATAATAATAAAAAAAAAAAGAATAAAAAGGAAACACGAAGTAGCTCAGATTCTCTCAACATTTTTTTCTAGCTCACATTCAGTTACCTAATGTGTAGCCAAATGCACTAAAACGTATCTCAAATAAACTGTTATGATTGAAGTGAGTGATGACTGCAAATTCTACAATCTTTCAATAGGAACAGGGCATTTGGTAACCTCGTATTAAATTTAGCTTTGTACCTGGAAGGCTCATTTTGATAGTATTTTAATGATAAAAATAGTGGGTGGTTTGTTTTTTTTTTTAGGAGTACCTTGTATACTGCTAGTATATACTTCCACAGTGAAGGGGATTGCTTCTCTACACAGTGCTTGACAGGGTAATCGTCTTTTCTTTCAGCTTAGAGCAAAGTTTGATATAAATGACAGGTAACGCTCTTAAGTGGAGTGACAGGGGTAAATGTTGTTTTGTGAAAATGTAAGCCAAATACATACTTATATGTTCTCTGCTGTCAAAGAAACAGCCTTGGCTACTTCCTTTTTTCGTTTAAATAGACTAACATGAAGCAGTTCTTAAAGAACAATGTGTTGTAGCAACATGCAAGTGTTACCCATACTGTACTGTTCATCAAACAATTTTGTTACTACAGTGCTGTCCTAAAAACAAAATCCTCACTTTGGATGTAATGGTGTAGGATGCGTACGATGAATGACCGTGGGATACAGTAAGACAATGTCACTGGTGTGTAAACTGTATTTAACTGCACCATGACTTATCACTGCTGAACTGAGGGCTCATTTGGGTCTGAACAATAAATTCAAGAGTGTAACAAGCCCATGCTCTCATCAGTAGGTTATCATAACTAACAAAAGACATATAGAGCCAATAGCAGAACACAGTGATTTGTTAAGAATGTTTAAGCCTATAACTATTTCTACTTTGTGGGTTTCACTTGGACTACATGGTAACGCATATGTAAGAGATCTGCATGCCTGGAGTGGCATTAGCTATTGACTTGCTCCTTCCCAGTGTAACAAATGAATGACTAAATCTGGAAATATAAATCAGGTACATCAACGTGAGGCATAAAGTGTTCTGTGGCTCACAGCTGACCAAATTAATTCATCCCATTTGTTCCACTCGGTGCAGAAGGCAGAAACTGATTCCTCAACACCATAAAGCCCTGAAGCTGCCAGGAATGTAATGGCAGCATAGTCCTCAGGTAGGCAGGTATACAATATGCATCAAGCTACCTTTGCATTACAATTGATTCATAGTATCCGTAACATTTGTGAAACATGTTTGCATTACCCACTATATAAATAGTTGTTGTCGGCCTGTAGAGTTCACAGACTGGGACTTCCAGAACTGCACCCTGTTACAAACAAATGTAAAAATGGTGCAGACTTCTACCTGTCTTATAAGGAGCTGGAGATTTGAAAATGCATTATTATTCATCAGTGACTTTGCAACTAACTTTTTTTTTTAATTAATCTTGTTATGAAATCAATTATTGTGTTTTCTGCTGCTTTGTTTTACTGTTCCTGATCCTATCTATCTGAAGTTCTCTGATGTACTTTAAATAAAGGTGTTAATTACTATTCCTGGGTAACTTCTTACAGGGGCAGTTGTCTTGCAAATGTGTTCTTGCAGTTTAAAATGTTCTTAAAATAGCTTGCTGTGAGGAGCATGTTGCTAAGTAGGTCTAAGAAACACTGATTAAGCTTTCTACTGTGTCAGGAACACCTTTATTGTAAAGAAAATTGCAAATTAACTGGGGTTGATCTGGATTTCTGAATTTTAAGTATGGTTGATCCTGCTCCAGGCCAATCCATGGGAGCTTTGTTTTTCAGCTTCGGGCTCAGACCTCTTTAATTCGCTTCATAGAAAGCTCCCCAGCATCTCCTGCAGGCGCTGCCTTTGTCCCCACTCATCCCATGACCTACATTTTATATTCTGCCAGTAAAGACAGGACAGGTTATTAGACGTGTAGGTGGATCAGTGACAATATACTGAAGACACAGAAATTTTTGCAAGAATTGTGCATTTTCGTGTATTTTCTGTGTCTTTAATACGGAGTTCTAAAAGGAAATAGTTATAGTATCTATAAATATCTGAATTAACAAATTGGCAACTCTGAAGCAGAATCTCATATGGAAAAGAAGTTTACGATGATAAGCCACAACCATTGTTTGGATAGCACATTGGAATTACTCTTCTTCACACAGAGTAATTTAAAACACCAGTCCCTTAATATAACTGGTTAAACCCAGCAACCTCAAAAGAATATGCTTTTGGGGAACAGAAACAGTGTGACTGGTGCATAGATACACTGAATCCTACCTATAATCCACAGGCATCACTACAAAAGAATTTCCAGAGGGAATGATCATTTCTGCTTGAGGAGTTCTTGGGCTGGCATTGCTGGGGAAGACCCACTGAATTGGTCTCAGAGAGATGAATGATGTCAAGACCAAGACAGTACTGGTTTTGACCTGTCCTGTTCACACACATTACAATATTTTTATGTTCAGTAAGGGTTTTCCAGATACCTGAGCATGACTGATTTTGCGAGAATAATGTTTTCGCATAAAGTCTGTGCTGTTAATGAACTGCTTTTCTTGGTGCACCCAGAAACAGAAAGGTTCACCTAAAACAGTACCCCATTGGAGAAAGTCTACATAGCTACTGCCAGGGAATATTAACCTCTAAGTGGATTTTTTTATATAGTCTCACGGTGTTTTATTGCTTATACAGAGCTACCTTTGCTTTTTAGGTCTACATAAGTAAATATACAGAAAACATATATTAACTTGGTTGTTGCTTGGCTCTTCCAAAAGTAAGTGAATTATCATTATCTGAATTTTTCAATTCTAAGCTAAAAGAATAAAACCTATAAAAGAGCCACTTTAGCATATTTCTATATTTTAAAAAAACCCAAAACACTACAATAGATCAAAACTTTCTCATTAATTTTGTCACGTGTTGAAGTGGGTTATATACATGTACACTGTCACAGGAAGAAATTGGCTTTTTTTTTTTTTTTTTTCATAAATCATACCAGTTAGTTAAACCAGGACATAGTCGTCCTAAGATCTCTATCAACAGATTTCTAAACACCCCTTTTGTGCTGTAGTCATGCATTCAAGAAAGAAAGGCCTCTTACTAGTTACCATCAACATTGTTACAGTTCAGAATAGCATAAACATTGACACTGGGCTCTGGTCTTACGGGTTTGATTTTTACTTTTTTTTCCTTTTTTACCAATTTTAGGTGCCAATGTTTGTTTGTTGGCTTGTGCAAAGAAGCTTTAAAATGCAGTCAGAGAGCAATAGCTCACTGCTCATTTCCTTCATTTTAAAAACCTGACCTTACATATTTACTCCCTGTAATTTTCATCTCCTGGTTATCTTGAAAATTTGTAAATACTGTTTGTAAGAACAACTGCTTCTTGTATTTTACTACACGAAGTATTGGCTCAATTCTTCTGAATGTCAGGGCCTATTTTGGTGACCGAGTTTGAGGAAATGACTACCACATAGTACTTTACCAGATCAGCTCTCAACAGATAATTATTTGCTGCTAAATACGGACTTAGGTTTTTAAGTCCCCACTGACTTAGGGAAAGAAATCTGCATTTGTATTAACAACAGTTGGTACTGGTATGCTCATAGACCTTTTCAAAAGTTTTCTACCTTGTACAGTCCATTCAAAAGACTGTGTTCTGGGAAACCAGTAAGTGTGCAGTACACGAAATGACAGACTTCCCTTTGCTTCTTACAGAAGTTGCAGTGCATATATGACTAAAGTACAAACAGCAGAGGAAAGGAAAAGAATGAACATGCTGTACAGACACTGAAAGACCTTTTGGCAAACTGAATTCTTTCTCAACTATATATGTCCTATGGAATGCTGGAACTTGACTTCTTTCAAAGTTTTTGCAAGTGACTAGTAGTTGTTAGCACTTTGTCTTTTATTCACAGAGACAGACCAACAGATGCGAGCAGAAGCTCTGTGCTTTGCAGCAGAAACAGTCACTGAAAGGATTTGAAAGCCAGCTAGGACACCAAGAACTAAAAAACATCTGTCCATATGTATTCTAGTATCTATCCAAGATTTGCAGATTCTGTGAAATTTAATTAGTTTGTTATGAGACACCCAGAAACCACACACAATACTTGTACTAAAAGCACATTTAGAAGGAATTTTTTTAAATGGCTTTCCATGCACAGTGATTCTATGAAAAAAATTAAATACATTCAGGACCTGACTAAATATAACAGGTGAGGAATATAAAAAAGTACAAAGAGTTATTTTACCAAATGGAGGTGGAACTCTAACAGCAGAAAAAAAAAAAAAAAAAAGTCAATCTGCAGCAATGTTAAGCTTGCCAACAGATATACAGGTTTGTAATACATGCACACCGACCCAGGGCAGGAAGAAATGGAGTCATGGAGTCTGCTTGTGCCACCAGTGCTGGTATTTCTTAACAGGAGTCCTTGCCTTTGCAAGTTGTAAATTTCCCTTTTTTTAATTATTTTTTTTTTAAGTCACAACAGGGAGATGTAATTTCTTCTAAAAAAGAATTGCATCTGACTTACATTATTTTAAAAATTGTATCAACACACCTACTAATGCTGAAATCAGGCAGCAAAAGACAAAATCCAAAGAAGATTTACTGACTGTACAGTAGGACAGCACTATCCGGTCTTTAAACATCATGTCTTTCTTAAGAAAAAAAAAAGGCAAACTTTAAGAACTCATTCATCTGCCCTATTCTCAAACTTTTCACAGCTCCTTCCCAAAAAGACATTCCTCCTACCACTAACATTTCCTCTGATGGAAAGTTCACACGGCATATGTTCATCTGCCAACTACACAGTATCACTAACAAGCCAGGGAAGACCAAGATGCTGAAGAGACAGCCAGAGTTATTCTGAGCTGAGCCCAACATTAAATTCACCTACATTGTAAAAGCAAATTCCTTTGTCTTCTTCCCTCAACCCCCTCAAAGAACAACCAAACCCACAGTATCATTCTTCACCGAATGGTACTTTCATTGTGGGGTTTGACTTGCCAAGAGTAAAACTGCTTACGTTCCTTAATTCTGACCATCCTGTAACTCTTCCACCTCCAGACATGCTACTTCTTACAACATGGGAGGCAATGCAGTGACTTCTTGTTCTGGCCAGAACTTGACTGTCCTCCCTATTGATTTTTAAGACGTAGTACTGCTTAATTAGTGGCTTCCCGAGAAAACATAGCCACATGGATTCCTGAGATAAATGGAAATAACACAAGAAAATTAACTCTTAAACAACAATTAGGATTTACATAAGGATTATTTTTTTTTACTCATAAATGTAATTTCTTTCAGTTCTTCAGCCCTGTGCTTTGTCTGTCCATTCACAGCTCCTTCATGCAACAGTTTATAAAAAAAAAATCAAATCAGACATACTAGAGCAAACATCATTCTATACATGAGAGTTGTAAGAAGCATACAAAAAAAGGACAGCTTGCTTCATTTCTTCAAATAATTTTTGTCAAACAGAAATAAAGAGAAACTTCAAGACAAGGGACTGCTCAGAATTAAGCAGGGACAAGGCTATTTCCCATACCCAGGGCAACAATGGCTTGTTCTTTGCTGTGTGGCCAAGCATCCAAATACACTCATACACACCATCTTAATGTGAAAATCCTGGTTCTATTCCCAAGTTAGACACTCTTTTGTAACTGCAGAGTGTGCTGTAAATATTTAAAGCAGTCTGATCATTTTTCAAAGTAAAAAGACACAAACTCCTGCTGCAACTATTTGCACAAAGTCCAAACTCTGAGGCCAATAATTGTGCTAATGAACTTCCTTTTAAATTTAAGGTTGTATGCAACCTTTCCAGCTACAAAGATACTTAGAGATTTCTCTGTTTCTATATGCTATTGTCTACAAGGAGTGGACTACTGCCCTGAGAACAACACTTACTTTATTTCACTTGATAGTGAAAATTCACTTTTGACTTTAAGCGTGTAAAACTCATTCCCTATGAAACAAAGTTTCATTTAAATTGAGAATTCAATCATAAACCGGGCTAATTGTAACTGTCTATTGAACTTTTCTTTATGCCTTCAGAGACGAGGTGTGGAAGGCATTAAAAAAATCCATGTCTACACAGCAACCATGATACCTGGTTTAGTGTCAAGATGTCACATACTGAAGTATTAAAGGTTATGCCTGTTCAGAACACACTTTGGTTAGTGAGGTGGTGCAGAAGTATGCTTTTTAAAAAAAAATCCTGTTTGTACCTAATCCTACTGCACACAGGCCCAGATGCCCCTCAACATTAAAAGACATGGAAATATTTTCTTTTTAGATATGGATTGAGAATGTATTTTATTCATCACTAGCACAAGCTCTATCCTGAAATAATTTGTAAATAAATCCCCTCTTAACAACTATGTGTCCCTGAGTACACGTGAAGGGCAAACACTTAATTCTATGTTAGCGCTGCTGTTGTGTTTTAAGAAGTTTTCTGAAAACCAAAGCTAAGTGGACTTAAACTGATATTTGCGATAAGAAAGTTGGACAATGATATTACACTGCTATTGCCTTCAGGGTTCCTTCTTAATACAAAAAATGCAGAACAGATTTCAGCAAACCATGGGCTATGGGTTCATAGTCTCTGCCACTGTTCCACTGAACTGGAGACTTCACCTGGTGAAGATGGCACTGACATGTCTCAAACACACTAGCACAGAATAATTATGGCTTGAAAACAAACAAACAAAAAACCACACTGAAAAAATAGTACTAAAGTAGCTTACAGACAAAAAGGAAGCGTATATACAGAGAAAGAAAAGCAGAGAAGCACAAAATTGTGGAGTGTTTTCAAGTTTTTGCTTAGTCAGAGCATAGCCAACAAAAATGTATTGCGTTATGGTCTCCATTCATAAGAACGAAAAGATCCAGTAAATACGGTGAAGGAGCACTCGTGAGAGTAAAAATCAGTATGTTTAATGGCATCAGAGGAAGAGATACTTCAGAGATCTGCACAGGACTAAACAAAAGTAATTATAAGATGGAATAGTACGTGTTAGGAGTAGCTAGCCGTAAAATGCATTAGTAGGCCTATCAGAGGATTTACCTTAAATCACACGTGGGGACCACAGCAGGGGCTGGCTACGGCTCTACTCTTCTACACATTATTCGGGTAAGAGAAATTTGTTCTTCAGTCCTCGCCGTTCACTCCTTAACCACATGCCATCCCGCCCGACCCCAGTTTCACTTTAGCGCAGTTATTATTTATCAGGAAAGCGGCCCCCGGTACTTCCACTCTCGGGCAGACCCGGGGGAGCTGCCGTGCGCGGCTGCCAGGAGATACCCGCGGTCGTCGGTTACCGAGCAGGGAGCCACCTTCCTGTGGGCTCCCCGCGCCCGCAGGAGGAGCGTCTAGAGGCTGCGAAAACCTCGGTGCGCGTCGACTCCGGCCGCAGGTGCTGACAAGGAGTGCTCGGGCCCCTGCTGCCGCCGGCCTGCCGGGATGGATCCTCCTCCGGCAGGACAACAGGATCCTCACCCTCCGAACCACAGCGGGGTCAGCCCCACGGAAAGGTTCCCTGACCGCCAGGGCCCTCCTCCGGCAGCGGGAAGCGAGACCGGTCCCGCCCGCGACGGCTGCGGGCTCCACGCAGCCCCCAGCCCCTCACCGGACACCCCAGTATCGCCCCGGCAGAGCAGCACCACCCGCCGCAGTCCCTCAGCGCGGCCCCTTTAGTACCTGCTGCGGCGGCCGGGAGCGCAGGGCTCAGTGAGGTGCTGCGTGGCGGGAGGGCGGCTGCCGTCTGCTCCTGCTCCTCCTCCGCCGCGCACACCTGCCGCCGCCGGCCCCGCCGCTACCCGCGCCCACGGGGGGACACGCCTTGCCCTGACGGTGGGGGCGCGGATAGGGGCCATCGGAGCCTCCTCCCTGTCCCGCTCCCCTCCGCGGCTCCCCGGACCGGTGACGGTCGTCGATTTGCTCGTGTTTTGCTCAGAATCCGCGCTGCGCCGCGGGTGTTCCTTCTTCCTCGCAGTGCACGGAGCCTCCCCACAGAGCTTAGACGGGGTCTGCGGAGGAGAGGCTCCCGGAAGGCACCTCCTCCGAGAGCCGGTGCCCGCTCCCAACCAGGAGAGGCTTCCTCTTCTAGGGTCCCGTCCACAGACCTGCCCCTCGCTCCCGAACTCGCCGGCAATTCCCGGGGAAGCAGGGACGAGCGGCTCTGCCCCCAGGTCACTCAGCACCGGCGTCAGCGGCCGGGCTCCGGGGTCCGCGCGTACACCCGGTCTGTCGCGGCAGCAGCTGGCGCTAGGGAGAGCAGGCTTCGTGGCGTGGGCTTACACTGTACATGTACCCGTACACGCATGCACACGCACAAGGGTATGTACATTTACAACTGCAAGTACGATGTCAAATACACACATCTTGAGCACAACCTTTCCGTCGCTGACTGCTCACCAGCTTTTGCCACCTCCAGTTTATTTTAGGGCAAGCAGCAAGATATGGCAGGCTTCACAGAATATCAACACCACTGCTCCTTTCTACAGTTCTTACGGTAGTAAAGGCAACCGCATCTTAATTTTTATTTTATTTTATTTCTTTTATTTTATTTATTCTAATTCGAGTATTTGAGATTTTGTATGTGTAAGAAGAAACATTGTTCATCTAGACCTGACAGTACAGGTGGGAAACATAGACAAATATTTGGACCTGGTTCCTTCTCAAGGCTGAAAAGAAGCAGCAAAATGCAAGATTAAAAATAAAGGAAAAGCTAGATAGAATTGTTTAAGTAATCTATCAGGCTGCTTGAGAATAAAGATAGTGAACACCTGTGGAATAGAGCAGGGGTAGGTGGATTTTGTATCCTGTTACTCATGGAAAGGGAACACTTGTGATTTCTCTTGCTTGCAGTCTGAATTGGAAAGTTTGGGCTATAAGCTGCAATATAGAAAAGCTAAAAATAAAAAAAAAAGAAGTGTGGCCTTCAGAGTAACATTTCCGTATAAGATAGCCAACTCTAAGCTTTCCTTCCAAGAAGTACACAGGCATACAGCATAGATGAGCATACTGCTAATTAGAAATCATGCTAGTTTCTATATTTAACTACATTTTCTTCCAATACATGCTATTATAGAGCACTGATTAGGCAAATACATTTTTCCTTATTCCAGTTCTGTTTTATCCTCTTATCAAATCTCTGCACATAGTAATTTTCAGTAATTTTCAGTTAATTCCATAGTGCCATACTCTTTTGTAGTGTTCTCACAGTGATGTGAAACATTCTTTTGAAATTAATAGTTGGCAACTGTACACCCACAAAACTGACAGAGCAGCTAATGAAATAAAATCTTCAGGTGCCTTGGTAAGAGGATTTTCAGCTGTGCCACATGTGAGCTGCTTTTTCTCAATGTGCTCTCTAAAAGACTATCAGTGGTCTTCTAGAAGAAATTTCGCTGAGTGAGGATAGCCATAGCTTCCTGCTTTTTGCCTTGAAAAGCCACTGAACCTAGATTTTTTACCAGTTGTGATCATGGCAGTTCTAATCACCTTCTGCTCGCTGAGGGAGGGAAGCAGTATGTGCTACACAAGCAGTCCGTCACCAGCTTACTCCATGACTGAACAAGGCTTGACTAGACCAGCCAGTATGTGCAGAATTACTTTTTATCCATGTCGGTGCATTACAGCTCAGTTCAGTCTTGTTAGAGGTTATTGCTGACATCTCTTGCTTTGGGAGCTGTTGCTCAGGTTCTTTCAATGGCATGGGCAACATTCACATGTGTTGAACAGGCTTTTTCTGATTCCAGTCACAATTAATGCAGCATAATTTTGTGAGAAACACAGCAATTGATTGCTTTAAAAGTAACATTAGAGGAGTATTCTATAAATATCCTTATTGCACATGTAGGGCTGCAACTGTGGTGTCCTTCAACAAAATCTTCTATTTAATTATTTATTTATTTAATAATTAATAGTAGGTACAACCACAGAAGACAGATAGAGAAAAAGACCACCAAAACAGACCATCTTCTTGCCAGCTGTCTCTACTGACTACCAAGCACTGATCTGCAGTGCTTACTGATGCTGAACAGTCTCCTAACCTTACATGTAGTAAATTTATGCAAAGGCAGTTGCATATATTCAGCTTGTTGCAGAGTCAGGACCCTAGTGTGGCACTGTAATTATTTTCATGACTAAACTGTAGTCATATGTTTTAGATATCAATAGGATTATTCAGAAGAGAAGAGAAATTATAACCACGCAAGGCTGAAAAATGTGGTGCATCAAGTTGATCATATGATCTTCCATGTTTTCATTTTTGCCTTTGAACTGGGATATATCAGAAACTGACTGCAGAGTCCATGGGTTTACAAAGTAATGTGTGCATTAATTTTACACTTTATATAGCCCATGCATACTGTGATACTATTGTTTAGGCCAGTCAAGCCTACTCCTTACCTTGTGGTAAAATTGGAGCTATATGTACGTGTTGATTTATGGGATATGATGTTGTTTTAGGGATTATGAAGTGCTTAGCAAAAATCAGGTATATACATATATACACACCTTTTTAGTATATTTATTTTTCCCTAAATAGTTATTCTGACATTTCTGTTGAGCAGGAGTGTTTTTTTGTGTTCTGGGTTTCTTTCAGAATCCCATGACGGCAACATTTTCTCACCTTTCAAAAATCTTTAAGATATATCTTAAATGAAACCACAAACTAAAGCTATGCTAAGTTCTGTATGTCTTTTTCCCCATCTGGCAAAACCTGAAAGCTTTCAGACTACTTACAACTGTAGATAAAATGCAAAAGAACAAAAAGAATATACTAAAATAATGTATTTTTATGCTGAAAACCTGCATTTGATTTCAAAAAAAGTTGATAAACTGAATACTGTGTATGTCCACCTAATGTTTAAAGCTGTAATGATCCAAACCACTTTATTTATGCCCACCTAATGTTTAAAGCCGTAATTATCCAAACCACTTTATTTTTAGAAGCACTTACAAGCTCACTGACAGAAGCTTTTATCTTGATAAACACTGTGTGTCTTGAAATACTGCACATAGTTCCTTTTGCCCTTTTCTCTTGGACATTAGATCTCTGAAATTTAAGATCAGTCTCCAGGTCTTCTGAGAGTGTATTAAAGCAACTTTTTCACACCCTGAACGTTAATGCAACATTTTTCACACACAACTGTTCTTACTCAAGGATATAACTTCTGAAGCAAACAGTTCTTTGAAATGTCACCTGTTACCTCTGGTTTGCAGGTAGGAAACAGGGCTTGGTGACCTGGCTGAAGTCCTGTCTTCTTGGGCAGAAGTGGAAGCATTTACACAGTTCTGGCCCTTCTTATCAACTTTGCGATGTAAGAGTAGAGGTAAGGATCTCACAATTCATAAATTCTAGTTATTGTCCTATGTGCAAGCCAAACATAAAGCAGGTGGGAAATTGCTCTAGTAGTTTTCCTGGCAGCTTGTAAATAACTTCTTTACCAACATACTACACATTTACTCAAACTCTCTTTATGCAGTTCCTTGAAAGAAAGAAGGCAGCCCAGAATAGTAAGGAAAGCCTATAAAAAGTTTAGCAGCTCCATGACACTGTCATCTCTCCTAGTTTTATTCCCTCTGGTCAGGGTTGACTTTCCCTTGAATTCTGATAGAAAATTCAGCATTTGATTGAATTCTCATTAAAATCATTAGTTTGGCTGGAATATTTGGTTAGTTTTATCTGTGAATCAAAAAAATTCTATCAGATTAGAGTTTTATTTCAATTTTTGTAAGAGCATCTTCTTCTTTTGACCTGAAAATTTCTGGCCAGTTGTGCTCCTATATTAAAGGATTATTAAAAGACTAATGTCTGGGAACTAAAAATTACTGAAAACTTTTCTTCAGAATGAAAATACAGTACTTCCTTAATCTTCTATGAGCTCTTTTAACTTAACCCGTGATTTGGAGGGGAAAAGAAAACTGGCTTAGGATTTTTGAAAGTCTTTGGTTAGTGAAAAAGTATAGGGGATTGTATATTTAGAATTCCTGATTTATGGAAATCAACTTTTTTTTTTTTTTTTTAGATCTTACTTTTTTCTCCTTACTGGGAAGAGTAGAGAGTGATAAAGAGCATAGTATAGACAGGACATTAATAAGATGCAGACAGTCTCAAATCTATACCAGAAGTGAATTCAAGAGAAAGTGGGTAACTTTCAAACTCACAACCTTTGTCACAAGATGCATACAGAGATAGAGAGAGCATGAAAGAGCTACTCAACTCCATGTGGTCTGTTTTGATACAATACTTGTTTGGCTGTGGCTTTTTGATAGTATTTTGTCCTTCCTTTTGTGTAAAAAAGACATTTGTGAAATTAATTCATTCACTGATCAAATATTAATAACACACACCAGCTTCCTCTCAATGATGAATGTTACAGTTGGCTAGTTATCACTGTAACAATATTAAATCAGTGAAAACTTGAAATAAACCTGCTGCCAGCCTGCAGAGTAGCAGGTGATTCCTTAAAGGCTGCTTTTCAGTAAAATTGAAGGGCCTTTTACCTGCTTATTGAACCAATTTTCCACAGCACCTCTTTTATGTGCAAGCAATTAATCATAACACTTCACAAAGGTTTAGGGTGGAATAACACTTCCTTCTCTCCAAGCTCAAAGTAAATTCAACTTATTTCTCTTAAATACAAAATGCAGCTGCATAGCTTCACATTGAACTTACTAAACACAGAGCAGTTTGCTGCTCCTTTTCTCCCCCTCTTTAAATGTGTGTAAGATAGTTCTCCTGCCAACAGCTAAGCATCAACATCAACAGTCAGACTCCTAAAGATTTCATGGCAGAAGAAATAAAGCTTTTCCTTCCTTCTTTTAGTCTATACCAGAAATAGCAAAAAATTCTAGTGCTTTATCACAAGATCTAGGAAGCTATGTGGATAAAAGAACAAAAGTTGCTAAAATGAAAGTATTTCCTTCATGTAGGGAATAAATTCCTCAAAAATCTCTCCAAACTTAATTAGAAACCTGTGTATTCTGGAATTTAGAGTCTTTGCAGAAGCATCAACGAGTGCTATGTGTGCTCCAAATGGACTCTTGTTTGAAACAGTGGACAGACTCCAGCTCAAGTGGTGGTTCATATGGACCTGTCCAGATCTGAAGTGGGTCAGTAAGCCGACCTGAACACATATTGGTGCTTTCGCCAGTGTGAGCAGACTGCTGGATGGAACAGCTACCAGCTCTGCTTCTGTAGAGATAGCCAAACAAGGACATTCATTTTCTCTCTCTAGCATAGCTGGCTGACTCAGAGAAGGAGAGAGGTGCCTGGTTTGGCACTGTCAACCTCTGTGAAGTCAAAAAAACAGCCACTTTCTCACTGGGGTCGCTGGGACAAATGGCAACATTAGTGGCCTGAGAGAACAGGATGCAAGATCAGCAGGCAGGGTGGTTGCTTGTCTGCTCCTTTCACTCCTACTTCCATGATCAGAGGGGAGTTGGAGACCCTGTGTCATTTCAAGTCAAGATGAAATCCTATTGATATTACTGTGGTAATATACATACTGATTAATGCCCTCCATTAGATGTTTTGCCTCTTCTAAGGGTTAGAGTATTTAGCATTCATTGGTTTTACCCGGCTTTAAAAGGTGAAGGGCTTCAGTGAGGTCAAAACAAGCTGGGTTATTATTCATATTAATAGTGGCAAGTGTTCCTCCTTCACAATTATTAGCTAGCTCTTCATTAAGAAGTTTAAACCCTCACAAACACATATTTCACTGTGCCTCTGCAGAAGCATTACAGGAGACTGCAGATGTGTCAAATGTAATGACAGTCTGCATGAGGTTCACTGCTAAAAAAGGAAATTCCCCCACAAAACAAGACTAGAATATATATTAGCTTCCTCACACATTTCAGGGAGGAGAATGTGGGTTACCGTTTTCACAGACTTACTTCATTAGAAGAGCTCCACCTTAGTGCCTTCTCTTTTTTGTCAGACTCTAGTTCGATAAACTAGACCATAGTTGTGAGCATAATAGATATATATGTTACAGCACAGTATGCAATGAAAGAAAGATACATGTGTATGTACATGTATGTGTTTGTTAAAATCTGTTCATATGTGCTTGACATGAATAGTTATTCAAGTCCTGGACTGACAATCAAACAGTCCTGTCTGTGTAAGCGTTTGTTATCCAGGTCTTCGTAAAATTCCAGTATCAGATTTCTGCAATTTGGGAAAGTTAAGTTGCTGGAAGTTCCAGTGCCCAGAGTGTGAAACTAGAACTCAGAAGCAACAGCATTTCTCTTTCACTTGTATTACTGACTGGCCTTAGTACTTTGCACTCAGAAACTGCTCAGTAGGTGTCATTAGATAGGTATTATGGCCTCATTTCACCAATGAGGAAGCTGGGGGTCAGTGAACACAGTTAAGTTGGGTGAGAACATACAACGTCATAAAAAAGTCTCTTCTATTTTCTGTATTAAAACAGAGATACCAGTAATAGCCTTCAAAGGAACAGAAGTTTTGGTGTGGTGTGAGTCATGTTTGAACTTTCTGGAAATAGTGTGATTTTCACAGCTGCCGTGAAATTGTATCTGTACATGACGACCACTGAATATGACAATGGTGACTGAAAAGACTGATACGTGATTTTTTATATTGTATGGAAATGAAACAGGTTAATAAAAGATTTGCCTTACTTGAGTGACATTGTTGTGTAGGTTGCACTCACACAGACAATTTAGGGAGGCCCCCACCTGTGTCAGGCGAACTGTAATATAGGAGGTGTCTACTGAAGCCCTTTCTTGAGAAAAAAACCACACAATACTAGTATTTAAGCTAAATCACAGACTGCATGAACTTCATCAGCCTGTCAGCACTACTGATCTGGGAAGTCTTGTTCATGTTTAATGGGGAAAAAACTTCCTACAAGGAAGAATATCCTGGAATATTCTCCTGTCTCTTCAACCAAATCAGTTACAGAGCAAAACTACCATCTCTGCTCATGTCAGTCTTTGTCTGCTTTTAAAGGGTTGAGCATGCTTTATCGATCTCACTTTTACTTCCTTACATATGCAATGAGTGTCTGACAGGCTGAAAGCTATTTATCTTTCTCTGGATCTCACGGCTGATTCTCCTTGACAGCTTTATGCAGATGGTGCTGCAGCAAGGTCAGAAAGGAATGGAGAGAGCCAGGGTCTACACCACATCTGCTACTGATCTGCTGAGACGATGAAGCTGTACAATGGCAGCTTGTCTTATATAGGATCCACATGATGTAGAAAGAAGGGAATAGAATGATGGCATGACTATTGGATCTGCCTAAACGGTTGCCCATAGATGTAGGGGTGCTTCTTTTTGGGGATCCCCAGGGTTTGTACAGCTGGCGGTGCTTATGCTCGCCTTCTCATCTCTATCCTCAAAGTAGCAATGACAGAGGACATCTGTGAAAGGTAACCTGCAGGGTTCCATTTAGCTATGTGTTTTGTGGTTGCACAGAAGCAGTTGAGATACTTTGTAGCATTTGGGGGGAATTTCTGTTGCTTTTCTACCATGTTTGGGTAACGTGCGCTTCTAGAGCTCTCCTTTTTCATTCTGAGGTAGAAAAGATGTGTGATTTAAATTAAAAGCACCAAGAATAAGTTAATTCTCCTTTTCTGGCTGTCTCTGGTAGATTGGAGCCATCATTTTTTCATCCCTAAATTTTCAGTATGAGTATCATGTATCTCCACCTGATTGTTTTCATGCTTAGATCCTTGGTTTCCTTTAACGGTTGCTCTAAGACAGCAAGTTAACTCTCATCTTTTGGCAAAGATTTTCTTTATCTTGTGAAGTATTAGCCACTCCTGGTGAAGCAGAAGTGTTTTACTGTGGCATGAAAAGGTTGTTCAAACTGCAAGCATTCAATAAAAATGCATTTTGAAATTGTTATTTACTTTCTATGACTGAACTAAATTTGTACAGAGAGGGATATTTGAAGACCAGCTACTATAGTAAATGAAATAATAATTTCATATGCTGTTGGAATGTGCTCTAATTGTTATCTACCTTATAAATCTGTTATACATTTGCACATTCAATTCATGAGGCTGTTTTCAAAAAATCAGTCAAAATTTTGTCTACTACAGGTATTGAATCTGGTAAAACATGTTGAGATATACAAAATTTCTAAGCAGATGCATCTGAGGAATAGTTAAACATTTTGGGAACACTGCCCTGAAAGATGCAAATCAGTTAAATATAATTAGAAAGGGTCTTTGATACACAATGTATCTAGGCACTGGGGAGAGAAGCAGGAGAGCGGTATTTTACTATACTCTATTGTCGTCATGTGAAGCCAGTACAAAAGCATCATTTGGATTTAATTGAATATAGATTAGTCTTACTGAAAACAATTCACGTTCATTTACTAGTCAATTCATCATTTCAGTTAATGTTAAGGTCTCCTTTTCCCCCAAGAGTTTTTTACTGCTGTTGATAGGAATGAGTAATTTAAAAATAGCTGAGGCATCTTTTCTTGACTGTAGATGAAAAAAACAGCTCTGTGAGGTCCCAGGTCTATTGTTGATAATGAACTGTTAGGTCCCTAGACATCATCTTGGGCAGGCAACACCAGACAGAAATGAAATGGACAAAACTTTCTGTATGTTTGTACTAAAATTTCCTGGATAGTTTGGGGATTTTTTTGGTTCTTTGGCTGTTTGTTTTTTTGGGGTTGGGGTTTGTTTTATTTTTTTGTTGTTGTTTTTGTGGTTTGTTTTTTTGTTTTTTTTTGGGGGGGGAGGATTTGTTTCTGAGTTGGTGGTTTCTTTTAACAGAGGCAATATTTTTTTATTTTGAACCAACTTATTATCTTGCATATTCTAAGCATTGAATAATAAAACATGAAGCGTATAAAGAACTTGTTTGGCTGACAAAATAATATTCACTTCAAAATATTGACAGGCTTGTCTGTCAGAATGAATAAAAGAAAAATAGTCTGAGAGCCATGCATTCTTACATCTAAAGCAGATACTTTTTGTCAGTGTTGAAATTTGGTGTTCATGAATGAGCAAGATTATTCTCAGCAGCAGCTACATTTATCTGTGTATGATGTAAGACCATATGCAAAGCATATACCAAATGTGTATGCAGTATATGTATACAATTTTTGTTGTTTGATTTAGAAACATTGCAAAGCGTCATGGAGGAAAAGCTCTTGTTACTAGAAATAAAATGCTCACACTTTAAAATATGGAAGAATCTTTTTCTTCAGATGGATAGTGTTGCGTCAGATCACTTTACCTTATTTGCACTGCTTCAGAAGTATCTTTTTGCTTTCTCTCTAGTGTGTTGGTATTTTTTGAGAGCTCAGATTGTCTCATTTCATTTAGAGTAGTGTTGGCCTGTTGTATTATTATTGTAGCCAATCAGTGTTAACAGAAAAGACAAGATAGGGCAGTTAGGACTGCATGCTTGAGCTAGAGTTTCCTTTTCTTTTCTTTACCCTTTTACAAGTTTTCTTATAGCTGTGAATTTACGTTTGATTGGTTCCTACCTTATGTATTTTTTAAAAAGGGTACTGAAATAAGTCAGAGCTGAATGAAAACTTGGGGGTGTTGCTGACTGAAAGGAGATTTCTGGTCTCGTAAACTCGTTTTAATTTGGACAATTGGCATTGGGGATTTCAAATTTTATTGTTGGTACTGGAGAGGTCCTCAGATTTGTTCGTGCTTCCTCGCCATGAATAACCTGATCTCAGGTGGCCGTCCTCTGAGCAATTTGTTGTAACAGATGTCTCTAAGTACCCCTGACAATTTAAAGTATTCTGTGTTCATATAGACAGCAAAGAATGCCATAGCTGGAAACAGCTTAAGGTCTCTATTGACAAACCTGAAATGTCTTGCTGAGGAAGCTCCTTTAGTAGTTTGTTGCACAGATGTGTCAGTCTGAGCTACCAGAATCAGCCCTACAACCATATTTACCTGAGCAGTAACCTCACAGACTTCAGCTATGGTGATGTTGCATCAGCTTCGCTAGCTGCTTGTGTTTACTCAGAGACTTCCACATAGCATATTTGTTAAAACCTGGTGTGTGTAAGAGAACAGACATTGGTTGACATGCTGTTGCTGCTCAGAGAGTCAGAGAACTGGCATCCAAATAAGAAGATATTTTCTGAAAGCCCTTCAAAGGCATTGAGTTAGGAAGGTTATTTGATTTTCTTGCTTTCACTCTCTAAAGTTTAGTAACTCAGTAGCAGTACAGTATATAAAAAAAATAAATTATGCTTTAAAAAGTAAGAGTTTAGAAAGAAATTTCAGCACTGTTTTTTGTTAATTTTAATGTAAAAGAAAGCAGCTTATTTCCCTCTTTTTCATTTTTCCTCTATATATGCTTGGGGTTCTTGTTCGAAAATCTTTGGCATCTGGGGCAGCAGACCTCTCTTAGTTCTGATAAATTTATTCCTATGAATTTGTTCTACCTCTTCAGAGTTAGGATTTTGGCAAAGACTATGAAGTTCCTTACTCTAGAACAGTTCAGTTATATATTTAAATTCTAATATGGGACTTCAAATGGGATACTTGAATGCAAAAAGGCACAGCATATGAGTATCTGCCCAGAGTCTCTTCTTAACTTTACACTGTAAGGGGGCAGAGTTGTAGGGTACAGAAAGGTTTTTGAATTATAGAGTGGCATGAGATTAGACAGTATGACTGTAATAAATTGCTAATAAAGGTAGACATGAAAGGGTCTAGTTCATATAAACTGATTATTGTTTTTATCTGATGCTTCAGTAATATCCTGTGTCTGGAAGTTTAAGAGGAGAACTAGTGCTGCAGTGTAGTTATTTTACAAAATTGTATTTTCTAAACACAAATTTAATTTAATTGGACTACACTGCATACATGCAGCTAGCCATACACATACGTATTTTTCTGGATTAAAGCCTTTAAGAAAACTTTAGAATAAGGTAATAAGAATGACCAGAATAAGAGGGGCATTTATTATAGTGGGGGATCTTTCACTGCTGCATGTGAAGGACAGGTTTTATTTTCAGTGATACAACTTTGTTGAGAAATGAGGTCTCCATTTATAATGTAATATTGATGCTTTATCTGTTAATGTTCTCCTATGAAGTCTTAAAGGAAGCAAATGTTTGTAAAACTAACCATAGCAGTTTTGACGATATTGCCTTAATATACTGTGTCTCTGGTTTTTAACACTCTAGAAGAACATTGTGTGCATATGCATGCAGAAGGCAGCTGTAATCAGCATCCTTAAGAGAGCTGTCTAGCTTATAAATGACACAATTGTATGCTTCATCATGCAACTCAGATTGAGCTTGTCCATCAGTTCAGTGAAAGTGAAATTTTCAGAAGGGTCGACCAGTGTGTTTACACTGTGGTCTCTGCAGCTCCAATGGTTAAGCTTTCTAACTGGATGCTGATGCAACGAAGTCGCTGTTGCAGCACCAAGTGGGGTACAGGCCACTGCACAAACATTTACACAGCTGTTGGAGAGCAGGATTTGCAGTCTGCTTAGTTTCACGCTACTACTGACACTGGTGCACAACAATTTTAAGGGACGTGGATGCACAAGCCCTGTCCAACATGTCTATTCTTGGTCTCCTTTGGAGACTGGAGATAGTGAAACAGCGCATTAAAAAAGAGTTGCAAAGATCCTCCGTGTGGCACTGAATGAGCAAGTTTCAGAGCCCGTTGGGCATACAGGGGCACAACACTTTTGACAATTACTCTGAGAGATGGGATTAATTAGCTAGACATAACAATGGTAAATGGAGTTACATGGCTTCTGAGACCTAGTTAGTGCCTAATCTCAAAGAATAATTATACTATTGAGCTGAGAAGTTAGCTCCCTTCCCATAGAGGCGGCTGTACGATTTTATGCAGGATAGCCGCAAACTACCAGAGCACCCCTGAAAATGCTGCCTTTATAACTTTTCAAAAGAGGCCACTTTTCTGTAGTGGTAACATCTGCCCAGTAGAATTTCATAATGAAACCTACCAGAATTAAATTTTGCATTAAATTGATCAAAATTTCTGCCACTTTCTCATGCTCTTCCATGTGACTCTAAAAGACAATAGTATTTTGCAATCTCTTTAGCAGGCACCTACTAATCTCAGGATATCCACACCCATCGTGGGAGCAAGTAATTTGATTATTTTTTTTTTCAATTATCAATGTGGCTTCGACAAGTGAGTGCCAAAATAAACATTCATAGAACTTCTATCACTGAATGGAGAGATTACATCTGTAGGATTATAACCACTCCCAGGTTTGGTGGTAGACACAGTGATTAGTGTGCCACATACACACATCTTACTCTTTCAATGGTTTTGGTTCTGTTTTTAAAGTACTCTAGAGTGTTAACTAAGTCAGAACTAGTTGTCATATCATGATGGCCCTTGCTTCACTGGTGCTTAAATCAATAGTCATATTTAGTGCTGCTTTATAAATGCCACTTAATAAAGTGCCACTTTATTGTGAAATGCTGGTTTTGGACTTCCTTTTGTCAGTATTATGCATTTTCATTATAAAACTCTGGATATCCAACTGCAGAAAGGAAGAAAACATAAACCATGTTTACTGTGGAGTCCATTTACAAAGGTAAATGCCTGATAAAGGTCCAGTGCATAAATGTCAGTCAGCTTGCTTTCAGGACTCGTTTCAAATAGTGGCCTAGGTGTGACACAGAAGTGAGCGGTATTCTAAGAATACAATGAATTAATAGTAGTCAAGATGTATCTCAGATCGAGTATGTTATAGAAACTTGGTCCTTCCACAACATGTCCTACATTTAGGAACCAAAAGTCAGAGGACCCTTGGTTAAGATGCTCATGGTTTATTCCAGTTGAAGTAAATTTCTGTGAGTCTTTTAGAAAACACTGGAGTCTGACTGCATCCTAGATATTTGTTGCACTGACCTGCTTTAATTTGAATACAGATGAAAGGAGCCCATGCCAAGTCTCAGGTTTCTCTTAGATAAGCAGAACTAAAATATCAAGGTTTTTATTTGGAGAGGTATTGTAGCCTTATTTGCCATTCTTGCTTTAGCAGGTGTTCAGGGACAATTAGAGGTATGCTGATCCATCATGAGCATTGTTTAACTGAAAGACGGTTCTGATGAGAAATTGAACTTGGGCTTTCTCTTCTGTTAATAAATAGAGAAAAGCCTGTGTGAAACAGCACATGAATTTCTTTAATAAGAAAAACTGTCCAACGTAGACAAAATTATTTCAAAGAAAAGAATGTAGAAGTATTCCCTGAAAGCATGAAAGCAAATATTAGTACACAAACATGCACTTAACATTATCCTTGTATTTTCTCAGGGTTTGTGTGATATCCTTTCTTTCCAAATAAAACCTGAATTTTCTGTCTTACCTCATTTTCTTGTGTTTTTAACCAATCACTAATGATAAATTACCTTTTATTCCTTATCAAAGATACCTGACATCTCATTTTGATCAGAATGACTAAATACCCAGGTATGCCTCCTGCTGCCTGGCTTCTTATTTTAAAGCCCCACTGAAATTGCCAACTGTGTGTTGATTCGTTCAGTTTTATCTTCAAAGCGTCCCATGGTCATCTGTTGTTGGAGGTCAAAATGAAATTCTGTATTATCAATAGTACTTGAGGTGTAATGAGTTGCAGATTAGAGAAAACAAATTTAAAGAATTTATTAATTCACAATTTACTGTAATGTATTAACAATTTGCTGTGATAAGCAGTTGTTGGATGTGTTTGTGACAGAGATTGGAGGTTGCAATAAATTGCTGATGTCTGCTATTGAATTTTGTTTATTTATTTCTTAACATATTTCTAGGCTTGCTATTTCTTATAAAAAGCACAATGTGCCAAGAAAATTAGATTCTAAATTTTTTTCCATTTTGGATATTTACAGACCAAAGCAATGCTCCTCTGGGTCCCCTCTCTGTGTTGGAATTGGAGGGAGAAGCAGTGAAGCAAATTTCTTGTCCGTTCATTTATAATCGTCCTCATTAAGAGTGATCCTGAAAGACCACAGTGGACATTCCTATAGTTTCTCTCACTCAGCTTTTTTGCATCATTCCCATTGTCTGCTTACAAATCTCTGTGTGCTGATGGGCAAAGATCAGAAACTATTTCCTTCAGAACCACAGAGAAAACCCCTCAAAGCTTTTCTCCTTATGCAATTGTAAAGGTGTCTAAAGAAGTTTGAACAAATTTTGGACTGCAAAGCCAAGAAGTAAAAAAAAAGCAGTGAAGTGGGACAGTCTGAAGTTAAAGAGGATTCTTGCCGTTAGCAGCAGATACATTGCATGTCAGAAAGGCACCTGGCTGCTTCAAATCTTTCCTTGGAGACTGCAAATTAGAATAAATGCGGTCAGTTTAACCCTTCTGCAGAATAGTTTTTTTTCACCCTAGTTTTTTTTTTTCACCCTAGTTTCACCCTTCTGGAAAATACTTTTTCTCTACTAGCTGCCAACAGGGGCACCCATCGATTTCCTATTGTATGCCCACCATAATGTTGGACTGAGCTAAACCTTACAAAGACCTGTTCTGGAGTAAATTAATAGGGAAACAATTCGATACGTGCAGAGTACACCCTACTTTATTTTGTACGAGGTTCCCCATGTAGGCAAGCTGTTACTTGCACTTCCAAGCAGCATATGGAGCCAAGCCCTCTAAGGTGACTTCAGCTGGTGACATTGTGCACAGTTTGAGCTCTTAACACTGTGGTTCTGCCCTCACACTCCTCTCTGCATGGATGAATGGAGTTGTCTGATGTACAATTTTTTGCTCTTTCTAGTTAGCCCTTTCTGACAGTAACTAATAGAAAATTCCACTGTCTCTGGTGATACTGAACTATCAGACACCATTAGAGGTAATAAGGTTTTCTACACTTCCAGGGGCATAGGTTTTTCTCTTCTGTAAAACACTGCAGTTTATATGAAGACCAGATTCTCTCTTCTGCTTTATTTAAGTCTTCACTTCTTTATTATAAAAACTGAGTGATATGTATATTTATATGCTCAGTTTTGTATTTGTTTTTCTATTTGTATTTCTATTTGTTACAGCACAAGCATTCTTAGTACAGAAAGCATGGTGCAGTTCTTGCCTTACCCTAATTTGCTGCCATTTTTCCTTTGTAACCCAGATTTTATTGCTTTTTAGGGTAACAAGTACGGTTACAAGTTGTTTAAATACTGTTGAAGAGCATAATCATGCTTTCATTCAGAGTAGATATGAGAAAAGCTTGTTTAGACATGATTATTTTAACGTACTAAGTTTACACTTAGAATCTTCTGGAAAAGATTTATCTGCACATCTTTTGGTGTGTTTTCCCTTCATAATAATAAACATCATATTTGAAAACATGTTATCAGAGAGACTTTCAGTTTAGGGTTTTCTGTTTCCTCCCTGCTTTCTTTAGGGGAAAGTTTATCTGAGATTTAAGGTTATTGTTAATATTATATTCCATAGGAAATATTCTTAAGGATGTCAGTGTCACACTTTATCAGCAGTGTCTGAAAGATTTCTACATTGGAAGAACAGATAAACTCCTACATATCTTTCTGTTGTAGCTGCTTATTTGTAGAGTCTCTAGAGCTGTCAATGTATGACAAGGGTTATTCTTATAGACTACAGAATTAGGATCTATACATTTTAACTGTTGTAGATACCACTTCTAAGGGATTAAAATTACTTGAAGAGAGTGGATTATCTTGTTCCCATCCATGCAACAGTAATGCATATTCTTACTAATACAGACTACACGAGAAAGGACTTATTCTTGGTGTTATTTTAATCCCTAGATTCAATTCTTCCTTTGAATGACCTGGTTCAGCCTGGATGGTTTGCTATGGAGCACTTGATTCAGCTGCTTGTGTACGTTACCCAAAGGGTTTGACTTGGAGCACTTTGATACAGCAGCCTTTATTTGCACTTACTTTGCTGTAAAATTTAATGAAATCCAACAGATTTCAAAATTAGGATTAGACCCACAATTTAATTAAGTTGGTCTGTTATTTCCAAATATTTTTGTTATGAGCTGGCATTTGTGAGTCTTTGTGGAAATGCATAAATTTTAACCACCAGTTAAAATTAAAATATACTCCACAGGGATATGGTTCTTATCACTGTACCTCAGTTATTAACAGCAAATTACATACACCTAGGAAATTTTGTGCTTTTAGTAAACAATGGAAATGGTGTCCAATACTGAAAGATAATAACTGCTTTCAGGCTGGATTTTGAACAGCTTCAATCCTTAACAGTTTTTGAAGGAAAACTTAGGGCAAACAGATGCTTAACGTTTTACAAGGTCAGACTGAATGAGTTTAAAAAACAAAGAAATGCCTTAGACAAAGCCACCTGTATATGTAGTGTATCTTGGACACATTGTACTCTCTATTTAACAAAAAACAAGTCAGCTTTATGCCAGTATGAATGGAGATCAGTGCTTCCTGTGTTGTTCATTTCTTTTATTTGTAGCTAGAATTCACCCTGCTTGTCAATAAATGTTTTGAGTTATAAAAAGTGCAGTACCATTTGTGTGTCCTGTAGAAATGATACAAGTAATTTGAAATGGAGATTAATGGATCAATAGTAAGGCTGCATTTGCTGTTTGGTTTAGTTTTTACTCTGTATTATAATTCTCAACAGTAAATTATTTTATGCAGCACCTAACAAAATGCTTCAGTAGTGATTTTCAGATTATACTGTGCAGAGAGACTTCAAAGCTGTCTAGACACACTTTTGCACTCTGGAAATAATGCAGTAATTCAGTGTGTTTTTAATTAAGAGTAGTGTGTCTATGTTACCTAGATTGCCCTGAAAATCATATTAAATTTGATTAATTGTTTAGCATCAGAGTTTTTTTATTTAGTCCTTAGTTTGACTTAGGTGTGGCTGTTATTCTGTTTACAGCAAAATTCCTTTTACCTCTCCAAACACAGAGAAGGACCTTCCAGTAAGATCACATGAATGTTGTAAAAACTCCTTTTAACTGCTTAGCATAATGCATAAAGCAGGATTGGATTTATAGAAGCCTTCATGATTATACCTGAGAGTTCTTGTGTACGAAGAGCTTTTCCCAAGACTTTTGGACAAGTTTTGTGCTTTGCTGTCAAATAAATGGTTGGTCAAATCTGATATTTTAATAGCAATATTAATCTTGTAATTTTATTTAAGTGTCTCAACTTGTTAGACTTCTTCACAGTGCTGCTCAGGACGTGGGTGATATGAATGGAGAAATTTTCTGCTTAAAAAAAGCTGAGGAAAGTGGGGTCATAGATAACTGAACTGTAAGATCTTTGAGAAAGCGTGTGGTCAAACAGAGGACTTAACGCTTCAGAGGAAACAATACAGGGAATAAAGGGCTGCCAGTGCTTTTATAGTCTTTACAGACAAATATTTGCCTCAAGACATTAATGATTAATCTGTAGTCAGGGAGTTTTTCACCTTTTTAAGCATGGAGATGTAGTTAACAAAAAAATTAATTATTTTTCCCTTGGAAAGCCTAGACCCGATATTTGGACCACCCACACTTCTGAAGAGGCTTCTTCTGAGAAATGGTCACTTGTTATTTGAGGAAAAAGTCCAGTGATTTTCTCAAAATCAACCTCCTAAATGGATCTTGTCCACTTGGAATAGAGGTGTGGAGAGCTAACTATCATGTGTGAACTTTGGCTGAGTTTGCAAGTATATATATGCACCAGAAATGCACTTTTCTGTACAGAAGAGGCATTCCAATGGCTTGCTAGTATGAACCTCTGACTGAAAGCACATTTAAGAGACAAAGTCATATGATTCAGGATACTGGATTACTAGCAGGTCATTCCTCTACCCTCCCAAAACACCATTGTTTTGTTCTAAATGGCTAAGAGAACAAAAGTAAAATTTCACCTCATAAATGTATTTCAGAAAGTGACTTTAGTGGCCAAATGTTTTAGAAACATTACTTCTCGTGTCAACAATCTGATAAAAAGCATTTGGATATCTGTGGAGCTGCTGAGACTGACCAGTGAGTGATAAGCTTCTACTAAATCACACCAGTGAAGACAGTGCTGACCAGTGAGACTTTTCATCCTAAATGGGTGCTGAAGTGCCCTTCTCTTTCCTCCCAATGCTTCCAGTCTGATCACAGGCAATGCCTGAGTTTGCTCAGGAAAGAGTTAAAATCAATGAATAAACTCCAGTTTGTAGTGCCCTTTGTGTGAATGTGTTACCAAACTTTATTTTTTTTTTTATTTTTTTATTTTTAGCTGTTTGCACTGTTATGTGAGGCTCTGCTTTGTTTCTTCTTATTCTTAGCAGCAAGCCCTGGATTAAGCTATCTATTGCTTGTAAGTAATCTAACTTTTTCTTGCTTTAGCAGTGGAGGAAGCAAGGTTCCTGGTGCAGTCTGTAGTCTCTGCATTTACCAGTATACTTTCTCAAGATAGTTCTGATCAAAGTCCCACCTGGCTTTAACTCTGTTGCTGTAAGCCAGATGTCAACTCCTCCTGTTTTCCTTTCTTTTCTTTTTTATTCATTTCCCTTTGATAAGTCCCTCTGTGCCAGATAGGTAATAATCTTTCTGGTACAGATGCTTTTCCTTTCACCCTGCAACTGGAGAAAAGCACTTTAGAGGCAGTGGTGTCCTCAAGGTAGATTTTTCTTACAATTAATACTTTAAGATTCTGCCTTTGGCAGAAATTTGGGAAGTACCGCTTTCTTGGTGGGGCTGTAGAAAACAAGGGGGGCTTTCTCCTAGCTTCAGCTGCAGAATGATTGACACCTAGGCTGGAATAAGATTTACCACAGTGAGTTACCCTAGGGTTGCGCACCTGGACTACTAGGAAAAAAAGTGCTATAAAATCTTCTGCTGATAGAAGCAAGCTAGATTGTCCTATTTATCTATTTTTAAAATCTAAATACTCTAAGTAACATATGCTATTCATTTGCAGTTTTCAGCCTGCTTTGAACAGCTTGCCATTCCATAGTGGCATTCCATTGCAGATACCTGCTGTAATTGCTAAACTTTTCATAAAATTGATTGTAATTAGCTCAGTAGGCTGTCACATACTTCCAGTATCTTCCTGTTCTGTAAGACTAAATTTATTAAGGTTCAAGCAAGACATGAAGAGTAACAGGGTGTCCCCATTTGAACTGACTTAAGACATATTGCATTGAGCTGCTATTACTATGTACATGACTGTCATAAAAGAAGTCCCCTTAAGACTAGATAGACCATGAGAAGTCACTAAATGTAGCTTTTATTCCATCTTTACTGGTTTCCCAGTTATCATTGTTTGGAGCATAACATCTGTGACCAAACCTGTTTGCTCTTTCACTGGTAAAACTTGACAGAAGAGATCAGGTGGTACATTTGTGCATCCAGTACAAAAAGCAGAGAAAAGCATGCAATATACTCCTAGATCTGTTGTGCAGACACTGTATGGACAATTGTACTAACTCAGGATTAATTGAGAAAGGTGATAGTGTCCTGAAATTCAAAGGTAAAACAGAGGTCCTTGGTAGTGCCACTTACTGTAACTAGATTACTTCCATCTGAAATGTTGAATAAGAACATTTTTCACATTGCCTGGAATATTTTGAAAAATTCTGTTTGTTAAACTGATAAATCAGGGTGTAACTTAGCTCAAGTAGAAGCACTGCATTAGTAGAGAAAGAAATTTTGCTATTTTGCTTAGTGAAGTTTTAAAACACTTTTGTAACTTCTAAGAATATTTACATTATTTTGTATTATTTGTATATATTTATACTATTTTTGTAGAGAAAAATGCAGTCTTTCATATATTTAGAGTGTTAGTAGTTTTTTCTAAAGAATGGAGTGAAGTTGTGCTTTTCAGAACATCTGGATACAGCAAAGTTTATTTCATTTATGTGTACTGAGGAGTCTGTTCCAAACTTTAAAGTAAAAATGCATAAAGATGCAACATGAAGAGCTGTGCAGGTTTTCGTTTCACATTATTTTTTTCTTCAGAAAAGGAATCAGCTCCTGGATTGAAAACTTTTGCTCTGCATATATTGCTCAATACAGAAAGAAGAGTGGCTTTGAGGGTTGTGGCTTTTTTTGTGTAAATTTTTAATTTTCAAGTGTTTGTTGCAAGTAGTTTCTCCTAGACTTTTCATGCTGGCTTATTTTGAGGTTTCAATTAAAAAAAAAAAAAAAAAAAAAAAAAAGTTGTTTGTTCCCCTTTATTAGGCAGGCTTTGACCATGGAAGGACTTCTGGAAGTGTTAAATTCCTACATGTGAGTACTCCAACTGACATGAACAATGCTAATGTTTAATATAAAGCGCTTTATTCTTTTTAGGAAAAGGATTTGAAGGATCCACAGTGGGTTTAAATATACAAATTAGTGTTATTTCAAAGATAAATGCAAGAGTAATTTCCAAAGGCAGCAGTAAAATCATAAAAGTCCCTGGTGGTGCATATACAAAGTTGCCATCAGTGGTATGAAGGCAAACGGAGCTGGAGCTGAACAAGCATGAAGTACACGTCACAACACACACCGGCATTTATTTGTGCAAGTGACTCATTGTTAAATTCAGTAGGATTTATCCTAGGTGGCCAACAGCAATAAACCGTGTCTTAAAAGTAACTGCCTTAGCTTGTAACCAGAATCACATTGTATCCAAACCACAGAATATCCCTGAAGAAAGTTTTCTAAATCTGGGGAGTCTTGTGTTAGAAGTGAGATTACAAACTAACTGTTTAATTGGATCATATCACAAAAGATAAAATCTTACTTAAAAAGGAAATATTTCTAGTGGGAATTCTAAACTTCAAGGAGGAAGTGAAATGAAGGGTGAAAAAATGATGTTTAATCATTCTGAATGAGTTTGCAAATCTGGTGTTTTCTGGATAGCATGCTGGACTCTGGATGTAAACCTGTTTTACAAGAGGTAAAGGAGACAGACCTTACACCCTGTAGTTGACATGGATGGGGAGGGAGGGGAAATTGGTATCATCCTTTAAAATATATTCAGGAGCATGAGTATTTGCTCTCTGCTCAAATTATATAAATTTTAACATTAAGCTATTGTTATATTTAAAAATCTCTCCTGTTTACTTGACCTGTTCAGTGTTTATAGGGACCCAATGGCCAGGAAACTGGGACATTACAAGAGGGCAAAAAGTGAGAGTAGACTGGCCTATAGTACTGTGTTCTGGAAAAACACACCACAAAAGGCATGGAAGGGTGAATAAATGAATGGATAATTAGAAATTAGTGCAAAGTACGTGTGTTTTCCCATGTCATACAAATTTGAAATGATGCCATGATGTACATTATTACATTTTGCTTGAACAAAAACCAGCACTGTCCAGCATCTTTCCATCACCACGTATACATAAAGACAATAGTAATGCCTACGTAAGCACGCATTATACGAGTATCAGTATCTTAGAGTTGCACAAAATGACCATCAGTGCCCCAGCTGAAAAAAATAAAATAAAAATAATAATTTTTAAAAAATCACTGAAATGTTGCCCTTACCTTCTAGCACCTGGCGTCTGAGTGTCTTTCAAGGTGGTTGTGTTATCAATGCTGGTAGTTCCTAAACCATGCAGTACATGTATTCCTCAGCCTTGTTTCTCTTGCATGCTTGCATTTTGGCTGACCAGACAAGTATGAACCACAGATAGTTCTGTTCAGGTAGGTTTGAAATTGAGTAAAATGAGTTTTGCCACCCACAGGGAGAGCTTTTGAGCTGTGGTCCTTAGAGACACGTAATTCTTAGTCAACAAATTGTCCTTTCACTGGTGATTGATTTACTGTGTCATTCTTGCTAACGTTTTCTGTGATTCTTCTAATTAATTGATGAGGGAGATTAGCCTGAGTGTTTATGGATAAAGGGAAAACCCAACCTTAAGGGAATGTATTTCCACTGTTTTCTGTCACTGTTTGTTTTTTTCCCCTCTCTTTCATGTAATTACTATGTAGGCAGAAAATATTGCAAATATCACCTAAAATGACTCATATCCTGGGTTTGCCAGGTACACCTCACTGTTACATTTTTTTAAACCTACATCTAAATGTAATCTTAAGCATGACAAATTCTGAACCCACTGTCTAAGGAAGCAGAGATGTTTTCCTCTCGATGTGTCATTAAGTCCAGTTGAAACACAAACGAAAACAACCCTGATGCTTTTGGAAGTACTCATGAACATTTCTTCTAGTTCCAAGGTCTCCGGATGTAGTCCTGTTACCATTTTAGAGTTTATACAGATATTCTTGGGAACACAACTGCATTTCTGTGGGATTCCTACTCAGTGCAACGCATATATTGGCTTTGTGCATTATTGATGGTACTTGACTACATATAAAATAAGAATTGTGCAGATTGACCATACTTGATCTTCACCTCAGCCTTTCATACAAAATGAAAGCTTAAAGATTTTCTGAACTAATCTGAATCAGCAAAATGAGTTCCTAATAGATCAGCACTTTGCCACATGTGGATCCAGTGTTTTTTAAGTAGTAGGAGAAACCCTAAAGGCAAATCTATTTCTTTACAAAACCACAGACTTAAATGAAACTGTTGCATATGGCTTTGGTTTTTGGTTAGTTGTTTGTGTTTTTTTTCTTTCAAAGAGACAAACCTCAGCTTACAAGAAGCCTAGGCTATCACAGCTCATATAATGACTTCACGTCCACAGTCGTTTAACACTTTAGAGACTTACTACAGTGGTTACAAAAGCTCTTTTGCATCTTGTGAAGGTTTTATGTAATTTCCTGTATTTATAATTCCTTTATAAAGCTTCTTATTTTGTAAGCTATAAATGGAATATTTTGGGAAATAAATTAACAAAAGTTGTAGCTTTTAAAGGTAATAGTCTAACTGAGAAAAGAGAAGCAGCCATTTTTTAATATTTAGTTTCCATTAAGAAGTAACTTCTAATGGGTTGCAGTATCTTGGAGTAGACTTACTGTCCTTAAAGCTGAAGAGCATTTTTCTGCTTTCAAAAAACCTTTTCTGCTTTTCAGCTTTTTGAGATCTGAGATCTGCAACTGCATGCTTTTTGCATATTCCAAATGCAGAGTAATATGAGCAAAGTGTCCCCAGGAGCTGGAAGGAGTGAAGGAAGGAAGGGAGCTGACAGCATGGCTAGGAAGAGGTTGTTGAATGTTAGTCTTGGAGGCAAGAGGAGAGAAGCAGGGAGATATGATACCAGGACTGAACAAGACAGCATTTTGAGCCATTCCTTTTTGAACACTTTTTTTTTTTTTTTTTTTGTAGATGCTCAGAAACATATCTAAGCTGTTCTGACAGCCTCTCTACAACTTCTCCTGTCTAAGAGGGGGCTGAGTTCTTCTCTGAACAGATTTTATAAATTAATATAAATATATTATTAAATATAGCTGTAGACAAAAATATAAAACTGCCATCTTGTGTAAGGGACACAATGAGACTTCTGGCTGTAAATATTTTTGCTGTTTTATTATCATACCTTTATTATTTACACCTTTACAAAGAAAGCTATACATCTAACCTTGCAAGCAAAGGTATAAGGATGGATTTGCTCTTTGTATTGCCAGATGGAAAACGTAGTCACCTGAGAACCAAATATCTTCAAGCATAGTAACTTATGGTGAAATTATGACATTTTAACTGTTTCAGAGTAGATGAGAAACTGGTAAAGGTCTACAAAAGTCAAGATTTTAAACAGAAAATCCAACAATAGGGAAATAACAGAGAAATTAGACATCTTTTCCTCAGTTTGTCTTAATGTCCAAGGCACATGAGTGCCCTCATAGCCAACCAAAAAGATAACCATAGACCAAGGAGTCATCCAATTTACTTGCCTTTTTTACTGTGGGATAATTTGCCTGGCTCTGTTTCTGACAATCTTCACACCTTTACTTTTTTTATGATTGTGGGGTTCAAATTGGATCCTGGCAACTGACTGAGACATGCAACAGATAGAAACACACTGAGTTCCCTAGCAAAGATGAATTGGAATTAGCCTGAATCAGAGTTACTCCATATCAAAGTGTTTGAAAGCAGCAAGAATCAAGAATGCTGTCAAAGGAAGCGGTGCAAAGCAAGAAAGGCATGGATTCATTTTGCATACTGAACATAGTCTTCTCCCCTCGAGGTAATGAATTGAAATTAATTTCCCACCTCTTTCCACCTTATTTAATTCCTGGGCTTATTTATCTCCTGTCATTTAGGATTGCGAAATATACTAGTTAACATGCATTAATACAGGCGTTACTCAGTTATTGTCACTGCCCTTGAGCGTTTCCCTTAAACCCCTGTTACGCTCAAGTGGAAGCCTATGGCTTTTTAAGGGTGTTAATCATCCCTTAGTCAGATGTCCTGCTATGGGTGCAGGTGAGCTATGTTCAGGAGGTATCGCCCTCAGCAAAGGTGTCACCTTGCAAGTGTGTGCCAGTTGCGCCAGTGCTACATCTGAAAGGAGCGGTTGAAGACAAGGCTTAAAGCTGATCCCTGCTGGGATTACAGACTCTTTGGGTTAATGTAGGATTGGAATTAGGGAATTAGTTATTAAGTGAGGGGGTGATATCTCTCAGCAGTTAGGGTGGAAATAGAGTTTCACTGTTCATACAAGGGCTGACATGCACTGGGGCTCTGCTTCCCTCCATGGAATAACTGCCTGCCTTTTGGGTTTGATGTTTTTCTGAACTACCTGTGAACCTCTTCACTTCTGTTCTCAGACAGTGTGCTACATGGCCATGACTTGCAGATGAGTTTTCATTCATGGACTGCTGCGTGAAAAATATTTGAATGTAGTCAGTGAGGATTGACTCCTTGTAAGAAACTCCTTGTAATGTATCTGAATTGCCCCTGGAAGAGGCTGTCTGTGCCCATTCACTATGGATTAGTAGGCCAATTGCATTTCCAACTTTTGAATAAATGTTAATACTTTTCAGTCTGCTTCTGTATTATGTTGGGGTATTTTTGCTTTCTTTCATTCTACAATATATTCTGATTTTGAAAGAGTCTGTAGGTGTTACAGGTATTATCTCACTGATTTTACATTTGGATCGTGTTTTCTTTGGCCTCATCAATAAAACCATTTGGGGGATTGTTGTTTCTATAACAATACTCCAGTCCTGGCAAGATCATGAGCCTGAAAAATTACTTTCAACAAGGCATGATCTGAGGAATCAGGACCAGCAGAGATATAATCCATCCTTAGCAAGATGAGTGCTCAACCCTGAATACAGTGATCTCAGAGCTTGACATAAGCATTGCTACTCATGATGTGGGAAGAACTGGATCTGGCATGTTTAGCTGTAGATACGTCTTTTCAGTGCACAAAGACCTATGGGAACTCCCTACCAAAATGTACCAAGTGTGACACCAAAGTGTCTACAGAAAACCCCGACAGCTTTGTGAACAGCAGAAATCAGGAATCTTGTTTTCCTTGGGTTTGTACCTCAGACTGAGTCTTTTAAGGATTAAGCTCCAGTCCTGAAGTGCACAAACAGATTTTTTTGCCCTTGACTGCCTATTATGAAAACTGTGGGAACACAGTATTTCTGAGGACTCTGTTCTTCCGTCCCATTTGGTTTCACTTGGCCCACTGATTCGAATGTTTGTCAGGGGAGTCAGACCTGTTCAGCCCTTTGGCTCTCTTCCAATATTCAACTTCCTCATGGCTTTCTCAGTGCTCTAGTTTTACCAGAGACTGCGCTGAAAACTGGTGTAATGCTTTTAATCTCTCTTTACATTCATTCTTCCTATTTGAAAAATAAGAATGTTTTTTCTTCATCATGAAGGATCATGAGATCACCATTCATGTTCATGAACCCTATTTCAGATCTTTGTAATTTAAAATCAGTGGGAATGTTTTCAAATTTTTGTCCACTAACATGTCTTCAAAAGACTGCTTTAGATCTTTTCATCAGATTAAAGCTTTTCATCAGATTGTCACCTTCAGTAACTTGTGGGGAGTACGCTTTATGGTAGTGAGTGAAATGAACTGGGCTGCAAATAGCCTCAAAAAACATGGAACACCAACTTGGCAACTTGGTCTTACTGTGTTCTTGATGAGTGACTTACTTATCCTAGATAACAGAGGGATTTCTGGGTGGTAAAGTGTGTTTTCTAAGCCATAAAATAAGTCCATAACATTCTTTGTTTATATTGTTCTTGCTCTGATTCAAGGCTTGTTGTGTATGATTTTTTTAGTCCCTTAAATTTCTGGAACAGTTGCAGTGTCCTGACCTCTGGAAAACAGTTTAACTATTTGTGCATTATTTTGATGATTGCTTATTCTCCTTATATACTGATTTAATATATAAAATAACATGTTATTTTTATAGATGCTTTACAGGCTGCTGTCTAGACTGTCAAAAGTAGTAGTAAACCTTACAAATCTTACAATTGCACAGTAACAGCATAAAAATCTTACAGATGTGGGATCTTAAACTTATTGTCTTTCGTTCCTTCCTTGTGGAAGTGTTAGATGGAACATGCTAATTTTGTAAGTTATAGTCTTTGAAGCTTAAGGGCAGGAGTAAGGTGAAGGGATATGTAAAAATATGCAAGCTGGTCATCTTATACTGCATTAATAGTTGTGGGAACAAATTATTTTCAGATACTTTCATGATTCTTTCTCCATGTCTTTAAATTCTTTTACCCTGAAATATTTTCAGTGCTAATGTCATGAAGGCAGAAAAAAAAACAAAAAACTAAGCAGAATGTTTATGTTACAAAAAGAAAGCAAACATTTGGTGTGGATGCCATGTCTCCCCCATCAAAGTATCAGAGTCTCTGATAAATGATACCTGTGTGACATCACCTCTGAGAGACCTATAGCGAATAGTGCCAAAACAAAATAAAATCAGGAGCTCTCGCTTCTGGAAAACTACAGATCTGTTTATTTTAAAAAAGAGTATACTATTTACTAAAAAGAGTATACTAAAAAGAGTTCTACTAACATAGATCATATGGATTTTCTGTAGCTGCTGTTGGCCTTGGTTTGAGGGGCTTTTTTAAGGGGGGAAGTGGGGAGTTGCCACTGGTTACGATGAGAACACAGTGGTTCATTTCTGTCCTTCATGCGTTGACTCATTTCACCATGTAGCATTCATATGAAGGGTTTACAATGTTCAGAATATTTTCTTCACAATACGAGGACAAGCCTAAAGCAGAAGTTTCGAAACTGTGCTCAGGGAGGGCCAGATGGGGAGCGGGACATCACGCTAGGGAGTAGGCAGCAATATGTACCAGCCATGTGACTTGGGATGGAGAAGATTTATAAAGTACCTTTCTAACCTGCTTGCAAAAGTTGTGTGGGCCATGCTTGGGAATCCTTCCTCCCTGTCACCCTGAAGAAAGCATTTGCATTGCAACAGTTTTGACTCAAGGGCATCTGTGTCAAAATCATTAATCAGATTAATAGAATATGAATATTGACTCATATAACCCTCATAAGAATAGAGACTGCAGGATCAAGTACCAAAGGTAATAGAACTGTTTCTTCTGACAACTGGAAAAAGTATTCGAGTATTAACATCGGATGGGTGTTGTAATTTCTGATGGCAGCAGAGCTTCAGAATTTGTATTAATTGTAAAAAACGCAATGACTTTACTGTTTTAACAGTTGGCATAAGGAAGACCTCATTGAGAACAAATGAGTCATAAACCCCCTTAGGTTTACACGTAGTAATTAACTTCTCTTTGTCTTAGTGATCTGTTAGATGCTGGCAATAGGCCATAATGATAGAGGAGATCAAGATACCTGTTAAGAAAAACTGCATTCTTCTTTTTATTCTTTGCTTCTCTGCAAAACAGAAATTCTATATGTCCTAAAAATGCAAAGTTTAGAGATGTAGTAACAGGTTGTGTTAGTTGCAAAATTATAATGAAGAGAATAGCAGAAGCTTAATACAGTATATACAGGATCATGCATATGTGGTGGTGCGTATGTATTTTTGTAAATCCTAACATATATAACCAAGTTCTTCATCCTGTGATTACCTTGAGTCACTCTCCTGGCAGCAAATTCATTAACTTCTGTGAAACATCTGTATGTGTGAAGAATTGAAAAAATGCAGAACTGCCTTGGTAAATGAAGGTTTGCAAGATCAAGGCAGTAAAACAGTAAAATTAGACTTCATTATACTTACGGTTTTGTCTGTGTTCTTATGGTTTATTTTAATTTTATATACAGTATAAATCATTTACTGAAGCTCAAACCTTTGAAACATACCATGTGGAAGTGTTACACACCAAAGTTTCATGAAGTAGTTGCTTTTTCTGATTGGTTGTATTCGAGTTGTAGTTGTGCTTTCAGACATAAACTTTGTTTATTGATGGATGTCTTTGGCATTTTTTTATTTTTACCAAAATTTCACATTGGACTATATTTAGCAGAACTGGGGTGCTCTGTTGGGAAAAAGAGAAAGAAAAGGAATGTGTGAAATAGTCATGTAGGTTTTCATTTATTACTATAATATTAATATATGTTTTCAATACCATTGAAATGCAAGAACTTCTGTTAATTGTTGGCGAGTAAAAACTAAATATCTATTAACACTAAAATTATGAAAATTTATGTGACCAATATAATTTTGCTGTTGAAGATGACATTCAAAAGAAAACAAATAACATAAATTAGATTCATATTTAAATGGTAAACATTTGTCTTTATTTTATACATTACACTTAGTGCCAAAAGCAATACGTGTGTATGCTCTAAAACACATTTCATCATCTAGGTTGGAAACAAGCTTTCAGATCAGCAAGCCCAACCTTTACCCCAGGACTACCAAGTCCACCAGTAAACCAAATCGCTGAGGGCCTCATCTACATGGTTTTAGAACACTTTCAGGGAGTGACTCCACCTCTTCCCTGGACAGCCTGTTCCAATGCCTGAGCACCCTCTCTGCAACAAAATTTTTCCAAAAAGTCCAATCTAAGCCTCCCCAGGGGTATTTTGAGGCCGTTATCTCTTGTCCTACTGCTTGTTACTTGGGAGACGAGACCAACCCATCTCACTACAACCTCCTTTCAGGGAGTTGTAGACAGCGATAAGATCTCCCCTGACCCTTCTCTTCTGCAGACTAAACATCCCCAGTCAGCTGTTCATCATCAGACTTGTGCTCCAGACCCTTCACCAGCTCGCTGCCCTTCTCTGGACCAGCTCCCGCACCAGAATATCTCTCTTGCAGTGAGGGGCCCAGAACTGAACACAGGATTTGAGGTGCAGCCTCACCAGTGTAGTACAGGGGGGGATGATCTCTGTCCCTGGCCCTGCTGGCCACGCCATTGCTGGTACAGGCCAGGATGCTGTTGGACTTCTTGGCTGCCTGGGCACAAGCTGGCTCACATTCAGCTCATCGATCAGCATCCCTGGGTCCTTTTCCACTGAGCAGCTTTCCAACCACTCTTCCTCAAGCCTGTAGAGTTCTAAGGGGGTGTTGTGGCCCAAATGCAGGACCTGGCACTTTGCCTTATTGAAGCTCATATAATTGGCCAAACCCATCAATCCAGCCTGTCCAGATCCCTCTGCAGAACCTTCCTATCCTCCAACAGATCAACACTCCCACCCGAGTTGGTGTTGTCTGCAAATTTACTGAAAGTGCACTCGTTCCCTCATGCAGATCATCAGTGAAGATATTAAACAACACTGATCCCAGTACTGGGGCCTGAGGACACCGCTAGTGTTACCCACATGGTGTACCTTTATGTTTTCCTTATATCTCTTCACTGAGACCAAAAGAAACAACATCTCCACTTTGCGGTTTTTTTTTTAAAGCAAAATCCTATCACTGTATTTGTGTATTTGATCTGTATTTGTGATCTAAACATGTTGGGAAAAGTCTGGTGAGGAAGACCTGGAAACATTCACTCGCTAGAAGACTGTCTATGCTAGAACACTGATTGACATGTGACCCAAGCTGGCAGTAGTTACAGAAGCATCTTGCAGCTAACCCTGTTCTAAATGAAATCCAATTTATTCTTCTCAGATGCTCCAGGCCAAAGGAAGAGCCATATTAGGCCCCGGGTGGGATTTCTGTAGCAATCTGAGATTTTAGGGCTTTCTGGCAGGTATTCATTTGAAGCAGGTTCTGCTGCCAGCAGCCTTGGCAGTGCGACAGCAAAATCTCATTGAGGACTGACCACCTCAGAAATGTGCAGAAAATGTAGGGAGAAAGCAGAAAGGTAGTAGTATCCTGTTACCTTCCGAGCCACAATGTTTAGGAAGTTAGAAAGGGTCTCTACGGACTTTTCAAATGAGGGTTAATTTGATTTCTATTTGTAATTGTTACTTCTTTTCCCTGACAAAAGGTATCTTTCTGCATAGGAGGATTGTATGAAGAAATAAATGGCATACTGATTTTCTTTGCAGATGTAAGTTTTTCAGTGTGTGACTGAAATCCTTTAATCATGTCCATAACTTTGAATATTGCTGCTTTGGCAAATAGGACTGCTACTGCCCCTAGGGTTATGCACACATTTAAGAGCTTTGCTGCATCAAATTTTAGAATTAGGCCTAATTTTAGAATCATCTTCAGTTCTTTCAGCTCTCAACCTACTAATGTTTATAATGCTGCGTATGGAAAATAGCTATGCTGTGGTTAGGTTAAATAAGCCACACCACAGACATGAACTTTTTGGAGTAAGCCGTACTCTTTTCTAGATGGCAGTCTATATTTTGTCTTACTTAGCCATGTTCACTTTTCCATTCAAAGTAAAAATAAAATGTCATTTCTTAGTGTGAATACAGAAATCTCTTCCTCATCCCTGAATATACAAATATGCTGTAGCAGCCTTAGACCTATCTAAGTGATTTCTCTTTCTTTTTCTGTTAATCCTCGATTATGAATATTTTTGTTCCTGGATTTGGAATTTCTTGCACCTCCTCCCCCTCTTTTGTTGGAAATATTCCTTTCCAACTTTAAAAATAATAAAACTGCAGTTAATTCTTTATTTTCTGCTTCTTTCAGCTTAAATATTAACTACTTAGACACCAAGTGTAAATTTTTATATACAGTTTCTAGACTGCTGATTTAATTGTCTTTTTCATGCATTTGTGGCAATATTTGAATTGTAAATGCTCTGAAAGAATATTTGTTTTTAAATCAGCTTCTGCTTTAAACCACAAACAAATGTTTACTTGTCTTAGGCATTGTGAAATTTGTATATATTAGCTGTCAGTTTTATACAAAGTCTTAACAAATTGTTCTAGCTCAAGGATCACAGAAACAGGGACTGGTTGCTGTAGGGTTTTTTGTTTGTTTTTTTTTTCTTCTTCTTCAAAATAAAAAAAAACCAAGCAACAAAATAAGAATGTAAGAAAAAATAATTTTTAACAGATTGGAGGGGAGAAATTTATACTGAATGCATGTGAAGTATATATATAAAGGATGACTTAGTAGAATATGTGAAAACGATTTATGTGTAGTACAAGTATACATTTACAGCTAAAGCCAGTATGTTTTCACATTTGTGCTCTAAATCTTAAGCTCATGTAAGAAACTGTGACCTTAACAAAGTCAAGGACAAAATTGTTGCTAGCTTCACTGAACTCAGGGCTTCACCAACATAGGGAAACATTGTCTAGGAATTAATCTCTGGGATGAAAGATTACTGAGTTGTCACAGAGAGCCCCACAGATTGATGTCTCCCCTTCACTTTAAGCATATGGCAAATTTCACTGAAACTAATGCTGTAAACCCACCTCAATAATATGGCTTTTATGCTTAAAGTTAGACTGACATACAAAGCTTTAATCTATGCGTTGTGCAGTGTGCTTTCCAAAAATACAAGTAAGTTTGGGTTTACTTGTGATTTTGTTGTTTAGTGTCACTTATCCTTACCTAATAGTGTTAATAACTTGAAGACAATAAAGCCATGTTGTGACTGTTCTCTTCCCATAAAAATAGGCATGTGGTACCTAGCACCAAGCCAGATATCCACTGCTTGAGAGCAGTTTCTAGTCATCCTATGCTAAGCTAAGATTTAAAAAATAGGAACTAGTCAGCATAACACCTAAAGCAAACTGCTTCTCTTATGCAGACTA
This sequence comes from Neopsephotus bourkii, assembly GCF_033783945.1. Classification (NCBI taxonomy): domain Eukaryota; kingdom Metazoa; phylum Chordata; class Aves; order Psittaciformes; family Psittacidae; genus Neopsephotus; species Neopsephotus bourkii. Next base: position 546,780 of record NW_026902287.1, read on the forward strand.
TTATCTCTTATGGAGGATTTGCTGGTTTGGTTTGCAGAACTTTTGTATTCTTTACTAAAATACAGGCAAAAAGTTTTGGGTTTTTTCCATACAAGCAGCCTGCAAGCAGAATGGGCACCATCTTGCTGTGATGTTATTTCTCCTTGCTGACTGAAAGACTTACACAGTAAACTGCTACTGTACAAATTGCAAAAGGAGGGAAACAGTTGGCTGTTGAGGTAACAATATTCATATGGATTACAGAATTCAACATCTTCTTTGAAGTCTGCCCTTGTGCAGAGCGGGCCTACTTAATATGTTACCCCACTTGTTGAAGGCATATGAGGAAGTGCAAATACTGCATAAATGAAATGCTGGACCCTGTTCAGGCTTGTATGTTACTCGTAGTTAGTATTTCAGCACTGGAGTTGAATATTTGCTTTTCTTGAATATTTGTGCCAAGAAAACACAACAGCTCAGAAATGAATGTACAATTACAAGATTTCTTAAATTCAAGTAGGTTGAAGCGGCTGCCTTCACTGACCCTTTTCTCAATTATTCTAATTTTTCAGCAGAATTATTTCTTATTTTATCCAAAGCCAAATTTTTGTGACAATACAAAAATTTTTTCAATGTTATTTTGCTGCATGTTCTTGCCAAGTAAATGTACTAGTAGTATTCCTTATCATAATAGAGATCCCTGTCCCCAAATGCTATCTAATTTGCTCAAGGAAATATACAGATTTATGAATATGACTTCAATTCCCTAGTCCTCTTCAGCCACTTTATTTTAGTCATAATAGGATCAATACATTTCCAAGAGATAAATGAGAGTATGAAGGAGCTTCAAGGGCTGTTAATGCATGATTTCTTTTTTCTGTGCACGTTCTTCAGGAAGAAAAGTAGTGGTTTATTGTATCTCTCACTCTGAACCCCAGATTTCCCAAATACTTAAAGATAACATTCCCACATGACAGGTTTTCTGATATTGATGGAAAATGACAAGAGCATTGAAAGTCAGGAAGAACTAAACATCAAGTGAATTATTTGATGCTATTATTCATCAAATGTGTCCTCTAACAGTGCTTGAATACATAAATTAAAAACAGTAATATACTTCATTTTAACATATGGAGAATATTCAAACATAAGTATCCAATAAAATCCAGCTCTGAGTTGGAGTCTGTAAAGTAAGATGGGATTATCTCAGATTGTCATTTCGAAGTGTGAGAAGGGAATTTGTCTGGTGTTTCTGGTTCACATCCATCTGCCTTAGCATTCATACATTAAGCAGGAGAAGCAGGAGATGATACCTAACAAGAACTCCCACAGGATCAGGCTATAAGCAGCATTTCTAAGAGCAAAGGAGATGCAGAGGCTCTGCTTTCCTTCTCTGTCCTCCTGTTGCAGTGCAACTTCACTAGCTAATGCAGCAGGGCTGTGCCATAGTCGTCACACACCGTGATAATTTCAGAAGACTGAAACATGTTCAGACAAGGAGTTTGCTTTGCAGTCTGTTGTATTTTTACATACAGACAGTTGCAATCTGTCCTTTAATAGGGTCCAGTGTTGTTCTGCTCTTTAACCAAACTATAGATGAAAGTAAAAAGCCAATGGCATTTGCTTTTGATTAAAAGATCATTGTTACTTTTCCAGTTCATTCTCATCTGTTCAGAAACTAGAAGACAGTGCTTACGCTAGTTATGGGGAGTATCAGGTTATGAAACGTCAGAGCTTTGTCTTCATGTAATAACTTACGATGGTGTTTTCCACTTACTTTCTTTTAAGACAGTAATAGGTCTGTGAGACATGGTACCAGTGAAATCCAGGAGGATTTCTCTATTTCTCCAGAATATGTTTTATACTGGAAACTTATTTTGTTTCAAGTTGTCTTTGGGCTCCAAACTGAAGTTTTGAAGTAGGTGCTGTCTAAAACACTACCTACAATCAACAGTGAGGAATAAAATCCTCCAGAGGATGAGCTACACTTGCAGATTACAAAATCTGAATTTTCAGTCAGTTCAACAACAGCCTTATGTACCTGCTCTGTCACCCACAGATCTCTTAAATCTTTCTTCTTCTCAGGGTCAGACAAACTCTTCTTTCCAGATTGCCTCCCTGAATCAGAGTCTTTGATCTTCCCCTTCCTTTCCCTTAGGAGAAATCTGCCTTGTCTCTGACTCACTGCCATGTTTAGCCCCCTCATGATGTTGAGTGTTTGTCCACAGATCCAAGATTGTTTCCTCACTCCACCCCTTGATTTGTGACTGTACCCAGTCTACTCCTTGTATTCAATATCCCTCCCAGAGATTATGCTATACCTCTTTGAAGATTACCCATCATTAAAACTAGTAATTAACATAAATGATAAAATATGCAGGAGTAGGAGGCAAAGCACATACTCCTAAGTGCTGTTTCATACTGACTATATATCTCAGTTTTCAGGTTTCTCTTGCAAGTCCAAGCAAGTAACTCAGTAAGCTCAAAGTATTTAATATAGTATATGATGTTCTTTGCCTTGTTTTGCATTATTTGACAACCAGTTTGCAGGTTCATTTATATGAATCTTTCAGTAGTGCCAAGTTCTCTTCAAAACTCACTACACTTAAGTGAAGTATTTTCAGGTATGTGCCTGTGCATGTATGAATATATACATAAAAATATTACATATACACATACATGCACACAAATATATCCTTCCAATATGTTGAGAATTTTAGTATTTCCTTTTGTAAGTTAATTGGTACAGATACTCCCTTCACTGTCAGGATAGATTGAGCAGTTGAAAAAACCATGCAGTTTCAGAATAATTACTGATACCTGTCAAACAGTTTATGTTGTGACTAACATTTTTGAGTGATGAATTGTCAGCTAATTGGGGTATCTGGTGAGAAATGGGCAAAATCAAGTGATTGCAGTTGTGATCATTAAGTTGCAGGCTCCTGTGTGTTATACTACCAACAAGAGCTGCAAACTTAAATTGTAGAACAGTGGAGTGTGGGGCTTTGGGCATTTTTGCACTCTGTTTTGTTCAGTATCTGTTGGGGGGTGAGGGAGGCCAATGGAAGGTCTTTCTTTAGGCGAAGTTTAGGCTTAAGGGAGCATTCTGGCTTACTGGCAATCTTTCTAAGATATCCTACGGACTTTAGGTTTCTGTGGTACCTTCCCAACACCATATGCTATTGTGCTATCTCCTATCTCCCAAGGTTTGCAAGAAAATACTCAAAGTAGTCAGGCAGAGCTGCCCTCCTTGTTTCCTCTCCTTTTATTGCTCCCTAATGCTGTTGCAAACTTTTTACAGAAACAAGACCCATCCCAGCCTTTGTGTAGCATCACTTAGTTTTTAAAAAAGATTCTTTTGAGTCAAGTTCATCTTTTTTGTTTTCTGTGTCCTCTGATCTTTCACATCCCTTCCCCAAGTATTGCACTTGTGTAACTCAGCATGAGTTAAGTGGATTCAGTCAAAATGAGGCTCCTTTTGTGTATCTCTTTACAATCTGAGGAAGAGACTTGTTTTAAAAGAATCGGTCTATTAGTTTTGCATTCATGAACAGTGAACTTATCTTACCTGCAGGCGCAAAGTACACCTTGCTTTCTCCCTGTGGTTGGTCTCTGGTTCATAATATTTACGTTCTGTATGTTGGTGCTACTTGATAACAGTCACCAGTGTAAATTAAAGTAGCCATGAGATAGTGAATTTAATGCCCACTGCCTGTGGCTCCAAGGGACCACCCCAGAAGTGAAAGACTAATTGGATCCTGTGGATGCCCCAGACCACATTCCCTTTCACTGGTCCTGCCTCTTACACAAAAGCCCAGGAGGGAATGTTTGAAGGTTGACTCCTGGGGATTTCCTTACGCCAAAGGCATGATACGATGAGCAGCTGAGATAGGTTTTGAACTGCATAATACCACTGGAACTGGTGCAAAACAGGTGGAACAGACCCAAGCTCAGCCCACAGACTTTAATTGCATGATGACTCAGATAATGCTTCTCAAAGTTAGGCTTTTTCTCTTTCTCCCACCCCTCATCCCATTAAAAAAAATGATGCTCCATAGTTTCATTTATTTACCAAGACCTACATGTCTGCATTGGGCTATTTCAGGCTCCACCTAATCCCATTTGGATTTATTTGTATTTTTTTGCTGGGCAGGAGTCTAAAGGCATGTTGGCTGTGCGGTGGTGTGAACACGTAGTGATGAAATTAAATTACTTGGGCCTGGCTTCTCTTTTAGATCGTCTTCAGCCTGATAGTGTCACTTGCAGTGATATACAGATTTATTTTACTAACAAACACTGAAAACTGATATTTTGTGTCATTTGAGATGTTTTGCTAGCACTGAAACCGTTCATACAGGTTTTCACCACTTATACATAAAAGGTTTTTAAATCTAAATAAATTAAAGAAATTCAGTTTAGTTTTACTTACAATACAGTATTTTCTCCAAATTAAATAGAATATTTTTAGTTAATTTTAAACCAAATACATTGTAAAGTAAAGCTGGGTGAAAATTGTGTGAAGCAACAGTCCTTAAACTTACCCCTTTCCTCAAAGTATTTGTCTTCAATGAATGATTACCTTGTGATGAAAAAAAAAAAAGCATCTTGAAAAATTCCCAGCAAAATTCCCAGGTCCCTTCCTAGTCACCCTGTCTTCTGAAGTCATCCTTTAATCACCGTCAGAAGCTCCAGTTAATAGCCATTCAGCTACTGAATCTGTATGACACCTCTCCCCTGGAAAGATCACGATATCATCCCATCCCATAACACCTTATCATACCTGGACCATGTCTATAGGCCTCCCCCACTTCTGCGAAGGTGCTGTTTTTCTAACATCCAACAAGATTTTGGCTTCCTACCAGACTGCTTTTCCTTGCACAGCTGGTCTAGCTAACAAAATTGAGAAAAGTCATGGCTTTTCCTATGTCCTATGGAAGGAACCAAGAAAAGTTTCACCTACTTTGCCCATGTTCGCATGCTACTACCCATGGCCTTCTTTTTTCTTACACACCCTTCTGCAGGATTTTCACCTTTCCCCCTTGGTGACACTGAGACCAAACTCATTTGAGGATTTACTCATTAGATTCTGTGTACCAGGACTTTTCATGGATATTACTTAAACCAGGAAACTTTGCAGTTACTGTGTCTGTGACTTGTCAGCAATAAGTATGTGGCCTGGGACAGATGGAGAATGCTTAAAGCACACCGATTTCTTTAGATTTAGATTTCAGACCAGTAATTCATGCTGCTTTTCTCATCTTGGACAAGCTCATTTAACTATTCCTAGTAATAACTGTTGAGAGCGGGTTGTTTCTTCTTACGTAATTTTTCATTTCACAGATTGTGAGAGAGCACAGGCAATTGCACTGGAGCAGTTGGTATGTTACATGTTGACAGTCAATAGCTGTCAGTTATAATAATCAGTTGCATATCAGTGATGGAAAGGTAATGGGTTTGTTAATTCCATGCCATTGAAGAGTGAGTCATGTCCAGAACATTTCTGTTTCTAGCTGGTATTTAGGTATCAGTGGAGTTGTACTGGGATGAGGTAGGAAAACCAGAACAATCATATTTTATAATGAAGTTATGCGACAGCCTGCTGCAGAAAATATATGGACTCAGTCAGAGATCAATATGATCAGATTGACCCAGGTGATGACAGTCTTGTCCAGAATGCATGGCTAAAGGTCTTCCCGAATCTTTGTTAGCGAAGTCAGGCCTTCCTCACAGAAAAACGAAAACTCCTATCTTCAGACCCAGGCTGATGGAGCTCATCTAGCCTTGCATGGTCTTCCATCAGAGAAGGGCACTCCTACAAAACCTACAACCTGTGGACTTTGCTGTCACTGTCCTAGCTACCTATACCGTGTCAGTTAAACCTCAGGTGTAAAGGGTGGGGCCAGCTCTGTGCAAGCTGCGCTTCACCTAAAAAATCCACTGAGCAGGCTGGAAGGGCTTACTGTCACTTGTCTGTATGGATGAGTGAGGGTCAAAACGGTAGGTGACAAGGTGCACGGGGAGCTGCAAGATCCAATGCTGCATGCGGGTGGACCAGCACATGGGTAGCTCGAGTTGGATCAGGAGTTGAGAGTCATGATCGGACACTTCCTGACTGCCTCAGCATCCTTTTTCCCAGATTTGCATATCCCACTTGCCATTGGTCATCGTGCTTGTAGTAAGCGTGGTTGAAGCCCTTCCCAAATCCTCACTCGTGAAGCCAAGCCATCAATATGATCAGACCAAAGCCGTTTATCGCAAAGCCTTAACTCCTTATATACCATTTCTTACAGGCACTTACAGTGATTTGGCATATTATGATTGGATACATGTCTTGAAGACCCTTAGTGACTAACATATAATTGGTTAAACACAGGTGTGAGAACTTGACCTCGAAAGCTTGCCAACAGTCCACAGTTCTCATAACTCAGTGAATTCCAGCTTCTTATCTTGCTTAAGCTTCCTTGGGCCTCTCATGGCCTTGCTGTATCTTTCAGGATTATTCAGAGTTTATGTACCAATTATCCATTCTCCTGTGAGAACACTGCCTCCACAACAGCCTGAAAGTATTAAAGAGAAAGCCTAAAATAACAGAAGTAATCTTACAGAAGGCCCCACCATTTACTGAATGATGTTTGCTAATGGAAGTTGATAGAGATGTTTAAGGGGTGTCAGGGGCCTGTTTCTGGCTTGCTAGGTTTTTCACCAATAGAGCAGTCTGATTGTCCTGGCTGAGAACAAGGACTGTCCAGAATGTCTTGGCTACAAGAGAGATTCAGCAGCCAAAGTCAAGTTTTTGCCTTTATAATACTGTCAGGTGATTGAGAGAGATCTGGGAACAAGCAAGTCCTCCAGATCTTCCATTGCACATAGTGGTTTGAAGGCAACTTATGGACAGTCTATCTAAGTGAATCTAATGGCCTCCAGACAACACAAGACCATCAGTCAGATGACATGTGTCATCAGACTCATGGAAAGCAGCTCTTGTCTGGATTTGCAGATGCACTGATAGGTTTGCTGTCTGCATACATAGCTGATCTGGCTCTGAGCATGGCCTTGGAGCACTCTTAAGGAGACAACCCATACATATTCACCAAGTCCAAATCAGAATTTGTGCTGCTCCTGGGGAGCTAAGCATGGCTAATTTTGGTACGTACAGCTCAGAAGGAGTAGGTTGGAGAGCGTTGGTGACATAAGGACTCCCTGAGACTATGACCCTATGAAATACAAGAGATGGAGCTTCAGGTTCGTGGTAGCACTACTGGAAGGAAGGGAACATGCAGTGGTGTTCTTTGGGTTAAATCATGAGTCTCTTGAAGTGGAATATATTCCATCTGTGATGTTTTGTGTGTATATACATATATATACATATACATACACATGCATATATATAAATTTTATGTTCTTCTTTTTAAACAGCAGATGATCAGAGAGGAAATATTTCTAGTGCTCCTGGATGAAAGGAGATCATTTTTTTTTCACTTAAATCAGAAATATCCGATGTCATTGTATACAGTAAATACACTTCTAAAATTCCAACATGTGCAAAATTTCCTCCTTGCTTTCTTCCCAGAACAGCTGCTAATTAGATGAGGGGAATAAATGGATATAAAACACATTCAGACTTGCATCCCTGCCATCGTTTAGCAATAGCTGGACATTATGGGAAAAAAAAAAAGGAACAAACAAACAAAAAGCAGAGTTAATACGAGGCAGCAAAGATCGTGCAATTTTAAGGACATTAAAATAAGCCCAATGGAACAGATGCCTGGTTTTCCCTGCTGCTGGAATGACAGCATTTTTGTCTTTTCATGAAAATTTTTTAAGGAAAAAAGGAAATCATCATAGTACTGAGGACTGAAGGGGCCATAAGAGAGAAAATTCATAAATTAGACAAAATTATCATCCACATGCAGACTTTTTGCTGCAAATGATATTTGCATCTGTTATAGCGAATGGATATAGTGGTTTGTAGATCAGGAGACAGTAAGTACAAATATGGTAAGTTAACTCTAAAAGATCCATCCGAAAAACGTATATTACTATCTTTTGTATAAAAACATGGAAGACCCAGTTGGTTCTGCCAGGGTATTATGCAGACATTATAGAACGGTATCCCAACCCATAGAATAAATGAACAGTCAAAAAGGGAGGAGAGAGATGTACAATAAGTTACTGATACAGCAGAAATAAAATCCAGCTCTTCTGCCAGGGGTATCTGTAGAGAGCTTCATTACTGCACACTGGCTTTATATTCATGGTCAGTTCCAGGAGCACTTCTGAGCACCTGGGTACAGCAGTAGAGCTTGCTTAAAGCAGATAAACCCAGGGCCTTCCAAAATCCACCTGCATAGAATCATTCTGATGACTAATAAAACCACAATCTAACTGTAATGGAAAAAGGATGTGGTTAGAGCAAACCCCCTTACTGATGTGGCAGTCCGAGTTGGCAGTAACACAGGAGGGGGACCTGAGGAACGGGTACACAGTAGGGAGAGCCAAGGGACGTTTTTCTCCAGTTGTGTTCTGTTAAGGGACTGAAACACGGAAAAATGTTTCTGCTCTGTACACTTGAATGGAAAAGCCTATGGTTGGCAGCCCTGACAGATAGTCTTAGTTTCAATCATTTGTAGCAGGGAAGTTTTATTCCCCGCTCTTATCCCTTAAAGATTGTCCACTTCAACTGGGGGGAACTCTACCTGTGGACTCTGCATGCAAAAAGTTAATGCTATACTGAGTTCCTTTGCATCCTGTTGAGTGTGGACCTCTGCATGTTCAGACTGAAGTCCTGCAGTTTAATTTCAACACTTTTTGGTGTAGCAAAACCTTGGCCCTAGCTTTCATCCTATTCCTGTTAAAATAATATCTCCCTCTACAGAACTTTGTAATACCCTTTCCTTCTTCCATGCTGTTGGGAAGGTGCTAGGTAGTAGAACCTAACCCTCCTTGTTCCACAGGCCATGGTAACCTCAGAGATGGTGCAGGCAGCCCTGCATTGTAGCATCCCATTGCGACATTCCATAACTACTCTGCACTTAGTGTCCTTCAGAAAGATTTCCAGCTCTCAGGGGTGCTGTACCAAAATGTCTATCTGCAGAGCTTCTTCTACAGATACTGTGACTGGGAATTGAAAATGGTTTGAAGTTGCATGCCAAGGGAAGTGTTTGGCATTGCCTTTCCCTTAAAATCAATTAATAGCAGGAGCAAACCCCACCACATAGCATTCACATTTTCAGCAGGTCAGAATTTCTTTCAATTTTCTTTTTATACAATTGTGTAAAGTACTGTTTACAGTTCAGTGCTTCGTAATCCTTTTTTTTTTTTTTTTCCCCTAGCACTTTTTAAAGGGACTTGCTGATTAAAGGAAAAATAATATGGCAATTGCAGCTATAAGTTGGTTTTGGTACCTTAAGACAGAAGTGAATGTTCCAAAGTCAAAGCTAGGAATCCGATTTTTCTAAAGGATGCAAATGTCCTATCAAATTGGGAGTAGCTTTCAAAATCAAAATCTATGCTGTGGGCTAGAGGGGGGCAAATGAAACAGCCCAGTTGTTCAAGCTTTTGGTTTTAGAGGAAAGCATATCATTAGAATAGTGCAGCTGTAGCCCTTGTATTTAGTTTGGAGTAATTAAGTAACTTGCAATAGAAAGGCTGTTTCATTCTATGAGTACTTTTAACTTCTGCCTGCAATGTGTATCAGAAAGATGTTTAAATATCTGAACTTCTCTAAGTATTTCTTATATTTTGCGTTAATTAAAGCAATTTTAAATAACCTATAGAAGCTATAATGCATAAACATGTGTTGCAGTATACATAGTAGCATATTGCAGTATACATAGTAGCATAAGTAAATGTCTCATTCGGATCATATTTCGAATTGCTTTTATGTAAAAATGTCATAATCATCATCATTTAGGCTGTATTTACAGAACATATGGAGATCAAGATCACCGACTTTGCCTGGGGGAATTTGACCAGGAGAATTTGACTGCACTTCTATTTTTGCTGCATTCGTGCAAGTTAGGTATTGTGCAAGTTAGGAACTCAGCTTTGATTTGTATTTCCTGTTGTTTGTCAGTTTGTGGAGAAGCATCCATGTTGTCTGTGTGTTGCAGGAAGACTGCACTCCAGCTGGTCGTTATGTCTGTACTAAAAAAAGCATATAAACATTTAATTTGGAGCACTTTTTTTTCAAAAAATGTGATACTTCTATTTCAGTAATTCTGCAATTTCTTTTTCTTTGTGTAGATCAGAAAGTACTATCTGCTGCTAAAATTTTTACTTTTGCTTTGTGATCAAAAGTCACTGATTTTTACCAAGGAATTGTGGAATCATTTACAGCAGTTACCTAATAAAAGTCCTTGAGCTTTTGTTGGATAACTATTTCATTTCTAACTCCTATTCCACAAACAGATTCCAGATGCATTTATTTTCAGGCAGTTAATTATCCCCAGAGATCAGATGTTTGGCTGATTCATAGAGAAACTTACAGCCTTCCTCACAGTCGTGGTTTTTCGAGTAGGAACTAGCTTCCAGATTTCACCTTCTTTCCTCTTGTGATCTGATTCTCACTATGAGTAAGGGCTTCATCTCACTTCATTCTTGTACGACTGCAAGATTTTCACTGTAGGTAAGGTGGGTTTTTTATATGTAATTTTATGTATCTATTTGTATATATAATTTTTTATATGTATATACAGAGAGAAATTTCTATTAAAATATGTTGTTGAGTTCTCTGTAGATTTTTTAAAAAATTAGTTTACTTTTTCTTGCTAAGGTGGGATGGTACAAAAGTGTTCTGAGTCCTTTAAGTAACTGTAACAATCTTTCAGATTAAACAAGAATTCATTCAAATAAACAGGGATTCATATTCAGATAATTCAGATAAACAAGAATTCATTCAGATAAACAAGAATTCATTTAGCAAAGGGCACTGTGATCTTGGTCATAGTAAGACTTAGAACAAGATAGATTTTTTTAGCTATTGCTTAACAAATTGCAATTTTTCAACTCTTTCAGTTTTCGTATTCTTTCAAATATTGCCCAAAGCTGACATTTTACTATTGTTAGAAAATAAGCCAGCACTGTGTCCCCTTCAAAAGAAATCCTGGGTAAAATGGCTTGTAAGATGATCACTGCCTTCATTGAAGGGATTTAGGATGTGTCCTCTGGTCAGACGCATTCTTAAATAATGAGTTTTCAAAGTGATAATCTGGAAAGGGGCATTTGATTATCTGAAAAATATGGTGCTTAGTTCTCAACTTTTACAACAGCAGCAATTATGCAGAAAAACAACATGAAGCCTCTGGACGACAGTTCCACAGTCAGACACATTCATTCCATCCCACATGAATCCCAAATGTGATTACCTCCCTAAACCTCACAGATAATCCATAAACATAGTTGGTTTATTGGCTAGCTTTTTTCATTTTACTTGGTTTTATCTTACTATTTGTCATTCAGAGGCTTCTGCCTTCCCTGTTGGAGTGATTCAAAATTATTTATAATAGGCATATGCACAGTCCCCTACAATTCTGTGCATAGATGCAATTCAACATCACTTTGCAGGAGGTTTTTTTCACTGGGGACTATTCCTCTGTCACAAAAAAAAAAAAAAAAAAAAAAAGGAAAAGTGCAACAGACTTTTCAGCATTCAGGAGAATCATGAGTTAATTGGTTAATTGTAGGCAAATTGTTGAGTGATATGGAACATACTTGGAACATGTCTGTCTTCTGTAGGCGGCATAACAGATTTTGGCGTGGCGATTTTCATATTCAGAAACTCTCACTTTAAATAAGGGGGGGGAGGGCTTTCTGGCAGTTTTGCATTTGTGGTAACAAGGAAAAGACACATAAGTGCTCTCTTCGACACCAGCCGTTTAAATGCTCTTGGTGTTTCTTCCTTCATTCAAAGCTTTTCTTCCTTGTAGTTTTTCAAGTATAGAAAAAAAAAAAGTGAATGAAGAGCAATACTGTGTCTTGTTTCCACAGAGGATAAAAGTTTCTCCTTTGGAGAGGAAGCTTAAATTAAACAAATCAAAACAAGTTTTGCAGACTGATTCTAGGTATAAAAATGACTTGTATACTCAGAAGGTTATGCTCGCTCACTTTAGTCAAACCGGCAACTGGCAAACCACTAAGAGTTTTCTACTGACAGTAAGGTTTGATCCAGCTCTGCATCTGGCAAATGATCACCTGATGACTCTTCAAATTATGTAACCATCCTTGCTTCCTGCACTCTCCCTCTTGTCCTCATCTTCAGTCCTTCCCTGGAACAAATCTTGCATCCCACCCAGTTCTCTCCCTTAAGCTCTGTTCTACCCCACCCAACCCTTCCTGCCATGAGTTACAAATCTTTTGTGTCATGCTGTCCCTTCATGAAAGCGTCATCTCTTCAGGAGGGATGAAAGCAAATCTCTTCTCACTAGCCACACTGTGATTAGCTGACTTTCTTGACCCTCTGGAAATTAAAGTTACAATGATCTTCCCTCTCCTGTCTATGGAGACCTTGTTTTCCATAAAAACTGAAAATTTAGAACATAATCAGAAAGTTGGATATCAGGAACATATTTTACTGTAGAAGTAATGTTTTGCCCTCCCTACTGCATATAAACATTTTTCCTATAGTAGAGGCTTTTCACACCCAGACAAATCAGATATTTATATTATGATGGGAGATTTTATTTTATGTTTTTTCCTCACTCAGTGGGGAGATGAGCTTCCCTTGGTAATATTCCTGATATATTTCATTCTGTGTCACTGATGAAAAAAATACGTGTCTGCTGATGGACATCACTCAAAAAATGTATTTTCCAACCTAAAATGGAAGCAGTTGGACATCTGTGGGTTTGTACACCCAGATTAGAAAGCTAAACATTAATGTCTCAACAATGTTTATAGTTTTATTACCCTGTAATTATGTCATACCTACTGATTGTTTTTCTTTTCATCCGAGTCTATGAAATGTAGCTGCCTGAACCTGTTCTGAATGTCTACACTTCTTGTGTTAGACCTAGCAATGTTTTGCCAGTGGAAGAAAAGGCAGTTGTAGGGATGGAATTGTGACTTCAGAGTGTGTCAATGCCTGTCAGCCATCAGAAGGTGAGCTACAGACAGCTGGAGGGTTGGTTTAGGCCAACAGCTATGTCTGGCATCCTTTCTGCCAGGCTGAGTGGAAGGAGTAATTAAATGCAGACTTGGGTAGCGGTGGCTAGAAAGTTACAGCAGGGCTGAATCATGTAGTTTCAGGGATTTAACTGCTACTAGCTGTGAAAACACAGGGAGGAGGGAATTGTTTGTCAGCTAAGCCAGCAAAGGAAGCAATTGTGTGCATGGTCCTCTCAACATAAAGCCCTCTGAAAACACTGTTGACTGAAATTTAGTGTTACTGCTCATTTCTGTTAGATTCCAGGGAAAAAACTTTGCATGTTATGTAATTTTTTTTAAATAAATATAAAAAAAAATTGAAAATTGTTCATGTTATCAGCTCGGCTTCCTACCAGAAGTAACTCTACAAGATCCATAATGTTCCCTAACCACTGAAGCCAAAAATGAAACATCAGCATTACTTGATCATAGTGAAAGAGTTCTTCAAATAATTTAATGAGCCACTGTGACTGGTCTTGTCTTTGCTCTCGCTTGTAGTCCCATGGCTATTTCATCCTAAAACTCTACTGTATCTGCTATCTCCTGGAATATATTTTATTTTAGTTATCAAGTATTTCTTAATTTAAAATCCAAACATGCCTTTTATTTTTATTTTGTGACTGAATTGAAATGTCAGTAAATATTAAAAAAGAGGTTATGTTCTGATTACAGTGGACCACCTTCATTAACAACCTGAATACCTTCTGTTGATTTTGGATAGAAGTTTCTGCAGTGGCTGTCCAAAGAACTTCATGGGAAACAATCCCATTACCTAAATAATTTCACAGAAGCAAGGCAACATTTTGCCATTGCTGCATCAATTTTCTGCTGCTGCCTGGGGGGTGGAAAATGGGAGGGTTTTGATACCAGAACAATTTTGTGGTAGTTTTTAGGAGGAGTACAAAACCAGGTTTTACGTTGATAATAGAAGCTAGGCCAGTGAAATAGCAGAGAGGTGCCTTCTCTTTGGCAGTAAAGCTGAAAGACTTTTATGAGTAAGCAAGATTTTGCCTTTCAGTTCCACCTGATGATTTTTGAAGTTTTTATGGATAAGTCTTCTAACTCACGCTACACAGTATTGTCCCACCATATACACCTGCCTTCAGTGAGGACAAGTGCCTCCAAGCGGGCAGTTAAAGCTAGAAGAGAAATATCTCAGTTCTTGTTGAAACAGTATGGCAATCCTGCAGATGGAGGCTACCTAGATTTCTACCTAGCTTTCTCCATTGAATATGGTATTACAAATTCAGCGGTGGTAACTACAGAAAAACATGCATGCAAACAGATAAAATTCCTCCTCAGCTTCATCTAACTTGAGACGTTTTCCACACTGCAGTTACCAGTTAAGTCTTTCTAATAGTGCTCCTGAAACCATCTCATCATCAGCTGACTTCCATTTTCAGTGTACGTCTGAATTTAGTGGAAAAGCCTGTCTCATTGGAGAATTGCTTACAGATTTACCTAATGACTGGAAAGCAGCAGCCATCTGACATATTCCTATAAGCCTGAATTGCTGATGTTAAGCTATAGGAGCTCTCTGCCAGTTTTGGTCTATTGTAGATGTCGGAACTCATCCTCACCGTGTTGGCCATACCATTGCCTCCAACTCTAAATGCTGAGCAGTGCATTTTTCTTAATGCATGTTTGTAAATTGCCTACTTGGCATTTAAGAATGGCAGAAAACAGATTTTGAGCGTTGGACAAAGATTTCTGTTGCATGACTTGGCCAGGGGTGTGGAGGGGTGGTTAGGAAGAACAGTTGATAAGCTGATGTATAAACTGTGTCAGGGAAGGGAGACCCCAATTTTACTCTTCCTTCACCCCCTGTTCCCCAGATAATCCATTGGAGGCTGTCCAATGAGGACATAACATGGAGCAATATGAAGATATATGTAGCTATTTGCTCTCCATGAAAGGTCAGCTCTGACCTTCACATGACTGGCAGAGCTGCAGAGGTCTTAAGGTAAATTTTCCACTGCTACCTGTGGGAATTTTACCACGCGAAAAAGTGCAGGTCTGGGCCCAGCATGCGAGATTGGTCTGTGTTTGCCAGGGGTTTTGTTGACATTGAAGTTCCTAAAGAGAGATAACCATTATGATGGGCAACTGATACTTAACAGTGTCCTGTCTGGGCTTGCCTGGATGTATGATTCACTTGAAATGCTTTTTGCTTTGCGTCAGTCGCATGGCTTCTGGCACTGGAATTTTTAGGAAAGAGATACATTTGCCGAGTTTCAAATCTTTTGAACATGAAAGCTATGCATTAACTGGGGGGGAAAGAGAGATGAACATTTGCACCTTCACAGGAAGTTAAGGCTGTGATTGGGCAATGTCTTCTTGGAGGCATTTTTCTCAGCCTTTGATCCTCTGTGTAATGGACTTGGGACCAAACATGATAAATAAATGGTGCAACTCAGGGCTGTGGTTCAGGAAGCGGCTGCTGCCTTGGCACCTCTACACTTCTTCTGACTGTGCTCCAGTCATTATTGTGGAATTTCCTACCTTTCCTCTCTTATACATGTAATTCTTGGCCTCAGATCCAGCCACACATTTTGCATGGGTGTTATCATATTTGCTCCCATTGGACTACTCACATGCTTAGAGAAATGCATTGTGGTAAGGGCTTTGAGTGCCTGAAATCTGAAATCCTCCTACAAAGATAGCTACATTACATTACCAATCAGAGCGATTTGAAAGATGTCAAGCAATATGACTGATACACCACTAGTTGGGATTTACAAAACACTGAATTTAGAGAGATTCCTTCCCCCAAAATTAAAAAGAGTAGTAAGAGAATAATGTGGACAGACTTCACTAGACAATAGGGATATTATTCCTTCTGGTTGATCTTTTGATCCACCTTTCAATTGCCATATTAAATAAAATTTGTATTGATTACAAATATGTGAGATCTCCTACCTATTCCTTTGTTGTTTCAGCGAGTGCATGTGTTTTTCTCTTGCATATGAGTTCCTCCTGAGTCAAAGTTTGGAATCATATTCGTTTTGTAGCTTAGTTTCTGGGACTGTAGTCATAAATTACTTTTTGTCTGTCCTAATATATTAAGGACAAGGAAGTGATGTGTTATTTACATATGAAGTGAATATTTAAAGAGGGGTCATAATTCTGGCATTTTCTTATTTCCAAAACCTAAAAAACCCCCGAAAGAACAACAAAAAAAAAAAAAAACACCACCCTGAAATAGATTTATATACCAAACTGAATGGATGAATCAGCATGAATTGAATAAAGAATTTATAAGCTAATTAGAAACAACTGGTATTGCAATTCAATCTTTAAAAATAATGTCAGCTATATTCTAACTTCTGCTTATATTTATTTCTTACACAGTACTTTGTAGTATAGTGAATATTTCCATGGTGTAACAGCAAGAAAAACTATGCCTTTCTATTCTTATAATGAAGTTCTAGGTCTTGATCTTTGAAAATGTTTGCTCGTGGATTTTTACTCATGCAAAAGTCCCACTTGACTTTTGTGAGCCCTTAGGTGACTGAGGATTGTCCACAAATGTACAGATTTGCAGGACTGCAACTTTACTGAAACAAAATGAAACGGTTTGAGATGAGTTTGTCCTGTATGGAAAGGCAGGCTAAAATCACCTATCTGTAAATGAAGAGGTGTCTCTACGGTCATTAACTAGGTTTTAAAATTTTGGGAGACGGTGAAGATGGAAATAAACACAAAACAAAGCTTATTATTAATCTTTATTTTGAAATGATTACATTACTTTTAATACGTAGCTTAAATATCATTGTTTAATGTTTCTAATGGAATCCTCAGAAAATAAAAGCTTTAGAAATACTTCCTTTTTACTTAGTTTGGATTTATTTTGCCTCACTGTTTTGGTAAAACAAACAGGATGAAAAAAATGCATTTATCCCTCTTAGATGCATATGTATACTTACACGTATGCTGAATGCATGAAAACAGTATACTTGTCTTCATGTATTCAGATACTCAACCTAAATTATCTGAAACCCATGGAAAGGCTCACATTTTCTTGACTGGATTTTCTCAGATTTATCACTGGAGCACAGATTTGCATTTTTAGAAATCTAGCAAATTATGCAAATAGAACCTAAGCTGTACTACTATAGCTGTAGTGGTCCTCAGTGCATTCCCAGAATCTCTACAAAGAAAAAGGTTTAAGATGCAGCAACAGAAATGTTGTCGTGGTTTAACCCCAGCCAGACAGCTTGTGCACTCACTCCCAGGGAGTGGTGCCGGACTGGAAGCAATTGAGGCCCACTTCCCTCCCCCCCCCCTTCCCCGGGAGGCTCCCCCCCTTCCCTGCTCCCAGAGGGATGGGGAGAAGAATCAAAAGAATGCAACTCCAACGGGCTGAGATAAGAACAGTCCAGCAACCAATGTACAACACAAATCACCACCGCTACCACCACTAACAACAATGATAAGAGATAATAACAGGGAAAAAGAGTACAATACCACCCGCCGAAAAATGAGCCTGACCCAGCAGACCCCCTGTCCTTCCAGGCTGACTCCCAGTTACCTCCTGGGCATGACGTGCTGTGGTATGGAATACCTCTTTGGTCAGTTTGGGTCAGGTTTCCTGTCTCTGCTTCCTCCCTGCTTCCCCTCCTGCCTGGCAGAGCATGAGGCTCACAAAGTCCTTGGCCAAACCAAAACATCACTGTTATCAGCTCTGCTCCCAGCCCAAAAGTCAAAACACAGCACTGCACCAGCTACCAAGAAAGAGAAAAAATGACTGCTACTGCTAAACCCAGGACAAACGTAAAGCTGAAAATCCGAACAAGTGACTGTGCTTGTGCAAACTTCTGTTAAAAACCTCTGTGGCAGGTGACTGCACATTGCGTTGCAAAGCCTGTTTGACTGTTCCCAAAAGCATTTTTAGTTTTCCTAACGTTTCATCGAGACCTTTGTAGTTGCTAATTAAGTCAGTCAGTCGTTTTCTGCACGTGAAGAACAACTGATCACTTCATTAAAATCTTCACAAGACATCCCATCTCTGTCTTTTTATATCCAGGTTAAATATATCCACCTGTCTTACTTTTTACTCTTATAGATCATGTTTCCCCAGTTTATTATCATTCCTGTTTTCTGAGTGCTTTGCAATTAAATCTTAAAGTTTATTAAGGCTTAAACTAAGCCTTAAAAATTAAGTTTTTAAGGCTTAAATTAAGCTTTAAAAAGTCAGATTCCAGAAAGGACATAGCACTTGAACTGCAATGAAAATTAGAATAATTAGCTAAGTCTGCTATATACCACTCCTCCAAATAACACCACAGGGTAATGCCCTTTTCCTGATTCTTTCAAAGGAGCTTATGATGTGCCCTATCTCATTCTATATTTGCCATTTTCCTGGACAAATACTTAACATATTGGTCTATTTCAACCAAATTTAACAGAATGATTCGTGAAGATCTATAGTTTTTACAATTTTGTGAAAATCAATGACTGGGCAGGTAACAGGGAGCTTAGCCACCCTTCTAGAGATACTTGAGTGGCTGGGGGGTTAGCAAGTATGTCCTGTCCACTCTGTCATTGCAATTCACATCTATCTTCCTCTTGCCCAGGCATGCAAGGGAGAAAATGGAGTACAAAGAGGGGGATTTGAAAAACATGGGAGTATACTGCAAGGTTTTTTTGTTGTTGGTTTTTTTTTTTGGGGGGGGGGCCCCTGGGGAGATGAAATTTGGGAGGGATTAGCTGCAGCAGTTTGCTTGGAAGATAATAAATGCATTTTCACATTTCATTATTTCCACCACTGACAGCAATTTCGAGGGGATTTTTGTTTGGATTTATTTGTTTTGCTTGTGGGTTCATTGGTTGGTTGGTTTGCCTGCTGACTAAAGCTTTGACCTGCTGGCTAATTTTCGGATTGTTTTCCACAGTGATCCCCATATGATTTCCTTTAGTTACACTTCTGGACTGCCTGGTGGTTTATGTCCTCTTCCTAAGCAAAATCTGCATTTCAAGAACATACCATCAAAAAAAAAAGAGGTTTGGGGGGATTACATGAATTACTTAAATGAACATTTAGATGCACTTTCTGGGAAGTGTTAATTGGTGTATACTGTACAACAGAAAAGAAAAAGGATGCAAAAAATTGTCTTCCTTTACCCTCACTTCACTGTACTTATTCCTGGAAAACATCTGTACAACTTTTACCACCTGAATTTACATTGACTGTGTTTTTACAAAGTTTGTACAGAAACAGTTAACATACTCCATTCCTTACTCACCCCCAAAGCTATGCTTGCTGTATGAAAACTCTTCTATAATACGAAGAGAATAGGTCAGTCTGAAACTCACTTGTCTGAGGAGTGGAACAAACTTAGCAGGGAGACCAGAGATGTTCTCACTACTGTTACGATGATCCCCTTCAACTCCAAGGTTATCCATTCACCTGGCATGCTGTTGAGAAGGGTTTTATTCTGTTGCCTGCAAGGGACATACTTGGATTGAGAATTTCAGTTTGGTAAGATCAGTACTTCCAAAAGAGTAGGGATAATTTGACTGTTAACAGCAAAAAAGACTATGAAGTAGGCAGAAGTCAACTACTGTGATAATATCACAGTTTAATTGTTTAGGCTTGAAAGGAATTAACTGCTGATTCTTTTTGCCTGTACTCTTCTTCCTTTTCCCCTCTTACCAATCTGATGCTGTGCTCGTAATTCAAAGAAACCATAATAAGATAAATATGAAAAATTCAAACTGTAAATATTAGCTCATGCAAATGTTGTATACAGTGCAATATTTGTATTTATAGTGCTTATAAGATCCCCCAGAGCAGACAAATGTGCACAGTCGTTCTATTCATGGCTTAACTTTTGAATTATAGCAGGATTTTTATTTGGTTTTTGATGAGCTATGTTGTAGAAAATTAAAGTTTTTCCTAAATACTGGCAGGCAAGAAATCAACTGAAGAGCAATAGAATCTCTTTTTCTTTTTCTGTATGAATTGACAGAGCCTATTTGATTATATTAATTGCTCAGTATGTGGGAAAATAAATGCACTTCTGTTCTTTTTTAATACCAGAGCTAAATTTGAACATGTAACATTGTCAAAGGCAATTTGCCTTCAAACGAATGGGGTAGCCAGTGCTGAAAACTACGTCTTGCACATGTGCAGTGTCACAGTAATTCGCAGAAAATTCACTTTGCTTGTTGGTTATTGGTGAACAGAAGTGTAGCAAAAATATGTGATTATCCAAGACTAACGTAAGTCATCAAAATGGATATTAATGGTTTGGAAATAAGTAGAGTGGATGTGCTGACCATTGCTCCTAGGTCAAATTTCCTCTTGAGCAGGGAATCATGAGGATGAGAATGGCTTTGTATATAAGCACAGGCACACATGCATACATGAGTGTATATATACATAATTATAAACACACACATATATATTTCCTCTGAGGAGCTGAACTGATTTTAGGGAAGAGGTCCCTGCAGAGGTTTCTTGGGCATTATATATGATACTGACTGCCCACCTTATTTCTAGATACCAATTTAACTAAAAGCACTAAAAATAGATTTATGGTAAGATGTTTCTTTATAAGCTATTATATCAGCATTTATGCGGATAGGGAAAGGAAAAAGGGGGGGAGACTTTATGTGCCTGTGTTTCTATGTATATAGCAAACACAGAAATATGTGCTTGTAAATACATATGTTTATATATAAGCATACCTAAAATAGCAAAAGTGAAGGCTGGCCTATAAAGCTCAATAAAATGTTGATGATTATGAAAAACAAGTATGTCTTTTCCTTGAAGTGAGACAGACTTACAAACTTTGCTGGCCTCAAAGCCACTTCTTGTAATTTTGGAGTCCTCCCTTGTAGTAGTGTCTGAAGCTCCAAAAGATTCTTTTGACTTCTTTTTTTTCCCCCTTTGCTTCTTTGGCCTTACATGATGCTCAGGGGCACTTTGCAAAGGAAAATGCAGCATTTAAAGTCTCAAACAGATGGGTAGAGTTTGAAGTGGTGAAGGGAACCACAGCATAAGCAGAGTGCTGTAAACTTTTTTTCACAGAGAGGCTATGACTCCATTGTGGCCTTCTTGAAGTGTTTGGTCCAGAAATGACCATTCCCAGCTTGAACACATTGCGTTCAGCCATGTGTGCAAAGTTACAGCTCAGTAGGCCTCAGAGCCACAACAGACTGTCAGTTTTGGAGAGTGGTATCGAAGATTCAATAGTTCCTGCCTGTCTTTGGAAGTCTAGTTCTGCTGCCAGACTATTTTGTGATTCTGGTCCACATTTTGTGTCCCAAAGAGCTGTAGGATGAGGCCTGTGTTGTTTGACCAATGGCAGGTTATGGTGTGGATTTTTAGCTGCGTTTTCTCTGAAATTCCACAGCTGATCCTCTTTTGCTTCTTGCATGTATGCCATTGTCCTTATAAATTTGATATATTTGGAGAAGATGATTCTGTTCTTCATCCTTCTTATCCAGAATTCAGCACACTGGATCCTGTAAGAGCTTTATTTATATGGTGGGTTTGTTAGATTTTTTCCTTTATTTATTGCTTTCTTTGTCTGTATGGACTATTCAGACTTAGACACAGCAATGCTGATGTGTGAATGCACTTACAGGGGTGGACAAAGTTTTTTGCAAAAATAACTGCATCCTTTTCTTTCCTAACATACTAGGCCTATTTTTTTCATTTGCACTCTAGGTCTCCCTAATTTTCCTGTTTTCTGATACTATATGAACTACAGCATTTATTATTTTACATCCTTTGTTGTAGTGAAAGAAAGTGTTCCTGTGTAGGAGTGGTCACTGGGTATTGTTCGGTTTGACAGATCTCCCATAATTGTCCATGAGGCCAGGCAGTACTGTGAACTTCATATTCCCACTCTAATTTATAACATTTTAAGGCATATTCCCTCTTACTCAACCAGAAGGTACCTGATAAATGAGCTAGTCATTTTATTAAAAAAAAAAAAAAAAGGTACAATTGCATTGCTGGAGCATACCACCCATTTATAATAAAACCATGTTGCTTGGATGAGTAAAAAAGACCCATGCTTAAAATGCTTAAAAGACATTAAATTTAACCTAAATTTTAGGAAATATTAACAGCAATTTCAGAAGTAACTGAAGTTAGAAAAGAAGTTATAGTATGCAATGTCTGGGCCTTTCCAACATCTGGGTTACACAGCTGGCTTGTGCCTTTTTCTTTCCTCCTGTTATAAATTGTTGGTGGGGTAAGATGCAAAAGTTGTTGCAAAATCTTTGGCCTTTCTTGGAGAGCTTGTTCACACTTTCTCATTACTCTTTGTGCATGAATATAACGGGACCTATACATATAATGGTGTTTACATAGTCCTCTGTGATATCATATTTGATTTTTCAGTGAAATTCTATGGAAACTTGAAATCGAAATATACTTTTTAAAAATAAGTTATTTTTATCAGGTATGATTGTTATCTTGTGTGCCTTTTGAAGACTTTGACGCCAATGAATGAGTTCTGCTTTCTCCATTATTACGTTTTTCTTAGGCATTGAAATGATTTTTTAAAAAAGGAAGGAAGACATTTTGACTGCCTTGTGGTTATGACCTATTTTGGGACAGAACAAAAACAGCACAATACAAATTAAAAAACACAATATAACTGAAAAAAATGTGAACCACATATTGCATGTCTGCCTGGAAAAAAAAAAAAAGAAAGAAAGAAGAAGAACAAAACAAAACAAGGCTTATTTCAGTCAATCCTAAAATCGTGAATCAGGATGAATATTACAGAAAGCTGAGCTTTGAGATGCAAAATGTAAGCCCCAAGAACCACAGTTTTGTTTTAGGGAAAGCAAGGAAAATAATTCTTTAATTTCTGAAGGAAAACTTTTAAAGGCTTGTACTTTATCTCTGATCATCCAACTAGTATCTTGCCAGCCAACTTCCCTGCTGGCTTTAATTGAGAGATTTGTGAAAGTAGCAATAACATGAAAGAAGTTTATGTAAGTAGTATTTATGTAGTATATAACTTTTAAACAATGCTTTATTGATAAGTGGTAGTTAGAGAAGCACAGGCTAGTATCAGTCCTGCTTATAGCCAGTGAGATTTACCTCTGATGCTAGTCAATAGATAACAGGATCAAACCCTTTGTAGCACGGTGCTTTGATGCTGCACAGATTTGTCTTTGAGATTGTTTTTACATAACAATAACTAAAAGTCAGAATAGCAAACTTCCCTTCAATTAGGTAAGATGTACTGTATGTACTAGTTCTAAAACAGCAACAGGTGAGTTAGAATTCTATAAATATCACGCTAACATGAAAAGGAAGTAATTTCTTCTTACACTGTTACAGATTTTTCCACTGGAAAGAGCAGTACATAGCATACCTCTGCCCAGACATTCATTAAGAAAGGGACTTTCAACACGCCGAAGAATTCTCTCTTCTCCTTCATGTGTGTCTTTGCCTTGCCCTCACTAGGGACTGCAAAACCTCAAGTAATCTGAAATTTCATATATGAGACTTCTCAGGAGCAAGATAATCATCTTTGAAAGAGGTTTTATGTAAAGCTCAAAACCTGAAAAAAAGCAAAAAGTTCGTGCTCAGCCTGACAAGATCATTAATGTTAAGCATGACTCAAAAGCATACAAAGATGGGAGGAGTTGGTTTTGAAAAATTACAAAATTAACTAAAAAGAGTTTTCAGGATTTACCAAGCCTAGTTCTGCCAAAAGGTACATCCTGGACAAATAAAGAATAGAGAAGTATCTTGTGGAGGTGATCTGAGAGCAAGGGTACTTCTTCTTTGTATATGACACATTTTAATAAATTATGATAATATTGTGCTTAAAACATCAAATATATAACCTGAGCTGATTTAAGAATTTCAAATTTGCTACTAAGGATATAATTTGTACCGTCATATCTTAGACCACTAATGCATTTAAGCACATCCTTGCTCTTAGCATGCAGAGAGGTACATGCAGTACATACTTGCACATTCATTTACATCTGTAGCTTTTACTGTTCTTTCCTTAAAACAATTTGCAGCTGCTTATCACAAAACACTGTGCACCAATATGGACAAGAGGCTATTCCAGGCTAAGTCTTACACTCATTTGAACACTACCAAAAAAACAAAGTTTGCCATGACTCGATAATCACTGTCGGTTTTAAAATGCCTGCTAGTCACTAGATTCTAAGGCAACAATGCATCTACTGGTAAAAAATCCTGCTAAAAACTGTTCAGTAAATTCCAGACAAGTGAAATCTAAAGATGAGAACTTAGGCGCTCACAATGAGTTTTAAAAAACTTTCAGCCAAAAATGGAAGACTTAATTTTCTTTTCCCCTTTTTTCTCTCTCCCAGATTACAGGGAACTGATGGCCACAAGAGGCATCTGTTAGACTGTCCCTGACTGTGTGTCATATGCTAAAGGCCCAGTGAAGCAGTGGACAGACACATTTGGTATCCAGCACGCTTGGCAACCCAAGTTGGGGATTGCTGTTCACCACAGCAGGAAACATGCCATCTTTCACAGATCTGTACTTGCAGGAGGAACACTAAACCTCTGAGGGGAGCACCCTGCCATCCAGCTCCTGCCTGGCACCCGGGCACTGTTAGTAATCCTCCAGCGGGGGATGCGTTCCAGATGAACAGTGCCATTTCTTGTCCCTCGGGCCCTGAGCAAAACCCAAAATGAGCAGCTGTTCCCATGGGAAGATCAAGGGGCTCACCAGGCACATGGTCTCTCAAGACCAGTTCTTCTGGAGGTTTTTAAGGAGCAGTGATACCACATATCCTTAGATAGGCTGGGAGGAATTCCTCTCAGGATAAGGAACCAGGACTGTGGATCTGGTGGCTCATCTTGACTTATTAGACCTTGAGCTAATTTCAAGTCTCAGCTGGGTGTAAAAGGCATGTTTCCATTTCCCCTCAGCATCAGGTCAACAGCACAGGAGTGTAAACAATTATGCTAAGTTCGGGACGACAGGAAAAACAGCTTTCTGATGAATCCTGGTTTTGACTGGGATAATTTTCTTCTTAGTAGCTGGTTCAGAGCTGTGTTTTGGTTTCAGTCTGAGAACAATGCTGGTAACACGTCGATGTTTTAGTTGTTGCTCAGTAGTGCTTACCCTGATCAAGGGCTTTTCAGTCTCTCATGCTTTGCCAGTGAGGAGGGGCACAAGAAGCCAGGAGGGAGCAAAGAACACCTGACCTGGCCTACCCAAAATGCTATTCCATACCATATGTCATCATGCTCAGTATATAAACTGGGGAGAGTTGAGCGGGAGCTACCGATCGCTGCTTGGGGATGAGCTGGTATCAGGTGGTGAGTGGTGAGCAGCTGTGTTGTGCACCACTGCCCTTTGTAAAGGGGTATTTTAGTTTCATCACTTTCTTTTTGTTATTTCTCTTTTCATTATTATTTTTAGAAGTATTATATTAGTGGCATGTATTATATTTAGTAGCGTATTTCACTATATTTCAATTATTAAACTCTTCTTATCCCAGGGTTGTTTCTTTTTTTCCCAGTTCTCCTCCCCATCCCACCAGGGGGGCAATAAACAAATGGCTGCATAGTACTTAGCTGCCAGCTGAGTTAAACCATGACATAGTGCTCACCGGCTATGTTACCTTAGTTGTCCATTGGCAAGGTGGACAGCAGGGTCAGCAGTGGTCATGATGCCCCCACATCAACCACGGCCAAGGCCAACACTTGAGAGGTATGTGGGGCAAACCGTAGGGCCCTGGGTATATCAGGCAGGGCTCAAAAGTTGAGCAGGCAGTTCAGCCATGCCATCCCTCAGCCTTATGCCTGCAAGTAAAACTCATTTTACATGTATTCTTTATTCCATTGCCAGACCTCTGAATCATTGTGTCCTTCCCTGCTTTCCCCTCACTTGTACGCCACCTAGCTTGCATGATGTTTTCTTGAAAGATGAAAGAATATCAAAGTTAGCTGCCCGCAGATGTTTCGGGGTATTTCTTGTATAACCCTGCCTTTGCCTTCTTATTTTGGCAAAGCACACAGTAAAGCAGAAAGAAAAACATGTGATGCTTTTCTTGACCTTCATGATAATAGCTTCATACTAACCAGCAGGAATAATTTCAAAATACCCGAAAAGCAATTAAAAGGAAAAAACCAAACTTGACAAATAATAAATAATTTAATATTTCACCCTAACACAACCTGCAACTTCTTTCAGTTGCATTATGAATGTATACTCATCAGTTTTTGTGGTGCTTTGCATAAATCTCATTAGTGGGAGCAGAGTAATATTAAAACAACATATATACACAATTTTATGGCTTTTCAGTTCATTATGAAATAGTTCACCTCTGGGCAAATGACTAATACGCTATTAAACTTCTCTATCCTTGAGTTGCGTCATAGACAAAAAAGGGGTGCAGTCACTCACAATCTTTATTAAATGAGCTGAATACACCCACTGAGGGAAAATGCTATTGTATGACTTTAACGTGTCCTGTGGCAGAGCTAACACGCTTTTGAGTCATTTGACTCCATGTTGTGGAGCTACAGTATTAACTCCATAGTGAAAACAGGGAAATTTCCATTGTAACCCTGTGCTGAGTGGTCTCGGTGGCAGTACCCAGAAGTTTCAAATTTACATTAGCAGAAGAAAAACTTTGCATGTTGGATTGTGGCAGCTTGTGTTTGGGTCTGGTGCTGCCCTATGGTTCAGTACAGATTATAGCTATTCACTGTTATAAAAAGGCAGTTGCTTATTTTCAGTAATTAAAGGGAGGCGAGGACAGCTGTATACCAAAGCTAGCCCAATTCGAGTGATCCCAGCTCAGATCTTCTCTCCGCCAAAGACCCCTCATGTTATTTCCCTGGGTCTTTGGTTTCTTTTATGTAAACCAGGACGATTAAAATGATGTTTTGCTGCTCCAGCTTGCAGCGTGTTGTGTGGGCCTGATCTGCAGAGGCTGGTATGGTGCCCTCTCCAGCATATGGGGCTGAGCCTGGAAATGGGATTTGATTGTTACCAAGGTGCTGCAGCTAAGTCTATTTCCATTGTGCCTTAATCGAGGGATAAAACCAATGCAGAGTGTTAGCTGTAGCAGTTTGCTGCTGCAAACTACGGAATTTGTGTGTTAGGGGAATGCAGTGAATTCTAGTAAACCATATGTGTAGTACAATATAATCCTGAAGAAATGTTTCGTTTCAGTTTTTCTGTTATGATATTGTAAACTTACGGATTAATCTTGAATAGAATAGATATTAAACTTGAATCGTTTCCTATTGATTTCATTATGAATTCTGTGTAGAACTAGACATAAACTTTTTTTCTTTAAAAAAAATGCTCAGGAAGAGGTGAAAGCTTGCAACCACTGTGAATGGTGAAACAGAAAATCCAGGTAATAGACAACACATTAGGAAACATTTTATGAACATAATTTAGGCCAGAACCACCCTATTTTCAAGCAGGATAGGAGACATTTCACCTTTGCACCTAGAAAAATTTCTCTATAAAAATACAAGATGAATTAAGCTAAAAGTTTCAACAGAAACTGTTTAAGTTTTCTTGAGTAACTTGGGTTTAAGAAATTGCTTCTTTGTCACTGTAACTCCTTTGTCTATCCCTAAATCTGGCCTTATTAAATGCTGCATGCGAGTGACTCAAAGGCATTTAGAAGAATACAACTCTAATTACCCATACAGGACCAAACTTGACAGAAAATCTGGGGTATTGTTCTGGCAGTAGCTGACAATGATGACACTGATGATAAACTCATTTTATGAACAAACTCATTCAGTATGTTGTTATGAATGGAGAATCAACTCATTTGCTTGTGTTTAGCAATATATTTCATGGAAAAAATCAAATTAAAGAAGAAATATTTTTCTTTATAAAGGAAGTTTTTTCTAATATTCAAGGGTTTTTTTCAAGCTTGCACTTCTTGAAATGAGCTAGGAATACTGTAGGCATTTTATTTTTTAAATTAAGAGGTTCCTTGACCTCTCACTGGAACATATTTTAGGGGTAATTCTATAAATTGTAGGAATTTTAGTAAATCCTAGTTATTCTGGCAACTCTAATGACACAATAGTGTAAATTCTTGTAATTTTTAGAAATGTTTATTTCAGTTAGAGAACAATATGGGAGAAAGAAAAAATATTTATTTCTTTAAATAACCTAATCAGTTAGAACTCTTTCCCTTACCCTTGCTTTTCTTGTACATTGCATTACTATGAAAGTACTTGTATCGAAAGCAGTTTGACAGTTACTCAGCGTGAATAAAGGAATGAATCAAGGACTTTATTTTTAATTGCTTTTCAAGATGCATACTTATTGTGAATGCTTCAGCTAATGTTTAGCCTTAAAGTTCTATGCAATAGATCTTGAATTTTCTGTGTAGCAGCATTTCTCATTTAATTCCTGGGTCATAAGTTGCCTAATGTTGGTCTTTAAAGAACTTTTAATATGTCTAACTACTTAACAGAAACAATAAAGCAATATAACTGTGACCAGAATTTCACCAAAATAAGTGGCTTAGATTGCCACAGCTACTCTGCTAATGAAAGGCAAACTCCGTCTTTATCTCATTATAATTGTCACTACAGTAAAAGTTTTTGAAATGTTAACTATTTTATTTTTTTCTTTTTTCCTATAACTTGCAGTTTTAATGAAAACAGATACAATCAGTAAAAAGACACCATGTGAGCCAAAACAAAGTAAGTATTTCAAGCCCTTTTTTTGTGAAAATCATTTAGTGTTAAGGGTTGTTAACCCAAGGGATTAAAAATTAGGGTCCTATGTTCTAACTGCTACTTCATAAAGCCAGGCTAAATACAAAGACAACAGGCATGTAGCTATACAGTGGTATAGTTATTATTAAAATTAAAAAAAAATCAACAGCTAAGAAGCACATTAGCAAAAAGATGAATAATTTAGATGTCAAGCTGACACATACTGGACTAACTTCCTTCCCCTTAAAATTCATAAGTCTATACAGGTCTCATAGTATGATTCAGATCTCATAATTTAATGAAAGAAACTTAATCAGAGGTGTTCATTAAATAACAATTCTGATACCGAGATAGTTTAGAATGACTAATTAAAGACCTACTTTCTTTTTCTCTATCATTCTGTGAAAAGTTCTACAAAGGTGTAATTTGCTAATTAAATCATGAGATCTGAATCAATGGTTCAGGCATGTAATTGCTCAGTGTTGTTCTCTAAGAAATCATGGAAATTTCCATGAGAATTGAGGACGTACCTTATTTTTATTACTTTTTTAACTGTCTTTTCAGTTAAGATGTCGATAACATCTTTCTCTTTACAGTCTTAAAAAGACATTAATTCGAACCAGGAAATGTTTTTAAATTGGAATATATTGAAATTGGGTGTGCTTAAAGTTCTACATTTGCAAGCGTCTCTAAGGAGCACGTTGATCTTTAGGTAACGTATGTCAAAGCCCTTAAGTGCACCCTTATTTCTGTCCCTGTTCATCAAAGGACAAAAGTACATATTTTACTTGAAGGACATATTTATGTAATTTTGCAAAAGTATATTTTTCTTTGTTTTCCTCTTCTTCCCTCCTTGTTTCTAGGTGCAAAATCAGTTCCTTAAAATCAGCAGAAACTCAGTGTAGACATTTTCCTTGTTCCTTCCTGATGTAGATAATTTCTGCAACCCTGTTGGAATGCAGCATGATTTCATATTGGGTGCTGGTGTGAATGGAGGTGGTTACTGTCTTTGAGAAGCTGCATCATCAAAAGCTTAGATGGGCTAAAAACTGTTGAGTATGTTAAACATCTTTCCAATTACAAATATAGAATTTGTCTTTGGAAAATGTTTAATTTTAAATCAGCTTCCAGCACTCTCCTGAATTTCCAGACATATATATATAGTGTGTGTGTGTATATGTATATGTATGTGTGTGTATATATGTACACATAGTGTATATATATATATAGTGTGTATGTATATAAATATGCACACTTTATGTACATATATTACATAAACACACTATATATACACCATATATAGTGTAGTACAGTATATTATATACACTATATATAGCGTAGTATAGTATAGAATATATATGTAGTATAGTATATGTGTTATACTATAATATATATACTATATATACTATAGTCTATGTGTTACACTATATTATACATAGTATAGATATTACATACTATATATGCATATATATTGTGTATATATAGTGTATATATATGTATTGTGTATATATAGTATATAGCATATAGTATATATCTATATATATTAGATATACTGTCTAGTGTATATATAATATATATGCTACAGCATATATTATATAGTATATATATACTATGCATAGGTATGATATACATACCATGCATATATACTATCTATATACACTTTTTTATATATGCACATGATTTCCATGTGGGGGATGACCCCATGATAAGAACCAACACCAAAACTTCTTCAAAAGTGTTCCAGGCTGTAAATTAGGCTGAGTGCAGTGCATAATTCTTAATAGTAAAGAAAACTATAAATGGAAAACAGACATACATTCCTGTGGAAGAAAACCCCGCACAGTCCTATTTTTAGAACTGTTCATAAGGGGAGATCTCTCAAGCTTTCTAGTTTATTTAAGTACAGAATTGTAATTCTTGCTTGAACAGTATAAGTTTCCCAGGTTTAATTCACTGCTTTTTTGTTTGACTGTTTTGATTATTTTTTCTAGGTTTCTAGGATTATAATCATGACAGAAAATAAATAATTCTGACAGATTTTATATGACGTCTTTTATGACACCACTGGGATATTAATGAGAAAAGAAAAAAGTCAGTGGGGTTCACATTTAAACTAAAGTTCAATATTTATTACTGATTTTTTTTTACATGTCCAAATGTAAACCAGTTTGCTGTCTGGTGGTTCCTACAATCCTGTTTCCCAGTCAGCAAATGGAAAACTTATAACAAGTCACACAGAGACTATGCAGTTTCTGTATTTTCCCAGAAATTTTCTCTTTTCTTTACTGCTTTGTCTTTGTAGTTCCTTTATCTGATTTATGACTGATTCCTTGTACACTGCGGTTTCAGAAATTGCCTAGGTAGCCACAGATTAACACCTCTTCAGAAATGTGACTATCAATTCAGTTGCATTTATTTAGCTTCCGGTCGGTAGTATGCTTCTCAATCAGTCCTTGAACATTGTCTAAGCAGCCTTTATTTTTATAAAGACTTGTGAGGAAATGTTGGCTTCTTTTTTATGGGTTATTATATAATATAAATTAAACAAACAAACAAACAGGGTCTACAGTGAAAGCTTGAAATGATTAAGAGCCCACATTTTCTACAAGTATTTCAGTGAGTTAACATTTTACAAACTGGATTTTCAGTTCTGTGTGAAGGGGGTTCTGCAGATTTTCCAATTTTCATAGTTTTTTCAGAGGCAATACTGCTATGTGCTGCAGGGGTTCAAGGCTGACAGATCCTCAGCCTCTCAGCTCTTTGGGTGCTGTCTTGATTTCCACACCCTGCCCCACAGCTCAGAGACATTTAGCACCTACCCATCACAACTGTCCCAGGCCAGGGTTATAAACTCTATTTCTCTAATCTGGGTAGAAATAAAGTTAGCATTTTCATATCTGTGTTTCTGTACTGTAACTGGGGCTGCTTTTACCTGGCTTCTCTAACATGTCTCAGTGGCATTGGTGACCACATGAAGCTTGTGAGTAATGTGTTTGCTGTGCCTGGATATGCCTCTTCTCCATGCCTAAACCTGTGGCTGCTGAACTCAGTTGAGCACTGTGTGGAGATATTAGAATGGAAAGCTGCAAAACTGTGTTATCTTCCAATAGCCATTTTGACAGCTTTCCAGCTTTGCATTCTCTTTATGCTTCTTGGCTAGAGGTAAAGGACATGGACAAAAACTGGAACACTGAATTCATGCTTGATGTCTCCATAATCTTTACAAGAGAGGTGACATGAAGACATAATAACAAGAAGTCATCAAGATATCGCCATTATGGAAAATCACAAGAACCTTGAGTCATGACAGAATGATGAGTATACAAGGCTGTACATAAGGCAAACCACAGTAGTAGCCATTTGCAAAATTATCTTACCTGAAAATGTTTAAGCATGGTACCATGCCCTGAGAAAAATCTCTCCCAACTATCTCTGAAATTGCTAGGATTAATATCAAGATGGCAGGATTAACTATATCAAATCATCTCCTGTTTTGTATGAACAGCGATAAACTCCTAAGTACTACTGGAGAACCACCTTTATTAGACATGACCTGACCAGACTTGCATTTCTATTGTAGCTCGAGATTAAAGCATTTTTAACCACCACTTCTTTTTTTTTTTTTTTTTTTCCCACTAATCCTCTCTTTGGCTGATTCATTACAGCTGTTAAATAACTAGATATTTAGCTAAAGATGAACCAAACCTATAAATTTAAACATGATATAATAACCAACTCCTTTATGCATAGCAAGCTGCTTCTGTCATCCTTTGAATGCTTTACGCTGACCTCACTGTCTGCATCCAGCTGAGCTCATCTAATGTCATAGTTGACAAAAGATGGTAACAATGGTGATGAGATATTTCTGATGCCTTATGGAGGAGGACAGAGACCGTCTAGGAGTACAAGGCATTGCATGTGGAGACACAGAAAGGCTGACATAACGGTTTTTAAGCATCTGACAGGTTAGTTGGAGTTTGTTGTGTTTCAACAGCAGCATGTGAAAAAGGTCACATGCCTTCTTTTTACTTATTTTCTTTACCCCTTTGGCAATTATAGTCTCTCTTTCCTCCCACGTGACGGTGCAGTGAAGTCATAGCCTTGTTACGGATTTTTCTCTGTCTTCTTAGAGGTTCTGGTTTGTCGGAACCTTATTAAATGTAACACTAACTGGTGTTTCCGCAGCAACTCATTCTCTTTAGATCATACTGCCCTGCAAATATTGAAATTTTCTGATGGAAGGGGTTGAGCCCTAGAGAAGTAAAATTACTTGCCCAAATTCATGCAGGACAGATTCAGTCTTTTTGCTCACAGCTCACTCCTGCCTTACATCACATGGAATCCCATGCCTTTTTTCACAATGAAGAGACAACATGTGTACATAAAAGCTTTTATTAAAACAAATAAAAAACTCAGAAGATAAAAGCCCTTTTTTTTTCGTTTTTTCTTTTTTTTCTCTTAGGGGCAAAAGTAACCTAAAAAGTAATTGGTTCAATTCGCACTGGTCCTAAGGTCCCTTTCACATAAATCTTCGTAGTGATATTTTAAATGAACTCATCTACCATTGGAATTAAGTCTAGGAAATGTGAGTTTGTTCCATGTGAACAAGTTGCATGAAAACTAAACTACAGTGGCAATTTTGAAGATTACAGGCACATTCCTGAAGCCTTTTAAAAACACACTCAGCTTTAAGCTTGTGAAAAGTGCCTTAGGACTCAAAGGTTAATGGTATGAGTAATGTGTCTCACTGCAGACCTGAATTCATAAGATAGTAATTTATGCCCAGAAGTGAAAATGTTCAGTTTTCTTCCTTTCACTATAAATACAGAAGCACCAGTGGTTGTGAGCACCAATGACTAAAACTGCAGGAGATCCGAGTTCCTACTCTTCTGAGTTATATTTGTATTGTCAGGGAGACTAAGAGAGCTTAGTTCTGCTGTACCCTGTGTAAACATGAATTGCAGTAACAGCCTTTTCAGAGCTGATAAAGCACAGTACAGCAGTTACACAGAAGCCGCTACTGTGTCGCAAGTGTGAGACAGGTGATAGTGCATACTAGTGATGCGATTTGTTGATATCCTCTGAGTGTAAAAGGTAACAAGAGAGAAAGTCTGAAGATGTTCACCTGAAATTAAAAGGAGCAGACTCTGGCACTATGAACTACTCTGCAGTATCAATCACCTTATCAATACAAAAAAGAGAGAGAAAGGTAAAGCCCGGCATATGAAGAATCTTGACAGTGACAAGAATTCACCTGCATTTGGTGAGAAAAAAGAAGAGGGAAGCAGTGTCATGGTACAAAGACTGAAGTTGTCTAAGCTGCTATACCTAAGAAAGTGATATTTTGCAGCTGCAAAAAGGAATGGAAAACATTGATCTAAGCTCCTGCTTGCCAAAGGCAGGGGTGATGATGTGATGAAGGTGTGGGATTTGGATAATGGAAGAAATGAAATGTATCATCTGGAATGGTTGTATCCTTAAGAAAGAGAAATTACACAGCAAAATTGGCCAAAATTTATAAGAGCAGACAGTGACACTGTCAATTTAATATTACAGACTGAGAGTCCACGTGGCAAGTAAGCTTAAAGAAAGGAAAGTGAGGAAAGCCTGCCGAGACAGAAGGATGGCTTCAAATCCTGTTGAACTTGAGCCAACAGCCAGTCATATAGAAAGAGTTGTGAGAGAGACAGGACAAGAATTTGCGAATGAAACTGGCCTGGAGTAGTCTCTGGTTGCCTTGTCTCCTTCACATTGCCTTGTCTTTGTGTAACCTTGAGGTTCAAATGGGAATATCTCCTATAACATCAAAAAAAAAAAAAAAGAAATAAATTCTCCTTATCAGACATAGCATCCTGTCACTCATTTGAGGACATATGTGTAAAGTAACCAAACACAGGAACCCAGTGATGACAAGTGGAAGGTGCTCAGTGGTTTTGTAATGAGGGAAAGACTAACCTGAATGCTACTGGAAGCAAAAATGGATTGCAAATGCTAGCCATCATTTGCAGCTGTGCAAGCAATGCACTAGGGCCTCTTGGCCGTGCACTGTCCTCTGTCCAAGGATGGAGCCAGGTGTCCCATCAGAACCAGCGATTTCCCCTTCTGGGAGAGGATGAGTTGTGAGAAGAAGGGGCAAAGGGGACATAGTCCCCCACACCATGCCTTGATTAGCTGTGCTGCTTGCAGGGCAACTACTCCAAAGCAGCAGTTTTATAGCAAGAGTGAGGATCCGCAGGGGGCTTGGAGTCTGTTTCAAGATTAGTACGAATGGTGCAGTAGTGGCCTGGTATGGGGTCTTCAGTTAGCCATCAGGAGAACTAAATAGCCCATAAAGTATGCCATCCAATGGCTTCTGGAAGAAGAGAAACAGTTTTCTTACAGTCATAAGTCTTCCCATCTTTAACCCTCTGCACCTTTCATGTATTGCCAATCATTCCCTCTTTAAACAGATACACATCTCTGTCCCAGACCTAATTCCTGTCATCAGCTTCCCTTATCCGCAATCAGCATGATGCTGAAATCACACTCTTGGAGGCACCTAGTAAAATGTACAAACAAATTTCTGTTCAAAATAAATTTTACAGCCAGACACGCATCCAGATGTCTTATAAACACAGGCTAGAAAGGAAGAACTTTTCAGCCCATTAGTGCCTCACGGTTTTGCTCTACCCAGCAGCTGTGCTGACATCACAGATGCTTGTGGCTTTTGAAAGACCCAAATGTAGCTAGATTGCTGACATAAGCTACACAGGAGTGACTGCCTCATAGGGCTGAGCCAACCTCCATGCTGTCTGCCACTTGCCTAGTGCAGGAGATGGTGTTTGCCTCTGGCTCCTGCTCCCCTCCCCTCTCCATTTGGAGAATTCAGCATCCTTCCCTACACATAAAGCCATGGAAAAACAAATACCTTTTTTTTTTTTTCAATTTTAATCAGTATTGATCAAATTCACACAGATTTGAGAGGTCAGGGCTACCTCCAGTCTCCTCAAAGATGCATTCAGAGAGCTGCATGTTGTACCTGTTCTCCAGCAGACACACAGGAGCATTACACGTTGTGGATATACACCTGGTGATGAGAGAGCCAGGTAAGCAAATAGAGGCAGAAACAACCTTAGCACATGCATGAACTTGTTGTGAAGGTGAAGTGCTGTAATTATTCTTCAGAACAGAAAACCTAATACTCATCTTACTTCCCCCTGGAGGAATTTCTTCCAAGAAAGCCAATAAATACTGGCTGGCAGCAAGGTGGGGATGGAATATGCCACAGGCTTTAAGAAGCCAGAGGACATTGGTGGCTTTGGAGCTTTCGGTAGGCAGCAAACCACAAGATGCACCACTGTAGAGTGTATAACTCCCAGAATTGTTTCTAGCCCCTTCTCTCTGTTAACCTAATGTAGGAAGGTGCAGTACTGGAGGACAAGAAAAGGAAAGAAATGCACAATTCCTGTCTCATGCCTTAGGCTATGCCAGTGGCTGAGAGACACAGTTACTGGGGAATGAATGGCTGGTTTAGAGGGAGAAATAGCTATGGATGTGCCATGTAAGATAGTGCAAACCCACTGATCTCAACACGATTTTTGAACCCATGCATACAAAGATAACCCCCCATATACAGACGATTGTTTTGGTCTGCATGCACTGACACAGACATACATATATGTTCATGTACATACATATGACCATCAGGTACCCTTGGGAGGACTGTGGAGCAAACTTCCTAAACAAGTGAAGGTGTATATTTTGGGTTCTGTTCCTGTCACCCATTCTGCTTATCTATAGTCATCATGCTATCAGTATCATTTACTCCAAAGTAACATTGTATTTCCTTTGAACTGGAAATATATGTATCTCCAGGATAAACAGGATATAGAATTTAACTCAATTCCAGTTACTAACTCTAATCCAGCTGATAAATACAATTACTGATGCTTTCAATTTACGACCTTCACCCATTTCGGTTCAAAAATAACCTTATTACAAACCAAAAGGTCCTTACTGCTGCTTTTAAATTCTTTGACTTGATTTCTCTTTACAACATGCCCTAGACATTTTTGCTACTCTGGCAGTGTCAAACACCCCTGAAGTTGATGGTTTGCTGGTAGGAAGCAGATACGGCCATGGTAGTGCTTGCTTGGTCACTAGGATGTCCCTTGGAAAGACAGACGCAAAGGAATCAAGCCTCCCTCTGTTTTTCAGCTGATGGTTGAAATGCCCAGCCTTCTTTCCCTCACTGTAGCTGACAGAGCTTGGACATGGGTGAGGAGCCAGGCCTTTTCTTAAGGTTTCTGGGGGTCATGAGAAAGACTAAATGAGTTCTGAGCATGCATACATATTTGCAAGATTAAATTATTGCAGGAAGTAATTATACCTAAAATGTTTGTGGTTTTATTAACCTTTTTAACCTGTCTGGCAGGAATAAACACAATATCCAGCACCAGATGGCTCAAAATCTACCTCCTCCTTAAATCCCTGTTTGTCTTTTTTTCAACTTCTGTAGGCAGTGATGTTGTGTTTCATGCTCTCTAGAATCCTTTATATTTAATTTTTGGCTTCCTGTATCTCTGGGTGAGATTTTGTCAGGCAGAAATTTCTGAATTTGCAGCATCTGGTACATGATTATTTTGTCTTAATTTTTGTTTCGTTTACAAGAATATAATGCAGGGAATCCTAAATGAAGCTTGGTTGAGTCCTTCAGCGTTCTCTAAAGGAGTACAAAGACTACTTAACTCTTATTATGACATCTTACATATCCATGAGAAGTACAAATTTGCCCTTTCTAAGTAAACGGTTTTCCGTATCTGTAATGAGAGACTTTTCCATGAGCAACTGGAAATGTTGATCCCTTCGTATATCATTGAAGAGGAGAGCATCCCCAAATGTCAAATTTCTCTTCTCTATGAAAGGCAGAGAATGAGGGCTTACTCAGTACCGTGCTATTCCGTTATTGTATTGAAAATGAAGCCAGAATTTCATGGCTCCATTTTCATCAGAGATTTGGTTGTGGAACAATTCAAATGTTGGCATTATTCTGTGAAGCAGTATGTGGTTAGTTTTTCTTATGCCTTCCCTTCTGATCTGTGCAGTACTGGAATGGAAATGGTTTCATCCAGCTGTAATTGGGTTTTAATGTCTCACAGGCAAGTGGAAAACTCAGCAAAGACAATTTTGTTGCTGGCCATTGCTGTAAGATAGTCTCAGCTCACTCAGTGAGCTATGCTACAAGGCTAGTATATTAGCCCCCAAATAACTATCCCAAAAAATAGCTGGGTTAAGAGTCATTTGACAAAGACACAGTTAAGATTTCTACCTGGTGTAGAGTAAATTTTGCACTTACTGCAAATTTTCAAGTTATATTTATGCATCAAGAGCTCTCTTCATAGATTAGAGCAAGTAACACGCCTGTCTAGAAAAGAGGCATTTGAGTGTTGTGTTCATAGAATCATAGAATTATAGAACAGTTAGGGTTAGAAAGGACCTTAAGATCATCAAGCTCCAACCCCTCTGCTATGGGCAGGGACACCTCACACTAAACCATGTCAACCAAGGCTCTGTCCAACCTGGCCATGAACACTGCCAGGGATGGAGCGTTCACATCTTCCCTGGGCAACCCATCCCAGTGCCATTCCAGTGGTGAGGCACCCTTACAGTAAAAAACTTCCTCCTTATAGCCAATCTAAACTCCCCTTGCTTAAGTTTGAACCTGTTACCCCTTGTCCTATCACTTCAGTTCCTAATTAAGAGTCTCTTCCCAGCCCATCCCTATAGGCCCCCTTCAGATACTGGAAAGCTGCTATGAGGTCTCCATGCAGTCTTCTCTTCTCCAGGCTCAACAGCCCCAACCTTCTCAGCCTATCTTCATACGGGAGGTGTTCCAGTCCCCTGATCATCCTCGTGGCCCTCCTCTGGACTTGTTCCAACAGTTCCATGTCCTTTTTTATGTTGAGGACACCAGAACTGCACACAATACTCCAGGTGAGGTCTCATGAGAGCAGAGTAGATGGGCAGGATCACCTCCTTTGACCTGCTGGTCCCGCTCCTTTTGATGCAGCCCAGGATACAGTTGGCTTTCTGGGATGTGAGCGCACACTGAAGCTAGCTCATGTTCAGTTTCTCATCGACCACTACCCCGATGTCCTTCTCTGCAGGGCTGCTCTGAATCTCTTCTGTATCTGTGCCTGGTGTTCCTATCAGTATTTTCAACTCCTCCATCAAAACAGGTCCCTAGTTTCTTAGAATGAATCGGTAAATTTGATATGCATTAGGCCCACCCCTGGTATTCACAGCACACCTTCTTCCATTAGTCTTTTTGCTTTGGTTTGTTTCTTTTCTTTTCAGTTTAATGAGTTTACACCTCTCTTTATAGACCACCTGGGACATTGTGGAAAGGTAGACCTTGTTTACAACCCATCTGCCCACTCTGTCATGTTGAAATGTCACTGACGCAGTAAAGGGGATATAATCTGATATAATTTACAGGTGCCTTTAGGGATGGGTGGAAGAGGCACAAACAGAAATTTTTAAACATCTTGTTCTGGAAATTAACTATGTTGTAGGGCTAGCAAGAGGAGCACTGTTGGCTGTAAAGCAGGAACATGCAGAAGGTTTTACCCAGCAAGAAAAGAGTCTGTGACTACGTCAGGTATATATAATGATGTCTAATAGCATATGTGGTGTCAAAATTTATGCAACTGTAATATGTAAATATGTAAATTATTAATGCAAGCATGACAATAGTGGTTACAGTTTGTGGTTTAGCAGTATTCAACTGTAAGATAACTATGATCATGGCAGTGGATAGCTACAACAAGCTTAGCATCAAGCAGTCAAGGGAGATTTAACAGTACGCTGCTATGGTTATGATGGCTGCTCCCAAATCCCTGGATTTTTCAGGTGCTACGATTTCTGCAAGAGCATGCTTTTGTCTTTGAGCGTCCACACTGATGGCATGGGGCCTCAGGGTGTCACATGTAGTCAGGGTGATCTGAAAAAGAGGACGGCCACCATAGCAGATGATGCTCATGAACTGGTGTCATCAATGCCAACCCTCTCATACAGACCTCACCCTTGTAATTCTTGAGTTGTCTGTTTAGCTGCTTAGGACATCATGACCTATGTCCCTGTGGGCTTCCTTTCCTCCATTTTCTGGATGGATTCATCATCACTGAGTCACCTGCTGAGCCAACCCAAATTGACCAGTCACAGCATTCTCCTATTACCATGTCTTCATCCTGCAGCTCTTCCACAGTGGAGCCTATTCCCTGAAACCATCTCAGAGGTGACCATTGCATTTAACATTGCTCTAGGCATCCTAACCCTGCCACTATTACACTTTGTGTTCTAAGTCCTACAAATGAGCAGGACACTAAATCTCTTTATGACAATGCATGTCAGCAATTTCATTGTCAACTTACAAATACACTAAGGCTTTATGGCTAGGCTGGGCTTTCATCACAGACAGTGCTAGACCTATTTGTTGTGTTTATTATGTAATACAAGCAAAGTTATATTAAGACTTTATCATGGCACAGTTTTCCCCTTTCCCATGCTTTGGACTAAGGCCCCTGCAGCCATTCGGTTTCCTCTTACAAATTTATACAAGGATTTTTCTTTTGCTTTGGTTCTTCATCTGTACCATCTGCAGTTTACAAATTATCTGTCACCTTATGTGCTAAGTGACATTGCATGAACCATTAAAAGTGGGCTGAGTTTCTTCTTTCCTGAATTAGATAATGATCAGACAGAGATCTGATCCTCCTTAAGTGGTAGCCACAGAATTCTGTAGTCCGTACTAGTTCCTTCATCACTATGTAATTTTGTCCCACTGCATCTCCCATCAACCGCTGATAATTATTTTTGAGGTATGAAGGAAGAAGAGGGTTTGTCTTGTGACTTTTCAGGAAATTATACTTTGAATGAATTTTGTTACAGAGTGTTATCCCAGTGATCTGATTTATAAGGCACTCAAAGCTTCAGGAGGTTTTCAAATCAGCCATTTGCAGATGCAAATTCACCACCCAAGGTTGGAAACATGAACACATGACTAAGTAGGCTGCCTCTGCCCTAATGCATGCACTGTACAAAGCTGGGCACATATCCAAGCCACTCATTTGTTCCTGTTGTTCTTATGCTGCATATTTGCTATAAATCTCCATCAGTTGGGATATGCTGAGTTGTGACTAAGGAGGGCAAAATATCTACAAGAGTCATGACTCATCAGCTTGACTTTGTTATGACAGGAGATGGCTGTTACTGAAGGTTGTGGGAAGGAGGTCTCAGGATGCAAGACACTCATCCCTGTCACCCCCTCAGGACACAGCTGATTGAATTCACTGGTGTTCATCTTCCCCCTCACCCCACCTGAACCCAGCAAGACCCATGTGACTTCAAGCCTGATTTCACCTGCTTTGACATGGTGTTTTCTATGTTCTCTATGACGCTCTCTAACAACAACAAAACCCTAATCTGAATAGAAATGCCTTCCATATGGTGTTACTCGGAGACGACATTTAAGCAGCTAGATCCCTGTACAAAGAACAGTTTGAGTTGAAAACAACTTTAAAGATCATCCAGCTCCAGCCATGCTGCCAACGCAGGAACACCTTCCACTATAGAAGGTTGCTCAAAGCCACATCCCACCTGGCCTTGAACACTTATCTTCAACGCAAACTTCCAACATTTCCATATTATTTTTCTTGTTCTTCCCAAGCTCTGGAAATAAATATCTTTGCAAGCAGTTATTAATGATCTCTGTGTGAAGCTAAATATGATTTATAGGAGACTACCTTCATATCTGGTATATACTAAAATACATGGCATACATCTAATACATACTTTCCTAGATGTATGTGTGTAGAGATGTTTGGATGTGGTTTGTTTCTCAAACTGTAAGTTTTCTGCTACACTAACTGCTTTTCCTGCCTTCCCCTGTTTCTCCAGAAACTAGAAACTGGTCCATGCAGAGGCTGTAATTTATCTGCCCTATATCTTACATCACCTCTGAGCCCTGATCCCTGGGGGGGAACCATAACTTGTGTGACTGCCTCCCTCTGTTGCCTGGATGGTTTTTGAGTAAGATCTTCCTCTTACCCCTTATCACAATTATTTCCCAGCCTCCCATCCCTGGGAAGTTGACTTTAAAAAAAATTGGTTAAAAAGAATCATCAAATAAAAAATAAAATCAGTAGAAAAAGGTACTCCATCAGAAGGTAATCCGTGCAAGAGAGTAGAAAATTAAGCTTATCCTAAAATATTTACTTGATTAAATTTTGAATTGCACATATGCTTCAAGCATTTGTTGGTTTAATAAACTGCATTTGATGGAAGAAGACCTTTTTTAAAAAAAAAAAAAAAGGAATTTGAGCTCCTTTTTTCTTTTTCTTTATAGAGTATTATAACATAACTATGTTTTATTTACAGTTTTGTAGAAATATCTCCCACAATAATAATTAGCTTCTTGGGAACACTGGCAATTCCGTAATGTTAAATACATAAATTAATAGATAGGCATGTGTCCAATTTGCACAGAAGGCATTAGCAGATCATTAATCATTTACAGGCATTTACTGCTAATTTCATGACTTAATTTATGGCAACATTGCTAGAATGAGCTGTCACAGCATTGGTGACTTTTTTGCATTACTTTGGTGGTAGAGGAAGTAGAATGCCTGGGAAATAGAGAAAAGAATCCAAAGCCATATTAGGGGTAGTGGCAGCTCAAATTCCCCAGTGTGCATCTTCATAACTACACTTCTCCTACACTTTTACCTTTTCCTTTTGGTGCCTCAGAGAGGATATAAGCACTTTAATAGAAATCATAGAATAAACTTTTACAATCATCAAGTCCAACCTTTAACCTGGCACTGCCATGTCAATCACTAAACCATGTCCCTAAATGAACTCTACACATCCCTTAAATACCTCCACAGATGTGACTCAACAGCTTCCCTGAGCAGCCTGTT
The DNA here is from genome assembly GCF_033783945.1 of Neopsephotus bourkii. Taxonomy (NCBI): domain Eukaryota; kingdom Metazoa; phylum Chordata; class Aves; order Psittaciformes; family Psittacidae; genus Neopsephotus; species Neopsephotus bourkii. The sequence goes on from NW_026902287.1 coordinate 589,536, forward strand.
CCAGTGCTTGACAACCCTTTCAGTGAAGAAATTTTCCCTAATATCAAATCTAAGCCACCCCTGATGCAACTTGAGGATATTTTCTCTTGTCCTTGTGCTTGTTATTAGGAGAAAAGACCAGCACTCACCTTGCTACAACCTCCTTTCAGGCTGTAGAGAGTTGTGGAGAGTGGTAAGGTCTCCCCTGGGCTTCTTTTTCTACAGGCTAATCAATGTAGTTCCCTCAGGCACTCCTCACAGGACTTGTGCTCTGCAACATTATTATACTAGTTCATAAATCTGAATTGACTGGGGATTTTATTAAAGGTTTTCTACCAGTGTTTTATCGAGTCATTTACCAGACTCGATAACCTGACTTCCAAGCTATCAATAAATTGGATAATATCAATAATATGCCACCACTATCCCCGTTTTACATATTTGTAAATAGGTCTCCATCAATAATTTTAACACTTCAACCATGTAAGTCCTGCTAACAAACCTCAGTAGTAACAACCTTATAGCTGTGTCCTGCATGAAGGCTTTCAATTCCTCCACATTTTCTTGAGCATTGTTCATTAATACAGAGGTAACATTTCTAAATTGCACATTTTGTCTGCATTAGTTTTTCAATTCAATTATGATGGTATTCTTATTTTTCCTTCACAGATCTGAAGTTCCAATGATGCAATGAAATATTTACTGCCTGGAAAAGCCCTTCCAGTTCTGAACACAAAAGCTATCAAAGTACCAATTGGCAATTATTAGGTGAATAGTTTAAGTAATATTTTTCAGGTACACAGGATCATAAATTAACTCATGTGAAGGATTAAATAATGGTTCTTTCTCATGGTGGATAGTTTATCCACAGGTAATAATTCATAGATATACTCTTTATGCCTGTAAAACGATTATGTTCTTCTTTCATGTAAACAGGATTTCCATGGGTGATCCTGTGTAACATACTGCTGCTTTTTTTGCTATTATGCAATACAATACCACTTCTTTAGGGCTGTTAAAAGACTGTAAGCATATTCTGTAAAAAGTCAAAAAGGTATGGGTCACGCTACTTTAAGGAAAAGTCAGGGTAGTGTAGCAAATGAGGCCATACGATACCACTGGCACTGTCCTAGATCCTCAAAGATGTATTTTTCAATTGTAAAGCACGCTGCCAGTTACCAACTCATCACCAGTCAAGGTACTAGCCACATGTGCCACACTTGCATAAATTTCTCTTCATATCAACCAAACCCATTTCATCAGGAGTTTCCCAGTAAAATCCAAAGAAAGAACCTGTGCAATCAACAGTGATTTTTTTTTAATCAGCCTGAAGAGAGAAAACTAGCCCATACTGTTAGACTTGAGTAGTTGGTGTTTTCCAATGTGTGCTTTAGTAATCAAAGTAAATGCTCAGAGTAATAAAAAAAAAATCATTTAATAACCAATAACTACCAAACTTCACCAATCCCTCTTCAGAACAGTGGTTTTAAGCTATACAGGAAGTTAATTTCACCATTTCAAAGCACAAGAACAGTTATAACTGATTCATATAAAAGGCTTTATTTTCTTTTTCCCTGTGAATGGCAGCATATCAATGAGCCTAAGACTTTCAAAGTCCTAATACACGTGCCTAGCCTAACAGAGTCAGCAGCCTACTGCTATCGCAATATGTCATGACCCTGTTTCAGAAAAGCTTATACTGGGATGAGAAATTGCTGGTCTCATTACTGGAATTAGCAGTTGACAAGGGCGAGGTGACTTTGTAATGGGGTCCCTGTCTGCCTGGTAATGAAACAAATCATTTCACATGTATAACACTGTATTTTCCACTAACCCAGTGGGGCTCAAACCATCAACATAAATAGGTGAAAGTCTGCTGCCAGTCTCCTGAGTACTGAATTTTAGTAAGGAACATCATTACTTTTGTGAAGTGAGAGAGGATTTTTCAAACGCTTTCAGGCTTGCGCCACTTCTGCTGCCATGGGGATCAGCCCAGTATAAAAAGAAACTTATTTCATGGCAAAGCAACTAAATGAACAGAAGTAGGAACTTCCCATTTTCTGTGGAGGGGCAGACACAGTTAAAGTTTGGCCTTTGGTGGCCACCCGTGGTACCTTCTTTGCCCATTCATTTTCTCTTCTGACTACCACATGTGAGTGTGGACACCAAATACTTGATGTACTGCACATTGGATGTTTGGTTCTCAAGTAGCTGGGAATGATATTCATCAAAGATACCAGGGCTTCTTTTAAGTTCAAGAAGTTTATATTGTTGGGGGGGGGGGGGAGTGGTTATATAGGTTTTTTCTCCAATTTTGCATGAATATATACTGCTTGAATGGGTGCTGTTTGATTCAGCACAAACTTCCATTACTGAAGCTAACAGGATTAATTCAACATGGATTTAATACTTGTGCTCACTCAGTCATATAAAACAATCATCTGGACAAAGAACTGAAAAATAATTTGATTCCCATGCTTGTTACCAATCTTATTTCATAATCCTTGTCAAGTGCCAAATATTTCAGAAAATCCCTAGCACATCTAAGCTGAATCTTGTAGGTGTTTGTGATTTCAGAAATTTCATGAAACAAATTATTTTTACAGTGAGTACATTACTCTTCTTCTACTTGAAGAAAAGTAAGGCATATGTGTGCAATTTAAGCTGCACAAGAGGTCAGTGAAGAAATTATTCAGCTTCTAATTTGAAGTAATAACATTCTCATATACCTCTTCTGATATGAGGTTAAAGGAACCCAGAAATAGTGCTGATTGCTTTCAGTATTATGGTATTACAAAATCAGTACTACTAAGAGATGCCTAGCAGATGTGGTGGTTTGAGCCCAGTGACAAAAGATTGGGAAGGTGAAATATTTGGGGTTTTTTTTCTTTTTTGGGGGTGTATGTGTGTAGTAAAACTTAAGCCAAATCTGTCTTTGCTTGCTCCTTTGAATATGGCAGATTCTTTGGACCGAAGTAGTTCCAACTTAAAGAAATTATTATAGTTTGGAGAAGCAGGTCCTGAATGATTTTACTGATCACCCCTTTCATAATAAGGTTTTCTTGAATGTTAGGTAACTTCATAGGTGAAAGAGTGTGGTTTTTTCTTTAAACCTGCTTTCCCCTCTACAAGCAGTTGACAGATGTGTTCAAAAAGCTTCACATAATATTGTTGTTCTTTGCCCACACAAAGCTAGTTTATTATTAAGAATGGTCTCTCTATTTCCACTATACATGCATGAGACCAAATAATGTACTAAAAAAAACAGCACGAAGCCTCTTCGCTGCAAGTCCCTACTGTGGCATTTATTCAGTATTTATGTGTACAGAAGCATGCTTTGACTTCTTTACACTACCTATTTCCCTTAATGCATTATTTCATTCTTTGCATATGTGAATTGAATTGCAGATGTTAGGAGTCTAATCATGCTTCATAAGCAAATGATGCTTATAGTGTTGTACTTGTTTGAATAGATGAGAAACTATTAATATTTACTGGGAGGATTTGGGGTTTGTGTCTGTTCAATAAACTATTATTCTAGCATAAGGAGTACAGTCACGTTGGCATTACCATGCTAAAACACAGAGTGAGTACAGACACTGATTTTATTTACTGGTTCTCACTCTTTTTCCCAGCCAACATGTTTTCACATATCCTAAAGAAGCCAATATGTCTGAGACTCATCTCCCTCTTAAATTGGATTGACATGAACAGTAATGTCAAAAGTTAATGGAAGGAGGTGAGAAAACACGGTGCACATTCACAGAGGCAAAATGGTTGAGTATGTCAAAGTCTCCCTGGAAAAATCCTATAAAATGACTATGTGAAGCACTACATAATTTTTTTTATCCTCACCTTCCTCCTTGCTCTTCTTTGTAGAGTAATGTAAAGGCCAAAAGCTATAAAAGGGCTATATTTATCTATAAAGATCACTAGCTTCTTTCTTTCTTTCTTTTTGCCCTCTATGCATGGTGCAAAAATCCTTTCATAGGAAACCAGTTTTCATCAGCCTTGTCATCTCGTATTGTGATTCAGGACATCTGAGTACATATAATGCATGACAAGAATACTTTGTTTGCATTCTTTTCACTTCCTTATTAACTTAGAGAGATATATAAATAGAAATTTCCCCTACAAAGAGTATCAGCTGAAAAAAATATTAGATAATCAGGCCAAAGCAACTAGACACATTAGCTGTGTATTCTATTTTGTTGCTTGGGGTTTTTTAACTTCCCTAGCCTTTATTTTCTCATAAAGACAGCTGTTATCATGAGACTAACTTCACTCTATGTGAATGACTCTATGTCTATGACATAGCTGCTAATAATACCAAAGATAAAGGAGCACTTTCTGCTGGCTTTCAGATGGATTTGAAGTTGTTCTGTTCCCACTGAGTCAGTAGCTCTTTGCCAAAAGCTTTTGAAATCCCTCTCTTCTTTCCTGCCATTTTTTGAAGTAGCACCTTTTTCACAACAATAGTAAGCAGCACATTCAGACCATCAGTATGTACACCCACACAGGAGAGCACTGTGTCCTGCCTGCTTGCACATCAATTTATATTTATTTTGCTATTCTGCCAATCTTTCTTTATTCTCCCAGTCAACCTTCTTTTCCACAACTCAAATGAGTCATGGGATCATGCAATCTGTTGTAGCATAAGCAGTTTCCTACATACTTGTTGAAAATGTTTTCCTTCATACTTGTTGAAAATGGTTTCCTTAGAGCCCCACCAAAGGCAGTGACTCTAAGTACTTTCTAAATATGGCATTGATAACTACTTCTTTAGATGCCTCTTCATTTAACAGCTGAAGTACCTCACTCCATAATTCATTCTCCAGCAATACTTTTGCATTTTAGCTCCTACCTAAATCCGTAAGATGTGGTACATCCTGTTTCAGGAACGTCAAGACATGCTCTTCAAACATGTGCTCTCGGGATGTACAGTCCTGTATGGGGTCTGGCTGAGGTGGTAATAGTTTTCCCCATAGCAGCCCTTATAGCACTGTGCTTTGTATTTATAGCTAGAAGGGTGTTGTTAACTCACCAGTGTTTTGACTACTGCTGAGCAGTGTTTGCACAGCATCAAAGCTGTCGCTCCAACGTTCCCCCTCACTAGTAAGCTGGAAGGTGGGAAAGATCTTAGGAGGTGATACAGTCATCACAGCTGACCTGAAGTGACAAAAGGGATATTCCAGACCTGTCTTCTCACTAATGAAACCTAAGAGAAAGTACGGCAAGGGGTCTTTTTACATTTGTCTTCCAGAGCAACTGCTATGCATACTGAAGTCCTGCTTCCCAGGAGGTAGCTGGGCATGTCCTGCCTATGGGAAGCAGAGAATAAATTTTTTTGCTTTCTTTTGCTTCCACATGTGCCCTTTATGTTAATTAAACAGTCTTTATCTTGACCCATGAGATTTTTCCACCTCATTTTCTCCCCCCAGCACACCCTGACCTGCTGTGGATAGACCAGCTTGGTGGGCACCCAATGTCCAGTCAAAGTCAATGCACCACAAGTCCTTTATTTTGTATAAGTCCTAATCACAAGCCTGCTATAAATATCCTTACAGGGACACACAGTATGTCTATGCTTTGTATCCTCCAGCATTCTGGTTCTTCTTCCTGGAAGTACTACCAACACAGGAAGCTTCTTTACAGCTGCAGGGTTTTACACTGCTAACAGCTTTTAACGCTTTGGTAAAACTTGTCAAACTGAAATAATTTTGATAATGCATTATAGTAACATGACAAATCAATTACCACAGAATAACCCTTCCCTTTCTTCATCTGAAGATTTATATTAATTGCTTAAAAAAGGAAGATGATCTTGTCAAATAAATCTACTCTTATTCAATTAGAAAACAGGGGGAAAAGACATTTTTAGAAGTTATTCCAAAGTGTTCATAAACCTGTAAAACAGTTCATTCTGTTCTACATGTTTTTTATGCTCCTAAAACTATTCCCCCTTCATTTAATTCAAGATGACTAACTTTAGAAACAATCAATGGTCTCTCTCTTTCCTCCTGCTTTCCACAGCTGTTTGAGAATTCTCTGAAGTCATTGAAACTGAAATCTGTTACTATGCATTGTCCTGAGGTAAGTTAGGGCAGCTTTGACAATGTCCTTTTCTTAAGCAGGGAGGTGTGCAGATGGTTGAGCTATTAGGAGGGTGGAGGGACGAGTGCACAGCAGTATCAAGTTGAATACTTACTGTAAATGAGCTCAAAACTAGTATTTAAACCACTAAAACTTTTAATTTACAGAGGAAGCTTGGTGGCTGTAACTCGTTCTGGCTCAGTGGAAGTATGGGACTGGGAGTCAAGAGACCTGGATTCTGTTTATTTTCTTTATTGCTCAGTTAACTTCAGTTGCTTATGTTTCTGTCTCCTGTTCTCTCTGCCTGTTTGGATCTGTGTAAACTGTAAGCTCTTTGAAGCAGAGACCATCTCAGTACACACTGTGCAGTTGCAAAGTGCTGCCCTCACAACTAATAACACTTTTGCTTGTCTGTACTAAAGATTCTTTTTTTGCAAGTGTATACGCTGGAGGCTACAGCAAGACACAGTTTCAGAAGAGGGGTACCCTGCAAAATTACACTCATGCTAACCATGTTCTACTTATTACAGTAGCTAAAAACAGGAAGAAAGGATGTTGATCCCAAGAACTGTGATTTTTACCTTATAGCTGTATCTCAAGTCTTGCTCAAAAGCTAATAGTGGAAATTAGATACACTTTTCTTCATAGACAAAATTTCAGCTTCTGAAAGCTCTTTTTGCCGTGTGAGCAGCTGATGGTAATTCCTGATCACAATCAAGGACTTGTTTTCCTTCTATCCGAGTCTAAATGAGACTCAAATGCCTATGCAGTGATGTCTCAGGATGCACTCCTGTGTTCACTTGAGACCTAGAGAATTCTCTTGGAAAAGGTGTTTTGGGAAATTCTTTGTCTTCTCTGTGCACATGTGACCATGGCAGAACTATTTGCTGTGGCTGAGCTACCTTCCTGCTCGGGTTTGCCAAAACGTTCTACCTGTACCAAAGACAAGACAGAAGTTACTCTGCATGCTCTCAGTGATATCTCTCCCTGCATCTGGGATACTTTGATCTCATTACAAGATGTGTAACTCTCCCCATTAACTTGAGTACCAGCTGAAGTTTTCAGTATTTCAAGACCCTGACCTCTTCTTTTATCAAGCCTTTTTCTTATCATCTGTAAGTACTTTCCTATCTCATTTGGATATTGTCAGGATAAATACTTTTACAATATTGCATGTCTCTCAACTATAATTATACGAATGGCATACACATAATGGATAGCAGCAGACAGTGTTCAAACCATTGTCATGTTACAAAACTGGAAAGTCATGTGTCCTTTTAATTAGAGGATACATTTTGCTATTTTTACTACATTGTGTCAGTCACCCTATAATGAGACATGCTGAAATATTGGGTATTTGTTTATAATTTGGGTATTATAAACATTTAAATAACTCTTTAGGTTCACTCCAAATATTTTCAAATAGTTACTGAATTAAACTCTTTTTGAAGCTGTCACCTTACAGTTCAAGCTTCTTTTATTATTTTGAAAAACAGCAATATAAAAAAAAACATATAAAAAAGATATAGAAAACTCCTCTTTTTCAAGTAGCATGCATGAAATTATTTTTTAATTGCTATTTAAAGCTGGATGATGAGCTAGAAGATGACATACATATCAAGGCTTAACCAGGGTTGTCACACAGGCCACATTAGCAAAGAAGCTGCTCACACAAGGAAAAGGTGCTATTCCACTGCTAGAGTTAAATTGCATTGCTGAACCTACAATAGATTCACGTGAAAAAGTGATGTGGGTTTTATTTGGCACAGCATAGCCAGGTGTTGGCTAGAAGCACCAGCAAACCTCAGAACAAAGTGCTAAATGCCCACATACCTATTCACCTGCACAGAGGACGTGCCAGACCAGGGGTCTAATTGTAGAGAAACAGTACAGCCCCACTTAATGGGAGCAGGCAGGGGCATGAACAAGGTGAAGATCTGGCCCCACTCCTGCCACTCACCATCCACAGGAAGGCTGTGTGGGATGGGCACGTAGTAACTGAAGGAAGCGTTAGACCAGCAGTGAATACCTGCATGCCTGCGGCCAGGAGGAAGCGTGGAGGCAGCCTGCGTCAGAGGACTGAGTCACCATGCCTCCTGGGCCAATGCCCTGGAGTGCAGCTTACAATCACTGGGACCTAGCATTTAGTCATCAAAATCACACAGAAGTGATGCCTGAGCAGATCCAACAAAGGCACCTGAAGTCAAGAGGAGTTATGGGTAACAAAATCCAGGCAGGGTTTGAATAGCTACACCTCAGCATAAACGGACAGAAAATTTATGCCACGCACTTTCATGCTTCCCTTTTTAAAACCTGTGAGACACACACAGAGCTAAGCTGAAGTGTCTGTTAAAAAAAACATGCTGGAAGTAGAAGCATGTTTCTTAATGAGCAAGTTCCAGCAGACCCACATGCAGAGGCAGCTTATACTATACCTACCGAGATTAATTTTATATACACTTCCATACAGAGGTGATACGGATGTATTTCATAAAAACAAACAAACAAACAAACAAACAAACAAAACTAACTAACTGGCATGAGGCAGTGCTAGGGAGAAGCACATGCCTCTAATTCTAGCAGACCAGTGCAGCTATTAACTGAAATACTGCTCATCTCCCGTAATAATTTCCTACATGATCTGGAGTTCCCTTTTCTCTTTGGCATTGTTGAAGGTAATGGGGACCTTGAGGCTGCAATTGGGAAGATGAGTATGACTGGTTAATTGCAGTATGGATTTTATTTTCTGAAGTAATTTGTGTCAGTAACATCAAATGTCAAGGTTCTAGACCTGACTATTTTATCTCATAGCAGTTTTTATACACCTGATCTCATACAGCGTGTATTTCTTTTCATGGAAGCTATCCAAAATACTACATCAGTAAACTACCTGCAAGATGAAAATTTCTCCTCCTTTAACCTGCAATTGGAACAGCTGGTCTGCTGTGGACTATGCAATCTTCACCTCATTAAGTTTATCACTCAAAGGAGTACTTCACTGCTTTGAAGCTGATGAAGTCAGCTTCTTGATAGTTCCTCCCCAGGAAAAAATTATGCTACGGAAGGGATTTTCTGGTGCTTCTGTGTTGATAAAATTGTACCTTTCACATACTTCCACTTGTAAACTAGGGAAAAGCTAACTGTCCATTTTGAAAATGGATCGACCAAGTGTTAGTCCCATAGCACAGTCAATCTAGAGAGCATCTTCACTTCAGCTACTGATAAAGGTCACTTGAACTTCCTTGGCTAGCCTTTTGCTTTAGAAAGAGAGTTCTCAGATGTTTCTGCTCCACAAAAGCTGTAGAAACAGCAAACCCTATGGTTATGGATTGTTATAATCAGCTGGAAACTTAGGTATGCAAATATTCCTGAATGCGGTGGAGGCTTACATACAGTAGCCTTGATGTTTCTTTATGCTTAAAAATTATTTGCCTTAATACAATACATAGACATTAATTTTTCTTTGCAGTCAATTGAAATCTGAAACTATTACTTTGGGGACAAGGTCCAACGAATTTTTTCCAGTATACAGGAGAAAGCATGTAATTTCTGTGGAGCACAAGAGAAAGGTAGTTTCATAGGAAGAACATATTGTAAATATGCGCTTCGTCCTTGAGTCAAGTCTTGGCTGATTAAGAGGACACAGAAGATGTTCTTCTTTTAACATGGCAATATTCCATCACTATTTATTGAAATAAATTTTGTGATTTTGCAGGACAGAAACAACAAAGTCTACAAGCAGTACAGCACAATGGGAACTCTTGACATTGAGGTCTGCATGAATGAATGCAGAAGGTAAACTTGACCGAGCCTTTATTCTCCCCTCTCTTCAATGTGAATGTTGTTTCTTTGAAGTAGCATTAGTAAAAGCAATTCAAAGCTCAGCTATGTGTACACAGCACCGTTACTTCTTTACAGCAACTTTTGTTGTAACAAAAAATATAAAACCTTTTACCTGGATACAGTGCTTTTCGTCTTCAAAGCATTTTCACAAATACACTCTAGCTAATCTGAACACCCCTTTAAACATAGTTAAGGTTGATTATGATCATGATTATGCCTTTACAGGAGGGACAGAGTTTAAATTACTTAAATGTGCAAAGTATTTAATGTTGAAAGAGGAATTAAAAAGCAAGGATCACTATGGCCCAATTATCAGCCCACAGCATTAGACCTTCTTCTCCCAACCTTGGTTTGCACTGTGAAGAATTATCTTATTATACATATATAATGTCCTCTATATTTAACTAAATATTATGCTATTTGTGTAATTAAAGTGCTTCTTAAGCAAACAAGAGTGTTTCAGTTCATTGGGGCAAGATTTCACAATCCTGTCAGACATAAGGCCAAAACTGCCAGTTAGTTGCAGTGACCTTACATTGTCACTTTACCATTCATATTCCTAAGGACAGGGTCTTCAGGTATTAGAGGTGGGACTTTCACCATAATTCTCTAAAGGCACAACAGATGAAGCTTCATATGTAAGTTTGAAGGGCCTTTAATTAGGCTTATAAATTACTTATTTTCATCTAAAGGTTCTTTTGTATCTTCTGAGTGGTGTAAGGGGTAAATGAGATTTAGTTCTTATACATTATTTTAATTTAAGCCAAGGAAACACTGCCCATGAGACACAACCACTGAAACACTGAGAAATCAAAGCAGAGAGAATTCAAGTCATTGTGCATTTATTTTATTTTTTTAAAAAGTGAAACTCCACTAAACTACTCATTTTTATTCAGATAAATGAATTTACATTCCAACATTCAGAATATGAAGTACAAAGTGCACCCTCTGGGAGAATACAAAGGTATCAATTTATTTCGAGGTTTTCTGTGTGGTTTTGAGTTACCAGCTGGGCTTAAACCATGACACTGTAATGTCATAAATGGAATTGTGAACAGAAATTGCAACCTCTCTCGTAATCCTGTAACTGGTGTCTTTTTAATACTGTATGTTCATCCTGAACATACATGTTCACAATGTTTCCTTGAATATTACGGCAGTGTTTTTGGTGCAATGGTGTTTGATTACCTGCTGCCAACTCAAAATGGTGGCTGTAGAAAGCTGATTACTCAGAATGATGAATGCTCCATTAAGAACTTTTAGATTACAGTTAACTGATGAACAGTCACAGAACTGGATTCCACCTCAGTCCCGTAAAAGGACTTTAAGCTATTCAAAACTGACTTACCAAAAGCATAACGTCTACAAGAATGAAAGTAGTAAAAAATGTTTATTTCACAAAACACTGTTTCTTACCTGTCACTGAACACTTAAATCATTTTGAAGCCCTAAATGCATGTATGGCTTGACCTAGGGTATATGCTGCTGTAAGTAATGGGGATTCATTAGATGTTGATATATAGTGAGCTCACTTGAAGAAGTGCAAAATTCTAAATTTAAATTAGGATTGTATGAAATTTTAAAACATACTTAGTCTGCAAGAATACAGTTTACAGATTCTTCCTCTGACTCTGAGTATAAGCTGTCCACCTACTGTTTGGAATGTGCCCGAACGGTGGCTCAAACTAGACATCTTTGGAAACCTCATACAATGAAGCTTCTTTGAGCTTCCAGCTCAACATCTCTTGAAGTATCTATGTCATCAACAGTTTACCATGAGCAGGCTTTTCTGCTTGCTGTTCTGTACTCAGATTTAGCCTTTATCTATATAAAGGCATATATATCCTTATATAGAGTAATGGTCCTACAAATGTAGCACAAAGAGTCCATAAGCATGAAGTTGGAAAGCTGGTACCTCTCTGGACAGGTACAGTATCAAACTCCCATTGGAACAGCCTGTGCAAGAGCAGCTAGCACAAGTTTTAATTGAGAGTAAGAAATAAATCTTTTAACTTACGATCCCTTGAGAGTTCATGCAGTGAATATTTTTGAACTATTTGAAAAAATGAGCTCTCATATTCAAAAAAGAAGCAAAAAATAGAACCAGAAAAGCAAAGAGATAGCACATATTTGTGATAAAACATTAACACTGCAATGCAACTGACAGCTTTTTATAAGCAATTCAAGGGAGGAAAATTGTAATAGAATTAAACAGACAGAATTGCCAGTAATTATTCACTAAAAGATTCTGTGCACTGGAAGTAGAACCTTCAATAGAAAAGCCAACCTAGAATGAGAAAAATAAATGTCAGTCTGTGTATGAAGGTCTTTAACATATGCTTAAGAAGACTGAAGTGTTTAAAACTGCACAGAGTGCAAATTCCACCTGAAACACAACTTCAGCACTAGCTGCTGCTGCCTTCAGTAGTTATTAGGAATATCCTTTTACTGGAATACAACAAACTGCCTCACAGATCTCACCAGATTTCTCCACTGTGATAGAATGTAGGACTTAGGTTCAGTGATGAATCTGAGTCTGCGATTACTAGCAGGTATGTGACATTTTTTAACAGAGGGCACTGAAGGGCATGTCTGGATGGCTGAGGTCTCTCTGGTAGATGAAGTTGCTTTAAAAAAAAATCTATGACAAATACTTTTAAAAATTAACAAGATATTGGCTATTTTTGATAGCTCTAAATTTTATATTGTTACCTACTCATAGTAACAGAATACATAAACTATTGATGTCTCTCAAAATGTAAGATCATGTGATGGTAAAGTGAATGCTCTGCTTAAATGCAAATACTTTGGGCATCAAGAAAAATACCAAGAATACTAAAATTATTAGCATATATATATATACCCAGAGTTTACCTTTTCCTGACACTTGAAGCTATACTTAGATTGGAAAGCTACATATGTGTATTTCCTGTATATATGCACTTCAGAAAGAAAACTGCTTCTAATTTTTTTTTTTCCCAAAACAGACTCTTGTTTGTTCTTAAATTACTTTTGGATACTGAAAAGACTGCCCTTAATTAAAACCACACCAAACCTCTATTTTTTTTTTTTTTTTTATTTAACTGCAAACAAATCTCTTCCACTTAGTTACAAATACTATAAATTAGAAATTTTCACATATGTTAGAGCTGGAATTTTGGTCTCCTTTTGCCATTTCTGGCAATCCAGGTCTGATAATTACTTTTCACTTCATTTCAGGGTTTTATAGAGTGCTCCAGGGATTTTGTAGTGCTGTTTAGTCCTACCCTCTGTTGACAAATTAAGGAGTTTTGGGGAGAAAGTCAAATAAACCACAGTGTCTCCAGGAATATGGAAGTGGAATGGCTGAGAGAGGGACCATCTGAAACTGAGCTTTCAGAGAGACTGAGGTGATTCTTAGAAATCGTAGCACATGCTCACATATAGCTGATAAATCATTTTTATTATATCATGGCATCACTGCAGTGTAAGTTAGAAAAGCATTTACGTACCACCAGGTGCAGCACTGCTTTGCTTACATGCTGCCAGTGAAGACTCCCGGAGAGTCACATGTTAACATGCAGATCAAAAGTACTAAACAGAAAGCAGGATGGGTACCCTGGCTGCGATTTCAAGAGGTATTTAAAGATAGCAGCTTTCCCACTGACTTCATAAAAGAACTTCCAGATGAAAGCTTTTTAAAAAGAGTAAAAACTTTCACTAAGGATACATTTCAAGGATGCAGGAACATTTCAGGGCTTACAGACCAGATGATAGCGATGTTTCACAAGCACACCAGAGATACTCTAATGAAGCCACTGATGTAAGAACAGCATAATTATAGAAATAGGGATGGCACTCTCACTTCTGGAGAGGAAGTATCCTGGGTGAAAAACAGGGAGAAAAAAAAAAAAAAAAAAAAAAAGCACTTATGTGCTGTTATCCCAAGTAGTGCTCTGCGTCCTACATTCCTAATTGTTTCCCGAATTCCAGCGGTACCGGGCGCACACTCGGGAGGCTGGCCTCTGAGCCTGGGGAGCTGATTCCTCGGGCGCCCCCTCCCGCTCGCACCAGGGCCGCGATGCTATCGGTCCTGCCTTGCGGCTTGGGACGCCGGAAAAGGCCCCCGCGGCTGCCCCCAGCGCGGGCGGGCGCTGCCACCTAGCGAACACAGGAGGCGGCACCGGCGCGTCCCCCTCCCACGGGGCCCCGGTCTAAGCCGGGGCCGGGCCACACGCGGCGCGCCGCCTCAGCGGGCTGGCCGGCTGCCAACAGCACCGCCCCGTCCTGGCTCCCATCCTGTTTGTCGCAAATATGGCCGCTGCTGTTGCGGCCGTGAAGGTGAGTTCGGATCTGTGTCGCAATGCGCTGGGGAAGGAGGCGGCGGGAGGCGGTGCCCACTGCCGCTCTCAACCCCTCCCCGCCTGTCACCTTCCCCCCCTCACCGCTCCCGGGCCGGCTGGAGTCTGGAGGGAAAGAGGGAGAGAGGAAGGGAGCTGAGGGGGAAGGCACCGGCCACACAGTCTGGGGCTGCGCTCTTGGCGCTGCCCCGCCTGTAAATGGAGGCGCTGCCTTTCGCTCCTGTGTTCTTACCCGCTCCCTTCCTTCCTCCCCGCCCGCCAAAGGGAGCGGGCTTGAGAGCACTCTGGCCGCCAGTGACGCCGGGCGGGACAATGGCCGTCGTGGCGGGTCGCGTGTTCGGGGTGGAGGGGCCTCTGGGCCTACTCCCCGCCCCTCAGGCTGCGCCGTGGCGCTTCGATAGTTAACTCGTCTCTGCTTCTGTGGGAGTCCGGCCCGGCCGCGGTGTGTCGCGTTGGTCAGTGAGAGGGGCCAGGCCGGGTTTGTAACCCGCGCAGGGGGCGCACGGTTCCCGGAGCTGCGGCTGAAGTTTGACGTGAGACTTTAAAAAATGGCTCCAAAAAATGACGGTCTGTGCGTCAGGCCAGTTAGGCGGAAACTCTTGGTTTTGTTTTGACAAAGTATGAATCAGTGTCCTGAGGTGAAGTAACTCTTCCGGTTGTTCCGGTGTGTAGAAATCGGTTATAAACAGTCTTTATTTTACAGAGACAGAAGGTTTATTTATTAACTGCATGCAGCTTGCTGTGTTTAAGTCATTTAAATAAAATTCTCATTATCCCCAAAACAGGAGAGGAATACAGATGTATTCAGTGGCTGTCACAAAGACTCATAGCTGATCATGAGAATGCTTAGTATGTACTGCTGTAAAGATCCTCAGATGAACAAGTGTAGACTGTTTCCTCTCTGGCACTTCATTGTCTTGTGCTTTAACCTATATGAGGAATTTCATCAAACAAGTGAAAAAAAGCATACTCTTAAGTGTGGTCATTACTCGGTCTTCCACAGAGAAATGCTTTTGATTTTCTAGTTGGTAGTATTTTTTTTTTTTTTTGTTAGATTTCGCTTTTGTTGCTCTTCTTCTCAATGTTAAGAGATGGACTATAACATCGTAAAATATTTCATATTTCAGTCCACCTCAGTGCCCTTTCACTTTAGATTTAATTCCAGATAAACTTAGCTACAGCTCCCATTAATTTCTTGCAGCTTATGTCCTTCATGTCCATTTGTAGAATGCAAGCTCTGGAATGGAGCACACAGTCTTACCTCTTTCTATTCCTGAGATCACTCCTAGGTGTGACTGTCCCTGCCTTTTGAGAAAAGGCAAGACTTTCCTACCTGAGTCAGCTCGTCTCTGCCGTTCCTTCAATGCCAAGGCTGCTAGGTGGAAGTAGACCCGAGCTCCCTTGGCAAGGTATCTCACCACTGAGCCTAGAGCAGCCACATTCCTTTTGATAATTCATTAGAAGGTCTGTAAAGCAGAATTTAATATAGTCAGTTGTTTTTTTTCTCTAGTCCCAAAAGCAGCTGATATTCCTGGGGAGAAATAATGTAAACTGAAGGAAAAATAATTATCTTGCAAAGAAGTAAAAATTAATTTTAGAGTTGGAGCTGCCAGCTCCCCATTACGTGACTGGAGAAACAGCTGCCTCAACAAATCTCTGCTGGCCTAACTTTCCTTCTACTGTAGTAGCTCTCCTGTGAATTACAGTGAGCCCAGTATTTCTCTAGCCAGTGTTGCCTAACATGGTGTGAAGCTTGACCAAACTGCTGCTGAAGTGTTTTGCAGGGAGGAAGAAGGCAAAAGCACATTCAAGGCTGTCTAACTCTTCCGTGCTGTGCATTCTCCACTCTGGGAGCTGTGAATATTTTGCTACCTTATTGCACTGCTGCTGTTTCTGACAGCATGGTAAAAACCTACTCTGGTACTGAAATGTGCAGCATAAGCGCCTATTGACCCCACTGCGGCCCAAGAGCAAATCTGAAAGCAACCTCACTAGGCCTATGCTGCTGTGAACAGACCAAGCTTTGTGCTGCCCAGATCAGGGTTGCTGCTTTCTGGTACAGCAAGAATTCATAGGGACCTTAGAGCATTGCAGCTCCAAAATAACTTTATGTCACGTAACTATAGCTGGTATTTCCAACAGTGCACTGTTCCTCAACATTGCACTTTTTTCCACTTCAGCAGATGTAAAAATACAGACAGATAAGCATTCGCTTTTGAACGTTGTCAATCTTGAGTCACAGGGCACTAATAAACATTACACCAAACTCCACCAAATTAAGTTACTGAAAGAACCATTTTTCTTCTAGATCTGGGGAAAAAAAAAAAAACAAACAAACAAACAAACAGAAAAAAAGGCACCATTTCATCCTGGCTTCTATTGATACAGTAATCTTCCACATTTACAAAATACATGCATGAACAGTATTAAAAGTAGTATTTTCGCAGAATCACAGAAAAGTTGAGTTTGCAACAGACCACCAGCAGTCATCTAGTCAGGATGTGTAGACAGCTCTTGAATATCTCCAGGAAAGGAGACTTCACAGCCTCTTTGGGCAGGCTGTTCCAATGCTCAGTCACCCTCACAGTAACGAAATTCTTTTACAGGTGAAATTCATGTACAGGTGGAACTTCCTGCGCTTTAGTTTATGCCTGTTGCATCTTGTCCTATTGCCTGGCATCTCTGAGTGTTTGTTGATTGTGAGTTTTTTGATTGCTACTGTTGCACACTTATTACATGATTTTTATGGCAAAAAAAATATTCGTCCTAAAATTTATATAATTTTCATGAGCAATCTAAAAATCAGAACATAAATAAGCAACATGAATAATGTGGGAACAGACCCACCAATACTGCTGTAAACAATGATCCCAGTCTTCCCTAGTGTTTGAATGTGTTCGGGGTTGGAGTCTGGATTTTTAATGGTATTTTCATTTGCACTACTCCTCGTTTTCCACAGGGGGGTAGCAAAAGGAAATAAGAGATCTGAATAAAACTTTTTCAGTGTTTACATCATCTGTTGTGGAAAGCTCAGAGAAGTGTTTGATGAATAACAAAGACACACAGATCCTTTGCTTGTTGAAATGAAGTGTTTGATGAGGCAGGTTTTGTAGTGGTTGAACAAATGAGGTCTCTATGAATGTGGAAGTTAAGAAAAAGCTAGAGGAAAAGACAGTTGGGTGTGTGCTGTGGAAGGGGGATGTTGGGTGTTGAAGTGTGGAGGTTTTGCTTGAGAGTTTTTCTGTCTTTAAAAATAATGGCAAATGGTGGAACTATGTAGAAATAAGTCATGCCATGATGGCTTCAGTTTCTGTTTTTTCATGATAAGCAGCTCAGCCATGGTGTGAATTCTTCATCTTAAAAGTGATACAAGCTTTGCAACAACTGGTTGCATTGGAGCAGGGAAAAAAAAAAGAAAGTGTAATTTTCTCTGTGTGATAGATAGTGACATGTCTTTAAATGACATTTAGGCTTTAGTTTGTGAAGGGCCTGACAGTAGCCATTCTGTACAAAGAGTCGAGTCAAAAGTACAAAGTCAAGAGGAAACTTGTCTTATTGAAAATGGGATTCCCACTAGAAAGACAAAACCCAAGATACTTTTCAATAGTGAAATAGAAACAGGAAAATTCAGATAATTTTTCTTAAGTTGGAGAATGAAATCACAGGTCAATTTAATCTCCATAAAAATGTATGTTTCAAATTACCTTTTATTTCTTTCTCCTTTTGTACAAAAGAACTATAATAGGTGAGCAAGAACAAGAAATCAGTGGTTACTAAAGCATGACAGATAAGTGGTAATTGAGTCACCTCATGCTTCTTCAGTACAACCGGTAAAACACAACAGGACTTTTAGCTTATTTCCTAAGGAAATAAAATTTATTTTATTTATGCAGCCTTCTGCTTTGCCCTCTCTTCCATTTCCACTATGTTTGAAACTGTTAGTCAATTTCGTAAAAAATTGGGGAAGAAGTATTTGAAAAGACTTCATAAAACAAGTAGGAGCAAGAGTCTGTTAAAGTTTCTACTTAGAGAAAGGTTGCAAGTTGAATAAAACCTGACACCAATATATTTTATTTACACAAGGGATAATTAGTGACTCAGCTGTAGGCAAAGTTTGAATAAGTATTTACACCATCTTAGGAACAAGACGGCCTAATTGCAAATATGTGAGAAACCCAGCAGTGCTCACAGCAGGTGAAATTGTTAGCAGCTTATTTTTGTTTCACTTGTGAAGATGATACTGAGCTGTCCCCTTTTTAAGAAGCTGTACAGAGACTATATGCAGAAGCAGGGAAGTTCTTAGATCTTGGCAAGACAACACAAAAACGTGATTCTTAAAATAAAAGGGTTTTATTATTTTGTATGTATAATATTATGTATTGATGCCTGGTGTTCTGTACGGAGGTGTCCTGGTTTCAGCTGGGATAGAGTTTTCTTCCTAGTAGCTGGTACAGTGCTGTGTTTTGGCTTTAGTCTGGGAATAATGTTATAACACACTGCTGTTCTGCTTGTGGCTGAGTAGCACTTAACCCTGATCAAGGACTTTTTAGTCTCTCATGCTTTGCCAGTGAGGAGAGGCACAAGAAGCCGGGAGGGAGCAGGGACAGGACACCTGGCCCAAACTAGCCAAAGGGATATTCCATACCACAGCATATTGTGCCCAGTATATAAACTAGGGGTAGTGACCTGAAAGGCCCAGCTGCTTGGGTCAGGCTGGGCATCGGTCAGTGGGTGATGGGCAATTGTATTGTGCATCACACTGGTTTCTTCTGGGTTCTTTTTTCCCTGTTTCCTTTTTAGTTTTATATTCTCTCCCCTTGTTATTCATTTCTCATTATTATTATTATTAGTATTATATTGTACATTACTAAACTGTTCTTATCTCAACTTGAGGTTTTTACATTCTTTTGATTCTCCTCCCCATCCTTCCAGGAGAGAGGGGGAAGGAGGATATGAGTGAGTGGCTGCATGGTGCTGAGTTACCAGCTGGACTTAAACCATGACACGTGTATAAGGTTCTTTTCCCCATGCAGACAAAACCGCTTTTGTTATAATGTACTTTTTACAGGTATTTATCACTCATTAGAGGCATTCCCAAATAACATCTTTCATTTTTATATTGAGAATAAATGAATGGATACATCTTTGTGCATTTTCTGTAGTTTGCTAGTTTGTTTGTTTAATTTTAAAAAAATTGTCATTTGAGAAATTGGCAATGTAAGTACAGCTTAAAAATATTTAAATTTAAATGCAATTTTTTTTTTAACACAGTTAAATTTTTAAGTTTAAGTACAGTTTTAAATACAATTTAAATACAGTTTTAAAGCCAGTCATTTGAAATTTTCTTTGTGGGAAATCGTGTTGGGCATACTATGTTTTGTTGATCAGTACTCTAGCCCCATCTCAAGCAGCAAATACATTTTGTAGCTGCCTAGTTAGTTTTTCAGACATGCTGTTAAATTGAGTGTAATCTTGAGAAGACTAATATGTACTTTTCTTTGTAAGATTGGAATTATTGGTGGAACTGGCCTGGATGATCCAGATATCTTAGAAGGCAGAACAGAAAAATATGTTGACACTCCTTATGGCAAGGTCTGTATAACCTATTATCATTATTATTATTATTACATTGCTGAGACTTTTTGCTGTTTTAAAAGATGTTTGTGTGCTTTAAGAATTTTCAGACTGTTAAATGAATGCATAAAGCGAGTATTGGCACAAGACTTTATTTGCTGTATATTGTGTGATTCTTGGCTTGTAAAAACAAGGTGTTACAGAGATAATGTACAGAGGAGACTGTACCTCTTCTCATTTGTAGATTGGATGAATTTGCAGACTTTGTCCTGAATTCGCAGTCAAGAGGGATAAACCCTCACTTTCAAATCTGTGCTGTTGTGTGACATATAATGTATGTCAGATTGCTTCAGGAACCTCTCTGAATTGCAGAAAACTGTCCTTTGAGGTACATGGGCCACCATTTTCCCTCTAACACTGAATTATGCTTTAAATACCAATGCTGTCCTTACAGTCATGCTTATAACCATATCATTTGAAACCGATTTGAAAATGAAACTGGTTTTGGGGCACAGGTGTTCTTAACCAACTCTCCTTCACGTTGCTTCAGCCCATTTCCTCAGGAAAAGAGTGAAGGCTAGGCATGTTGCTGTATACACAATGCTGAGTGTGAAGAACAATTGCTGCCCCAAAGCTTTTGTAGTAGGAACAGGCAAGACAAGGACTGGGAGTTACATAGGCAGGAAACCAATGGGGAGAGAAAGTTCCTAGTTGACACAGGAAGTTCAAAGAACTGGATCTTAGTTACTCTGTAATGTCATAAGACAGGGGGAATCTGAGTGCTTTATCTGGATCTGAATTACAGCCTATGAAATCTACCAGTATATACATCTAATAGAACATCTGGCATGTGGTAACAAGAGACATTTTATGGGTAGAAGCTTGCCAGAAAGCTCAGCACTATGGTATATGATTGAAAATCTGAATCCATGCCCCCACTGAAAATGATTTAAGGGGAAAATGAGAGTGTAAAGAGCAAGCAGAGTTTGTGTGTGTACCATTTAAGAAGGAGGAGGAGAAAAATATTAAGGGAGGAGGAAGCATGATCAGAAAAATGCATTTGACTTCTCTAGCAACCTTCAAAACCTCTTAAGAAACTGCAAGAGAGTGAAAAGATCTTGTCTCCTCCATTTTCTGTATCCTGCTCTTCAGATGGTAGCTAACATTGCTTTGAAGTGGAATCCACTAGCTAAACAAAACAAGTTGCCAGTGCCTTCCCTATTTTTTGACAGTCATAATGATCACATCATGGCTGTGTCTGAAAACTGCTCGCAAATTAAAAATACCACTATGCTTGTATCAGATATTAACTGAAGTCTTCATATCCAGGAAGGGTGAAACCTCTCATAGGGGTCTTTTCAGATCAGGGTTAGGGGCACAGTGGCAGCACAACACTGGGAGGGCTGTTTATCACAGCAATGGGATACAACAGGATTTGGGTAGCCCAAATTATGCAGTGTGGTAGGTGGCCTACAGCAGGGCTTAGTATTACTGAGAAAAGTATGGCTCCTGCATAAGGGACTGGAAAAAGCTTCCACGATCCAGCAGTTTTGGTTAGTATGGAAGACTTTTTATTTAGGAAGCAGCTTAGGTATTGTCTTTCTTCCATGTTCTTCACAGAATGCAACAGAATAGGGGAAAATAAATCTTGGTTGACTGTTGTGGTTTGTGAGAAACTTTGATCAATGGACTGTCTATGTCTGAGCTTGTGCATTATACATTTAGCAGAGACGTAAAGAAAAATGTTTCTTTACTTTTAGAAGCAGAATAGTAGCTTACATTTTGTTCATAGATAGTCCTTGAATTGTCTCCTGCTTTGGCTTTCTGAAGTTATAAGAATCATTTAATAACAGAGTTTACATCAGTAAGGAACGTGGGGATTTTTTTCAGGTGAAATATGGAAAAGTTTAAAGGAAACTAGTATGAGAATTTTTGCAATTCTCTATATTGGCATTGGTCCTCTCATGATCTTTCAAGCTACATTAGTAATACTAGTGATAATGTGGTACATTTGTTTTTTTATTACATAAATAAGCTTATACTTGTTAATATTCCAGCTGTCTTTTCTGCTTTGTGCACTTCCACCATTTTCATTGCATCCAAAATTTGGTATTCTGTGGAAAATACCCTAAAACCTTTTAGCATTCCATTTCCAGGTATGGAAAATGCTGTTCTTTCCTAGGATAAGAAGATTTCTTGTAACAGCATTTATATTCATCATTAAATTTGGATGCAGATATAATTTCAATTAGGTTGTTTTACTTCTTGGGCAACAGAACTTGGGTCTGAATTATCTTTCCCCAAGTCAGCAAAATATCTTCCTGTTCTAGAAAACTGTTTTAGGTGCCCCCTCTCTTTTTTTGACCATAAGCATACCTGGCAAACAAACTGTGGGCAGGGGGGTTCACCTTGCGAATGAAAATCAGACCATGTGACAAAACACTTAAGCTTTTCATCTGCTTCTCGCAGTGTACATTGCTTGGTTCCTAAACTACATCCCAGGTTAAATGAAGGCTTGAGGAACCTGTGAGATACTTTTCAGTCTCAAGTTTTCCTTATTTATTTTGCTTGTACATTATTTTATTTCGGTTCCAGCTTGCTTCTGAGTTAAGACCAAGGAAAAAAAGAATTCTGTAAGCATCATATGAGCAATATGTATATTCATGTTGCAGATAAAGGAGATTTATTTCAGTTGTTTGTTACTGTCGTCATTTAGGGTTAATTGCCTGTGCTTCTTTGCTTCCTTTTCTGTTTTGCAACACTGACTTGGACTTTCTGGAAGGGGGAAGTAGTTAAATACATATATGAATTATTAATGTTTGAGAACATTTTATTGGGCCTTTTATTAAATCTTGTTTTTAAAATACTAAGCTTTAAATTGAGATTGCTCCATTGTAAGTTTTGTTATTTTATCAGTACTTCAAAGCTTCTGACTACAACTGAGATAATAGTAGAGAGGTACAGCATTAGAAAGAACTTGTGGGAGAAAGAGAACGGAACAGAAGCATGCACTAACTCTTACATGGTTAACACATACTTTGAAGTTTCTGCATCTTTCACTTCCTTATAACTTTTACACACACTGATTTATCCTTATTTCCTCTCTTTTAATGACCCACAATACAGTATCTGCAAATTATTCACTTAATTAAACTGTCAGTTCATCATTTTCAAGCACGTTCTTTGCTTGAAATATTTTTTTGCTGCCATGTTTCTAGTAATCATGTGCAAGAAGGGGATGCAGGCAGTCACCTGGAAGATGCCCTCAAAGTGTTCTATGGAAATATGTGTAAAGATGACAACTAGGCCTGTTACACAGCCACCCTGAAGCCTTTTGAAAGGGTGGATGTAGATATGGAAAGAGGCCCTGGCTGCTGCAGCTAGATTCTGAAGCCTGTTGGATTTCAAAGGTGTTTCATTTTTGCTGCATCAGCAGTGTAAGCCAGAATTCAGTGGAGTTCTGTGGTGGGGATGAACATCAAATAGAAGTTAAACTACACCTTTCTACCCCAATTTGGAAATTGATATAAATGTGAACCTATCACTTGCAATAAAATTTGAATCTGTCACTTGCAAAGAAAAGGGTCCAGTCTTCTGACTTACTGATCTTTTAATTTTCATAATCTCATAAGGTTTAACAAGGCCAAGTGCAAGGTCCTGTACCTCGGCTGGGGCAGTCCCCAGCATCAACTCAGACTGGGCAGAGGATGAGCTGAGAGCATCCCAGAGGAGAAAGATTGGAGGTATTGGTTGACAAGAAGTTCAACTTGAGCCAGCATTGTCTGCTCACTGCCCAGAAACCCAACTGTATCCTGAGCTACACCAACAGGATCGTGACCAGCAGGTTGAAGGAAGTGATCCTGCCCCTCTGCTCCACTCTCATAAGACTCCACCTGCAGTACTGTGTTCACCTTTAGGACCCCCAATGCAGGAGGAACATGGACCTGCCCAAGCAAGTCCAGAGGAAGCCATGAAAATGCTCAGAGGGCTGAAGCATGTCTGCTATGGAGACAGACTGGGAGAGCTGGGCTTGTGCAGCCTGGAAAAGAGAAGGCTTCAGGGAGACCTTAGAGCAGCCTTCCAGTACCTAAAGGGGTCCTACAAGAAAGCTGGGGAGGAACTTCTTACAAGGGCATGTAGGCATAGGACAAGGAGGAATGGCTTTAAGTTGAAAGAAGGTAGATTTAGATATAAAGACCTAAAGATCTTTAGATATAAGGAAGATGTTCTTTACTATGAGGGTGGTGAGGTCCTGGCACAGGTTGCCAGGGGAAGCTGTGGCTGCCCCATCCCTGGCTGTGTTCAAGGCCAGGTTGGATGGTGCTTGGAGCAACCTGGTTTAGTGCAAGGTGTCCCTGCCTGTGGCAGGGGGTTGGAACTAGATGAGTTTTAAGGTTCCTTCCAACCCAAACCATCCTGTGATTCTATTCTAAGAACTAGTTACTGTAAAAAAAATAAAATATCCTACATCAACTAAGCAACATGTACATGCTGCTTATTTTCAAGTTTGTGTAGCATTGTTTGAAATAGTGTTTCAAAGTATTTGAGAGTATAACTGTTTCAAACCCTAAAGCACAGAGTTGCAATATTAATCTTGGCAGGAGCACATTAAAATTGTGGTTTTGTGTTAGATCTGCCTGTTCTAACCCACCATACTGTTACTAACCCATCATATCGAATTACATGGCAGAGCTGAAGAAAATGTGAGTCTACATTGGTAACCAGTATTTCCTTTCATAACTATCCTGCTTATTTTTAAGTAGTAGTTAAGGTTTCTAATGTAATTGTGAGGCTGTAACTCATTGTTATTTGCTTGTTTTGCAGCCATCAGATGCTTTGATATTGGGAAAGATAAAAAATGTGGACTGTGTGCTATTGGCAAGGTAAATGAACATTTTGAGAGAGTTTATATTATGTGTTCTGAAGTTTTCTCAGAAGTTTCTTTTTACATTAGGTGAGCTGAATTTTTACTCTGACTTTGCCTTCTTCTTTGTGGGCTTTTTTTTTTTTTCCTGAACAAATTTTATGCTGCAGGGACTAAAGGCATTAAAAGTACCATCTAGGTCAGGAAAGGGAAATCCAGTGGGGGTGCTGCCTGCTCTTGTGGTAGGTAAGTAGCGCCTGATAAGCCCAGTAATCCATCTCCTCTCTGTATATGCAATTTTCTGTTGTGAAACTTAGAAATTGCCTGTTTCCAGATGAATTATATCTCTGGTATCACTATAGACTCTACCAAACCATTCCCTTTTATTATTGAATCCTCTGGCTGTTATCTTTATTACTTAGGAGGCTGCATGCCCTCTAGTTGTCCTTCCCTGAGTCATTCAGACATCTCTTAAAAGGCTCTGGAAGCAGGGTCTGCACTTGAGTGTATGGAGATACCACACTAGTGTAAACATGGATATCTAGGACCAGTGTGCTGCTAAATTAAACATAAGAATAGTAAAACATCTCACAGCATGGCGAGAGCCAAGTGCTGATAGTGTCTGTCAGCAGTTCACAGGTGGTGAATTGAGTCCAGGATCCACCCAGAGAATCCAGTCAGGAGCAGCAGAAGATGCAGGAGTAGTGAGGCCAAAGGGCTGGAGAGAAGGCTGCAGCATGTGTCCAAAGTCCATTCAGAAAACATAAGGCAAGCTACAGCATAGGTCTAAAGGCTGTCCTGGAGGCAGGGCTCGGGACAGGCACACCTGTGACATAGCTGAGGCCAGGAATGGAGGCTGAGGCCTGACCTTGGAGGCAGGAGGACCTAGGTTCATGGGTGTTTGGGTGAAGGGTGAGGCTGGCCAGAACAACTACGACTCAGTGGTGCCCTCCGGGCCTCAATTCTTTTCATTACAGTATTTTTCCATTAAGCTACTCAGTGTTAAGCATTTCTGCAACTACTCTTTTGTCTGTGGTTTTACTTATCTTTCTTACCCTGCTCATGCATTTTATTACACCTGGACAACATTTTTCTGATTTTCTCAAATGAAATGCTAAGCCAAGATCTCATAGCTGTACTATATTAAAACAAAACTTGGATTACAGGTGGCTGAATTTACAAGCTGTGGTTTACATCCTCATTGGAACATAGAACCATTCATGTACAACCTTCATAAGTTTACTCCTGGGGCTAAGAAACTTGCAACTTCACTTCGTGTTTTTGGGAAAAATAACACAATTGCTTGAGAATGTCAGATTATTTTTTTTAAGGCATACAAGTTCTTAAAGAGGATTATGACAACAAAAAATAATGACACTAAACAATAAATCTACGTGCCTCGTAGCTTACCAGACATGCTAATGACAACATGGGAATCCTCTGAAAGTTCTTGGTCATGTTGTGTGCAGTGTATAGTTCCCAGCTGATTAAGTTCTTAAGACCTTCTGGTCTCTGTGAAAAAAAATCAATTGGGAAATCAAGTTCCTCCTTTCCTCTTGTATGGTTGAAAATAACTTTCAGATGTGTTTGGTCACTGTGTGAGTGATTCAGCAGGGGGATTGGACTAGATGATCTTTTGAGGTCCCTTCCAATCTCTAACATACTGTGATACTGTGATACACCTCTGTAGACATGACAGAGATAACACAAAAGCTTGTGCTTACAAGACTAAGTATTTCCTGTCTTGGTAAAAAAATACACTGCAACAGTGTGAAGTGATTCTTCTAATTTATGAAAGATGTCAGATCATTTTAAGAGCAAAGAGAAAAATGTGATGATTCTACAGTGTTCTTTGGAAAGGTGACTTTCTGTTCGTTCTGGTCTTAATTTCCTGTGATATGCTGTTCTTTTCTGGGTAGAAGAATACAAACCACACTTCTGAGCAGAAAATTTGTAGGCATATATAAATCTTACAAATTTGTTGTAGTGTGTAGAATATTAAATTTGTTACATTGGATTTTCAGAATCTATGGAACT
Source organism: Neopsephotus bourkii (assembly GCF_033783945.1). Taxonomy (NCBI): domain Eukaryota; kingdom Metazoa; phylum Chordata; class Aves; order Psittaciformes; family Psittacidae; genus Neopsephotus; species Neopsephotus bourkii. The sequence goes on from NW_026902287.1 coordinate 616,266, forward strand.
GAAAAAATTCAGGGGGAAATGCTTTTTGTACTTTTGAAGCTGCTAAAGTATATTTGGATCATATTTTCAAGTTTCTTTCCCTTTCAGTCTTGAACTTAAAACTATTTCATTTAAAAAGAAGACTATACCACTACTTCTTAAATCAAACATTGAGAGAACCTTAATACACTTAGGAAAACAAGCTACACTGAAAGTAGCTGAAATGATTCTTCCTCCAATGTTCCACCTCCAGTGTTGTTAGCAAAATTAATTCTCTGGATTTTCTTTAACTGGTAGAAAGAAGGCAATTTCAGTCTAATTTATTTTACTCTCTTGCAATGTGTATCTTTGCAGACATGGAAGGCATCATACAGTTATGCCATCAAATGTCAATTACCGTGCCAATATCTGGGCATTGAAAGAAGAAAATTGTTCCCATGTATTAGTGACTACTGCCTGTGGTTCATTACAAGAGGAAATACAACCTGGTGATCTTGTCATAATTGACCAGTTCATTGACAGGTGAGTAACATTTGGGCTTAATTGTGTTCTTAGTTTTGGGGGAGAAAAATTAGACAAGTTAGGTTAAACTGTTTAATAATATGTAAATATTAATTATTTTTTTTTTTTTTTTGTGGAATGAGGTGATAGCTTCAGGTCTTATGGCAAAAAGTAACATTGTACAAGAAGACATGATAGGAAACAGGAATGAGATTACAAGAAGTTCAGCTCTAACAGACACAGAAGAAAAATCAGGCTTTGAAGGATAGCCTCAAACAAACTAACTATCTTTTTTGGAAGAACCTACTGAAGAGAATATATCTGCTGTTCTCAGATGTGGGAGAGGAACATGAATAAGAGCATAGGCTGTTATAAATTTTAAGAATCTGAAAAGAGATGGAAAGGTGCAAGAAAACATAGTAGGAGCCAGGTAGGAAAATATGTACTGTAATAATGAAGCTCTGCAGAAGAGAGATCAAATGCAACACAATGCATAAAGGTAGGAAGTTGTTTTAAAAACAGGATAGATGCTAGCATTTTTTATTTGCAAAGAATCAAAAGGAAGTAAATTTTTTCCAAAGTCTGTGCTCTCCAGTCAGTCCTCTCCTCTTTGATTATTTGACCTTTAGAAAAATTCAAGCATGGGGAAAAAAAACCAACTTATTTGAAGACCACCAATTACATCAAATACTTCAAAAATGTGGTTGCACTTTTTAAGAGGTAAAGTTGTTATTTGTGCTTACAGGTGTTCTATATCTGCAAGTCTTATTTGGGTGTTCCACCCAATTTTAAGTGTTTGGAATGTTTTGTGCAGCTTCTTTATGCTTTTGTGAGACTGCTGGTAATACTTTGTTGCCAACTGAAGATGTATACCTATGTTTGTTCTCTCCTGTGTTAGGGGCCCAGAGAGGTACTGGAATCCCCATCTTTGGGGATGCTCAAAAGTCACCTGAACATGGTCCTGGGCAACCAGTTCCAGGTGGACTGGCCTGAGCAGGGAGCTGGACCAGATTACTCCAGAGGTTTTTTTCTGACCTCACCCACTCTGTAGCTCTGTGGTCTGTGGTCTTCATTTAGAGTTTATTCAGATGATCGCCAGTAGTAGAGCATAGCCCATATATGAGCAATGTTTTGTTCAGGCAAGTAAGTTTTCATTTCAGTGTAGAAGAGTGTTTCATGCTTCAGGAAACCAAGAAGCTACTCAGAAAAGTAGTTGAGAATGTTTCAGTGTGGAAAACAATATGTAATAGGAATTTAAAAATCATTACTAGCCTGCCCTTAAATTCAGAAAACTGAATTAAAGACAAGTTTTAATAGTCTGTTTCATTTGACAGTTTCATTTCTCTGATTAGTCTTTTTCCCTGAGGACCTTTGCCAGTAGGCGTCACACTGCTGGCTCTTTGGAGAGAGGGTCTGTATTTTTGCCTTTCACAAGGCTGTATCATCTGTAAGAGTTTTTCTTAAGTTTGTATACGTAGTGCTAAAATAGTGGGATTTCTTTATTAGACCATGTTGTAATGTGGCCATTCTCTCCAAAAAACACGGGGTAAATGAAAGTTAGAGATGAATATCCTCAGAGCTTTTCTAAGCTGTTGTTGGCCTGTCCAACAACATCTGAAGTATTATAGTGCACAAAATGGATTATGACTTTTCCCATTTGCTCCAATTCCAATTGCATATGTTTTTAATTTGCTGATCTCTTTTCCTATTTTATTATCTCATCCTTAAGACTACACCATTGTTTCTTTTTATTTTTCCCCAAATCTACTCTGACATATAACTTGTATTTTTTTTTAATGTTTGCTGGTGACTTGGATGGGGAACTGTTTTGAGCAATAGTAACAGCAGAAATTTTGTGGTTTAGCCATGGATTGAATTTGACTGTTGCCTTACTGTTCTCCTGTATAATATTTGACACACTGAGGGGAAGAAAAGAATGTCTCAAATAATTTTGTTCCAAATGGGGTTTGCCATACAGTTAGCTGAATTAGCTTGAGGCAGTACATTTGAAGGTAAAGTGATGGTGGGCAACAGGCCTAGTAGTTGTCAGAATGGCATGCTGAATGGCAATTTCTGTAGCCTTTGACCATTTCTGTGCAAGGAAACAGTTTGGAAGAAAAAACATTCTTCTGCTTGCAGGCTACCAATACATGTATGTGATCTTTCTGAGAGAATGAAGACATCCTGTTCCAGGGTTTTTCTGGTTAAATTCACACCTCTCTTGTTCAGGAAGCTGTTCCTATAAATTCTCATCTCTTCAATTTAGGAGTGAAATAATATGTTCAAGCTCTATTTTGACTAGCTCGATTCAGACTTGATTCTTTTCCTTCCTGGAAGCTTACCATGCTCTTATTTTCAGAGATTACTTGCCTGACTATTAAATTTAGCTGATTTCTTCTGGGTAGAATGGCAGCATATTGTGGCAGTTTGTGTAATTTAGGAATAAATTGGCTTTTCAGTATGTTAACAACAGATTTTCGCTAATTAATTGACAGTGCGAAACTGGAGTAGCAGTTAATACTCTTGAGAGTTCTGAAAGGTTTGTACAGGTAGTCATTGATATCATACTGATACTTTTGTTCCATCCCAGGAATGCTGTTTTCAGATTTGTGTAAATATCTTGCTTTGTCTTCTGTTTTCTCCCTGTTCTTCTCATTGAGCATGTTTTCTGCTTTTCTAGGACAACTAAAAGACACTGTACTTTCTACGATGGACAGCATTCCAGTCTTTCAGGAGTATGTCACATTCCAATGGCAGAGCCATTCTGCACCAAAACCAGAGAGGTTGGTGAATTTTGTAGTAGTATTTAGAAATGTTATTTTTGAGGCACTTTCGTGTGATACAGTAGCCTAATTATGCATTCTTAGTATACAGAGGCAATCTGCATCTCTTTATTCCTGTTTCTCAGATATGTCATGGTGTGAAGGAAAAATGTGACATTTGGAAAGCATGGAAAATGACAAATCTTCTTTCTGTAGGAGCTGTCTTCCTGAGGGAGACATGCAGAAGACATCAGTTGGCAACCGAGATTTTTCCAGGATCTTAATAACAGGACAAAAGACCTTAATTTCATTTAACCAGAGAAGAAAGCAATAGAGTGGACAAAGCATGAAATTAAAATAGGGAATTAGTTCGTTTTTGTTCTGAGTAAAACTTCACGTGTGGTAGAGGCACTCTGCACACTTAATACAAAGAATGAAATAAATAGTACTTTGGCATTCACAGAAATATACAATATTGCATTTGTGCATTTTTACATTGTAGCAATGGGTGGCTGTGGAGAGGCAAGGCTTCGTTTAAAGGATGTTAAACATAGAAACAAGCCAAATTACAGTAGCCTTTTATTCTTAATTGTTGCTCTTAGTGTCACTATTTCAAGATTTTCAGGCTTCAAAAACACTTGGACTAAGCAGTGTGAAACTGTGCTCCCTTTTTTCAACACCCTTAGAAGCTTCTGGGAGGAGTGCATCTGTGGTTAAATAATGCCAGCTTAGTATATTCTGAGATTTGAGGACCTATTGGTCTACAACATTGTTAGTAGAGAAATGCTTCAGTGCACTTGGAATCAAGGTGTTTTGCAATGAAGTAAAAACATTTTACATCTTATGAAGAAACAAACCAATGCATATTATACATGTACATGCTTTTGCCTTTCCTCCATTGAGCAGCACATTATACAAAATACTTCACATTTTCATGCAACAAGAGCCTAGCCACATGCTCTTACCAGAGGTTGTTATATAGTTGCTTACTAACTTTGGCCATGAAGTCATGTCACAACAGATACAAGAAATTTATTGAGAGCTAACTAACTGTACACTTTCTGAAATTGATTAAAACCAGTGTTATTACTGAAGGGATAAGCAGTATTTCATACTGTTTGTCTTTCTCACTTTTTTTAACAAGGTAAGTAGATATGCATAAACGGTTTCCTGAGGTTGCAGAAAATACATGGCAAGGCTAGTTTTCATTTGATTCTTGAGTAGCTAGAAAAGATGTTCGTTTTTTGAAAAATAACAGAGAAACGCTTCTTTTTGAACAGAGAAAAAACATTTAGGTACTTCCCAGTCTCACATGTGCTCATTATCTCATTAGCCTATGTGTTCTAATCGGCCTAACAGATGTTTTAAAGAACATGAGAAAATGTGGTTTTGAGCTCTCAGTGAGGCTGAAAATGGATACTTTCACTTCATTTGAAAATACCAGATAAAAAAGACTTAAACTTTTTTCCTGGAACTATCCCTGAACATTCTTGGGATAATTTCAGCTCACTAACTTATCTTAGTTCAGGGAAATTTCTTAGATAAATGCAATAATAATAAAGTCAAAACTGTTAATGTAATAGAGTATGTAAGGAATTTTGCATTAGAACATCTGAAAACTTTATATTAAATTGCATTTGTGTAAATACATGAAAATAGTGTTTTATTTGGTTTATGCTCTGTAAATTAAACAATAATCTGAAAGGAATTTACTTTTTCTCTGATTGTAAAGCTTTTAATAATGTAGGGTGCCTTGGTTATTATTGCTTTCAGAAACAGGCTAGCTGCAACAACTTACAGAGAGTAAAGTTGGAACTTTGTAAAGAGTTTCAGGGAAATACTGTTCAAGAGTGGTTTAAGTCAAATCACAGTTTAAGTTCTTGATTTATTAATAACTATAATTAACTGGCAGTAATTGAATAATATGTTCAGAATGAATATCAGCAATAAACCACAATATTAAGTGTGATTAATATTAGATTAACTTACAGCAAGTTAATAAATACCTACAAGTTTTTAAATGTCATACTGTGGCTAATCCCCAGAAGCTGTGCTTTACCCCTGCACTCATTTTCGCACAGTTGTATGAACAAATACACTTTAGCAGCATATGTGGGTTACATGCACACCCATCCTCTTCTGCCAATGCAGGTTCACCTGTAGTGGGAGATGTGGGTACTCCAGCTTTATGTGTACTTGCTCTGCTCCATACAATCCATTGATGTCAGTAAGTAGACACCTCACTAGGTCTTATAGCACACTCAAAGTATCGCAGCTTGTTGCATCTGTGTATGTCGAGTGCAGGTTTCTAAAAGGCTTTTTGCAGGGAAGCTGCTCCACCTGGACTGTGTGAGGGTAATGATGCTGACAGATCAGGTTCCGGTGGTGTCGGACTAGGTTTTCACTGCTGCTGTGTTACAAAGGTCTCTCCTGTTCTATCACAATTTTTCATACTGCTTTTATCCTTCTTTTCAAGCTTTTATTTTCTGTTGATAATAATTTCAAACAGATGTCTTTGTAGTTACTTTCCCCTTCCTGCTCAGGGCAGTTACAGGTGTCTTAGTCTCATTTACACTTGCTGTACTCTCTTAATCCTGTATGCTCTTGCGTGCAGCAAGCTCGCTGCCCTAGACTTCAAAAGAGCAGACTTTGGCCTCTTCAGGAACCTGCTTAGTAAGGTTCCATGGGATACAGCCCTAGAGGGCAGGGGGGCTCAAGACTCTTGGTTGGTCTTCAAGGATCACCTGCTACAAGCTCAGGAGTGTTGCATCCCAACCAGAAGGAAGTGCAGCAGGAGGCCCAGGAGACCTCCTTGGATGGATAAGGAGCTCCTGAGGAAAATTCAAATGAAGAAAGAATTTTATAGAAAATGGAAGCAAGGACAGGCAGCCTGGGAAGAGTACAAGGATGTTATCCGGGAAGCTAGGGACCAGGTTAGGAAAGCTAAGGCCCAGTTAGAATTAAACTTGGCTAGGGATATTAAGGATAACAGGAAGGGATTCTACATACATAGCAAATAAAAAACAGATTAGGGAGAACGTAGGCCCCCTCAGGAAGCTCTCGGGTGAGCTAGCTACCCAGGATTTGGAGAAGGCTGAGGTTCTGAATGACTTCTTTGCCTCAGTCTTCTCTAGCAGAGGCTCTGACCACACCACCCAAGTCTTGGAAGGCAGACGCAGGGACTGTGAGAATGAAGACCTTGGGCCCACTGTAGAAGAGGATCTGGTTCGAGACCATCTTAAAAGTCTGAACGTGCACAAGTCCATGGGTCCTGATGAAATCCATCCGCGGGTCCTGAAGGAGCTGGCAAATGAAGTTGCTCAGCCACTGTCCATCATACTTGAAAAATCATGGCAGTCAGGTGAAGTTCCCGACGAGTGGAAAAAGGGCAATATAACCCCCATTTTCAAGAAGGGGAAAATGGATGACCCGGGGAATTACAGACCAGTCAGTGTCACCTCTGTGCCTGGCAAAATCTTGGAGCAGATTCTCCTGGAAGGCATGCTAAGGCACATGAAAAACAACAAGATGCTTGGTGACAGCCAGCATGGCTTCACTAAGGGGCAATCCTGGCTGATCAGTTTGGTGGCCTTCTGTGATGGGGCTACAGAACTGATGGACAGCGGTAGAGCAGCTGATGTCATCTACCTGGATTTGTGCAAAGCGTTCGACACTGTCCCACACAACATCCTTGTCTCTAAATTGGAGAGACATCAATTTGATGAATGGACCACTCGGTGGATAAAGAACTGGCTGGATGGCCACACACAAAGAGTTGTGGTCAGTGGCTCAATGTCTGCCTGGAGACCTGTAACGAGTGGTGTCCCTCAGGGATCGGTGTTGGGACCGGTCTTGTTTAACACCTTTGTCGGTGACATGGACAGTGGGATTGAGTGCACCCAAGTTTGCCGATGACACGAAGCTGTGTGGTGCAGTTGATACGCTGGAGGGAAGGAATGCCATCCAGAGGAACCTTGACATGCTTGTGAGGTGGGCTGATGCCAACCTCATGAAGTTTAACCATGCCAAGTGCAAGGTGCTACACCTGGTTTGGAGCAATCCCAGGCACAGCTACAGGCTGGGCAGAGAAGAGATTCAGAGCAGCCTTGTGGGGAAGGACTTGGGGGTGCTGGTCAATGAGAAAATGAACATGAGACGGCTTCAGTGTGCGCTTGCAGCCCAGAAAGGGCTGCATCAAAAGGAGCGTGACCAGCAGGTTGAAGGAGGTGATCCTGCCCCTCTACTCTGCTCCTGTGAGACCTCACTTGGAGTATTGTGTGCAGTTCTGGTGTCCTCAACATAAAAAGGACATGGAGCTGTTGGAACAAGTCCAGAGGAGGCCACGAGAATGATCAGGGGACTGGAGCACCTCCCATATGAAGATCGGCTGAGAAAGTTGGGGCTGTTCAGCCTGGAGAAGAGAAGGCTGCGTGGAGACCTCATAGCAGCCTTCCAGTATCTGAAGGGGGGGCTATAGGGATGCTGGGGATGGACTCTTCATTAGGGACTGTAGTGACAGGACAAGGGGTAATGGGTTAAAACTTAAACAGGGGAAGTTTAGATTGAAAATCAGGAGGAAATTCTTTCCTCTTAGGGTGGTGAGGCACTGGAATAGGTTATCCAGGGAAGTTGTGAATGCTCCATCACTGGCAGTGTTCAAGGCCAGGTTGGACGAGGGCTTGGGTGAGATGGTTTAGAGCAAGGTGTCCCTGCCCATGGCAGGGGGTTGGATCTTGATGATCTTAAGGTCCTTTCCAACCCTAACTATTCTATGATTCTATGATTATTCCTACCGTGTCAACTGGCGTTAGCCAGGCCATTTACCAAGAGAGAAAGTCGTTGTGATTTTGCCATATACAAGGTCCTGGTTGGAACTGTGAAGGCTAATGTGAAGTGCATGGTATATGTAAATTGTACAGTTCAGTCATGGAAAAATGCAGTAATAATTTCTCTACAGATTCCCAGGGTACTCTTTGAAATATGTGCTTCATAGCTTGTGCTTTACAAGCATATAGTAATACAAAGTCTTAACTTTTGAAAAAGTAGATTTCCTATTACTGTTTTCATCAGCTCAACTCCACCATGTGTTAATGTAGTGTTCAGTGGAGCGTTTTAACCATTCTATTCTTAGTGTGAGCACAGCCTAAATGTCATGCAAATTTTCTGTTTTCCAGTCTTCTTGGTCTGCATTTGCAAAGAGTAATCCAACTTATACTAAAAAAAATTAGAGGAATTCCTAAAATCATAGAATAGTTAGGGTTGCAAAGGACCTTAAGATCATCTAGTTCCAACCCCCCCTGCCATGGGCAGGGACACCTTCCACTAAACCATGCCATACAAGGCTCTGTCTAACCTGGCCTTGAACACAGCCAAGGATGTAACATTCACAACTTCCCTGGGCAACCCATTGCAGTGCCTCACCACCCTTACAGTACAGAATTTCTTATATCCAATCTAAACTTCCCCTGTTTATGTTTTAACCCATTACCCCTTGTCCTAGCACTACAGTCCCTAATGAATAGGCCATCCCCAGCATCCCTATAGTAGGACTATTAACATTTCTTACTGCATGAGGAAAGTGAAACTGATCCTTGGTTTTGGACATCTCTAGCTATATGAAGCTTGACGTTTTTGTATAAAGCTAATTTCATTTGTATGCAATTTTTTTGATGGACTGCAAAAGTGGTGCATCAAGGGGAATTATTTACTTCCATTTCCTGATATTGGCATGTTTTGCAGGTTCTCATTGAGACTGCCAAGAAGCTGGGGCTCCAGTGTCATTCTAAGGGGACAGTGATCACAATTGAAGGCCCACGTTTCAGTTCTCGAGCAGAAAGCCTTATGTTTCGCAGTTGGGGAGCTGATGTTATCAACATGACCACAGTGCCTGAAGTGATTCTTGCAAAAGAAGCTGGAATGAGTTATGCTAGTATTGCCATGGCAACAGATTATGACTGCTGGAAGGAACATGAAGAAGCAGTGAGTAAAACTTTTTTTCCCTGTCCTGAGGGATCTGGATGGGAACCTGTAGGTTTTGGTAAGAGATCACGTACTAAAATACATCTGTTTTTACATCAGTATCTCTGAGTTATTCTGGGTGAATGATTGTGAAAGTAAGAACAGAATCAGTTGTTGATACCTCATTCATTTTCATAAACTGGCCTCACTACTAGCAAAGTTGTCTACTCTTTCCTGAATCAGGGAATCTGTATATGAAACTCATGAGCTCTGTGTATGATTTGTCTTCCCATAATTTGTCTAGTGTTTTGGGGGTGGTTTGCTTGCCTTTTTCTTTTGCACCTCAGTGCAAAATGATGCATCTGCTTTAGTTCTCTTATTTGTGTAAAATATAATCAGACATGCACCCACAGAGGAAATAAGTTTTTACTGGCTGAAAAGATTGCGGCATTTTAAGGGTTCACCTTTTCACTTAGAGATGTATGAGTTAAATTAATTTATTTGGGTATTTAAATTGTGTGCCATCAAAATTAAGACACCACTCGGTTTTGTTGTATTTCTAGGTTTCGGTGGATAAAGTTTTAAAGACACTGAAAGGGAATGCAAATAAGGCTACTAGCATACTCCTTACCGCTATACCTCAGATAGGTTCCATGGAATGGACTGACACCCTGCACACCCTGAAAGTAAGTATACAAGATGCTGACGAGTAGTAAGAACAATGTGTGCATTTATACACATAATATAGGTATATGTTCCAAGATGTTTCTGCTTAAATCATAGCTTCTTAGACTAGGTGCTTCAACAAGCCAAATCCATTTAAGATGAGTAAACAAATCCATACAAGATTCTCACAAGCTTTATTGCAAAGATCTAGCTTCAGTTTTAAAAAAGAGTTACAAAAGGTAAAAAAATTAAGAACATCTGTATACTGTTGATGAAGAGTTATCCTTCATACCACAGGTAAGATACACGTCCGTGTGAGTATCCAAATGAAAAACACGCACCTCTACTCAGTTTTAGCTTAGCTCTTCAGAGCTATGAAAATCCAAGCAGAGTAAACTGAACCATATTAAAAACATGGTGCTGTCTTTAATATGTAGAAAGAGAGGAGTCTGTTAATATATATATATATATATAGATAATAAACACACTGAAATTGTTAGAACCGTGTTCTCCCACAGGTTTTAGATTCACAAAGCATTAAAAAATGGAAGATAAAAACATTTGAAAATACATTGATGGGTAATTTGGGGGCAGATTTTTTCTTAGACAAGAGTTTACTTAAATGTTTTAGATCACCTCCAGTGGTGTCATGTTTGACATTCAGTTGTGATGACATCATAGAGGGAAAGAAAAATGTTAAAATAGTTTGGATGTCTATACAACTTTTTTGAGATTTTGAGTTACCATTCTCTGGTAATTCCTCTCTTGGGTTCTTTCTTTCTTTTTTCTGAGAACCTACTTTTTATTAGAAGGTCTTGGGTTATGTGTATGACTCTTCGTCACCCGGTTATCTGAAATTTTAATGTTCCTTCTGTACATTTATGAGTTAATTGACTTTTCCTTTTCCCCTTTGCAGTCTTTAGGAAGTTATGTCATGGATGGGTAAGGGAGACAACAGAATCAGTATTCCTTCTCACCTCTACTCCACAGAAGATGTTTTCAGAGGACAAGGGCTACACTTTTTGTTTTTGTTTACAAGGTGTATATATGCCTTGTATACAAAATAACCTCTCGGAGTTTGAACAAATAAACTAAAAAGAGGTGCTAGATATTCCGTGGCTACTTTGATCGTGCTGTCATGCAAGGAAATTTTCCAAGTACATAATGCTGCCTAAGTACTGAGGAATCTGTCTCCAATTTTGGCAAGTGTACTGCAGTAGGCATCGTTCTGTTTCTTTCATTTGTATGATTGTCATAATTCTTCATCAGGAATGAAAGATCAGGTGACTGGAAGGACCTGGCACTGAGTTTGCAAGGTTCCTCTTAATAAATGCTAACCCTTCTTTCAGTTCATTGGAGTTGTTTAAGTGCTTTGTCTAGCTCAGCCCCTGAAATATTTGCTGCAAAGAAAATACGCATCAAAGGAAGGGTCACTCCATTCTCATGTAGCTTCTTACACACTTAGGCATCTGCTACTGCCTGATCAGTGATGAATATTGAAATAATTTTTCTTGGATTTGGCAATTCTTTTGTGTGTAGGCTCTTTGCTGATAGTAACTTGGTTTGAGTAATAACATACTAAGCAAGAATGTTGATCTGAAGGCATTAGAAGAACTGAAAATAGGAACTAGTTATGGGCAGTGAGGATTGAGATCTTATGTCAGAAGACCAGGAGTCATTGATTGGTTTTAATTTAAACAAGTACTCTGGAAAAGTGACAGGAATGCCCAAGGCTTTGGAGGCGTCCTCTGATTTTACTTAGTAAGGGCAGGAAAGGCTAAAAATCTTTGTTTGAGGCAGTAAATGGTGCTAGTATAGATGAGGGATTGGTCCTAGGCTTCTGTGCTAATGAATAAGGAGAGAGACAGTTTTGCAATACAGAAAGAAATGCATATATGTGCCTCTGTATGAGTATGTAGTTGAACCATAAAGAGTTTTAAAAAACTATTCTCTTTGTAGATGTGATCTTCTGTGTGTTTTACTCTGGGAATTTTAAAGGTCAGATGATGGGGGTTTTTTGAACTCATCTTTTTTGGAGGCACCTTTTCTTAGAGCTTGAAGGCAGTGCCTCTTGCATGCCCTGCAGTAATGTGGTAAGGAATGCAGACAAGGAGGGAGCTGAGCAAAACTGCAGCTGGTATTCTGCTATTATTGATGATGTAAAGCCTTGTCAGCCTGTATCCAGGACACATCTGGGCATCTCATATGGGCATTTGCCAGTGTCTGATTCTAGTGTTTGAGAAAGCCTGTGAAACCATCCCTATATAGACACAGCTTTTCCTCTGAGTTTTGTAATCTGGCTGCTGTGACTGGAGGAACTTCACCAGGCAGAAGTTCTTTGAAGTTTGTCTCTGCCTGGCTGCTGTCTATTCCCATATGCACCTTTAGAGAAAGGTTTCTGTTCTTGAGAGCTGTACTTCGATATTGATGGAAGAAACATGTAGAAATCGCTTTTTTTTTTTTTTTTAAGGAACTTCATTTTCAAAGCATTCTGATTATATTTGTAAAGAGCTTTCTGGAATGTGATGTAGCCAGTATGCTAGCCTTAAAAACGAAAAGCAAGCTGCACAGTGTTTCATTTGTAGCCTGAGCCTGACATCTTTAATTTAGTGTTTCTTCAATATGATTGTTGTTCTCAGTACCAATAAGTCTGTTACACAGGTTTGTGAAGTTGTAATGTCAAGTCCTTGAACTGTTGGAGGGTATCCTGTCCCTGTAATTTTTGTGTGTCAGAGGAAGTTGGAAATACTGTACACATGGAAAGCCTGTTTATAATCCAAATAGAAGCTATGTAGTCTGGCTTTTATGTTGAAAAGTAATTCTGCTGTGCATTGGCAGAGGAAGCATTCATCTACTTTGTCTTTGTATTTCAGACAACAGTGCAGTGTTCGGTCATTCTACCAAAACAGTAACAGCCTGGATGGATCTTGGAGTTCAGGTGCTCAGAAGGAAGAGTGGATTGCTCTTGAACTCCAGAGGTTATAGTATCTTCAAAAACTATTACAAACATAAAAGACTACAGTAAACATTTACCAATGATAATGTATAAGACAACTTTTATAACTTTTGTCATGCTTGATAATGTATAAGATGTTGTCATACTCTGTTCAGTGACACATTTCAGTTGCTGGAAGAAAGGACAGGCTAGGTAATACTCTTACAGTTTCATAAAATAAGAACTAAGAAAGCAGATTCACAGGTATGCCATTTGCTTTGCTGTTTCTGCCTGCATCTTTTCATTCAACAAGGCAAATGTTTACAGTTCACTTCAGAAACACACCAGAAAAACTGAACAATCCATTTAAAAACAGAATTATACTATTTTTGTACGTTATCCATGTTTTTTTATTTCAGTGAATTTTTTTAAAGCAATGGTTTTTGTTTGTGTTATGAAAGACACAGATTAATAATTGTGGTGGTTCTTTCACAGCAGCAGTTGTGAAATGAATGTTATCGCTTTAAAAAATTAGGCGATGCCTAAGTCAGATCTGTGCCTGAAAATGTACTTATGTAACTCGCAGAACTGTACTGCTGCCAGTGTCCCGAACACTGTGCTGGCCTTTTGCTGCTTCATTGATCAGAACAACTCCGAGATTAGTTTCTGGTTTAAGTGATACATGTGCTTTGAATGTGTGCATTTCTTTTTTTAACACAATTTGACTTCACTAAAATAATGCGCTTCTTGCCTAGTAAATAAAGCAAATGAAACCTATGTTTCTCCAAGCTGTGTGGAACTTTTTAAATTAATATTATTTACTTCTAGTCATTAGTGAGTGAATTTTGTTTGTCTGACAATAACTTTTCCCATTCATGGCCAAGTTAGTGGTCATACCTTGTGAACACCACTTGTAGAAAGACCACTTTCAGGAAATACTGTGCTCCTGTTCTGAGTCGCTGAAATAGTAGAGGTTGTTGAGACAGAAGTGGGTGAGAATGCAGTCCAAACCAAGCAAGGGAAAGATCAGAAACATGAAATGTATGGATTGTTACAGAAAAGATAAATAAAAATCCAAAGGTAAACAAAAAAAAAGTAGATACATAAAGATTTTCAGCTTGCTAGTCCAGTCTCCTTCTGTGAAGCCTTTAGATTCGGACACATTCTCCCAAGCAAAACCAGTGCAGATGCTTTCCAGGTACCGGGGAAATAGTTTAACCAACTTTCCATATTTCCTGATTTTTTTAAAGAAACTTCAGTTGCAGGAGGCACACCTTGAAGGTTGACAGGAAGAAGGCTACCCACCTAACATAGCTTTTTCTACTTTTGTTACTGTTGTGGTTTAAGCCCAGAAGGTAACTCAGAACCATGCAGCTACTAGCTCACTTTCCCTTTTCCTGCCCCCCCCAGCTCCCAGAGGGATGGGGAGGAGAATCGAAAGAATGTAACTCCTATGGGTTGAGGTAAGAACGGTCCAGTAACTATAACACAAGACCACTGCTGCTACCAAAGATAATAATAATGATAAGGTAAATAACAAGGAGAGAGAATACAAAACTAAAAGGGGAAAAGGAAAAGAAGACGATAAACACAAGAGAAGTTCAGTACAATTGCTCACCACCCGCTGACCAATACTCAGAGGAACCCAAGCAGCGATCTGGCCTTCCAGGTAACTCCCCCCAGTTTATATACTGGGCATGATGTGCTGCAGTATGGAATACCCCTTTGGGTCAGGTGTCCTGTCTCTGCTTCCTCCCAGCTTCCCTTGCCCCCCCTCATTGGCAGAGCATGAGATTGAAAAGTCCTTGATTGGAGTAAGCATCACTAGCAAGAAGTAAAACATTGGTGTGTTATCCTCACTGTTCTCAGACTATAGTCAAAAAAAAACAGCACTGCAGCAGCTACTAAGAAGGAGAAAAATGGCTGCTACTGCTAAAGCCAGGACAGGTATCTGCCCAAATCAGATAGCTGCCCTTAGACAATGGTTTTCATTGTTGTTATCTTTGCCCCTGGACAATTTTAGTGAATTCGATTGGAACCGTAAAACTTGGGTTTGAATGTTTTAAGAGAAAGCTATTTCTGGGTGTCCATTTTCAATCCCCCTTGTTCTGTTTTTACATTCTGTAGCGACATAAGATAACTTGTGTTAATTTTCTTGCTTTATATACTGAGTATTTACAGTATCACAGGACAGTACAGCACAGAGCAGATCCATAGGTAGTGAGTTTTGTTACACATTTCTGTTATAAATTATCTTTCTACACAAGGCTAGATGGTACCACTAGGTAAGGATAAGGAATTGGGTAGATGACCACATCTAAAGAGTTACTGTCAATAGCCCAGTGTCCAAGTAGAAACCAGTAATAAGTGGTGTCCCTCAAGGGTCTGTGCTGGGACCAATACCACATATATCTTCATCAGTGATGTAAGATTATGCGATTGAGTTTGTGCATGACATCAAGCTGAGTCAAGCTAGTTGATTTACTGGAGGGAAGGGTTGCCATCCAGAGGATCCTTGACAGGCTTAAGGAGTGAGCTTATGGGAATCTCATGAAGTTCAACAAGGCCAAGTGCAAGCTCCTGCACCTGGTTCAGGTCAACCCATGGCATCATTACAGGCTGGAGGATGAAGAAATTGAGAGGGCAGCCCTGTGGAGAAGGGCTTGCGGATAAGGGTGCGTGAAAAATTGGATGTGAGATAGCAATGTGCTCTTACAGCCCAGAAAACCAATTGCATTCTGGGCTGCAGCAAAAGACAGGTGACCTGAATGGGGGTGGGTCCTCTGCACAGGAAACACATGGACCTGTTGGAGCAGGTCCAAAAGAAGGCCACAGAGATGATCAGAGGGATGGAGCACTCCTCCAGCGGGGAGAAGCTGGGGGGGGGTCGGGTCAACTTGCAGAAGTGAAGGCTGCAGGAGACCGTATTGTGGCCTTTCAAATGAGCTTTATAGGAAAGATAGTAGCATTTTTTTTTAACAGCCTGTTGCAAAAAGGACAAAGGGGAATGGATTTTAACTATAAAAGGGTACATTCTGACTATATATAAGGAAGAAACTTTTTATGATGAGGATAGTGAAACACTGAATGAGGTTGCGCAGAGAGCTTGTGAATGCCTCATCGTTGGAAGTGTTTAAAATTGGGTTGGACAGAATTTGATCATCTTGATCTAGGGAAAGATATGCTTGCCCATGGTGGGGAGCATTGAGATAGATGGTCTTTGAAGGTCCAACGCAAACCATTTTATGTTTCTGTAATGCGTATTTGCTCTGTCAACATAGGCATGGTATCTGAAGGTGTCTTATGCAGAATTAATGCACAGTGGCAGTGTGTTTGTTCAAAAATTTAGCATAGATTTTATTCTCTTAGAAATGTATTGGGAGATACTTACCAGTACTATACAATAAAGTTGGTAACTGGCAAGAAAACGTAGGTAACATGTAATTATATAAAGATAGGCCAAATAGCAGGTTTTACTTGTCTTTCTAAACAGTCCTAAGAAAAATACTTAAATTTATTGTAGGAACTGCTGCAGGTATGCTAGAGAACAAGATGCAGATGTAATGTACTGCATCACCAAAACCAAGTAAACATTCTAGCAGAGAACAGTTGTTCTTGGACTCAAAATGTCTCATTTGAAAAGAGTGAAACAATAACACACAGAGGACTTCATTGACAGAAATGACTTCTCTTCTGTTTGACTGTCCCTCTGTGACAATTCTATTTTTTTGCAACCATTAGTCAGTCCATTCTCTCTGGTGGATTTGGAGTGCCACCTTGTAGGGCAGAGTATTGACACTGCTCCTATATTTTAACATCAGAATCAGTGCTGACACATACTTTGTGCAGGTTCTTGGAAAATCACATCTTGGCCTAATACACAGCTTAAGGGCGTACAGGGTGCTAAATTGTTGCTGTTGGTTAGTTTTCAAATACCTCAGGCTCCAAAACGAATGCCTCTCAATGTTGACTGATGTCACTGCTCCTCTTACAGAAAGTTTGTGTCTTCTGGGTTAAACATCATCTGGTTTACACTTACTGCTACAGTTTTACACTGATACCTTTTATGCAAAACATTGTCTCTTACCAAAATCAACAAATCTTTCAGTAGGCAGGACCTTCCAGAACCTGACTGGTTTGTATGTGTGTTTCCCAAACCTTTATGTTTTAAAGCCTCTTTTAACACTGACTACTTCAATACAAGTAGCTAAACAGTGACCTCTGGAGAAAATTAAGCAGCTTCTCTGTATTTTGCGTGCCTCATGCGGGGTGGATCAAAAGCATGGGAAGCCTGGCATAGTATTAACTAATGAAATTTAACCTTACATTCTTCAAGCCTAATTTTCATTTTCCAGTGAAGTTGTTCTAAACTAACTCATTGATTTTTTTATGACCTAAATGCTTTCAAGGTGTTTGAGGGAAAGAGATCACCCCTAGAGACAGCAGGAGCTGCTGAAAAACAGGTCAGTCTGACATGCTTCTATGCAGGGTTTGCCTTGGGGGACTAGAAAAACGTAGCTGGGAAACAGTGAGGTTTTTAGAAATAAATGCTGAAAACCTAATATTCTTCCCTGTATATACAGAGGGGAGACTAAATGGAAGTGAGTGATTGTAAATAGCACAGGTGCACAAGACAGGAGGCGTGACAGTATTAGTCAAGGACTGGGAAATGCAGAATTGGTAGCCAACTGATTCCTTGTCAAATTTTCAACTAGGCTCCAAAGAAAATGCCAGAGCTTGGAACTACATGAAATCCACACAGACAACAAGCGGAAGTGCCGCTGCATTGTACGCTCAACACACAAATAACGCAAGAGGAAGACATACACCCACTTGCAGGAGCTTTTGTCCGATTGTACCTCCAGTGGCATTCGTTAGGAGTTCTGCTTCATCTTGGTGGATGAGTCACAGGCGACAGATCTCCTTCCGCACTGACTATAGAGACTTCTGGATCTGGACTCGATAGCATTTCAATTCAGGCCCAAACAGCCCCTTCTCTGTATTCCAAGCTGGCACCCCATGCTTGTACCATGAGTGTGTGGTTTCTCTGTCTCTGGAGTTGCAGTGTCCTACCCTGCTTCTCACTGACTGTTTGGGTGTTGTATTTTGCTTACCCCAGATATCCAAGATTTTAAAAGTCTTTTTCTCTTGGAGATCTCTGTTTCCCTCAGAGCATCCTCTGGTGTGCATGTTAACAGCATCATGTACTGATGCCAATAAAATATTGCAGGTTCAGATACAGCACAAGTTAGACCATGAGGCAAGCCACTAGGTTTACCTTTTTTCTCCCTTTTCTATTTCCTCTAAATGACTCTGTGCAGCCTAACACTGTGACATGAAAGTTCACATCTATCTTGCTAACCTCAAATTGACCACTCGTATCTCATTTTCATATAGTTAACACCTCACACATACTAACAATATCTAAAGCATCCTCAGCATAAGCACAGGTGGCATGTGACGTCAGAACTTAGTCTTTACAAGAGCAATTGGGGTCCCCAGAACTGTAACCAGTAA
Source organism: Neopsephotus bourkii (assembly GCF_033783945.1). Lineage (NCBI taxonomy): Eukaryota > Metazoa > Chordata > Aves > Psittaciformes > Psittacidae > Neopsephotus > Neopsephotus bourkii. The sequence goes on from NW_026902287.1 coordinate 634,584, forward strand.
GAGTATTTTATTTCTTTAAACCAGCTGAGTATCATCAAAGGGAGAAATTACTTCAGGAGGTGCTCAGCAGTGGGCAGGATCAGCTCTCTAAAATGGAAACTCTGGCTTAACTGCTCTAACGACTACTTCCTCTCCACACTGCCATTGCAGTTATTGAAATTAGCATTTAATCACTCTTTTGGGAAACTTTGCAATTGTTTATTTAGATAACTGTCAAGTTCTCACCCCTTTTGCACTAAATTGCCTTAGGCAATTTGTGGTGCAAAACCATGTGTCACTAAGCATACTTGGAAATGCATTTTCTATTTGAATACCAGAAAGTAATAGAGGAGGCCCAACTGCAGAATTTAGGAGATTACAGGGATTTCTGTGAAAAACAAAGTCAGCCAAATGCCCTGAACTGCACTGCAAGAGAAAAGCAATTTAATTTTCTTCAGTCTTGGTCTGATTATGGAATGTACCCTATTTCTATCAGAAAACCTTGACGCTAAAAGAAAAAGAAACCAAACTTTGGGTTGCCTGCATCTGCTAATTCTGTAAATAAACAATGAAGTAATTGTTCACCTTAATTCCTGGCATACAACTGGCTGTCTGTATCTCTTGATCTTTTTAAACTGTGGGGGAGAAAACAACACTAATTTGGTGGTTTTATTGGAAGACAGTAAAAAGATTCTGTGTAGATAAAAAGATCCACACTTAACTCTGTATCTGAATTGTCTTATGCCTTTCAATTCTATTTTCATTAAACTAAACAGTAAGAAATAGCATAATTGCTTTGTTGCTACCACTGAATATATAACATGATTTCAGAAACCTTAGGCAGATGTGAATGACACTGTGAATCTCCTGACTCAGTCTTCTACTCAGGAGAGAGCAAGATAAATGTCTTATGGTCTCAGTAGCTATACCAGAATACAGAAAGATTCAAATTCATGTAGGATAAATTTGAGTGGGATCCAGAAACGTCTCTTTTTTTTTTTTTTTTTTTTTTTAATTGACATAGTCTGTTTTTCCCATGGCTATGTAAACTGTGATTTTCTAGAAACTGTCGCTGGCTGACATGAAATGTGAAATGTGAAAATGTGACATGAAAGTTCTGCATCTGATTTTTGTGAACCAACTTGCTGAACTAGTCTGCTTGCAGGATGTTCTTTTTGGATGCATAAACCACTAGGTACTTTTAAATGTCCTGCTTTAGGGCAGGCATTCTTCTTGGAATCAGGGTTGGGTTTTTTTCTGCACATTATTAAGCATGAAATTATTTATCTTGACGTGTGGTGAAGCAGTTTGCCTTACTACCAGTGAACAGAACTGCTTAAACATTCCCTGAAAACAACCACAAAAGGGGCACTTATGCAAATGAAGTGTATTCGTAAATCGTAATAGCTTTTGTGTTTTTATACAGCTGTAGAAAATATATGGATGGTACAAATCTGTAGAGTATCTTGATGTCCAGTGTTGAAGAGCATTTGCTTCAGGGAATAATATGAGTTAAAACAGTAGTTTCTATGTGCACCTTCAAAAGAGAGGAGGGAAAAAAAAAAAAAAGAAAAAAAAAGACGGTTTTTGGGCATGATGTTAGATCCCCAGATTTAGCAATATATGGAATCAAGAATAAAGCCTGTTTAAGTGAAGTGTGTCTTACAGGACACATGAAGTCTGTCCAGCTGTTTGTTTTCCTACAGTGTGGTCCTTATAACACAAGGAAGATATTTGATCTCATGGAAATCTCTTAATTTGACCTTAGAATCTGTGGTTTATGAATTAGTGCTTTATGGGAAGCAGCGTTTGAATGAGAGAAAGAGAAAAAGAAGGGGGGGGGGGGATAGAAATGGTGAATTATGTCACTGAGTGTCAGATTGGGATTGATTGAGACCTGATTAAAAAAATATTAAAATAATAATGATCTAGAGCCACTAGGTGTAAGATCTCTTATCTCTACTGCTGGGAGTGATTGCCCCACCAGATCTCTTGTAAGGTATGAATGCCTTCAGAGGTCCTGTGTCCAGCACCAGGTCCTCTGGCTTACCTGTTCCATCTTCAAATTCCTCACCTTCTTCTATGAGGGCTCTCAGCACTTCCATTTTCCTCCTGAGGCTCACAGTTGCTTGAGGTTTATTTTATATGGTAGTGAGGCAGTGAGGTTTATGTATTTCTACACCTTTGGGTGAGGCAAGATTGGGTGATGACTTTCTTTTTTAAAATGCTTTCTGCTTTTCACTTCTGTGAAGCCTTCAAAGACTCCGAGCACACTGTCTAAAGCCTGTAGACCCTTAAACACAATAAATTTAGGTGAATTTAAAGGAGATAATACCTGTTGTAAACCTTAAGAGTCATGTTCTCAAAGAGTAAATTTCCAGAATGTGTCGTAGAAAACACGTTATTTTTCTAAGCGTAATTACACCTGAAGGTGTTTTTCTTAAATATAAAAAACGTGACAGAGGACACCACAGTGGAAAATTCCTAGCCAAATTATTTAGATGCTGGCGTTCACACACAGGTGTGCTTTGTAACACATAGTGCTCCTGGCTCCTTGTCGAAAGAGCGAACATTTATGCCAGAACAGAAAGCCGCATAAAGCTGCTACGTCTGTGTGATGAACCCACCTTTTAAAAGACTTTTTAGAGACAAAAACAAAAAATCACGGGTGTCTCTTCACAGAGATTGGGTTGGACACTTGGAGGGAAAACCTTGTTCTGTACTTTCCTAAAGCAGTGTGAATTTTTCGTTTCCTTCCCTGTGCGCGGGGGCAGCGGTTAAAGCAGAGTTGCTCAGCCCGGTGAGCGCCTTGTCCGTTCAGGCTCTTACTGCACTTACACGATCCCCAAAGTCACCATCCGTAACTCCGCCCCAAAACCTCTTCATTCTCTTCTCTTCAGGTGACCTCTCAAGGAACTTTGGAGCTTCAGCAGCTCAGAGGCAAAAGCTCCAGGGAAGGTCACGGCTTTCCGGCAGGGCTTCACCGTGAGAGGCGTGGAAACCCCGCGGGCACCCCTACTCTCCACCTCCCTTGTGCCACGAAGGGACTCCCCTGGGAACGCTCTCCTTCGGCGGGCAGCCGGCTGGGCCGGGAGGAGCAGGGAGCCTTGCCGGCAGCTTGGGCGGATGGGACCGTCCATCCCTGCCCTCGGGCTCAAGTATTGCCAGGCTGAGAGGGGCTCCTCGGCCGAGGGAGAAAAGGGGAAGAAAAAGAAAACCACCCGCCGTTCCTCTGCCCCCCTCCCCAAACCGATTTGCTGACCTGGTGCAGGATCTCTCTCGATTTTACCCCCAGAGAGCTAGGAAATAACCATTATTTTTTTTTTGGGGGGGGGGGGGGGAGAAGAGAGTGATTCCCTCCCCCCCCCCCCCCCCCTTTAAATAAAAGAGCAGCCAAAAGCCGATCCTTGGTAAACTAGAGGCGAAAAGACGGCTCATCGCTTCTTCCGTTCTCCTAATGTGTGCCCTGAGCAAAGCGCAGGCTCCTGAGCACGGACAACAAAAATACCAGTGTATCTGCGGGAATAGGGGGAAGAAAAATACCCTCAGGGGAGGCACAATATGCGCCCGTGGTGCCTCATTCTACAACGTGGGCTTGTCATCGTTTTTATTAGCGGGAAAAATACATTTCGCTTTTAAAAGAGATGCTAAAGTCATGCAAAGGCGCGAAGTGCAATTGAGCTTTCCTGTTGATCTGTAAGAGCTGTTTTAAGTAAGGAAATTGACGAGTTTCATGGATGGTTTCAACTTGATTGTGTATGTGTGTAAATAATACACACCTGCGTACAAGCCCTGTGCATTCGTCCTCCGCAAAGCTGTTGTATGTGTGTTTATGCATAGACACAAAAAATTTTGGAGACGAACAAAGTCGAAATAAGTAACACCGTCCCACACTGAATAGTGCTGCGAACAGAACCGTTTAATAGTTAAACACAAAGATTTGGGATCTTTAAAGCAAGCCCTTTCATATTTTGCTGTTAAGAGTAACAGGCATCTCATCTCGCAAGAAGTGGTACGAACATTGAGTAGACGATGGAAATCGCTTAGGAAAAACAAAAGTAATGGGTGTGAAGAGATTCAAACGTATCACTAAGCTCGCCCATTTGTTTCCAAATATCAGGTTTAGAGACCCGGAAAGCCTCCTTAAAAATACCGAGCTCGTTGCGCAGGTCTTCTGAATCGGTGGGGTATCTCCAGATGTTAGAACTACGCAGTAACTGAAGGATTAACAATGGGGTGTTTTTTTACATGGGTAGCCTTCCCTGAATACATCCCTAACAAATATTTGTAGTAGCTCCCAAATTGTAATTTCGATCATTGTTAGATGTTTTAAGACTTTCAAAGTTGAGCGGGGTGACGAGGGGAGAAGATTTGAAGATTAATTAAATTTATAAACGGAATGGCTAGGCTGTTCACTTTTTCGGAAAGCTCTGAGGAAGAATCCTCATGAGGAAGGATTGTGCGGCACTGAATAAGGTCAGTACTGACATGAATAAGACAAGTATCTAACGGAAATCAACCAGGGGCTTGAAGGGCTCTGAGCGAGTCGCTGAGGAAAATGGAGCGTTCTCACTTCTCTAAACCGCATCAATTTAATCATTAAATGGAGGAGGGAGGCAGGGGAGAGCAGTTAGCTGCTTGTCCGCTGCCCTCCGGAGAGCCGGCAGGGCCGAAGAAGACAACGCGCGGTGCCCGCAGAAGAGCTTTGGTTCTTTAAGCTTTTTCTTAGAAAATGCATCAGCATGCGTCGCTAGCAGAAGCGGGACACGGAGTGCCCGGGGGTGAGTGGGGGGAGCTCTGGGGCAGAGGGACAGTGAAACACCTTCTCCAGCCTCCGGGCTCCCGGAGAGCACAGCCAACCTTGGGCGCTCGCTGCTGGCCAAGACTGCGGGACGACGGGACCTGCCGCGGAGACGGGGAAGCGGAGAGGGTCTCGGCGATCGAGGGGGGGAGAGAGGCAGGGAACGCTGCCAGGGGCTGCGGCGGGGACGCGGGGGTCGGATCAGCGCTCAGCCCCTTCCGCGGCCAGCCCGGCTACCTGGGCGGCGGCGGGAAGGGGCGGCGGGTGGCGGAGGAACCTGGCCACGGGTCCGTGGGGGCCCCCCGCCGCCACGTCGAGGGGGAGGCGGCCGCTGCCATCGGGCAGGTCGAGGCGCGCCCCTGCCCTGTGTAGCGCCGCCAGCGTCTCCAGGAAGCCGGCGCGGGCCGCGTCGTGCGCCGGGAAGCAGCCGGTGCGCGGGTCCGGGCGGTTGGGGTCGGCGCCGCGCTGCAGCAGCAGCTCCGCCACCCGCGGGCTGCCCAGCATCATCACCTGCGGGGAGAGACAGAGTTAGCGTCCCCCCTCAGCCCCGCGGAGAGCCGCAGAGAGCGGGGCGGCGGCGGGAGGGGGCTGGGAGGGGTTTTCTGTGCGAGAAACTCCTGTGTGTGCTACCGGTAGCTGCGACCTGCGTAAGTTCACACGGCTGTACTCGGTGATCCCTGTGGGCTCCTTTCAACGTGAGATATTGTGTTATTCTATGACAATTAAAATCAGCTGCAATGGCTGTGGTTTCCAGACTAGGTACTGCATTCGTGTATGTTCTGTGCCACGCTTTAGACCGTTTATTATGCCATGGTATATGCTATTATACGTTTATTATGGCATGGTGTTTGTGGCGTGTATGTATATACACACACATACATGTATGTACGCACATATATACACAGGAATATTTGTGTATATATAAGTACACAATAAGTATATTTTGTGTATACATATATTGTGTGTATACATATATAGATACACAATATATACACCATTTATAAAAAGTACCATTTATTATGCCATAAATAGTGCATGTGTACACTTTTTTATGTACGTATACACACACTATATGTATATATGTATGCACACCATGTATTCTGTGGCAGCCCTGAGGTGCCTTGTGTTAAACCTCCTGCTACTTGGGATGTGTCTCTGATTTTACCACTGAACTGCTCAGCAAGACTGGCCGGACAAAGCACTGACTGTACCGGCCCTTGGCTCTTTTTGGTGCTCAGTATAAATTTGCTCCCTCCTGAGTTCTGGTTTGAGCCGTTTGTCTTTCGCTCAGCTCTGGCTGAACTTGTGCTGTGGCTCGGAGAAGGGAGGAAAGCTGTTGAGCGGCCATGGGTAACACACAACTTTCCTGCTGAACCCTGATGCCACTCTGCAGCTGAACCAAAAGCAAGGTCTGATCATGCATAATTGAATATAGACAAAAAGAGCAAGCAAGCAAATAATAGCAGCAACAACAACAACAAAAACAGTTGGAGTTTTACTTCCCACATTCTCCTATTCATTTTTAATGGAATTTTAACCCCCATAAATTGAATCTTAGTAGTGTAGAAAATATCTTGAGATAATAGGTTTTCTCTCCTTTTCTTTTTCTTTTCTCTTTTTTTTTTTTCCGAGAGAATTTGGTTATGGACTACAAATATTTGTTCGGGGTTTTTTTTAATATAATAGAATAGCAAAAATGCTTATAAATTTCATAATTTATAAATTCCTGTAGAAGTTAAGTTTTTTTCAGAAAAAAAAAAAGAGCCCACAAGTCATAGTGGCAGCCATTTTGTGAAGTGTTGCTAAGGGAAACAGAACTTAATTTCATTCTGAAATGAGGGGAGGAAATTAAAAATCTGCAAACAGAACAGTTTGGAAATAACAATTCATTTTCATCTAGAACAGTGGGAATAAAACCAGTAACTTTCTCGGTACCTTTCTCAGTAACTTACTTTAGAAAATCCCATATAAAGTGCAAGGACCAAAATGGCTCTTAGTTTAGCTGGTGAATCATTAAATACATCACTTCAAATGACAACTCGAGAAAGCCTTTTAATGAAATGCACAACTCCAGTTTAAATTAAAGTACATTAATCGTTCTATTAGCATTTGAAAAGTTTAATATTAAGCATGTCGAGTAATACAACACACTTCTAGCTCTCAAAATGCCTGGAAAGCAACTCCTCTACACACTGGTACTTAGAATATCCATCTATCAGTAAATACTACCACTACTGATGAATAGTGAATATAAAAAATATTACTAATAACAGTGACTAGTAATATATACCTTTTTAATTTTCAAATTACAATTTCTACTCAGTGACAATTTCTATGCCGTCTTCTATGCCATTCTTTCACATGAATATACTAGTAAAGAGAACCACTTCGATTTTGTCTGGGGGAAAAGATCTATTAAGGCCATATTTACAACAAACAAGAAAAGTCGATAGAAGCACAGTCAGATCCCCGAACCCATCTGGAAGCAGACTTTGCAGCCCCACTTCTCCTTTTGAGTACTCACTAGATAATTCGTTCGCTCACAGAGGTGTCACTCTGAAGTCTATCCGGTACTTGCACGAGGGCGAGGATTCAGGCAAGCGCCCGCATTATTCAGGCAGCTGCCGCTGAGTCCGATTCGATAATAACAATAAGAATTTATCCGAAACCCGAAATTGACACACACCACCAGTATCATCTCCCCTCCTCCAACGCGGCAGAGAACAGCCCCCAGCCAGGGGTGCTCCGTACCTGGAGCGGGGTCCTTCCAAAGGAGTTCGTCGCGTTGGGATCCGCGCCCGCGTCCAGCAGCTTTCGCACCTCCTCGCGGTCTCCGCGAGCGGCGGCGCTGCACAGCCGGTCGCCGGAGCCGTCACCCCGGAGGGACGCCTCCATCTGCCCGTCGGCCCGAACCGCACAGCCGCTCCTGCCTGCCCGTCTCCTCCGGCCGGGACCTCGCCCTCCCGGCAAGATGCTCCTCCCCAGCAGCCGCCCCCAGAGGGGGCCCCTCAGGCCCCTCGACCCCCCCGGCGCAGGCTGCTCCCGGCCGGCGCTGTGGCGGAGGACCACGGGTACCGTGAGCCTGCTCAGTAAGCTGAGAGCCGACAGCAGCTCGAGACCTCTTCGGGGAACTGCGGTCTCCCCCCCCCCCCCCCACAGCGTGGGGCGGCTCTCGCTGGGGCTGCCCGCCCCAGGAGGTGCCGTCAATGGGGAAGGAGGCGGGGGATGGGGGCTGCGAGCCAACCTCCCCCCTCTTTGGGGGGGGCACGGACGGGGGGCGCAGCCCTACCGGCAAACGGCTTCTCCGGGCTGGCCGCAGCTGCCCCGGCCCGGGCAGGTGGGACTCTCCTCGCGGTTGTCTTGCGTAGGGCGGACGAGAGGGGAGGACACGGGATCAGAGCTTTCTTTGGGGCAAAGAGCCACACTTGTGTTATGGCTTATTCCTCCCCCTGACCTGCTCCGAGTCCCTCCGAGCGGTGGGCCTCGGGTCCGTCCCTCGGTCCCACCGCCGGCCGGGAGCCGGCGGCCCGGATAAGGAAGAGAGCCGTGCCCGCAGGAAGTCTGCGATCCACCTAACGGCACCCGGCAGAAGAGTATCGCCTAGTCCCGACCCTGCGGGAGCCTCTTGCGGGCAGAAAACCGCTGTGAGACCCGGCAGGGGTAAGGTACAGCTCCAGCCCGGCAGCCAGAGACTGGGCAGAGCCTCGCCTTGACCCTTGGAAGGTCCCGAAAAAACAAGCACCTCACTCCTCCCTCTGCTTTCCACCCTTCCACTCATACCTGCTGGACAAAGCGGCTCTGCTCTGCGAGCCCCAGGGGCTCCCCTCTGTCCCCTCCACAGCTTCCCCACTCCGTCGAAGGTAACGGGGACATCCCCCTTCCCCACCGCCCCGGGGCAGTGGGGTGAGCAAACACAGAAAATTCATGAAGGAAGTTTTTCAGGTTTGGGGTTTGTTTTCTCTCTCTTCTTTTTTTTTTTTTTTCTTTTTTCCCCTGTCCCAAGCCCCCCCCCCCCCCTTTTTTTTTTTTTCTTCCCAATGTCTCTTCCCTAATCTCCCTTTTTAATTGCAGGAACCGGTGTCATTGCCACAGATGCGGTACCTGCCGTTCGAACGCAAATTTATTCCCTTAGGCGTTAGCCTCGGGCACAAGAACAGCCCTGCCTAGAGAAAAGGGGAAAACCGTCGATTTTATATCTATATGTAGCAGCGGTCAAGAGGCAGAGGCATGAGGAGAACAAACACAAATTTATCCCCGTGTAGACAAGTCAGAGCTCCCCTGAAACTTCCTTGTTTTGGGTTTTCTGGGCCTCCCTCGCGAAGTTTCTGGGCCGAGTAGCTTTGCAAGAGCAGAACGAGACACCTGAAAGGGGCTGGGGCTTCTGCAGGGACCTGCGGTGGGCTCCAGTGGGTCATGGTTCTGATGCAGCACTTGGTGCAGTGCTCACCCCAGGGCTGGTGGGCTATCTGTATATATTTATAGTATATATACACACTATATATATGTGTATATACAATTATATATATATATATAAATTCCTTAAATAATGCTTAAAAGTGGATTTTGAAAAAGCCCGTAAAGTCTGAGAAGCTGAGAGGATCCTCCACCCAAGAGGCGAAATGTCCTTCTGTTTGTCATGTGCTCTCTGCTATTAATGATAGCCATGTGGAGATAAACCCAAGGAGAAAGCCTCCTCGGTTATGTCTGTCAGGTGTCTTAAAATTTCAGATCGATAGTGTGGTGCGGCAGGGTTGCATGTTATTGCTGGCTGATCCTGCTTTCTGTTCAATGGTATTGATAGTGGATTTTATTCGTCTGTTCATGTGTGCATAAAGATATGCATTCATATTTTTCTGTAAGTATATTGGTATAAAAATAGTATACACTCATAGGTCAATATATTTGTAAGTGAAGACGTTTCTAATGAGGCGTCAGAAGGCCTGTCTATATCTCCTGCTCTGCTAAAGTCTATAAAAAGCTACGAAATTGCAGAATGGCATTTAAAACCAAATACGGTCCTGTGGTAACGTTTACTGACCCTCCAAATCACTCGTCAAGCTCCTGAGCCATTAAAAAGACGCAATTTTAACTTATAATACTGAAGCCATACGAATTTCGCGCCGGGCCCCCCCCCCCCCCCCCAGCAAGTCCTGTTTTGCACAATTCTAGTACCAACAAACGACCTCAAATTAATCGAAACACAACAACACACGGTCATATCTGAAGTTAGGTAAATAATAACACAGCCTGTGCAAATGCATTTCGAAAAAGACCCTTGTATTACACTTTTAGGGGTAAGGAGGAGAAACGACCTTCTCTCCACAACATATATTTCTCCCCTCCCCCCCCCCAAAAAAAAAAGGAAAAAAAAAAGAAAATAAAAAATCTCGACCCTAGTTAAGCAGTCCCTATCCCAAATTTCTTCTCTTACTTACTTTTAAAGTCACTTTGACAGATACATTTTAGTCTTGCAAATGTTCTGAGATGCTTTGATAATAGTATACAGGACGGAAAAGGTTATTTTCAGCTACCAGAAACGTCCATCTTATGTCCTGCTTAAGATTCAGCAAGTACCAGCCTTTAAATGGGGGGCGACAAAACAAAACAAAACAAAACAACAAACCGAAAAAACCACCAAAACCCCCGTGTTTTAAGAAATACATTTATCTGAGTTATTTTATCACCTAACAAGTATTTCGGTAAAAAGTTTAGGGGTTCATTAAGTACTACAAAGAGACAAACTATAGAGAACATAATATTGGCATTCTCTCGCCTGTAAATAAACAAAAAAGGCTCACGAGTGGCACGGGTGGGGGGTGCGATGGAGAGGTTCGATGCAAGTAACCTGATTTACAGTTAAGGAGAGGGACAGTTGATAGGAGTTACTCTAAAAATGAAGTAAAAAAGATTAGTAGAAATAGTTCAACGGTATCCTTCTACTCTTCGGCTTAAAATGTCAGTATGTATTGCAAAAATAATTATCCTGCTTACACATATTGGGTAAGCATAGAAAAATCTAGCACCCTAATTTTAGACCTTTGGAAATTGTGCCATAAAGGTATCTTTTGAACATAAATATGCAGGGGGAAAGGAGGGGAGAGAGAGAAAAGAAAAAAAAAAAAGAAAAAGACAAGAAAGTAAAAGAAAAAAATAAAACCACACCCTCCTAAAAAAATAAAAATCAACAAGTTACAACAATGAAGAAAAATTACATCGGTTTCTGTTTCCCGAGTCATGTGAGACAAACTTCAGCAGAGTGCTTTCCAGAATGTAATATGCTGCCCTAAAAACATCTGTGAATATAGCCCTCGATATTTTTCCATTTTTGGTACAAACCCTCTAGAAAATTTCAGATGTGTATTATTCCAGTCCCTCGTTTTGAACTATGGAGTTATCGGGAAGTAAAACGACATAATAGCTCTGGATAATCACATAAAAGTTTACAAAAGGTAGGCATTCTCCAGGCAAAATATTCCCTTCTTGAAAAATAAAACCAACAGAGCAAACAACAAACCTAAACCAAATAGCAAAGTAAAGACAAGTAACAAGCACACAAAAGGCAAAGCAAAGAATCATTCTCACATCACCCTAAGAACTAAACAGTTTTAGATATTGCAAGAGCAATAAAACAATGTCACGACGTGGCCAGTGCTCTGTCAGGGTGAGCGGCTGCAGGATTGCCTCTATCAGCCAGTTTTTGACTGTCGGTGCCTGCCTGGGACCCGCTCGTGGTTCAGAAGCAGCATCGAGCGTGGACCCTGATTTAAAGAATTTCTCTCTCTTACACAGCTCGAGGAGTGTTAAATGTTATTTGTTCCATCTGTTTAATTAAACAATTTAATTTCGGACAAAGCTTGAGAATAGGACTCGTTTCCCTAAACAGAAAGTACGGGCAAAAAGACCAGTTTTCTCTTTATTTTCAGACTTATTTCCCTCCCCCCCCCCCCCCCGAAATAGATTTGCACCTAATCCGATTATGAAGCCTCCCTCTTCCTGTAAACTGTGGCCCGAAATATTATAATTCGGGGTTCACTGTCTCCGAGCTGCGAAAACATTTATGAATCACTTTTGTGACCCTAATTGCTGTTAACAGCCTATTAGTAGGAAGGAGTAGTTAGGCAAAAGGGAAAAACCTCATCTTTGTTTAAATTAAACACACACTCTGCCTTACCCGCCCCACGCTCTTCAGAATCAGATTTTCAGCCCATTTCAGTGAATATTTTAAACCTAACTGGCATTTTAGAAGAAATAGGTGCACCCGATGAAAAGTTCGGGGAAAAAAAAGGTGTGGAAACAGAAAAAGAAAAGGGGGTGGTGGGGGGGAAGTCAGTATTTACAGCAAGTGGCAAGTGTGGAAATAGAGAGCAGAAAAAAACTGCCACAATGCCTGAAGCATGAGAGGCTTTTCTCCTTGCTAAAGCAAATTTACTTGGAAATACTCAGCAGCTTCATATTTATGTTTCATTTTCGAGATTCATGCATTTCAGGTCAGACGGAGCTTATGGGGTTTTTTTCCCCCATTTAGTGTAACATGAAGAAATTAGGCCTACTAAAAAAAAAAAAAAGTACAAGAAACGAGGGATTGAAGGCAACAAGGAAGACTCGGTATTATTATTTTATATATACATATACAGACACAGACGTCTGTGTGCAAGTAGATCTCCCCACACTTGATATTCAAGAAGCGCTGAAAGTGATCTAACCAGAAACTGAAGCAGGCAAACTGTGAATTGCTTAATCTCCAGATCCCAAGTGCTATGGCTTGAAGGGTTTCATTTTTAAAAATATAAAACTATATATTCTACTTTTGTAGTTATTGTTAGGCAAATATTTCTGCATTCCTTCTCTTCTATGTCTGTTCCTCTCCAGTCTGTGCTCCGGATTAGGAGAGGACTCCTCTAAAAACCTCCTCCATGGATTTTGCAGAACAATCCTCAAATACTCATAAAGATGAATATGATATTTATATTTTAATTCTGCATCAAATTATATGTAATGAATGAGGCCTAAATTGCTCCGTGCACATCCTCAACAACCCTATTTTGCATTCTGCAGTCAGGAAAAAAGTCTCTAAAAAATTTCGGAGGCGTTTTAAAAACGGGTGTCTATGACTGTCCTTTATACGTGGATATTTAAATTACTTTTCTGACTCTGACCTTACTGTGCATATTTATATAACAGCAGGCGACGGCAAAGCAGGCCACTGTATTTCACTGTTATTTACAACAGTGTATAGGGTTACATACTCAGAACACAGTGGCCATTTTCTGTCTTCAAAGCAGTAGTTATGTTGCTTGTTCAGAAGGAACCGTCTGCAAATGTTGGTAAGGGGTGGTGGGTTTATTTTTTCTAAGTTAGCTACAGAGAAATCAAAAAGAAAAAAAAAAAACTTCTCGGAGCTGGGGGGGGGGGGAAGAAATAAGTTGCAGAAACTTTTCAAGAACCTTCCGGTTTCTATTGCGTTAAAAATAAAATAGAGACAGGAAAATAAAGGAGGAAAAGAAAGAATAATCCCCATGCCTATGCAGCACCTCAATTGTTCCCTGTGCAGAGTGGGCATGTGGGGCGCAGGGGACTCCGGCCAGGGCATCGCTCACCCCGGGGCGGCCTCCACGGCCTCTCTCTACCGCCGCCCCTTCGAGCCGCCCGCGACCATCACCCGCCCCCCCCCCTCCCCCCAGCTCTCTGCTCAGCTCCGTTCGTCGGGGCCCTACCTTGTCTGAGGCTCCCGCGGCACCGCCTCCACTGGGCCAGCAACCGGGCCAGCCGCCGGGCCAGCAACCGGGCCAGCCTCCGGGCCAGCCAGCTCCGCGCCGCATCCCCTCCGCCACCGCGGAGGATGCGGCAACACAGCGCCTGGGCCCGGCAGGGGCTGCGGGCGAGCCGAAAGCGGACAGTGCACCTTATCCGGCGGGTCATGGTAGCCGGGGAGCCCCCGGCGGGCTGCGCTCTAAATACCTCGGCGGCGGGGCCCCGCCGATGAATCGGAGATTCATTGGAGAAGATTTTCTTTCTTTTCTTTTTTTTTTTTTTTCTTTTTTTTCTTCCCCCCCCCCCCCCTTCTGTTTGACTAATTTCGACTAGCAATATCGCCTTACCTCCCCCTTCCCCCCCCAGCTCCTCCTCCTATGAGCTTAAACGCCTCCCATGATGATGGCTCCCGCCTCGAAAGCTGGCGAAGGAGGACTGGCAACAGGGGATGGGGGGGGGGGGGGGCCGCTGGCTCCTCTTCCCTCCCCGAGGAGCATCAGCACCGAACAGGCGTGGGGGACGGCCAATCGCAGGGCGCTCCCCCGCTTTCAAATAAAGCCTTGACGACATGTCCTTGCCCTCCCCCCCGTCAGTCCCCTCCAAACAGGCCGCCTCCCGCTCCGCTGAGGGAAGGGGGGGGGGCAGGAAATATTTTGGGTTTTTTTCGTGTCGTTTGGTTGGGTTTGGACTCCGCTGCCGGGCACTGCGGCGACCCCGCTCACCCCGACCCTTGCCCGTCCCCCCGGGGGAAGCGTTGGAGACCCGAAGGGGCGGCTAGCGGATCCCTGCCGCTTTAAAAGCGCAGGCCAGTATTGGCCCGGGCGAGCAGCTATTTCCTTGTCACATGGTCATTTGAACGCGACGCGGGGCCGTTGCGTAGAGGAGCGAAAAAAAAAAAAAAAAAAGAAAGGAAAGCAAAAAAAGCAAAAAAAGCGGATCTCGTCTGCCCCCCGGCCGGTAACCGAAACGGGTAATTAACTCTTTCCTCTCCCCTCACCTCCTCCCCGGCTCTGCCCCGCGCTGCCGCACCGCTTTGTTTTCGGTTTGAAGAGTGAGAGTTTAGAGCGGGCCGGGGAAAGCAGAGGAGGAGAGCTCAAAAGACCCGAGCAACCTGCCGGCGCTCCCCTCCCGGCCCGCTCCAGGCGCTGCCGCAGAAGGGGTGCAGAGCTCTCCCTCACCCCGAGGCCGAAGCTGACCTTCGCCGCAGTCCAGGAGCTGAGCGAGGCCCGCTACCCCTGTCTCCCCCTCCTCTCCGGCAGCCGCCTGCCTGCGCATCCACCTCCCAGGGTGAGGGTACTTCCATGTGAGGAGCGGGTAAGGGTGATGGGCTGGCGGGGATCGGTCCTGCGGGGGCATCTTCGCTCTCCACGGGTGAGGAGGGGTCTGGCGCGGCCCGGCACGGCCTGGAAAGCCTGGCACAATTGGATGCGGCTCGGCTCGAAGCGGAGGGACTGCGAGGGACAATCGGGGAAGTTAGCGGTGAGGGCAGGCAGCGCGGCGGTCCCCGGCAGGGCTGGTGGTATAGGCGTATGCAGAACCCCCCTCCCCCCCCCCCCCCCCCCCAACAAGCACCTTCTCCCGGCTGGACAAACGGCAACAGCACAGACGTCAACAGAAGTTTCCTTCTTCTGGCCTGGGTGCACAGTAACCCTAACAACAACGCTAATAAAAGAAGAGCCTGTAATAATTGCTCCTGGACCGAGTCCTATTTCCAGCCTGGGAGACACAGTGTCAGTGTAAACAGCCGTTTCGAAATTAAAGCTGATCTACGAGAGTTTTGGTGGTTTTTTTTTTCCCTTTTCCCGTCCCGTAGCGACTCCTCCCCGACAGAGGGAGGCAAACGGAGATAAATTAATGCCTGCTTGGCTGCATGATGCAGGTGCTGGAGTGGCCGTGGGAGGACGAACCGACAGATTTGGTAATAGAAGCCAAAATACCCACCAACGCTGAATGCATGGCCGAGACGGGCCCGAGGAACATCTCGTCGCCCGTAGGTCAACACACTGCTGCAGAGGGTTGTGTGTGTTGCGTGTTTGCTCGCATATATGCTCAATTACACCTGCAACATTAAAAATCAAAAGCGGCAGCTATCTGCCACTTTAAACGTAGCGCTTTTAGGGCTTTTCCGAAATGTATGTTGCTGCTGCTCAACAATTGCTAACAATTACTGTTACACATTTCAGGGAGGACTCCAAGCCCTGAAGCCGATGCTGCTGCCAGCAGAAAAGGTGCTTATAGAAGCAGGACAGCGTCGGGGAACCCCGTCCTCCCATGAGGTGAGTAGCCCCCAGTGAGGACCTCGCCCTGGCAGGGCCTCTGGTACTATAGCGTGAACTGGATTTATAGCAATTACTCATTTAGGCCTTCTAGGTTTTGAGGGCATATTCTGTTCATTTGGTGCAGTTATCCTAGGAAAGTCTGTTATTTCCCTTCAAGATATTATACATTCTTAGTATGACTATTGTTGTTTCATAAATTGTAATGGAAATATTAAAAAATTTAAATAGATTCTGGTTCTTCGAGAAAGCGAACCTTTAAAACAGGAATACTGGTCTAATTGAAGGTGGAAACACAGTTCATTAGACCCTTACCTGTGATCAGATTCTAGATTTGGCTCATCTCCGTGTCTGGTCCCAGCTCCATCCCAGTTCCTTCAGGCATGGGATGCAGGAGCTTGACTGCTGCATCCCTAGTGTTGTCCTTGGCTCAGTTATAGCTATGCCATGTACTAAGAATACAGTACAATTTAATAAGGTGTTATCGTCTCACAGTGTAATTTTATATATATTCTATTTAAATGTATGTATGAAATACATATCCTAAACATACTTATAATAAAAAAAAAATAGGGACTGAACATAATGTGATTTTTCCGATATTTTATATGCATATAATTAAACATCAGCGTATTACATAGAAGAAAAATGTATAGGTAAATACTCAGGCTCGATACATAATAATAAAGTATGTTGTATATACGCATATTATGCGTATTTTTATATAGGTATTACATAGACGTGTTACATAGATAAATGGCATACATATAAATAGTGTGCTAACTTATACGAAGTAATTATAAAGCAATTCTAAAGCACTATATAAACTAAACATAAAACAAGTGTGAAATTGCTGTAATAAATAACACGTTCTAATACATTACAAAAAGTGTATATATTACATTTAACTTCATTCAGCTCTCTGCAGGTAGCTCTGCAAAGTGCCCGGGATTTGCGCTGGAGAACGAGATCGGAGCTGTCCCGCTGCCCCGCGTTGCTTCCTCCGCCGCTCAGTCCCTCAGGCGCAGGACGAGTAAGCGCAGCCCCGGGAGCGCCCCGTCAGGCTGGCAGGGTCTCCCAGCCGTGCCCACTGCTGCCGGGGTTCTTACTGCAGCACAGCGGTGGGGTTGGGACCCGCCTCAGCGAAGCGGGTGTCCGTGTGGCAGAGGCTGGGCTGCGCAGCTGCTGTGCCGTGGGGTGCCGACTTCCAACTTCCCCTTGCCGGGACAGTCCGTAAGATACTAGTCAATTCCTACCGCCGCACCCCTTCCTCCTCCAGCGGGACCACTTGTTACAAAGGGGGTTTTGTTTCGCTACCAAACGTGCCGCCTTCGAGCAACTTGGGAAACCCTGAGGCCGGGCTTGGACGTATGATTTTTAGTTTTTTGTTTCACACTGCTTTCGTTTTGCAGCTGTTGTGATATCTTCAAAATACTGTGAAACCTACAGTATCTCGGGGAAAAATCACCTGCAAGTTGTTAAAACGCTTATTTATTCGAGCGAGGGCGGCATCGAGCTTGCAGAGACACAATTCTATTTTCTCCTTCCATGTCAGATGTTTACAACCTTCATGGGAAAAGCCATGGATGCACCACGGGCTCATGTACAGACATGTAGAGCATCTTACGTGGTTTTAAGAAGGTATTTGCCAAAGCCTCGATCACGCCAGGAAGTCTTAATTCCCCACTGTCCCGGCCGGTTTTGCTAGGGAGAGGCAGCGCCCCTTGAGTCCGATATAACTGAAGACTGACATCAAACGGGGAGCTGTCGGCTTGGGCCCGGAGCTTCTCCTGTCCCCTTCAAACGGAGGGCTGGGTCGTGAAAGCGGGGAACCCCGGGGAAGAAGGGTAAACAGAAAGACCAGACACGGTCCTGTCAAAACAGGAAGAGTTGAAGGATTTATTGTGACACCTCTGCGCGGTGGGATTCCTTCATATTTAGTTTTCTTCACCGTGTTTGGACTGTAGTGCAAGAAAAGAGGGGCGTGGAGGGCAGTGGAATTTCAAGTGCAGGATAACATTACAGACACGTGCAAGATGTAGTGTACAAAAGAAGAGATGTTCCGCCTGCCCCTCATACGTGGGGAAGTGCAATGGGAGGGTTATTTACAGCAAGTGGGTGCTACAAGACTTTATATCTCCCGAGGCGGACACGAGCAATAAATTAGGGCAGGGGGCGGCAAAGGAGGCCGTTAGGCGCGCGGCGGCGGGTGGCGGAGGAACCTGGCCACGGGTCCGTGCGGGCCCCCCGCCGCCACGTCGAGGGGGAGGCGGCCGCTGCCATCGGGCAGGTCGAGGCGCGCCCCTGCCCTGTGTAGCGCCGCCAGCGTCTCCAGGAAGCCGGAGCGGGCCGCGTCGTGCGCCGGGAAGCAGCCGGTGCGCGGGTCCGGGCGGTTGGGGTCGGCGCCGCGCTGCAGCAGCAGCTCCGCCACCCGCGGACTGCCCAGCATCATCACCTGCGGGGAGAGACAGAGTTAGCGTCCCCCCTCAGCCCTCACGCTCTCTCCCTCCGTCCCCCAAGAGCCGGGATCGCCCAAGGACAGGAGCGGGAAATCCGCAGATGAGGCCTACAGGTCAGCTCCGGAGGAGGCGTGAACGGCGGTGAGCACGGACCGGGAGGGAGCGTTGGGCAGTCGGGGGAAATACTCCTTCCCCTAGCGGGGAATAGGTGAGGCAGAGCTACGCTAGAGCCCCATCGAGGCCGGGGCGTGCAGGCCTGTACCGGGGCTGCTCTGCGACAAGCGCCTGCGGGGGAATGGCAGGCGCGGGGCAGAGGGACCGTCCTGCTGCCGGTGGCCACCGCGGGAACCGATGGCGAGTCCCGAGCTGCTCTGCAAGGGGAGCCGCTGAACCGTCCCGGTGGAGAGGCTCCCGCGGGATGCCTCAGTCCCCCCCTCGCTCTGGAAGCTCTTCCAGGAGGTGTTCGGCAAGGGGACACGCGTGTGGGGGGAACATGCCCTCTTTGAGGGACTGCGCCCGAGCTGCCCTCACCCTCAAGAGAGCCCCAGACCGCACCCTTAGCCTCAGCCTCCTGCCCAGTGCTGCATCAAAATGTTCCGGAGCCCTCCCCCCCGGGCTCGCCGTTCTCTAAAACGGAGCCTTCCGCAGTGCACCTGGCAGAGGGTCCAGCGCAGCAGCTAAATCCCTGCAGCACAAAGGTGCAGAAAAAAAACATGTCAGAGGACGGCATCAGGTACGTGTTTCGAGTGATATGC
Source organism: Neopsephotus bourkii (assembly GCF_033783945.1). Taxonomy (NCBI): domain Eukaryota; kingdom Metazoa; phylum Chordata; class Aves; order Psittaciformes; family Psittacidae; genus Neopsephotus; species Neopsephotus bourkii. Next base: position 653,605 of record NW_026902287.1, read on the forward strand.
TGCTCCGACATTTTGTAGCAGAGAGTTTCGCAAGCGCTGGCCGTAAAACTTAAATATAGCTGCGCAGGTTATACCAGTTTCGTTGTATTTTGAAAATTTAAGAAGAAGCTGGGTAGAAGAACTAGCTCGGAAATCAACTCAGCTTCATGAATCTAGTGTGTACTTCGCCTCCGAGCACTACATCTATCTACACGTTGACGCGACTGTAAAATGCAGGCAGTCCCCCACAAGGAGGGAGTGTTGGCTGTTTACCTGTGGTGTTCTCGGGGCAAGACTATCGCACCCGGATAATTCTGCTTGTAAGGGTCAGTGAATATCTAGTGAGAGTCAGTTAATATACCTTTTTTTTTTATTTTATTTTATGAGAGAGGAGGTAAAATACTAATAGATGTTTAAAGCAGAAGCCTAGGTATGACGAAAGGGTAATTCTTTCTGAAAAGCTGACTAGTTACTTTTTATTGCACGTGTATTGCGAGATGAGCATTGAAGTTCTCGGGTTTGAGTCATCCTATCTCAGTTGGTTAAAATAAAGTCGAGGATTGCTAAGATTAAAACCTCTCTGTTGCGGCCGTCACAGACTTTCGCCTTTCCACAAAGGCGAGGGGAACAGCTGCGACGTTTCGACAGCAGCCAAATACAGGTGTCGGGGGGCGGTCAAATCCGGAGGCTGCTCAGGTCCGCCGCTCCTCGGGCATGTAAGGGCCGCTCTCCCCTGCCCGCCTCCCGCAAGCCCCGTGTCCTCCGGCCTCCCTACCTGAATGGGGGTCCGGCCGTAAGAGTTGACCGCGTTGGGGTCTGCCGTGCCGTCCAGCAGCTCCCGTAGGCGCTGCAGGTCACCGCGGGCGGCGGCGTTGGCCAGCTCGTCCGCCGCCGTGGTATCCATTTGCCGCTTCAGGCTCCGGCCGCTCACCGCTGCCCGCTCCCTGCTGCCCGAAGGTGGTCCCGGACCGCGGAGGGATCGCTGCCCATGGGAAGGCCCGGACCCACCGCCCCGCTCCGCCCCTCCGGCGGCCCGCGGCAGCCCGGCTAGCACGGCCCGGCTCCTGCCCGGAGATGTCTACTCAGTGCCGTCGCCAGAGTGGCCTCCACCTGCGAGGACTCGGCGGAGCCGCCCGCCGCTAGTTTTCTGCGCACAGCTGGTGCCGCTCCGCTCCGGTCCTCCCCGGCCCGGTCCCGCCTCGCCCGAGCGCCGATGTCACCGTCACCACGGCGGAGAGCAACGGCAGTCGCTGGCTCCGGCCTCGCCCCTGCGGGGCGGAGCACCCCGAGCTGCCCTCTGAGGGCCGGGCTCCGGTGGTGCGGCGGCCTCTCCATTTTCTTTGTTATTTTTTTTTTTTTTAATTATTTTTTTGTTTATGTATTTTTGATTTCCCCCGTCCTTCTCTTGAGGGCAGCAGCGTCTGATTCCGTGCCAGGCTGCCCCGAGAGGGGAAGAGGCCGGGGGAAAGGGTAGGAGAAAAAGAAGCAAGGAAGCAAAAAGCTTTACTTAACGAGAGTGGGATTTAAGGCCGGGAGCGGCAGGCGGGAGCGCTCGCCCTGGGGCTGTTCCGCCCTCTCCGGACACATGCCAGTACCGAAGGGCAAGGGGCGGCCGTGACCCTCCTCCCCCCATCTCCGAGGGTGAACTGTGGGCTCTTCTGGGAATTCTTAGTTGGTACAGATATTAGTAATGGGCAGCAGCGCAGAGAGTCAGCAAGGGGATACAAGCCACAACTGCGACGTTTCCATCCTCCTTAAATTTAATGATGATGATTATTATTATCATCATTATTATTATTACCGTTATTACTATTACTATTATCATTATTATAATGAAATGCAACAGGTCGAGACTTTGAACCCTTCCTCCAAACAAACGCCACAGGGGACGGGCAAACGCTTCTTCGGCGCGGCTAGAAGCAGCGGGATGCGGCGGCGAGCGGTGAGGCAGGATGGAGCGAGGAGGGGCAGGATGCGGCGGGGCGGGGCTAGGCGGTGTGTGAGGGGAGGTGGCAGCACCACGGACAGCTCCCGAGCCGCACCGCCTGCCTCGGGATGACCAAAAAAATACCCATTTCTTTGCGAATCTCACTGTTTACTATCGATAAACTGAGAGCTTGTGTTGCGATGGGAGGTACAAAAACTTCTCCGGGTGTTAGTGTGCACGGTCTTGTGCAAAGACTCAGAGGAAGTAAGAGCTCCTCACTTCATTCAGGTGTGTTTCACAACGTTTCGCATTGAGTTTTGTAAGTGCCCTTGAGTCTTTCACTGTGAAGTATCACGAAAGCGACCTATTTCCTCATCTTAGCGTAAGTACCTTGGCCATATACACGCGATCTCTAAGATCAGTCTCTTGGGAAGTTTGTAACCATAATTCCAAGCCATATTGCCATTGTTTTCTTTCCAATTCTTTGACAATCATACTGCCCACTTGTTTACCCGCATCTCATTTGAAACAATTAGCACATATTATCAAAACAATGAAATTACTTTACTGGTCTAATACTTTAGAACGATTCAGCCAGACTACCAAGAAAGCTCTCTATTTTCAGTAACAAACAGTGCAGGCAATTTCCATCAGCAGCAAACAGAACGCTAGCTGGCTTGGCCAGGGAAGATTACCTATGTAAAGGTTAAGCTTGTGGTTTTTATTTGCAACACATGGCATATTCGTGTAATTGAATCAGCCACCCTACTGCCAAATTATTCTTTTTCACTCACACTGGCTACTATTTCTATGCTCAGATAAATAGACATAAGTGCACTTTCAGTTGTAGTGAAGAGCTTCTTGATTTAACCATTATTATGGTTAAATAATTGAGCATTTATATACAGTGAGGTAATTTCCTAGAGTTCTGGGATTTTTTATTTTATTTTATTTTATTTGTTTTCTTTTTTTTATTAATAAATTTGTTATTCAAGCACTGAGTGCCATATAAATGAGAAAATAAAAATACTTCAGACCTCTATAATAAAAAATAAAAGGAAACAAAAGGAAGAGTTAAATCTATATATGCTGGTATGTGCACTGTACAGCAGAAATACCCAAGCAATGGATGCTATATTTAAGCCTTAAAAGGACTGCAAGCTAATTTTGATAGCAGCTGGAGTAAATAATGATATTGCAGAATCAGTTCAGTGTAGATATTAGATTGAGCCTTATTCTCAACTACAGGACAGCCAGGCATTAGTGGCAGAAAAAGGATTCTGACAGGGCTTTGGTGCTAATGATACATCCATAAAGTAAAAACAAACAAAGAAACAGTTCATGTCTACTGGAATTTTGTGAAAGCTTAAGGACATGTTATTTTAACACACAAAAGGCATGAAAATCATGTCTAAAGGAAAACAGACTTTCTACTAACTTGTTTAATTCTCTTATTACTACTGGGCTGTGAGGTAAAAAAGATAACCAGACACCAAAATATTCCTTCACATTGCTTTCAGAAGAGGCTGGCATTTCTTACAAACCTCAAGATGTAACACTGTCAAACACATGACTGACAAGGCAAGGCATCCTTCCTGTAGTTCATAAACCACACTGTGAGGAGATAAAGGGAAAAGAAAGATGTCCTCAAAAAGGCTGGTTTTGCAAATTCATTGCTTTTTCTCCTGTCCATGAACTGAAAATGCACCCATTGGAGAAAATAAGGCTTTTAGTTGAAAACTGCTTGTTTTGGAGCTGGAATCTCAGGCAGTGTTTTTCTTTTACCCTGCATATGCAGTTGCTGGTGGAAGGACGTTTTCACTGTCCAGTGATGGTGGCTGAAAGTGACTTCTTGCAGTTTCAAAGTTAATCATGGAAGGATGAGTTGGACAATCATAAACTTAATCATTTAGGGCAGCATCATGCCTTTTGTGATTGGATTTAAAAATGTGTGCTGCAGGCATATTAAATATCGATATGGTCATTGACAAAATGCCAAATTAATAAACCCTCTCAGCAAGTAGGTAGACCTTGCAAGCACTGCAATGATACTGATTTCTACAGTCAAAAGGAAAAAAGAGACATGTTGAGAGATTCAGGAAGATAATTGTTAGCATGCATAATGTGTAATCAGCTCAGTATTACTCAAAAGTTGCTTACCACAAAGGAAAATATTACTTGCAGCAGTTTTTCTGTTTTCACTGATTTCATTCTAGAGAAACGGGAGTTCTTCCAAAACATTATTTTACAATTAGAACAAATAACTCAGTATCACAATGAAATGTAATTTAGTGTACATTAATGAGCTTTGGATTTTGAAAAACCTGTCAATATTTCTTTCTCTCTGCAGAATAATCTTAATGTACCATGCTCTGATAAAGTAGGTGCAGGTGTTAGTAAAAATCCCCATCATTATTTATGTTACTGCTTTTACTGGGGAGAATAGTTGTAATTTACTCCTTTAGGAAATCCCCAGGGATGTCTGCCAGGAAGAATGGGGTATCATAGGATAACAGGAATATTTGGAGATACAGTGGTAAGGATTTGAAAACAAAACAAAATTACACAAAATAAACAAAACAGACAGAAAGGTTTTAAAATCCTCAAGCTGGGTGATAATATAACTGCAAGAGCAGCAGGCTTCCAGTGTCCAGAAACATCAGCTGTTCACAGGCAATTCCTACTGACTGCACCTCATGGTATAGTTACATGCTGGCTCTGGCAGTCTGCTTACTGGTAAGGTGAACATTTGGTGTTCTATCCCAATATTAATTGTCTTTATCAGGGAGACTTAACCATAGCAGGGGAGAATCTGGCTTTGTGAAAAAGTCTATTTCTTCCCTGATTTTTTCTGCTTGGTCTGTCAAGAAATTGGGTTAGTTGTCAATGGGGAGAAAAAAATGCTATTGGCAGGTTTGTCACAGGCACATCTTCTTCCATCTAACACCTATCAAGGAGTTATGTCAGAAGTTATAACCACAGCTAGGTCTTTTTCTTCGTGAGGGAGGAAGGTAGACAGAACTGTTGACTTAACCTTCCTTGTCCAGATCAAAATAAATATGCAAATTAATCAGAACAGAAAAACATAATGATTTTTTATTTCTTTCAAGTGGAAGTATAAGCACTAGCTCTAATTCAGTTGTCTCTGTTTTTAACAGTATTGAAACTATTTTCAAAGTAGATTTTCTCTAATTTTACATGGTTGCTCTTCATGTATTCTTTCAAACAGTGTAGATAAAAGCACTACAAAACACTGCACAGACACGTATCTGGTGGTTTTATGGCTATTTGCATAGCTGTGTTTGCAATGAGCTATGTGCACTGTTACTCTTATTGAAGGTGTAAGCATTACAGGTTCAGTGAGAGAGACCTTGAAACTTGGTTCCAGGTTTGGTTACTACGTTGAAGATTACGTTTGCTTCACTGGGGCTCTTTGACAAAGCATTCTCCCAAAACAGCGGAATCAGTGGCAGAGAAATGACTCAAACTAAAAAAAAAAAAAAAAAAAAAAAAATTAGAAAAAAAATAGCAAATTCAATTACTTTATTATGTCAGAGAATGCTACCAGAAACAGCTGTTTTGGCTGCAAGATACCAAAACACAAGCAGGTGCTAACAGATTATCTCCTCTGGAAGCTACCCCTGATTTTGTTATTTGAGATTTAGTTTTGTTCCACTAGAAAGAATTTAGTGAATATGTCTGAGTTTTTTTGCTTAGCAGCTGTGCCTCTCCTACCTTTGAGTACAGAACACAGGGAGGAAGTCAAGTCAGTTTTGGAAAGCTGATCTGCAAATAATTGTATTAATTACTTTTTGTCTTGCTTTTGTAAAGCCCATGAAGTTTTAAGAAAAGAAAAGCATTAAGAGTTTTCTTTCCCTCTAGCCCACTTTTCTCTGTATATCATCTTCAAATTAGTTGTTAGGAATACCAATACCTTTCCAAGCTGGCTGGCAGACCACTGAGGATACAAGGAGTCTGTAAAGTTTTAGTTCAGCTATTGCAAATCCCAAGCCATGGGTCACCATGTAACCCACTGCATTATCACACTATAAACCTCAAATATTTTGGTGAACTTTAGCTAATGTATTAATGATATCAGATCCTAGGATTGCATTTTCAAATCTACTGCAAAAAGTTAAGATTTTACCTAATCACATAAGCTGAGGAACTGGGACTATTAAAAAAGGAGGAAACGGGATAATGTCACTCCCTAGACAGGCCACACCAAAGCAATTAAAAATTCATCAGCATGGTGGAGCAGTGGTTTGACTCTAGCTACAGCACTTTTTTTCAGAACATTCATTAAATGCTACAAATCTTTAGCTGAAAATAGAGTAATATTTTCAGTTGCTCACCTATTTTCTTTCTAGATGTTAAAGTTTCATTTCCTTGTCTCTTCGCGTGTCATGATTTAACCCATTCTGTAGGCTTCATACAGCCTTCCAAACCAAGTAGATGTGTGCTTTGAAAAGTCATTGGAAAGTAACTTTGTTTCCAACTTTACCTGGGGTCTTTTAAACATCAGAAATAAGTCTGCCCACTGTCTTTGTCTTTTGCTATTTATCATTCAAAACCCTTTTGCAATGGCTGTATGGCAGAAACATGGAGATGCAGATGATATCTGAAGCTTTGGTCAAGTCCCACTTTAGGCAGGCAGAAGTATATTCTTCTTGTGCAGGGATGGGATGGTGCTTGGTGTTTGGATTGCTTTACTATCATGCAGTTTTTATATAGAGTAACACATCTGGCAAGACCTGTTATCGAGCTAACTTGTGTACAGAGTGTTTACACAATTAAAATAAGCTTCAGTGAAACGTTGAGCATTCATTACATGTGCTGTCCATGCAACATGTGCTTTGTAGAGTTCACACTTGCTGCTGAAATGTTTATGCTGGGTGAATTAAATATTGTTAAGTCTTCCCTACATCTCTAAGATGTGATTTAATCTCTTTCTGTGCTTCACCTTGGGTTTACTGGTGTTTCTGGCTCATGTCTTGGGACCAGAAGTACACCCTTTTTACAGTTTTGGACACAGTTAAATGCCCTGGTTTATTGGTCTTTTCTGTTTAAGTAGTTTCAGGGGATCCTTGTGTCATGATTAGCTGTGTAGTTGCAGCTGATAGTCAAAGTTAACATCTCCCACAGTAAAACAAGACTAATCAGGCAATCAAATCTGGTGTTACATGTGCACAAATATTTTAATCCTAAGCGACAAAGTTTTCCATGTAAGAGTCTCTAAATCCAAAAATCCAGTTATTAAACCACTTTCATTGTTCTTGGATGTCATAACTACCCATAATCAAGGAGACACCATAAGGTCAAGAAAGGCCTGCCTTAATACTGTTAGTTTCTAAAAGCCCATGACCTTGGACTTAAGATGTAGCAGGCTCATGTTTAACATGCGAGCACAGATACTTTCTGTAAACAGAACAATGAGAGAGATTTGCATTATAATTTATCAAAATGTCAGTCAAGTGTGAGTAGATGCAATACTGCACGTGTTTTAGTATCAAATATTTTAAGGTAAACTCAGCAAAATCACTGTCTTGACACAAAATATTTTAAAATAACTAAAAATATATAAGTTGGCAATGCTGGCATTCTTGTGGTGTAAATAATGTGTATATGATCTAATCAAATAGAATGGGATGTTTTGTAATATATGTATGCTATTAGGTAGTTTTAAGCAATAAAGAGAGCACATTATGGTATGATTTGAAATGAAACTCTTTCTACCTGAAGAGATATCTGCTATCTGATTTATCCTTTTTTTTTTTTTTTCTCAGAATCACAGAATGGTTTGGGTTGAAAGGGATCTTAAGATCATTCAGTTCCAACCCCCCTGCCATGCTCCGGGACACCTTCCACTAGGCCAAGTTGCTCAAGGCCCTGTGTGGTAAAGCATGTTAAACTTGTGCCACATCACATTTTAAACTTCTTACGTATGCAGTATTTCTAACAAAGCTTTGGTAAGGCTACCTGTCAAAGAACAATCATGGGTTGAGACATCTTTATCAACAAGTATAGCCTTGTCATGGTGGAAAAGGCACTGGGACTGGAGATCCTATCTTCAGGATGATAGCAGATTCCTCACTGATTGCCACCTTAAGATACTCTCTTAAAAATAGAGTTGTCTGACTAGCCTTGTTTCTCATGCTGCTATATGAAAATATGCCTCTTCACATTTCCATTTAGCTTGGTTAGGTACATTACTCTATTGAACTGCTGTCTTTTGTAAAATTAATTCTGCCAAAGCAAAACCAGCCACAGAGGGTGCTTGAAGGGGGAAAAAAGACAATAGTTTTGGTGCTCTGCATGGGTGTGCATGGTTTCTTCTGTGAAGAAAGGCAGCTCAGGATGATCTGTGACACTGAACAACTGATTAGTGGCTTCTTGTTTCAGGGCAGGGGTAACTACTGATTCTATCATTGTTTTCCTGCAGGGGTTGAGTAGTCCACAGAAGCAGCGGCCAGGCATGGCGAGAGCTAACGTCTGCTTTTGCTGCGCCTGCTGATGCTGCGGTACACTCTGCCGCCTGTGCTGCAGCGCTTTATTGCACACTGTTCTGTTTTGGTTTGTTTTTTCCTTTTTTTGTGGGCAGCATATGATGGCTGCTATCAAGCATATTTAGACCTGTGTTTGTTTTCAAGTTACATATTCACAAACAAGGCGATTTTCTAGGAAACACAGGTGTACTGCTTTCTGTTGCCTCTGGAATGGCACTGTGCCCACCTGTCATAGCACACATGCACATTAGGTAACATTCCTGTAGTCTCAGGTACCTGTAACCACTATGCAGTCCTCTATAAAGCTGTATGTATTTATATCCAGGTTTTACTTAGGAGTGGAATGTGATTGGAAATACTTGCTTTTACTGAAAAATTGGAAATACTTGCTTTTACTGAATACTTGCTTTTACTGAAAAAAAAAACCCACATCAAAACTTTATTTACAATAAGAGAAAGCTGAGTTGTTTCTTTTCTTTCTTTTTTTTTCCATTTTTTTTTAAACTTCAGTTATTGATTGCTGCTCTGCGCAGTACATCTCTCAGACTGTGTGTAATCTTGCAATCAATCATAGAATCATAGAATACTTAGGATTGAAAAAGCCTTTAAGATCATCAAGTTCCAACCCCTTGCCATGGGCAAGGACACCTCACCCTAAACCATGCCACCCAAGGCTCTGCCCAGCCTGGCCTTGAACACTGCCAGGGATGGAGCATTTACCACTTTGGGAAACCTGTTCCAGTGCCTCACCACCCTCACAGTAAAGAACTTCTTCCTTATATCTAACCTGAGCTTTCCCTGTTTAAGTTTAAACCCATTATCCCTTGTCCTGTCACTGCAGTCCCTAATGAAGACTCCCTTCTCCAGCACCCTTGTAGGCCCCCTTCAGATACCTGAAGGCTGCTATGAGGTCTCCACGCAGTCTTCTCTTCTCCAGGCTGAACAGCCCCAACTTTCTCAGCCTGTCTTCATACAGGAGGTGCTGTCCCCTGATCATCCTCATGGCCCTTCTCTGGACTTGCTCCAACAGTTCCACATCCTTTTTATGTTGGGGACACCAGAACTGCACACAGTACTCCAAGTGAGGTCTCACAAGAGCAGAGTAGATGGGCAGGATCACCTCCTTCTACCTGCTGGTCACACTCCTTTTGATGCAGCCCAGGATATGGTTGGCTTTCTGGGCTGCGAGCGCAACCTGAAGCTGGTTCATGCTCATTTTCTCATCAACCAACACCTCCAAGTCCTTCTCCGCAGGGCTGCTCTGAATCTTTTCTCTGCCCAACCTGTAGCTGTGCCTGGGATTGCTCCGACCCAGGTATAGGACCTTGCGCTTGGCATGGTTAAACTTCATGAGGCTGGCATTGGCCACCTCTCAAGTGTGTCAAGGTCCCTCTGGATGGCATTCCTTCCCTCCAGTGTATCAACCAAACCACATAACTTATGATCCTTAACATACTAATGCAGCCAGTCCACTTGATGATACCTCACATGCTGTCTGCCCCCTTTAGAGTCTAACATTTTACAGCTCAGGGCCCTAGTTCTGTTATTCCCACAGTGACATTCTGTTGTGCAAGGTGCAGGTCCCTGTCTGACTGAGTGTGGCAGGGTGACTGTGGCTCAGTGAGATACACTCAGAGAAGTCTCAGGCAGCATAGGCTGTTTTGCAGAGGCAGTCCGTTAATATCACAACCTATGCCTGCTTGTCATGTCTTTTGTCAGGTTTGCAGTGGCTGGACTCCAAAGCAGTGGTTGTATCAAAGAGAGAGGCAGAAAACCCTGGGTACAGTGGTGTGCCAGCTGTTGCAGCTGGGGGAGTGCTGGCTTCTGAAGAGCAGGTTAATGTTGGTTGGTGATTTTTTCAGATGTCTACAGTGTGTGCCAAGCATGTGATTTCATCCACATGTGCTGGATGTAGCTTCTCCCTCTCTTCAGTTGAATGGGGAGGGCTTCTGCCTAGCAAAATTTTATGTAGTTTTTGAAAGCAAAATTTAGAAGGTCAGAAAATGGTTGCTTAATGATCAGCACTTAGAAACTGAAGAATGTTGTAGAATTGCTCTTTATCATCTAACTTTGTCCTTTTGCATTTTCTGCTTGTGTGCATATCTGCATGGCACATTGGGTCGTGACCTGTGGCCATCCTAGATTTATATGTTATTAATTAAATCTGTGGTGTTGCTTACAGGTGACAGCAAAGCAGAGCACCACTACTGTGACTGCTGTATGGGTAAGGCCCTTAACAACATATATGGCTTTTTTTCTTATTTGTTTTCCCCTTCCCACAAAAATAATATTTTTAGCAGCTTGTATTCATGTGTCAGGAGTAAGAATCAGGACCTCCAAACACAGAAAAAGAGGTTAACAAGACTACTGCAACACAGCAGCCCACTGTAGTGGAGAAATGGGATGGGTACGGAATATGACATTCATCTGTGAATAATGTCTGCAAGCAATGAGATGTCACTTTTAATAGGAGCAGCAGATAGATTGAGGTCATACATGTGACAGATGTAATCCCTGACTGCATGAGCTGCACGAAACAGGCCAGTCAGTGGCAGCACACATGAAGGTGCTCGGTACACTCCAGCCCAGCAGACACGGCTCCTGCTTTCAGGGTTGATGGTACACCCCTCCATGTCTGTGTGAGATGGTAGGCTGCTCTGGGACAGAGTTAGGCTGTTCTGTATTCTCCACACAGTTGCTATATACTCTCAAATACCCACCTTTTGTAAGTCTGACTTCATTTATTTAACAGTTCCCACAGATTCCATGTGGTACCACAGGGTTCAAAGCCAACAGCATTTTTTCAAGAGTGTTCTGCTTGATGATGACCTTTACTCTTTGTCCTCGTCGCTTTCATCGGGGATGGCAAACACAATGCCTCATCTCCCACCTTCCGCCCGCAGCCCCACTCCCTGCAGGGGCACAACTGGCCTCTGGTATTTCTCTGTGTGTGTTTAAATTTGAATTGCCATAGCCCGTAGAAGAGCTGCCAAACGCGGTGTCGGAGGTGAGTGTCCGCCTCAGAGGGAATTTTAGGAGAGGTTATGTGTGCCACCTAGAGGAAGCGCTGCCATTTGGATCTACAGATGCAGACAAACACACACAGAGCAAGCTGAAACGTTGGCCTGAAGTCTGATGCCTATGGGGGATCTGCAAAAAGCCCACAACACCCAACAATGACTGAATTCCCTTAGGAAATACCAGTAAATGGTGTGCTCTCCCACTAGTGTTTGCAAAGCTTTTGTATATCCCTGTAAAAGAGGCTAAGAGTGCTGTAGCCTTTTCTATTCCAGTAAAAGATAATGCTGTTGCATATTTTAGTAATCCTAATATTTGTTAGAGCTGTCTAGCTCCTAACAGGCAGAAAAAAACCACTCTGACCTGACAAAACCAGAATTCAACCCTCCCTCTTGCTAGAACCTTTAGTTTTAATTTGTGTCTGTCTTTTGAACCTTGTATGATCTGATGCTTCTGGCATGTATCAGCTTTAGATCAGCTGAGAGAAAGTTCAGGAAATCTTCTGTTCAGAATGAGGCCATACAGGGAGGAGCACATGGAAATGAGAGTAGTTTCTGTGAGGAATGGAAAATGTAAGATAGTGGAAGAGAAGAGAAAACAAAATGAAAAGGGAAGAATGGGAATGATACATACAAACCAGCAAATGCTAGAAAAAGGGCAGTGAAATCAAAGTCATTCACAAGGCAGATATGGTTGCCTTTTATTCCTATGGCACCACTGGTCGTTTGCAGTACAGCAGGTGTGATGGGTGGTGTTCATGTAGCTACTTATACTGTGTCTTATTTTATTGAGACAGAAAACAACTGCTGGAACAGGATCACAGGCATCCAGATGATCTCCTTTTACATAAATCCTGGCTTGCATAACAGAACCTTGTTCACAAACAACTGACCTCTGAACAGGACTGATTTCAGTGAGCACATTTAATGTGTTCTCTCACATACTGGTTTGCAATGCTCATTTCTACCACGCCTGTCCCTTTGTGAAGTTGGGAATGCAGGAATACCTGCTAAAACTGTCTAATTTGAAGTCACAGTTGGTTGTGAGAGTGTTAGCAGTTTGGGAGCAAGAGTTAGAGCCTCAAAACCTAATTCCCTGCTCCCCAGATCTTGCAATGCAGCAGAAAATCCGTGTCCCAGACTTGGATCCTTTCCATTCACTGTAGTTCCAGTACTGAGATTTTGGGGGATGACTAAACTCTATTTTGCATAAATAGAGCCCAAAGTGTGGCTGAACAACCCATGCCTTAAATACTTGTTCAAGTATGACCTCTGCCTGCAAGGAGACAATTCTTTATGCAGTCGTGTGCACAAAGTTTCTTGTGGGTAAGATACTCTCAACTCTCCGCAGGCATGAATCTTCAAGCACTCCTGGGACCTCAAAGCAGTCTTTCAATGCACCAGTCATTGCTTGACAAGGTCAGTTTCCTGATTTTAGTTCATTTAATCTCATTTCAGCTGGATTTTCGTGAACTGACCTAGTTAAACAAAACTGTCTTATCCTTGGGCCACAGGTTCAAGTTGAATGAACAGAGGGAAAGATAAGTCTTGTTAATTAGAGCTCAACTGAGTACTTGCTCCTTGGAGATACATACAACCTGAAGCACAGCGAAATACCTCGTGACTGCTGCTGCAGAATGTACAGACAATGATGTAAGATCAATTTGTCATGTTTGCTAACTTTCCCCTGATTTCATTGTAGTAAAAGATGTTGAAGCCTCGTTTGAAAATTTCTAAATAGAAGCCATAAATTGTGACGACAGATGACATGGACTCCTCTCATGAGGTGAAGAGAAGACCCTTTATTGTGATACAGCTCAAGATTTATAACCCCTGCCCCAGACCCGCAAACTGCAGCACAGCAATTTTCGTTTACCTTATTTCTATATAGAATATTAATCACAAGATTATGACGTTATCCTTTTTTCCTTGCACAAGCTTATCTCATGTTAGTCTTGTGATCACATTATTGCAAGCACGGCGTCTACATGTTCCATTTTTGTTCAGAGCCATTTTCTTGTCGTTTCTCCTGGTTTCTTTTCTCTTCTTTGTTTTTCTCTCTCCCAAGGCCTGTGTCCAACCACCTGTATGAAGTCCCAATCGCTGCTAGTGGTGGAGACTAAGTTGCATCCATTTTCCACAGTTCCCCCTTCTGTATTTCTCATGGTTTAAGTCCAGTCAGTAATACAGAACCATGTAGTCTCTCGCTCACTTCCCCACTTCTTCCACTGCCCCGCTCCCGGAGCGATGGGGAGGAGAATTGAAAGAATGTAATTCCCACAGGTTGAGATAAGAACAGTTTAGTAACTAAGGTATAACACAAACCACTGCCGCTACCACCAATAACAATAATGATAAGGGAAATAACAAGGGAAGAGAATACAACCGCTCACCACCCACCGACCAATACCCAGCCCAGCTGAGCTGTAATCTAGCCCTTCCGGGTAACTGCCCCCAGTTTATATACTGGGCATGATGTGCTGTGGTATGGAATACCTCTTTGGACAGTTTTGGTCAGGTGTCCTGTCTCTGCTTCTTCCTGGCTTCCCCTGCTCCCTGGCAGAGCATAAGCCTCTGAAAGTCCTTGGTCAGATTAAACATGACTTAGGAACAACTAAAAACATCGGTGTCATCAGCACTGCTCCCAGGCTGAAAGTCAAAAACACAGCACTGCACCTACTACTACTAAGGAGGAAAATGACTGCTACTGCTGAACCTAGGACAGTATTAACAACCAAAACAGCTCTTACAGTAATCATTCATTGTACACACTGTAAAATACAAGGTAAAAGCAACAAAAGGCACATAACACTTAAAATTGCAATAAATGCGGTCTTCAAAATTGAAACAATCCAACCTTCAATACCCCAGGACTGGAATAAACTGCTGAACCAATCCGAAGCATCATCAATTCAGAGTGTGTTAACACCTTCCTTTAACTTTGCAATACCGGCATGTATGGATTCCAAGTCATCTGACATGTTCATGCAACACGTGCCATCAAAATCCTCTCACTCATGTCCCTGAGCTAATAACAAAAAATCTATAGCTACTCTATTCTGAAGTGTAGTGTGCCTAACAGAATCTACATCTAACAATAAACCGCTCAATGCAGCTGATGTGTCATTTGACTGCTTTGCCAGTCAGCACCCTAAATTGTTTAATTTTTTCAATGCTCCTGTGACAGCTACATCTGAGGCAAAAAAGGCTGCCGAGATAATTCCTGCTGTATTCCAAAATTTAAAGTTATCATTGCAGTCTGCTTGGAAAGCATTCATAGAGTGACGAAGTCTCAACTTTCTGTAACTCATGACCATAGAAGTGTTTGGTGTTAGTAACGTTAGCCTTCCAACGCTACATGGTCCCCCACATGCACAAGAGGAGATACCTGACCCGGCACAGTCCCCGCAGATAAGAGGAATATTCTGGAAAATCTGCTAGAAAGTGCTACATTAGGTGCAGTATAATTGCACCAATCAGAAGCATTATGATATACTGGTAGGGTAGCATTCACCCACTGAATTTAATGAGGTGTAGGATCAATATATAACTGATCAAATTTGGCCCATATATCTGTGTAATTAAAGCGTATACAATAATCCATTTTAATTGATCCTAACAAATCTAGCTCTTGTGGTTCAAGGTTCGATCTGGGGAGCCAACCCACTCAGTTAATCCACAGGTTTACTATATTGAAGAGATTGCTATTAAAATCTAGGTAGGGTAACCTTTCTTTGGGAATAGGCCAGTTGTCAACAGGAGCTCCCACCAGACATGTGGAGAAAGGGTTGTTTGGTGAAGCTGTTGAGAGGCACAAAGTGTTTCATTGTGTCTCATTCGCCAGTGTAACCCATACACTAGTCTTTGGCTGAGATGGAATCCATACTGACAAGCAGGTTGCAACACACCAGTTTATGACAATCAGACTACACGTCAAACCAGTATTCATTGTGGCCTTATATTCTGATATACCGATTGCCACGACAACACAAATAATGTATCCAAGGTAACAAGTGCAAGGGTGTATACTTCCCACAATGGATACACAGGGGTTCCAAACTTCTATATAAGTACACTTTCAATTCCTGTTAAAAGAAATAATATGCTTTCCACAATAAGCACACTTAGCAATAATATATCTGTTGCATTTCTTACACAATGGACATATGCTTGTTCCTGCTTCACTTAGCCTTAACCCAAAACAATTTACATCTGTTCCTCCTCTCATGCAACAACTACTTTGCCTGGACTGGTTCGGTAGATTTATGGAGGGGTGTCAGCCGCCTGACAGTTTCTTTGCTGCCATTGATCAAGGAAGGGTCGGACACCGCGTGCAGGAACCCAGCCAGGTCCTTGATCTGTAGAGACACAAGCATAACCATGTCCTGAGGTTATTAGTTGATGAGGACCGTCCCATGTTCCTGTCTCCAAATTTCTAATCAACACTTCTGCTTTCTTTCTTATTTCCTGCTTTGCATTAGATACAGATACAAAATGCTTAAGTTATCGGCGGTCCTCCATTGTCCTGCCTTCGATTTAAAAAATTTAAAACTTAAGTGGCCTTAGCTAATCTTTCTTGGGGGGCTGTGGGACTCATTCCCCATTTTTGTTTAATGAGCATTACTTTTAAGGAGCTGTGTGCATGCTCCGCAATTGCTTGTCCTGTGGGGGAATGGGGAATTCCCGTGACATGCTGAATGCTCCATTGCTGTAAAAAATTTTCTGTCTTCTGTGACACATAGGCAGGCCCGTTATCGGTTTTGATTTGCTTAGGAACTCCTAATGTTGCAAAGGCTAGCAAAAAAATATTTACAGACATCTTTAGTTTTCCCTCTTGTATGTGCGCTGGCTATTACTGCACTAGAAAATGTATCTACTGAAACATGAACATACTGTAACTTCCCAAATTCAGGAATATTAGTAACATCTGTTTGCCCTATTTCTAGAGCTTACAAACCTCTAGGATTGACTCCATATGATAGAGAAGGAGTTGTCAGTTGGCAGTCTGGACAGGCTGTCACAATTTGTCATGCTTGGTCTGTGGTAAGGTGAAAGGTTTTCCGCAAAGTCTTAGCATTTTGATGATAAAACACATGAGAAGGGCGTGCCTGTTCAGAGGTGCTTGGTACAACTGTAATTCCCGCTAAAATATCTGCATGTCTGTTACCTTCCAGCAAAGGCCCAGGGAGTGCGGTATGGGAGCGTACATGCTTAACATAAAAAGGAGCTCTGCAGCGGTTCAACAGTGTTAACAGGGTTTGGAACAGAACAAACAGAGATTCATGTTCAATTCCTTTCAGATAAGATGCTTCAATTCGCAAGATGACACCGGCCGGCCACATGTGCCGAGTGGGTAACTATATTGATAGAACAGTTCCATTTCTGAAAAGCGACTGCAGTTAATTCTACTATTTGCGGTGATCCTTTTACAATGCTAACATCAGATTTCCATTAACCGTTACCATCTTGCACACAATAACAGCACGTTCTGTTTTTCCTGAGCTTTCAGTAAAGACGGTTATAGCATTTAAAGGAACAGGGCTACATTTTGATAGCTGTTGGCTATTAAACTGTAACTGTAATAGTTTATGACTTGGGGGGTGAATTGAAACCGTCCCAGGAAAGCCTTCCATGGCAGTTTGAAACAGCACAGAGGTTTGAAAAAGCCATTGTAACATCTGAATTGATATGGGCAGTATAATGACTGCCAGTTGTTTGCCACTTAGGGGTAGCAACTGCGGTCAACCTTTCATGATTAATGCTGCAAACATCTCAACTTTTGTAATTATGTTTTTTCCAATTCGATGTGACAAAAATATCCATTCAATAATTAACAGGGGGTCTCTGCTCTGGAGATCCCATTGGAATATAAGCCCATAAGGCTCGAAGTCAGAATTTAAGATACTCAATTGAAAAGCACAATCTGGATGTGTGCTTGTCTCTCTGAAATGGCTGATGCCACCTTTTGTAATGCATCCTCAGCTTGAGGAGTCAAAACTCGTTCAGAATGCAGGGCTGAATTTCCCTTAAGCATCTAAAACAAGGGGTGTAAGTCCTCATTACTGATCCCGAATAAGGTTCTTACCCAGTTAATGGTTCCCAAAACTTTCTGCAAATCATTCAAGGTGTGGATGTCAAGAGTCACTTTTAAGGGCTAAGGGACAATGTGCTGATTAGTAATTCTCCATCCTAAATATTTCCATGGAGAGGTTCACTGTACCTTTTCAGGTGCTACCTCCAATTTGGCTAACTTGATTTGTTCTAAAGCTGTTGACATTGCTTGCTGCATTTCAGCATTTGTTTGGGTACCTACCAAAATATCATCCATATAGTGATAACTCAAGACATTATGTAATTGCTCCTGAGCGGGGGAAAGCGCCTTTGCCACGTACCATTGACAAAAGGTTGGACTATTTTTCATACCCTGAGGTAGCATCGTCCAGTCTTACCTTTCACGTGGTGCAGAGGCGTTAATGGCCGGCACGGTACAAGCAAATTTAGAGGCATCCTCAGGATGTAAGGGTATGGTAAAGAAACAGTCTTTCAGGTCAATTACTGTTAAATTCCAATCTCCTGGTATCACTGTGGGCAAAGGAAGCCCTGGTTGCAAAGGGTCCATGTCCTCAATTACTGCATTAATACGTCTAAGGTCATGTAGCAAAAGCACTCTTTACTCTTTTTTGAAATAACAAATACAGGAGAATTCCATGGTCTATTGGTAGGCACGATGTGCCCTGTGTGGAGCTGTTCTGCAACTAAATTTTTTAAATGTCACAGCCTTTCCAAAGTAAGGGGCCACTGGTCCATCCAAACTGGAGTTTCAGTTTTCTAGGTTAATTTCAGGGTGTGTCCGTTCCAGTGGCCCTCAGGACGAATTTGACTCAATGCTGGCACCCCATTGTGACAGGCAATCCTACCCCCAAAGAGTGAGAGGGCTAGGAAGCATGAAATGTTGAACATTAGGCCTCCTTTCCTCTGGCCTCACAATTTGAAAAAACAATTGACTTTGCTCAGGGAGCATGTGGCCTCTAATGCCCATAATGGCTGTGGAGATCTTGGAGACTGGCCACTGCGCTGGCCAGGACGATTTTGAGATAACAGTCACATCAGCTCCAGTATCAATCAACCCTGACAACCCTATTGTCTGTTTAGAATATCCCCATTCCAATTTACAAGTTAAAAGCGTCTTGCATCGGAAACCTCTTGAGTCTAAAACATCTGGGGGCTCCCTGTCGAGCCAAAACCGTGGGCCCCTCGCCATAAGGTAGAGGGCCCAGGGGGCAAGCATCAAAATACACTAATTGTGCAATACATGCTTTTGCTGGTATAAAACTGGGAGGTGTGGGCGTGCACACCATGATTTTAATTTCTCCACAATAGTCACCATCAATCACACCAGGTAACACAAAAAGTCCTTGCACAGTAGTAGATGATTGTCCTAACAATAAAGCATTTTTATTGTTGTCTAAGGGCCCCAGACTCCTGTTGACGCTGCTTTTAAATCAGAATTAGTCAGAATCACTGATTCGGCAGTGTCCAGTTCCACTCTGGCACTGCTGTGGGTTCTTGCATACAGTTCTCAGGCTGGGGTCCCAATGGTTGGACAGGAGACTCTTGTATCACTGCGTGGCCCCTTTTTGTGCTCCGTTTTCCTGCAAAGGCTTTCAATCTCAGTCAGATCTGGACTGGCACTGGTTTGCGTAGTGATGCTCCTTTTTACAGTGGGGACAAATTCCAGGGACAATCACTTTGTTAAATTCATTCAGGCACTTTTTATGAAATGGCCCTTCTGACCACAGCTAAAACACTGATGGGCGTTTAGGTTCATGGCTGAAAAAGCAGCAGCCATCTCTTTACACTTGTGTCTCAGAGAGCTCACTTTATTACAGGCTTCTATCATACCAGACAGAGAAGGATTTTTCAGTGGGATCAATACTTGTTTACAGTCATCACTAGCATTGTTAAGAGCCAGTTGCTTCAAAAGCAACTTACGAGTGGTGTTGTAATGAACCTGTTTACTCAAAATATCTTGTAGTCTATCAATGAACTGCATATATGGCTCAGTTGTCCTTTACTTAATGTCCATATAAGCTTTTGAAGGATTACCTGCTGTGGGTACAGTTGTAAATGCCTGTAAAGATGCAGTGCTGATTGCCTGCAAAACCTCTTGTTGCAGGACAGCTTGCTGATGGCGGTTGGTCCAATCCCCCTCCCCTAAACGCATCTGCATGATCACCTGGCAAAGCATGTGACCATCAGGCAGTTGCGAATAATGAACATGTAACTCTTCTAAATATTTTTTTCCAAGTCCCATGCCAAAGTAGATACTGAGAGGGGGTCAACAGTGCATCAGCTAACATCTTACAGTCATGTAGAGTAAGAGTCTGGGTACAATGAAGCGCCTTTAACAACTGTTGAGTATATGATGTTTGCAGACCATAATTGTCAATAGCTCAGCGCGTATCCTTAACAACTTCATATTCTAGTGATCAGAATGCTGGTGGCTGTCCTGGCAGATACACAGCCAGGAAAGTGTATTTTGATACCATGTTACCATCCCCTGCCTTTTGAGCCTCCTCATGAATGTGGTTCCAATTTTAAAAAGGGTCTGGGGGAAACAGATCAGGCTCCCTTTCTGGATCTATTGCACCCAGATCAAAGGGATCATCTGGCTCATTCTTAGCAGTCACCGAAATTTCCTGGTGTCGTTTTGGAACCAAGAGTTTGAGCTCAGGGGTGTCCTGGGTTCAGCAGCAGCAGTCATTTTTCTCATCTTAGTAGCTGGTGCAGCGCCGTGTTTTGACTTTCAGCCCGGGAACAGAGCTAATAACACTGATGTTTTAGTCTGACCAAGCACTTTGTGAGTCTCATGCTCTGCCAGGGAGGAGGGAAAGCCAGGATGAAGCAGAGACAGGACACCTGACCCAAACTGACCAAAGAAATATTCCATACCACAGCATGTCATGCCCAGGATGTAACCGGGAGTTACCTGGAAGGACACGGGGTCTTGTGGGTGGGACTTGTTTTTCAGTGGGTGGTATTGTACTCTCTTCCTTTGTTATTTTCTCTTCTCATTGTTGCCATTGGTGGTCATGGTGGTGATTTGTGTTGTACATTAGTTGCTGGACTGTTCTTGTCTCAACCTGTGGGAGTTGCATTCTTTCGATTCTTCTCCCTATCCCTCTGGGAGTGGGGAAGGTGGGGGGGGGGGGGGGGAGAGGAAAGAAAGAGGGAGGAAAAGGGGGGGAATGAATGAACGAGCTGTCTGGCTGGGTTTAAATCACAGCAAGGAGTCAAAGGGTTTGGACCCTTGAGTTAACTTGGAGAGTCTGGATGGTGGATTGCCTTATCGTTATTAACATCGTCAGAAAGTTCTGACATAGGTGCCTCCATACGAGGCATTCCAGACTCCTGTGAGGTGGTCTTATTGGAAAATTTGTTCTTTTTCAACATCTCAAAAATACTGCACCATGGGCTGAGCAATTGTGCTGCCTGTTTGTCACCAGTTGTTGCTCTATTATATAGTTTGATCCCTGCAGTATTCCATGTATCATCATTGAAAATAGTCACTGCATCAACATTTGGAACTGCAGTAGCTACCCAATGTAAAAGCACATGCTGCAGTTTATGAGAGTCCAAAAGGACATTATGCTTTTTCATCAGACTTTCCATGAGTTGTATGACGGCTCTTTCATCTGTGCTTAATTTGTTCCCCATCCTCCCCATTGCTCACCTCACTCTCCCGTGACAGTGATTTGATAGCTGGCTTGTTCACTTCCTTCCAGAGCCTCGGTCTTTTGATAGGTGGGGGGTTTTGCTGTCACCGGCACAGAGCCTCATTTTTCAAGGTCCCTGTTCCGGCACCATTTATGACGACAGATGACATGGACTCCTCTCATGAGGTGAAGAGAAGACCCTTTATTGTGATACAGCTCAAGTTTTATAACCCCTGCCCCAGACCCGCAAACTGCAGCAAAGCAATTTCCGTTTCCCTTATTTCTATATAAAATATTAATCACAAGATTATGATGTTATCCTTTTTTCCTTGCACAAGCTTATCTCATGTTAGTCTTGTGATCACATTATTGCAAGCACAGTGTCTACACGTTCCATTTTTGTTCAGAGCCATTTTCTTGTCGTTTCTCCTGGTTTCTTTTCTCTTCTTTATTTTTCTCTCTCCCAAGGCCTGTGTCCAACCACTATATGAAGTTCCAACTGCTGCTAGTGGTGGAGACTAAGCTGCATCCATGTTCCACACTAAATGACTCAGTGGCTTTAAAGAACAAAAAATTTTCCCCATGAAATGAAAGGTTATTTTCATATTGCTTACAAAATAATTTGTAATAACAGTTGATAAACAGCACAGTCTGCCCACATTTTCGAACCTTTCTTGACTTCTCTGATAAGTGACTAATATTAGGGGATGACTAACTAGGGCCACTGTATATTTGACCTGGCTTTTTACAGTGACCTCATTTGATGACATCAGGCTTGCACACAAGGGCCTCACAAGGAGACTGTATAACGTCCATTAACTGTTAGATACCATGGGTTCTCCCAGTATTTACTGCAAATGACAAACTAATGAACAAGCACAAGTGGAAGTACTTTACCCTTTAGGAACCTGCTCACTGGCAAAAGCTGAGGAAGGTGCAAACACAGCTCAGGTGACAACTTGCGGCTTGTCTCCTCCATGATACTGTCTAAGCGAAGCTTCCCCATATGTGGAAGAGGAACAGGCAGCCTCAGACGCTCATTTACTCTGTACTATTGAGGCTGTTGTCCACTGAGGTTGGCCAGGTCCATGGCTGATCAGTACCACCTGTGGAAAAGGATCTGTATCTGGGATGTTGTAGAGTGGTAAGGAGCATCGCTGGGCAGTTGTGCTTGCAAAACCTCATGGTAGCACTATACATTTCCCGACATCTCTGCATGGCATTGGCGAACAGACACAGGCATACTTGCACTACCTCTGAGCTACCTGGCCTGGTTACTGAAGTCAGGGTAAAAGTACTTCAGTTGTTAAGTACTCAGTGTTATGCTGCTGCAAATTCATTATTTCTTGTATCCACATTAGCTAAAATCCATTTAAACCAGGTCTGAGAGCATGTACACACCCATGTGGTGCCTCCCTGTTGCCTCCCTCTGTGCAGCGAAGAGTATGCTGTGTAATGAAACTCATTAGCTTTTTGTGTTGTGTGTAGAACAGAGGTAATGTTCAGCTTCCCACAGATGAGAAGTAGAAAAATATAGCCCGCCCCAGTGTGGCAAGGTGGTAAATTCACTTTTTAGAAGTGAACAGAAGATAAATTCACTTCTTAGAGGATGAGAGGTGAAACATGAGTAAGAGTCATAAGCAGATGAGAAGATGACTATAACCTTCTGTTTGTTCCCAGGATCTTTGGGTCTGATGCCTTCCGTCAGTCAGATCTAACATGAAAAATCAGATGGGTGCATGTGTGTGTCCTTTCTCTTTTTAGCACACAGAAGGCTTCCCAGACAAGGAAATGTGGTTCTTCTACTAACCCATCATGGGTCTTGCATCAGCAGGCAGAGTTTTGAGTTGAGTCACTTTGATACTAGATCTTCCTAAAGATGACACAGTTTTGATAGGGGTCAGTCCATTTCATTAGTTCCAAGCAGACTCCTGGGGGAAGCATGGAATTTTGCATCCTAGAGGAGGTGCCCACTAAGAGCTGAGTTTGCAGTTTGTTGTTATTGTGATTTGCAGTAACAAGAGAGACAAAAGCTCAGCAGAGATGTAAACAGACATTACACTTGTTTTGAAGTCTAAGTGGTAGCTGATTCCAGCAAGCCAGTCTTGCTCCTGCAGGATGAGCGGGACACTGTATGGCTGTGAAAAATAAAACACTGTGCAGGAAATATTTTTTGCAATATCAGCGCCACGATCAGCTATAGGTCTGTGCCCATGTCAAAAATACAAGATTATTTTAGTTGAGTATGTGTTAACGAAAAATATTTATAAGAGCACGTCACAGTTTCCTTTTAGAGTACACAATGATTGACCTTTAAAAACCTCATGGGAAACATCATAACAAAATCAATGTTACAAAGCAGTTGTATCCATATAGATATTATCACCTGACTTTCTATTCTGAGAAAGAAACTTGCACACTGAAATAAAGTTAAATATGGAAAAGAATGATATGGGCAAAAAAGTTTACTTACCCCTGGTTGGCCTTCTCTAACAACATGAAATGGTTCAAAATGATTAGGCATAACAAAAAAAAAAAAAAAAAAAGGAATGCATTGTGCATCAAATACCAAACTTAATACTGTGCACACTGAATCTGTAAACTGTGACTAAAGGTGAAAAATTTTTAAAATGCTTCTGATAATGAAAAGATTTGTTGTAAAATATGTCTTATATGGCTTGAACAAAATGGTCATTGTATGTCCGCACAAAATGGTTTTATTCAGCAGTCATTCTTGGATTTAGCCCTTAGTGGGTTTCAGATGCAGGAGGAGCAAAGGATTTGACAGCAGGGGAGCTGGAAGCCGTAACAAACACCTTTTTAATTTAGGGCAGTAATAGTGATGTGATTTGGTACAGGAGAGCTGAATTTGAAAAGTTTTTTTCTGAGTGCCTGGAGCTACCACCACATGTGCTGATATTCTCATAAAAAAATGTCTTTAGCGTGCAAGATATTGAGGTCAAATACTATACATCACAAAACTGTGTGGGAGTTTTCACCTCTAGATTTGGGAGCTCTCTCTTTGTCAAGTGATCGCACAGCATGGGGTGCTGTCTTCTCTCTGGTTGTATCCTACTGTTCTTCCTCGTTCTTTGCTCATCTGCATATACACTCATGCCTCCTTCAAAATCAGGTTGTGTGAGATTGGGACATTTGGTGGTACAGTTCAAAGGAAAGTAACTTTAAAAACCAGAAACCATACTATAATCCAATCAGCCCTAAAAGAAGTTTTGGCTCTTCTTTCCAGAGAAACCACTTTGGTTCACCACTGTGAAAATCTTCCAGTCCAACTTAAACCCTATCTTTTCCACCCATTTTAGATACACCCATAGTGCAGTCAGGATTGTCAGAACCTGCACCAGTCAGTGAGAAGATGACAACATTGGGCTAGAAACACCTTATTTTCGTTTTGGGTTGCTCTGGAAAGACAAGCACAACCTTTTTTTTGCAGCTTTGTCTCCCTTACTGCCTCCTGTACCCAGATCAAAGAGATGGGAACTAATACCTCTTCTTGTCTCTGTTGGCAGCTGGTCTTGCAATCACAGCTGAGCAAATACTGTGACAATCTTGTTCTGAATGATAATCTTTATGTATATACATGCCAAGAAAAATTACTCATGATGGTGAGTTAATAACATCAAGACTGTGCTCATGGACAAAGTAGAAGTGGCTGTGTCATGCAGAATAATGCATAGACCTCCAGTTGCTGTGAATTGTGGTGGAGACTAACACAGAGATAAGGTAACAGGCCCAGCTTAGAGTTTCACACTTAAAGATTTTATCAACCACCAGCTAATGCATAATTTTCAGGGTGTCACAGGGCCTACACTTCAATTTCTGTGTCTATTTTATTTATTATGTTTTTAAAATGCCATTGGCACATTTCTATGTGTCTGAAAAGATAGCTTGAATAGAACAAAAAAGAAATTTTCAAAACCAACGTAGAGTGTAGGGCTTGGTCATTGTTACTTACAACATTCTCCATGATTTTGCCATAAAAGGAGATAGGAATTAAATAATAATAAAACACCACCAGTTGCTGATTGAAGTCCAGCTCTTGCAGGCTTGTCATTAGTCTTCTGTGACCTGGTGAAAACTGCAGTTCTGTGAATCTGGAAACACTATGAGACTTCCTTAAGCAAGAACACACATGCTGGAAGGAGATGTAGGTCGTTCTGACAGATCCTAGAGTGTTCCTGTTTCTCTGTTGCCCACCAGCTGGGCGTCATTTGGAAATTACCATAGTAAGATGGCATGGTTATTTAACTGCCATCCATGGTTATTTATGTTCCAGAGATCTTTGATTAGTGACTATTTACAGGACCTTGGTACTCTATTTTTCATTTCTGAAGCTCAAATTTTCATTTCTGAAGCTCTTCAGGTACATTATCGAAATGTACGTATCTTAAAACACATGATAGAGCCAAATGTGCCAGCTGCACCTGAACCCTCCTGGAATAAGCTATGCATTTCCGTGCTGCTAGTCTGCAACAGTAATTATCACACCATTATTACTAAAGTTGTGACTGCACAGAAAAGCATGATGTGTTGCAGTTGGAGATGTTCTGCTAATTAACCTGCATCTCCCCCTTTTCTTCAGTGGGTTTGAGCACAGCTCTCGTTTCCCAGATGAGTACTCTGACCACTGGGCAATGGCATACTCTCCAGCAGCTCTCTCTCTCAGTCCCCAGGTTCAATGACAGTGAGCTAACACCTCTGGTTCTGAAAGGAAAGGTACCATTAGGAAAGGAGGCAGAGCTTAGGTTCCCACCCTGTCTTCACAAAGTGGAGCAGCTTTGGTGGGAGAGATTGAAATGTTTCACTATGGCTCTGATTTGTGAAGAGAATGTTTCATTTTTTTACATGTTTTAAGGGTATTATGTGCTTAAAGCTGTGCTTATGACTTGTAAGCTGAAACAACGAGGCGTTTGATGCAAAGAAGACACTGATGTCCCATTGTAGGGATATAAACAGCATGAGGCTTAGCATATGGCAGCTTCTCATATACCCCTAGAACCTAAAAATTTATCTTCCAGAAAAAAAAATTTAATGCAGGTTAGGACAATAGAAAGGAACATAAAATCAATAAAGTTAAACTTGAAATGGATATTAGCAGGAATTCCAAAGAATAAATGCTTAAAATTACAAGAAATGTTAATAAGGGTTTCTGATGCAGCAGAAACAGAGGGACTGAAAGAGAATGACAGACTTTTCCAGTCTATTAAAAGCTTGAGAATCCATCAAAAAAGAGCAAACTTATAGCTCAACATTTTCAGATCTCAGCTGTATCTGCTGGCAATATGAGTAGGGGAAGCTCAGCTCATGACATGCTAATTATTTCAGGTATGAAGACAGAAGTGAGTGAAGCTGGTCTCCAAGGTAAGAAGGAGAAGGGAAGGTGTGATACAGTGAAGTTCTCTGGAGTTAAAAATAGTGAAAAGTGTATTTTTGCATCAGTAGAAAAGGAAAAGCGGTGTTTGTTCTTCACATTGGTACATCCTAATCAATGATAGCTTCTGCTGAGATGTATTATGTTCCTGAATCTCTACAGCAGCACCATCTGACAGGCACTCCTCTCACTTTCTTTCATGTTTGCTGCAGGATATGAGTGAAGCACTGAAAACGTATTTTGACTTTCCAGGTTTGTCCTGCATACCGAGGAACGGCTCATCTGCCACAACACCTGCTCTGACAAGAGAAAAAGAGAATAAAAACTCTCCCCATGCTGAATCCCTGGGTAGCAAGAGCTTTCAATATCCCAACTTTAAAGTCTTCTCAAGACTCTTGGAAAAGCTCTTAAAAAAATAGGATTGAGAATACACCGTATCAATGGACTCAGTCCTTTTGAACTCCATTGGTTACAGGGAAAAAGCACTCAACTCCACTTCTGAAAACATAAACATGTCTCAGGGTCTTCTCATACCTCCTACCAGTCACACTGGTTTGGGAGACATGAAGTAAAACATAGAAGTTCTCCTCTTTCTCCCTTTCTGTCTTATTTGATGGCCCAAATAGAGAGAGATCCTGGAATACATGCCCCTGGATCTGGGTCACCCTAGCACCTGAAAGGACGATAGAGAAGGACTAAGTAGCCCTAAAACATCTTGCTTAGCATGACACCACTGCCAAGACAAGCTACTGTACCTAGGAGCAAAGCATGTAAACGGGAGTTGCAAAGGTGCATTTATTTGAAGTGATTTGCTCTTTAAAACATTAAATTGGAGAATTGTCTATTTTACTCATCCAGATCTCAGTTAACCTATGCCCACTGCACAGACAGCAACCAGATAACCATTCTTTCTTACACTTCAGTCATTTCTTTCTCTTTCTGACCTGTGCCCCTCACATAATACCATCAACCTGGAACAAATCCGCAGTGCTGTTACTCCTTCCTTAGCAAGCTCTTTATGTGGATACTTTTCCAAAGCAGAATATACTGAGTACAATGTCCATGCTGCTCTTGGCACACAACAGTAAAAATATCACTGCTTATCACCATAACCACTTGCCTTCTATCCGTCAGTCCTGGTGATGTATTTGTAATTCAAGGATTGCATGTGCCCAGCCTCCCAATCAGGAGATCAGTTTAGGGAGACACTGGCATTTTGGACCTTCTGTTTGAGAAGCTGTGTAACCATTCACGTTGTTTGGAGTAACTGGGCAGTTATGAGTAGAAAGGGAGGATGTGTGGAACAGAGGCTTGAAACCATGGTTAGAACACAGATAGTGGGGGCAGAGAGGCTGCTCTTTCTGATGATTGTATACAGTGTGAGAGCAAGCATGCCAGTTAGCCCCAGATCTCTGCCAGTTTAGCAAAGCCCTTTAAACTCCCACCTGCTGTCTGTTCCTTGGGGTTGCAAAATAAAAGGCTGTCCCCACAACCTGTCTCCAGAAGCCAGGTTTGCTGAGCTCTGGGCTACTAGCCCTCTATTTGGAAATCTCCAGCACACCCAAATTTATGCCGGAGTGGTAGAATTAGAGAACTTCTGATCTGGTATCTAGTCTACCCTTTGCACTATTTATTCTTGGGAGGGTGCTGGTGAGCTTGCTGTTCTGGCAGACCTAAACTGGAACACATCCTCGAAAGACTGTAGGGTACTGCCTTGAAGCTCCATGTCACTGTTGATATTACTCATGTAAATAGGTGCAAAACCACATCAGAGTGATGGGCCAGTGTACAGACATGACTTTTAATGGGGCAAAAAGATGAATCCCTTAAAATCTGGATAGTCTCCAAGGAAGAGCACATGACATAACTAGTGTCCCTTTAAGGAAACATGCAGAGACTAGCAGCTCTGTCTGAACCTGAGACATAGGGCTATTTCTGTCACCAGATAAGCCTGCCTTTTCACTCCTGAGGGAAGCAGCACATGAAATTAGGGGTGGCTTTGTCTGGGTAAGGTGTGTCCCTTGAGGCAGTTAAAATACATTCAGAGCAATACATGTGTTTTGCCCACTGTTTTGCTGTAAACGTATTTGAAAGTTCTCCATGTTTCCTCCTTTTGGTCAGTACACCCTGCTTTAGCTCTCAAAAAAGGCTTCTCATCTTGGGCTTTTGATG
Organism: Neopsephotus bourkii; assembly: GCF_033783945.1. NCBI lineage: Eukaryota > Metazoa > Chordata > Aves > Psittaciformes > Psittacidae > Neopsephotus > Neopsephotus bourkii. The sequence goes on from NW_026902287.1 coordinate 682,311, forward strand.
TTGCCTTGATCTCTCAGTTTGGATCAGACTGGGGATTTACAGGTATTTTTTTTGCCTGGGTAAGTTTATGTCCTTGGCAAGATTATCTTCATTTGGTACATGTTGCAGCTTCTGCTAAACTTGGGAAATTCATGAGTTTGAGGCTTATCAGGGGACACAGAAACATAGACACAGCATGCAACAATTACAGTAACTTTCCTGTTTGCACTGAACACACTGAAAGCAGCTTCTGAAAAAGGCTGAGGAACATAGTAAGAGATTCTGTGTCACAGAATTTAGGTCTGAACTGTATTAGAAACCTCATGAGGGAATTAATTAAACACAGTCCATTCCTTTGATTCTGTTCACTGTGCACCTACTGTTATAAAATGGGATTCAGAGTTTGGAGCTCTTTCTCTGACCACCAGACTGCAATCATCCAGTGTATGGGTGAAACACTTTACTTTTTAGTACCTGTTTACCAGAATGCAAACATTAAGACTGAAATGATACATCAGAGAACTGTGGAGTTGGAAGGGACCTTGGAGGTCTCTAGTCCAATCTATTGTCCCATCAGGCCATTCTGTCCTGAGCTGCACCATAAGATACCCAGCCCTGTCTCCTGCTGTTTGTGGCTGGGCTCCCTTGGTGGATCCCAGGACTGACTTGTTACCTTATCTTGTTTAGGGCTGCAGTTGGTCACTGTCACCAACCTGACATTGCTGTGGTGGCAGCACTGTCTCTGCTGGGGGCACCTTGTTTGTGCCTACCATGGAGCAGCCTCATTCTTCCTGTGCTCTCCTGTCCAACAATATTTATGAGGAGGTTATTGAGAAGAGATACAACTGTTCTTAAAGCAGCAAACAGCAGGAGGGTGAAAGGCAGTGGTCATAGACTGAAACAGGAGATGCTCAGCCTAATGATAGGAGAAGACAGTGCAGCACTGGGCCAGGGAAGTTGTGCCATCTCCATCCTTGGAGTATTGACAGCCCCTTACAACACAAGCCATTCTATGAGTCTATGATTCTATGATACTACGATTCTATGATTCTAGGTTTCTATGATAATAAAGCCCTCACTGACCTAGTCCGAACCCATGGCTGTGCCTGCTCTGTGGGGTTGGACCGGAGTCCTCCCAAGGTCCCTGATAGGCTGTGTGGGTCTGTGATCCTCAGTCGTGTAGTCAGAGAACCTTGGGATGCTCTGCTGTGCTTCAGTCAGGAATGGAAGCGTCTGTGTGTTCCTGCTGAGGAAAACTGTTCCCTGCACTAATGAAAGCCACGCTGGGGTCTCAGATGGTGGCCTCTGAAGTACCCCTTCTCACAGTAGTGAGGGGCTGCCTATGTAATGTGGACCAGCAGCTGCAAGTCGAAATGAACCTGAAATACCGTGCTTGAGTTATTTGGTAAAGGTGACAGAATTACTTGTCTGAAATCATGGGAGCATGATGCCTACTTCACTTTAACTCTGCGGGAGTTTTTTTGCCTGTGCTCTCATGGTGACTTTTTGCAAGCGGTTTGGTCATGAAGTCCTGTGAGCTTGAATACTAGGTCAGTTCTGTTTGTAAAGTGATCTGGTAGAAGCAGGCATTTGTAAAACATACAAAGCTGTACTGTAGCTTTTCAAGCTTTGGCACAACTGAACTAGTGACAGGAAACCTCAAGCACTATATTAGTAAGCAATAAATACCAAGTGACTTTCAGTAATTCCTGGAACTCATTCACAGTATTACTGCATGACATTTCTCAGTAATTTTGTGAAGGTATTTCCATCTGGTTGGCTTAAATTCTTCGTAATGGTTAAATTTGAAAAACAAAACTACCTACTGGAAGCAAATTTGATCATAGGCAAAGGAAATGGAATAGAATGGTCCTGAGCCTCAAAAAGTAGAATTTTATATGCAAAACCTGTTGGGTTTTCTTAGGAAGCCTTCAGGTATGATCCAGCCTAACCAAATTCGTTTCTAAAATACTCACAGAATGGGCACAGGCTATCAATCTTCCTTCAAAGCAGGAAGATGGAGGTATGAAATGGTAAGTTTGACTGCAAGGCTGCCCTGTTCATTTTTGATGTTGTAGTGGAAAAGAAGCACTATGTGAAGTGCCTGCAATCTTGAGTATGTGTCATGGAGCTCAGTGAATGAGATGAGCCTTGGAGCAGTCACAGATTGCAGATATTATTTCTAGTTGTTAGTAAATATTATTTCTAGTTGTTAGCATGAAAAACTGGAAGACATCTGCCTGCCTAAGGACACAGGTAGATGCATGTGACATATCCAGGATTACAAGAACTCTTAGCTCTTTCCCAGCTGGTAGCCAGCAGCAGCATCTCTTCCAGCTTATTATGAAATGTTCCTCTCATGAAAAGGGATTGGAAGGAATATAGCCCATTAGCCTAAAAGACTCAAAATTCAGCTATGTAGAACTGGTTCTTGGAGAGGTTTATACGAACCAGTAAGGGTATGGCTTAGTGGCAGAGCTTCCTCTTCAATTATAAGGATGAAAAGGAATCACTGGCATCACATTTGTTGGAGAACTTTCTCCTCCTCCTTCTGAAGTGGTCTGATATCTGGCTCTCTTTGGTGTGAGGCACTGGTCTTTTTTCTTAGGTCTGGTGGTTGGAAATGCAAGTCACCTTAAGTAGGCAAGGATCTGGTTCAAGACCATCTTAGGAACTTGAAAGTGCACAAGTCCATGGGACCTGATGAAATCCATCCACTGGTCCTTGAAGGAGCTGGCAAATGAAGTTGCTCAGCCACTGTCCATCATACTTGAAAAATCATGGCAGTCAGGTGAAGTTCCTGACGAGTGGAAAAAGGGAAATATAACCCCCATTTTCAAGAAGGGGAAAATGGATGACCCAGGGAATTACAGACCAGTCAGTCTCACCTCTGTGCCTGGCAAAATCTTGGAGCAGGTTCTCCTGGAGGGCATGCTGAGGCACATGAAAAACAGCAAGGTGCTTGGTGACAGCCAGCATGGCTTCACCGAGGGGAAATCCTGCCTGACCAATTTGGTGGCCTTCTGTGATGGGGCTGTAGAACTGATGGACAGGGGTAGAGCAGCTGACATCACTGCAGTTGACATCAGCTACCTGGACTTGTGCAAAGCATTTGACACTGTCCCACACAACATCCTTGTCTCTAAACTGGAGATACATGGATTTGATGGATGGACCACTTGGTGGGTAAGGAATTGCCTGGAAAGCTGAACCCATTCGGTGGCTGCAACAGAGTTGTGGTCAACAGCTCAGTTTCCAGCTGGATACAGGCAAAAAGTGGTGTCCCTCAGGGGTCCGTGTTGGGACCAATCCTGTTCAACATCTTTGTTGGCAACATGGACACACGTACTATATACCAACGGTGAAAGATGGCCTGGAAATGTTGGTGTCCATGGAGACCTTTGCCTAGACAAGGAGAAATCCAGGCAGAAGGGGACAGATGAAGAAAGCTAGATTTAGCTGAAGACTTTTTGGCCAAAGTTTGCTTGTGAGATTAAGGCTCTGCTTTCATTCTTGCCACATCTTTTGCCACACCTGGGTTTCATTAGAGTGCAGTCATTACAGATACTAACTTTTAATGCCAAAAAGTCAAAAACATGTGGGAAGAGGGTAGCTCTGTAGGCACTGAGTGTCCCAAACCAGGGGCCTGTAAAACCCAGAAGATGAGATGTATGCAAAAAAAGTCTAGGTTCTGTTTATACTGGGAATAAAATACAGTAATTACAGTAGTGGAGTCCTTATTTTTTTTAAATAAATAAGCATAAAATCATAGCTGTTCTACTGCTGGTTGCTAAAAAATTAGTTATTTTGTTGTAATATTGGTTAGGGTTGTTGCAGTAGAGGTATCTGTCCTCTTACCAGCCACAGAACCTGCCTGTGCTGGGAACCAAGCTTTTTCTTAAAATAATTTTACCTTTCTAATGGTCTTTTCTGTCCAGTTTTTAACGGGGGGGGGGGGGGGGGGGGCGGCGGGAATTGGGTGAGATGGGGGCAAGCAAAACATGTTGAAACACTACAATCTTATATATTACATAATTTATGTCTCAATGCATAAGCTCAAGTGGTATGGGTATTCTAAGACAAATGTAAAGTTCATGCTATTCAGAAACCTCCTCTTCAGAAAGCAAGTAAATGAACTGACTTACACTCACTCTTTCTTGGCTCCAAGGCCAGGGTGGAGCTTGCATTTGTTTGTTGAAATTAGCAAAGGATCTGTTGATGGTTTTGGTGTTGCACATAGTCTCAAAGCTTGTGGGATTTGAATCAATGTTATTGAAAATACATGTTTGCTCAAAAAAACCCAACAAGAAAGGCAATTAAACTGTACAATTTCTGGACATAGCAGCAGTAAGGAACATTAAACCACCTTTCCATTTCACATGGTACATGGACTATTCTCTTAAAGCACTTCTATTAATAGAACTCCTTATTAGTCTGCTGCAGAGTTATGCAACTAAAAAATAAAATCCTGATAATTACTATTTGTCACTTCCTTTTCCTTCTGACACTTAGACACAACAATAGCAAGCACTCAAAAAACCTGTGACTAAATGAAGCTGGTTTGCCTTATTAAAGCCCTCAGAAAATTACTGAAGTAAATATAATTGCCCTGGATTTGATATGGAAATCAAAATACTGGGTCTACGGGAATGATGGGCAGGAGTAGAGCAGCTGATGTCATCTACCTGGACTTGTGCAAAGTGTTAGACACTGTTCCATGCGACATCCTTGTCTCTAAATTGGAGAGACATCAATTTGATGGATGGACCACTCGGCGAACAAAGAACTGGCTGGATGGCTGCACACAAAGAGTTGTAGTCAATGGCTCAATGTCCAGGTGGAGACCAGTAATGAGTGGGTGTCCCTCAGGGATCGATGTTGGGACCGGTCTTGTTCAACATCTTTGTCGCTGACATGGACAGTGGGATTGAGTGCACCCTCAGTAAGTTTGCTGATGACACCAAGCTGTGTGGTTCGGTTGATACGCTGGAGGGAAGGAATGTCATCCAGAGGGACCTTGACACGCTTGTGAGGTGGGCTGATGCCAACCTCATGAAGTTTAACCATGTCAAGTACAAGGTCCTACACCTTGATCGGAGCAATCCCGGGCACAGCTACTGGCTGGGCAGAGAAGAGATTCAGAGCAGTTCTGCAGAGATGGACTTGGGGGTGTTGGTTGATGAGAAAATGAACATGAGCTGGCTTCAGTGTGCACTTGCAGCCCAGAAAGCCAACCGTATCCTGGGCTGCATCAGAAGGAGTGTGACCAGTAGGTTGAAGGAGGTGATCCTGCCCCTCTACTCTGCTCTTGTGAGACCTCACTTGGAGTATTGTGTGCAGTTCTGGTGTCCCCATCATAAAAAGGACATGGAACTGTTGGAACAAGTCCAGAGGAGGGCCACAAGGATGATCAGGGGACTGGAGCTCCTCCCATATGAAGATCGGCTGAGAAAGTTGGGGCTGTTCAGCCTGGAGAAGAGAAGGCTGCGTGGAGACCTCATAGCAGCCTTCCAGTATCTGAAGGAGGCCTATAGGGATGCTGGGGAGGGACACTTCATAAGGGACTGTAGTGACAGGAAGGGGTAACGGGTTCAAACTTAAACAGGGGAAGTTTAGATTGGATATAAGGAAGAAATTCTTTCCAGTTAGGGTGGTGAGGCACTGAAATGGCTTGCCCAGGGAAGCTGTGAATGCTCCATCCCTGATGGTGTTCAAGGCCAGGCTGGATGAAGCCTTGGGTGAGATGGTTTAGTGTGAGTTGTCCCTGCCCATGGCAGGGGGGTTGGAACTAGGTGATATTAAGGTCCTTTCCAACCCAAACTATTCTATGATTCTGTATAATTTTTAGTCAGGAAACTGATTTGTTGCTGGAAAACCAATGTTGCACTGTCTTAAGAGATAGCTTTGAAGACAGCAAAGGAGGAAGAATAATGTTTAAAATAGAAATACATACTCCCAAACATAAAAGTTAGAGATGGTACAGCAACATCAGTCTGTGTGAAATAAAATAATCCAGGTATTTTTCTTAATAAAAGTGTAGGTATTACTTTAGGCTATTTGTATCATCAACACTGTTGTTTCTAATAGCACGCTTAGACCAACTTTTGCCTTATGCAAGGCATTATATTTTAACAAGGATGATTGTTGCATTGCTTTAGTGTGACACCAAGAAAGCTATAGAGATCAAAGATGGCATGTTGTAGGCTATGTTCAGCTTAAAAAAGTACCTGCCTCTCATCCCAAACCTGTGATAGAAGGGAAAGGTGTCATTTTCAGGATGCTTGTCCTCAGATGTTACCTTCAGGAGCTCACATATTATTTTGGGTGAAATCTGGACTCCACTGAGATAACTGGTAGTTCTAGAACTGCTTTTGAACCACTTGAATTTAAATGTCATTGTGCTATGTTTGCTCAGAGGAAATTCAGTTTAGAGGGGATGAGTAACTATAATATTGAAAATAAATATTGCACTTTTGTATTAGAATTTTTGAGATATTTTTATTAAATATGTCTCAGATACACGTATTTAAGTGGACAAATGAGTTATTTTTTAATTTTTAAGTAATGAAAAAAAAGTACTCTGGAGACTCCTAAAAATCCCCTCCCTTCTTACAGTATTTTCACAGGGGCTGGTAGTGGCTCAATGTGCAGGTGCTCTGCTGTCAGCAAGGGTGACCAGAACAGCCTCCCTCTGCTATCAGCTGCACCCTGACTTGTTTCATAGCCCTGGCAACCAGTTTAACATCCTTGGATATATCATTACCTGGTATAAATTGTCATAGTGCCATGTAAGCCATTAACGCTGGCACTGAGGTTCTGCCTTGCTGTGCCTTGGTTTACTCTTGTGATGAAATGACCAGAACTGGCTGCGCTTGCCAAGTGCATTGCACTGGGTAAATAATGAACAGATGTCAAATGCTCTGGGCTTCTCCGATGGGGAAAAAAAACAACTACCCACCAACAAAAAGAAGCTGTAGGAATGGCTAGTGTTTGGTGTTATATTCAGAGATCTTCATAGAGCTGGCAGGTGAATTATTAGGAAAATCAGCTGCAATAAATACTGATTACTGTTAATTTCTCTTTAAAATATTTGCTTACAGATTCCTCTGAGCAGTTGTTTTGAAGTCATGGTAATGGGTACATTTGACTCATGTAATGTTTAACTTGCAGTATTCTATTTGCTCAAGATTTCAAAAGTATTATAAGATCAAATGTGTGTTGCGGGAGAGAAAAAGTCAAACAATATCTGAATTCCAGTCAGGCTCCAGGAAGATACAAGACTCTTGCTTATCTGTTAGAAAGTAAACATTTGCTGCTATATTTTGCTTGCTACCAGCACCTTCCAGATATTTGTACACTGCATGATCTAAATTGTTTTTTTTTTTTTCCCTTAGAAAGTTATCAAGTCTCTGAAAATCAGTATAATGTGTAGAAACCTAAGCCTATATAATGAGAGCTACTTCTGGAAAAGGCCTCCTTGACCCTTAAATTTTTTTCATTGTTGTTGTTAAATAATTCTTTTTGTACTAACTTGGTTGTGGAGACTCTTATTTTCCTGAGATGCAGAGGACAGTGCTGTACAAGCTTTATCAAAGAGTGGTCACGCAAATGACAGAAAAAAAATGGCAAAGCAGGTCCCCTTTCGTAGCTTCCATGGTTGCTTGCACACTTCACCTCCTATACTGTAGCAAAGTGAAAAGCAAAAGGAGCAGTGCTTCTAACTAGCCTGAGACAAGAGGGGTGAAGAGGCAAGAAATCCACTGGGGAGCATGAGCTGTCCCCAGCTCACTGGGAGTTGGGGTGATGTGGTGATGGGAAGGGGAGGGTGGCTGAGGATGGGGGCTTCTGGAGGTGTCCTGGGAGGAGTGCAGTCTCAGAGGAAACCTGGGGTGTAACCACTGTGCCTGAACTCCTAGACTATGAGGTTTTAAGCCTTGGTAGCAAAAACACTGTTGCAGGCTTGCAAATGCTCAGTTTTAGTCATCGATGATAAAATTATCATCCATTGAAGTAACTGTGGTTATGGGAGGGTGGATATCTGAAAACTCTGCCTATTTCTTAGAAGGCCACACTTGCTCAGCAGACAGTGCTTTCCTCTGAAGCCACACAGCAGCTATAGCAGAAAACAATGCCCACATCCGTGGGATGAGCCCGTGCAGCAGTGCGCTGTTTTGTACTCTCCAAGGTGAACACCTGTGGTGCTGTTATGCCACCATGGAGGGGGAGCTCATTCCAAAACCTGAGCCGGGGAACTTAACACACTCTCCTTCAAATGGGTGGCGGCAGCTCCCAGCTGCTCTTCTTTAAACCTGTGTCCTCCTCCATGTTACATGATCACTTTTCTGGCGGCAGCCTGGCTCATGATGCAGGGTGCCTTTTGATTGCTGTAAGATCTAAAAGAGTGTCTTTCTCCTGCACTACTAATTCATTTGCAGCTTGTACACATAACTCATGCGGCTTCTTCCTGACTGCTTACCCTTGCTCTTGTTAAGTCACAGAATCACAGAATGGTTTGGGTTGGAAAGGACCTTAAGATCATTGAGTTCCAACCCCCTGCCATGGGCAGGGACACCTCACACTAAACCACATCACTCAAGACTCCTTCCAACCTGGCCTTAAATGCTGTCAGGGATGGAGCATTTACCATTTCTTTGGGAAACCTGTTCCAGTGCCCCACCAACCTTACAGTAAAAAACATCCTCCTTATATCTAACCTGAACTTCCCCTGCTTAAGTTTGAACCCATTATCCCTTGTCCTGTCACTACAGTCCCTTATGAAGAGTCCCTCCCCATTATCCTTCTAGGACCCCTTCAGATACTGGAAGGCTGCTATGAGGTCTCCACGCAGCCTTCTCTTCTCCAGGCTGAGCAGCCCCAACTTTCTCAGCCTATCTTTATACGATAGGTCCATCCATCAAACTGATGTCTCTCCAATTTAGAGACAAGGATGTCATGTGGGACAGTGTCGAGTGCTTTGCACAAGTCCAGGTAGATGACATCAGCTGCTTTACCCCTGCCCATCATTTCTGTAGCCCCATCACAGAAGGCCACCAAATTGGTCAGGCAGGATTTCCCCTTGGTGAAGCCATGCTGGCTGTCACCAAGCACCTTGTTGTTTTTCATGTGCCTCAGCACGCCTTCCAGGAAAATCTGGTGCAAGATTTTGCCAGGCACAGAGGTGAGACTGACTGGTCTGTAATTCCCCGGGTCATCCATTCTCCCTTTCTTGAAAATGGGGGTTATATTTCCCTTTTTCCACTTGTCGGGAACTTCACCTGACTGCCATGATTTTTCAAATATGAAAGACAGTGGCTGAGCAATTTCATTTGCCAGCTCCTTCAGGAACTGTGGATGGATTTCATCAGGTCCCATGGACTTGTGCACTTTCAAGTTCCTAAGATGGTCTTGAACCAGATCTTCTCCTACTTAAGGTCTTCATTCTCACAGTCTCTGCATCTGCTTTCCAAGACCAGAGTGGTGTGGTCAGAGCATTTGCTGGTGAAGACTGAGGCAAAGAAGTAATTAAGAACCTCAGCCTTCTCCAAATCCATGGTAGCCAGTTCTCCAGTTTCCTTCTGGAGAGAGCCCACTTTATCCCTAGTCGGTCTTCTGTTAGCAACATACCTCTAGAAGCCCCTCCTATTATCTTTCACATCCCTGGCCAGACCCAAATCTAACTGGGCCTTAGCTTTCCTGACCTAATCCCTAGCTACCCAGACAGTGTCCCGGTATTCTTCCCAGGCTGCCTGTCCTTGCTTACACCTTTTATAAGCTTCTTTTTTCCCTCAAAGTTTTCTCAGCAGTTCCTTACCCATCCATGGTGGCCTCCTGGCCTTCTTGCCCCATTTCCTTCTAGCTGGGATCTAACATTCCTCAGCCTGTAGCAGGTGATCCTTGATTATCAACCAGCAGTGTTAGCCCCCCCTGGCCCTTAAATTCCATGTCTTCTGTGCCACCCTTCCTGCTCTGCAGCAGTAGAACCTTGGCTAAGCCCTTGCACCTCTCCATGTCCCATTTTTCCTATCCTTTCTCCAGGCTATTTAGAGAGTGAATGGCTTAGGGCAGGGCCTGTGTTTTCTTGGCAGTGTGTATGTGTGCAGTGACTAACATAGCAGACTTGTGATTTCATCTAGGTCGTCTACTTCAGTTCAAGTAGCACCCAAAATACATGTTTAAGATCCAAGTAATTAATCTCTAAGTGGTATCTGCTGATGCAAGGAGGAAGTTCCCTCTGTTATTGAGAAATCTTAATTTCTGTTCTGCGTTAGTGCTTCCACATAAAGCCAAACACTTAAGGATCTTTCAGAAGTTTGGTCTCAAGAGCACAGGGTGTGTGGAAAGGGCTTATACTTTTTGAACATGTGGGTATGAACCTACTGTGCTCCAGCCTGCAGTCTTGCACATGTATGGCACGCTTCCCTAGTACTTGACAAATTCTTATAGTCTCTCACTAGGGATTTTCTGATAAGACTCTGCATTCCTGTACTGTTTGTTCCAATCCCTCTCACCTCCCTAGGAGCACTCAACTAGGCAGAGGTACTTGAATCAACCAACAGTGGGTTTTGGTTTTCTCTAACTATGCTATGACTGCATCTTGTACTAGTGCAGAACCTTGGTGGCTGCTCAGGGGACGTACATCCAATGTGCTCTCCCAGTGGGCTCTCTTTGGAATGAATGTTAGAGGCATTTTCTCCACACTGCTAGTGGCAAATTGCAGGCCCTGCTGTGAAGAGTGGCACTGTTCCCATTCAGCTGAAAAAGAAATGGACTTGGTCCTTCAGTCTCTGCAGTTAGTTTATCTTCAGTTTAGTAATGAATGACATTCACCAAGCCTGTGCTGTAAGATTTGAGGCACTGGTTTTACACCAGGCCACCCAGAAGCCAGGCAGTGACAACAGAAATGCCACTGCTTCTTGCGTCTCCCAGAAACTCTCCCCACCTTCACCACCAGGAGGGAAATATTACCCTGCTTTTGGCATGGGAAATGAGGGGATAGTAAAGGTAGAGGAGCTAATAACAAAGGGTAGCTGCAGACACATTCATCACCAGAGATACACAGATGTCTGCCTTTCTCCCTGCCAGGGGATGTTAATGGAAGACAGAGTATTCATCTGTCTTAATAGAGGATATATGTAATTTTCTCCATCTTTCAGTTAAAAGTAGAAAACTGCAGTGAAGAACAAGTGTCTTGCTGACAGCACATCTAGCCTCTAAAGTAAAGGTTCCTTTTCAATTTGCCATGGCAAGTGACAGAAAAACCTGTCTGTATGAGACAACAGATCATCCTAGATGTGTTACTCATTGCAGACTGATTGTGTGAGATTGTTCTGGTGCTGCAGACACAGTGAGATTGAACTGTGAATTAACCATGTATCAGATACCTGACTTAACTTGCTGTTATTCTAAAACATTGCTATGTTTAGCTTGCCAGCCAAGCATGCAAAATGGGATTACTAAGATCATGGTACAGTAAGAAGAGGGATGGTCTGACCTGGAGAGCAACAGCCAGAGCAAGAGGGACTCGCGTTTTTACAGGCTGACATCACATCTGGAAAGCTGCTGCCCTCTGGTGAGTCAGCACACAAAAGCAATCATACGAGTCTGATCATCCAATCGCTTGGATGGAGGAAAACGTGCTGTTTCTGACAGCAGACTCGTTATAACTAAGCCTCTGCTTTTACCAGGGAATTCTGGGAACACTGCAAAAAGCCCGTGGATGAATCTCCACCTGTTTTCCTTGACTGTAACGCTGTTCGACACTTGCAGGGTTTCTGGGCTACATAGGTGTGTGTCGCCTGGTGAGGCTTTACTTAGCTGTGCTTTTACTGGACTGGCGCAGGAATGCCTTTTTTTTTGTCTCCTGACCCTGCGTGGTCTTGTTTACACCTGAAGCACCAGAGCCCTGCCCCAGTACGAAGCGTGATGATGGGAACAATGCACCTGGCATGCTCCTTTTTTTTTGGACAGTCCAAATACAGTTCTCCATTCCTTAGCTGGTAAGAAAACTTGGAAATTCAGAGAAAGGGGATAAAAAGCAATTTTTTTGTATCTTCCCTGTGGTTTGAAGTCTAGAATGGTTTCTTGCTTTTGTTTTACTGCTGGCTGGCATAGCTCTTGAGATGCCAAAAAAGTTCTGTTTTTCCAATGTCTGATCTCTTATTCACTATGGATTTTACTAGTAGGAAAAAAAATATATTGCACTGTCATAATGACTGCAAATATCTAACTTTTCTAGGCATTGTCACGTCAAACAGGCAGACCATCTTTTCTGGTTTGCATCAAGCACCCTGTTGTTTTCTGCTGCAAATATTTTTATCATAGAATCATAGAATAGTTAGGATTGAAAAAGTCCTTAAAGATCATCTAGTTCCAACTGCCATTTGAGAATTACTCATTCATTGGTTTCCTATCACTATCTCAAATATTCTGTAATGCCTTTCCCATGTTATTTTCCTTTCCATCTTTTGGGACACACAAACAACTCTTGAATAAAGCCTTAAAGATAGGGGCAAAGAGACTACCATACATCTGAGGAGAAAAGTGGGTAACTGCTACCATTTTCAAACAGCGTGGGCTATCAAGCTTGCATAGCAATTTCTGTATCAACCCCACAGCTGTGCTTCAGTATGCCTGTGGAAAGATCAGTCTTACTTAGTGCTTTCATTGCCTACAAAATGCTTTCACTGGCAGGGAATCAACCACCAAATTAGGGATCAATCATCCTCCTTTTAAAAAAACATACATCTTTATGATAGGCCTGATTCCATTCAGTTTTAGCTTCCAGCTATTGAATGATACCATGTCTTTTGATGAATTTGATCCTTGACTGAAAGAAGCATATGGTATTAGAAATGTCCCCCAAATGTAGGTTTGTACTGGCAGGTTGTCACCAAATCACTGTTTGTTTTTGTTGCATTAATCAATGAAATTTCTCAAGTATCTCTTATACAAGGAACATTTTCAAGACTGAGGATTGCTGTTGAGGCTTTTTTGCCAGAATATGTTCTGAAGTGAAGGCATCAGGACTGAGTAGAGATTTCCAGGGTCGATCTGCAACTGCTGTAATATTTGCAAAAGTGACATACAGCCCTAACCCTTGTTAACAAATCTCACTGACTTCTACTTAATGAGACTTAAGCTCTGTGGCATTTCAGATATGCTTTTATTAGTAAGAGTTGGCACCACCATTTTATTGTGACTATAACTTTACGAGTTGAGTGTGTCAAGTTCTTAGAAAGGTCTCAAATACCTGTTTTCAGTTGGATGGGACTTACACATGGGAAGTGCCGGTTACTGGGGAGCTTATTAATATGTTCTTAGGGAAAAAGAAGAGTCACCCTAAAGTGAGTGTGTAAGACAGGGATCAGCTGCCTCCTGAAACTGTCTCTGAGTGCAGAGGAGCCCTAAACTGTTGTGGTAGCCTTACTTCCTGATTTTTAATTCCTGAAGGAGAGAGAAATTCCAAATAACTTTACTGTGCTGTGTGATTTGAACAGGATCATAGCTTTATGTCTAATGGTGGTGTTTCTCTATCACCACTGAAAAAGAGGATTATCACTAAGCATTCCACAGCTCTGGAATGTGGCAGGGAACTGATGTGCAAGCAAGAGAAATTTAGACTCTTGTGGAAGCTGGTGAAGCATTCAGGTTCTAGAGCAGCGAGCACCCTGACACTAGCACAGATACCAAAGCAGCAGTCTTTGCTTGAGGTGACAAGACTTGCAAAGGGCTTTAACAGATAATCCTTCTGCTCCCTTTCTGCTCCATCACCCTTCCTGCACAAAAAAATGCTGCCCATCTGAAGTCTGCCTAGAGAATTGCAGGGAACAACCTATTTTTATTTCAGCTGCATCCTAATAATATGCAGGGACAACTCCTGCTGAATGAACAGGAAGGAAAGGAGGTCTGGCTCATGGCATTATCCCACAGCATTTCTGGATTGTGCTGTTAACCTCTTCATAGCTGTTTTGTAACAACCATCAAGCCTGCACAGACCCTTCTTGCTCACCCACATCTCTCATGGTTTCACACAGGCTTACACTTTCCAGTGCCACAAGGTCTGAGAGTCTTCACTCAGTCATTCTGCAGGTAAGTCTTAATGGGCTTTTGGCAGAGGTGCATCCCTGCAGCTTCTCAAAGGCGGTTATTGCTCCAGGGCAAGAACACATGCAGGTGTGCTACAGCCAGCTAGATGGGTATCTGGAAGAAAGCAGGAATGTTGAAATCTCTGGAAATGTGCCCCTGTGCTTTATGCTGGCATTCCAGATACGGAGTTTCTTTCCCTAATGGGTCTTAAGGTGAACTGTAACGAAAGCTGGGCTCAGTTTACAGTCACTGGAGTTTATGGGGCTACTACCTTAAAAAAAACCAAACCACTCAGAAATTAGAAGGTGGAGACAGATTTGTTAGGAAGCTCCCAGTAAAGATCTTATTCCTCTTTGAAAGCCTCTGGGAGTTCTCCTTGCAAGGCTGATGGACCTGAATGAAACAGGGAAGTGCATGTGCATGTGCAAATTCTTGCCTAGAAGGTCTCTAAATCCCACCTGAAAGGTAAGAGATGTGTTCATCAGTAACTCGTGTTGCAGAAGCCTGCAGGTTATTTTTTTTTTTTTTACATTTAGTGGTGGTATTTGAGACATTTTTCACAAAGAAGGCAGCAAAGGGAAAAAAATACACAGGTTAGTTATGAAAGCAGATTTCAAGTCAGTGAAAGCAAACAATACCATTAGTGCAGTTTGGAACTTCCTGGTTAACTTTGTGCTATCAGAGAATAGAGAGGAAGGTCACCTCTTGTGTAGGCAGGGTATATGGGATAGAGCCACAGCTTACAACTGCAGGGTGATACACCTGACCACTTGGCTACAAAGCATCAGTGCTGCTTGGTTGTGTTGCTTGCAGTAGCATCAAGTTTGGGACTTGTAGAGTGATAACTCATTAGCCATAGGAGCCCACCTCCGGTATACAACATATTCATTTCATTACAGAGACTAAAATACAGCTAGCAATGCTCAGTAGATCTAAAAATACTATCAGATTCTGGGATGCATATGTGGTCCCACTGCACAGAATAGAGGAAATCTTTCTCTTCAAAAAGTTTGTATTCATGATTTGAGGAATGCCTATTATTTAACCCCACTGAATAAATGCTTTGTTTTCTGGCAGATCACAGATATTGCAGGACAGATTTCTTTCTGTATTGTTTGAGCAATCATGGTTATGGACCACCAGCATTCATTGGCCATCTACCAGGTAGACTTTTATGGCCATTTGGCAAAGATGCTGGGAAATGTAAATGGAGTTTTCTACTACTGGCAAATCCTACTCCAACCTATTAAGTGCAGATAGCATATGAAAATAGATGGTAATAAATACAATATGTGGGTGCATTAAAGCTGATCTGAAAGAACCTGAGTGTTTAGAAAAACAAAGCAATAATAAAAAGAACTTGAGAATTTTATAGGTTTATCAGGCTTAAAATATTTGAGATTGGCCAAAAAAAAGGTAACTGTACACTTGGTGCTTTTCAGGAGTCACTGGAAATTTAAACTAGAAATCTACTGGGGAAAAATTAAAAAACCCCACAAAACCACAGAAAACAGTTCATATCCTGTAATTTTCTTAATATAGGATCATAAGTATTTGTCATTCAGTCTCACCACTCTGGCTGAATGTAAATCACATGCCTCTTTCTGTGGTCTGGAAATAGTGTGTAGGGAAACCTGTTGCTCCTCTGTTTATGGAACAAAGAATCTCCCTCATTAAACACTGAATCTCAGTTGGGGATGGGAAGAACTGTAGTGTTCCCCCAAACGCAAGATGCCTAGGGCAATACTGTTGCAATGTTAGCATGAGCCACTGGAATGCCAGTTAAATTTCAACCTGATTTGTACCACAAAACCAATATTTTTGAGTGGTCAAGGCAGGAGACCAGGGACAAAAAACTCCTGCCAATTGGTGCTGGTAAGGTATAGCTTTGGGAAATTTTGGTAATCTCTGAAGGTAGCTAAATCAGAACCTTGGTGATATGAACACGAGGGTTGAACACCTTAGTTAAAGTCTGCAGGTGATTAACTTATGACAAATTCTTCTTGTGTTAGGGCTGGGAGAAATTCAGTACTATATTATGTTGTTGGCTCTTAACATAGGAGATGAGCCATAACATCTGTTCTGGCAATGAATAGACTTAATCCTGAGAATTGCAGTTAACTAATCAAGGAAGGATTTTCTTGTTGCTCTTAACGGCATACCTGTATGGAACTTGAACTAGCCTGTTACCACTGTCCGCCTGTTTGAAAAAGCAGGTGACTATGGATGGGGAGTGAAAAAGAAAGTCTAACAGGTTGCTGATATGTCATTTTCAGATCATTTCCTCAAGCTATTCCTATTAATTTTAACTCCTGGATTTTGTAATGCAGCCCACAGAAACCACACAATTTATCACCCTTGCCTCTTAATATTATTGCACATGAACAAAAGCCCCATGAAAAATATCTGCAGTGTGATACAATTCTTCCAAGCAGTGACCCAATGGCTGCGGAAGCAACCATACCCTAAATTGCCATTTGAACATGTTTGCTCAGTGTTCTGGAAACAGCATACGAAGGGATCAGCTTCTACAAAGCTAAGAATGATGTTTTCTGTATAAGCAAGTGATCATTTCAGGTCACCCCTCCCTGAGCTGTTCTACCAGTGTATGTGAGCAGCAGTGTCCCAGGACTCTGACGTCTTTGCCTTGTTTGTCACAAGTCTGATTGAAGATTCCATCTTTGCCAGC
The DNA here is from genome assembly GCF_033783945.1 of Neopsephotus bourkii. Classification (NCBI taxonomy): domain Eukaryota; kingdom Metazoa; phylum Chordata; class Aves; order Psittaciformes; family Psittacidae; genus Neopsephotus; species Neopsephotus bourkii. Next base: position 699,064 of record NW_026902287.1, read on the forward strand.
TGGTTTTGTTCAAAGAGAAGAAATAAAGCTCTTTACAGGCACAGAGAGCCACAGACAGTGAAATAGCTGTACAAAGCAGCTCATATCATGGCTAGAGGTGGGTGGGTAACGTTAAAATTAGACATTTGTCTTGGTTATTTGTTATGGGGCAGAAGAGGAAATGTTAAGTCTTTTGAAGTGGAAGTTTTTGGTGGGAATGTTTGGAAATTTCTCATCACAATGAGAAAGAGACATTCTTGTCAGATGTTTCTGCTTTCACAGCTATAGGTTTCTTAGTTTTTCTGTGTGCTTTGTCAGGAGATACTGCAGGTGATCACCCAGTGGTTACAACCTTCACTTGAGACATGGGGAACTTTGGACTGGGACGGTCAGAGACTGGGTCTAGAGCTAGAAAGGCTCAATGTCTCTGGAAACTGGTACTCAGTGACAGCAGAGTCCTTCTCTGTTTCATTCTGAGTGAAACTAAAGGGAGAGGAATTATTCTTTAAAAATACCTTATTTGAATTTTTGGGAAATACAGCTGGACTATCAGGTTTACAGGTTCTATACAGGAGTATAGTCTTCCTTACAGTAATCACTCTAAAGACCCTTCCTCAGATACATATTTACAATTTATTGCAGTCAGTCAGTATACCTGTTATAAAGATAGGCACTGGAATTAAAATTCCTATCTGGGTTATTATCTGATAAAACATTTCTTGGTTCAATAAACGAATTACAATTACTTTCCCTTTGTCAGCTGATTGCAGGGTGAGGAGATAGTGAGCAGCAGGAAGGAGTTTGAACTGTGAACTTTTGCTCCATTGCATTGAATAAGCTTTTATTGACTAGTTTGAACCTTTCCCCTCCCCCTGAGTTACAAGCTGGGCGATGTTCATTCCTGCATATACACATAATGTTTAGGAGTACTCTTGCATTTGAGTGTCTTAACAGTGGACCTCCATCTGCCAAGCCACAGTAGATAATGCTGCTGGTACCTCTGCCATGCCGTGTAGGAACAGCCCTTTTGTTTGAGCTCCTCTCTAGAATCAGCTATATGTGGCCTGATCATGAATATCTAAATAGTAAGTTACAACTACCCCTGCAGCAAGGAGACGTTTGCATTTCAGAGTGACATTGAGAAGTCATTGGGTTTACACCTACAATGAGCTGTTTTATGAGTCACTGCTTTTTGTCTAAGATGAGAAGCTTCTCTTAAGATTATTTGCACTGAGCAAAACCCTCTAACATCTTGCAGAGAACAAAATATTGTTGTTTTCGTATGAACTTCAGGGCAGAACTGCTGTAGAAATATTTGTGGTGTGAATATTAGTCCTTATTTTAAATGCCTATTGTGAAACATAGTACTTGCTGTGAATTCAGGGATATGCCTCTCTCTTCAGAAGGCACCTAAAAGATTGAGTGCCGTACACAGGCACCTGAGGACAAATGCAGGTGTTAAAATGCTCAGACCTGGAGCAGGTGTCAGTTCATGGTAATGTCAAACTATCAAATGACATTTGTTGTTTTCTGAAGTCCACTGACTCAGTTTCACATTGGTGAAGGTGATGAGGAAGATAAGTCTCATTTGAATCTCAACTGCAGATTCAGTGTTTGAAGAAGTCATTTCAAGAGTGGTAGTGGGAGATGAGCAGACTGTGTAGCATTGGGAAGGAGGTACAGGATCTCCACAGGGTCTTTTTGGACATCTTGCAGAGACAAAAATCCAAGCCACACAGTGCAGAGTAAAGTGGAAGTTAGAGGCCATGGGTGGACAAGGAGCATTTGAAGACACTTGTGATGGAAGTGACTGGAAGCTTGTGCCCTTTGTCAGCAGCGGGCAGGCGTTCTCTTCATCAGGAGGCCTGCAACAGCCAAACAAAAATTTGGGACACAGGCAAGGAGGAAGCATCGCAGTACTATTTAATGTGTCTATTGACAGCCCAGATGATGGGAGGAATGGCAGTCTTGAAAAGGTGGCAACAGTACCAAACTGAGGGGAGCAATCAGTGTGCTACATGGCAGGACTGGTCCAGAGAATGGTCCCTGTGATGTTCTAGGTTGGAGTGTAGGGCAGCTGGGAGACGCTGGGCTGGTTCAGCTTATGGAAGAAGAGGGAAAGGAAGGATCTTCCTGCTCTCTGCAACTGCATGGTGGGAGGTAGCAGGGAAAATGGAGCCAAACACTTTCCAATGGTAAATAGCAACAGGATGAGCTGCAACGAGCATGACCTGAAGCATGGGAAATTCCCATTAGATATCAGGGAAAACTAGAACAGTGGTCAGGCATTGGAACAGGGCCCAGAGAAGATGTGGAATCTCTGTCCTTGGAGAAATTAAAATTTGACTTGACAAATCTTGGCACAGCCTCATCTAACTGGACCTACTTCAAACAGTGAATTAGATGAATTCCAGAGGTCCCTTCCATTCTGAATGTTTCTAAGATTTCATTAAAATAATTTGAAAGAAAAATGGCTACATTTTAGAACTAAATAATTAGTTACCTAGGTTTTTGTAAGCAAATTTAAATGTTCTTTATGTGCTTTTAAAAATACAGATGTTACCATCCCATTTTGACAAGTTTTCTAAATTATGAATGTATATGAAAAAAATTGGAAGGCGATTATTACTATGGTACTGTTGTACGTACATTGTTATTATTATATGTTGTTATATACAGTGAAAAATTTTCACTTAAGTTAAAATATGATAGTAAACTGTGACATTTTCATTGTCTTAGTATTTAGGACCATTAGCCATGTATCAGAATAAGAGGGAGTGCTGATATGGGAGCACAAAAACCAAAGATATATGAACTTTCTATATCAACACAAAATTAGTTTGAGAACCTTTGCTTATTGTACATCTCTAGACAGAAAAAAGTATCTTTTATTTTTTTTGTAAAGAACAAGTCATGCACTAAAGTGTTTTGTTGTCCAGGAGGGAGTGACTTAAATATATGACATCTAGAAAAAACAATGCAAAAATGTTTCCTGTATCACAAACTAAGCTACAAATCCAGAAGTCTAGCATTCCTGGAGGCAAGTCATAGCAAACTTAGCAACTTCTTGAGTAAGGTAGACCAGAAAGCAATTTTGAGAAGTTTCAGATTTCATAGGTTTATTACACCATGAAGCACAACAATAGAGTGTTAAATAGTGGAAGAAGTACAATTACCATAATTCAAAAATAACTAAAATAAGACATTATCTAGTTAGATAAGACTTTGACTTTTTCATGACTGTGTCTTCAACAGGTGTCTTGCCTCTTCTCAATGTACTTTCTTCCATACTTTCTCTGAAAGCAGGGAAGTCATGTTTCTCACTATTGCTGCCTGTCACCTGCTTTAAAGCATCTCTCTGCTCTGCCTCTTTATTTCCATTCACCTAGAAGACACACCCAACAACTCACAAGATTTATTTTTGCCCTTTTGTGTTCAGCCTGGGATTGCTCTGAAATACAGCTTGCACTCACCCTTTCAGGTGAAGTAATTCAGCTTTCCAAAAACTGGTTCCTCTTTCTGCAACTAGACTGTCCTATCACATAGCACCAAGGGACTGGATTGAGAGCAGCCTTGAGGAGAAGAACTTGGGGTTGTTGGCTGACAAAAAGCTCATCATGAGCTGCCAGTGTGTGCTTGCAGCCCAGAAAGCCAACTGAATGCTGGGCTGCATCAAAAATAGTGTGACCAGCAGGTCAAGGGTGGTGATTCTGCTCCCCTATTCTGCTCTCATGACACCCCACCTGCAGTACTGCCTCCAGCTCTGGGGCCCCCAACACAAGAAGAACATGGATGTGTTGAAGCACATCCAGAGGAGGGCCATGAAGATGATCAGAGGGCTGGAGCAGCCTTCTGGTACTAAAGAGGCCTGCAAGAAATCTGAAGATGGAATTTTTACAAGGGCATGTAGTGACCCGACAAGGGGGAATGGCTTTAAGCTGACAGAGGAGAGATTTAGATTAGACATTAGGAAGAAGTGCCTCTCTGTGAGGGTACTGAGACACTGGCACAAGTTGCCCAGAGAAGCTGTGGCTGCCCCATTGAATGCTGCTGGCCATGTTCAAGACCAGGATGGATGGGGCTTTGAACAACCTGCTGTAGTGGAAGGTGCCCCTGCCCATGGCAGGGGGTTGGAACTGCATGAGCTTTAAGGTTCCTTCCAATGCAGACCATTTTATGATTCTGTGATTCTATGATGTCTGACTCATCTTTTTCTTACAGCTGCAGTTACAAGGCTCTGATGAAAACCAGATGCAGACAACATGGCCAAATATTTAACAAAGTTGTTCTTCCCCAAGATCCTTCCTTCACTCCCCAGCAACAGCATGGTTGGCTGCAAATTGCACTGCCTCCCTGGGAGGAGTGCTGGATTACCAGTGGTGCAGCTGAATCAATCCCCAGCTTCAGAAGCTGTGCTTTATCTGTGTTGTTGCACTTGCAGCCAATTTAGCCTCATGGTCCCCATCCCAAATTAGGACTTTCATGAGGGACTTTTATGTATTACTACTTTATCAAAGCTGCTTTGATCTGAAAGTCTTGGGGAAGGACATGTAAGCAGAAAATAACCCTTAGCTCTGGTGCTCCTAACTGGGTGATATTGTAACTAAGTAAGGACATCCTAAAGTTTCTTCCATTTTTCAAAATATTTCTTTAAAAATCAAGGCCTGCATTTTGAAAGATAGTTGTTTGCTTTTCTCCAAAACTTGTGGCACCTGTTGAAGTACGACATATGTAAAATTGTTTAAATATCCCAAGGAAATGGTGGTTGCTCTATGTGGACAAAAGGATATTTTCCACTGGTGACTAAACAGCTTTAGTTCTGTTAACCTGCTTGTCTGTATTAGTAGTCACAATTCAAGGAAAAGGAGATAATAGCTAGGGGCCTGGGGTGTATTTGACATTGTGGTTATGTGTGTGGTCACGGCAGACAATTCTCAGAATTTTTACAAAGTTGCATGTTGTTTATAGGATCTAAGCCAAGTAAACGAAACTTCATCTACCAACCAGGAAGCATACATGCTGAAAAATGCACTTCCACCTTCCTTGTCCTTGACAGGGCCAGATTCACATCTTAGAACAGTAGAAATAAATGACACAAACACCTGCCGTCACACTAACTTCTGTATTTGTACATGCAAACAGTTACTATGCATGGAAGAAACAGCTGTATTTGTCAATGGAGTTTGCTTTACAGATATTTCTCATGTCTTAGAGGCCATCACTGTATCTGCAACATAATTGAAATAATGACTGAAATAATGGTTAAAGAACTTCTTAGGCATGTGTGATTATGAATATTCGTGAGTTTGTGTCTTGCTCATTGAAAACTTATTCTGTGGTTTATCTCCAGGTTTGTGGTTTTTTGTTTTTGTTTTTTTTTTTTTAATACCCATTTTATGGATGAAAATGTGGGTTTGGGGGTTTTAAAACATCTTCTCAGTAGTTTTATAACCAAAAAATGTTTATTACTATTTATCTTAGAAGATGTTCTTAGAAACAAAAGTGCTCCAGACAAATCAGATGAAAACTCTGAAAACTGCTGAAGGATAAATAACAACTACAATATAGATTAAATGACAACTATTTATTGATGTTTGTTTATATCCTTGAAGGAATGTGTGAGATTTCTGCTAAATTCAATTGTAGTTGTTCTGGGTACAGTTTTATGACTAGCTTTTCCATGATAAGTTAGCTGAGCTAAAGAGGTGTTTTTGGCACAAAGTGCAAGACCACTAATGGAAAGAAAATAACTTTTCCTCAGTACAGAATAGGAAAGATCTTGGTTAGAAAATTCAGCTGTGAATTTTAGGTACCATAGGTCAGGTCTACCCCTTGCCTGCAGCAACCCCTTCTAGCCCTCTGTGTTAGTGGGTGTATAACCATAATGGGATGTTTGCTCAGCTAAAGTAGCAAATAGGAAGGAGATATTTTGCATATTTGAATGGAGTCCAGATTTACATTTCTATCCCTCTCCATCTGAGGAGGGTGTTTGTGAATTGTATTTGACCCAGACAAGCTGTTAGTTTTGTTACTAGGTGTTTTTTCTTCTATCAATCAGGTACAATACCAATACTGTGAAACATCCATTAAAACATAGGTTTTAATTCCCTGCTCTCCACTCCTTGCTTGATAGCATTGTGTCCCTGTCTGGCTAGACAGTGTGAGTCAGATCAGTACCTTCCAGGGCAGAATTGCCTTAGAGGGAAAACATTCCACAGAAAATAATAGGATGCTTTGACTAAGGCACCATTTAATCTTTTTCCTTAAAATAAAGTATCTTCCTGAATGAATGACCCTTTATGGTAAAAGTGCAGCCTGTTCTCTTGGCCCTGGGATGTTCAAAAGCATGTTTGGTATTAAGAGGTATCTGGAAAATCGTATTTTGTCTTTAATCTCTAATAAATGGTGAGTCTGAACACAATGTGTGTTTACTTCCTGCTCATTCCTGAAAAGGGCATGAAAAAAAGGATTAACAGCCTGGTGCTGTCTATGATACTTCCTTTCCTTTACAGATAGCTGATGGAAAATTCCCATTCCATGCAATCAGAAAGGGCCTTTCAGTTGTTTAGTTGTTTTGTGTACCTGTTCCACCAAATTCAATAATCAGTTACAGTCCCATAAGTTGGTAGGGGTCTTCAAACTAAAAAATAATCTACTAAATTCCATGAAATTTGTAAGTGTGGCTTTGTTCTGTTCCATTGCATAAGGTGATTCTCCAGAGCTGTTACTCGGAGAGGATTCCCATCCCACAAAGAGGAATTAATTAAACATGGATGACAGGAAGAAGGACATGATTTCTGATTCAGGCATTAACCAGTAGATGAAGGGGTAGGCTCTTCTGCTCACTGTATCTGAAACTGCTTTCTGGATGGAGGCTGCTTCTCCAGTCTTTTTCTCAGTGCTACTACTTACGTAGTGCTACTACTTAAAAAGTCTACATAAATAGTAGCACTGACAGTGATTTTTTTCTGAAGAGACAATTCATTCTGCTCCAGGAGAAAGGCAAAGGTACCACTGACTAATTGAAAGGCAGCAGCAGCAGTGTTTTCTGGCCACTGGGGATCTTTCAAGGGAATAACTTTAGAGGTTGCTTAGCTGGGCTTTGGTTGTGAAGCTGGAAGTCTGGTTTCATCCAGAGGTGTGCAGATGGCTTTCATGAGCAAAAACTCTAGTGGGTGTGAAGCAATAGAGAACATGTGTTAAAGATGTGACTTTATGGCGTGAGAGAGCACTGGATCAATTGGGTGTGATGTCCCACTTCTGTCATTAGTGTTGTGTGAGAGTAAAGCTGCATGTAAAGTTATATGTTAGGACTTTCCTGCATCTAGAACATGAAGCAGTAATCAAATTCACCACATCAACTGATTCTGATGAAAGTGTAATTAACCCAAGGTGCTGCGAACTAGGTTTTAGTTTGTTGTGTTTATTCATAACAGTATTTGTTGTCTGTTATTTAGGTAGGTTGATTTTTTTTTACTCTTTCAGTACAGGGAAGCCTAGGTAACTTGAATGCTGATAAAAATTAAGTTACAATACAATACACCGCAGAACTTTTTGTGCAGGAGCACAAGCAGAAGCCTGACTCAGACCAGAAGGACTGGCTCCTCTTAGAGGTGGTATATGAATTTCAGAATGAAGGTTCTGTGACCTGGTTTTCTCCAGTTGCCTGAAAACTCCCAATCTGCTCTAAACTAGATGACTAGTAGCAAAAGCATTTAAAAGTGTAAGATGGGACCAGAAAAAGAGGTTTTTCAAGTGCATTTTAACATTACTTCTGTTGGTACAAGTGAAAAATACAGATAGGTGTATCTACATTCTGCATAACTTTGTTTGTCTTACACAAGTCCGTAACTAATTTGAAGTATAACTAAAAGAATTCTATGTGTTTTTGACTGTCCAACTACAAATCTTATGCCAATAGTATCAAAGGTCTTTAGTGGTTTTAGTAATTGAACTTAGAATGTTTTCACCAGTACATTTAGAAATCTGCTTTCAAGTCTGCAACTGGGCACACAAAAAGATGGAAATAAGTTGCATATCTATGCAAGTGAACTAACTGCATACGTATATATAAGTGGAAAGCTGAAAGTAGATCTATCTCTTGAGCAAAAATGTGAGGCAGCATGAATGCTACCTTAGTTTGTAAGCTCTTAACTGCACTTTGGTCTGAATCACACCCATCAGGCTTTGTATTCAAGCAGTCTCAACCTTTTACACTGCACAGATAATGCAGAACTAGCTAGAGTTTGATTCATCTTTGAAACAAAAGTCTTCCAAGGCAAATCTTTTCTCATACTATGAAATAGCCTTGTGATAAAGAGTGTTCTGCTTAGACCTGAGACTGTAGTGTTCTGGTGATTAGCACAAGGTCTTAAAACATTATGATAGTGAGCATGTAGATTCCTTTCATTCAATGCCTGCTAAATTGGCACAGTTTCACAAGTCTGCCGCTCCCCCTCCCCAGCTCTGCCCTGCACACACAATTTTAATAGCATTGCTAGGGTTATTTTCCATTTTACTCACAGTGATGAGTGCTAACAGAGAATGGACCTGAAATGAAAAATCTTATGGGAGCAGCTTGCTCAGACCCACCATATGGAAAGCAGACCCCTCGAACAAGCACCAACAAACACCTTGGTCCTGCACAAAGTTCCAGTGTCAAATTCTCTGTTATCCTCAAGGGCCATTGTCTATTTGAAAGAGGAAGAAAAAGCCTCCATGTCTTTTTCAAATGTACATAATAAAGAAAAAAAGGCAAAAAAAAAAAAAAAAAAAAAAAAAAAAAAAAAAGCTGCAGTGAATTATAACAGATTTTAATTTGCTGAGTTATTTTCTTAAACTTATGCTCCTGGATTGAATCATACAGTAAAATCAGCAAAATTAGGTATCATTATTTATACACACAACCATACAGTCTGGGTAGTAACTTCTCAGAAAGTGTCAAAGAAAAAATGCTCTCTCATCATCACAAAATGAAATGCAGAATAATATAGGGAAAGTGAAATGATTTGTCTCTAAATCACATATTCGGAAAATTATGATGAAACTTTTTTTTTTTAAAAAGACGAGTAGGAGACGACTTGTTGCAATCTGTCACGTTTTCCTTTTTTTATGAGTAATCTAATCGCTCTGAATTTATTCAGGACTCACATGCTCTTGATTTTATCCCATGACCTAATGAAAACTGTCAGTCTCTCACCCACGCATGGGCTGAATGCCTCCTTTCAGAATTTCCTAATATACCCTGGGTATGTCCTGCCAGAAAGGTACTGAGGAATCTGCCCTTCTGTGTTGTAACAGGGTAAAAAGCTACTTCACTCTCTGCAGTAAAGCTGTAAGACTGTCTAATTTGTACGACCCTGTAAAAGTCTATTTTATCTGTAAAATACTTGAAGTATATCCTCACAAAAGGAAGTTTATCTGTAATAGACTTCAGTTTATATGTTCTAGACAGGTTCAGGCCTATTTTTCGCTAATTTTAACAGGGACTACAAGACCCCCTTTTTTCCCTATCCTCTGTTTTCAGAGCACATCTGGCATCTGCCTACCATTGTCATTTTGCTCTGGTCAGGGCTAGTTAAGAGATCTTGGGGGAGCTCTGGCAAGTACACACCAAGCTGGCATTCAATTTGAAGGGTCCTCACACCTGTTTTTCACAGGGATAGGGGAAAGGCTGGGATCCTTCAATCCTAGCACATGTCATGGGCCTGTTCTTTCTGAAGGAAGAGGCTTATGATTGTGCTTTGTTTCAAGAGCAAAGATGAGCTTGCCTTCATGGAGCTCATGGTGGGTGTTCACACAGGATTCACCAGGGGTTCACCAGTGCCTCAGAGGATTGAAAGACTTCAAGACAGGAGTCAAAACTTCAACATCTATTGGCAAAGACTAAATGATAAATAGCTTGACATAAAGCAGCTGAATCTAAGGAGCAATGATGGTCAGCTGAAAAAAGGAAGTGCCTGAAAGCAGGGGTTAAGCTTTTGAAGTCAACCAGCTTTGACTTTTGTTGCATTGAGGCTTACGAACAACTGAGGCTAGCATATGAGTGTAACATCTTTTTGCAAGGAAGGAGGAAGCCAACAAAAACTTAGTAAGTAATTTCTAATAGGCAATCAAAAAGCTGGCCAATGGACAGGCCAAAAAGCAGAGATGAGCATGACTAATATCCACCACATGAAAGCTCTGGTATAAATAGGTAACTTCTATACAGCCCATAGACAGTGAAGTGTCCATTTACTGTCAAGGACATTCTAGAAGACTATAGTAATGATTGGCAGCATATATTTAAGTATTTGCTGTCCTGTAATCTATGAAATAGCGGGGAATACAAAACCACTCTCAAGAGCAGCACAGCTCAGCTGTACAAAGCCCCTTCCCTGTCTGCTTGCATCAAAGAAATGTCTGTCCCATGACCTCCCAAGACCAGCGCTGCAGGCCTAGTGGGGTTCTCATATAAGGCTGGAGGGAGGAACAGCAGAGGCAGGACTGAGGCTCTTCTGAAGTATGTCTGTACAGCAGTATATTGCTTCATTGTGTAAGGTTATTTTCCTTCCTGAGAAGCATAGGGGCTCTGAGACGCAGTGTCGATTATCAGCTTTTCCAAAGCTGAGATAACTGACAGCTGAGTCAATGGAGAGCAGTATCACAGTCTAGTTTTTACTAACACACTTGCTACTTAGCCTGAACACCACCAAGAATGGCTGCAGTTATTAAGTGTGGGGCAGCAGTGCATGGCTGCAGACTGTGCTTGTTCCTCAGTTACACACTCTCCTAATCTCACATAGGCGATTACTATATATTTGCTAGTAGGGAAGACAGAATTTCTGTTGCTGATCACCTGAAGATGGGTAGGTGTATATCTGTTATCTAAAATACCTTGTGGTTTGATGCTCAATAGAGAAGTCAGCATGCTTGCCAGAGATACTATCCGTTAAGTGGTTAATATATCTTTTGCCACCTACCTCCAGATGCCAAATAGAATAAAATATTAAAATAGTTTTTCTGCACTGAGACAGATAAAGAATGGACCTTTCCCATGGTCAAGGAGGAACTATGGAGATGTATTAAGATGCCAAGGAATATAGAAAAAGCAAAGGGGTGGCAGCTACAAACTGCAGTGTTATGTTCACAATGGATATATGCCTTTCTGACTGCAAGAAGACAGCAGTCTAATGATGTAGGAGAGAGAAGGCAATGGCCCATTTCATGCTCCATGTGCTTCATGTGTTGACTGCTCAGTGACTGTTGCATGGGCAAGAGCTTGTTGGTTCTCAGTCTTAGACTCTGTTCTGCAATGTAATTATTACCTTCAGAAAGACGAGATGTACTGCGCTTAAATGTATTAGTTTTTCTCATAACACTTTATAATAAAAAAGGTCAATTACAGACTACATTTTACATTAGAAATTTACATTTATTGTTTTGACAATGACTCCACAAAATGAGCTTTACTGCATGAGAAACAGAGTGTTTTTAAGGGTAAGTCTTGCAAAACTGAACCAGGAGATTGCTGAGTGAAGATGGGTTCTTTCTTCTATATGTAGAAACATGATAAACTCCAGCATTGATTAGAGCTATGAATCAATCTGTTTACAAGTTTGTTTTGCAATAAATGCACAGTAAACAGCTGAGTACAAGAAGGAAGGCAGTCCAGTTTATGTCAATGGATAAATTTGCACCCTGATGATTTAAGATGTTTTCCCTATGGTGCCATTCTAGCCCACTCTTATCAAAGGGAGTTTATAATTGATTTCACAAGTCACGTAATGAAGATAGCTGTTAAACACCCTCACTCTGCAGAACTGGATTTTGCCTGCTCTTATTTATATAGAGAAACCCATTTGTAGCTTTGATCTGTGAGGCATGTTAGTGGAGACAAGTAAGACACGTTAGATGAGCTAAGGGAACAAGCCTTATATCTAAATGTATGGTGCAAAAATTCAGTGTGATTTAAGCTTGACGACTTAAATGAGTTTTGCATAGGACTGTAAAAGTGTTTGATAAAAACCAAGTGGAGAGTTAGGGTAGAGCAACTCAGTAATTCAGGAGCTTTTGGCTACTGAATCTGCATTTAGTTTGCCAGTGATTTGTGCCTCAGCTCTGTGAGAAAAAAATATAATCAAATGTACAGGATGGTGTTATAAAACACAGATAAGCCTCACTTTCTCCTAGGCATGCAATGTTCCCATTAATTTTAAAATCAACCTCCTTCCAGGAGTGTGTCTCCTCTTGTTTGTTTGGGAAGGATCATTTAAGCACTGTTCTGGGAGTTATAAGACTTGGACTCAGTTCTGCACTTTGCTTTAGATATCCTTGTAAAATTCTTCTTTCTCATACCCAAAAGGTGGAGACCATACTATATCCTCATTTTGATGGATAGTCTGAGGATAAACAAATCAGGTTGCATTGGTCTTATGTGGTATGAAAACAGAAATGTACTCAAATCTGAGAAGAATTCAGTTTCATTTCACAGCAATTTTTGTGACAAAAATGCCCCTCTTCTCCAAATGAAGGCTGTACTATTATTGTTATTATTGTTGCTGTTGTTATTGTTTACACTTGATCTATTGAAATTACTCCTTTTTAGTGACTAATGTTACTATAAAGTTTTCTGGCACTATTTGTACAGTTTTGTTCACCTTGTAAACTACTGGCAATATTTGATAGTCTTCTAGCTTTAGAATTTAGGGTACCTATTAAAGAAATTTAATTAGATACACTGACTTCCTGATTGATAAGCAATGGCTTTATAAGCATTCTTTTCATACTTCTTAGTTGCCAAATAAAACACTGTGGTTAGAAGAGGAAAATTTCAGGAATGTATGCAGCATTTGTAAAAAGAAATTTAACTTCTGTTTCTGTTTTGTTGACTGGAATAGCAAGTCATCAGTCTCACCCATAGCACATCTTATTCTAAAAATAAAATAAGGTTTTTAAAATCTTGGCTTGATAACACAAAAGAAATCAGAACACCACAGGAATTTTCAGTGTTCAAGATGTCCTTAGCTGAGTTAAAGAATAGACAATTATTTAGGTGTGACTCATATCACAGTATCACAGTATCACAGTATGTTAGAGATTGGAAGGGACCTCAAAAGATCATCTAGTCCAATCCCCCTGCCGGAGCAGGAACACCTAGATAAGGTTACACAGGAACGTGTACAGGCGGGTTTTGAATGTCTCCAGAGAAGGAGACTCCACAACCTCCCTGGGCAGCCTGTTCCAGTGTTCCGTCACCCTCACTGAGAAGAAGTTTCTTCTCAAGTTTAAGTGGAACCTCTTGTGTTCCAGTTTGCACCCATTTCCCCTTGTCCTATCATTGTTTGCCACTGAGAAGAGCCTGGCTCCATCCTCGTGACACTCCCCCTTTATATATTTATATACACTAATAAGGTCACCCCTCAATCTCCTCTTCTCCAAACTATAGAGACCCAGCTCCCTCAGTCTTTCCTCATAAGGGAGATGCTCCACTCCCTTAATCATCTTAGTTGCCCTGCGCTGGACTCTCTCCAGCAGGTCCCTGTCCTTCTTAAACTGAGGGGCCCAGAACTGGACACAATATTCCAGATGAGGTCTCACCAGGGCTGAGTACAGGGGAAGCAGAACCTCTCTCGACCTACTAACCACCCCCCTTCTAATACAACCCAGGATGCCATTGGCCTTCTTGGCCACAAGGGCACAGTGTCGGCTCATGGTCACCCTGTCGTCCACCAGGACCCCCAGGTCCCTCTCCCCTACGCTGCTCTCTAACAGGTTGTTCCCCAGTCTATACTGGAACCTGGGGTTGTTCCTGCCCAGATGCAGGACTCTACACTTTCCCTTGTTATATTTCATCAAATTATTCCCCGCCCAACTCTCCAGCCTGTCCAGGTCTCTCTGGATGGCAGCACAGCCTTCTGGCGTGTCGGCCACTCCTCCCAGCTTAGTGTCATCAGCAAACTTGCTGATAGTACACTCAATTCCCTCATCTAAATCATTGATGAATATATTAAATAATACTGGTCCCAGTACCGACCCTTGAGGCACTCCACTAGATACAGGCCTCCAACTAGACTTCGCCCCATAGACTACAACTCTCTGGCTTGTTTTATTGATCTGTCCATCTGTCCTACTGTTAAAATATAGTTAGACATGTGTGCTCTTGGGACTCATGTGCTTCCAACACAAGTATTTAGGAACAACATGTGCCAAGGCACCAAGATTTTGCCTTTGCTAGTCTTTCAAACTTCAGTACTCTAAAATAGAAGATATCTCAACAGATAAGGATCACATTATATTATGCATAATGTATTTTTCTTCTCCAGACTCAGTAAGATGCCTTCCTACCAACTTCAAAAAAAAAAAAAAAGGAACTTCACAAGTCAAGCTCATTATTTCTTTCATAGGGGCCTGTCAGGGGAAGTGGTAAATCCAACAGTGTATACATAGATCACATTGCTATCACCAAATTAAGTGACTCCAAGAGGCCTTACCTCAGCCACATTCCTGCAAAATCTCTAGTTTGAGTAATCCTCAGAAGAAAAAAGCATCTCTTGTGTACACTGATGCTTTAACCCTATTCAGTCGTTCAGCTCCCATTAGAGGAGTTTGCTTACCAGTTACTTGACCAAATCATAAGCATTTCAGGTTAAATATTCCATTATACGTTATTGCACCCAGAGGATTAGGCTCACTTCTCACTGGAAATATTTGTCATCTGGCCTCTCATTCCCATAAGCATACTAGCACCGTTCACGGGAGTGAAACATTAAGCCAGCTAGCAACACGCAAGTCCATGGGACCAGATGTGATTCACTCAAGGGTGTGGAAAGAGCTGGACAATGTCATTGCAAGCCTTGCTCTTTAGCATCTTCAGCTCAACCAACTACATCACCTTTGATTACTTTGATTCCTGATGGCGACAGAAAGGCAAATGTTGCATGCAGTCTCAAGAAGGGCAAGAAAGAAGATTCAGGGCTCTGCAGGCTGGTTAGCCACAGCTGGGTCCCTGGAAAAGTGCTGGCAAAAATCCTCCTGGAAGCCACTTCCAGCCATGAAAAGGACAAGAACACACCATAGACAAATTCTGCCCAACCAACTTGACTGTTTTCTATCGTGACATGAGTGGCTGTGTGAAAAAAGGAGGGCAGCACATGCTCTGCACTTTGACTTTTGGAAGGTGCTTGCATGACTTTGCCATGATTTCCTGTAAACTCCTCAAAGCCAAACCAGTGAGATATAGGCGGGCTATATAGACAAATAAATGGAGAGAAAACTGTCTGGACTGCTAAGTTCAAAGGTTGGTGATGGCTGCATGAGGTCCAGCTCGTGGCCAGTTAGGAGTGGTATGGCAAGGGAACTGCTACAGTTTAATGCGTTCATTAATGATGTGGATGATGGGTTGGACAGCACTCTTGCAGGGTTTGAAGATGACACTAACCTGGGGTCATGTTGAATTTTGGAATGCAGGGCTACTGTTCCAACAGGACAGGCTGGAGAAATTGGTTGACAGGTATCTCACAGAATCTGTTGACCAGAGCCCAGTACAATGCTGGGCCTCTTGGATGGACAAAGCCCTGTAGTAGGAGAGGCTGGGGCCAACCAGCTGGGAGCAGCTCTGCTGATCTTAGCACAATATCAGAAGATCCTGGTGGACACAACACGGTCAGAAGACGGGAGTGCGTTCATGCAGCAAAGCAGTCCCCACACCCAGGGCTGCACCAGCACGGGGAAGGAATCCTTCACAGATGCTCAGCACTTGTGAGACCACACTGGTGTACTGTTCCCTGGTTTGGGCTCCCAGCAGAGGACAAGTGCTGACATGTAGGAGTAAGCTCAGTGGAGGGTCCCTCTGATGGCTGGAATTGGAGCACAAGGAGGGCAAGGTGGAGGGCAATGGGTTGAGGAAGGGAAGTATTCACTGCTGTTGCAACTGCCTGGTGGGAGGGTATAGAGAAGAGAAAGCCATTCTCTGCTCAGAGATGCAAAGCAACAGGATGAGAGGTAATAGGCACATGCTGGAATATAGGAAATCCCCATTAGGCACTAGGAAAAACTTCTGTCACGTGAGGATGGTAACAATATTGAAACAAAGCCCAGGGTAGTGGTTGGAGATATTCAAACCTCAAACGGCCAAAGTCCTGGAGCAACCTGATCTAACTGGACCTTTTTCAAGCAGGGAGTTGGAGCAGACAACCTAAATTATCCTGTAACTCCATTTTAATGGTGAATTGCTTCAGCTAAAGCTCAACTTCTTTGGAGAATAAATTCAGAGAAATATTAACTCTTTGATGTAAGTTTCAACCAGTAACAATAAATTTGACAAATGTTTTATGAGAACTCCTTTAAATACATCAGACCAAATAAAGGTAATGACACTTTTAGGTACAGAAGCTTGCTCTGCAGTTGGGATAATGTTTTTTGCTAGAACAGTAGTTTTCCCTTCAGCTAACAGCAGTGCTGCCCTGTAGGAAGACACCAGGATCTGTGCTGCATGAAGATGACTAGAGAATCAAGCACCTTTTGAGAATGAAGCCAGGTGGGCAGAAGGTGATGCTGGATTTTTGCTTTTAATATAAATTATGCCTACTAAGAAAAGCAGGTTCACCTGCCCAGCTGAACAGAAAATCCCAAACTTCAGAATTCCACCCGCGTCTCTCATAACTATTTCAAGCCATGAATATACACTAGCTACGTAAGAAGGAACAATTAATAATTTCCTTATCAATGTTTAGAGATTGTCTGAAATTCATCTGTACGAGAGGAACGTACCACTCCCTTTTAGCAACCTGAAGTGAGGTCTCCAGAGTAGCAAAGTAATATAACTGAGGACGATAGAACAGCTTCATGAAGCTTCACTCTGCTTTGCTTAGATTGAATGGGAAGGGCTGGCTAAGAGAAGAGGCTTTGGGAAAATGCCTACAGCTAGGTAAGGTTGGCACTATCTCTCTTTCTTTGTAAGAGAAAGGAAGGATTCTCAAGTGGTTATGATGAAGAGAATAGCCTGGAGGCAAAGTAAGTGAAAAGTTGCCATTGCAACAGCCCATACAGAGATCTCTTCTGTGGCTCCGTCAAGCAAGGTTTCACTGGAAATGAAGCAGGGATCAGTTGGGTTTGCCCCTTCCCCAGCCTTTCAATGGCACTGGGACAGAAGCTCTCCTGGAGACAAACCTGGAACTTGGTCTTCCTGTGTGATGGCCGTGACCACTGCTGTATATTAAAATTTATACTAGTGAGTGTATTCTTTCTTCCTTGTTTTTAAGCGATTAATGACTCATGCCGTCTTTCCTGCTGTATCTGTGCCCTGTGGATACGTGTTGAGCCTCTCAGCATGCTTGTATCAAAGGGTCTGTAGTTTAAGGACTGGTGCTGTGCGATGGTCACTGAGGTACTCAGCACTGGCTCAGTGGCATTGCTGTGCACAGAACCAGACATGAAAAGAATGCTGGTAAACATGCAAGTCCAAGTCTTTCTTGCAGCAAAGCCTTTAGATGTGGATCAGGGTGTATGCTTTTTCTCATTTCCTTTCACATGACATTACTCCATTATTCTTGTCTTTAAAAGTCATATATCAGTGTAGTGCTGCATATTACAGTATAGTGATAAAAGCACATCAGTCTCAAAATTATTTTAGTATAAATACTCTTCAGCAGCAAATACTCTTGTTTGAAGTGCATGTCAGTGGTTCAGACAAGGCAGTGGGAGAACAAGTATATATTTCCTGCCACATCCTAGCAACCCATCTTTATTACAATTTGGAAGAGAGGTTTCATTGTTAGATTTACAAGTGAAGATCTGCTTTTTCAGCTTAGTGCCTGTTCTCACCTTGATCTTACGCAGCAGTTTCAAGATGTGCTTTCATGGCCTTTGCTGAGCTCTCCAGACAGATTTCACAACAATACAACATCTCCTTGTCCTATTTAATTCTTTTATCTTGCCACAGAAAGCTATCCTAATGTGAAGCAACTGAAAAGAAAACCCACCCCAAAACACAACCCTGCATTGAAGGAAACTGGTAACCCTAAGTGAAACACCTTTCTTTAAGACCAAGCTATGCCAAGGGGAGATGGATGTCTATCTATCCCATTTCTGCAAAGGGATGTACTTTATGCACAGCTGATTTGAGGTTTCGGAAGGACTTTGGATGGAAGTGAGTGGTGCTGTTGACTCACTGCTGGTTCCCTCCGGATGCGGCCTCTCTCCCCCGCCTCACTGGCTGGCTGGATTCCCCATCCCCACAGTGAGATGCCAGGAAAGGCAAGGGCTTTTTGTGCCTCTGCAGGATTTTCACCTGACCCTGGCTGATGCAGTCCTGACATGACAAGAAAGCAAACTCCATCCCTGTTGCCTGGCCGCACCCTTTTAAAGGAATTTGCTGCATGCTCCTATATAGCCGCAGATTGTACAACCACTGGCTTTGATGGTTGAATCACAGCGGCCTACGCAAAAAACAAGGGTGGCAATCTCAGTGAAACTCCCGTCTTCCAGCTCCTGAGCGACTTCTAACCATTTGAAAACGCATGTGGTTTCCTGCAGCTTTCCTCCTTGCAGGGCCTTTTGTCTGATGCCACTTGGGCTGAGAGAGACCGGGAATTAGGGCATACCATCAGAAGCATTGCAGCACTGCAGAGCAGCCAAGTGGGTCCAAGAGCAAGAGTAAACCTTGCGTGGACAGCTGTAACAGTACTTGCATGTATTTGCTCCTTAACATGCACTTTGCAAATCTGGAGTGGAGGATGTGTGTGCACCCTAACAAATCTAAAGGCAGGCCAGGTCATGTTGCACTTTAGAAGAGCGGTGGAGATAAAAGCAGAGCCTTGAAGTTCAAGCAGCATTCCACTTAAAAACTGCTGGAGAGGGCAATTCCATGTCCCCTTCCCAACTCAAGCTCCCATTAATTTCATCTTTCCATAAAAAAAGGTTTTAGCTATATTTTGCAAGTGGAAGATCACACATTGGTCTGTTTCTCCTCCTGCTGGCTACCAGCTAAATTACTGCTAATACTGAGACATCACAGCACAGTTAAAACAGTTTGAAAAAATTAGAGATCTAGTTGTCTGAAGTATAACTGAGAAATACTGAAATATACCTCCAGTGAATATTTGACAACTTTTTCTTTGCAGAGAATATTAAGGCAAAGACAAAATGATACAGCTGAGATTTTTCTTTTTGAACACTTACTGAACAGCTCTTGTAAAAAGGCATAATAATTACAGTAATAATAATGGTAAGGATGATAACAACAACAATAAAAATAATGTAATTTAGATTTCTGAAAGCAAAACACTCCTGTCAGAGAAATGAAAGATTTTGCAGGGTAGCCTTTGTTATAGCAAAAAGGAAAGAGCTTGCTGGTCACAGTAGTCAGGAGACCCATGCTTTTATTTCCAGCTGAGCTGCACATTTCCTGTGTGACCTTGCAACTCCCCCATACCTCCGCTTTCCGTCTGTAATGTTGGATAATAGATATCTTGGTTTAGCAAGGCTGATCCTCTGCTTGCAGAAACTAGACATGCAGTGTTCGCAATGGGATCCTTTGATCCTCACTTGTGCTGCTAGAAGAGGAGTATGCCACTTTCTTTTACACTGAATTTGGGAGGCTGCTTTAGGAGGAGTGTGTTCTTTTTGTCTCTCGCGGGGGGATCTAAGGAAACCCAGAGGAGGGAGAAGGTGTCACAGATAGGTTTCAACGAGTGGGAGATGACAGAATGAAGCAGTCCCCAAGCCCCTGAAACTTTCAGTTTTGCGGAAATGCAAAAAATTACTTGCTAAATGCAAAAAATCGTGGAAAATGCAGAAAATTACTGCATCTTTCCCATCTCAGGTTCCCTTTTTAGGCTCTTACTAAGACTCTTTTGCCTTTCCCTAGAAACAAGCATACTGCCTTTATGTCTTGTTTATTTTGCTTCCTCTGAACTGCATTTTCAGGGATGACACCTTGATGTTCATAACAGGCTTGTGAAAATCAATGCAAAATCCTACTCCATCAGTGCAACATGCTTTTTGCCTTCATTTTGCTCAGGCAAAATCAGCTCACTCCTATATGAAGGCAAGGGAATGATACCCTTTCAACTTCTCTATCTCAACAGATGTTCTCCTGGCTTCTAACCAGGGTGTGTGCCTGGCTGTACTGGTGCAATGCCTCAAACCTGGTGGGATGCCATGGATTTCACAGAACAGGAAAGAGCTCAGAAAGTGTCTCCTGCAGCAAGTTTGGCATTCGGTGACATACATGCCAAGGACAATAGGGTGGCAGACTCCAAGTGACACTCAACAGAGAAAACACACAGCTGGCACACAGCTGGAGGCATCTAGACATAGGAAAGTAAGGGTCTCTTAGACCCTCTGGGATTTTCTCCTAAAGCAGGTTGAGTGGAGGTTGGAGAGTACACCCAGCATCCCACTGGGACCTGGCTGGGGTCCTTCCCATGCTCAACAGCATGGGGCACTCTGGGGAGGTCCCGAGGCTAAGTGGTGGGCACAGCAGCTGCCTGATTTAGGGAATGGCAGGCACCTTGGAAACCGGGGGTGGTTTGCACAACCTGTGGTGTTCCAGGAGAATAAAAGTCATTATGCATGCCCACCACCCCTCTACTAGTATTACAGTTCGCATTCATGACTTCAGGAAGGGCAGGCAGAAAAACTAGGTGAAGATGTCCAGCTCCTCCACAGCGACTCTTAGTTGTTTAAATCAACCTGGCAAGGAAAGGACTTTCTGCATTAATTCAGGAGTACAGGAAACAGATTAAGGAAGATGCAACCTGTAAGTTTATGTGTTTCTTCCTGTTAAGTAAGGATCATGTTTAGGAAACAATGAAGCTAAACTTCTGCTTCACCTATTTTAAACCGTGTTCCTGCCGAAGGGAACAGATTGCTTCTCCTGACAGAGGGCTCATATGTGAAACCTGGCATCCTTCCCTGTGCCACCCATCCCAATACTTCACCATGTCTGCTCTCCACAGCTTAGCCAGAGGCACATGTGAAGCCTATATCTTGCTGGTAAAACATGTAACAAAGCTGAAAGCTGCAGTCTTTGGTGAGACCTCTTCTGCTCCAGGAGACAGCCTCCAAAGTGCTCACACTGACTGTGGGGTAAATAGAGGGTAAAACTGCCCATAAACAGTATATGGTGTTTTCAGAATAGTGCTGGGGTACAGGACTCCTTCTTTGGTTCCGCATGTCCAACATGTAATGAAATGCTAGGTGAAACCACACTGTAAATTAAGTGGTATCAAATGGTAGCTGTGGTATAAATATACATTGCTGCCCTTCACCTCTGCAGCTATTCAAATTCAAACAGTGATTTCAAGGGGAGGCAGCCCTAAGCAGTGCTTCAGTGGAGGGATTTTAAACATTTTTTAAAGGTTTTATGCCAGGAGCAACATACAGAACTGAATAAGCAAATTCTTGCTTTGGGCTCCAGCTGCTACACTGTGAGAAACTTGCAAGCCAGCAGAGGTAAAGCATTGGACTCCCAGCAGCCTTGGCCAGGTTTTTGGGTGCATGCGTTTTGGTCAGTCCTGGGGGATAAATAGGAGCCCTTGGCAGATAGTTCACAGAAGGCAGCAGAATAGCCCATGCAGGAACACAATGGCAGTACTGTTTCCCATAGACTAAAATAATGAATCATAGCTTCCCCTTGCTACTGTCGTTCACATAACCTTTACAATAATTTATAATTAAATTAGTTGCCCTTTGGATAGGTGCACATGGTTGTTTTTTTAAGGGTTGCTAAGGTAACTGATGATTTCCTTATTTCATCCTGTGTAAGGGGAAATTTTACTTCCTAGTGAGCCTGAACAAGAGACTCAGTGAAAACAGATACTTGTTTATCAGGAGTTTCAGTGGTTCTCCTGATATCAGGCAAAGGACTCTCAACCTATTTTATGGGGGATTGCTTATATTATTTAATTTTAATGGTAAAAGAAGAGCTAGAGTAACCCTTCTGAATTGTTTCATCTAAAAGAGAAGGGAGTGGAATTTTTAATTCAATTTTTTAAAAGGCTTTTGCACTTTCTCATAGACTTTTACTCAGCCTGTTTGCTTTTCTATTTTCTCTCCTGTAGCTAGAAGTTAATGCTACAGATGCAAAAGAAAGAAGGCAAGAGAAGTCTGTGTATACGGATGGTAGTGTGCCTCTGCTTGACCGGACCAATTACCTCTTCTGAAGAGCAGATGAGATTTTATAGATAAATAGCTGAAGAGAGAATTATTTCTATCTCCCTCTGTCCTCTCCCACGTACACAGCATGAAGGCCAGAGAACAGAGAGAAGCTACAACAGAAGATAAACTGCATGTCCCTTCACTGCAGGAAACCCAATAAACACCTTCAGATTAAACAGCAAGTTCTCCAACGTCCTTCCCCTCTTCTACTCCATAGCACACGACAAAAGGAAAGAAGCTCCAGCTTCTGAGAAAAAGAAATAAACATCAGCATACTATCAGCATACTCAAGTAGCCACCTGATCCTGTAATCCCCAAGCCCCTGTATGGTGTTTAGCAGCAGTCCTCTGCCCACACAGCATGCCTACTGCGAGCACCTTGCTCCCCTGCTTTTGGTGTGAGCAAATGGACTAAGAGGGGCAGCAGTGCCTTGAGGGTAGGCCTGTGATGGGTAATTGGCACAAAGAGCGAGGTGGCCTTGTGCAGGGAATTCCCCTTGTCTCACTGAGACTCTGTTGTGCATCCTGCTTCAGCAATCTTATCCCCAAGCGATCTGGCTTTCCCTCAGCAGCAGGATGGAGAAAGTCAGCCACAGATATTGCCCCACTTCCATTCCAGAGCCTGTATCTGTGCAAGGCACTGGTGCTGCTGGCAGCACAGCAAAGAGCTCTGCTAACCATTGCTTTGTGGCCATGCTCATGTGCAGATGTGTGAAAGAAATTTCTCCAGGAAATATTGGCTGGAGGTTTAAAAGTAGTCTGTAGTCTGTAATTTGATGCGATAGAGGACAAAGGTGAGTACATTTTATTATTTAATCTGTCAGTCAGTTCAATGCAATTCAAGGTTATTGTAATAAATAGAAATGTTTACCTAACCTTTCTCCATCTCATTCATCATGAATTGTGTGACATGTCCTCAGTGACACAGGGCTGTATAACTATAACTGAGAAACAAGCAGATAAGAGCTTTACAGTGTATATCTCTGGTTTTTCATAAAAGAGCACATAAAAAGATAAACATGTCCTAGGATGCAGTTCTATATGTATATTCCACTGACTGTTGCTTACATGAAGTTTTATACAAAAACTAAACCCCACGGGAATTCTTCAGACTGACATCCTGAGAGCTTTCAAAGTTAACATTTTAATCTCTGTTTCCTCCTGCTGTCTTGGTAAGGATTTTCTGTAATACTTCTGAGTAAGTGACACCAATATTGAGAACAAAATGGTTCATACCATGCTTTCTGTATGACCATGGCAGGAATGTTACTCTGAGTCACTTTGACAGAGTAAAAGCCCCACTTATTCATCAGGAGTAAAGACTTCTGTCAGAAGGTGTCTCAAACTACTTAGGGAGCATGAAAGTTTACACTGTGTCTATTTTCAGTAAAGCAATCTGATTGATGGTTTTTGCTCTTCCATCAAAAAGATACCATACATTCTAACCAAAGCTTTTCATAAAGGAAAAGTTACTTATAAGAAAATTTTTCAAGTCAAAACAATTCAGTTTTCCTTTTAGTTGACAGTTTAAAAAAAAATAACAAATCTAAGCTTAGTTCAAGAAGGAATTTTCATTTAAAGATCATTGAGAATTAAGTCTATGGTTGATCATTTAGATGTTAAATATTATTGAGAGTAGGTCTATGGTCAAAATCAAGCCAAAACTCATCACGACATTGGAATTTCCGAAGTTTCACTTTTGATTTTTTTCTTAATTTTTGACCTTTTGTCCTGACTAGGTTTGGGACTTTGTATTCTATGTTGAAAGCTTATTTGGACTTGAGATTTTAGGTTTAAAAAGAAGAAAAGACACACACAAACAGCAGAAGTAAGCAAACGGAAGAGCGCAGATACCGAGTTTCTTCCGATGTCTCAATCCTTTTATTCTGGAGAGTTTCCTTTTGTTACATAAATCAATAGCTGGCCAGCAGAACCAAGCTAATTAATTCTTATGATGACTGACTCTTCTTAAATGTGCAGGGCATTTAAAGCTGTCACTGCCTGTTGATGTAAGCTGCACATTTGGTCTCATTCTGGCTTCCCCAAGAGTAGTGGCAGCAGCCTTTAATGGGCAGAAATCCCAGCTGTCACCTTGTGGATCACAGTGCGATTGTAGAGTGCAGGGGGTCTCACAAAAGCTGAGACCTTTGTTGAGCAAAGGTAGGACTTGAGTTGTGCGCAGAGTGCCTGGGAAGGGGAGGTTGCTCCTGGAAGAGGTGTGATATTCCCACACCAGCCCAGGTTGCTGGCTTGGTCTGTTGAAATGCAGTGTTGGAGCATGTTTGCAGCAGCTGCTTCCAAGCCAAGGTGGGGAAAGTCACAGGAGGTAACAGGATGAGTAACTGTGGTTAAGCCCACATGTGCCAGGGGGGAAGGAGAAGTTTGCAAATGGAGTGTCATTTCTCTGTAGATGTATCTTTTAACGTTAAAGAAAGAAACCAGAAAAGCCTTTCAGAAGTAAACCAAAGAGCTGTTTTTCAGAAGGTTAGAGTCCACCTGGAGTAGTCAGAGAAACAAATTGTTCAAACAATGTGAACATGTAACATGTAGAAATAACCTGGGATTTGAAGTTGTCTGACTAGAAAAAGACTCACTGAATTTCAGAGTGCCAAAGCAAAAGTACGAATAACAAATCATAAAGGTACAAATTAAAAGTAATACTGATTCTTGTATGGCAAAACACCCCCTCTTTGCTTTTTGCTGACCCTTTATCACCTCAGGTGTTTCAGGTCCGAGAAATGGTACAAAACTAATGACATTTAAGCATTGATGTTTTGCGGGGTTGTACAACCACAGTCTAGCAATTGGCTATTCCATTTCATTGTATAAAAAACCCCAAAGCAAAATAATGGAAGTTAAGGACACAGCCATTCACACAGAATTCTACTGGCAGGTCAAAGCTGAGAAAGGAACCGAAGAAATTCAGAAGAAATTCAGAAACTTCAGAAAACAACCGAAGCATGACATTAATCTTGCCACTTGGCATGTGGGAAAAATGTATAAATAGAACACTATGCATCTATTTAATTTCTGCTGCCTTCTCTGATTTCAGTGCTGGTATACTATATAGCAGCAGTTAATCATGTCATAAAATATACAAAAAACTGTGTCAAAATTGGTGTAAAATTAAAATTTTAGTAATCATTTACATGCAAAAAATAGCTAGCAACTACACTATTTACAATACTTTGAAGTGTCCTAGGCACCTAAATGCATTGTAGTGGAATAAATGACACTTAAAACGTAGATTGCAAGACGTCTAAATCTGAATTTATACTGCATCCACAGTCCTGCCCTTTGACTGTGTGTTCTCACACAGAAAAAGGAGTCTCTTGCTGTGAGCATTTTTCAATAGCATCTTAAAGATGTTAGGAATACCTCAAGAGTGAAACTATACAGTTTTATTTGAATAAATGCTTGTTGTGTTCATTTTGTTGTTGACATGCTTTTGGAGGATTGCCTCCCACCCAGTAAAGCTATATTAACAGTACTATCATCTCTTCAGGGAAGGGACTGCTTCTAACAAGAATATGTAATAGTACCCAGAGAATATGTAATAACACCCAGAGCAAAGGTAAATTAAAGCTAACCAGAACTGCTGTATGGTTTTATAACACAAATAATAAGATTACCATGCAGACAAGTAATTATGCCTCTAGCCATGCACAATCTGAATTCTTTCCAGCTTTGTTTTATCTGTACCTTTATAAAACAAGTGCCTCTACAAATCCTCTTCTGCAAGCTTTTAAGGCCCTCTACGAACCAGACATAAGCTGTTCCTCAGCTCTTCTCAACACTGAACTCACCATTCTCACTCTAATCATGTCTGTTGCTCTAGAACAGATAGTCTTTCTGGCATGCTGCTACTTCTGCAGAAGATGCCCCCATGCCCACCCCTGGCCTTCCCTCTGCCAGCTAGTTATCATCCTGCCTTTGAGTAGGAGGGTAAGGATTTTCCAAATGACCTCAGCACCATTTCATCTTCTAGATTTGCAATGCCTCTGGTGTGAACATGACAACACCTCTGGGCAGGGAATAGGGGGATTTCCACAGTAGCTGCCTTTGTACATGCCGTCAGTCATGAAGGCTGCGAGTGTCTGCGAGTGTCACAAAGCACCTGGTTTGTTCAGACATTAGTGAACTGTGATGTGCCGGACAGTTGAGAGCAGGTCCTGCTTCTGCTGCATTTCACTCGGCAGAGGGTAGAGAGGCTGAGGAGGAGTCTGTTCAGAAGGAGTGGGGAACCTTGTATATTTACGTATTGGAGGTGTACACTGCATAATAAGAAACTTTCTGACTTGATGTTCTGGTTTTGCCTATGAGCACAAGGTTTCCAGCCTGGATCTCTGCACCCAGGACCTCTCTTACGTAGAGATTCAGGAATTTTCAGCATAAACCTCTGAAGGGGAGACAGAGGTGAACAGAAGTGGCATGAATCTAGGTCAAGATCATGTTGGGGAGAAGAGTGACTGGTGGCTGATGGTGAAGCAGCAAACAGCATGCTGAACACTCATCTCTGCTGTTTGAGATCTCATCCCAGAGTTGGCAGTGGTATTTGTGCATGTTCTACTGAAGTCTGCCCAATCTTAGCCAAAGTCTATTGGCTAAGTTGTGGTCTGGGAATGCAACCTGTGTGAATTTTCCCCAGTCATTTCTAGCTATTTATGCTGTTTAATTAGTGAAATGAATATAAAAGTAATCAGTACAGAATTAGTGGCCTCAGCTCATCTATCAAACTTTATGGATTCATCAGTTTGAAGGGGATGGCCCTTTCTTTCAAAGGCACTAAGAATTTGCAACTCCCATGTGTGTTGATGGGACTGAGCATATTTTTGGTCACCATTAATGAGAAATCCAATATTCATTACTACTAGATGACCTAATGAAGCCTTCTCCTGTTAGGTCACACAGCCAAGCTGAGATATATAAGGCCAAACAAGATAGATGTTTGCATACAGATAATCTGTAGGCAAAACATTTTTTCCCCTGTTAACATGGATTCTTCAGCTATCAACACTGCAACTTTTGACTTCTAGCATCAGCTGTTGTTTTTCTCCTGTTTGCGTGTTTCATAATCTCTTCTCGGCTAATCTTAACAGTGCCTTTCTAATTGCAATTAATTAGGAAACAGGATAGGAAAGGTGTCCTAACATGTAGGTATTCATAGAAGACAAGAATGACTCTGAAGTACTGACCACAAGGCTGTGGGTGGCTGAATCCATTTGTATCATTATTGAGAGAGAAATATCCAGAGGCTTCAGTGGAAAAAAACAGTCAGGAGGGGAGAGGAAGTTTAATGTATTTAAAAGATCTGCTACATCCTCAAAAATTGTAAAGAAATGATCCTCCAAACAGGTCATAAATGGAGGAATGAGAATAATTTGGGGATTTCAACTGGTATTCTGTGATTTGTCTTATAAAACATTTATTTTAAAGTAGTTATTTCAGGATATAAATTTTTAAATTATTATTATTATATATAAAGAGGTTTTGTCTACTTCTGGCTTCAGAAATTTTGTCTTTCCAGGTCTGGATTTCCCTGGGTCTGCCTCTGGGTGCATGATCTTTTAGGAAGGACAGAGTATTTAAGACATTTTATGAGCAATCACACTTTATGCCAGGGTCCTGACTTTATGCCAGGGTCAACAAAACCCTTTCCCCACGTGTTTAAATAGGCTTAGAGTTGTATAAATTGGCATGAACAGCCAAAGCACCTGTGTTCAGCAGTTCAATTAAAAATGTTTCCCCGTACCCAGTGAACAAACAATGTTTTCCAGCTGGCTGTTTAACATCAGCAGGGAGAAAAATGGGTTGTGATCTCTATATAGACTTACATGCTCTTGTATCACATGAAAATGAAAAAGATAATACAAATCCATTAAATGACTGAATGGCATAATAAAAACTAGTTCTGGAGTTGCCTACAGTTTACATCACATGATTTTTTTTCCAAAATGGATAGGGTACAACGACAGCTAAGCAAAATGTGCGCAGGTTAGAGAGTTGTTAAGGCGTCTGAATTATTTATGTTTATTCTTAATTATCTGGATGACAATAGCTCCACACAGGTATGGAACCTGTGCACCTGGCACTGCAGAACTGAGTGGCAACAAGCACATAACCATTTTGGTGCACAAATGGATGCTACCCACCCCTTGTGGCTATACATGTGATTCACACTGCTGTGGGCTCTGGACAAGTGGTACCCCTGGAGGCTGGCGAAAGCCATGGGCTGAGCCCTCGTAGCCCAAACAGCCAGAGAACAAATGGAAAATCAAGTCAAAAGATTCATCCAAAAATTATATGAGATCGTAATGGTATGTCCATGAGTCATGCTTTTACCTTCTCAGATTAATGAGGAAGCTACATGGGACAAAACTGCGCAAGGATTTGTGGATAAATAAGCAAGGCAGTTTTGCATCACAGATAGGCTAGGTACCTTGTGTGAGAAATGTCAGAATAAGAGAGAAAAGAAGAGAAATAGCAGTGTTGGGAAAACTCTCACAACAGGAAGCTGTGAAAATTCTATAGTGGGGTTAGAACTAACAGAACAGACTTGCAGAAAATTGTAAGCCTGGAATATTACCTTGACTTAGCATTTCAAAAGGCCTTGGGAATCCAGGGAAAATCATACAGAAGGGCACTTCAGTATTCAAATTAAGACTTAAAGCCTCAACAAGGGAGAGGATGCAGGGCAATGGATTACATGAAAACAGAAGAAAGGAAACATTGGCTTTTATAATTAGAGTAGAATAAGCCAAAGATATGATCTATGGCATGGGAAGGGGTAAAGATGCTAACAGTGGTTTAGAAAAATGTAAGTAACAAGATCAAAAAGGAAAAAAAACCTCAATCTGTCTGGAACGGAGTCCAAGTTAGAGGTGCTTATGAATCAACAGGATGAAAGAACTGATTGTATTGCCCAAAGAGAAGGCAGAAACACAGGGAGAAAATACAAGTTCTAAAGAGCAAATACCAATCATTGTAGAAGTGAAAGGAAAGCTTGCCATGCAAGTTAGGAAGGAGCAACCGGCTGTACACAAAGAAAGGACTAAGTCATGAAACCCAAAATTAAAAAAAAACCCCAAACCAAAAACCAAATCTAAAATATCCAGCAGGTAACATCTGATAATAAGAGGAAAAAAAAATTTTGAAAGCTTTCCATTCTAAGTACATAAACAGTATTTAATTATTGGGAGTAACAGGAAGAAAAATCCCATGACTCTCTTTAAACCCAGAATAGGTTGCAAATCCAAAGCATAGGAAGAGGAAGAAAGCATGTACAATATTGTTTCCTAAAGCAGTAAAAACAAGACCCATGAGATACACTGAGTGTAACAAGGCATTTGTTTGAATGAATTGAATTTGCATAGTGCATATTACGCTAGATACTCAGCCTGAGAGTTACGTAGCATTTCCTTGACTTTCCTCCCTGCTGTACTTGCTGTCTGATCACAGAAATGTGCCATTCACAGAAATGCTGTATATTCCTGTCATGTCTGTACCTGCTCTTGATTGTGTTTGTTTGGGTGTTCAATTCTGACTTTCACCTAAGGACAGCAAGTTAGTAGCAGACAGCTGAATTCAGATCAGTAGATGCCTTTTTTCCCTCCAAATTCAGATGTTCAAATGACACACCTTTTGTGTACTAGTACCAATGAACAACTCTTCTGAGAACCCACAGTGGTAGGAAGACCATTGCATGTATTTTAGTAGCTAAAAATGGTCAGGTATTTGATAAATCAGCTTTCATGTGTGTGGTTAGCTGGGGAAGTGGTTACTGTTGTTAATACTTACAATGACTGTCATTTACTCCAGGCTCTTAGACAGAAGCTTGATTTCTGGGGGTTGATAATAGACATGATAACCTTGCAAATTCAACAAAGCTAATTTTACTAAAGCTCAGGTGCTGCAGAAAGTGTGTGCCAAGGGAAAGGGAGTGTCTGTGGCTCTTGGCAAGGTGGAGCACACCCATCATCACACCAGCAACAGGAACTCCTGGGCATGGGAAACTACAACCAGAGGAACAGCTCCCACCCCAACTCCCGTCCCTCTCCATACTGGGAGGAGACACTCCAGTTTCAAATCAGTGATGGACACTGATGATGCACTTGGTTAGAAGCAGGTGTGGCAGCTTTTACTACAGGGTGCAAATATTGAGGGAGAAGACGGAGAAATCAAGGCTAGTCAGAAAGCTAGTGGTTGTGGAAAGCCTGGTGCAGGCTACAGGGAGCCAAGGATCAGACCGTGTAAATTTTTTCTGTGTCACTATGGTTGTTTTTATAAAAACTTAAGTCCCTTCCTAGTGTTTCCATTCACCCTCAGCAACCTGTAAGTCTTGATTTTGTAAAGAAAAGGCACAGTTTAAGATTAATCATGCCAGCCACACTGTTGACCTAGACACGGTCTTGTTTAATGACATTCCTTGAAGGCACTCACCTTGTCTGATCGTGAGTGAGTGAGACAGTGTAAAACATTGCATAGTCCGGAATTTGATCTAATACAGACCAGCTGAGACCCTGATGCTGTTGTACTGGTTTTATGCCAATCTAAGCGAATGCTAAGCCTTGATATTTTTTATATGTGCATTTCCTACAGGGCACACAGTGCTTCAGTGCAATTAGTGAAAGGTAGTTGCCAGCAGTTACCAATAAAATAGACTTATGCCATGAGAAGAAGTCTCAGCAGAAATTGCCAAGAAAGGCAGATGATTTTTTGCTGTGAGTCTCAAGGATAATGCTTTTAAATATATTTTTCTGACTTGTAAAAACATCCAACATATTCCCAGGTCTATTGCTCTGATCAAAAAAAGCCCTTAAGAAGCAAGGCCCATCTCTAAGTTTGGACTATGTGAATTAACTGGGCTTTTTTGACATTGTCCTCAGTTTCCTTTTTGTCTGATTTATTGAGGTAATTCTTTGAACCTTGCTGTGGGAGACAAGGGGTAGATCTCCTAATTAATTTGTAATGCTTCTGAAACCACCTGTCTTCTGAAATGCAGGGACTATTTCCTGAGAACTTGGAAAGGATCTCTTAAAATCACCCATGCCTCATCTATTTATGGAAAACGTAGATACAAGACAACATTTATTTTGAAAACACCGATTACTAATTAAGAAGCTCTTCATATATATGCATAGAGTTAGATGGTCAGCCAAATCTTAAAGTGACTGAAACTCAATGTTTTTATGGACGTTCAGTTAATATTATTTTAGCACCTTTCTTGCATTATTTTCTGGCTCTACCAGAAGTAGATTTGGAAAGTCAGTCATGCAAGTGCTGTCTGACTTGACAGGTCAGGTTAGCTTGAGCTAACCTATTGCTGCAAAATTTATCTGAAACAATAATCTTACCTACCTAGAGGAAAACTTCACATCTGGAAGAGTTTCATTCTTTGCCAACATCCAAATATTTGCATGAGTGCAAAAAATACGTAATGAAAATGAAAAAAAGACCTTCAAAAGGTGCTTGTAAGAGGGAATTATGTGAAGGATGGTGCTTTTATGGCTAGCAAAAGTTGTATTTAGCAGTTATTTGCATGTGTAGAGAGATGTATGGTCTGATGACACTGAACCTTACTTATGTACTTCAATATATCCCTTCTTCCTTTGAGCTGAAGAAACATGTATCTGAAGCTAAATAATTTGCAGTGATACACAGGGGAAAGTCAAGTGGGTCTCTAGGCTTGTTGCTTGTATCTCACATAATAGCTCTTGGAGCTGCTTACTGTGTAATTTTTTGAAATTGCTTTAAGCACTTGACAATACTAATGGGGCTTATTCTCACAAATGTCCGTGGATATAGGAACCTTGAAAGAAGGAGAATGAAGCACAGTCTACAGACAGTGGAACATGCCAGAAAACATTTTGCCATTCACAAAAAAGATCCCCCTTAAATGGCTTAAGGTTAAAATTTTTGGGTGGAGGAAGTGATTGAGGGCTGGTGAGAACAAGTAGGGCTTCTGTGGTATTAAATTAATGGGACAGTTCTGTCTTCATGAGGTTGGTGGGATTGGCCAACTGTGAAAAGAGGAACTTTTGCTCTCTCTTACTACCCACACACTTCCTCACCAGCACTGAACTTGATAACATGGTCTGTAAAAGACTGCTGACTGTCTTCCCTGTACCCTTGCTGATAACAGCACATACAGCGTACCCAGCACTGAGTTCTGCAAACCTCATGAAGATGTTCTTTGCTCCTGGAGTTGTCTTGGCAGAACCCCTCTGCCTTACCCATCCTTGGCAATGATTTCTTCTTGCTGTGGAGAACTGATGCCTGTCCTGTACACAGAAACTAGACACAAACCTTACCTAAAAAAGCAGTTGAAGTTGAAAAAAATACTCCAACCTTCTGGTGGCTGATGTCTCTTTGTGCTGTCAGGGGTGTTGGGAAAGGAAAAGGGTCTCCTGAGACTTGGGGGAACAGTGGGCTGAGCATGTGCTGGTATGAGCTATCACACTGGTCATATAAGGAGCCTCTACCTCCAACACTATCTATACATTTGGGAGATATTGACCATGTAAATCTCCACCGTGCTGGCATATCACACCTATACTTTCTGCCTGTAGGGCTACACACAAGCTGCAGGAAAAATTCTGGCAGGAAGACACCCCTGCTCTGCAAGTTTTGCATGACTTGCATGCACAAACTGAGGTGACCTCAGTCTACAAAGACAAAAAAGTCTTTTCTGGGTGTGACCAAGATACTGTCAGTCAGAAAGACACAAGCAGGCAAGTGTAAGGAGCAGGAGGAAGAGGAAGGAGCTCAGGTTTCCTTTTTCGTTGAAGGGGGAATCCATGGGAAGACTTAAAGATGACTGTGTTACTCTGAGTATGCTGTGGGGTAGAAAAGGGACCTCTGAAATAAGAAAGGTGGAAAACAAACAAAAAGCACTGTTGGCTATACAGAGAGTACAGTGTTGGGAGCTGTTAAGACTTCACTATCTAGACTGTGCCCCTTGGCTTTCTCACTCACCCATGCAAAATGCTGGCTGCAGATGTGAAGGACTAGGGCAAGGCTGCTGGTCCTGTGGGGATGAAAAAAGTAGCTGTAGGGTTATGCTTTGGTTTCTACAAGCCAGTCATGGACTCTCCAGGGAGACCCC
This sequence comes from Neopsephotus bourkii, assembly GCF_033783945.1. Classification (NCBI taxonomy): domain Eukaryota; kingdom Metazoa; phylum Chordata; class Aves; order Psittaciformes; family Psittacidae; genus Neopsephotus; species Neopsephotus bourkii. The sequence goes on from NW_026902287.1 coordinate 732,286, forward strand.
AGGTAAGGAAGAGGATCTGGTGGCGTCTTCACAATGCCCTGGCAGCACTTGGTGTTGAGGGAGTCGCACAGTTCTGCTGGGTGGTGTCTCTGTAAGATGATGGAAAAGCTCCAGAGAGAGACTCAGGCAGAGTGAGGGTTCCTGCAGGTTACACAGGGCTGTGCAAGGTATGTTCAATGGTGCTTTTCTTCTGTAATTGTTATTTGCAATTGCTATCAATAGATATGTCCTCTTTGCAACTGGAAGCAGGCAGCTGAGTTTCTCTGTGAGTTTCTGAGTTTGTCTGTCATCATGAAATGGTGGTGTTCCGCAAGCAGGCATGATAAGGCGTGTGAATCATACCATCCCAAGCACTTGGCATCTGCGTGAGTCACTGTTTTGCTTCCACGTTTTACAATTCCTTCCTGTTTTGCAGTATCTGGGGGTTTGTTATCCTTGTGAGCTACCCACAGCACTTTGAAAACTGACTAAGGTGCAAATGTTAAGGCTTGGCTTGGTGCAGTATTTTTTGCTGTTTAAAGATTTCTTAACATCTCCTACATAAACACTGACACTTGCTTGAGCTGAAAAAAGAGTTTCCTTTATTAAGATGTCAATAGCAAGTTTTGACACTACCAAGATGCAACACTTAAAAAGTTCTACCAATATGGGGCCTGTTTTGAAAGCATTATTTCTGTCAAAATGCATTCTAAAAAAAAAACTGGGCCTAATTCTCTGTATACAAATGCATACACACAGAGATATGAAAACACAAAAAACTTATCAGAAACGAAAGATGAAAATTCAGAAACATGATCATGCAAACTGAGGATTGTCACAGTTTTACTTATTTTGGAGCAGGTATTAGAATCATAGAATCATAGAATAGTTAGGGCTGGAAAGGACCTCAAGATCATCAAGCTCCAACCCCCCTGCCATGGGCAGGGACACCTCACTCAAAACCATATTACCTAAGGCCTCATCCAACCTGGCCTTGAACACTGCCAGGGATGAAACATTCACAACCTCCCTGGACAGCCCATTCCAGTGCCTCACCACCCTAACAGGAAAGAATTTCCTCCTTATATCCAATCTAAAATGCTATTCCCATTTCCATTCCATTAAGCTTAAGCCTAACACATTTGACAATTTTGTTGATTACTCAAAAGAAAAATAAGTAAATGGCTAGTATTTAGAGTTTCCATAAGGCAAGTATCAGAGAACTGCTGATCTGTGAAGAAACTGCAGTATGGATTTAGCAATATGATTTAGATATACAGATATATGTAACAGCATATGTTAGCTAAGGGTGAAAATGTAGGTAACATTGCCTAAAGGGGAACCAGTGACAAGATATTTTTGGATGGTATGCAAGTTCCCTGTAACACCAATGGCAAAATAGCTTAAGAAATCTATTGGGGAGTATTAAATGGAAATGAAGCTTTTGCTTTTGTTTGTTTGTTTGTTTGGGGTTTTTTGGTGTTTGTTTTTTTTTTCTCCTTACTTTCTCTATGTGTGCTACTGATGTACGTATTTCTGCAATACTATTAAAGATCTTGATAAAGTGCAGAGGGTTCATGTAGGAGCCACAGGCATGAATAATGGCCTGAAAAAATATACCCCACATGAGGAGACTCAAAATAGTTGGTTTACCAGACAGGAAGTTAAGAGATAGTTTGATCAGTCTGTCAGCACTCACACAGTGAGTAAGCCCTTGACTTCTACGTCTTAAACCTGACAGAAGAAAATATCACAGGAACCAGTGAATGAATTGAAGACAAATAAAGATTTGAATTTAAACTCAAATTTTAAGAAGTGAGGCTAAGTAATCACTGAAACAATGCATTAAGAAATGTGTCAGATAGATAAAAAATAATGAAGAGAATGTTACTTAAGAGGTTAGCCCGAATGACAGGAGTGATTCCCTTTGGCTTTATGCGCTAGAAATGCTTGGTCCCCGTCATCTGTTATCTTAATTAGGTATGGTTTTCACCATGAAGGTGTGAAGGGCAGTGTTTGTGTTGCTTGTGTGTTTTCAGTGATATATTACATTCCATTAGGATGGCTTCAACAGTGTGGAAAGAAAAGGAGTGTAGCTTGCTGTTGTCTACATAGGGACCAGATGTTCAAGTGGCAGAGGGTTGGAAAATGGAATTTCCTAGAAAGTAGTGTGAAGAATCTACTGCTACTCAAAAAGTCAGCAAGTTGGCTGCAACCAGCCACGGACATGAGGATCTGCTTGTAGAGATACAGTGGGCAGTGGAAAAAATTCATATAAACTTTTGTGTTTCTAGACTGTCTTACCTAGTTGCTTATTTTTCCCAATAAATAACGTGTTCTAACTTTTGTTCTATTAAGATAAGCTTTTCTCACTTTAATTGATTTTTTTGGTCTTGTTTGAGGATCATCTTCTGGATGTCCAGTTGTGATGTATGTAATTGTAGGTATAATTCACCTTTCTTAAGAGATGATGCCTAAAATTGAGCACAAAAATAATTTGAAGATATATCAGTGGAGCACAAGCAATTTCTCCCTTGGTCTCTCAAGTTAGACACCTGATCATATGTTTCTGTGTGAGCTCTTTGCCTTACTTGCCATCATATAAAACTTGGGCATGTTAGATTTAGAAACCACCTTCCCCCAGAAGCCCTTCTTGCAGGGCTGTATGCTCCTATAATTTCTCACCCTACACTTGATTGCATTTGCTTGTCATTATTTGTCTAGAATTTCACATTTGTCATTACTGAAAATTGAACCCAGTGTTTCCAGACCTTTTCTTTAATGTTTTAAAATTATCTGAACTCTGTCCTTGTTCTCCATCACATCTAACTGAGGCAAGAATGGCATCAGGAAAAACCCACTAAATCTTTCATGTATGATTTTTCTATATTCCCTGAATTTTACATTGGTATCTCAGAATAATAAAAACCTATCCCACTTGCAGTTCCATCAGTTGCAAATACATCTGATAGAAGGAGGGTAATGAGCACAGCAATCCTTTGTGCGAGTGACAAAAGCATAAACTGCTGGAGGTACTCAACCCCCAAGATAAATTGCTGTCATCTGTTTTGCACACACTGATAATAATGGGTCTGTGAATTGGATGGAAAAACATGGTTATAATCCCCCTAAAGTGTAAGGCAGCCTGCCTCTTGTCCTCACTGTACCCTGGCAACAATTTTGCTTTACTCATAGTTTTTCTGTCAGCCACCAAGAGGTTCCCAACAATATGTATCATCCTACCCCACAAATCACCAGTTCCCCTTGCTTGGGATCCCTACTGCTCTGTCCCTGTTAGGAAATCTTGCCTATATGAATGGGAGAATCTGGGTTCTATAGCACCTACCTCTGTCCTCATCAATGGAGCTACAGTTAGTAACGGGTGGGCACCTGGAATTTGGGGACTGCAGGATATGCTTCATATTATGAAAGCAGTGCACTTGCAGCTGCAGAGAATGTCATTCTCGTTGAAAAACTTGAGGGCCTCTACAAGCCCGCTGGTGTCTCGCTCTGCTCTTCTAGAATTGGCTCAGTCAAGCTTTGCATGACTTTCATTCACACCTTTCTCTCAAGATATGCATTCACTCTTGTGCATGACATACTCTAAATCTAGATTAAGAATTTGAGAATGCATGTCTTTTGCTGGCCCCTGGTGTTTGTTTGAATGTGAAATTTACTGTTTTGGAAACCATTCACACTTATCTGCTTTATTTTGCTTGATCTTTCGCTGACTCATTTCCATCAAAGTCAAAGCCATGACCAGAGAAATTACCTGAGTTCAGTGAAACAAGACACTACAGGAGTATTTGATCTTTGCTTTGAGAAAATGTGGCTGGACAGACTCGATTATTTCCCCTGCTGTGGAGGTCTTAAACATCAGCTGAGTCTAATGGCATGTCTCCAGAGGAGCACCTTGGAAAAGGCAAAATGGTTTTACTTCCAGCAAGAGCATCAGTCTGTACTTCCACCGATGTGCATGCTCTCACCAGACCTTTCTTCTTTAGGGTTTCTCCATTAGGATTCCTATACAGTACAGAGCACTGAGCTCAGTACTTCTACTTTGGAGAGGAGATGCTGCACAGCTGTGGGATTTGTCTTTACAGTTCCAAAAAGAGAACACTTCACTTTACTTTTTAAAATATTTTTAATATTAGACCACAAGCTTGACCAATTAGGAGCTTATTGTGGTAAGGGTCACATAGAGATATAAAAAATATCAGGTCCTGTTCAAAGAACACTCAAAATTTCATCCCAGTCATCCTTTCTGCTCAGCCAAAAGTGGCATTACATCCTTGCATCAAAAAGTCAATATTGTACCTCTGTGTGCAAACAACAGTTTCACAAGTATTTCGCTTTCAGCTGTGATTTTCAAAAAGGAAGTGTATGGCAAACAGGATGCAATCGGCCAGTTCATAAGGTGGGCAAGACTGTCTCACCGGAAGGGTTACAGTGAGGTGAATTTCTTGTTGTTGCTAAAGCCTTGTCCAAATATATTTATGTATGCTTAGTTTTGGGCTTTGGCAGGAAGCTTTAGTGCAAAAACAGCATGCCCTTCCGTCCTCTGTGTGTTTGAAAGCTCTTTTGGTGTGACTCATCAGAATCCTGTGGTTTGTGTATCCTGAGAGGAGAAGGGCTCTCTGTGATTATCAGACACCATGAAAAAGTAGCAGTTTGAAAATAAGATGATAAAGAAGTTCATTATTTCATAGGAAATGATTGCTGATGGCTTTTTATTTCTTCTCCCATAGGTTTGCTGTTTTACATGAAGGTCTTGTGGGTGTACATGGCTCTCTGTAGTTTTGCTTGACAGGCACATATTCTTCTTTGGAAGTGACAGTGCCTGCTGGGAGGGGGCTTTCTTTACAAGCTGATTTAGAAAACCAGACTCCTTGAAACAAGGGAGTCATCCTGAATGCTTGGTTGTCCGTGTGCTGATGTCCAGAGCTATGCCACTAAGGGAGACTGTCCTGTAGCTGCCAAGGTGCATCTTACCTCACAAGACACGATGGGAAGATGTGCATTGTTAAAGACTTTCAACTAACATCCCAGTGACACGTAAGTGGACTAAGGATACATGTTTCCCCAAAATGATAGCCATTTCAACTGATGCATTCTCAAGATGGTTCTCAGCAATTGCCTTTGATCTGTTTGTCTTTATACCCTGCTGATATCAGGGGGCATTAATGGTCCTGCCGTTGTGTCAGAGTGTTTTGACAAAAAACATTAACAAATCAGGCAAATGGAACGCAGAATTAAATCTATTTTTAAAAAATCTCCTGTTATGTCCAGAGTGAAGCTATCACTATGTGGGATCTTCAACATTTTACAAAACTGTTTCACAAAAGAGCATTAGGAGAATGCTCTCACTGACAAGTTTGGGTGTATTTGCCTAAGGGGCTGCTCATTGAGGGAGCAGAAATGCCATTTGAGAAAACTCTTTCTTTCTGGCAGTGAAAAAAAACTCTGACATAAAATATCTCCATGGAATTAATTACTGCAGACTAGTTGAGCAAGCCCACAAAACCGGAAAACATGTTGGAGAATCGTGCAATGTCAGGTCATTTAGAAAAATTAAAGAGTCCTCCAACCTTCTCAATTCTCTTTTATCCCACAGAAGCAGACCTTCTAAAAATTTAGAAATTCCGAATTCTAGGAAGTGCATGGAACACCAGGACTTATGTAATAGTTGAAGGATGAGTTACAGTCTGAAGCTGATGTTTTTATGATACTTTTCCTGTGTTTAAAGGGAGTCTATAAAGATAGCAAGCAAGTTGCTGTTTCGCTAGAGAATGTGTGCATGCACCCTCTTCTCCTCTACCCAAGCGCATAGGCACATAGGCATTGATAAAAACTCTGTGAAGGAGCTGACAAATGAAACAGTGTTGCATGGTATGGACCACACCACCACACTACTGTGTCTTGCAAGAAACACCTACACAGGAATTCAGAGCAACGTAACTAAGTCCATGACATCTAAGTTTGCATCAAAACTACAGTTGCTGTGTTATTTAAGTAGTAGTCTCTTAACATATGAATAAGACCAGTAGTCTACCCAGTGTAGTAAAGTGTGTTGTTTGAAATATTAACTGTGATTTATTGTGTACTGCGTAAGAAATTCTCCACATTACCTTTCTCTTGACAGCCACTTTATCAGTAACAGTCAGAATGCACATCACTTCTAGAAAATACGATTAGAGCTTCTACTGATCTTCGAAAGAAGAAAGGATTACAAAAGACTGTGAAGTCTTTTTATGGCCATAGGATGTAAATGAGGTCAGTCTCAAATAAAGCAGAATATAATTTATGGGTACATCTAAGTGATATCAAAAGTCTTTGGTTAAATAGAATTACAGTGAAGAAGAGACTTGCAGCCAACAAAATACTATTAATAACATAGTTAAGTACACTTGGTGAAATTCTTCTCTGCTGAGGTAAAAATGGCAGACTACCCTTTGGTTTTCATTTGGACAGTGTTTCACTTTAATGCTGAATCCAGCAATTTAGGGAAGAGAAACTTAAAAGATAGCTAATTTGGAAAAAGACAAAAAACTGTATGAAGCATTACCCAGGAGGACGAAGTTGAACTCTGTTTAACCCAGGATCTTGTGTAATTGGGATCCCATTACAGAGGACTGTACAGATTTCTGCTTTCCGTAAACCTCCCTAGGCTTGCACAGAAAAGTGTTTGCATGCTGTGTTAGGGTCTTCTTCAGTAACATCTGCAGTGGTTTAGTTGTTTATTGTTCTGAAAATACAGGTCTCTCTTTAGCAATCTTATAAACAATTTGGAAATACTGTGCCGTTGCTAATCACCTGTGCATTGGTCACATGCTGATCACATGCGTTGGTCAGGAATTTGACATGAGGTGGTTTACAATCTATGTTACATTTTGGAGAAATTTGAAGTTACAAGCAAAATGACAGCCCTAGGAAATGAAGGCCTTTGTTATGGGTGTAAAGGACTTGTCATATTTTACTGCCATGTAATTCATTCTGAATCACAAAACACAGAGATCCTTCCTATTTTGCACAAAGTATTTCCCCACATTCTAGTATTGAGTGAAGTCAGGAGAAAAGCATAACTGATGTTTTCTTCACTACACGGAGCTTGTTTCATTGCAGAAAATGAAATAACAATGTCTCAGAAGAATTAGAAAACCTGTTTGTGGGCTGGTCAAAGCGAACAGACATTTGGTTCAGATTCATGAAGTACCAGATCAGGTCATGATGTTTTATCAAAACTGGTCTCCTGCTGACAGTCTTAAAGACTAGTGAGAACTACTCCTCATCCGGTCCCTCCAAAACAGCTGATGTATGTTGGTGGGGTTCTTTTCTGTACCCACCACTACCAGACTGATATTTTTATGACTTCTCATTTCAATTGGAAATATCTGTGCAGGATGTACTTCTGTAAACTTTTTTCCTAGTGAAAAAGCTCACAAGGCAAGTTACAGACATCAAGCTTCTTGCTGAAACTGGAAAAATGAGATTTGACTTCAAACTCTCTCCTTTATTATAAGCAAGATGACATAAGGTACAAAAGGTGCCTGTAGTGAAGCGCATGATTGAGCAGGCCTTCTCTTGGCTGAAAGGATTATGCAACCCAGCATATAGAGGTTTATTGTTAGCACTGGTACCAATTGCCAGCAGATGCAGAGCTTCTGGAGAAGTCTTAAGAAGTGTTCAGGAGGACAGTACATTTTTGGATAGTTGCTTATGCTCACTTTTATGTATCCCATTTTCTGAATGGATGTCTCCTGTAACTTACTGAATCCCATTTCTTTTGGAGTATTTCCATCACAATGAGATTCCTCTTACCAGTAAAGGTGCTTTCCACAACACAGATTGGTAGTTTCTTAAAAGCCAAATTTCATATGTTTTTAAAATTTAACAGCATGTAGGAATAAGTAAATCCCACTAATTCTGAAAGACTCTCACCCAGTGCAAAAAGATGTGCGTTTTTTTGTTTGTTTTTGCTTGTTTTGTGTGTGTGTGGGTTTTTTGGTTTTGTTTGTTTGTTTGTTTGTTTTTCCTGGCTGTTCAGATAATAAATTATCTGTGCTGGTAGCTCAGACTTCTGATGGAATGCAGCTACGGCTACCTTAGCTTCAGCCTTTGCAAAAGACCAGCCTTTCTCTGTAAAAAGTCATCTCCAACCTGTTAATTTGTGTGCTGGGCAGGGCTTACTGTTAAATGCTGCATGCAACATGCAGTGTGCAGGGAGATGATCAGAGACAGCACCATGTTCAGTCTGTAAGATCATGGAAATTCAGCAAACTGCAAACTGAATGTGAAATGAGAAACCAAGACAACACGGTTGGTATGAAGAAAAGTGAACAGTTCCTACTTTTACCATGGGTGTCTGAGTGAAAATCATTTTGCTTTATGACTAAGAATGTTCCTTTCAGGTGTTTGAGAGAGGAATGTGAAATTCAGCAGTAGAAAGATGAATCGGAGTCTGCTGCGGTTAGTTTGTAAATTCCCACTGCATAGTGTAAGGTAACAATATACCAAACCTGAATTCCTCCACATTGAGGAGGCCCAACAACACCACCAAGGCAAGCTTATTTCTGCATGTCTTGAAATCATGGATCAATTTCCTTGTAAAGAAAGAGATAAAAGGTTATGGGAGAGTAAATGAATCACAGAGAAACAAATATAGTCTGGTGGCTATGAAAGTGGATTATTGTGGGCTGCTTGCTAAATGGCAGTAGATTTTTGTGGAAAATAATCCTTGTGAATAAAAACATGAAAGGTATTTAAGAGAAGGATTTGAAGTGTATAAAGATGATACTAATTAGATCAGCCACTTGGCTTAAAAATGCAGGGCATGTGTCCTTTAAATGTATAAACTTCTAACATTCACAATTAAAGTATTTCTATTAATGCTGTGTTAGTTGGTGCAAGAGATGACTAAATAAATTTTAGCAGGCTTAAAATCTAACTACTAATTCAGGTGTTAGTGACCACAATCCCTGGAAGTTTGGAAAATACAGATGATTTTCATGTAGATAAGTACAGCATAGAGACACTCAAGTGAAAAGTACGTAAAAGAAATACTTCATTAAAGAAAACTTCAGGAGGGTAGTACAAAAAAGAAGGTTTCCAAATACTGGAAAACTACTTTCAGTGTGTTAGATTAATAACTATTGATTGTCTTCTTTTATGTCAATCTAAAACTGTATGACTTTTTCTTTTTTGGTTGTGTCGTGAAGCACTACGTTTTGCAGTATAACAAGAGAGCCTTGCTTCAATAAATATTAAACCTTTAATGTTTTTGAACCATTTTGTCCTCAAATTTTACTGTTGATTCTGCCTCAGTCTCCTCATTTTTTGTTATCCCAAGCCCTCCCCAAGAAAAGGTGGAAGACTTGACAGTTGGAAGTTGGTGCTAGGTCCAGAAGAATTATTTTGCTAGCTAAAATGAGAACCAGATGTCACTTACATACTATGTCTTGTCCTCTAGCACTAAGCTGCAAGATGCTTGTATATTTTAACCTGAAAGTTACTAGAAACCAGGGGTTGCATCTCTGAGCAGCCCAAGTGTAAAGGGGGAAGTTTTCCACATTTCTCACACCTCACTCCAGTCCAGAAATGAGACATGTCTACTTTCCTGGGGGATCCTGATTCAAAAGCTGTTCTCAAACCATACTTGAACATGTGCCATTGCACGAAAGGGCATGTACCAGGACAGACAGGGAAAGGGACATGATGAGTTGTTGCCTTCAGACAGAATAAGAACGCATATCCTTCTTCTATAAATTACTCTACATTTTATTCCTAACCTGTTTACTGTAGGATAAGGAAATGGTCATTGTGTCAGGGCTGAGACACAGTTATCGCTAGCCAGGTATGTACTCTTTGTTTTCCACTAGAGCTGCTTTGTGGAATCATTTTTGCTAAAATGGTGGAGGCACTAGAAAAACAAGATACTGCAATACTCCGCCGTTCATGACTGAAACATTGCGTCATCTGCCTTTGATCTGTGTTTGGTGTGGGTTGTGCTGGGCAAAACACACAAAACTCTTTCTTGCCCATTACATTTGTTTTGCTATTGGCAGTATTTACTGTCCCAAGTCCTCAAATAGCTACATAACAAACAGTCTTTTGTACAATGCCATACTTTGCTTTCTCATCTGTTCTTGTTTTCATGCCAGCTTGTCTGAAACATATAGGGGTTTTTATTGCTCTTATCAGATATGCCTGGCATGAGTATGAGGCAACAACATCCCTTCCTCTTACATAGCAATATTTTAACCTGCTCAGTGAGGGAAAAGACAATGTTTGCTTGAAATGCAGGTGCACGTGGCGTGGCTGAGACTGCGTGACAGCTCTGTAGGATTTCGGTGGGAACCTGAAGTGCATTCAGAACTCATGGCACTGGAAGTCAGGGAGATGCAGCAAAATCATTTATCACCTCTTCAGGGCATGGATTCCTGAATTTGGGTGTTACAAACAAATAAAAAGTAAACTTCACTGACTAGATATGTTATTCCAGGCTAGGGCTGGGTGATTGATTCACCTTTGTCATGCTGACTGAATGGGAGGAACTGCTGCCTGAACAAGGTCTAGAAACTAGTCTGACTGAAACAGAACTACTTCCTGCAAACCGAACCAAAAACTGCCCTCAGATTTATTTAGTTCTCCCTCAAGCCAAATATTTTACATATCACTCACTAACATCTCTTGTTATTGCTACATTAATTAACCCAATTCCTTTTTCTTTTTAACTTCTTAAATCAGGTTCCATTAAAAAAAAAAAAAAAAAAAGCAGCAAAGCATTTTCAAAACTGAAAGTGTTCTGTTTTGAAAAAGGGGAACATATGTGGGCCTTTTCCAAATGGAATACAAGCTGAAAAGCAATTTGTTGTGGTTTTAAAAATCCTCCTTTGTTGTTTTTTTTTAAGATACATTTTGATAAATCTGACCATGACTTGTAAATAGCTTTTCTCTGTGTGTTACTTCTTTCTCCAGTGAAGTGACAATTTATTTGAATGTTTTGCCCAGCTCTGTTCCAGCCACTTGCTTGCCACATGCAGAGTTGAAATCCACTTAAGTATTATCTGTGGTTCCTTGTTCCTTGTATGTCATGAAGAACAAGAAACAAGAAATCATATTAGTTATTACTGATTTTCTGCAAAAGCCTAGCCTAAACTTATCCGCTGAACCCCTCCTACTTGTATGTACTGTTCTGAGCTGGATTGTTACTGTTCCTGCTCCACAGTACTTAAGAAGATGCTCAGGCAGTCTGTTGATCACTAGGGAAACCCCTAGATTTCCTTTCCTATTATTCATGGGAATTTCCCAGTCTCCTGCAGAAAAACAAGGATCAAAGTGTTTTACATGCTGTTGGATGTCTCCTGATCCTTCATCATACTTAAAAGTTTAAAGGAGTGACCATAAATAGAATTATTGAAACAACAGAAGTGGGAGGAACACAAGCATATTTTACAAACTGTTTTATTAGAATAACATTCGGCAGCTTAAGGCTTTAGTTTTTACCATGCAACAGGGAGTGCCTGAAAACAAACAAACAAAAAAGTGAATCTGTAGTTTTATAACTGTACTTCTTCTAGCAAGATAATTGGGAGGTAAAGAATAACATTAGCGAGATGTCTTAAACCAAAATCAATCAGAGAGAAGCCTGAGTGTGCCATTTGAAATCTACCAGTCATCTGTGTGAGCAGCCTGATTAAGCACAAAGTATTCAACAACATACTCCATACCTGGAAGTGTTCAAGGCCAAGCTGGGTGGGGCTTTGAGCAACCTGATCTAGTGGAAAATTCCCTAAAACGTAGCAGAAAAGAATGCCATACTCAGAAAAGATATTTTCACATGCAGTGGGTAATTGCTAGTTTGCTTTCCAACAGCAGGAATGTTGGAAATGCTGAGTTCCAATCATTGCTGTCAAGGAAAGTGTGTCTGTCTTAGAAATACTAGGGTGGAAAAGAAAGTAGGCATGAACTTTGCCAAAACATAACTTGCATACCATTAACCAGTCCATGATATTTCTGGATTTCAATTTAATTACCTATTCAACCTTGTATTTGAGACAGGAATTAGTTACAGTAAGTGTAAATTAACATCTAAATTAATAAATGTACCAGCGTTTTTACAATCCAGTAGGGATGGGAACACTTTCGGGCAAAATGCAGGTGTACAACTTATTTGCTTATGCATTTAGAACAAAAATTAAATAATGATGAAAGAAGTCCATTTCTAATTAAGGTGTGATGTGAATGGGACTGACCACATCTCCAAAAATAAGCATGTATATAGTACTATGTTGTACTCCCTGCTTCAAACTTGGCCTTTTCTCAGTGAGTCTCATAGTATTTTGGTCTCAAGTTAAAAACTAATAAGCCCTGCATGCATACATACATAATTGATCATAACCATTATCTTTCAGTTTTTGAGCAGTGTGAGGATGCTGTCTGAGAACAGTACAAAAACTCACTTGATTGACCTTAAATAACACATACATGTCAGTAATCATACATAATCTTTAAAACATGAGGGATTTGAAAATGAAAGAAAAATAGCGACCTTGACTCTAGATGAAAATCTGTCTTCATAAGGGCTGAATCTACGGCAGTCTGCTTGAAATATACATAGTTTAATGTTACAAAACAAATGCTTGCTTACATATTTAGGATTAAAAGTAGCAAATATTAAGTGACCATTTTTGGGGAACATTTTTACGAGCAGAGTTAACCTTAGCTTCCACATTGAATGGAGTTAATAATAGGATGAGCTTTTTTCTCTTATATTTGACTCCCAAGTTCTCTATGTTTAAATAAGAAAAGATTAAAGTTCTGTGCTCAAGTATTAGTGGAATTACAGAGGAGCTACTTGTATATACCTAGGGAATGCAACAGTTTAAAATAATGCAAATTCATTATTTAATTATTTAATCTAACTGCAAAAAAATCTTGTTTGTACATTCATCATGCACTTTCCTATTTGGGTTGGTGCTCTCTTCTCTTATGTGCAGCAATGCTGTTTCCTGGTGCACCTCTATCAACAAAGGAAATAAACCCAGAAGATATGAATTACAGTGTGATTTTGAGCCTTCCCGTGCCTTTGTTCAAGACTGCTTGGGACAGAGATGTCTAAGAAATCAAACTACATAACATATTCCAGGCTATGGAGAAATACCTGAATGAGTTACCTCAAGTGCCTCTACCCAGAAGTACCACAGAAGCAAGGGTCTCTGTGCTTTGATTCATTTCCCTTCCTAACAGAGTCATTTAGAACCTAAGCTAGCTGTTCTAATACAGTAATGATGCTGTAGGTCTGCTTTTCATTGTGGCACCCTCTGAGGCCAGTGTAGTGAACAGCAGTGATATTACCACACTTGTTATCTGCTGCGAGAGGGACTACAGCTGAGAAAAGGCCTCAATTATGCTGTAATGATGGTTGCTGTAACAAATGCACATACGACATACGTGGCTTGTGTGAGACTTAACTGTGAAATATGCACGTGTTCATATTTTGTTGTAATGCATAGTCTTCAGAAGTTATAGAAACAAACCTCCTTGCTTCTTTTTGCCCAAGTAATACAAACAAAGGGGAGAAAAAAGTCTTATCCTTAAAGCAAAAGTGTCATCGAGGCCAGTCTGGACAGTAAGCACAAAGCTTAGCAAGGCACAGCTGTTGAAGCCTGGCAGCTGCCTGATTCACTAAAAGGTAAGCACTAAAACTGTCACAGCATTGTACCTAGTTTCCCAGAAAGATGGGTTCCAGGATGTGTCATTTATCATAATCCAGGTTGTTACTCTTTGTCCTGATGAACAATATAGTATCAGAGTTGGTAGCTACTCCTGCCACCTTTCTACCTGACCCACAGTGGTGGGACAGTGGTTTACGGGGCTGTTACTCCATGTGTTTTCCAAACGCCAACACTAGTTGTTTCCCCTAAACCTTCAAAAAAAAAAAAAAAAAAAAATCAGCCTGGTCTTGGCTTGGAAATCCCAGAAATGGTTAAAAGAGTGATGTGATGTGATAATGTGTGTGTGCCTGCATCTGTGTGTTTTAATCCCCACACGTTATTTATGTGCTTAGCTAATGACTATTTTATCCGTTAGTCCCTGGTAATAATTATGCAGGCGCATGCCTTTCCTTTCCTGTTTTCCCCAAACACCCACACGGAACTGGAGGACAGCTGATCTGAGGGCACGTTAATGATATTTACAGAAGACAGGACAGATGTTAGTTGTGCTGGTTTCAATCAAGAGAGCACTCTCCATACAAGGGGCTCTAATGCAAGTTGCCTCCTTGAGTTACATGACAGGGCTTGTGCGCACGTATCTTTGCCAGCCTGGGACCTGCCTTTCCAGAAATGTCTCTCTAATATAATGTTTTCTGCACACCATGCTGAATGTAATGGTAATACACACTCAAGGCTTGATTCTGCTCATACCTGAGAAAAACATACGTAACTTCATTTGTGAGAGAAAAATCTGTAGGCATGCTTGTGTCTGAAAGCTAGAAATGGAGGATTTTTCACTCTGGTTTTATAGTGCTGAGGGTGTTACGGCTTTCGTGGTTAGGTTTTTTTTTTGTTTTTCAGCAAGCAGCGTAGAAACTGCAGGAAGACATGCAGGTTGCAGTGTAGATTAATGCGAAATAGACACTTAGCTTGCATTCTTGTTGCATCTTTCCTTAGGGTGCAGCTTTTTTTAAAGAGGAGCTGATGCAGTCCTAAGTGCTTGTAAAAATCCATTCCCTGTAACTCAAGGCACCCACTTGGACTAGTAAAATCAACTGGCTGATTTCCTTGTGTAGGTAACGAGTTGGGGAAGACAGGCATTTCCATCAAGTGATCTCAAGCTGAAGCTTGATGCCTCTGAGTACGAGGGGAGCCCCAGGGAGACAAGTTTCTTAGCAGTCTTAGTGTAAGTACTTAGCTTGCATGAAGTAACTCAGTGGGTGTGTAAACCAAGGTGAAATGACTGCCACTCACCCAATTACTCATCACAGGATATATTTGTACTGTCTTACAGTAGGACTGCCACAGGGCAACTAAGATGATTAAGGGAGTGGAGCGTCTCCCTTATGAGGAAAGACTGAGGGAGCTGGGTCTCTATAGTTTGGAGAAGAGGAGATTGAGGGGTGACCTTATTAGTGTATATAAATATATAAAGGGGGAGTGTCACGAGGATGGAGCCAGGCTCTTCTCAGTGGCAAACAATGATAGGACAAGGGGCAATGGGTACAAACTGGAACACAAGAAGTTCCACTTAAACTTGAGAAGAAACTTCTTCTCAGTGAGGGTGACAGAACACTGGAACAGGCTGCCCAGGGAGGTTGTGGAGTCTCCTTCTCTGGAGACATTCAAAACCCGCCTGGACACGTTCCTGTGTAACCTTATCTAGGTGTTCCTGCTCCAGCAGGAGGATTGGACTAGATGATCTTTTGAGGTCCCTTCCAATCTCCAGCATACTGTGATACTGTGACTGTAACTGGCACTGCCTTGTGGCCAAACATTTCAGGTTTTTTTGGAAGACATGCTGTGCTTAGAGGTTTTCCTCAAGCCTTACTTTCTGCAAAAGGGACAGTGTGACATAATCCTTTTTTTTTTTTCCTGTTTAGTTAATTTCTAGAAAGAAAAGGATAATTTCAGTTTTTCATGATTGATTTGGAAGGCCTCTTAATATTTGAAAGATAAGAGCTGCCAGCTAATGCACTGTGAATACTGCACAGCTTCACATCGCCTTGCAGCCTGATATGCTGCCAACACCTCATCCCACCTCTGCCAAATGGCCCTGAGTACCTCCTGCAAAACTCTGCAAGCTCTCATCCCAAGGCTGGATCAGCCCAGGACCACAATAAGAATCTGGCTGGTTCCTCCAGAAGCATTCTCTGCTGCTCAAAGGCCCCTGAAGGAAGTGATGGAGAGAGATGGACAGAGATTAAAGCACAGATAGGTCCTGAGCAGTGGCTCACTATTGCTAGCACAGTAGCTGGCACATCTGTACTTTCTTTAGCATCTTCACAGACTTCTGTGCAGTTGTCTTGTAAACTGCAGGGCATCACCTTCTGGTTGTGCAGTGGCGGGGCTGGATGACAGCTCCAGACAAGAGGCCAGGGCATTG
Organism: Neopsephotus bourkii; assembly: GCF_033783945.1. Taxonomy (NCBI): domain Eukaryota; kingdom Metazoa; phylum Chordata; class Aves; order Psittaciformes; family Psittacidae; genus Neopsephotus; species Neopsephotus bourkii. The sequence continues at coordinate 748,363 of NW_026902287.1, forward strand.
CCTCTAGTGCCCATGAAACACAGTGGCCAGCAGTTGGGTCAGATGGGGTTTGGTTTGGTTTTGCTCCTATGTGTATCTTGCACTGGCCGGCATGCTGAGGGCTCCCTCCCCTGTTCCCACACACAGTGGCCTCCCACATGCCTGTGCCAGGAGCCTCAAAGGGTGGTTAATTCCCCACCTGCTTGTGGTCAAAAGGTGAGCTGTACTGAGGCCAGGGCCTGTGCCAGCTGATTTCAACCCTCATGCTGTTTGCACAGCCTCTCTCGGTACTCTAGGGTTAAACTCCATCCATGAGTGCTACTTGAATGAGATAATTGTTCTGGACCTCAAGAGGAGGTGAAGTAAACTGCTATAAGGAGAGGAGGCTAAAGGCTGTGCAGCTGGTTCCCCTGACAGCATCCACCAATGGTGTTAGCAACCACAGTCAGTTTATATCTCTAATACTAAGGACATGGTGAGCTTTAGGGTTAGATTTTTGGTAAGATAAAGGGCATGAATCTCGGTAATTTATTTTAGTTTTAGAAGGTGAAGTCTGAGTAAGCTTGGAAAGCAATGCGATTTGATCATAGCACACTTGGAATTGGAAGTTGTTGGTGTCTTGTTGGAGGAGGTGACTATGCCAAGATGTTAGTAAGCCACTTTAGGAAGATGGAAGGCATGAAGGGGAGAGCAGGTTCCACCTACATTTCCTACTAAAAATCTGTTTCCTTATTTTTCACTTTTCCAGTTGAGTAGGTATGGTAGGTAAACTCTAATGCTGGGATTACAGTCTGGGTTACTGAAGTGCTCTGAAAAGTAGAGGCAGCCCTAATTCAGGACTGTTTCTAGTTAAGATTACTGAGCAATAGCCAGACCTGGGCTGAAATAGGTCACTGTAGGTGAACTGTATCTCCTTTGAAAGGGAAGACCATGAGGAGATGCAAGAAAGGGCTGGAAGGTATCCTGGTGATGGTGATGGTGATGTGGTGAGAGCAGGAGAGCCATATCCCATTTAAGGCCCTTAACAGATAACTGTGTTCCCTGATGGAGTTAATAGCTTCCTTGGTGGGTTAAGCCTGCGGTAGGTTTAGAAATGGGAAAAAACCAGGCAGATAGTATATGATGTGTTTGAAAAGCTGGACCCAGGTGTTTTTAGGGGTGGCACCACAGAAGGTCTTCATTGTATCCTCTAGGGTGGGCCAAGTGAGCAGGCTGTCAATGGTGTTTTTGCCAAAGCTGACTTTAAGTGATCATTGGACATTGATATGGACATTGAGCAGATCTTTTTAACACCTGTTCCCTAAAAGAGTTTTCTGGCTGCTGTTTCTTTGTGCAGTTGCTGGTTACAGCTAGGCCAAACTCAGGCTGTAAATCATAGCAGTATCATTTGCTTTCTTTGCTGAAGAGATTGGAGGCAGTATGTCTTTCCTGACTGACACCTCATAGTAATGGGGCTCAAGGAAGTGCTTTAGGTATATTTGCAAAATGGGTCTCTTCTGCTGTGCTGGAAATTTCCCCTTATGTTACCTTCACACTCTGGGAAAATGCAGTTCCAAACCTAAGTTACTGGAACTAACTTCTCATCTTTTGAACTCTTGTGTTGTTCTTGGTGAAGATCCACAAAGACAAGCTTAACAGCTATAGGCAAACTGAAATAATGAGTGAAATGTTCCTAGTCACACACTCCTCCAGAGTCAGAGGTGGCCTCTTTTTGTTGAGTGAGAAGAATGTAGATAGGATTTACACTGATCTTCTGCCTCTTCAATCCACATGTTTGCCTATCTGGCTTGTCAGCATGTAGCTTAATAAGAGTAGATAGATTTATGTTTTAAAAAAATCATCAAAGGCTGATTAGAAATTGCATGTGCGTTTCTCTAAATACAGCCATGCAAAAGGCATTGACTCGTTTAAAGGCTTGAAAGTCTTTATCATCTGGATTTCCAAGAGTTAGATGAACAAGCAAGAAAGAAATATTAAGGACTCTGAGGTCATTGCAACGGATTCTCAAATGGAAGAAAAGCCAAAGCCAACTGGAAAGCATGGAATCATAGAATGTTTTAGATTGGAAAGGATCTGAAGATCATCAGCAGTGTCAGTATGAGTAACACTGTACCTCTAACGCAAAAATTTTAGAAGCATTTTGTTGTTTCATTCCTGTTCCCAGTGGAGGGAGGTTTTTCACGTGCAAGCAGGCATGTCCTCAGGCAGTGCCTTTGCCAAATGGTGCAGGTGTGGTCCTGGCCCTCACCCAGGTGAGACGTGGGCAGGCAGTACTTGCACTGTGGGAACAGGACAGCATTCAAACTACTGCTTCTTCTTCCCTCCCAAGTCTTTCAGATCTTCCATGCTCACAACCAGTTTGTTGTTTTCTGGGGAAAGGACCTTGCCTAGTAAATACGTTAGAATCAGTTGTGTGCAAGCCACTAAAACCAGCAGATACCATTGGTTTCCTAGTTTCCAAGCCCATAATTCATGACATATCACAGATTTCTGTCCAGCAGACCACTGTGAAAATGAATCGAATTATTTGCTATTTCTAAAACACATCAGCAAGCAGAATTGTGTTAATAAGTACAATGCCATGTTGGCAAAACTGAAATTCCCCATTTTAGTAGACTGTCACTCTGCTTTTCACAGGGAAGTTAGCAGTCATGCTGTGGCATTTCTGTAAGCCACCTTTCAGTGAATGGGCTGTAGGAAACGTGAGGAGTTGCTGGGTATGCTCACTTAATGAGAACTATACATTTGCGCTTACAAGGAGAAATTCTATTGTAGAGTGACAACGTATGCTCTCAGGGTAGTAAGTGTTGGTCATTGCTGAGGAACCCTGGAACTGCTTCTTATCTTGCTGCTTGGGTCGCAGGTCAGGGGTATATCCATGGAGGTTGGTGGTATATCCACGGATGTCAGTGGTATCACATCAGTGAAAGGTAGCCTGAGAGGATAGGCAGAGGTTAAAGGAATTGTCAGACCTGCATGAATCATCCTGTGCTTAGTCCACTGACTCATTCCTGCTTTAAACACAGATGCTGAGACAACAGTTCCCACTTTCTCAGAGTGGGAAATTCTTGGCACTGAACAAACCACAAAGCTTGACGACACCTCTGAACATACTGAGGGCTTTTTCCTTTGCACTTTGGAAACAAAGTTACTGTCCTGTGATAAATATTGAAGGGAAAAGTTAGATACTTGTCATAATGGCTGAAGGAATAATCAGCCACATTTGAATAGCACAGCACACAGTTGTTTGGTTTCTGATTCAGGTCACTAGCAATGACCTGAATCAGAAGCCACTAGCTCAGTTAATAAATGAGTATCTGCTTAACTGCATTAAATGATTACTGTTGTTATTTTACATAATATGATTAATTTTCATTTTGCATAAATCTGTTAATGGTTTCTGGCAAGAACAGGATTATATAGTCCCTTCCCAGTATAGCTCCCCTCAATACCTGATTTTGGATGCATCCTGGGGTGAAACGTATCGTATAGTTTGATTGAACTGGTTTCAGCTAAGGCATAAACCAGAGAATGGAAAAGGTAAGTGGGAAATTGTATGTGGATTAAAGGAAAAGCAATTAAGAAGACTTGTGAGGATTGGCTGCAGTTATTTGCCTTGTGAGAAGGCTCTCAGCTTGGAGAAAAGAAGGCTCAGGAGTGACCCCATCACAGTCAACAACTTCCTCACAGGGGCAGCAGAGGGAGAGGTGCTGATCTCTGGTGACCACCAATAGGACATGGGGAAATGGAACAAAGCTCAGGGGAAGTTCAGATGGGACACTAGGAAAAGGTTCTTCACTAAGAGCTGATTGGTCACTGAACAGGTTCCCCAGGGAAGTGGCAGAAAGACTGTCACAGTTCAAGGAGTGCCTGGATGATGCTCTTAGCTGAATGGTTTAGTTTCTGGTAGTCCTGTGAGAAGCAGGAGGTTGGACTCAGTGACCTCTATGGGTCACTTTCAACTTCAGCTATTCTAGGATTCTAAGAAAAATAACTTATTACCATAATCTGTGATTGGAATTAAGAGTTTCAGGTAAAAATTGGCAATATGGCATGTTTTATTTTTTTCATACCACTATAAGAGGAAAATGTTATTCTGAGACTAAAATATGTGTGTGCATACATCACTGAGTTGAACAAAATGTAGTGAATTTCACAATTTGGGTGCAATACTAAAATTGAAGGTCCAACATAATATTGACGTATGACCAGCTTTCCCCCAACTTTAAATATTTTGCAGTAGACTGAGGATACTTGATCATCAAAAAAATGTCTTTTGACCTTCACATGGAAGTGAAAAACACTTCTTCTATTTGCATAATGAAAGAAGCTGATTGCACTGACAGCTGCAATTTTGTGCTTCCAGCTCCTCATAAACAGAAGCTGTACAAACTGTTCTTGATGTATGTCAAAGCTGTGTCCCTCCTGAAAGCCACTGCATTCTAATTATCCAATTACTCCCTTACAGGACACGAGTCAGAAGATGGATTAAAAATAGTGGGGTTTATGAACTCTGCAATCAAATAAACCATTATTGATTTTAAAGTATTCACAAATGAAATATTTAGTGAATGAGAGTTGGGTGAATTTTTTTCAAGTAGCTCTATATAATAAAGCAATTATGTAGTTAATGATATAGTTGTCAATATTTCTTTCTTTTTTGATCCAGTAGCAATCGAAAACATCTCGATTTTTCTGGAACCACTGGTGTTTGAGTAAGCACATAATATGCTTGCTGAAATTAAGCATTTTTCATTCATTCACTCAAAAATGAACTCAGAGGAGGTTCAACCAGGCGATTATGTTTATACACAGACAAACTTACCGACACAAACCGTCATATTGTGTGAAGCGTTGCTGCCCTTGAGAATGGTGGTAGAGCTCCCACTGACTTCTATAGCAGCAACTTTTACTCACTGAATTCAGCAGGATTATTGTGTGAACAACAGTTTGGTGCAAACAAAACAGTGGCTATGAGTGAAAGGTAATGGTTGTGGCACTGCAGTACACCTGAAGTCTGCTTGCTGGCTGAGCATTTGCCCTATCTGGGATGTCTGTAGGAACCAAGTATTCTCAAGGTGGGCTTCAGTACTGTGAAAATGCTTGATCTGCAAGAAACTTAGCCTAAGTGCACCTATGTGGTAAGCAAAACTGTGCAGAAGGTCCCTAACCTGAAAGCTGAAAGTATGACAGCCTGTATGCTAGGATTTGTTTAACAAATTGAGCACCCATCAAGCCACAGGATCCAGGCTGCTTCTTTTGTTGCATTTCTCTGTGAGTCTGTGCTGAGGAGATATTTAACTTTCTAAATGCGCTCATCTCCTTAGATTGAAAGTGTCTCACAATTTTTACACTAATCAAAATTCTTATCAAAAAGGAAAGAAGTTCATAACATGGGAATATTACAGGCAGTTCTATGTGCTTTTTCTAGGTGGAAGCTGATAGAAAGGGTAATAATTTTTTTTTCTCAGAAGATGCTCACCCCAAAAAACACTGACTGGGATGTAGGTCCCACTCTGTGAACATACACATATTTGAGAAATCATTGAACAGGGCATTCTGTTACTGTTACAGCTAACAATGTGATTAGCAGCAAATCCTGCCTAGTGTGTTGTTTGCAGCTTGTCCTTGTTGTTCATCTTGTAATGCCACGTCAGGCATTTTACACTTACTGTTATATTCTTGCTCAGGCTACAGCTGAAGTCCATGAAGTCTAACTTGGCTGATAATTTTGACTATTTCCTACTCACTACCTTATGCAGGAGGGAGCCTTTTTGGACAATCAAGCCTGTAAGCTCTTCAATGTGTATTAATCAGCTGAAGAGCTTCTTGCTACCTATGGGACCTGTGTGCATTGAATAATATGGAGAATGCACATGATTATGTCAGAGACTTGCTTTCCAGTGTGAGTCTTCCAATAAAAAGGTGGACAATAAAATAATTGAGATAGAGAAGATTCTGGGTCCTCTAGTGACTGCCACTCATAAATGCTTGTTATTCTATTGCACTGCTTTTCAGGATTTAAAAAAAGCACATTGGACCAGTGGCTGGGGCAGCATTTTGGAGAAGAGGATAGCGGAGTACCAAACACCTGTAGAATAACAGGACTAAAGCATCACAGAGGCTGGTTAACACGGAAGCTTTACAGGTCCTGTGAAAAGTAAATTTAGCTCCCAAATGGGCTGGTTTTTTCATTGAGCAGCAATGGACAGCGCTGCTGGCAGCACTGTCTAAGTATGCTCCTTAGGCCATAAACACTGCTGGCAGGGGTCAGCCCCTATGCTCTTCCCTCAGTTTTTTGTATATTAAACTCCCAGATTTAGATTTGGTTTCTGTCTCACTGTATCAGTCTCAAAGGGCTTCAGAGAAAATGTATTGGAATGAAAATCCATGTTCATTTCACAGGGGAATGCTGGAAGTATTAGAAAGATTTGGTTCTTCAAATGATGGTACCTTGAAGAGTTTCCTGTACCCAAGGATAAAAGAATGCAACAAGGATCACTTCTCTTATTACAAAGCTACTTAGAACTGTGCTGATTTTCTGACAGAGTACAGGCAAAGGTAATTTAAATAATCTTTTCTTCCATTTCTCTTACAAGGGTAAAAATATGCTCTAGCATAATTTTATTGCCTCCTAATACCTTCAAATGGTACCTTCCTATGCCTTTGGGAATGATGGGACATAGACATCTCCAGAAAACAAAAACACTGTTCTAAGGTGGAGAAAAAAATTTTAAACCACAGTGAGCATGTTTTTCCCATGAAACATAAAATGTCATGACAAACATCACTTTCAAAGGGCATTGGCTACTTTCACACATTAACCCAAGGAGAGATGATGGGATCAAAGGAGGAGTCACCAAGGAAGGAGGATGATGGTGTTTGTCCAGATGCTGTTCTGGAGCCTTGTCTTAGAGCCAGAGACCTGCGAGGATCCTGCAAGTGGAGACTGCCAGCCACTAGGTACTGCAAAAATGCACCTAACCTAGGTGCTGCATCTTATTTTGTAGCACACCCAAGCCTTCTGCTGTAATGAAAGGATTAGGGCTTGCAGTCTTCCTCGTGTGTTATCCTCCATCAAAAACTTCATGCTTTTCTCATACCACAATGGAATCTAGCATCTGGTCTCACATGACATTGATTACTGTTTAACGATTGATTGCATTAAATTTTTTTTTGCTAATTAGTTATTCTTTGTATAGTGAGCAGTTGTGAACTTTTGAAAATAGGCAGTTTAAAAGATCACCTGAAATTCATTTTGTAGAAATAAAACTATAGTGAGAAAGCAGCTATTGACTTCTAGGTCTGTTACAGATCTTGATCACAAGAGGGAGATATAACATAGCTTATTAGAACATTTCTCAGGGGCATATACAGTCAATTTGAGGCTTCCACACAAAACACGATCTTATTAATTTTGTATTGATATTCATAGTTAATGTTTCTTAACAACTCACCATACATACAATATTATGCACTCAGGACTATCAAAGAACTCTTTTGGGTCTCACTACAAAAGAAACACTTGCTCCTGTGTACTTTACTTTAAATTAGGCATGGAAAGCCTCAGCAGGATTTTGTGCACGTTGAAAATGGCCATGCACTTGTGAGGAATGAAGAATCCCTGGGGAGCAGATGGGGATGCACATAAAGAGCCAGGCTGCAAAAAGAGCACTCTGGTACCCGCAGGGACCTTACCTGCTGCCAGATACCCTTGTCTCTCAGCAGTTCTGCTCCGGTGTGTAGTCATTAAACAAAAGCACCAGCCTGAAAGCAGCCTTTTTTGCAGAAGACTACTATGATGGAAAGAGGATTCATTTTACAAGTAAGCATTAAAGCCAGTTTTAGTATTTGCAATCTCAATTTCCACAGTTTCACTGACTGTCTTCAGATAGGGCAGATGGAACTTGATGGCTCAGCTTATGATCAGAGACCCATGCCACAAACCAGGAAAAAACTCAATTTGTCTTTGGAGGGAAACTAAAGAGTCAGCAGTTTCCCCCTTTCTGATAGCCCAAACAAAGAGCTCTAGCCTGAAACAAAGCACTAGGGGCTTTACAAAGACATTTGGCATGGCCAGTGCCAGACAGCATAAGCCAAAGCAGCATGATTGCAGTAACAGCATGAGCAAGGGGCAGCAGGTATGCTATGGGGAATTGCATTTCTCTTCTGTAAGTCAACAGGATATTAATAAGAAAACACAGGAATTTCAGAGTCCATGTTGTGCCTTCATCTTGAACATTGGAAATTCAGATTTGTGGGATTGGTCCCTTGGCAAAAGCAGACTGTGATCAAAAATGCAAACAATAAGGAAAGAATATAGGAAGAATCTAGGAAGCCATGAGCAAGATGGAAAAAAAATTAAAAAAATAAAATAAAGTAAAATAAAACGTTCCTATGTACAGGAACAAGGGAAGAGCAGGTGCAACCAAAGGTTGTCTGGTTCAAAAAAGAATGAAACCATTTTTCCCACAACATGTTGTTAATCTGTGGAAGTGACTGCTACAAGACATTGTGGATAATGAAACTGTATAAGGATTCCAAGAGCCTTAGATGAGTCCATGAAAATAAAAAGCCCCACTTAGGACTATAAAAAATAAAGATACCGCCTAAAGAAGAAGTCCAAGGTGTAGGTGCCTGGAAACCAGGAGACTAATATCTAAAAGGTAACATTGTATGGTTGCATTTATTTTACATTTTCATTTGACATCTGCAATTGGCTGCTAAGTGTGAAAGGCCTTGTGGTCCAAGCAAATTCTCCTGTGAAGGATTACAAAAGGCAGAGGACAATTGAAAATCAGACCATCAACGTGTTTTGGGCACTGGTGTTCCGAAATTGGTGGCTTTATAAACCACCATGAGACTGAGCCAGCAGCAGAACTGCGTGGACTACTTACACTATCTGAGGGAAGGAAAGGATTTGGATACCGAGGCAGAGCAACTGGGCGTGGACTTCCAGGGTAATCCCATAATTTAGAAGCACTTAAATCTTACCTAAATGAATTGTTTCCAAAACAGATCATCTGTTTTCCTTCTGTTGCTTTTACCTGACTTACAAGAACATTGATAGGATGTTCTCCAAGAGTATGGCTTTGCTCTACAGGCTGTTTTAGTACCTGATCCAAAGATTCACCAGTGTTAAATACATAAAAGAGTCTCCTGAGGCTTCCAAAAATATGCCATGCATGGGAAATCCTCAGTTCTTAATCAACTCATTAATGCTGCCAGGCTTCCAATATTTAGTCAACACCTCTTCTCATACATCAGCAAAATCTAAGGTCACAGAAATGTGGTTTATAGGAAAGTGCACAGGAGGATTCCGAGCACTGTTGCCATACAGTGGCTGCTTCATAGTTATAGAATTTAAAAATGTGAGGAGCCTTTAAAAGAAGCATATTTCTCCGTGTACGAGTGTATTTGTATTCCAGTGAAGAAAAGAGGTTTCTACTTCACTGTTCAGTAAGAAAACCATTTTCTTATACTGCAAGACCTCATAGCAGCCTTCCAGTATCTGAAGGGGGGTTATAGGGATGCTGGGGATGGACTCTTCATTAGGGACTGTAGTGACAGGACAAGGGGTAAAGGGTTAAAACTTAAACAGGGCAAGTTTAGATTGGATATAAGGAAGAAGTTCTTTACTGTTAGGGTGGTGAGGCACTGGAATGAGTTGCCCAGGGAGGTTGTGAATGCTCCATTCCTGGCAGTGTTCAAGGCCAGGTTGGACAGGCCCTTGGGTAACATGGTTTAGTGTGAGGTGTCCCTGTGCATGCAGGGGGGTTGGAACTAGATGATCTTAAGGTCCTTTCCAACCCTAACTATTCTATGATTCTATGATAAGCCTTAGAAGAATTACTTTTCTCAAACTGCCTCGTGCTTTCCTCACAGGAATGATCTGCTGGAAGAACACAGGGCTGGAAGAGGATTTTTTTTCCTTCCAATAGAATATTCCCATTGCTGAACAGGTGTTCTCTTCCCTTGAATTTACAAAACCAGAAGAATGACTGTCCCGCTCAGCTGAGGATGGACAACTACTCCGGGCACTCTGCAGGGGCTGCTGTGGTCACCAACATGGAAGTGAGCAGGGAATTTTCTGGAGCCTTCCTAAGCAGTTATTACTGCTTCATGCAAAAAGCTGGAATCCAAATGATGATGGCATATTTGTGGTGTGGTAATTAAACAAGTGATAAGCATCTGCAGGCAAGTGCTGGGCTGCAGAACTTGTGAAACTCCTACTTCCCACTTTGAAGCTCAAACATTTCAGATGTATAGTCTTTCTATAAACAGTAACATTTTTAATAAATAGTGACATTTTTAAATGCCTAGATATTAGAAAGTAAGAAAGCAGTTTATTTTCCCACAATAAATCAGCAAGTTTTAGTATGTTGTCTTGTTTTGTTTTGGTCTTGTTTTGTTTTGTGTTGTTTTGTTTAACAGATTTTGTCTCAGATCTAATCTGTTTCTGTATTGTTTGGGTTTGTTTGTTTGTTTTGTTATTGTTTTCCTGGCCCTTTTTCCCCTGGGTGTGTTCCATAAGTGCATACTGGAATATTTTTATCATCATCTTCACTACTGATCAGCAGAGATTTTAAGTACTAGTTCAAGCCAGTCTCATTCTAAAAAGCTGAACAGTTCACCTATTAAAATGCAGTTCTCTTCAAGTGATTTGGGCAGATCAGGATTAATTTTCAGGCTACTTTTCAGAGACTCTTGTCATCATTTTTTTCAGTTTCATTAAAACATATTTGTTCACGAACTGAGTTGAACTGTTAACCTCATTCACACCAGTTTCTCAAATCCTTGCTTTCATTCAGCTTTAAGGGTAAGCTGGAAAAAAAAAACATTTATTTCTTCAAAGCTGTGTTTCCAGTTCTAAGTGCTGTCTTTCAAAAACTGTAGATTCATAGACTCATAGAATGTTTTGGGTTGGAAGGGATCTTAAAGCTCATCCAGTTCCAACTCCCTGCCATATGGAGGGGCACCTTCCACTAGACCAGGTTGCCCAAAGCCCCACGCATTCCTGTCCACAGGAATACCAGAGGGGCTGAGAAGGGGAAACACAACTAACCTCAAGGCTGAGGAACAGGAGTGAAGACTAGACTAGAATAAGGTGTTAGGAAGGTTGATTGCCATGATTTGGGTGTCCACTACAAGAGATTTCACAAAGCTCTGAAGGTGTATTGGCTTGAACATCAGGATACAGATTCTGTTTAGCTTGTTAAATTTGAAGCACCAAAATGACACCTGAAGGTTTCTGACTCAAAAAATAGCATTTTAGTTCTCATTTCTTCTGTGTGCTCCTAGTATTGCCTTTCTATTGAGATTTTAACTTTTCCAAATGTATATAATTATCTAAGTTATATTTCCAAGTAATTAATTCCTTTATACCACTTTAAATACTTTCTCCTCAGAGAATACATCAATTCCTTTGTATATACCCCTTTTGGACAGAACCATGTCCTTCAGTATTCAAAAACACTTGCTTTAGAAATTAATAAATCAAGATGTATTGGGGGGGGGCCCCCCCCCCAATTTTAAGCAGTGTGGGAGACTTGCAGAACTTACTTAACCCCTTCTAGTACTGAACTGACTGAACTGTGTCTTGTGTTGCAAATTTCCTTGTATGTAACCACCAACTTGTCATATTTTATCTACAAAGAGAAAACATTACAAATATTTCTTTCTGATTCAATATTTAATTCTTATTTCCATCCTTTATTAAGGTTTGTATTGGCTACAATAAAAATGTATTAGTGAGTTTCATCAGGGGTTTTTTGTTGGAAAAAAAACCCAAACAACAAAATCCCTAACTACTGTCATTTCAGAACTGATTCTGACCTCAGTTCCAATGAGAAGAGGCAGTGTACTAAAATATCATTGGGCATGTCCTCACTTCTGATAAATCAATGGAACTTTACCAGGGTATCTGGAGGAAAAAAAAAGGTGTTAGAAAGAGGTAAACTACAAAAGTGGCTGCTTCAGACAAGTCCTGGGGAGGGGTGCCTCGAGTTGTGAGCAAGAATAGCCTATATTTGAGACCTAAGAGATATGTAGCAGACACTCAGCAGAAACCAGAGTTTCTGAATAACAGCCATGATACTTGGTTTGGTTAGGAGTTATACACTGAGGTCTGTTCTGGGCTTTTCTCTTGCCTATTACATAACATTACCCCATACAATATTTTGAAGCATTTCTCTTCATAGGCTTCATGTTGTGCACTGGATGCTAGTCAAACCTTGGCAGGAACTACAGGAAGTGAGTGCTATCTCCTGTCCATCCCAGTTCACCTAGGTGTGTTGGTTTATAAGGATTGTCCAACCTGCAGAATGGAAGGTGTTTCTTCTATATAGGTACTAGAAGTTTTTCTTCCATGATTAAGTTGTGAAGGTCCCTACTGCAGCTGGTTGTTACATACAAAACCATGTGTCAAGGAGCATAGTTATCAGCAAACTAGGTTGACACATTGGATTTGTGACTCCTGCCTTTTCCTTTTTCTCCACAATATACCATTGAACTGATGTTCTTGGGTGAGACCAATGTAACTAGTGGAAACACCTCTTAGGCAGGGTTCTTTGACATGTATCGTGTCAGTACTTTGCTTTGGGCATGTTAAGTCATTCAGGGTTGGGAATTTTGCAAGTGCTCAGAGGATTCAGTCAAGCAAAAGGAAAGCATTAATGGTTTATGAAGAACAGTATATTTAACAGCACTCAGTAAACTGCATTCAAAAATATTTCTTTTTTACTTAAGTATGGAGCAATTTATTTGCAGTGGAAGGCTTGAGTATGCTTTAGGGCTGAGGGGTGATCTTCTGGTGAAAACCTTCTAAGAGGATTCAGTAGATGTTTTTACCTAATTTTCTGACATTTTAGGAACCACCAGGATTCAGAAATGCAGTTAAACGTGTATGCATGGGTGTCTGTGGCTAGGCTAAAGAACATTGTGTATACACACACACTCTGTAGGACCCTACGATAACTGGCCTTACATGCTCAGTCTAACCCGTAAATGACACTGGCCTGGTAATTCCCCCTCTCCTACCTTTCCCCCTCTGAAATAAACAACCTGCCCTGTTCATATTTTCTTCATTTGTCCCCATTCTGCTGCCTCAGCACCCTTATCCACTGACTCTTAACACCCATTCTCAGGGACATCAGTAAATCAGCACTTGAGGGGAAGTATCCAGCATCTGCTCTCTTTTGTCAGCCTTGGACTTCCTGATAAGCTCCTTCCACATCTTCTCTCTGGCAGTTTCTTTCATTACTGCTTTACTACTCCCGGGGCAGGTCAGGATTGGCAAACACTTTTTCACCACCTGTTTGCCACACCTGGTATTTTCTTTCCTCGTCCTCCCATCAGTTTACCTTTAGGTTGCCTGTTGCTCTCAAGACCACCTCTGATGCTTCACTCTCTGCCATGTAGACAATTCCTTGGCACTCACAAGTGGTGATCCTGGGGAAAAAGTTGGACCTGCAAAAAGCTGGATCTGCAAAATCTGAAGCTGAGGACCACTGAAGCTGAAAGTGGCAGAAAAACATGACTCACAGACCACAGCAGCAGCATTCCCTGCATCAGCTGCTGGACTCCGCTCTAAGGCAGGATTTGAAGGCTCACCTGGGGATCCTTCCAAACTCCACAAGAGTTTCAGAGAGAAAAACTAATGTTTTTCTCCCATCCTGGCTTTGAATGATCTCCAATAAACTATTCAACACCATGACTTGCAGCAGCATGAGGAGGTGAAGGCATTCCCAGCACTGTGGCTTGTTCATACACAACACAATGAAACACCCTCCCAGCCATCTCAAACCACTGCTTGCACTGCAGCACCCAGACACCCAGTGCAATACCAGCATGAAACAACTACCACAGACGTGAGCATGAGAGTTTCAACAGGCCACAGCCCATCTCTCCGTACTGCTGCCCTACAGGCACAACCCTGGGAGAGCTGCCAGTTCACATCAGGCACACCTCCAGTCTGGTGGGACCGGTTCCCATACCCTGCTCAGTAGGTGCCATCCTTTCTCCTGGGTGATTTTCCTATGCCAGCATTCTTAACAGCAGTGTGTCAATCTGCTAGGCTGGAGAAGTGACAGGAAAGGAGCTTATTTCCCTCTTGCTCTCAAAGCATGGGACTGAGTTTCTGCACAGCAGGGTGTTTGTTTCCTACCCAGCTGCAACACTGATTTTTGAGTCCCTGAACAGCAGACTCCTTCTGTGCCAGAAGGAGCTGGGGTGCTAAAATCACTTGTCACTGGTAGAGTGAAAGCTGTAACAGGCACCTGTGAGGTCAGCTGCTGTGCAGGAAATGTCTGCTATGTCTGTTACTGGCCCATCTGATAGCAGTACTCTGCAGGGTGAGTGGGGCGACTAGCCTGAAGGCTGGCACACTGTTACACACAAATTAAGCTCTTAGCAATCTTCTTAGTGCAGCAGACTGGGAAAACAAAACCAAAAGGGATCCCTGGGAAATGAAATCAGGCTGTTTGTTTGTCACATCGTTAGGCTGCAAATTAACCAACTTCATTTATTTTATAGAGGTGAACAGAAACAGTCAGTGTTCTTCCTTTCCATGCCGAACAAGGAGCTGGAAGGTACAATGTCAGAATTCCAGAGTCACTACTGGACCAGTTCTTTAACTGGGTATATGATGTATTTATTTTGAACAATTTATGCACTCATGAGGTGTGGATGTGGTGCTCTGGGGTATGCACAGAGCTAATAAGCAGGGTGGCCTGAGTCTCCATCTGGAAATACTGATGCTTGAAGGGAAGAGCATAATTGTGGAGGTTTTGGAGGAGGAGGCTTTAGTTCTCAGTTCTAGGGAATCCAGGCTCCTCTGGGAGGGGACGAGGCATGGTCAAGAGCAAAAGTTTAACCCACCTGTTTACTCATTTTAATACTAAACTCACCAGTTGTTAATTCTGTAATTTAGGGCTGAAGTGCCTTTCTGTAGAAGCTGAGCTCAGGCACAAAGAGGCTCAGTAGCTGCTGGTTTGTTCATAGCACAGGAGGGATGCACAAAGAATGGAGATGTGACTGGTGGTGCTATTTAGGGTTTATTGGTCTGTCTTCTTCTGGCTCTAGAAGCTGTCCTCTCTGTTTTTTGACATTTTCCCAGCTAGGGGTGGATAACATTGATCTGAGTGTGAAATTTCCCTGGTCCACTTCCATGCATAGTGTTAATACTAATGCAAATCTTTCCTATACTAGAGCTCTTTGAGAGGACAATGGCTAATGATACTACATCATGGTGGTACAATACCACTATGATATTTCCCATAGTCCCTTTAAAACTGAGTGGAATAGTAAAAAGAAAGGAAAGCATATACTTGAGAGTAAAGTTGAACTAGAACACAGTAGAAAATATGATGCCAGTGGTAGCACTTCCTTCTGCCTCCCTCCCCTCCCCTCCACCCTTCCTTAGTGCAAGCCTGCACTCAGTGGTCTTGTGCTGCCATTGCTTTAGAAAGTAGGTATCCTGTGCTGGGACAGTATCCGTTGGTCCTCTACTTGCACATGAGATTTAGGAAGCTGCACAAAGTTGCATACGTCCACTCTACACACTAATAATTCAAGGGATGTTTGCATATAGAGTTGTCACGTTTAGCAGCACTTCTGAACTGTGGGTGCGTTCAGCTCTGCAGCCTGCTGGTCCGCTTTTGTGAGCCTTGTCCTTTGATGACTTCCCAGCTGCAGAGCAGTCAGACCTTCTCATGTTAATGCTCCCAAGCTATAGTAATGCTAGTAGCTTAGCAGGCCCTTGCTCAGAGCATGTAGGGGTCTTGCCTTGCTGTAGAAAACTATTTTTCAGTCCTCTAAAAGCCAGGATACAGACAACCCACCCCCCCAATCAAAGAGTACAGAGTTTTCTGGGGCAAAGAGAGGGTAGATCGATGCCTTTATTCCTGTTACCTCGCTGTGCTACCGCTCTTCCTGGCAGCCACAGACTGCTGGCCACAGGCTTTCCAGCCGGGTACACGCGTCAGTGCAAGCTTTTGTTCCTACCTTTCCCCCTATTCTTTCGCTAAGGGCAGGCGCCAGCATAGCGCAGCGCGGTGCCAGCCGCCGGCCCATCCCTCCCCGCCGGTGGTCCGCCCCACCCCGCCGCTTTCGGTTTCCATTTCCTCGCTGGTTCCAAGTTTCTATTTCTCGCCCTCTCCGTGCTCACGGGGACTTCCTCTCGCTGCGCGCCGGCTCTCCCGTGCAGGGCAGGAGCGGTCTCCGAGACCCCGCCGCCCCGCACGCAGCCGGTGCTGGTGCCAGCGCGAAGCCGGCCCTGCCATGACGGCGGAGGAGAAAAGGAACCTGCAATGCTACAGGCGGTACATCGAGAAGAGCCTGAACCCCGTGTACATCCTGGGCAACATGACTGCCTGGCTGTCGGACGGTGAGGGGCCGGCAGCACCTGCTTCTCCCCGCATCCTTCCTGCTCTGGCCGCCGCTCCTGGTCCCTCCTCACTTCTTTACCACCTTCGGGTTTTGTTGGTTTTTTTGTTTTTCAGAGGAGAAGGAGCGGGTCCGTAAGGAGGAGGAGAAGGGGGTGACGGCGGCCGCCGCGCTGTTCCTGGATACCATCCTGATGCTGGAGGCGGAGGGCTGGCTCCGGGGCTTCCTGGATGCCCTGGTTGCAGCAGGTCGGTTCCCCCTCGCAAGCGAGGGTTTCCTGCGCTTCTCCTTTTCCCTGCCAGAGCCACAGCCGCCGCTCAGCCGGGCAGCCCTGTGCAACTGGTACCCGTTATCCTCAGGCTTCTGCCGCCGAGTATTGTCAATCAGATGATATGCGGTGGAAAAATGTAGGTTGTCAGAGACTGGAAATAAAACTCTTCGAAGGCAGGGGGAAACACCCGCGTGAGAAGCAGCTGGACCAATTTCAGTTGCGGAGAAAGTCGGTGAGAGACGAAGGGATGCAGGATAAAGCCTCGTTGCCAGGAGACTTGCCTGTCTCAGAGCCTTTAGAGGAAAATGAAGACAGCCATTGTCTCTCCGCGTGCAATTGAATGAAGCTAAATCCTCTGAAAGAGAAAGCTAATCCGGGTTTCGGGATGTGTGTGTTAACTGCTAGCACGGGATAACTTCACTCAAGGACAGAATCTTAAATTAGGAACTGATTTAAAAAAAAATATTTATAGGTCTGAAAAATCTTATGTTTCAAGAAGTAAGTAACCATTTATAATTTATAAATGAGATGGTTGTTCCTCACTAGCTATGAGTGCTTAGTGTGTCAGGTCCAAATAGAATTTCCTTTCAAAAATGTGACAGTAGAGGTCCTGAAGGTGTAAAACCAGCAGGATTTGTCTGCTTTCCTGTACATGTTCTACTATAGATTCTTGTTGCTGACTTGTTAGATACCTTGAACCCCAAAATCTCATGTCATAAGCCAGTTTTGTTTTCATTTACTCACTGTTAGCTACAGATAGTTACAGTATCTCTGTGAGCATTTATTACAAAATTTAACACTTGGATGTAACCCAGTCTCCCTTTAAAGCAAATACTAGGTCCAGAGCAACTTTTGACCAGCCTGTGATAGTCCTGATTTCTGAACTGCAAAAATACCTTCTTAGAACACGTTGTTAGAGTTCAGTTTGATGTATCTTCAGCAGAAAACTGAAAAAGTTAACCTTCTGACTCCAAGCGCTGTCCAAAGTACTTACCAATTTAGCATTACTGTTATATTTGGCAGATGCGGAGGTAGGTGGTAATTAAAAACATTGTGGTGGTAAATATCCCCACCACTCTCCTGCTCTTATGAAAGAAAAAAAAAAAGGCAAATTCCTTCTGTTTGCCCACAGTTCCTCTGGGATCCTGACCTGCTTTATTCCCCCCTCCCCGGAGCCTACGCAGCAAATCACACGCCTTCTAAACCTTACTCTGCTATACAAGTGCTGTAAAGGAAAACAGTCACTTCATCTATAGAAATTATTTGTGGTTCACCAAGTTTTTTGGCAGTTACAAATTTCTCCAACGTGGCCGAGAAAGTGTATTTTCAGCTTCTTCCCACCTATTATAGCTAGAGATTGAGTTCATAGTAACAATCTACCTCTTCTTCTGAAAGGTTACACTGGGCTGGCAGAAGCAATTGAAAACTGGGACTTCAGCAAGCTGGAAAAACTGGAGTTGCACAGACAATTGTTGAAGCGGATAGAAGCAACTATGCTAGAAGTTGATCCGGTAGCGCTCATGCCTTACATAAACATGTGCCTGATAGAAAGGGAGTGTGATGAGATCCTGCAGGTACAGTTAATGATAAAATCCTGTATTTGCCTCATTCTGCTGTGGAAAAGTGCTGGCTGCCTCACTTGCGGGGTGAATTGGTGCTCATATGCCAGGCTGCAGAGTAAGGAGGATGGCCAGCAGCAGTCCCCTGAATATGGGCTTGACTTTACTTTCTTCTGCTTAGAGGAGGCTTTGCTATGCAGCTGCAGCTCCCCACAGCAGCACTGCCTGCAACACCTGCATGTTTCATTCCTTACCCCTCTGGCTTCGTGGATATGGTGGTGTGTGAAAGGATTGCAGGCAGGGAAGCAGGATAGGGTGGCTTTAGTATTTACAGTGTTCAACTGTGTGTCTTTGTGGAGTCCAGCCTCCCATGAAGAGATCTCAGTGGTTTTGGAAGGTGCCACACTACAGTGAAATGTCTGTCTTGCTATGCTTGGAATAGACCACTTTCTGGAGCAATCATGAATTAATGCTCCTGAAAATACAGATGGAAAAAGGCAAAGCAGCATTTAGATGCTGCCTAAAGTGACTCCTGCTTATTATGGGATTTGGCATAGTCTATTACCTTAGATAACCTCTTACTTTCTATAGCCCCTAGAAACTTCATGTTGCTCTTGAGTTTGGCAGTATTAGGTTATGAGTACAGAAATTTGGCAGAAAATGCCCCCACTGTATTCCAGCCAGTGCTCAGAAATCAGAGAAGCTGGGGATATCTGGGGTTAATTCTGATTAGCACTAATTCAATACTCAACCTCCTGTTATGTTCAGTAAGAACTTTCACAGTTACAGATCCACAAATAGTGCAGTTTATTGAAGCAACATTAATACAGATTCTGAATTGCCATTGATAAATTCACTTACTTTGTTAGCATGGTAATCCAAATCTACCCAATTATTAATTGAGCTCATATGGAAAAAATAACCAATTGGTAGTTCATTGAGCTCAGTTTCACCCAGGTGTCATCTGACATAGTTGGAAGCAGCCACGATCTCTCTTTGATGTATTTTTTATATGTAAGTGAGAGATAATGAGAGTATTGCCTTTGGTCAGACTGCTCAAGGGCTGTGGGTCTTGTGCACGGGCAGAACAGAACCATGACATGTTCCATCACTCCCTCTCCATCTGGCCTCCTGGTAAGACCCTTTGGCCTTACCAGGGTCTTGCGACTCATTACTCCCTTCACAATGTATCTCAAGGCCTCAGGCTTCATGCCTACAGTCAGCACTCAAAGGCACAGTTGTACGGTGAAATGAAACTTCTAGTCTGAAGTCATTAGTGGAATGCTGTGTCACAGAAATCAACAACATTTTCATTGCCTTTAGATGTGAAGCTCCTGTACTGTTACTCAGCTCTAGCTCAGTGCTGTTATCGATGACTGCTAACAAGTGATATTACCAGTCACTAGTCACTTACAACTCCTTAATAATAAGTTATTGATGATGTGTGGAGGAGTCTGTTAAGTGTTCTCACTCCATGTGACTCCCAAGAAGGACTTTTTCCAGCTATTCTATTTTTAAAGCAGTAGTTTATGGTGATATGTAACATTTGGAAAGCCTGTTACAAGGGCCTCACCAGGTAGAAATTCACAGAACAGTTCTGCAGTGTTTCAGACCCTGTGAATATTAAGCAAATAGTCCACCTGTTGTTGCCGTCCAGCTAAGTTTAGGGTACAGAACTGCAGTAGTAGTAAGTAAATGACTGAGTTTTATTTGAAACCTTTTGTTCTGTGTAAGGAAATGCAGTTTTCAACTGAACCTCAAACAAATCAAAAATATCAATCAAAGCACAGTGGTTTTGATCACTTGGAAGCTACAGCAACTTTTGTTCGTTGTGTGTGCAGATTAGCGAATACAGAAGCAAAGCAGCTGGGATAACTAAACTCATTGAATGTCTCTGTCGATCAGATAAGGAAAACTGGCCAAAAAGCCTTCAGCTGGCACTGGATAACACAGGATATTACAATGCAAGTGAACTGTGGGATATGAGAGAAGGTAAAGTGCGATTGTTGTTGTGATGCTCTTTTCCTATTTTTGTGCCAGACAGTAGTATTCTTTTTTTTTTTTTTTTTTTTTTAATAGAATCATGGACTGGTTAGGGTTGGAGCTAACTCCTTCACCTTGTCATCACAGCAAATACATTTTAAAATCAGAAGGATCAATAACATGCTTTTTTTGGTGATTGTACAGATAATGGCAAAGACGTTGATGGTGAAATGACAGATGCCTTTAAGAACAGCTTTGAAACCACAATGACGTTTTCTGAAGAGGCAGAATGTGATAATAACCTCAGTGAAAATCTCTGTTCAGGTAAGATCTAGGAACTTAAGACAGTGTGTGGCTGGAATTCTCCATTTCCTTAGACACTAGATGTGGTGTGCCAGAAAGTAAGGTACTGAGGAACTAGTACAAATCTGTGACTTGATTTAGCTGTCTTCTGGTTTAATATTTAAAGGATCTCATGCTAGGCATTGCACGCATTAAGGGTTGCCCCACATTTCCGACATCTCTGGTACAAAGTTGTTCTGCCAACACATTATCAAAAATGTCTCTCAACACTAGATGGTTGTTGATGCATCTCTTATCTGATATAGCTAGTTCACACATGACCTGATGTTAGCCATTTTAGAGAGCTGAATGTGGCTGCAAAGGGTCTGTGCGGTGGTTGTCTCATATGCAAAGCTTGCTCTATCAGTGATTTCTAGTTCCTGTTCTGTAAGTGCAAATCCCCTGAGAAGACGACAGCTTCAAAAATCTGTAGAGCAGAAGGCTGTAAGGAACACTGTGCATGTATGTGGGAGAAAAGAAGCCCTTGTGTTTTCTTTCTGAGTTGAAAAAGGACTAGTTGAGGTGAGAGATGTCAGCTGAGACCTGAAAATTAACTCATATTAAGAAGCACAGGCAAGTGGTAACAAAAGTATGCCACCAAACCTACACAAGATTCTTGTCAGGTGTGTATGTCCTGTTAAACGGCTTCTCTGTTAGTGAATTGTCTGTGTAGACGGCAGGGACTCTATCATTTCAGATAGCAGCTCTATTTTACACACTCACGTTGCAATACTTCACAAAACCATGATTCTCTTCTAGAAGAGGTCTGTCAGTTTTCACCTGTTTATGAACCAAAGAAAGCTCGGAGCTACCAGACTGAACTTGCACAGCCTGCTATCAATGGGTATAACACATTGATATGTGCCCCCACAGGTAAGGAAACACATGTTTCTTAAAAAAATTGTTTTGCTGGAGAGGGCTGTGATGGATAGGAAGGCTAAATGTTGAGTCAGACTTTTCCAGCTGTTCATTTAAAAGCAGTCTTCCTTACAGAAGCAGATCCAGATCTAGGCTGGAATTAATGACCAAGGGCAGCGCAAGGACTGAGAAAGACAGATGTGTCTCTTGGCA
The DNA here is from genome assembly GCF_033783945.1 of Neopsephotus bourkii. Lineage (NCBI taxonomy): Eukaryota > Metazoa > Chordata > Aves > Psittaciformes > Psittacidae > Neopsephotus > Neopsephotus bourkii. Next base: position 769,951 of record NW_026902287.1, read on the forward strand.
CTTTAGTGCTTGTATTCTGATTTCCATGTGGTGACCTCTGCTTTCTCACTCCATGGCACAGACTTTTGAGTTAGAATCTTCGCAGGTCTTTAAGAAATTTGGCTTGCAAGTTTAAATAAAAATAGGATGTGTTGCCCTGAAAATCCCATGTCTTCCATAGAGCATCACAGGGAGCCTTTGCATTAGCTCAGGACAGAATTAATAAGACTGAAGTTCAGCAGCAGAGAGATCAATCAGCTCTTTCTCTCTACCTGTTTTCCATGTTGTTAGCCTGATTCTCCCCTGGGCCCTGGAGAAGCAGGTGGAATAGCAGAGGCAGGGCTGATGAAGAGCTCTGGGAGACCTGCCCAGTTGAGCCTGAGTGAAAGAGGAGCAAGGCTGTATGGGAAGGGATGGAAGCTGAAAGTGCTTTGTGACTGTACCATAGTCTGATTTGATGTGGGAACAGATGCTAAGAGCAGAAACAGAATTCCAAAGAACTCAAAACTGCAAATGGACTTTCACTCCCAGTGACGGCTACATGGTCTTTACAGACTGAGATTGTGAGAGAGAAAGGGATGATTACCCAACTGGGTAAGCAGCATGCTCATATTCCAATCTGTCCTCAGAGAGTCTGGAAGTATAACAGACCCCTTGTCAGCTTGCCAGTTACAGGACATCCAGATGAGACAGGCTCCTGCTCACAAACACATGTTTTCATGTTGGTGCTTTACATTTCTTCCTTTAAAGGATCTGGAAAAACTTTTGTGGCACTGATGATTTGTGAACACCATTTCCAAAACATGCCCTCAGGACGAAAGCCAAAAGTTGTCTTTCTTGCAGTCAAACTCCCAGTGTATGAACAACAGAAAAATGTATTCAAGCAGCACTTTGAAAGAAGTGGGTAAGTGTAATTCTTCCTCCATAGAAAATAAACTACCCTCTAGGTCAGCTGTGGCTAGGGCAAAAGGTAATGGTTTTACTGGTGGCAAAAGTGTTTGGCTTTAACAGAAGGTTGATACCTAATGACAAGAATGGCAAGTTACCATGGTGGACTTTTTTCAGAGTCTGAAATCTGGTTTTGGAGAGTTTAAGCACTCCTTGAGCAGCACCTGTAGAAATGGCTGAAATATACCTGTGTTTACCTCTGTAAAAGAGTGAAGTGTGTTCTTTCTTGAGACTCTTCTCAACCTGCTTTCAAAGATGAGGCAGTTCAGCAGCAGCAGTGGGATTCCCCTTGCCATTCTCACATGACAGAGTCTCTTTTTATTTTCCAAATGGAAGAACCCAAGCTTCTTTGATAGTTTTTTCAAGCTCTAGTCATAAAATGACAATCTCACTCTTCAATGGAACTGAAAACTGCTTAGGGAGCTATTGACAGCTTATAGCTTCTGATTTTGATTGCTGAACATCCTCATATGAATCTTTATAGCTATGGGAAAATGAGACTGCTGGACAGAAAACAGCCCTGCACTGCCAGACATGTACAGAAAAGGGATGAAGGACAGGATCTCCAAATACAGCTTACATGTGAACTGACAGATACAGCTTAAGTGTACAAATTCATCACCCCCCAAATCAAATATATTAGTCAATAGGAGTTGAAAATCCAGTTGTTTGACCTCAGATTTTTTTTCTCAGAGTGTGTGGGTAAAACTGGCAGCCTCAACAATTTGGTATTTGGAACTTAGTCACTACCCTTCAGGCTTGCTGAAAATTCCATTCTTCTAGTTTATTTTTTCTCCTGCAAGACATCCATTTTCATACAATGTCTTTTGCCTCTTCTTCCTAGATATTCTGTTCAAGGAATTAGTGGTGAAACAGTTGCAAATGTCTCTGTAGAAAAGGTTATACAGAACAGCGACATCATTGTGTTAACACCCCAGATTCTTGTGAATAGCATTGAGGAAGGGATCCTTAGCTCCCTCTCCATCTTCACTCTGATGATATTTGATGAGTGCCACAACACTATGGGCAACCACCCTTACAATGTGTTAATGATCAGATACCTGGAACAAAAATTTGACTCCTCTGCAAGTCAACTACCTCAGGTAAGGTCCAGCTGAGCATGATAGAGACTGGAGTACTTGAAATCAAACAGGATTGCTGGTCTTGGAAGTAAGCATGTGCCCCAGAATTTAGTAATCTCCTTGTCACCTCTCTGTTATCTTCTGCAACAATAAAATGGGGCCACTGCCTCAGCTGGCAGGAAGTTTTGGTCCAGTTGAGGAGACATCTCTTCTGAATGAATGCAGAGAACAGTTTTGGGACAGATTTGCTGTTTCTGTGCATGATGGGCACTGACAAATACAGCTGGTTATGGATTTAAGTGGTTGGATAATTTATTTTCAGTTTCGATACTTTAAGCTTGGGTGCCTGGGAGAGGGAAAAGGTTTGTCTCTCAAGGTTTAGTGCCTGCACTCATGTTTACTTCAGCTTCTTGTTTTGTTTCCTTGTTTTTGAAGATGGTGGCCTCTTGACAATTGGTGACAGTGTCTCCTGGTTATTTATTTGTGACAAGGGAGCAACCACTGCTATTCATGTGTGTGCTCAGATTGTAGGTTTAACTGCTTCTGTTGGAGTTGGTAATGCCAGGACCATCAAGGAAACAATAGAGTATGTCTGTACCGTCTGTGCCAACCTTGACATACAGGCCATATCTACTGTCAGAGAGAACAAACAGGATCTGCAGAGATTTGGAAACAGGCCAGAAATACGTAAGCACACTTCCTTTTTGTTTTTCCTGAGAGATGCAAAACATGTAATTAAGGCAGCTATCCAACTCCCCTTTGGTCAGGTCAAGTTAAAACCTTAAAACTAAGCTGGAACTTTGCTTCCTGCTAGCTTGAAAGGAGTTTAAGCAAGGAATTCATTGTTGCCCCACAGTAAGGCAGTGACCTTTTGGGTAAATTTTCTCTTTGCTGAGATCCACAATCTCTGTTTTTTATTTAGTTCTGCTAGTAAAGACTGGGGGCTGTTTCTTTCTTTGCAACTACAATGCTCATAAAAAACCCCCACATCATTATGATTGCGTAGAGCAGCACATGTAGCATTCTTTTAGACAAGAATTTGTTCTGTGCTGCCCAGCAAAATACTTTACTTAATCGAGCCACTGACTTCCATTTCTTGTCTCTAGATGTCAGATGGGTGAAAATGAGAGCTCAGAATCACTTTGCAGGAATTATCTCAGGCCTGATGTCTGAGACAGAGGAGTTGATGAGAAAGAATTACTCAGTGGGTAAGATACTGTAATAACTTCCCTGTAACTGGGATTCAATCTCTGATTGCATCAGTGAATCCTCATGCCTCCTAGAAGAAGCATTCTTTTTCCACTTAATTTCTCTTCCTTCCTTTTTACTTGCTTTTAACCAGTATTTCCTAAATAAGAGATTGCATGTAGAAGAGTCAGCAATTTTCCTGTTTTATATAATTATTTTGATAATCATAAGTATTTTTGCATGTATTTCAATCTTTGTTTTGTGCAGCTAAAGATGGTGTGGTTTTAATGCTGTCAAATCATGTTGAATGTTTAAACAATCTGGAATAAAACAACCAAAGGTCTTGCTTTCAAAATGCAATGAGATAGATTTCATTGATGAGAGATACCTGCTCTTATTTAAGCATTTCTCCAAATTCTTCACAGCTCAATCTGTCACTGTTAAGGAAAACAAGAAGGGTCTCAGTTATGGTGTTACTCTGAATGTTGTAATTTCTTCCTTTCAGCAAAAGTTTACTTTCACTTGCTGCTTTGTAACTTATATTTTCACTGGCCTCTCTGCACTCAGAGTTATTACTAGGGGTGCTAGGTACCACCTTTCTGGTCAGGATTTTGTCCTCTTTATATTTCTGGCTTTGTATCTCTGGCTACCCCTGTTTCCCAGGTATCCACTATTTCCTATTGAAAAGCATTTAAGGCAGTTTTACAGAGGAAGATATGTGGAACATGAGCACCACCAGAGAGAGGGTATGGCTGCCTAAGAAAGTAAATACTTGTCAGTAGGGTTCCAGCCTTAGGAGCTACAGTAGTGTGGTTTGCAGAGAGGGAGATGCATGGCTGAGAGAAGAGGATGAGTCTCATGGCCATGAGATCCACGTCTGCAGCTGTTCTGTATTCAATTGATTTTTCTGCTTTTGCAGTTCATAAGTGGTGTCCAGTAAGTGGCTGTTGTCAAGAAATTAGAGAGCTACAGGGAGTACAGAGCAGAGACCCATGAATGGCTATGCTCAGTATCAGGCTTGGTCTGTCCTGCCCCAAGTTAAAGGATTTTGTCTGTGCTTAGATCAGCTTCTGCAAACTGCCCAGGGCATCTTAAGCCTGTACACTTCAGTTCTATACTTCCTAATTTTTCTCCTGCTCCACTTTCCTGATATTGGAGAGTGAACTGCATTTTGAGTTCACTCTCGAGAATACAGTGGAGAATTCCAGAATTCCGAATCTCCAGAATTCTCCCTTCAGTCAAAGAAATGAGAATTAAAAACAACCCACCAAAACAACAACAACCAAACCAAACATCCCACACAACCAAAAAGACCCCAACCCAAATCCCAAGAAACCCCAACTTTCAACAGACACAGTGAGATTTTCAAAATGCATGCTAAACTAAGAAAAAACTTCTGAAGCTCACTTCTGCATGGGAGTTCCTCTTGCATGAATGCCATTGCTTTCGCTTCTGTGGACTCTGATTACTCAGAAGTTTGTGAAGCACTCAGGGTACCGACTTGTTCTGCCTCGAGGAAGGGCCCTTGGGTAATATGCCATAAGTACTATGGACCATTTTGCAAATGAATACCTAACTATTGAGTAGATGGTAATTCAAGAGGCAATGCACATGCAGTTTCTTGAATACTGTAGGCTTCTTACAGAATAAGTGAGCTCTAATTTTACTATTAAAGACTACAGATATGTGTATGTACACAGATCCCCCATAGAATTGTACTGGGTTAATTTTAGCCTAACATCTGGGTATATTTCGAAACACAGCAAGTGAAGAAGACAGAGCCAGACTCTTCTCAGATGCTTCCCAGAGGCAGGACAAGAGTCAGAGGGCACAAACTGGATACTTAAATAACAGAAAGAACTCCTTTGATGTAAGGATGGTCAAACACTGGAACAGGTTGCCCAGAGAAGTGGAATTTCCATCCTTGGAAGTACTGAAAATCCATTTGGACACAAGCTTAAGCAACTGGATCCAGGTGATCCGGCTTTGAGCAGAGGGCTGGACTAAAGACCTCCACAGATGCCTCAATGGTTCTGTGACTGTATCATACAGTGTTCTTCTGCATACACTTTTTAGACATCACAGTATCACAGTATCACAGTATGTTAGAGATTGGAAGGGACCTCAAAAGATCATCTAGTCCAATCCCCCTGCCGGAGCAGGAACACCTAGATAAGGTTACACAGGAACGTGTCCAGGCGGGTTTTGAATGTCTCCAAAGAAGGAGATTCCACAACCTCCCTGGGCAGCCTGTTCCAGTGTTCCGTCACCCTCACCGAGAAGAAGTTTCTTCTCAGGTTTAAGTGGAACCTCTTGTGCTCCAATTTGTACCCATTACCCCTTGTCCTTTCATTGTTCGCCACTGAGAAGAGCCTGGCTCCATCCTCGTGACACTCCCCCTTTATATATTTATATACACTAATAAGGTCACCCCTCAATCTCCTCTTCTCCAAACTATAGAGACCCAGCTCCCTCAGTCTTTCCTCATAAGGGAGATGCTCCACTCCCTTAATCATCTTAGTTGCCCTGCACTGGACTCTCTCCAGCAGGTCCCTGTCCTTCTTAAACTGAGGGGCCCAGAACTGGGCACAGTATTCCAGATGAGGTCTCACCAGGGCAGAGTAGAGGGGAAGGAGGACCTCTCTCGACCTACTAACCACCCCCCTTCTAATACAACCCAGGATGCCATTGGCCTTCTTGGCCACAAGGGCACAGTGTCGGCTCATGGTCACCCTGTCGTCCACCAGGACCCCCAGGTCCCTCTCCCCTACACTGCTCTCTAACAGGTCGTTCCCCAGCCTATACTGGAACCTGGGGTTGTTCCTGCCCAGATGCAGGACTCTACACTTTCCCTTGTTATATTTCATCAAGTTATTCCCCACCCAACTCTCCAGCCTGTCCAGGTCCCTCTGGATGGCAGCACAGCCTTCTGGCGTGTCGGCCACTCCTCCCAGCTTAGTGTCATCAGCAAACTTGCTGATAGTACACTCAATTCCCTCATCTAAATCATTGATGAATATATTAAATAATACTGGTCCCAGTACCGACCCTTGAGGCACTCCACTAGATACAGGCCTCCAACTAGACTCCGCCCCACAGACTACAACTCTCTGGCTTCTCTCCTTCAGCCAGTTCACAGTCCACCTCACTACCCGATCATCCAGACCACACTTCCTCAATTTAGCCGCAAGGATGCTGTGGGAGACCGTGTCAATGGAAAATGTGTTGTCTTCAAGCTAACTCTTCTGGTTATTTGTTAGTCAAGATGAGCAAATGTTTATTTCCTCCTTCTTTAACAGATACTATCTCCCAGATCAACAAGAATGATTTTGGAACACAGAAATATGAACAGTGGATAGTTAGCACTCAGAAGAAATGCAGACTACTGCAACTGCCAGATAAGGAGAAGGAGAGCAGCATTTGTAGAGACCTTTTCATTTGCACTGAACACCTGCGGGTAAGTTTATGTCTTTCTGATACTAGTGTGTTCATCTAGGAGCATGCAGCAGGTTTTGCATCTAATAATTTTATTTGATTGACACAGGCTAAAGCATAGCTTATGAGAGTTTATCTTAAGATACTCACTAAGAACAGTATAGTGCAGAGGACATTTTGTAAAGCTTGTGTTGTCATGCAGATGGAAGAACAACAGAAGTTTGTCATACTTAATCTAGCTGAATAAAATTTGCATTCATGCCCTGTCACACAGAAAATGAGTCTCAAGTGTACACGTCTGTCTTTCTGTGCAGAAATTCAATGATGCTCTCATCATCAGTGAAGATGCCCGCATTGAAGATGCTTTAGCCTACCTAAATGATTTTTTCAGAAATGTCAGAAATGGACCATATACAGAGTTAGAGAAGAAGCTTACAGCCAAATTTCAAGGTATTTCACACAATACCTGTGACAATTGCAGGGGAGAAGAGGGCTTGTTTTAGAACTGTTTTCTTCGGAGTAAGTGTCATTATTTTTCCAGAAACTTTTCACTTTTAAGAAGATCTGGTGTCTGTGTGGGTGCAAATGCAGTGTTAGGGGAGACAGAGGGAGGAGGACTTTCTGGGACTGCAAGCTTCTAGTGCAGGAGCTAAGGAAGTAACAGTAATTGTAGGTAGTCAGCGTAGTAGATTCTTACATACCTGACTTGGGGATAAGGCAGTGGTGTCCTTAAGGGTATACCTCACAAGTCTACATACATATTGGCGTAGTCTACAAACATTGTGGCAGTGTTAGATAAGGCATTATGTTCAGTTCAGTGCACTACCTAACCTCCTCCTGCTCAATGCTCCTGGATGAATCATAACCTTCTGGGAAGAAGCTGGTGGTCTGTACGCTTCTGATTACAAGTTAGAGGTTGCACTGTTCTCTAATTTCTGATTTAGAAGCACTGTGCTGTAAACCAGCCTGTGGTCTGGTGGGTTGCAGAGTTGACTACAATTTTAAATCACTGGGCTGTCTGCCTTGTGGTGTCAGTTGTTTCCTAAAAAGAAATAGCAGCTCTCTGTAAGAACTGAGTTTGTTTTGTTGCTGTCTTTTGCTGCACAGTATGTCACAGAGATTCTCCTGTCAGTTTGCTGCAAGATGTGAGAGATTTAGAACTCCCTTTTCCTGGGCATTTTGCTGCATTTAAGCAATAGTTTTCTTTGCTTGCATCTGAAATAATGGTATAGAAAATAAAAAGAGATGCTAATGTAGGTAGCATTACAGGTTTGTGTAAGAATTCTGTTTTCTGCATGAAAGAACGTAAATTATTAAAGACACTGCTTCTTTTTTTTTTTTTTTTCAGAGAAAGAACCAAAACTGTCTGCCCTTTCAAAAGATGAATCAAATGAGAATCCCAAACTAGAAGAGCTTGCTTGCATCCTGGATGAAGCATACCACTATAACCCAGAGACTCGCACTATTCTCTTTGCTAAGACAAGAGCCTTAGTAGCTGTAAGACACTTATTTTTAAAGCTCCTAAAATGGGAAGTGAGAAAATACAATGCCTCATCTACTATCCTTCCCATTTTAGTCTTCCCAAAAAAATACTTATCTTTCTATATCTTCCTGAGCATTGATGCCCTGAGACAGGATGAGGGTTTGGCTTTCGTTTGTTTGGTTTGGGTTTTTTTCTTCCCTTTTCTAAAAACTACAGTACAGGGTTGGTGTATTTCATCAGTTCTCCTTGCTACATGTGACAGTTGATCATTAAGCTGTCACATTTTTACTTGAGTTCTGAAGTCAGTTTTAACAGGATGCATTACAAGGTTTTAAGCTTTAATGTAGCAGAGTTATTAACCAGCAGTTCTGCTCTGTTACTGACTGCACATCAAGAGGTATTTATAGGTTTCCCAGAGGATTCCTATGGGCCCAAACGAGGCCTGTGCCCCAGCATGTGTTCTTGATCAAGAAAAAGGAAAGACAGGTGTTCTGTGAACCCTCTGATTCACTGGTCTATTTCATACTTGTCCAAAATCAAGGATCTAGGTTGGACGATCTTTTTTTTACACCCTTCCAATAACTTGTTCCCAGAAAAAAGTGAAACAAGTGTGCTGCTAATCATTAGCTTTGGTAGTTCTTAAACATTTACTGCTAGGTATCCTAGTCTCTGACTACTGTAAACAGATCTTTCAGCTGAGACTTCCAACCCTCATTTTATCCTTAGGTGTATAGACATGCTGGATGAACTGCAAACCAGAAAAAAAAATTAAAGTCAGACTCAGGTCCAAACTACAAAAACCAAGCATCTGTTGGCTACTTTCCATTATAGGTGCAAAAGTCTCCTGTAGCTTGGCTTAATCTTGTTCTTAAGTAAGAGCAGTTTGAAGGTGCTGCTTTCACTGTGCAGTGAGAAAGTGCAGTTTGTAAATATCTCATTGCTTTTGGATTCCAGAGGTCTTAGTATCAGTGGTCTGATGGTTTGTAAGAGCAAAAGGCATACTTTTTAGCAGTGAAAGGCTGATGGCACTCTAGCCAGCCTTTGAGTTGCAGGGATGGGAAAAGTGGGTATCAGCTGTTTACACAGTTCAGTCTGGCATCATGGCTGTGATTTTTGCTTTTTTACCTATCAGTAGATCTTCCCACTGTTGCGCAATATCCACCTTTTCTGCTTGTGGTTCTTGGAAGCGTTAATTGTCTAGGCAAGCTTGGGCAGAATCTAACTATGTATCTCAAACTAGCATTTCATCTGGAAAGGGATCTAAATCCCTGATTTGTTTTCCAGGCTTTGAAGAAGTGGATAGAAGCAAACCCTCTATTTAGCCACATAAAGCCAGGTATATTGATGGGTCATGGAAGAAGAGATAAAACAACAGGTATGTAGGTTTGAACTGTGGAATACTAGACCTATGGTGGCCACAGCGATAAAATTGTTCTACTCTTCCTGTGTCCATCTTCTCTGCTCTTAAACAGAAAAAGTTAATGCAAGTTTGCACTATGCTTTCTTATATACCAGTAAGACCTGTTACCAGTCCTAAGGAGATGCTTGCTTTTTCTGACCAGGATCTTTGGTTAAAGTAGCAGTGACCCTTTGCTGCAGGATTCTTCTGCTAGTTCAGAAGAAGTTTAGAAACTGTTCACTGTCACAGCTTGATGTGATTACTTCTGGTGGCATTTTTCCCGTTCCTTTCAGAGATACCTCTCCTATTTTGTGCTCAGCAGCACAAAGATATTTTAATGTGGAATGGAAATTACAGCTGGAATAAATAATATACGGCTTAAATTGAGAGTTAGCTTGGGCTTAAAATAACTAAGCTGCATGGGTCTCTAATAAAGATCAGCTAGGTGTTTTGCCTGAAATGCTGTTTCCCAGGATGACAGTTCCTGTGATGTAACACATCAGCAGGAATGTGGGTAGAATATGCAGCCAGCTAAGTACTTTTCCAGATCAAGATGATGTGCTTATTTCTAATTGGTCAAGAACAAATGTAGGTGTTTTGCTCAAGGAATTCTTCAGTGTCTTTTTCCTGATGCAGTTTCTTGGTATTGTAGGTATGACCCTCCCAATGCAAAAGGGTGTACTGGATGCATTCAAAACCAACAAAGACACCAGACTGCTAATTGCTACTTCCGTTGCTGATGAAGGCATTGATATTTCTGAGTGTAACCTTGTTGTGCTCTATGAATACTTCGGTAATGTCACCAAAATGATCCAAGTCAGAGGTATGGAATTTCAGAACTATTCCCTTACAAACCTATTTTGGAAACTTCGGAAATACTATAGTAATATGCGCATGTCTTGCTGTTGTTCCTTTGTGCCCCTGAGTGAAGTCAGATGAATTATGGAACCAGACATGACAAATTTGTTCACAGAACTGAGTCCTTCATGTTGTGTTGCTTTTCTTTTGCCATGCAAATTACCCATGCTGCTCAAGGTTACTGAACTGTTGAGGACTGATCCCTGAAGTGGATAATTATACATATAAACAGAAGTATGGCTAGAAGAGCTGTAGTCAGAAATAGTGCAAATCTATAGTTCTGCCTATTTACAAAGGACTGCTGCATTGGAGTTTTATGTATTGTCTTGGCTTCAGAAGGCCTTGCCCTGCCCAGTGGCTTCTTACCAACCCAGCTAGTTACGGGTACCTGAGGTGTAAAGAAATCCAAGTCACTTCGGTCTTGAATCTTGTTGATTTTACAAGACGGCCGCTAGAGGGGAATGAAGAGCCACATTAAATACTGGTTTCTGTTAACATTCCTAAATGAGGAAATGTCTTTCAAGGGTGCATCTGCAATATTTTATCGTATCACCCAAGTAGGTAACTTAATTATTTGATGGGAAGTGATCTCCGCTGTACATAGCCCTCTGCTTTCAGGGTTTATGTCCTGTGATTTTCCTTATTTTTTTTGTCTTATAATGAAGTAATTGGCCCAGAACTCACGTTTATGAGTGAAAGGATAGCATTTATTGCTTAGAAGATGTTAAAGATGCGAAGACAATAGGTTGCATCACTGCTAAACTACAAAAAAAAAAATCACGGTTTTGCAGGAAGGAGAGCTCAAAAGCAAATGTGAACATTTTTTCTAACTGCAACACTTCTAAACTGGTATGAGCTCCCTGAAATTCTTAGCTGCCTGTGTTACAGCAGCAAAAAACAGGCAGGCAGCATAGTAGGTGGAAGAGATAGTGGTGCTCTTGTCTCTTTTCTTGCCAGAACTGTATTTCCAATTCCTCACCTTTTTTGTGATAGTGTTCTGGGTTGTTTTATTTAGTAGACCCCAATGAGCATGGCAGAACACTAGTAAGTGAGATGACCTTTGCTGCTCTACCTTTTTATTTATTTATTTATTTACTTTTCCACAAGAAGACAGCAAGGTGCTACACAATAACTAAAGTTTCAAACATGCCTGAGCTTAACCAAGGCAGGCCACAGCAGCTGGAGACATCCATGAGGATACCTGGAAGGGGGCACACTTTGTTCTGGTTTGTGATTGAAGAAGAGTGAGCTGAAAGAATGCTCTTTAGAAGCACTGTTATCTCAGTCTGAACATAGAAAACAAAAGCAGCCACACAGAAGGTCCTTAATGCTGTTTTATGGCGTAACAGCTGCTTTTGCACATCTTGTTAAGAGTAACTAAAGAGGTTAAATATGCTGCTGTGTAGGTCGTGGAAGGGCTAAAGAGAGCAAGTGCATCCTCGTGACAAACAAAACGGAAGTGGTTGAGAAAGAGAAACACAACCGTTATAAGGAAGAAATGATGAATGAAGCTGTTGAAGAGCTACAGAATTGGGATAAAAGAACATTTGCAAGAAAGGTTTGTACTTCTGTGAAATTTTCATACTCAAATCTACAGGCATAATCTGTATCGGCCTTCATCTCCTAGGGCTCTGTCTAAGACCAAGTGATAACCTGAGAAAAGTGTTCACTGTATTTGGTTTTAAACCAAGGCTAAATCAGTAAACAAGGAATAGTGTGTACTTCTAGCTTGAAGAATGTCATCTGTACCGTAAATGTAAAAAACTTAGAAGATGAGGTGTAATTTATATAAACTTCTTAGAAATAACATATAAATTATTCAGTCCACTGGAGGAAAAATACTGCTGTGTCTACTTGGGATAATGGACAGGAAGATGAGAAACTGCAAATGGTGGTAGTATGTCTATCCATATTAATAGAAACATAAAATGGTTTTGGGTTGGAAGGAACCTTAAAGAACATCCAGGTCTAAACCCCTGCCATGGGCAGGGACACCTTCCACTAGGCCAGGTTGCTACAAGCCCTGTTCAAACCTGGCCTTGAACACTGCCAGGGATGGGGCAGCCACAGCTTCTGTGGACAGCCTGCACACTCACAGGGAAGAATTTTTTCCTAATGTCTAATGTAAATCTCACCTCTGTCAGTTTAAAGTCATTCCTCCTTGTTCTATCACTACAGGTCCTTGTCAGTAGACCCTTTCCAGATTTCTTGTCAGCCCCTTTAGGCACTGGGAGCTGCTCTAAGGCCTCCCTGGAGCCTTCTCTTCTCCAGGCTGAACAAGCCCAACTCTCTCAGCCTGTCTCCATAGCAGAGGTGCTTCAACACTCTGATCATATTTGTGGCCTCCTCTGGAGTAGCTCCAACAGGTCCATGTCCCTCTTGTGTTTGCGGACCCAGAGCTGAATGCAGTGCTCCACGTTCAGAAGCACTTTATCTTTGATGCAGGCCAGTACAAGTGCTTTTGTTTGTTGTCATTCCAAGTGCTTGTTGATAATCAGAGCGGTGGTTTTGGGGAGATTCCAAGAAACCACTGCCAGGGACATTAACACGATGACATTTGGGTTTGTACGTGCTCTTCTGCTGGTGACTTATTTTGTACTGCCTATGGTAGTGTTCATCTCTGCTTCAAGCAGTGTCTGGCAGATTAACAGGTCTAGTTAACTCAGCATACATCCGTTGCATTAGCCCTGCTGTGTGCTGTGCACTTACCAGATTAGAAAATTTCATGAGGATAGAAATTAGTCTCAAGCATTTGTGGTGCTGGGGTGTCTCAGGCTAAGCCAGTGATGGACTTTTGGTCAGGCAAGTGCAGCAGGCATATCTCTTCCATGACCAGCCCATGGTGGTCTGGCAGAATAGGTACACAAGGTTAACTTGGCAACCCCTCCATCTAACCTGGAGGTGCTGCAAACAATAAGTTAGCCTACACTCTGCATAAAACCCACCTCCGTAAAGAGCTTGGTCATTGTTATAGGAGACTCTCCCGAGTGGAAGAGCAGTGGCCTCAAGTGGCCTCGAGATGAGTGGTTTAGGGATCAAGAGCACATTTAGTGTTCTTCTCTACCCTTCCAGTTGCAGTAAATGATGAGGGAAGAAATAGGAAGAGCCAGCAGATCAATACCTGGTCTGCAAGTATTATCATGGCATGATTTGTGGTTTTTGATCATGCATCGGTCTATGCAACAGCAACCTGCTGGCAACAGATAGGGTACAACTGCCTCAAAGGGGAAAACCAATCTTCGCACAGGAGTTGGCAGGGCTCACTGAAAGACCGTTCAAGTGGATTTGAAGGGAGAGAGTGATAAAACCAGGGTCACTGGAGATAAGCTTGGGGGCAGCACACCAGTGTTGAGGGATGGGTGGGTCAGCGAGGTCTTTCAGTCTGCCATCACAGTGGAGGTAGGGGATGGAGATCCATGTGGCAGCAAAGACACAAGGGTTATGATGTGTTAGAAAACACAGGAACTCCTGAGAATGATCACCTGTGAATGAGGGTTTGTCCCCCCAGAGAAAGGATGCAGGATCACTAAGCCAGCTGAAGTGCACCTACACCAATGCACACAGCATGCGCAAGAAACAAGAGGAGCTAAAACCCATTGTGCAGCTGGAAAACTATAATATAGTTACCATCACAGAAAAAACAAGGTGGGATGGCTCACAAAACTGGAATGCTGCAATTTCTGTGGTCCCTGGAGCCTTCTTTCCAAACTGAGCTTTCCAGAGCTTGAGTGCTGCTTATGCAGTAGAGTGTCTCACATGACTCCACGAGCACTTAATATTCTTGTGACCAAAAGGGCTACAGGGGAGCAGAGGGAAGAAAAGGACAACATAAATGCTGTCCATGATGTAATATTTTTCCTTATTGCTCAATTCAACTGATGTAATTCTAGTCTTAAATACTTGACAAACATACCATGTTATTTTTTTGGTATGAGTTGTTAGAACAGGATATGTTTTGCCTGTTTGCTTTGAAGAAGTAATAGGTACCTAGATGTTACATATCCTCAGTCATGTTTAGGCTGACCCTGAGGCGTCTCTTAACTTCATAATGATCTTGATTTTTTATTTATTAAAGATATATGATTTGCAAATGAAGGAAAAAGTATTACGGGATTCCAGGAAGAAAGAAACGCGATACAAGGTAGTGGAAGGAAAGAAAAATCTTCTGTGTGGAAAATGCAAAGTATTTGCCTGCAGTACAGATGACATCAGAATTATAAAGGTATGTGTCTGTATGGAAACCCACAACCTTGAACACCAGGGAAGTCAGCATTATTGAACTAACAGCATTGTTTATCAGTGTGGAAAGTAGGCTCTTTGTGCAAACTGGAGCAGAAAAAGAATGTGAGTAAATTCATAAGCCACAGGACCAGTCATAACTACTTCTATAGCATATTATGATGGTGGTAGGCGATGATGTCCAAAGAGTATGTGATATGACAGAAATCACTTCAATTTTCCTGAATCTCCTTCTGTTAGGTATGTATTAATTTTGTGGAAAACCATGTGATCTTCGATGACATATAACCTAATAGTGGAACTGCTGGATATTTACCTTCCCAGTTAGCATAAGGTTGGAAATATTCCTGCGGTTGAGAGACTCCTCCCCCCATTTCTGTTGACTGAAAATTAGCCATACAAAGTACTGAGATTAGCTCACTGTTCAGCTTCTTGTCTTACGGGACAGTTTTCAGTTTCTAAAGGCAAACCATGGTTTTAAAAGAGGAAGCCTTTATTTCTTCAATGTTACTTTGGTTTTCATTTTTTTAGGTAGTTCACATTGCTTCTGTGTATCTTATGCAGACATTTTTACCATACTTTTTCTGAAGAATTTCTCTGTAGCCCAAGAAGCCAGTAGTCTACACATGGAAAGTAGTGATCATGAAAAAAGACTTTTCTGGGCACTCCAAGCCCTTCTACTTCTGAAATTTGTTCTTCTGAAGCTTCTACTATTTGTGCAGCTCTGAAAACCACAGTTGTGATGACAAGGAGCTTCAGGCCACAGCTGGGAACTGCAGAGTGCTTGCCTTCAGGCATTTCCCTTTTTAATCAAGAAAATCTTGTTTGTTTTTACTAGCTGTTTTTGTAACATAGATGGAGTTCACTACTGCTCTGCACAGGAAAGGTCCACAGGCAAGAAGCAAAGGCAAATAGCTCGGCCTTGTGAAAACCCATGACAAATAACATATCACTGACACCTCTGAATGTTACTCCATTTTGCGCTTCTGTATGATCACCTATCCCGATGCAAATAGAGCTGAGAGTTCAAAAAACTCTTCAAAAAGAGATTTTGCTTAGTAACCTGCAAATAACCACTCGCAATATTTTAAATAATCCCTACAAATTCAGTTCTTAGTTCAGCCTATGTATTTAATGGAGATTGCTCTTCCAGGATGAATGAGCATTTTCTGTCTTGCTCAAATGGTAAATATTTTTTTTTCAAATTGCTCATTTTTTATACGCATTATAAACAACAAGTGTAACTCCCTTACCTTGCTAGGATTACTTTTTTTACCATTCCAAAGGAATTGCACTTCCCTTCATGGAAAGCTGGAGTCATACAGTTAAAATGAGTAGGAAGCAGGAGTCTCGCAAGATGTCTGCTGTCTGGATGTCTCTGTTAGTTCTATGCACAAGGCTGAAATACTGCAGGCATGGTTTTTAGAGAAGCTAAATTCAAATATACATAAGCTGGTGATGATATACAGCACGTTTGGTTTTGATGAGCCCAATCCCGGGCCTTTCTATTACCTGGTATTTAATGAATGGGGAAAAAAGAGCAATGAGCCAAGGGGGCTGGAACCTGGGCCTCCTGAATGACAGGAACCATTTTACCAGGGAAATGGTATTTGTGAGGGGAAAAGGAATGTCAGGAAAAAATAAGGAATAGTGTTTTTACTGCTAATCACTTCTGGCATGTTCTGTTTCAGGAATCTCATCACACTGTCATAGGAGATGCATTCAAGGAGCGGTATATAACAAAACCTCACCATAAACCAGTCCAGATTGATTGTTTTGAGAAAAAAAGCAAGATGCATTGCCAAAATACTAACTGCCAGCATGACTGGGGAATCATAGTGAAGTACAAGACATTTGATAATCTACCAGTGATCAAAATCAAAAGCTTTGTAGTAGAGAACATTGAAACCGGGACACAAATGGATTTTCAGAAATGGAAAGATATTAATTTTTCTCTGAAGAATTTTGATGCTGAAGAACTGTCCAGCTGAACTCAGCATTTTAATGTATTTATTAACCTGATGCACTAAACTGAAATAGTGGATGATCTATGAGTAAAAAAAGTTTTGTTCTTTATGCCACCTTATATGCTAGGCCCCATATCAGCATCTGGCTAGAATAAAAAAAATGCTAGCATGGCCACTAGAAAAAATTGCTATCTAATTAAATGTTTCACTAGAAGGTTTAATATAAGTAGAGCCCAACTTGTGCCTAAGCCTCTAGATCTTAATCCTGCTGCTATGAAGAGGTTAGTCTGAGAAAAACAAAATCAATTTGAATGACTAACTAAACATCTAATGTCAGGACAGGCTACAACTTCAAGCATTTCTGTGTGAATCAGAACTTGTTACCAGTGACTTCTGGTTGGATCTAACCTCCATATAGACAACATGGCTTATGCATACTGATACTCTGGCTACTTTTAACGCTTTAGGCATCTTGGTATATAGAAAATTGAGAGAAAATGTCCAATAACTTTTCTGTAAGGCAAATATTGCATCTTTCAAACCCACCTTTAATAGAGAATTCTCTGTAACACTCTGAGAAAAGCAGCAGGGCTTCATGAAGCCCTCCTGGAGGATGCGTCTTCTGGATTGAAATGGTAGCAGTTTCCTGCCACCACTGCATGTTCATCAGTCACCACTGCATGTTTCATGTATGTAGAATTATGTGTCTGAAATATCTGAATCCTGAAGAAAATCACCTTGAAATAGGAAAATCACCTTGAAATAGGAACCTAAGTAGGAGTGCAAAATGTATTTAACTGTCTAAACCCTCGTGAGACTTGTGGTGTTCTTTCAAAGTGTTATGTGGCATTTTAAGAATAAACCAACTTTTTAAGCACTGTTTCATGTTTCGAGTCAGTGCTTTTTACTGTGAAAGGTGTATGCACTGTACAGGAAGCCTGAATCTCAGGCTTATAGAAACTTACTCTGTGTTTAGTTTTTACCTAGTTCTTTGCTGTTCTTATATCTACTTCCAAAAAGGAAACACAGAACAATGGATAAAGATAACATACGGTTGGAAATGCCTTTCCTCTAAAAACACTAGGAATAAAGATTCTGCAAAATGCTGGCTAGCACATTCAAGTTAAAAATACATGGAAAAATCACAGTCCTTGAGTACCAGCTTGTTGTGTGAAAGGCTCATCTACTTTAGGACTCTTGACATTAAGAAAAAAAAAGCCCCATGAAAATCAGTCTTAATTTTCACAGCTTATAGTAGTAACTACTGGGAAGTTAGGGAATTTGAAGAGTCTTAGTCTTTTTCCTCTTGTTTGACCACAAGGATTGCAGACTACAACAACTCTTCAGTTCAGCCTATGAGTGTAACAAATGTTGATGAGGTAACACATTAATAAGAATTCAACTTGATATAAAACCACCTCCAGTACACAGTGCAGATGGGAAGGTGGGGAAGAACACCAGCACTCTACTTGGAATTTGAGAATATCTGATTTTTTTTTGTCATTGAACCCAAAGTTGCATATTTATTACCAAATAATGCTCAAGATGATGAGCATGTTAACAGCTCTCAGAAAAGCTGAGGATAGGAGGGACCTCTACAGTCACCTTGTAAGCTACAGCAGTTTGCCCAGGATCATATGTCCTGACAGCCTCTGAACATCTTCAAAGTTAAGACATCACAACCTCACTGGGCAATTTTTTAAGTCAGTGCTTGGTTACCCTCACAGTAAAAAAGTACTTCCTGATGTCCAGAGGGAACCTCCTGTGTTTCAGTTTGTGCCCAGAGCCTCCTGCCCTGTCATTAGGCTCCACTGAAAAGAACTTGGTTGCATCTTCTTCGTGGCCTTCATTCAGATATTTGTACATAAACAGTGAAAATGTCCCTGAGCCTTCTCTTCACCAGGCTAAACAGTCCTAGTTCTCTCCCCTTGTTCTGACAGATGCTCTGTGCAACATGTCAGTCGGCCTCTGCTGGATTTGCTAGAGATTTGCTGTTTGTTGTGTTCAACCACAGCCAGTTGCAGGTACAGTGCAATCTCTAGCACCTCTGTAAGACTCTTGAATTCTTTCAGAGTTATCCTCATTGTGTTTGGTTTTTCAAGATACAGCTGGAGCTAACAGCACTAAAAATACATTAGGAGATTACTTTGAAAGAATTTCTTCATTGTTAATTGTTGTGAAAGTTGCTCTAAATACTAGACAGTGAAGAGTAAGAATTAGTGCTATAACTTTGTTTACCTCTGAGTAAGACGATATTTGTTACCGCTGTAACTTGATTCATGTGATACTGTGGATTGGGCAGTCACTTCAATGAACACAGTGTTATCACTGGTAGCAAAGTGCCATGAAAAAGGATCTTGAAATTACGGTAGGTTGTCTTCTTGAGGACACAGAATAGAAGAAAGTACATCACAACAGTATTCTGTTGGGTTATAGAAGACTGCCAGTATCTGACAGTATTTGTATTCATCTGGTCTCATGCAGATTATTTAATGAAAGAAGAATTAAAACATAAGAAGTCAAGACTTGTACAGCTTTCTTCCAGCAGGGACAATGAGAAGAGCTTAAAATCAAAGCTTTGTTCTGCATCTTGGTACTGAGGATAACATGACAAAAACCACCAAAGTTTTTGAAAATAAATTTAATTTCATCTATTAGAAATATTATCCCCAATAGGTTCACCTTTCCACAAAGGCTTAGATTTTAAACAACAAAGTTCACATTTTTCAAAATTAATAAAAGCTAAATAATTCATTTCAGTATTAGATTCAGATTCTGGTAAACTGAGTGAGAAAGCAAGTCAATATCAGGTAATCAGAAAGGAGTAACAACTTTTTTATACTGTCAGTTAATTTTTGGACCACTGATATAAGCGTAGAACTTAAATTCAGAGACATACTAAATTGACCAAATATATGAAATCAGCACATTATTTTCAACAGTTCCACAGTATTTTAATGGCTTTTGCACTGTACTCTAATGTAAGTCAAGCCAACCACCATACAAAACAAATAATAAATGCTGTTTAATTGGGCAAGCATTTCCAGTTTCCTGATACATAGAATAACTCAGCATTGTAAACAAGCCTTCTACTACAATCCACAAAAAAACCTGTTCATTTTATGGTTCACACTTTCAAATTTATGATTACCATCATTTTACTTTGCTCACCAGAAGCAGGCTTGTACCTGGACGTTTTTGCTTAAAATTTTAGATTAGGATGCCATTTTACGGATCATGTAGTTCAGAATGCCGCCATTGTGGAAGTAAGTAAGCTCCACATCAGTGTCAAACCTCATGATGGCATGAAAGGTTTTCCCAGTATCCAGCTGTTGGGATCAAAGAAAGTCATTCAAGGAGGAGAACATTACACATGTTACATGACATCACAATAAAAGGACTATTACCATAGTTTTGCCGTCTTAAGAAATTATGCTAGGAAGCTAAACTAAACAGGCACTGTTCACTTTTTTAATACAGATACAAGTATTTCTTTCTACAGACTATAGCCAGCTGCTTAAGAGGAAAGTGGTTTAAAACAAACCATAATTAATATGGTATGGACTCTCCTTGCATTGTATTTGCTGGCTCATTTAGATTTATTGTTGATATAAGCCCAGAGGCATGAAAGGTGAGCATTCTTTCAAGTGGTTATACCAATTCCTGATGTTCTTCTAAGTGGTCATTCTTCTGGTTTATGTACAATAACACTACTAATTTTATTAACTTCCCTGTGGCCTAGCGTTTGGGAATCGGATTACCACAGAGACAAGTGTATGAAGTGAATAAAGTCATTGTGTTTTACTGAAGGGTCCCCAGTCAGGTACATAATGTGCATTCATCTGCCACTCTTCTGTGGCTGGTAAGCTGACCAGCTCTTTGTGATCTGTATTTTATCCATTTCAGGACAGTTAATGAGGCACATGTAAAAAACTACCATTAGAAACTAAATGAGGGAGATCACCTACGTTAAATAATGCAGTTGTTTTGCTAACAGCAGTAAAAGAGCAGACTAGCAGCAGCATGCTATTAGGTTAAGTCAGCTAGACAAAAAGTAGTCTTTCAAGTACAGGGCCTGAAGTTTAACTACCTTTTATGCTGGGTATTCTTTAGACTTCACTTTGAATGCTACAATGTGTACAACATTTTGTCAGTTAAATTATCAATTGTTCTAAATTCGTTTCCATAGGTTAGTTTAATTTATTTAATACTTACAGTTCACTTTTCATTTTGCTTCAAACATTTAACAGACAGAAAAATCTATAGTGGACTTGAATAACTGCTCCAAAATACAGGACTGTTTTGTGCTAAATAAAACAGCTTGGGCATGCTGCTTTTATATCCCATCATAGCAAATCCCTCTTAGAATAACTGTTTTCATCTTTTTCACCACCTCAATTCCCCCTCCCTCAAGCAAGAGAAACTTACTGCCATATGAAAGCACATTGTTTGAAGAGACAGTTAATACTGAGATAAATTACAGTGATTCAGAAAATTCAGCCCTTAGGTGTCTCATACCTTAATCTGGACATTCATCTGCGGTTTTAGTTTTTCAGGAATTACAATTGTGTAACGTTCCCGTCCAGTGAGTCCTAAAGTTCCTGCATCCTCTCCAGGCAAATACTGCAGAGGAATCACTCCCATCCCTACTAGGTTACTCCGATGAATTCTCTCATAGCTTTCAGCAAGCACGGCCTTGACACCCTGGGAAATATACAACAGCTGTAGTTACTTTCATTGTTCAGGGTAGCCTTTCTGCACTTGTAGGAAGGAAATTGGTACATTTGTGGTCCCCCTCCATTTCATTTATCGGCTACTGTTAGAGTTAGCAGGTTGGTCTGACAGTGGACTGTCTTGATTATATGTTAACATTCAAGCATCTTTAAAAGTGTGATTGTCAAAAAATTCCATATGCTTTCTCAGGAATCCTGCATACTTCTGTAACACGTCTTACGTAGAACACCACTAGTCATTTCCATCACTCTTCCTAATTCAGGCCTGCCCTCCTATATTACAAGCTCCAGGATTCAGTTTAATTAATTTCTAAATTTTTACATGTTAATATAGTTAAGACAAAAAAAAATTACCACTGGATAAAACCCCCAAAAACTTACAGACAAATGTAATCTTAAACATCAAGTCATCCAAATCTTTGTTTAATAATACACTATTGCCTTTACAAATTCCACACTAAGCAAGCTTGAATCAGAGTTCAGGCTGGTAAATAAGGGCAGGACAAGATAAAGAAAGAAAAAGGTATTTCACTGTATGTGGATTTCTATTAGGCTCCTATAACAATACTGCTAAGCATCCCTGCAATCTGCATGGTGAAGCCATGCCAGATTTCATTTTTACTAGTACTACTTTTCTTACACATGTTCTGTCTTCCCTGCTAAGTGAGTTGAAGGAGGCAGCTGGAAGCAGACCCAAGGTTTCCTGGCTTATGGCAAGCAGAAGAAAGAAACTGGCCTTTCTGGTGTAGCTTCTCAGATTTCTAGCTGAAGATCATCCAAGCCTTCCAGTCTAATAAATATATTAATATTTAACTAGCTTTTTAACTGTACTGTGGCATCTGGAGACTGTTGATATTTCACAACAGCTCTTGCTACCAAAAGTGAGAATGAGCTATACAGGATGTTGGTCATAAGCTAGTCTTCCCGATAAGTTAACGCACTTTTAAAAACTGTCCTCCTCCTAGTTTATTGTATTCACTCACCAAGAGGAATGGTCCTTTAGCTGCCCAGTCTCTGGAACTTCCTGCACCATATTCTTTTCCAGCCAGCACAATCAGAGGATGGCCAGCCTGCTTGTATCTTTCTGCAGCATCAAATACATCCAGCTGGAATGAAAATGTCAAACACTTACACACTTTCTGGGGGTAGAAGCACAGTTCCAGGGAAACAAGGAAAAAAAAACAGCCCCACATAAACAGCTCAAGCCCACACTTTCCACCAAGCAGCACTTTCAAAGTACTGACCATACAGCACTTTGTGGCTTCTAGCCTGATCTCACTCCTAACACAAACCTGCACTTTCTACTACGCCTTCTACAGTGGTTATACCCTCCACTGATATGCCTGATAGCACCACATGTGTGACCTGCTTCCCTTGGTCAATGAAGCTCCTCTCCTCTCACTGGCTTTACTTCAAAGGTACTTAAGTAAATGACCCCAGTTGTAAGAAGGAAAGCCAGTACTAACCCACTCTATTGTCAATAAACCTCAGTTTAGATCAGTATGTGTACTTACAGTTTCCCCAGAAGGGAAATGGACAGTCTGAGGTCCTTGTTTATCAATAAATTTGTTCACCAAGCGAATGTTTGCAAATGTTCCTCTGGCCATGACAGCATCATTCCCTCTGCGGGAGCCGTAAGAATTGAACTCCCGAGGAGTCAAACTATTTAGGGAAAAGCAAGCAAAGAAAAAAAGGAAACTATGTTGGGTTTAGACTGAAGCACTCTCTGTGCTTTAAAAAAAGAAATGATCTGGTGTTTCTGAGGCAGGTATCTACATAGTTCCCACCATAGCAGTAGCATCCAGTTAGCTGATTTTGAAGTGAATAAGAAAACCCCAAACAACAAAAAATAAACTAATCAGAAGCATACCTACAGCTTGGTCACAGAAAGCAGCTTCCATAGTATTCTTATCTCTTGCCTTAGAAAGGAGTATCGGATAATATTTCAAAGATATTGTTCACATTTAGTTAGAAGATGCAACAGAATTCCTAATAGCTGGCTCCTGTAAATACTCCTTGTTATTTGTATTACTGTAGCATACAGAACAAAGGTAGAGACACCACTGTGCTAAAACATCTAAAAGGCAGAAAGAGCCCCTGCTGCAAGTTAGAACTCCAGAAGAAAAAGTTCATTTGTAAACAAAATACAGGAATGAGGGGATACTCCAGCCTAACCAGAAAACAAAAAATGTACTGGAATGTGATGAAAAATTGGACTGTTTGCACTGGGCTACATCCAAACAGCAGCTATGACATACAACAGCTGTTTTGTAATGTCTGTAGGCCTCTTTAGATTTCAAAGTGACTGATAGCCAAGGGCCAAAGAGCCAAAAGCAGTTAAATTTCAGTAGATCACATTGTTCTAATAGATTTCCTCTCCAGAATTATTAAGTCTAGTGAATTATTTTTTTCTTTTAATAATGTCGGTGCTGTTCCTCAGAACACCACTGAAGTTGCCCAGGGAGGTTGTGAATGCTCCATTCCTGGTGGTGTTCAAGGCCAGGTTGGACGAGGCCTTGGGTGATATGGTTTAGAGCGAGGTGTCCCTGCCCATGGCAGGGGTGCTGGAACTTGATGATCTTAAGGTCCTTTCCAACCCTAACTATTCTATGATTCTATGATCTGTGAAGACCAAATCGGGCAACTCAGCAAGTCCCAGTCTTGCCTTAAGTTGAGCCCCTTGTTAAACTGACAGACTAGTCACAGGAAAAGACAGCAGTCTGGACTTCAACCACAATAGCTTTGCCAGTCTTGGAGATGCACTGAAACCTAAACTTCTGGATGTTCTGTTGCTCCTGAGAGCCTAGATCTATGACACAGTTGCACATGCTAGAAGAAACTAGCATAAAACATATTTTTGGCATTAAGGACCATTAATGACTTACTGCAAAATATAACCTGAAAATTACCTTTTTCCCTTCCCTCTCTCTAAAGGTCTTCAGCTCTCCAGTGTTACAGATGTGCACACTCTATCCAAGTTCTTACACTTGGTGAGAGCTGCTGAAAGCAGCAGAGAAAAAAATGCTTTTCTTTATTCTTTTACATGTTCTCCAAGCATTTGTTAAGGTATACAAGTATATGTGAACAGACAGCAGATATGTGAGCCTGTAACATAGTACAGTAGTTATGGCTTGTTTCCTCTTCCCAATTTATAACAAGATCAAGAAGTAAAGCTTACCCTCTGCTGGTCAAATAACGTGCTGCAGGACTATTTCTTGCTATATTCCCAGCTGGAGAGATGTGGTCTGTAGTCACAGAATCCCCAAAATTCAACAGGACATAAGCATCTTCAATTGTTTTCGGGGTCTGAAGAGCCAAAGTCTAAACCGTCATAAATACAAACAAGATCATTAAAGTATGATACAAAACTCCTTTGTCTTTTGCAAAAGTGCAAACTGCAAAATAAAGTCTGCCTTTTTATGTAAGCTGAAAGAAAGAGAAGACCCCAAAACTATTAAAAATTATTACAGTCTTGAACAAAATACAATCTCCTGGCTGTCTGTCAGCAAGTTCATGGGTGAAGAAAACAGTTGAAGCAAAAAAACCCCACAGCATTAACTGAGGCTTCCTGTGGCATATGCATGAAAGTAGATGAAAACACAGGATCCTTAGACATCTGCACGCACTGAAATCTGCGTTTTCTTTTAAATGGCATTGAAATAGCAACATGAACACTGAACTACTTGATGCAAAAGGCAGGCAGGCAGAATTGTGGGGTTTGTTTCCTGTCCTTTTCCCTAACTTGAATTGTTAGTTGTTAGTTGTTAATTGTTAATTGTTAGTTGAATTGACTATTTTGAAGTATATAAATTTAAAAAGAAAATGAGACATTTCAAAAGCCCTGAAGTGATTGAGAATCTTTACAATCTTCATATTCACTCATGACTTTGTATTAAAATGAATGGAATAGCCTAATTCTAGTATTTGAGAAGCGAGGCCTCAACAAGCTATGATGCATGCTCCCAGGCTCCTTGAAGTGGCTTTGCCTCATCTGTAACATTAATCAAGGTAACACACTTTGGCTCAATTCAAATGGAAAGTGTGCACGTACCAGACCATCAAAGAAAGGTGGAGACTTGATGTAAGTTGACTTGGGATTCCAAGTATATAGTTTGTCTGAAGGAGCTTCTAAGGCATTCCAAGATTCATTTACTGTCTGAAAAACAAACAAAAATATCCCTCTGATTTCTAAGTTTTCAGAAGCAACAGAATTACTTCAGAATCCAGGTAAAATTACAAATCTTATTTGTGAAGCTGGAATATCTCACTTTTTAATATCAGCCTACTGTTTAAAACACATCATCTATATGTTACATTAAAAAGAAAAGTCATGAAGGAGCAACTTTCAGGACACAACTGTCTGAAGAGTTGGGAAGAATCAATTAATTAACCAGAAACCATTAAAAAAACCACACCATGACAGACCAAAACTCATTTGAATACTTGTCAGAACAGGAGCAACAGCAACAGAAGGAAAAGGTTCACTTCATTATCAGGACCAGCTTATTTAACACATTCAGAATAGCATAGCACATTGATCAAGCTACTGCACAGGGGATTAACTCACCTCTATTTTTTGGTAGACCTCCTTGAACATTGCAGGAATAACAAACTGACGCTCAACAGCCTGAATCTCATTTCTTGTTGGCCAGATATCTTTCAGGAAAATCTTCTTCCCCGAAGCATTTGTTCCTGTAGAAAATGGTATTGTTATGTTTTTTTCATAACTTTTTTATTTAAAAAAAGAAGAAAAGTTTACCATGGTGTCCTTTAGTTGTGTGTTTCTTCTAATCTTGTTGTGAGACACACTTTTTCACCTACAAGGGTCTGACAGAAGAGGGCCTCATAAACTTCATGATGCCTGTATATATACACCTTCTTTTGTCATTTCTGATGACCTTCTAGAATAATTTTTTGAATAATTCAGGCTGGAAAGGATCATTGAGGGTTATCTAGCTGCACTACCTGCTCAAACAAAGTCTGCTAGGTCAGTTTGCTCATGAGAGACTGTCACACCCAAAAGATGCCCCTGTGGAATTCAAATACTGGTCAGGCTTGGCTTCCTCCTTTCTCCATCATGCAGACCCCCTGTTGCTCAGTTTCTTAACAATTCCATCCTTTCTATCCAGGATGTACTCAAAATATTTGAAGCATCTTCCTGGGACAAATATTTCTAAGGAGCTTAATTCCAACCAGTTTAGTTTATAAGATGTGGAAAGAAGCATCTGACACTCTTACCCAAACACTCTTTCTCAAAGTCGATCCGGATAGTCCCTGCAATTGCATAGGCTATCACCAGCGGTGGGGAAGCCAGGTAGTTAGCACGGGTATTGGGATGGACACGCCCTTCGAAATTCCTATTGCCAGACAACACACCCACAGCTACGAGGTCTCCCTGTAAGACACAATTTGAGACAACAGTATCTGAGGTGCTTGCAGACTCTGTACACCAGCAGATCGGTACAGCTGTGCCATGGTGCAGCTTCAATGACTGGACAGTCATAGAACTGCCTCCTTCCAAACAATTCCAAAGCACTTCCCACAAGAAAGAGAATATAGACTTCACACACATGTATATTACTTTGCATAGTATAACACAGCTCAGAACTGCACACAACAGAGAACAGCTTACCTAAATGAGCTACACAGGAAAAACTGCGTACCTGTGTGATGGCCTGGACAACAGGCTCTGGTAGGGGCCCGCTATTGCCAATGCATGTCATACAGCCATAACCCACTACATCAAACCTAGACAGAGCACAAAAATCATTAGTGAACAAAAATCTATTTTGGAGAAACCCCTTAGCAGTTGGCTAGGGTTACTTTCAGAAGATGTACTGCTTCAACAAGTGAATTGTTGCCGAAAACACCAATGCTCAATTTTTATCATTGCAGTGACTGTCCATGCATGCAGAATAAATGGCTAGGAAATGTGTCATCTAGCAAGACGAACAACAGTAGAGGGTCATTTATGTTATTTTAAAACCATTAATCTTGAAAAATAAGCCATTCTCCTGCTTAGGAACATGAGCCTTCAGAAGCTACAGCAGGCATCAGGCCCTCTCCTTTGCTGGTGCAGCCTGCCAGCACAACAGCAATGCACCAACTTAGGCAGGATCATGCTGTAGGGTACCTGCCATATCCTTCAAGCTGTATAGAGAAATACTTTTTCTATTGCATAGCTTGTTGGCAATGCTTTTAGTTAAGCAGCCATAGGACAACAGTAAGAAAAGCACTCTTACCCTAGTTGGGAAAGGTAACTCATAACGCCACTCTCCCTCAGATAGTAAGTGACAACCCCGCTTCCTGGTGACAGGCTAGTTTTAATGTATGGCTTCACTGTCAAACCAGCTTCAACAGCTTTCTTAGCAAGCAATCCTGAAAAATGCAAAGGACAGTTGCAGTCTTCCTGGAAGTGGACAGCCTTGTGGATCAGCAGGTCAAAGGAAGTACCATTAAATAACTGGAAAATAGAAAAAGGCTCCATTTCCAGCAATAAGATAGTACAGTGAGCCAACAGCATCAATTCCAGAATAACCAGCTAGAGCTCCAGTGCTCATCTGAACTGCAGATCCAGCCTGCAATTTCTGCTCCATTGGAAAGCAGCTGGAAATTGCATTCAACAAGATGCACTCATACTCGGACAGCATGTAGACATTCAAAACTCAGGACACTATTTGTAAGACAAGTGTCTCACAATAAAATGCAATGAAGAATTGTTAACTTCCCACTTATGCTGGTCTAGTGACTCAGTGCTGAAGTAACTGCCAACATATGATCTGCTGCCCTCAGAAGCAGATGGCTGTGAGAGCACCAGCTCTGGCCCTTGTCACAAACAAACTATCTCATGATCTACAGCTTCTTGCAGGAGTGCTGTTTGAGCAACCCTGGATTTGTAACACACAGAGATGCAGTATAGTGTATGTTACCAGAAACACATTTATCCTGAATTTTCACCTTTCAAACAAATTGTCCATACACACATAAATGTTCAGAAAATAAGCTCCCTCCAGCTCTTTCCCAGGATGGATACAAAAGAAGCCACAGCTAAGCAAAACTGCACATTCTCATGCCTCATTCTCCCTCACACATCCACTTAGATAAGAAAATACACAGAAGCTCTGCTTTGATCCAACATGATCTCCAACAGGAAGAAATCAGACTGCTTTGTCTTTGCCAGCTGTTTGGCAGCTGTGTTAGACATAATCTGGAGATCTCCACTTGTAAGTGGTCTGTTAAAAGGCCTACATTGACAGATTTGGAGGCCCAAAGGTAGATACATTAATTTAAAAAAACCATTCTATTGCTGAAATTGCTGAGGCTCCTTAGCTGCCAGAGGGAGCTGTGGAAACTGAAGCTCTTAGAAACCTCTGGAAATGTGACCATGAACAAATGATCATCCTAGGACATCCCAGCCTGCCTGAAAGTGTTGGCTTCTGTTTTCCTGCCAATACCAGTTCTGAAAAGAAAGCAAACTCTAAAAACTGGCAAGTAAATGCGAGAATTAAAGTTGCAACACCACCTTTATCCAACACAGATTAGGCTGTTAAGGCTACTTCAGCATACACTATTTCCATGGATACACAACCCCTGCACATCATTTAGTATACAGGATATAGAGTGGCAGTTTGAAAAGACTATTCCTATTTGGGATTTCTTTCAGCTTGGTTACTTAGCGTGAGATCACTGTACGTTTTATTTATTTTCATTTCAAACTACTCTGAAAGCTAAATTAACATGTTTCTTGTGGGTATCTTGGAGGTTCTCAACACTGTAGTGTACAAACAGTTGCTGGAGACTGACGATTACTTTTTTCCTGCTTGTCAAGGTCAAAGCACAAGCACTGCTATTCCAAAAGGCACCAAAGGTGTGAGTACCCACTAGATCTTAGCATATATGCTAAGATCCTTAGGACTATGCTAAGACCTACTACATTCTTCAGGCTGCTTTGTGTTAAGTAGTAGGGAATGTGTTCAAAGTACCTACTTTACTTGTATCTTGAAGACCATTCTACACTTTAAGACCTGGTTATCAAGCTGAAAGATCAGCATCCCCACTGTCACAAAGAGTGTTAAAAATGCATGCTATTAGCCTGGGAGCCCTGCGTGGAACAATTGCAGCATACACTCACCTACAGGTAAGGGAATCAGACTGAGCAAAGCGACTCTGTCTGGAGAAAACCTGCTTCTTGATCCTTGGAATAAAGAAATAACAGCTCTACTTCTGTGATCATGATCAGGACGGAACCAAGGAAAGAAGCATGCTGATTTGGATGTTCTGCCAAGGACAAGTGAATTGGGAGACTTTGTTCAATTCTGTTCTTCTTGAAGGCTTAAAGAACAGAGTTAGTCTCTCCTCCACTTCCTTTTCCCACATCCTGGCTAATGATGGGCTTTGACATGTTACTAGGAATTAAAGACCTTTTGTATCTGGGGAGGGGTGAGCTGCCAATACTGTAGAGTACCTGAAGAAAGATGCTAGCCCGAGAACAGGTGACAAATATCACATCAACAAACTAAACACGAAGTGATTTTTGGGACAGGCTGTCCACAAACCCAGTATCTTCCCAGCACCACAAAGGAACAAACAAGACAAATTATGAGACTTCAGCCAGTAAGTAATCCTGTCTGGTCAAGGGCCCTTGCACTGTCCATTGTATACTCCTTCCAGCCTTTGTAGAAAATAAGCCTCCATTGTACTAACACTCTGACAGACCAGGAACTGCA
The DNA here is from genome assembly GCF_033783945.1 of Neopsephotus bourkii. Classification (NCBI taxonomy): domain Eukaryota; kingdom Metazoa; phylum Chordata; class Aves; order Psittaciformes; family Psittacidae; genus Neopsephotus; species Neopsephotus bourkii. The sequence goes on from NW_026902287.1 coordinate 799,988, forward strand.
GAACCACACAATGGTTGAGGCTGGAAGGAACCACCAGCAGTCATTTAGTCCACCCTCCCTGCTCCATCAGGGTTACCTAGAGTACTCAGGAATGTGCCCAGACAGCTCCTGAGTATCTCTAGGGAAGCAGACTCCACAGCCTCTCTCTGGGCAGGCTATTCCAATGCCCAGTCACCCTCACCTGCCTCATGCTCAGGTGGAACTTTCTGTGCTTTAATTCCCACCTTTTGCCTCCTATCATATCATCGGGCACCAGAGAGTCTGGCCCCATCCTCTTGGCACCCTCCCTTCAGATACTTACACACACTTAACAAGTCACCCCCTGAGCCTTCTCTTCTCTAGGCTGAACAGGCCCAGGTGCCTCAGCCATTCCCCCTAGGAAAGATGCTCTAGACCTCTTACCATCTGGACTTGCTCCAGGAGCTCCATATTTCTTTTGTACAGAGCACAGAACTGGACACATGTCCTGGGTTTAGCAGTAGCAGTCATTTTTCTCTTTCTTGGTAGCTGGTGCAGTGCTGTGTTTTGACTTTCGGGCTGGGAACAAAGCTGGTAAAAATCATGTTTTGGTTTGGCCAAGGACTTTGTGAGCCTCATGCTCTGCCAGGGAGGAGGTAAGCCGGGAGGAAGCAGAGACAGGACACCTGACCCAAACTAACCAAAGAGGTATTCCATACCACAGCACGTCATGCCCAGGAGGTAACTGGGAGAGTTACCCATAAGGGCTAAGTGGACGGCAGGGTTGGAGGAGGTATCGGTCGGTGCTTGGTCGGGCAGGGGCGGGGGGCAAGTTATCGGTCACCTGGTGATGAGGTGTTGTATCCTCTTCCCTTGTTATTTCCTTTATCATTACTATTATTGGTGGTAGCAGTAGTGATTTGTGTTATACCTTAGTTACTAAACTGTTCTTATCTCAACCCATGGGAGTTGCATTCTTTCTGATTCTCCTCTCTGTCTCTCCAGGAGTAGGGGGAGGGCAAGAAGGGGCGGGGGGAGTGAGTGAACAAGCTGTCTGGATGGGTTAAACCACGACAGTTCTTTTTGGCACCCAACAAAGGGGTTGAGATAACGACAGATCTGACCGGATTAACAGTCACTTGTCACAATGCTGATTTATTGGCTCTCAGAGTTGTTCCTCTTGATCTCACAGCTTCAGAATGTTGTAACTTACTTAGAGCCGGTATTTGCTGTGTTAGTGTTTATCAAGTGTGGGGCTTGGGCTAAGGTTCTTGTCTCACTGTACTTTATGGCAATGACTTGTAATACGGGCGGGCTCCAGCAGCAGGGCGGGACGGACGTGGCCGTGGACTGGTCCCTGGCCGTCCGGCTGCTCCTCACCGTCCTGGCCCTCGCCCTCGCCTCCGTCTGCGTGAGGCTCTGGGGAGCCGAGGGGGGGCGGCCCCGGGAGCCGGCGGCTGCTGAAGCGGCCCGGGAGAGCGGCCCCGGGGACCAAGCGGGAGCGGGACCGGAGGCCGCAAGGGGACGGCTGCCGGTGGAGGAGGTCGGGGCGGTCGAGGAGCGGGAGCAGGCGGCTGCCGAGCAGCGGGAGAAGGCGGCGGAGGAGCCGAGCCCCGCGGCCGAGCCCAGCCCCGCGACAGCCGAGAGCATTCCCCGGAAGCCGCCCGCCGAGCCCCAGGAGGACGCAGGAGACCCCGCAGCATTTCCCAGCAAGGCAGAGGAGGAAGAGCTGGACTCAGGAAAAGAGAAGCTGGTGGTGGGAGAGCCGGCAAGCACAGCAGCTGCACCAGCCCCAGTGACAAGTACAGCAGCATCATTTGAGAGTTCTGAAGGTTTTGAATGGCCTTTGGGTATCCTTGGGACCTGCCTGCTGATTGTGATGGGGATCAGCATGTTGACACACACACAGAGTGTGTTTTACCCACCACCACTTTGTCTGATCTCAAAAGTTAAGCAGAGTCGGGTTTGGGTCTTGTCTAGGGTTAGACAACAATATGGGAGGACCAAGAGGCTTTCTCCAAGGCTGGAGAGTCATGAGTGGCAGGGCATGTGGGACAGTATGGGCAAGTATCTAGCCCACTGGGCCCCTCCAGTGCTTTGGAAGCATTGGAGATGGAAGGACAGTGAATTATTTTGAGCCTGGTGGGCCCATGACCCTTAAGGCCAAAAGAGCTGAGATGCAACATAGAGATGGACTCAGGACCGAGGGGTGGACTTAGCAGTGGACACTACTGCCCAGGTTATTCACAAGTGTGAACACTGCACATAGCCTCTCGTGTTCTGAAAGACTGTTACAAGAGATGGAGCCTGACATCATTGACCAGATGGACTCAGCAGCTTTATAGGGACTGGCCCATGCACTATGATGAGAGTGCACTTAGGTAAGAGTGATGGTATATTGAAAATGTGGGATCTGAGCATGACATGAATAGTATGGAATAAGGGGTGGATAATGTCCTGGGTTCAGCAGTAGCAGTCATTTTTCTCTTTCTTGGTAGCTGGTGCAGTGCTGTGTTTTGACTTTCGGGTTGGGAACAGAGCTGATAATAGTGATGTTTTGGTTTGGCCAAGAACTTTGTGAGCCACATGCTCTGCCAGGGAGGAGGGGAAGCCGGGAGGAAGCAGAGACAGAACGCCTGACCCAAACTGACTAAAGAGGTATTCCATATCACAGCACGTCATGCCCAGGAGGTAACTGAGAGAGGGAGAAGGAAGGGCAAAGTGGACGGCAGGGCTGAAGGAGGTATCAGTTGGTGCTTGGTGGGGCTGGGGGGGGGCAAGTTATCGGTCGCCTGGTGATGGGGTGTTGTATTCTCTTCCCTTGTTATTTCCTTTATCATTACTATTATTGGTGGCAGCAGTAGTGATTTGTGTTATACCTTAGTTACTAAACTGTTCTTATCTCAACCCGTGGGAGCTGCATTCTTTCTGATTCTCCTCTCCGTCCCTCCAGGAGTAAGGGGAGGGCAAGAAGGGGGCAGGGGGGAGTGGTGAACAAGCTGTCTGGATGGGTTAAATCATGACAACACAGTCCAGGTGAGTCTACACCAGGGCTGAGCAGAAAGGGAGGATCACCTGCCTCGATGTGCTGGCAATGCTCTTCCTAAGTCAGTCCAGGATACCATTTGCATTCGTGGCCATAGGGGCACACTGCTGGCTCATGGACAACTTGTCCACCATGACCCCCAATTCCCTCTCCACAGAGCTGTTTCTCAGCATTCAGCCCCCAGCCTGTACTGGTGCATGGCGTTATTACTCCCCAGGTGCAGCACTCTGCACCTGCCTTTACTGAATTTCAAAAAGTTCCTCTTTGCCCATCTCTTCAGTCTGTCCAAATCTTTATGAATAACAAGACAGCACTATGGGGCATCAGACCCTCCTCCCACTTTTGTATCATCAGCAAACTTGCTGACGAGGCCCTCTATCCCACCATGCAAGTCACTGATGAACAGTAAGCCCTAATGCAGTGATGACTTTAAAGGGACAGACAGGGTCTATGCATATGTTTGTGACGGAAAGAAATACATGAGCATTGTAGACAAGCACTGGGAAAGATGGCTGAACTGGTGTAGCATAGACTGAATCCTTTGAGCTGACTCTTTTAATCCATATTTTGTTGCTAGAAGTACACATTCAGAATGAGGAATTTTCTGCCCAGATGAGCCAGGCTAAAAATGAACAACCTCCTGACCTGAAATTTAACACACGCAACTTAGACTAATTGTACTCATCCTCCCCTGTTAACACCTCTAGCAAAACATGTGCTTTGTACTCTGCTGCTAGGTCAGAGCACCTTCAGACTTCAATTCATAGACTGTTCTTTACCATCTCTCTTCTTGTGGCTCTTTCAATAGCCTCTTCTCAGGTCTATATCACAGCTTCTTTGCATTTCAACAAGTGTCAGAGGTGCCAGTTAATTCAGCTCCAGCTTGCCTCATGGAGGAGACAGTGCAAGAAGTATAAATTTTCTTCAATCCACATTTCTGGCTACAATTTCCAGAATTCGTTCTGCTACCCTTAGAGACTAAGTTCAGTTTTAGCACTTAAAATAACAAACAGCACTGTGCACGTAGAATTACATCAGTATTGTATTCGTCTTTAGGACACACAGCCAGAGCCATAAGAAACTACTGCACATTTAAGGAAATAAGCTTACCTGCTCCCAGCATAACTGAGGGATTACTGGTGTTTGTACAGCTTGTAATGGCAGCAATCACTACTGAACCGTGAGCAAGCTCGAAGTCACAGCCCTCAAAATTGAATTTGATTATGCTGTTGTGATGTTCTTGGGCAACTTGAAATCCCTTAAATCCTTGCTGTAAGAGAAGAAAGTAAGAACGTGGTTAATACTAGTATTTTGACTGGATATTAGTATGGGCTTGGAACTTCATGAATGAGAAGCATCTGTCAACCACATCCATGCTTGCACTTTTAAGTCTGATGGTGAAGGCTTGCATTTCTCGACAGTCAAATTGGTGGTCAAAAATTATTTTTCTAGGGTCTATCCTATTCTCTGTTTACTGGTAAAAGAGACAGCTTTCGCAGTAAAATGTATTTGTGTTTTCTTCCTGCATGAATATATCCTTCTCCAGATTGCTCACATGCTCCTTGCTCCCAGATGCTTCAGATTCCTGACCACACAGAGTCTTGTTATACAACCTAGTCCTGAGATTTCAAACATAATACATAAGATTTTTTAAGCCACAATATCATACAGTTCAAACTTATACTAAGAGCTGACTTGAGAAGTAAAAGCCTGACAGCTGAAAAAACCACCAAAACAACCCAAACCCAAAACAAAACCCACAAACCAAAAATGAAGAGCCAGAAAGCACTGTTCATGACGAAAAACTACACTTACAGATCTGAAAGCAAAAGGTCATTAAATGGAGTTTGGAACATATATCAAAACAAGAATTATTAGGAATTGCTTACTTTGATTCACATCACTAGATTTCTGTACTGCCTTTATCAAGTGTAGTTATTGTATTAAGTAAGGATTCAAACTGATTTTGGAAACTTAAGTGTCTGGGAATATTAATTCAAGCTAAAATCTTGCTCTTCTTTCAGTGACAGGATGATGTAGGCAGAAGTCTTTTTTTCTATCTTTACCACCAATACCAAACAGCCACGGATACACATGCAGTTCTCATCTGATAGAAGATTGAGTACTGACTGCAAAACTACGTTGTGGAGCCTGCTTGGAAAGATGATCCAGGTAGTTAGCAGAGAGCTTACTGCAATAGCTGCTTCTAACAGTACCCACCATGGTCCACTCTAACAATACCCACCGAGGCTATTTCATAAATTCCTAGTGTATACCAAAACCATATTAGGCCTAAGACTGATGTAAAATCAAAAAGAACTACTATTTCAATAGGGCATGAACAACTTCCTATAAGGGAAGCATCAACACAATTTTAAACTACCCATTCTTGATGTAATCTTTGAAATTGTATTTAGACATCCTCATGTACTTTCCATATGCAAATAAACAACACAGAAGTTTACCGGAAGGTAGTTCCTGAACACTGAACAACTTCTAGAAACATGCATTAGCTTATACACTCAAAGGTTCCTAGTCTCTACCTTTGCTCCCAGACAAGTCTCAAAGTCCTTCTTCATATCCGAAACAGCAACTTTGTCCTGAGGTCTTTTTGGTCCACTGCAGCAAGGCACAACAGTATGGAGATCCAACTCAACAACCTATTCAGTAAGAGGAACAGAAAGAGATTCAGCACTCCATGACAAGTTAAAGCCAGTTAAGCCACAGGTATGGTTACCTCTGCTGTTAAACCACCGCTATGTCTGAACATCTTTGTTTGCAGAAATTAAAGACACATGAGAAGGGAAAGATCGTAAGAAAAGAAACTACTCTACTTTTAAACCCTGTCAGCTCTCAGGGATGGCTCCCAGAAGTACCCTAGTTATTTAAAACCCAATGTGTGACTAAAGCAACTAAATAATATAGACGATTTTAAGAATTATGTCCTTTCACATGCTAGCAGCAGGGTCCTCTTCAGAAAACAATGATGTGAAGAAATCCTGGTATTGGCATAAACCAAAGCAGACTATTCATCTTGGCCTTGGGGAGAATGTTTGGTCTATTATGAAATAGAGATTATCATATTTTCCTGTTCCTCACAATTTTTTCAACTTTGTTGCTGCATTTTCCTTCCTATATTTACTAAGGTTTTTGAATGATCATGCAAACTTTAACATAAATTACGAGGTAAATTCTTACTGTAGGAATATTCTTGATTTTCCTGGACACTGAGTAAGATCTTCATTTTTTTTGCACACAAAATAACTTCTGTGGTCTGCAGTTACCACACAGTGCTTCTAACTGTCCTGATTCACACAACAAAATAAGTTACTGAAGAGAAGGGTAAAACAGGGACAAAGCTTACACAGACAATATCCACACAGCCTTCATAGCTCTGAGTATGAACTGGATTTCTCAAAACTACATGAATCAACTTGCAGAATCCGCACAAGCTACAGCTCAACTGAAAGCCAATCTATACTTATGCCAGAGCTTTCATGAGAGCCAGCTGACTCACTCTATTCGACCCTAAGCTGTGTGGACCAAGCCAATAAGGAGTCCCATATCTATTTCTAATTTTCTGTGAAAAACAGGCAATTGTCACATTAAAACAGGTCACAGCATAAAGGAGCCAGAATACAGAGTAGTTTCTGACCTGTGTGAAGTTTGGGTCCTGAGAGGAGTTCTTGAAATCTCTTAGCATTCCCACAGCCTCAAGGTACCTTTTTGTGCACATAACTTTCTCTTTATCACGACCTAAGATGAAAGACAGGTATAGCAAAAACAAAACATGAAACTGAGGCACTGCCATGTGACAGAAAAATTAAAAAAATGCATAACAAGCTATTTCACTGTTCACACTGTACACTGCTTTACAAAACCCTTTCAGCACAAACATTAGAATCTCACTAGAAATAACGTGACTGAACAGACTTAGTGGTTTTTGCAGAATAAAAACTTGGGTTCCTGCTTTTTTCATCTGGATGAGCTAAGTTTGGGTGGGTCTAATGAGGCAGTCAGATGCAAAACAGTCTAAAACTTGTCTCTTCCTAAAAACCAGAACCCTAAAAGCAAGAAACAGACTGAATAAGCAAGCATGGATAAAGAAAGCATTCAAGCTCCACCTGATTCAATCCATTGCTGACTACACCATATAGACCTGCAGTCCTTGCATTCAACTACACCTTTAACCCATGGTTATCTTCTTACACTCACCAGTTTGTATCAGGTACCCAATGCTGACATCATCCACCGGGAAAAAGGCAGCTGTTGCTCCATACTCGGGACACATATTAGCAATGGTGGCTCGGTCAGCAATTGACAGCTGGGCTACACCAGGACCAAAAAACTCCACGAATTTACCCACGACTCCAACTTGGCGAAGGTGCTGTTATAGAAATACAGTGCCTGTGTCATTGCTAGGTGTTAAACAACCTGAGCGTGCATGTTATGAAATCCAGATTCCAACTTCAGAGAAACCTTTTTCAAAGGTTTCTACAGCCATTTGAAACCTGGAAGCTTTGGTAAACTAAATCACAAAGATGATGACACAGAGATGCAAAGTTTTAATAATAAGGTACAAGACAGGGACTTACTCGTTATAAACTTGCTCTTCCTCTCATTTAAACTAGAGTCTGTCTTAGAAAAACTATTTTTCTCAACATGATGTTCTGAGGAGAACAATGTAGGGTCTTTAGCCAGCAAACCCAGGAAGATGGAGCAAAAGGAAGAAATAACTGCACAAGTACATGAATCACACTGTAAATGACTGAAAACACACAACATGTGCATCAACTCATAAAAAAAACCAAACACCAAAAACACTGGTTTTTGGAGGCTCCATCTGGAGGCTCTGTCTAGGGACCTCATGTTCATCTCATGATGAACACATGTACCAAAGTTCTGACCTCCAAAAACATTAATGCTGACCCAGTAATTCTCTTAATTCAGTTACAGTCCACAGAATGAATAAACATCATGAACACAACACGTGAACGAAACAGCTGCAGATCAAAATCAGACTGCAGCTCTTACTGTCTGTTTTCAAGTTTTACATTGCCTTAAGTGGGGACTTCAAAAAAGACAGTCACTGTGGGCTTTTTTGAGGCAGCAGAGAAACAAGATCCTTTTACAAGCAGTGTGCTCCAAGACAGTTCTCCACACAAGGATCTAAACAAGCCATGAGATATCAGCTCTCTGTTTTATTTTGTCTGGCTTCTGAGAATCAGGTTTGTCTAGCAAAGTTGTGGTTGTCCTTAGGCACCTGATTCCAACCCCCAAAGAGTGATAAAGCTTAAAGAAAAGTCAAAAATGACTACCTGAAAGCACACACAGGGCTCCTAAGCATGCAGTACAGTGGCACTGTCCTACAGAACACACACAGGTTCCAGCATTAATGGCAAAGCAGAAGTCATGTTAATTACCTTGGTAATGGTGAGCACAATGTCAGTGGACGTTACCAGTGGTTGCGGGTTACCTAGCAGCTTATAGCCAACGACCTCAGGAAGCACCATGCTGATCGGCTGGCCCAACATCACTGCTTCTGCTTCAATGCCACCAACACCTGTACACAACAGAAGTATACAATCCGACTACTGAGTTAGTAATATATCAAATATATACCCACAAAGTACAACTAACTGACGATGATTCAATTTAAAGTGTGAAAGGGGAGAGAAGGCAGAAAATCAGAGGGCTTAGTCTTCTGCTTAAGTGGCACTCCTCATCTTGCTTCAGTTTCTACAATGTTTGGCTTCTTAATTTCTTTCCATTTCATACTTTCATCCTTGTTCCTCAGCCATTAGCTAGGATATTGGGTAATTCTAAGTAACTTACTCCGAGTATGTTTGACTTTTACAGTAATAGATGTAGAAATTTTATTTAACAACTTAAGCATTCGATGCATAACCAAAGACATGCAATTGAATGTGTTGTGCTGTGAAATGTGTGCAGACCATGACTGCTGATCAGCAAGCAAAAATTTTAAAAGTTATTTTAAAGGAAAGAAAGATTAGAGTCAAGAGCATGGACTATTCTAAAGAATACTAGCAGAAAAGCTACTTGTTAAGATAGAAATACTTTCCTTATACCTACTAAGTTTCAACCAGGTTTGGGCATGTGCAGGCTGGAACCTCTGTGTTAAGCACTCTCCAGTACCAGAGGAATGCAAGTCAAATGACTACTTCATTTTGCTAATTTAACAAAGTAAAGTTTAATTTAATAAACACAATGCATTCAGTATTTGTACATATGTATTTCAATAGGATTCCTATCACCATGTCACAGGAAGATAGAAAGCTCAACTAAAGTTTTTGCTACCATGCGTGGGATGACTGCAAATACTTTCATTTCATACCTCTTTATTTAGTCAATAATTCAAACACTGCAGTTTGCCACTATAAGCGGAAAAAGAATTACTTGTATTTATTACTGTAACAAGTATCCTGAAGACTTCTGGTATTAGAACATGCGTCATAGTGCTGTTTTTCACAATAGCCTCTCTAGGCATATTTAACTCACTCAGATTCAACTTTTAGCATTTTAAATCTAACAGAGTATCTGAAGTACTTTTAGACAAGGAAACACTCTGAAAGTAGCTGTGATGAAAGGAAAAAATTGATGTTCACTGATGCTTCAACTCTTTTTTGCTTTCCCAAACGATTATGATGCTTCCAGAAGTCTAAGTTAATATTTTTCTTGCCTGCTTCCTGGTGACTTAGATGCAGAACAAATAAAAATATAAAAGAAAAAAACAAACAAACAAACAAACAACAAGCGGAACAACACATGGACCAGAAATCACCTAAGGCTGTTATCAGAACAGGGAGCTTAGTTACAAAGTCTGAAATAACTGTAAGAAACCTTATCAGGTTCTTTGAATTTGGGGTCAGTCTGTGTACTGTGTCTGGCTGTTATGGAGATAGCTTTTTTTTTTTTTTTTACAGCAGCCCATACAGTGCCATCTGTGACCAAACCACTGTTGATAACATGCCAGTGTTTTAGCTATTGCTGAGCTGTACTTATACAGCGTCAAGCTCTTTTCTGTTTTGCCACTCTGCTCCTCAGCAGGTAAGCTGGGGTGGGCAAGACACTGGGAAGGGACACAGCCAGGACAGCTGACCCAAACTGAAAGAACTTATACTCCATGCCATGTAACATCATGTTCACTCAGCGTTAAAACTAGAAGGCAGTGAGTAGGGGAGTTTTTCCAAAGTAGCTGTTGCACAGGGACTGGCTGAGCTTTGGTGTGCTGATGCGAGGTGGTTACTGATTTTCTTTGCATCACTTGCTCTTATTTCCTTCCCCTGTGCTCTCCTCCTTCACTTACTAAACTGTCTTTATCGTGACCCAAGATTTTATTCTTGCATTTGCCCTTCTGATTCTCTACACTTATCCTGATAGCAGGAGAAGTTTGTGAGCACCTGGGTGGAGGGTAATCTGCCAGGGTCACCTCACCAGTCTGAAACACAGCTTAGTCAGACAATAGATTGTTCATGATTCGCTACTGCACATACCCCAGCCAAGCACTCCCAAGCCGTCTATCATGGTGGTGTGCGAGTCAGTGCCCACCACACTATCTGGATAGTAGTAGCCATCCTGATCCATTACCACTCTTGCCAAGTACTCCAAGTTCACTTGGTGGATGATCCCAGAGCCCGGTGGAATAATCCTCAAGTTTTTAAAAGCCCGAGAGCCCCACTGAAACAGAAAGAATTGGAATAAACAATTTTCAATGCACATGAGCACTGGAAGAGGTTTTGTTCACTGCACTATTCTCCATGCAAACAGGATTATTTTAGTACCTTTAAGAATTCAAATCTTTCTTTGTTTCTTTCAAATTCCAGGTCCTGATTTTTTTGCAAGCTGTCTGATCTGCAAGTGAAAATAATCTGCTGTCAGAAAAAAAGAGTATCCATCTGAAATTTATGCCTTGTCAGATACACCCAAAGGTTGAAAAAAAGAATTACTAGCTAATGTGTTAATGCTGATCAAGCTCATATTTTTAATCTCACTGCAGCTGTAAACTGTAGGCAACCAATGACAAAGACTTAAGAAATCTTAAGAGATAATAACTAATGCCTGGTTCAAATGTGAGTGCTAGTCTGCGTATTAGCTAGTCTGCTAGTGTGCATATTAAACACGTGGCAGGCCTAGAACTTGTAGCCTGAGAAAAGTTAAATTACATGTTAGAGCACTGTGAAATTTGTAACTCTAAATCAGTAGAAATCAGCAAAGCAGTAACGGGAAGCAGACCACAACTGCCCTGCAAATTTATTTTAGGAGAGGTTAATCACTCATGATACAGGGCTGCCTTAAGACCTTGTGTTTCAAAGCAGAAAGAGCTAACAAATATTTCACTTGAAACAAGTGCCTAACTTGAGCCTAGAGTTTGAAAGAACTGAAGCATAGGGCTGGCCAATGTTCTTGATGTATACAGCCTTAGAGAAATAAGATGAGGCTGTGACAAAAAGTAGTTAATAGCAAAAAGTTATCTAAGTGAAGTCCTGGATACTACTGATAGCATAAAAAGAAAGGTATTAAATTAAGACAGAAAAAGAAACATAATAGTTTATTTTGCCCCATGGTAAAGATGAAACACCTTGTTCACAAAGAAATACACTGTTTCCCAAAGATTGTAAAAATGACATAATGCAAATTAAAAAGAAAAAAGTTTAGGTTTCTAGTTTAATAGATTAGTGCTAGAACACCCACTTCCCCAGAAACCAGTTTTTAGATTATTATTTCCTACTTTTGTGTTAAGAATAGATGCAGCATGTGTAAAACAACAACAAAAAAAAACCAAATAAAACAAAACAAACAAACAAACAAAACAACAAAAAAAAATTGTTGAATTTTGACAGTTACATACGTAAAATTTTTTGGCCCTTTTTGTCCCCTGACAACTATGAAATGGCATCAGCAAGAACTTGTATGCTTACCAGTCTACAGTTAATAAAAAAAAAAGTAGGAAAAGAGTTGTATTTGAAAACTGCCTGGTAACATTCTTCTTCTATGCAGGCTTCACAATACATTTCTGCTTAGAAGTTCAGTATTTTCATTCTAAAGAAGCCTCTATAATACTGGCACTGAGAAAGTGCTCTTTATGTTCCTCAATTTCCACCTTCTAGGAATTTTATTCTTTGCAATGTTATAATTTAAGCGTCCCACTTCAAAACTACCTCCTATAGAGGATAATATATGCACAGAGTATTTTAGCATGCAAGGTAAAAAAACAGACTGAAAAACTTCAGGAGTTTGGAAGATGGAAGAAAACCACCAAGAAACATGTAATCATAGGATCTGTTAGGAAAAATAGTTCATTAGACTCACGTTTAGTTATCATGGAGGGTAGGATGACCCCTACGCAGAGGTCTTGTATTTCACTGTGGGTCTAGTGAGTGCTTATCTCTTTATAGTACGCTGAGGGTTGAATAGCATTACACTTCTTTCCTGTACGAGTACAGGCCATATTACTCACTGTCTTGTGCTCTTCTGTGTGGAGGCAGTGAACTAACAAACAGAAAGTCAGAGCTCGGCTAGGGCAGCTTAGGTCTTACACAAATCAAGAAGAAAGGAGACATTCTCACTTGTCATTTCCAAGAAGTCCTCCAGGGTCAAAGAACCATACATGGAAAAAAGCTATTTCTGAGCAACTAATAATAATGCAGTATTATTATGGAAAATTATGATCACTACAGGTCTGGACAGAGCCTGTTTCTATTAACATTTAATCCACACTTGCGCTGCTGAGAGATGCACAACAGAAAAAAATCAAAATTCCCCCACCTAATTCACAGCAACTGATATAACAGTCTAACTTAAAGAGTCTTAGTCTAGGATGTTGTAGTCCAAATGCTAAGAATATCATCAGTGGAATTACCTTTACTATCAGTAACTGGATGCAGCTTAGCTATTACTATTCAGAAGTAAGAGTTATTTTGTATCCTTACCGCCTGTTAAAATCAACCTGGATGGAATGATCTATCACCAGATCAGCAGGACAGATAGGATTGATTTTGTCAGGGTCCCCACCAAGTTTCTTCACAGCATCACGCATTGCAGCAAAGTCAACCACAGCAGGTACCCCACTAGAAGAGAAATAGGCAAGGTGAAACATCTGGAAAAGAGAAAAAACAAAACAAAAACCACCTCAAACCCAAGAAAGAAAACACAACTAAGACCCCGAGATGCAGAATAGACACCTACAGTCGCATACAAAGCAAACAACAGCCTTACCCAGAGTCTTGGGATCATTACTCTGAGGCAGAGAGAGTACCCTTGGGAAGACAAAGCCAGAACAGAAGGGACAGAGCTGTATCTATATCCTGAGCACTGTTGAGAATGAAAAGGTAAAACCAAAATTCATCAAGTAACAGATGCAGTTTAACGTGCTTAGCTGGGAATCTGGAAACTTAATCTTAGTCAGCATTCCTTTGGGACTCTGAACTGCTTTCTCTTCCTTTGCTCTGCTCCTCTCTCTCCTCCCCATTCTGTTTAAGAAGAAGTGAGGAGGGGGAAAATTACAATGGCCTTTCCCTGATTCTTTGCTATGTTTTTTTTAGCCGATTTTAAGGCAAGAGTAGTCTCTTCCAAGTTTTGCAAAGCACAAGAGAATGCTCTTCATAATTAGGGCTGTTTGTTATCCTCCATGCTTCAAGTGAAACTGGTAGAGCAGTGCATCAGATTTCTTTAATTACAAACAATATGACCACAAAACACATTTGCAGAATAACTGTATTTCAGAACTGGATTTAACTGCCCTGGCAGATCACTGGACAGACATGAAAGGCAAAAATAAGCTGTACCATTCCTCTTAACTAACAAGTTCTACTTAGACAAAAGACGTTGCATCACAAATGACATTCAAACAGCACGCTTTTAGGAAGTAAGCCAATGTTCACATTTCTGCCTTCTCATGAATCTTGTTACAGTCCTGCATGCCTTTGAACTCCAAGTGACTCAAACAAAAGGTTAACAGGTCTTTTTATTTATGTATGTTTCATTCAACCAAAAGGATTTTAAATCCCTAAATTAAGACTTCCTTCCTAACTGAGGTAGGTAAACTATATAGAGGGTCAAAGTAATACACAGGAGAGTCCATTTTCCACTTCCAACCCAAGTTTAGTCATAGGCAAACACAGTAACCAAAAGTTCTGGCACTTCAACACCTATGTCACCTAACAGATCATACATGTTCCCATATTTATCTCAACAAAGCTTCTCGTGCTTCTCAGCATATATATTCTCAGCTTCGACAGAGAGACATGACACTTTTCAATCAGTTTGGCAAACCCTCTTGCACGCTAGCCTATCTGATTTTACTGGCTGCTGACACGAGGAGAGCTGTCTATGATGTGCTTGTAAGGATCTGGTATAATTCAGAACACTGTGTTCCTGCAAGAGCAGGCCAAAGCAGTTAGAACTTATGTCTGCAACCCAGATTATAAGGAAGCTACGGAAGCTACCATGATTTTAAAATGTTATCAGAAACAATGAAAGACGACGAGAAAAAGCTTTGTAATTACCACAGAATTTTACCTTGAAGATCCTGTTCACCAAAACAAACAGGAAAAAAAGGGTCCACATTATCTAAACTTAACATGATTACCTGATGTTATTCAGCTGTTTGAAGCAGCTCACTGTCCTAGGATATACCTATTCCAAGGAGAATAGCAAATGCCATGTTATACTACCTAGGTGAATTTGCAGAACAGCAGGGGTAAGAGAAAGGGAGCATAAGAATTATTTTGTTAGCCTACAAATGTCGTACCAGTGAAAAGGAACAGATACAACATCCATCTACTGGTTTAGAAAAACTCGGGATAACTACAAAATGATGTCATCTAGGAAATTCAGTAATTTTAATCAGGACATGAAAATACAATTGTATGGCTTCTGGAAAGTGGCCAAAGCTGCCTTTACCAAAAGATCCCACTCAGGAGCCTGTTCAGGAGCTCGTTTTTTATGAATGTAGCTACTCCACAGACTTACAGGCACATTTTTAAAATTCAACAGGAGGGTGCAGCAACAAAGCGGATGACGTTTGCTTGAAAGCTCAACTTCTTCTGTGCTCCAGTTTTTTACAATGTTAAAACAACAGCCAGCAGGTAAAAGACAGCTAGGAAATCAGCACATTTTTCAACTGACATTTTGCCACACTGGCTAAGTCTCAAAAAAGCCCAAAAATTTCCTTTAGGAATAGAGCTGTGCTGGGTCTCTAGCACCTGGCCAACCTCTGGGAAAATGCAGAACACAAGGAAGCTAAGTTACGTTATTGCTCTGAAAAATAAAATCAACTGACAGCTCAGCAGCATGGTGCTTATCACGAATGAGCTAAACTTAAACTCTGTTACAAAGGACAGTGGACTTGCATGTCAAATGCTGTATTAAAACCAGTTAGAATCTACCATTCCACCTGAAAATTGACTGTCAACATCTACTAGGGACTCTTACATGTTGACACATGGGGACTAACCAAACTGCAATAACAAGGGACAGTTTTCAGAGGCCATTACATATGAATCTCAATATGCATTTCTGGGAAAAAGTAGACACTTTTTCAATAACAGAGAAGTCTTTAAAAATGTATTTGGAATAGTACTTACTTGGAAGAGAAAGTAATGATGTGGATTATAAATGAGAACTGAAAAAGGGAGACAACTGAAAGGAAAGTCCTGGGGCAGGGTTAGAAGATACCACCCTACCTCCCGTCCACCTTCAAACAACAAAACCTCTAAACTCTGAATTAATTCATTTGGATGCAATTTATCCTTCCCATTTTCTTTCCCTCTGGTCTAGAAGTTTCACGAAGATATCAATTTCCCCATCACAGAAGCACTTCATTCAGTGTTTTCACCACGAGTGTTTGCCTTTACAATGGAAGTCTGTATTATGACATCCAGGAAAGGTGAAAAAGATCTTTCCATACATTTCACTGCTACTTTTTCCTTCAGCTCACCCATCCATCCCAAGCTGAGCACCGCTACGCTTTCAAAAGCCCCTCTTCCAATGTTTGGAGACCATCGCACTCACGTGAAGTCTTGCAGGATAACTCTTGCAGGCTTAAATGGCACTTCAACATTCTTGTGTTGCACCACTTCCCAGTTGAGAATGTTCTCAACATCTGCCGTCTTCACCAGGAACTCATCACAGTTACGGATCGCTGCTTCCAAGAGGACTCGAATAGAAAATGGCAGACGTGCTGTATGGGTAAAAGGCCAGAAACAAATTCAGTTTTCACTTTAAGGCATATGTCAGCAAGCACAGCATTTGACACCTGGGGCAGATGGGTCCTCAAGTGCTGTCATAAATTATCAGACATCCTTTTCTAGCCTCCAGCTTTGTCAGGTCAGTGGTAACCAACCTGTTCCACTTACTTCTTTGAGCAGATTTATTATCTCAGACCCTGTGAGACAGCGGACATCTTTGCTGAAAGGAATCTTTTCCACAGCTATTCCATCCTCAACAGCAACACTGTTCTGAAAAGATGCTGTGCTTACCCTGTTTCTCTGCGGTTTCCTCTCACTCTTGCCACTGAATAGAGTCATAAAAATGCACTAGAAACATACAATTTTCTACGTGACATGTTGAAAGGCATAGCTTTAGTGGTCACAGCAATCTCTTCTCATGAGATGAAGAATGAAACTGGACATTAAGACTGAGCACCTGCTAACCTTCTTTTCCTTCAAGATAGAAATACTTACAGAAGATCACACAAAATACTATTAAAGCAGTCCTGACAGCTTTATTACAACCAATGGGTGTAAAGAAAAAACAAAAAACAGTAAAAAGCTTCTTTGTCCTTCCTCCTGTGGTCAACTGTAATCATAGGTGTTTGATTTCCTCTCAGAATGTTCACATTCAAAACTCTCTTGAGAAGTTTGTCCCAACTTTCTACACACAGCCCCCAGGACACAAAAATCACTTAAAGTGACACCTCATTGCTGCTATCATAAAAACACCCTAACTATTATTCAGGACAAAGTCATTCAGAATCATTTGCACTGGGGGATGGGTGTAGTGGTTTTTCATTGTTGTTGTTGGTTTTATTTGGGTTTTGGTTTTTTAATCCCTAATCCCCACCCCCAGTTCTTCTGTTGCTCAGATACCCATTTTTCTGTAGGACAGTGAGAATTTTGTTGTTTTTTCTTTAATGATTCTGGAGTTTCCCATTCTTGGAATCCTGGAATGGATCAATGGTAATACGATATATATATTTGTCTATTTCTTAAGACTCATCTCGGCTTTTTACACACCAAATCTGACACTAACAGTTAGACACTAATAGTTAGACGCTTACACACTACCTGGGCCTGCAATGAATATGCATTGCTGATGTTCAGAGAAAACATTCCACCTCTTGCTTCCTGAATTCTTAATCACTTGTTTCCTTTTTGAAAGAGGAAAAATACCCAAAACGGACAAATACTTGCTTTCTAAGTCAGTGTCACATATTTGAAGATTTTTACCCTTGCCACAAGGAAGATGCCCATGTACATTCAGGAAGCGTCAGAGGAACAAAAGAAAAAGCCTCCTACGAAAGGATTTTCAAGCCACTACTCTTTTCAAAGCAGAGCAATCTCTACAGATGATTCAGCCATGTTAGTGTTAGGTCCTTTCCAGCTTTTCAGAGCAGCATAGCAGTATCTGAGAAAACTTTTGCTCTTAGTTTTGCTTAGTCCTCTTCATCCACTCAAGAGAAACATGACTGCTGTGTGCACAGCATGTTGAGAAATGAATACTGTGATCTCACCACATTTTCTATATTCTAAATTTCTAAAATTAAATTTTGTTAACATTTCAAGAACCCTCTTTGAATTCAGTTTTCTCCAGAGACCAAATATTATCCAATGTTCCAATGTCTCTTCAGGTTTTGTTCAAAGCTGATGCAATGCTTTCCTTATGTTGTCAACATACCATATCTTGCATCTTCTAATTTGCTTAGATTGAAGAACTTCTTCAGAGGCTGTTTAGGGTCCAGTGGCTCCACAATCCGTACAAAAGGGTTGTTCATGGTTACTCAAGACTCCTACTGTCCCTAAAACACAGAAGAAAAAAAAACAAAGCTTTTTCATGACATCTGTTCCACATACAAAGTACATGTCCAACAGCCTCCCACAATGTATCTGTCCCACATACAAGGTCTGTACCAGACAAAATGGTACTGCACAGGCTGTGTTAGTAATCCCCCTTCCCCTACAAACATACTTGTAACCCATCCTCAGAGATAAAATGTCTGCAGGAAGATAACAGCATTGTGAAAAATACAGATACATCAATTCAAACCAGAAAACATGACAGTTTTACTTGAGCTAGAAAGTGTTACAAACTAAGATTACAAACCCCTACTATCAGAGACATAAGGAACCTTTCTGAGTTCAGAAGATTTGTTATGGTTGCCACAAAACCAAACAAACTATATAATTAAAAGTAGATTTTACTGTAAACATCATTTTAGTTTAAGATACTTTTTTTGTGGCTTTAATGGTTTACTAGATAGAGCATTCCACTGGGACCTTGGACTTTTAGGATTCACTTATACAAGTTAAAGTACACCAAGATACTCCCAATATCAAGGCCAAGTAGCACAGCAAGGTCCACATTCACCCTAGGCATGTATCTCAATCTCCAGAACAGGTTAACTGCATGCAAATGGAACAGTTCCTAGGACATTCCTAAGGCCTGAACTCTGCCCCGGGCTCTTTTGGGAGCAGTAGTTTAGGCCAACACATGCCAAGGAGCAAGCCAACGATTTAACAGTAAGGATAACTCTCTTTCAGTGCCTGGCAACATTCCCAGTCATGTTTAAAATGTTTTTAGAAGAAAGACAATCACAGGCCCAATTTCCAGATCTGTTGTTTTCCCACAGCAGTTTTCCTGTCTCCATTCAAGGAACATTATCTTCCTGTTTGGTGCAAAGGGATGCACAAAGGTCAGTGTTTGTTAACAGTTAATGCAAGACCAAAGAGTGAATTCATTTATCTCACCTATCAGTCTTATTGACTGCTCAGGGAATACTATTATGTGGAATACATTTATGGGGAATTTTTAAACTATTCCAGCACAAATCACATTTGATCTGGGACACCAACCAAGTCAAAGTTTAGACTGAGACAGAGAGACAGCAGAAATGGTGACAAAGGAAGGTTCAGGGTATAAAGCAGCAAGATACTGTAAAAGAAACAAAATTTTCACAAATTCTGTCAAACAAAACTCCAGAAGTTTCTAGATGAACATCTGAATGCTCAGGGAAGGCAGAAAGGCGGGCATATCAACAGACTGCAAATACCCCCAAGCCCCAAACATATCCCCTCTTGCATTCCCATCTACAAGTTATTTTCTGAGATTGCTCTTTCCAGCTTTGAAGATACCCACTCTACACAAGCACAGGAAGTTTTAAGTGACATCTTCCTTAAACAACATGAACTACACAGTTATTCCTCTTCTAAGCAAACTTGGTGCTTCTACGACTGAGCATGATCAAAATAAACTGCTTCCTTTCTCCTTGCAACTATGTCCTAATGAGCTTTATTTTTTGCCTTCCAAGCTGAAAACTTTATTTTGTGCATAAACACATCTCCTGGGAAAGTCTGAGGGTAGCTGAATTATTAATTTGGTAATGATGTACTCAGTTCACATATTCTTATCTTAGTATAAATTGCAGCTGTAACATTTCCCACTTAACTCAGTGACTTAGCAAATGCTTAGCAGCAATTCAAGATGCCATCACACATTATCTACCTGCTACTATCTCTTTGCCAGACATAACCTCCTTCCCTGAACACAGCTCTTTCAGTTCACAGTATGAGATACTTCAGTACAAACCTGCTTTGATCAGTGATTTAAACCAATAAGCCTAACTATGAGGTTACCAAAGCCTAAACACATGTTCTTTTCACCTACCTGATCACACCATTATGAAGAACTCCATTACAGCCTTGTGAACCATTTAGAATTCCCTGCAAAGGAGTAATGAATGTAGCAAAAACCCTAACTTGCAGGATCACTGCAGAAAATTTAACAGAGTAAGAGGAGCCTCAGTCATACCAACTACTATTTCCAGACAGTAACTTATAAACCTAGGGAACGGTTTGGGTTGGAAAAGAAACTTAAGATTATCTAGTTCCAAGTCCCTCCCATGGGGAGGGATTACTCACCCTAGACCATGTCACCCAAGGCTCTCTCCAACCTGGATAGATTAACTTGTGATTGCAACATTTATTCACGACCTGCAGACTCAGAAATGTAAATATGACAATACCTGCCTGCCTGGGATTGATTGGTGCAGTGCGCAGGGCACACTGACCATGGCCAGTTCTGCATGACAACCATAACAGCTGATCACACGTACTCAAGACAGAACTTCACCTTCTGCCTAACAACCTCGAAAGTGTTTGTGTGGAGGTCACATCTGAAATAGAATTCCACACAGTGGCCCTCAGGAAGACTGAAGTACAGATTAAGAGGTTTCTAATGGTAACAGACCCCCAGACACCAGCCCCCCCCCCCAGATTGCGTTCATCCTGGCCTTGGAATAAAGCAGCAACACTAGCCTGAGTTACTCTTCATCTCCCATTATCCAGACACGTGGTCTTCACTGTGCAATTCTGGAAACCACTCAAGGATACCAGGGGTTTCAGATGACCGAAATGTATGAAAAAAACATTTTTCCTAGTTTTTCAACTAGAGAGTTAGAAAGAAGAAGAAGGAGGCTTTCCTTTCCCCCAGCTCCACTTCTCTCTCACACCAGAGAAGCAAAAGTGCAGAAGGACTCTAACCATGAATACCAGCACAGCAAATTTACTTGGACAAGATCATAACTTTCCAATACAAAAAAAGGAAGCTGGGTTTTGTGCATGCAACATTTGCTCTTCAGAGTAGAGAATGAACCCTAGGCTATAACAGCTGATTCATACCTTAGATGTTAACACAGAAGCGTTCAAATTCGGCTGGCAGCACGAGTTTTACATCGTGACACTCTAAAAAACCATCTGCACTAGCAAAACCTGAGTAACAATGGCATTCTTTTCTTCATCTATACTGAATGGGTCAGTAAACTCAGCTTTTACCATGACAGCTCAGGTGTTTAATAGCAACAAAAGATCACTGCAAAAGTAAGTAGTGGCTGTACTGGGAGTTGATGTCTTTATGGCAGCCTGAAGACCACACCATTTGATGATACAGGAATTTGGAAGGTGTCTGGTGACACAGACATATGCACAAGCCTAAGGGGACAGAGGGGAAAAAGATGCCTGTACCCTCCTCTTTCCTTGCTTTCCCTTAAAAGTTAATCAACTAAATCAAATACACTTGAAGCATATTAAAATCTTATGAAGATTTCCACAAAAAGGATTCAAGTAGGTAACTTAAAATAGCTTAAAAAATAAAAAAATAATTACACACAAAAAAATCACGCCATTCAGTGGAGATTTAAATATAGGTTGCATGTGTTGATTTCAAATCTTAAGCTGATGTAACTTTTCTGAGTATCCAACATGAATTCAGCACTAGTCACATCACAACACCTTCTACTGGAAAAGGACTCAGTTCAGTAATTAAGGTATTATTTAAAGCACCTTCGTGATTGGCTGTGTGTCTTAAGACTGTACTTGAGACCCCTTTAAAAGCAGCAGTGTGACTTGGAACAATAGCAACAAGCTGAAATTTTACCAAAATGAATGAAATTAAGAAAGCATCCTGATATATCCCATAGTTCTGCAATTGCAGAAATTATTTCATGCAGATTGTAGAGGAGGAAAAGACGCGCTATTTAGCCTCCCACTACACCTAGGAGAGAACCTTAAGACACCAGAGCTGTTCTAGGTATCACTTTAACATATTAGCTACTTTGTTTAGAGTTGTAGGAAAGGCTGAAGGTAAACATGAATACAGATGATCAGGCTGAAAGCAAAAATCTCTTTCACATCACTATAATAAATATAATATACAATAAAATAAAAAATATAAAATAAAATAACCCACAACTGCTCTTATTTTCATTTGTTGTACCAAATCAATACCAGCAACAATATTGTGTTGGTTTTCTTAGGGAGCCCACTCAACTCTAACTATCCAGAGTAATAGGAAACCTTAGTACAAAGAGTACTTTTCTGCTAAAATACATGGTAGCAAATCATGATCTTTCTGTAGTACATGACATGAATGTTGACAAAAACTCCTGATTAGTAATAACCATACTTATTACATAAGTGCCTGAGGACAAACCAAGGACACAGATTCATCTTGTTTGACCTGCAAAAAAAAAAAAAAAAAAAAGGAAAAAAAAGAGAAAAGAGGCCTCTGTATGAAACATTTTCTGTCTAAGCCTCAGGCCGTAAAGTTAAACAGGCACAGCCATTCAGCATTTTAGTACAGACATTAATTTCACTCAGGGAAAAAGAACAGGTCTCCACCACTGTCTTTTGTATTTGTTGTCTTCCAAACTATACAGGGAAGCCTATGTTATCAACAGGAAGAGTTCATTTTAAGCATCTGCTAATAAAACAAAATATCTGATAGCTTGACTAAAATGTAGTAGTAGTAGTAAAAGCTCTTCTTCCTGGAAAGTGGGTAAATTCTCAACTACCACTGGGAAGCACACACTTCGAAAACAAGCAGTTTAATTCCAACACTCTAACAGATGCTAGAAATAATAGAAAGGATTACACTCAGCCAAAGCAAAGACAGTATTTTGTCAGCCATCAAAAAAAGGGGGAAGGCTCAGGCTTGCCAGTTCTTGCAGGAAATCTGTGAAGAAGCTTCCAACTGAAAACTGGGAAAAGGAAAGGTGAGCTGGCAGGACTGTTATGACTAAAGTCCTCATCTGGTGGTAAGGCAGGGGACACAGGGAACACTCACAGCCTTGCCGGGAAAATACAGCATTTTCCACCCATGCTGAATCTGATCTTACAATCTCCCACTGCAATTATCATAACTCCTTCTACTCCCCCAAATTATTTCTCCTAGTTTTGCCCACTCAACTGACTGATGTTTTATGTATGTATGTATATATATGTATCTGCACTTAGATGCCAAGTATGTGTGTGACAAGCATGTCTAAATAGCAAAAGCAAGTAACTAGAAAACCTAAGGGGGGGCTGCAGCAGAGCAGCAGGCTAACAAGTTATAAATTCATGAAGACAATACTGAGCATGCCTTTTGTAACATTACTAAGAATTATATACAGCCGAACAGCACTTAAACAGAGAGCTATTGCCCAGTTCCCCAACAGAAAATGAGTGTCTGCAACTTACACAGCTTTTCTCATAGTTTCACATCCTACTCAGCAATGGGCATAACTAAAGATGTTGATACCTGCTTCCAATTTACTGAACCCGTAGATCACCTAGCCACAAAGATCCCTAAGCAGATCCAACATGTAGAAACTTCTGTGCTATTAGAAATGCAGCATGCTCTAAGGTATGCCTACCTTGCTTGAAAAGCAAGGAGAAAATATCCAAGTTAAACATGTTGCCAGAAGTCTGCATTTTTATAATGGAAAAACAACTTTTTCCAATATCATTCAGGTGTCTACAGTAATAAACCCTCAGCAAGTGAATCAATCCATAATTCAAATTAGTTTAGAAAAAAAACAACTAATAGGTATCTATGGGGTAAACAAGCACACCACCACAAACACCAAAATATCTGGCAAGAAAACAAACAAAAAACACCACCACCCCCCAATCCACGACTGGCCCCACCATTTGGATAGAGTTCAACACTACTACAACAAGCAGAGACCTGTTTTATAACGTATCTACGCGTAATTCTGGATGCAAGCAGAACAGATGAAGACAACTACTGCTGCAAAAAACACAGGTTTCTTGTTTTGATTAAGAGAAGCTCTTACTGTTTTAACACTTACTCTACCTGTGACAGGTAAAGGCCACTTTATGGGAATACACAGTGCTGTAAGCAGTCAGTGCTGAGATTTCAGTGCTAACAGAGATTTCAGAAATAATCTTCTGTGTTTCTCTGTTACACAGAGAAGCCTATCATTACATAGAAATACTTAAAGAGAAGTTCACTTACAACTTGATGACCTAGCCACTATTCTGCTGGCATAAAGTACAGATTATTGCACACTGGAAGAAAATGCGGTAATATGTAAAGCAGGGGTTTATTTTAAACACTCTCTAAGCTTTCAAGAAGCTTCTTTCAACTTGAATACTCAAGAGGAACTCTGTACTGGAACGAACATAAATGGAACTCGGATTGCAGACTCTACTGCTTTCTCCCGATGCCTGAAACTCTGACTGCCACGCTAAAATATTTATTTATTCACAGCCATAATGTGGTACACTTCAAGTGCACTGGACAGGTTACTAAGTACATATTCCTATAATCTGTATACTTCACAGGCAGTCATAAGTATTCTGACCGTTTCGCTTTGTTAGCAGCATTGAATAAGCATTCTGACCATTTCACTTTGTTAGCAGCATTGTATTTACATATAGGAACTGAAGATTAATTCACAGATAAAGCTTGTGAAATCAAACCTTTAGGTCTTAAAGCAACTAGCTCTAAATGAGCTGGAAGTTTAGATGTGTACCCGATTCCAAGATGTGCATATTAAACCCCCTCAAGTCATCCCTCTGGAAAGCCAAACACTACCTCCTCCCTTCACTTCAACACACTCAGCACACTTACAGCTTTAGGGACAGTCAAAACACTTCTTTTGCATACATCTCGCCAGCTCTTGGTGACTCAGACAAGCACACACATCTCGTATCCTCAGACAGCCTCTGGAACACAATCTAGCCTTACAGTTAACAAAACCCAGAACCTAATTAAACAGGCGCAAGTAATTGTTAAGGGAACACTACGTCAGAGTCACCGCTGCATAGCCTAGTTAAAAAGTAGAGACTAATTTTCTTTCTGCTGCAGGAAAATGAGCAGTATTATGCCTGAGAATACAGGAAAGCTTATTTGGAGGCTACAGAACACAGAAAAATAAGGCCCCGGATTTTTTTTTTTCCCTGTGAAAGAGCAACAGTGAACTTTAACCTGCTTCCTACCTCTGCAGAAACTTGCTGCTCATTTCCCCTGTGCTAGCAGTCTTAGACTGTTCATTAACAAATATGCAGCATAGACCAGTTTTAAAGAAACAGCTTTCAGTGTTAGTAAAAAACAAGTAAAATAAAATCCTGCGTAACACACAGAAGCATGTTCCCACTGTCAAGGTAACATATAAGTGCTGCAAGAAGTCAAATACAGATAGTGCTGTAAGTGTGTACATAGGCTTGGTCTGAAATTTGGTTTCAACTTCAGCAGGAAGGATTAAAAGACATTTCCATGTTCGTCTGTTTCACAAGGCTCATGTGAAGGGGAAAAGGACTGAAGAGGTGCATGGGAAAGGGAAAAAAAAGCAGGAGTATTGTGAATCAGCTCTCTACTCATGCCGTTACCAATGTGCCAGCTCTGTAAACTGCTGTCTCTGAGCCCCTGTGCATCTTGAACTGTTTCAGAGCTATCAAAGATATGTTGGTGGAAGGAGTCCTTTCAGAATGAAAAACTGCTGAGAGGATTACTACATTCACAGTTGTGAAATAAATCTGCCATCATGGGGAAAAAGTCCTAACTTTTCATACCATTTCAAGATTACTTCTGATTTTGTGCTCTGGAAATAATGAAAGATAATTTTATCACAACAAAAATTGCTACGTACAATCTCAGCAGCTATTCAACTGTTCAAGCAGATTAATCCAGTTTTCAAACACCCACTGCTTCAGCGGAACAAGTGCATATCTGACAATTCCAACTAGCTGATAACCAGAGTTCATAGGCCAAGCTCTGTGGCGAGGCAAGTTCAGTTTTCACAAAACACTTCTAGTCCAACTGGCATCTTCAGACTAGTTTTCCACTAAAAGGCTACGGGAAACTGAATACCCCTCCCACCCACACCCCCAACAACAAGAAAAGATAAAAACTGAACACCCCCTTTCACAAGTTTCTGGACTCCTCACCCTAAAACTGTGGGATGTCCCAGTTCCTGCAAGGAAGTGCCAAATACCTAGAGGAAATCTTCTTAACTAACCACTCCCTTAAGACAGCACTGAAGGCAAACACCCTAAAAGATTCTTACCTCCTATTCACACAGACAAAGCAGACTGGAAATTAAGATTCTTGCCTACATTTTCTCTGTTTCAAAAGAAAAAAAGAGACCACTCTTCAATTCATAGCCTTCCACTGATCTTAAATGGATTGTTACTTCAGGGAGGGAGAAAATTTCCAGTTATTATGTGGTGAAATCCTATAGGGAAAATCTATGTTGGAAATAAATATCAAGAGAGATCTGCTGCTATTCTTACTATTTAAATGTTAATAATATTTCTTCTGTGGCTTTCTGCAGTTATTACAATTAAATTACACACGATATGACAAAAATTCAGTTTGAAAGCCCTACAGTCTGAATGATACAGTATTCTGCATGATACACACTACAAAGTACCACTAAGTAATGAGAATCCTTTGTGTACCGAAAACCTCTTCAGAAATTTCCTCTATCTTACAAAGCCCAGAATGAGAAAAGTATAGACAATTTTCCAAGTAACTCCTCATACACACCCCACAGATCCTGGAGAGCATGAGAGTCAGCCGCACTTTCTACATCATGCCCATTAAATTCCTCTTACTTTCTTTGAAGCAGTAACAATCCCCAGAAGTTGATTGGGACATTATGATGGAGCACAATTGCTTTTAAGCAAAGCAATACTAAACAAACATTCCAGTGTTAATATTTCTCTAGGGTGGTCTTCCTTTACTTCAGTATTGTGGATTGATAGAACCAGTCTGAACAATAGGAACAGCACTGAGTGTTCAGAGATATTAATTCAATTCCAATTGTTTGGAGAGAGAATCATCTGGTTTAGACGAAGTTTCCTGCTGATACTGAAGAATACTGAGGTCCAGACATGTCTTGCCCACCCCCAGCCTAGCCAACTTTAGAGGTGGAAGCCAAGTATCCAAGTGCAACCTCCAGCTGAAAAATAAGAGGGAACTATGGTAGTGTTATGAAATATGGCAACACACTGAACACATCCACAGGGACTAATCCTAACATATACCTAATCCAGATTCTGCAACGAGGCATCTCCACAGCCCCAATCCTCAACCAGATAAAATGATAAAGCAAATACCTGCATATATGCTACAGTCTCCACAACTGTTACCATTATGGAGCACTCGCACCTGATGTCTGTGCCATGAATGTAAACCAGATGATTTTGTCACCCAAACCAAAACACCAAAACTATTAAAACCCTGTCCACTAAACCTTAACAGAGGCTTCACCTTCTAATGCTTTTCTTCCACCCCTTCTCTTAGCTATATTGCAGTTTTACTGGGTTTTTTGCAGTACTGCAGGGTTTCTCTATGCTTGATAGGTTCAAAATGCACTCTCCTGTTTAGTTACTACAGAAATATCGACATAGCTGGAGCTGTTCTTGTAGGAGAATTAATGAAAAACCTTTACCTAGATGAAGACAGAGCAGCACAACCTCTTGCATTCCCGCTCTTTTCTTTTAGATAGTTTAGTCATTCTCCTTCCTCTGCTTTGCAAAGGCCAATTCCCGTTCCTGCTGTGCGCGGGTTTAAAACCCACGCTTCAACCACAGCGCCCGCTGCCGCGGCCGCTGCCCGGGGCCGGTGTCACGAAGCCGTCTGCCCGCCGCACCAGCACGCCCTTCCATTCACCACCCCGCTGCCGGGACCGCCCGCGCCCCCGCCTGAGGATCCCCGTCCCACCGCAACTCCGGCCTGGCCTGGCCTTGCCTGCCCTGCCCTGCCGCCGATCCCCCCCCTCCGCCCGGGCCCGCACCCGCCTTAGCTCTCTCCCGAGGGGCGCCCCTCAACCCCACACCTTTCCCCGCGGTTGGCAGGCCTCGGCGCCGCGGGACCGGGTGAACCCGCTTTAAGGCACCCGAGCAGGGCTGGGGGAGGAAGGGGGAGGGAAGCAGCAGGGGCCTGCACTCACTGGGAGCGAGGAAAACCCGACCGCCGCCGCTCACCGTCAGGGACTGCTGATCGCGGAGAGGAAAGGGGTAGGACGGGCCTGGCTCCGCCCCATCGCTCGAGGACGGCCCTGGCGGCATGGCGGCTGGAGGCCCAGATGGGAGGCGGGAAGGGACTGAGGGAGGGCAGCCAAGCGGGCCAGCCGGGCGGGCTGCGCTTCCGCTTTCTGCCAGCAGCCTTGACCCAGGCTGGCCCCGCCGGGAGCCGCTGCTACTGTGGGACGGCGCATCCGTCCGGGGGGACGAGGCTAAACAAGGGGGCTGTGCGCCGTGGGAAGGGGTGGCCTCAGGTCAGTGGGTGGGCAGCGTGGTGGCAGCGGGGCTGGGGCCGGGTCAGGACAGGCCTCTGTTAGGGACCAAGCCATGGCAGAGCTGGACCCTGTAAGGCTGGCGCCGCGGCACGGGCTGTGGTATGCTTTGACCTGTGGACTGCACACTCCCAGCCATGCACCTGCTCCACTTCAGAGGGGTCCCAGGGTCCTGCCTCTGAGGCCAAGAGTGGGAAACAAATGGGTCTCCTTCAGGATGGCCTGAAACACAGGGCTGCTTACTTTCACAGTGTGATGGGAGAGGGCCCTTGGGTTGCACCTTGGGGCTGGGGGAGAGCCCACTGCCCTGGCTGGCATCAAAAACGCCTGGTTACTTATAAACTGGTCAAGATCAATATCATGACGCCAATATTGAAGAATGACGTCAGAGTACAGGGCATCCAAGAGAATCTCGTGGACATGCCGGCCACAGCAGAGTGCTATGGGGTGTTAGACAATGCCCAGTGTGCCCATGACTGTATGGTTGGGGCTTGAATACATCAAAAAGTATGAAATTCTAGGCAAATCATCATATAAATAGGAAAGGGGAGTTTCTTGGAAAAAGTGTAGATGTGTGTTACAAGGCTGGAGAAGGTCTCAGAGAACAGTGGCTCAGAGACTTGCTGAACACTAAGAGTTGGAACTTGAGAAAAGGAAGACCTCTAATGTTTTGTTGGGTTTTTTTTCCCTGAAGAAAGCTCAGGCTAAGAGCAAATGGCTACTTGCTGGCTTTGCCCCAGAGGAGCAGGTCTCAGGTGAGCAAGCCAATGCAAGGAATGAAAACGGAAGTGCTTTGCTCTGCTAGGAATGAAGGATGAAACCCCAAAAATGCCCGATGGCTCTCCTGGTGGGCTGGATTCCTGCACGCCCACCTGTGCTTGTAGGTCCTCCTGTCTACGCAATGTCCATCTGGAACTTGCAGACCAAGGGAAATCAGTGGTAGGATCTCAGGATCTAGCAAACAAAATACATTGCGTAGTGTGCTTTTTTTAAACTAAATACTGAGATCCTGTTTTCGGCACACTTACTGATTTCACTGGTACAATTAAGACCTCTAGGGCCCCTCTGTAGTTAAACATACTATTCTCTGATTTGATGCCTCTAAATGTCCTGTTATTTACAAAATACTGTACTTTTGTCATTAAGAATCTTTCCCTGGCTGGCCTGTTTTCTGTTTAGGGTAAAAATCTCCATGAGATATGTAAGGACACAGAGGCCGTGATGGGATTGGAAGATAGGCTGTTCGTTCAAAGGTTTATGGTAATGCTGTCTGAAAGTTCACACTCTGGTGCTTGCAACATGCGTATTTGAGGCTGTCATTCTTGTCAGCAGGGCTGAGTTTACAATAACATGGTTTACTTAGAAGATGATTAAGTTTGTTGGCTTGTGTCCTTCCCAACACTGCTAGGAGTACTACGGTAGATCCATTGTTTTGGGGGAGGATGTTTAATGAAATGGGTTCTTAGTTTTAATATTGGATTACAAGAATGTCCAACAGCTTTATTGTGCTGAATCAGGGATAAAATGACTTTCAGTTCTTGCACTGAAGGTGGATGCAAACTGGAATAACAATGCCTTTCATGTTGCAGTCATGAGTGTCCCAGGGCTTGTGAGTTCCTGTTTTTTAGAGTTTTAGATTAAATTATTTCACAGCAGATGAGGAACTGTGTGTCAGTATTTGTCCTTTCTGCCTTACTGGGGAAATCCATTTACAAGAGACTTGGTCTAACCTCAAATTCCTTCCAGTGTGTACTTTGAGGTTATTCACCAAGCAGTGTCCCAGAAATTCTGGGAGTCTGTCATGTCTGTTCAGTTGCTGACCTCACTGTCCTGCTCTAAAGACATTTTACTCATTTTGATCCTATCAAGAAATTACAAATACTTTGGATTCCCAAGGGACTATTTCAGCTCATGACACCCAGTAAAGCCTTAACATACAGCAATTAGTACACTTCTGTGTTGTGGTAATCTTCCAAGAAGCCTCAGCTGATCACTGGGGTTGCAGCAATCACGGGATTGTTGCAATTGGCCTTAAACTGGGCTTGAACTGAGGTGAGGGGGAAGCTATAAACAACAGCTGTCAGCCTAGAGCTATGTGCCCTTTGAAGTAATCATCCCAAAGTAGTGTCCTCCCATAGGACAGTCTGCACATGTCCTGCTTTTACTGGCTATCTGCAATGTAATGAAATCACCTGATGATGTTTACTCTGGAGTGCTGTGCTCCCACAAGCAGCATCTAAGGGTACATCATATAGCTCACTATGTTCTGCAGAATGTGATAAAAATTAGTATTTTAAAATGAATTCAGCACTCAGTAAAAGTGTTTCATTCCAGGAAGCATCTGTGAATGGGCTTGGGCACTGATGAGGTGGAAGCTTTCAGCGCTACAGCTTGTTCTGAGTACAGGAGAATAAATTGGTTTGGCAGCTCACAAAGAATTCATTTCCTCACTTGTCACATACACCCGGGTGTTTTAAGCTGTTTGAATTTTCATTTGTAACAGTAATAGTGGCTCTAAGAAGACTGTTTAGAAATACCAGAGTGAGTTCTTGTTATTTAAATAAGTGGGGCCTGCTGCTTCTCTATCTTTAATTAGATAATTATGCATCCTGAAAAGGAAATACTCTAATCAGCATATTTTAACAAATATATTATAATTTTTTTATGGTCTTAGCACTGATTTATTTAAGTGCTTTTCTTCAAATGAGTCTTCAATACACGTAATTGCAGAAATGCTTACTGAGCTTCGTAGTTAAGCTTCAGTATAAAAACGAAGGTTTAAGTTCTGCCATCTGCTGGTTAAATGTGCTTTTAGCGGATGCTTCGTGTCATTCACTACCAGTAAAAGGACATTGGCTTGGGAGTTCAGATCCCGCTTCTGGTCCTGAGTCAGAATTCACACAGGTTACACAGTAATCACACACTTCACTTGCTGAGTAAAAGCACTTGTCTGGCTCTACCACATGAACTGAAGAAATGGGAGTTTAGAACTGGATTATGTACCCAAAATGGATTATGTACCCAAAATCTTACAACTGAGACTCGTAAGACTGCTGACACTTGACTGTCAGCACTGTGCCTTCAACACCAAATTGCTTGGCAGTTTTGCAGAATTTCTTCAGAAGTGGGTAATCTCTGATCAGTTTATAGTCACTGTACTGAGCATCAGAAAAACTGTCCACCACAGAAGTCAGAGAGCAGTTCCTGTCCTTGTTGAGAAGCATGTGGACAAAATGCAGAAGTCTTTGCTGGCCACCAGTGTATTTCTCTGCATAGAGGATTTTACCTGGACTAAATTAGTGGGCATGCTTAGCCTAAAACACCCCACATTCAGAACATACTTTAAACTGTTGGTGTGTATGCAATGTACAATAACCTTGCACACAGGCTGAATCTGTGCTGTTCACAGTTTGTATTGCAGCTGCTCCCTTTCTGAGCTCAGCACTCTGACAGAAAATGTTATTAATCTGATGGAGCGGGGGATTAATACAAAAATTTGTAGAAGAAACAAACTCTGGAGCACAGGCTGCTGTATTATATATTATGTGGCCAGTCTAAGCCCTCTGTTTTCACTTTGCAGCTGTACCAACCTACAGAACTTGTGCACAGTTGCTAACCTCTGCCTAAGAGGTATGTTTCCTACTACATGCTCGCTGTCATGCGTTTAGTGACTGGTAAACTTAGCCTTGAGCATTCACTACAGCACTATCCTACCATTCCCTGTACTGACTAGTAATTATCTGTGCCCTAACATCTGGAATTTGGTTTACCCAAATCCCCTGGGGCCTATTCCAGTGAGTGCTCTCACTTATAAGAAGCAAGTTGATGGTGAATTTCTTTTTCATAGCTCACAACTCAGGAGTTACTCAACTTAAATAGCAGGGAGGTTTCTTACAAAAATAGAAAGGAGAAACAATAACATTGTCTTTGCATTAAATTACATTTTTGCTGCAATGTGGAAACAACTTCATATTCAGAATTCTGGACTTGATGATAGTGTTTACGTGTAAGTGTGTGTGTAAGTCTGTTTCACACTTCCAAGTGCACAGGGAGTATTTGCTTTGTATGCCTTTGAATTACAATATTGAGTGTCTTTAATTTGCTCAGGAAGGTGTTCCTCCTCCAAGGTGCTTTTATTTTCATGGTAACTATTATTTAAAGAAATATCTGATAGTCCTTGGCTCAACTGTTCACTACACTTCTGGGTAGAACAGTCAGAAAGATCATGAAGGGTTACTTCAGCCTCAACATCTACAGAATTTTGACTGGTAGATTGACAGGGCTCTGCAGCAGGGGTGCCGGTGCTCTGTCCAGCTGGTTTCAGGGAGAGAGCAGTATCTGTTTCAGAAACTTCACCAAGGAGTGATTTCAGATTCTTCCTATTTGCTTCATCTTTAGAATGACTTAAAGACTTTGAGGCAGTCTGGATGA
This sequence comes from Neopsephotus bourkii, assembly GCF_033783945.1. Classification (NCBI taxonomy): domain Eukaryota; kingdom Metazoa; phylum Chordata; class Aves; order Psittaciformes; family Psittacidae; genus Neopsephotus; species Neopsephotus bourkii. The sequence goes on from NW_026902287.1 coordinate 832,744, forward strand.
AGCCATGACCAAGCTTCTCTAGTTCCTGAACAGCATCTTGCTCTAATAGATTTTTATCAAATTCCTTAGCCAATTTCATGAGTTCCTCTTCAGGATATTTTTTTTTATTTTATTTTGATATATCTAGATTAAAAACCAAAACAAAACAAAACGAAAGTCAGACCTTCTTTAAAGATTTAGCTAAGCTCAAATAGAATGACTGTATGAGTTGTTCATTCTCTAGTTTTAACAACTACAAAGAGCATGACTGAATCCCACCACTTTCAATGCACAGTCAACATGCGATCTTTCTGATAATTCCCAAGAAATACCCATTATGAGGAGATAACAAGCTCAAAGTTAAATACATTCTGTACACTTATGTACAATTACATGGTTCACTATACATAAAGGAACACCTCATAACCTTTTTTTTTAATGAAAGCCCAGCTGTGATGGGCAAGACAAAACTGTAATTTACCTTGTACAACTTAAATTCATCCTAGCTCACACTTTCATTTCTCCAGGTGTACAGGGAATAGCATCCTCACAAATCCATGTCCCTAAAAGGGAGCCTTCATTACAGGTTGCTCTTTCATCCTGAAAAATTAGATTTACAAAAATCTAAACCCAGGACAAGCAATTTCATTCCAGATAAAGATTGGAGTAGACACACACCCTGCATTAAAGTTGCTACATCAGTTAAACTGGATCAGATCTGTTGAAAGCCACAGATAGGAACTAAACCAATACAAGTTCAGTGAAGACAGGAACCTCAATAAAAATACCTGAATTTTACTTTGGTCCTCAAATCTAATACTCTATTTACTTTGTGTTTATACATAATCTGCAATATTCATGTTACGAACTGTAATCTAGTTTATTTTAGTATACTACTAAGGAGCTGGTTCAGATAAATGGTCTTTAACCACTTAAAGCAGCATTAACAGATCAGAGAATTTTAGAGAAATCATAGTCTGTATGTTTCCAGGAAAAAAAAATCTGACTTCTTCCATTACAACTCATTTATACAAGGAGCCTTTAAACAGAAATAAATTAAGTTTAGAAATTAAATGAAGGTGTTTCACAGCTTCGAAGTTGAGCCGTGGATTTGAATTCTGAAACCTAAGGAGATATACTACCGCAGTGGTAAATTGTCTAGAGGGCCAGAGCCATGTGATGTAGGAAATTACTGCATATAAGCAGGCAAAAGTAATTTGAACTTTACTAACTACCAGGGTAGATCAGGGTAGATTTTCTTTTTAAGTATATATATGTATATATATATATATATATATACACACACACATATATTTATTTATTTATTATTTTAAGAAAAAAGAACAAGCAACAGATAGTTGCAAATGCTGGTACTTACATTTATGACAGGGCTGTAATCGGGAAGGAAGTAGCATCCCTTACCAGTGATTTTCTAGTTCTTAAGTATAATTTCTCACAAATATGCCAAATAGTGAATACATTTTAAATGGCCCAATCAAATATGCAAATAGGAATGATATGTTCTCTTATTTCACTTAATAAAAAGCAAAGAATAATCAGTCTTATTTTCACTTTCCAGGCTGTAGACATCAGGTTCACAGCAAAAGGGAGATACCAAGAACATAGATTTAAAGTAAAAAGGCAAATTATGTAGAATAACAAAGCAATGTAACTAGTTTATACTATGTTTATATTATTGTGAAGTCTCTCTCTCCTCTGAGTCTTATTCTTGTACTTCAGCATTCAAGGCCATTCAAAATGCTTTAAAACAACTACCAAGTAAATCTAGTATGGGAAGAAACTCTTGCCTTTTAACAGGTGAGTGATTAAAGATAAATAAACACACCACTGTAACTAAACCTGAGCCTTCACTAAGGCTGTAGCACTATTCTATCTGATGGCTGCACATGCAGAGCATTGTTTTAGGAAGTAACAATTACCTGAGGAGCAATATGATTAACAGTGTCAGATTTCTACTGTGTATCTACTGGTAGACTGGTTGGTTTTTCCATTGCCCTTGAAAACAAACAAAAAACCTTCTTAAAAACTGCTAAACAATTTGATTTATAAAGTGCAGCTTATGTACAGTAATTCAAATACATGTGTTAAAATCAGAGCTTGATTCAGCACTACACTGAAAAAAAATATGGGTTATTAATGGATTTCTAACAAAAATAACAACAACCAACCTACCCATGATAACAGAAAGGGACTTTTTTGAGACATTTGGTAACTTTCACTGAACCCCCACTGCGTGCCTCAAATAGGCACGCTGAAGTCTGGATTTCGTTAGCATTACTAGTCTGTGTACAATTGGTGAATAAGGATCCCAAATGATTTCTTGCTGAACATCAGTATCATTAACAGGAAAGATGAAAGTAGGTTTCAAGATTTCCTACTCAATGATCTCTTTGGTGTTTTATGTAAACATGACTCTGTGTGAACAGGGAAATGACTCTCATTAAGAACAACAAATAAAAGGCTAAAAGAACTTAGAATATAAAACAGGAGAAAGCATAAGATGCTTTAGGAACTTTTTAAGTTAGGAAAATCAAGTTCACACTAATTAGCATTACTTCCAACAGGAATATTGTTCACAACTATGCACTTAATGTAAAGTATGACTTATCTGACAGTTACATCACCACAGAGATAACAGAGCATTACAACTCTGACAGTTACACACACTCAACACCTGATACAAGGATGAGAACTGGCAATCCTATTACTTGAGAGAATATTGATTTCAGTTTATGATAAACCTATATAGGAGAATATTTTGTATTCTATCTTTCTCTACATCTTTCACCCAGATTCTGATTTGGGCCTCCAGCCTACCTTTGTCTATGTTTCCCTCTCTGTGCCTTTCCATCGGGGACTGTTAAAAGCAGGAATACAGCTATTCTAAACCAGTTTGCGGCTGTTTGACATCACTGAGTGAACTGAATACACTGTCTCAAGCTCAGCTTTTCACCCCAGCCCTTTAGAGATGACGTTGCAGATGTGGAAGCCTACAGAAATAATTTTGAAAGATGTAATTGCTCTGTGAGAAGCATCTTTTCACTTCAGCAGTTAGCACGGCCAGGCTTTATTATCAACTCGAGTGGATTAGCGTCCTCAGTCAGCTCTAAGGACCTGCCGCGGGAAGATGCTCTCCATCACTAGTTGACAAGAGCAGCCCCTTCCCAAGGCACACCGGCGGGAGAGGGCGCGGGGCTCACCGCACCGCTCCTTACGGGCAGGGCTCGCCTCCCCCGCGGCTCCCGGTGTGACGGCCAGGACAGGGCCCCGGGACCGCTCCCACCGTACCTGCGGCACCGCGCACCGCCTCACCCACGGGCAGGCCCGGGCCCGCACTGCCTCCCGCTCCCCTGGCCGCAGCCGCGTCCTCCGCGGAGAGCAGCGCGAGCTTTAGAGTGGTTTTATCTTGGAAAGAGTATGTGTCATTAGCGAGGTTTTCAAAATATCTAACACTGCATCAATGTAACTAACAAAGAGAAGTGACTCTATGTTATAGTTCATCTCTCATTCTTATTAGCACTGGGAAAAAAATGAAAATCAATAATAGCGATTTCAGTGAAAATACTAAGATTCATGAGAGGACAGAGGTTATTAAAAATAATGAAATTATTTTGACAAATACTTCCTTTTTCCAGAATGTTTTTAAATGCTTTCTGAGATTTTTAAACTGAGCTATGTTGGGCTTTTTTGTTCCCATGCTACACTTTCATTTAAAATTCATTTAAGGACTGAAAGAGAGTAAAGAAAACACACACACACACACACTTATAATTTGTCTCCAGTGGAAACGTGTATGCATTTTGATCACCTGAGACCAGGTGAAAAGACAAATCCTTCAAGCCAGATGTTCCTTGGATAATTTGAGGGGTTTTTTTAGATGGTATGGGTACAAACTCTACAACTTAGTGCAATTATATGATACTTTAAACATAAATATGTTTTCTCCTAGGGAAGGAACAGTTAAATAAGGAGTGTATGGAGCTGAGTAGCCACCTGTGATACATTCCTAAAGCAATATGATAAACAGGTTACAGTGTCTTTGCTGCTGCAGTTAAGACTTCTGGCAAGACAGGTATTAAGAAAAGCCTTCTAAACCTGTGAGGACCTGTCTGCTTCTTTGGTTGCGTACAAACAGCAAAACACAAAAGCAGATGTTAACAGAAGCAAAATATATCTAAGGTTGTGCACTGCTGTGTTCAGCCTACAGTTCTGCAAAAGTCCTCAGGAAACTTCAGTGGTCCCAAGAACAAGAGTTTCTGGCTGTGCTTCCTTGCACAATGCAGACTGCCTTCAGCCTTGTGTGTTTCTGCAGAGTGTGGCTCAGCAACACTCTGGGGTGTACAGAGACACCAGACGTAACTTAGGTGCCTGATATCTTCTACCTGGGTTTCCCATTCAGAGCTGGCTTGGATGTTTCTCTGCAGCACTGCTTTGTGCCATACAGGCATACTCTGGCATGCCTGGCTTCCATCTGTCAGGAGAGGGTAATAGTACTTACTGCAGCATAGATTGTCCTGAGGATAACCATGAAGCTGTTGGATATCACAGTGAGGGGAATTATATAAACAGAGGCATAAATTTAGATGCTTAATGTAAGATGCATTTATAAATACAACCCTGTGGACCCAAACAAAAATGACCTAAGACACTGATATAAAACTCAGCTGTGAAAGTAGAATATTCTAGCCATAAATTTTTACCTATTTCCCTCCCAGAAATCCAACTCATCCATATATTCTCTTAAGAAGCATTGGAGTATTTACTAAAGTGGAGCACTACATGACAGCAGATAGTTTATACAAGTTAACAGCAAGAGGTAAGTGGTTTGTTGCCTTCTTTGTGACCTTAGGTAAAAATGAAAGGTATCTGAAATTTTAACTTAATGGATGATATTTTTTTCAATCCATAGGAGAACACAGGCATCATGTGTTTTTTTATTAACAGCATTTTGATAGCACAGTTATAAAGCTTGTCCTTGGCTTGCCTTGAAATATCATACTGACCTCACTTATTACAGAACACTACTTTAATTTTCCAAGGTGAAATGTTCACAGAGCAGAAACTGGTGAGGAAACTATGGCCAAAACAGTTAGATCTACCTTTATTTTTAAAGTGCTGTCCAGAAGGGCTTGCAGCAATTTTTGCTGATGCATAGATTGGCCTAAACAGTAAAAGATATGTGACCTTAAAAATATCTGAAGTTGCCTTGTGTGAGAATTTTTAGTAGAGAGTCATTAAATGGCAGTATAATTTACTCAAGCATGGCCTAGTTTATGCTTTAGCATTCTCTTTTGCTCTTTCTCTCCACCATGCCACCTGAGAAACATATAAGCTTTAAAAATATTTTGCATATCTCTCTTTTTTTTTTTGTCATAGGGATGCATCTTATTTTATTTATCACACTCAGAAAATCTAATCAAATATGAGCCTATAGTTTAGCTCACAAAGGCCTGATCCAGCAGAGCACTTAAGTACCTGCATAACTTCATCATGAAGGCATCTTCCATTGCTCATTAACTGGCATTTGAAGGAAATTTTTTATTGCTTGTTGTCTGGGCATTTAGAGGAAGTTATCAGCCAAAATGGGTGAGCCATTTGGAAGAATTAGGTCAGGCAATGAACAGGCTACAAGTCACAGAGGTCTGTAGGGAGCCCTGGAGGTTCTAAAGCTGGAGACCACCAGTGAGAGGGCCTTCTAATAGGTTATTTATTATAATGTAAGCTTAATTCCACAGCTGTTCTCCACTGCTCAGGGTGAAATGTATTGAGGAGATGACTGATGGTTGTTGAAGGCTGTGGAGACCCCTGTTCATAGAACTTATGCCTTAAATCTTAGCTGGGCCAGTTAGCTTCAGGGCACCGTTGCCTGGAGGCAGCTCAACAGCTTCTTCTGGAACAGGTACAGTAATCTGGGTATCTCTGCGTTGCGCTGGCTCACCCTGGGTAGGTTCGCACCAGAGAATAAGGAGGAGGAGTCTTGAGGCAGTCATCCCCCATCCACTCAGTTATTGGTGCATCTGGCTTTGTTACCTAGGAGCTTTCAGCGCTTTTCACCATTCACTCATGTTCATACTATAGTATGTACATCGCAGGTGATCCTCCCAGCTGAGGTGCACCCACTTCTACCTTATAGTTTATACATGAAGAGGAGATTTAAATAAGGGCAGGACTAAAAACTGTTCCTAGAAATTACAGCTGCAAGGTTTTCTTTTCTTTTCTTTTCTTTTCTTTTCTTTTCTTTTCTTTTCTTTTCTTTTCTTTTCTTTTCTTTTCTTTTCTTTTCTTTTCTTTTCTTTTCTTTTCTTTTCTTTTCTTTTCTTTTCTTTTCTTTTCTTTTCTTTTCTTTTCTTTTCTTTTCTTTTCTTTTCTTTTCTTTTCTTTTCTTTTCTTTTCTTTTCTTTTCTTTTCTTTTCTCCTCTCCTCTCCTCTCCTCTCCTCTCCTCTCCTCTCCTCTCCTCTCCTCTCCTCTCCTCTCCTCTCCTCTCCTCTCCTCTCCTCTCCTCTCCTCTCCTCTCTTTTCCTTTCCTTTCCTTTCCTTTCCTTTCCTTTCCTTTCCTTTCCTTTCCTTTCCTTTCCTTTCCTTTCCTTTCCTTTCTCTTTCTCTTTCTCTTTCTCTTTCTCTTTCTCTTTCTCTTTCTCTTTCTCTTTCTCTTTCTCTTTCTCTTTCTCTTTCTCTTTCTCTTTCTTTTCCTTTTTTTTTTTTTCTTTTTTTTTTGTCTGTTGATGCTGCTGTATTACAGCTTGAGGCTATCAAGGAATGAGAAATAGGTTTTCTGTTCTACTCTCTTAGTTTCTGGAATTTTTCTTATCCCTTATAGGAAATCAAGTCAGAGGGTTCTTTAAAGAATAGGAAAGGTTTCCAGCTTGTTTGGAAAACCTGACAAATATTAATCTACTATATATCATCCAGATTATTTCTTTTATCAGTGACAAAACCTGACCTGTAGTGAGACCTTGACTTTCCAAAAACTCTCACATGCTATAGTGTGAATCAGTGAAATATATTGTGAGCTACCAAACACAAAGCAGTGAATGGCCAGAGAGAACAGCTTTTTGATCAAGCATTATGGAGAAGAAGATAGGCACTGCTTATTTATTTAAAGTAGGCTTAACTTTTCATTGATACAAAAGGGCTTCTATAGGTATGTAGCAAACAAAAGAAAGACTAGGGACAATGTAAGCCCTCTCTGAAAGGTATCAGGAGAATTGATTACCCTGGATTTGGAGAAGGCTGAGGTCCTCAATGACTTCTTTGCCTCAGTCTTTACTGGCAAATGTTCTGACCACATGGCCCAAGTCTTGGAAAGCAGATGCATGGACTGTGAGAATGAAGACCTTGGGCCCTCTGTAGGAGAGGATCTGGCTTGAGATCATCTTAACAACTTGAATGTGCACAAGTCCACGGGACCTGGTGAAATCCATCCGTGGGTTCTGAATGAGCTGGCAAATGAAGTTGCTCAGCCACTGTCCATCATACTTAAAAAATCATGGCAGTCAGGTGAAGTTCCCGACAACTGGAAAAGGGAAATATAACCCCCATTTTCAAGAAGGGGAAAATGGATGACCTGGGGAATTACAGACCAGTCAGTCTCACCTCTGTGCCTGGCAAAGTCTTGGAGCAGATTCTGCTGGAAGGCATGCTAAGGCACATGAAAAACAACAAGGTGCTTGGTGACAGCCAGCATGCCTTCACTAATGGGAAATCCTGCCTGACCAATTTGGTGGCCTTCTATGATGGGGCTACAGAACTGATGGGCAGGGGCAGAGCAGTTGACGTCATCTACCTGGACTTGTGCAAAGCATTTGACACTATCCCACACGACATCCTTCTCTCTAAATTGGAGAGACATCAATTAGATAGATGGACCACTCAGTGGATAAAGAACTGGCTGGATGGCTGCATGCAAAGAGCTGTGGTCAACGACTCAGTGTCTCTCTGGAGACCAGTAATGAGTGGTGTCCCTCAGGGATTGGTATTGGGACTGGTCTTGTTTAGCATCTTTGGTGGTTACATGGACAGTGGGATTGATGCACCCTCAGGAAGTTTGCCGATCACAGAATCACAGAATCCCAAGGGTTGGAAGGGACCTCAAGAGATCATCTAGTCCAACCCCCCTGCAAGGTAGGGTAACCTAGAGTACATCATACAGGAACTTGTCCACGCGGGCCTTGAATATCTCCAATGTGGGAGACTCCACAACCCCCCTGGGCAACCTGTTCCAGTGCTCTGCCGATGACACCAAGCTGCGTGATTTGGCTGATACACTCAAGCGAAGGAATGCCATCCAGAGGGACCTTGACACACTTGTGAGGTGGAATGATGCCAACCTTACGAAGTTTAATCATGCCAAGTGCAAGGTCCTACATCTGGGTTGAGGAGTCCCAGGCACAGCTACAGGTTGGGCAGAGAAGAGATTAAAAGCAGCCCTGCAGAGATGGACTTGGGTTGATGAGAAACTGAACTTGAGCCGGCTTCAGTGTGTGCTTGTAGTCCAGAAAGCCAACTGTATCCTGGGCTGCATCAAAAGGAGTGTGACCGGCAGGTCGAAGGAGGTGATCCTGACCCTCTACTCAGCTCTCATGAGACCTCACTTGGAGTATTGTGTGCAGTTCTGTTGTTCTCAGCATAAAAAGGACATGGAGCTGTTGAAATGAGTCCAGAGGAGGGCCACGAGGATGATCAGGGGACTGAAGAACCTTCTGTATGAAGACAGGCTGAGAAAGTTGGGGATGTTCAGCCTGGAGAAGAGAAGGCTGTGTGGAGACCTCATAGCAGCCTTCCAGGATCCGAACGGGGCCTATAAGGATGCTGAGGAGGGACTCTTCATTAGGGACTGTAATGACAGGACAAGGGGTAATGGTTTCAGATAAAACAGGGGAAGCTTAGGTTAGATATAAGGAAGAAGTTCTTTACTGTAAGGATGGTGAGGCATTGGAATGGGTTGCCCAAGGAAGTTGTGAATGCTCTGTCCCTGACTGTGTTTAAGGCCAGGTTGGACAGAGCCTTGGGTGACGTGGTTTAGTGTGAGGTGCTCCTGCCCATGGCACTGGGGTTGGAACTGGATGATCTTAAGGCCCTTTCCAATCCAACTATTCTATGATTCTCTAGTTGTGTGGATTTAGGCAAAGCGATGTGCTGCTTTCACAAGTGAATAAAAGCATACACACTCGAAAAATCCTGTGCCTTTTCCTTTTAAGGAACACTGATTTTCAAAACAAACATCAGTTACTTCCAAAGTCAGGGAGAAGAGGGAACCTTTGTGGCTTACTTTTAGCAATGCCACTGAAAGCAATGCAGTCTCTAGCTTACACGCTGTATTAACCCAGATTGGTGGAGGCCTAGATGTTCCATCAAATCTTTCTTTCTATAGGTCCAGAGAGAGGAAAACAATTGCTCATTCTGCCCTTCCAAGTACCATAAAGTATTTTGGGAGTTAAGATGTGGAGCAAATTGTCATTGTTACGCTGACTTGAGTGTAACTGAGACGATTTTTACCAACATAGGTGATGGCCACACCTCTAATGTCAGAATAATTTCTGCTTTGTAAAGAAGCATTCATATAAAATCTAAATTTGTTGAACATGTTAACTAGAGTGTTCTGAATCAACTAGGATGGAATTTTTAATGGTGTCACTGGTAGAAATTATGTAAAAGCAGTTTGACATGAAGTATGAAGGTAATACAATAGAACACAAGGGTGGTGTTTGAACAGTTGTGGTCATCTGCAGTCAAGATAATTCTGAAGTCAATTTCAATAAGATTATTTATAAAAATAAGCATTATGTCATGATCCTCCTAATGAAGAGTGTAAGAAAAAGCCACGAGGAATTCTTTGAGAATAAAAGCAGGTTAGAAAAAGAGGAAACTGGATCAGAAAGTCAATGTGTTGAAATTCAAGACAGGCATTGTTAGTAAAATGAGTAGGAAAATACAAGTAAATAATGCTATTATCATAAAAATATGAGTTAACTTCTGGATAGATTCTGCAAGGGTTAATACACTAGCCGTAAATGATGGGAAAAGGCTCAGTATAATTCATTCAGTAAATGTTGAACTCTTTTGCACTGGCTAAAGTCTGGAGTTCAACTTGATCAGATGGACACTGCTGCAGCTGCCCAGCTTCTAGTGGAGCTGTTGTGACTTACATCAACTGAGGCATACTGTCAATCTGCACTTCTATAGGATGCTCAGACAACACTTTAACTCTGCATTAAGGGACTTAATGTGCAAACTAATGAGCAAAACTGACTGTAAGCCTCTGGGAGGAGAAAAGTGCCCCATCTCTGAGACAAACAGCTGACTTTCCCACTGCCTCTGCACACCAGCAGTGGTCAAACAGCACAAGACTTTGGTAAGTAGAAAGAGCAGTGTTCTTCCTGTATTCCTGGTTGCTAATTGCTGAAGGGAAAAAACATCTGGGCATGACTTACTACCTTAGTGGGGGCTCTGCGTTAACATATGTCCTCTGGAGTTCTTGTGGATAGTAATTGTACTTAAATGGAGCAGTTAAACTATTTCTCTAATAACAAAAAAAGCTACTACTTACTAATGAAAGATACAAGAACAGGAGCAGGGAATATTTAACTTCCCTTTGGTGTCATTCATCTATGTACATATTTAATCCACTTGCCGACATTAATTTCAGTGCTTATTTAGGCTTTATTTGCAAATATTGCCTTTTTTTTCTCCCAAAATGTCTGTACTAGTACTTTGCTTTTTTCTTTCTCATTTTTTCCTGCAGAAATTTAACATTCTGAATATAACAGCATTCGCAATTCAAGAATATTCTACTTAATTTCTTCCAAGGCTTCCTGAACACATTAGATCACTTATGATATGGCACAGTCAGGATGGGTGTTTCTCTGAAATATATTTTTTCTGCTTCTGAGGACAGAGAATAATGCATCATGAAGGATATAACCTGACTGGCAAATGAAGTTGCTCAGCCACTGTCCATCATATTTGAAAAATCATGGCAGTCAGGTGAAGCTCCTGACAACTGGAAAAAGGGTAATATAATCCCCATTTTCAAGAAGGGGAAAATGGATGACCCAGGGAATTACAGACCAGTCAGTCTCACCTCTGTGCCTGGCAAAATCATGGAGCAGGTTCTTCTGGAAGGCATGCTGAGGCACATTAAAAACAACAAGGTGCTTGGTGACAGCCAGCATGGCTACACAAAGGGGAGATCCTGCCTGACCAATTCGGTGGCCACATGCAAAGAGTTGTAGTCACTGGAGACCAGTAACGAGTGGTGTCCCTCAGGGATCAGTGTTGGGGCTGGTCTTGTTCAACATCTTTGTTGGAGACATGGACAGTGGGATTTTGAGTGCGCGCTCAGCAAGATTGCTGATGATACCAAGCTGTGTGGTTCAGTTGATATGCTGGAGGGAAGGAATGCCATCAGAGGGACCGTGACTTCTGTTTAGAAAGTTGTCTTCTTTTGCCCCTTTGCAAATAGTGCAAATCTTTCCATACAACTAAGCCTTCATTAAGGTCTGCTTTAGTGGTTGCAGTAGCCAATACCACACTCGCTGAACACAGCAGCTGAGGACAACATAGTGAAGAAGCCAGAGGTTGGTGTTTCTTTTTATCCTGTTCCTTAGCACAATATTTAGATGCCACGAGAGTGGGTAATCCTCTGCTACTGCTCTGTGTGAAAATAGTACCTCCATTGTTGATCTTTCTGTGAACAGACTTCCTTATTCACCACAGACCTTAATCAAAATCTGTGGTTATGCCAAGAGCAATCTACTCAATGGGACTTACTGTGAAATGTTAATTTGAATGCTACTAGACTTTTGATGCCTCATTTATATCAGTGAAATCCTGCTTTTTTTTTTTTTTTCTGTTTTAATGCAGTATCTTAATGACACAGCCACTGAAAATGGATTTACTCAACACTGATGAGATATTTCAGTCATGCTTCCTATGCTAGCAGCTCCTGAGCAGCCAGGTTTAATTGTGTGGTACTTTCAACATATACTAGGGCTAAGTCTCTTTTTAAAAGTCCACCTCTAGAAAGCATTTACTACTGGCCTGATGCAGCTCTTGTAATTTTTACCTTTTAGGAGACAGTGTTCATGTGTTATTTTGAGAGTAATGCTCAAAGGGACTATTCCACATACAGTCCCATCTGGATGATCTTGTTGCACACTAAAAATTGCACTGGCAGTAATTAGTTTAATCCACTTGCAGAGAAAACTTACCTAGGATATAGAACCCTAGTTCTGGAGTAAGCATACACATGACAGTTACTGGAGGAGTACCTACGGTGCATCTGCTGCTACTTTAATACTGTTGTTTCACATTCTTTTTCCTCCCGCTACAACCCCAAGCAAATGGCAAGCTGTCCTAAGATCCTACCCTGAAGTCTGCGTTCTCAACCTGAAAGTAATGCTAACACACGGAAAGAAAGCATTAAAGCCTGGTTTGTTGTTGTTTTTTTTTCCATAGGAAACTAAACTAAGATTAAATTGGGAAACAGCAAGTAGTTAGCATGTCTTTGATCTTTGAAACTCTTCTTAATGAATAATTGTGAAGATGCATTCAAGTATTTGTTGGTAAATTGAGCCTCTTAAGCTTTTAGAAGCCAGAGGTCCTGCCACAAGCAGTATTGTGAGTCAGTGGAGTGGTTTGTAAGAAAATTCCTGGGCTGAAAGGCAACAGCTTTGTTTTGGTGGTCTCTGAGGGGAAAGCGAGGCTGGACTACAGTGCCTAGAATTAATGATGCCACTTGGATGCAGTGGGAAACTGCAGGGTTCAATGCGTTTTCTGTTGCATAACCAGCCTTGCCCCCACTGATACCTGCAGGTGGGTCCCTGGGCTGAGGCTGTACAGAGATGCTCTCCGCTCCTCTCCTGGGGCTGCTTCTGGGCTCATCAAGGCTTTAGTGCTGCCCGTGCTGGTGCCTTTCCTCATCCTGCAGTGTGCGGGTATAGGATCTCTGTTAACTTAGCTGTGGAATGCGGTTTGCTGTTAGGTGGTCATTTCCCCTGGCCCATGGGGAATTTAAGGACATCAGCCTCTGCAGAGATAACTGCCACTGCCACACTGCCTTCCCTGCCTGACCCTCCTGAGATATACTGTTGCGTGAGGCACTGGCTGCCCTGCACACCTTGAAAGTTTCTGCTTTACATCCATGACCATGTGCTGGTCCTGTCCAGCTACGTCACAGAGCACACAAGGAGGTTTTAAACCGTTTTACTTGCAGCATGAATTGGAAAAATGACACTGTTCCTAGAATCGTGAACTGAGTTACACATTGGGAAGTTTTGTCTCATAAGATGGTGATAGAGCAGGTGAGTAGCCCTGCTGGGAGAAAGCAAGAACTCCTTTAACACCAAAGCTGCATCTAACGTCCTTGCTCTGAGCTCTGGAGAGCCCTCTTCTGTGAGAAGCACAGCTTTATTAAATGGTGTTTTATATACTAGGTTTCTGATATATAATTAGAGTGTAGAAGGGAAGCTGCAATATGGTTTTACCAACATCAGACCTGTGTTACATGGAAAAAAATTTTCAGTGTGTAGAACTCTTTGCAAACCTAAATCTGTCATTCCAATGTGGAATCTGCCAATTCTGTATGTCGGTGTTTCTGCATATTTTGAAGTTCAGAATGCACTGAGTTACCTATTCCATAAGAACTACTTATGTGTTCCCTAGGTCCAAAGACAAAACATGATTAAATAAACTAACAATATTTTACAATAAATAAATTAAACCCTAGTTGGGTTTGGATTTGTTGTTTTGTTTGGGTTTTTTTTTTACCCAGAGAAATCATTCCTTAACTCTGAGCATATTCCGTATGTTGTCAGGAAGTTATTTGTGCTAAAATGTAGGAGCTGGAAATAAGCTATTGAAAGTTAAAAATCAGTGTATTTGGAGCTGAAATAGCTTGCCTGTCGTACCATCGTATTTGCTAGCTGACTGAATGTAACACTTCAGCCTCTTGACCTTGCTATGTTGTTACACAATAAGGTTTTTTTTCTTTCAGCTCTGCTATGATTATTATTTACAAGCCTCAGTTTTGTTAGTAGAATCAGAGAAGATCCTGAGACAGCAAGAAGTGTAGTGAGTTCTGCAGTTCTGTCTCTCTGTGAGAAGTGTCTCCACCCTTTTCTTAAATACTTACTAGTGTTGACTATAATGATTTTCTTAAGCTGCAGTTACATTAATTGATGTTATCTCTGTAGGATTTTATCCACAGGAGACATACTTATTTAGACTGAAGCACTTTCTTTTGAACTAAATCTCTCTATCCATTTGTGGAGTGGTATATTTTATGGATAAATATTAATATATAAGATAATACATAATTTATTTTCTGGAGTTCAAGAGGATAGACATTCTAATTTCTCTCTTTTTTTTTTTTTAATAAAGTGTTCTTTATTATAAACTTTATCCAAAAAGGTATAATACCTTAATCTGGCTATATAAAGAATCAAATAAAATATTGAAAGACATACCAGCTATTTTGCCGCATAACTTGAAACTGAGCCAGAACTTTGTGTTGGCTATCCATATCTGAGCTTTTGATTCTCTTATTCAGAGGTAGTTGTTAGTGCTTTTAACCAACAGGTCTGCACTTAATTTGTTTCTGTTGTGATCAGAGCAATTTTTTTAAAGACTTTTTTTTTTTTTCCCCCCAGGAAGTAAGATGTAGAGATCCTAGGAAGCAAAACCAAAACGAATTAAATGCTATGTATTCATTAATACTTTTTGTAGTGTAGGTATGAGAAGTTGCATTTCTCTTTTGCTTTCCACTGATGGCCAAAGAATGCACAAATGTGATCTAATACTTTCCTTGTCTCTTCAGTTGTGAAATTTTAGCAAAAAACCACATCTCAAAACAGTATCCCACTTAAATGAACATCAGGATTTGCTTTTGAATTAGGTAACGACAACTTTAATTATGAAGAGGTAAAAAAGGCACAAGTCTGAAACTGCTTTTGCCTAGGAAGCTGATACTTCTTGAGCCACTTCTACCAGATTAACCCTCAGTTTTCAAATACTGATGCACTTGTTTAAACCAACCCACCTGCCCTGATAGCCCTCTATTTCTTCTGGCTGCCAACCAGGACACATTCAAAGCACTGCCTGTGTTTTAAATTCTTCATTTGTAACAGCCATAGTTTATTTTAAATTTTCCTTTTCTACCTCCACATATAATTTATGTCATACCTCTCTTTCAGTGCCTAGTGATAGGGAAAGAAACATTCCTAGAGTGAGAAAAGCCTTCTGTAGAATCTTCTCAATTTCAGTCTGTGCCCATTGCCTCTCAACCTTTTCACTGGTTGCCACCGAGAGCAGCGTGCCTCCTTCTGCTTTCCACTCCTCTACTCCTGTATTTATACAACCTTACAAAATCTTCTCTGTGCCTGGGTTTGACTTGATTGTTTATTGTCAGCTTTTTGCAGCTTGCTTACAAATAAATTGCTTCATGAAAGAGTTGAGTAACTGGCTTTCATAGTATTGAGTGTCAAGCAAGCACTGATACAATTTACTGTATTACTTAAAAGATAAAAATATGTGATATTGACAGCACATGAAAGTAATTTAATTCTGTACATAAACTGGGGGTAATGTACCAGAACTTGCAATTTTCAGTGGTATGAAAGGCTTTTAATACGTCAGTATGTCTTCTCCCTAGATACACAGGCTGCAAGAAGGTTACAAAATGTTCAGAAGTCCCAAGGTGTAAAGGTTGCTTGATTTACAGAATGCATCTCTACCAAGTCAGGAAACTTGCAAAAATGAGGATTTTCCTGAACTGTCTGCCCTACAGTTGTATTACTTGAGTTTGCTGAGGTCACTGCAAGTACTCCAAGTACTGCAAAATATTTATCTGGGTATAATACTAAGTAAATTATCTTTTCAGAGGCATCACACTTTGACCCTTTTTACTGATCTGGTCAAAACATAGGAAATGGGTGCTTTTAGAATTTTGCCTGTTTTCATCTGTGTGGCACTTCTTTCTTCTAAGAAGTGGTAGTTTGTTCCCCTTTATTCCATCTTTCAATTATCAGCCTGCAAAGCAAAAATTTATGCAAGATCAAAATCCCCTTCATATTCACTGCAGCTTGGAGGTTTATGCACATCTTTTGAAACAGGCCATTCAGATATGGTGGATATCTCATGATTTTATATACTTATCCATTTATTTATATATATTGAAAGACTGGAAGAGCTGCCAAGCCTTTAACAAACGCAATCCTTTGTTCTCTACCAGCTCTATATTTTACGATGGAAGCATAAGGGTAGAAATTACCTCTTCACCTGTTTATGGGTATCTGTAGTTCATGCTAGAGTAGATGGGAATCTTGGTTTTGAATCAAAGCCTTAATGGAATTCCACAAAATCTTTTAAACTGAAATGCTCCAGAACATTTATCCATGAGAATATATAATTCTTTTAGGATAAACCAAGATGTTTTTTCCCCATAATGTTCTTTTACTGTTCATGATATTGGGCTATCTGAAACAAGTTCCAAAAAAGATCTGAATATAAGTTGAGTATTGACTACAGTTTCTGGAGGATGACCCCGTTCACATATCCTGACCCAAACAACCTATCACAGTTTTACCACACTGAGCTGCCAGTCCTGAACAAGGATGAATGTCTCTAAGAACAATTCTGGCTAACAGCACAGAATTCCACCTAAAAAACCACTGGCACTTCTCATCTAATTATAACTTTTGTCATAATGTAGTCAAACTCAGCTTGTTTGAAAGCACTGAAGTAGACTACGTGGGAGTTAAGGCAAGCAGACAGCATGGCAAATGTTCTACTTCTTTAGTTTCAGTCTCCTGTTCTCTGTTGAAGAGCGATTTAAACATACCTGTGGTCTCCGAATTCTGTGAACATCTGCACTCTCACCTGGTGCACAGAGAGATAAAACTCAAGGAACTGTATCAGCTCATACCAACTGACAATATAGCCAGACTGCTAAGAGATATAGTCTTGCTGTGTGTGTGTTTAGGTCCATTCACATTTGAAATGTCTTAGTGTAACACTTTGAATCCTAGAATCGTGGGATAATTCAGTCTGGAAGGGACCTCAAGAGGTCACCTAGACTAACTGCCCTGCTCAAAGCCACATCACATTTTGTCTCTTGTCCTTCCAGCGAATACCACTGTAAAGAGCCTTTCTCCATCTTCTTGAAAACTTCTGTGTTGGTACTAAGGGGCTACTATGAGGTCCTCCTGAAGCTGTCTCTTCTTCAGGCTGAGCAAGTCCCGCTCCCTCAACCTTTCCTCAAAGGGTGAATGCTCCAGCACTCTGACCGTCCTGGTGGCCCTCCACTGAACTTGGTCCATTTTTCATTATGCTTTCTGTACTGGGGGCCAAAACTGAATGTAACACTCTAATGAGCACTGAGGAGGCAGGGATAATCCCTTCTCCCAGCCTACTGCCTGTGCTCCTGAGCAGCCCAGGATTCTGTTGAACCTGGTCGCTGCCAGGTTCTCATTTTTCACAAAGAGAACAACCAGACATTGGAAGAATCTCCACAGGGAAGTGATGGACTCCCCAGTGCTGGACACTTGTAAGATTCGACTGGACAGGATGCTGGGACCTAGACTATCTAGTCTAGGTCAAGCTTTGCCTAGAAAAGCTGGACCAGATGATGCTTGCAGTTCCTTCCAACCTGGTATTCTATGATTCTACATGCCTAGAAATGTGTTCCAAGAGGCCTTGCTCTAAGATTACCACAAAGGCCAAAGTGGGGTTGAGTCTGTGGGAGATGGGACCTGTCATTATGGGCTTTGGCTCATTCAGCATTCATGCACTCATTTGTGCATTCAGCAGGCACAGCTCTTCAAAGCAAGGGGGTTCACTCTGTTTCCCTCTTCTGCATCCTCTTGTATAGCTGGAGCTCCATAAAGCTTTATAGTATTTTACATATGTTTGTAGGACCAGTTAGAACTACTTCAAAACATTTGTATCTTAACTGCTCACTCTTTCTCCAACAAAAAAAAGGTCACACCAAGCTTTCTTTAGTCTCTGAAGTGATTTTTAATGTTTCTCTTTCAACTGGTCAAATCTCTTACTCCTGATCATAAATAAGTTCATATTAACAGCACAGAAAAGACATGTAAAGTAAGATTAGTGGAATTTAAGATTAGAAGATGCTAAGAAATTTTAGAAGGATTTCAGTGCTGGTCTACAAGACAGCAGGATGGCTTATTAAGCCTTTCACCAAAATACAAACAAATCAGAGTCAGGGACGAAAATTTAAACTGCTTTTTTCTTGTCTGTGGCTTAACGAACACACCTATGTGTGTTGTTTGATGGAACAGTTCGCATTGGAAGGGACCTTCGAAGGTCTTCTGGTCCAAATTTCGAACAGCCTTTTCTCACTGCAGTCTGCTCCAGCCTTGGTACTTCCCCTGCTGTAGTAACAGGCAATGAACAGGCATACTGGGGTGTAAATGTTTTCAAAACTAGAAAGGTGGTGGTAAAGGGAACATATAGCACAAAAGTGTTACAGAAGAGAGAGACTGCTGGGCAGAACCCATCATCTGTTCTTCTCATAGAGGCAGAGATGTTGACAGCAGAAGGTAAAACCATAGCAAGCCATCTTCTACCAGTGCATCATGAGAAAACTTGAGATGGGAGTTTTGTGCGCTCCAGAACTGCAGGGGCCAGGGGCAGTGAAACTGCCCTGCACAGTGGCACAGTAAGAACCTGGACGTCTTTACAAGCTTCACAGTGCTAAGCTGCAAACCGAACCCGATGCTCCTTGCAATGAGACCCTCTCACAGGCAGCTCTGTCTGGTTCCTCGACGTTTCCTGCTGCGGGCCTGTCACCACCACAAGGCCCGGCGCTGCGGTGTGCGCACCTCCCCGTGTTGGGCTCCACCGGCACTGCCGCGGCGGACCCGGCCTTCCACTGCCCGGCTACCTACTTGTCCCGCTCCTGCGGGGCAACTCGCTCCGGGAGGAGCAGTCACCTCAGCTGCAACTCCCGGGCCAAGCCAGCCGGCCGGTGCCCCCCGGGACGGCCGCCAGCGGCAGCCAGCGGCCCCAGACGGGCTGCGCGGTGCAGCGGTGCTGCCAGCAGGGGGCAGCTCATCGCCACCCGCAGAGGCCTTCACGGGCACCGCCCCCGCCCGCCCCCAGCCGCCGCCGCCGCCGCCGCCTGGGGCGGAAGCGAGGGCGAGCGGCGGCTGGTGCCGCGCCGCGAGGAGTGGGCATGGCGGACGGGACGCGTTCGGTGCGCGGTGGCAGCCCGGCCTCCAGCCCGGTGCTGGGCAACCGGGGACGGGCTACGGCAGTGGCGGCGGCGGCGGGGGGGAGCAGCCCGCCGGGCCACGGCTTCCGCAGGGTGACCCTCACCAAGCCCACCTTCTGCCACTACTGCACCGACTTCATCTGGGGGCTGGCCGGCTACCAATGCGAGGGTGAGGGGTTGCGGCGGGGCTGCGGGGGGCCGGGCGGGCCGAAGGGACGGAGCGAGGGCTGCCGAACGGGGAGGGGGGGGACAGGCCGGCCGCCGCCGTGCTGACGGGCGGGTGTCCGTCGTGCGGGACCGGCTGGGGACGACCGCCGCTTCCTGGGTGAGATAGGGGGGAATATCCGAAAATACTGCTGGTAAAAATGGTAGTAATAGTAGTAAGTAATGTGAAAAGAGCCTGATAATAACAAAATAACACATTGTGCTAAAATTAATCTGACAATAGTACTAAAACCTAGTAATAATGGTAAATTGTAATAATAAAGTCTAATGACAACTGATTCTAAAAATTCTATTAGTAGACTACTATTAGTAATAAATGTTAATAATAAATTCTAACAGCACTAGTCACAAGCCTAACAGTAATAATTCTAAGTTACAGTAGTAATATCTAACTATGATAATGATTAAGCTTCTGATAATAATGGTAAAAATTGTAACAATAATAGTGAAAGATTGAGGTGTGCAGTGCCTGCTCCTGAGTGGTGACAAGGGTATTTGCTGTTATCCAACATTGCCCTTGCCCATATCAAGGTTTCCCGTATCTGCCAAAATGCCTGATGGCAAGGAGGAGCCACAAGGTACGTGGGGTTTGAACCTTTTAAACCCAGGAGGGCAGAAGGGTTCTCTAGGTCTCCTTCCTGGCCCTGACGGCAGCAGAGGTTCCTGGAGACGATGAAATTATGGCTTGTTCTGACACAGCAAAACCAAGCGGTGTCACAGGGAAAAGAAGGTTCTCACTGGGCAGTTTTGGGTTGTTTCCTGACAGAACACCTTGATATCTTCCTGAGCGTATACAGCCCACCTGACTTGGGTTGCATCTGCAAGGCTGTCTGAAATAGCTGGGCTGTACAAGAGCCTCGTTCAGGTGGTGGTCAGGTTCTACAACCAAGGCTGTGTTTGTAAGACAAGCGCCCTGCAGTTCTTAAAATAGCTCCTTCCTTTTGTCATCGTTGTGGGTGAAGGGGGTGCGGGATTAAGTTGGGTGCAAGTCATGTTCCTGTGTGGTGCCAGAGAAGTCTGGCAGGAACGGGTTTACGTTTGCTTAAAACTTTGGCTGAGTGATGTGTTGTTCTGTCTGCATGGCACAAAGTCACTGCATCCCCTAACAGCAAAGAAGCCCCAAATTCAAGTGAAAATTTCTTACTCTGTCAAAACACACAAGTCTAGTCTTTTACAGTCTTTTATTATGTTACTGCCTTAAAAAAGGCAAATTGCTGGAATCACAAAAGTGGGCATAAAGGTGCCAGTTTTGTTACTTGAAGGGCTGAGTGCCTTTGGTATGTTAACAAGAAGATGCAGGTCTCCATCCAGGTTACCTCATTTTTTTCCCATTCACATACTATGTATGTAAAGGTGTGCCCAGCTGTAACTTGAATTTAGGGTCTTTTCCTAATTTGAAAACTGCACTGACAGTTTGTGGTTTGGAAATTGTTTTCCCCTTTGGCTTTTCAGGCTGAGTTCTGGGTGAGGATTGTTAGCACCACTGTCTAGTGGCTGTGTGCTAATGAGGCACTTGCAAGCTGCATTGTTAAGATACCTCTTTTAAACCTAGATGTGAAACCTCCACCCCAAACAGGTTATGTGTGTGAGGGAGAGAGAAAAACACATTCAGTCTGCATAAGGTGTACCGTGGGAGGGGAACTCTGTAATGTCCATGTCTCCTTTGGGTTAAGAACTGATCTTTTTTGTTATTGTTCATCTGTCTGTTTTCAACCAGTTATGCTCAGTGTCATGTTTGTCTTTTTCAGCTGCTAAACAACAAATCTCAAATATACCCGATGGGTCACTTGCTGATGGTGGCTGTTTTTGACAGCCACACGTACACCCTTGTACCTTGTTGAATAGCTTGGCAGCTCCTTCTTTCAGAGTTACTTAATAAATGCTAATATGATTTCTCAAATGGTATTTTAAGTAAATTCCATTTTATAATTACTTCCTTGTCACATTTGCTTTAACTAATGGAATCTGATCATCGTTCTTTAGCAAGTAATAAGAGTGATCTCTAAGAGTGCCAGGCTGATTGAAAATAGAAAAATAATCCACCCAGCTTTTAGGGAAGGAAATGTTTGCAGTAGACTGCAAAAACTTGGTAGATAATTGCTATCTCCTTTTTCTTCTCCCCAAGGACAAGCATTGCAGGTATAATTACAGCCGAGCTATTGTTGGCATTATTTGGATTCCTTTTGATAACCCACCTACAGGCTTCGGGTGTTCAGTCTCCTGATGCTGTTTGTACTGAAGTTGCCTGAAGCTGTTCTTGATCAAAACTGAAAGTTCCCAAACTTGGAAGGGAACTGAGCATGCTGATGATAAGATCTGTCAGTTAAAGAAAGGGTGGGGGAAGCTCCTGCCCATCATTATTTTGACTAGTTGTGTGGCCTTAATGACCTGGAGTTGAGTTTTAATTGTGATCATGCTTTTTTGACCCTTGGAAAGGGGCATCTTCTATATGTGAATGATCAGGTCTATGGAGTTTTTCAGTAAACTTACCAGACACTCAGCAGGCTGGCATATGCAAAAATACAGGAAAGTGTAACGAATTCTTAACGCATTTATGGCAGTGCAGGCCAAGATAAATGGTCCTTCCCTTTTCTTCTTGTGAACTCTGAAAAATACATAGAAGAGATGCTCTGATACTCTCCGTACAAGGCAGGAAGTGTCCTGGACCTAATCTCTCAGATTTAGAGTAAGGTGCTGCTTCTCTCTTCAGTTCAGGGCCAATGCCACTCTTGCCAGCAGTTTGTACAGCACAGAAGGTATTCCTGGGGATAATAGCAGCACTGTTGCTAGTTTGACAGGATGTTTTTATAAGTGAATTTTTACAGGTAAGGCAGTAGTCATCCTCTGGATTAGGTCTCCAGTTGGGTCTGAAGATGTCACTGTATTAATAAGCTTTTGTGCACTTACTTATTGTAACCTCTGTTAACCAGGCGTGTAGCTGTGGTTTAATATTTTTATTCCCTCCCTCCTGCAAATTTGTTTTACATAAAATCTTTGTAAATGACTCTTTATTTTTCTTGCCACTTTACTCCTTATAGCTGTCACTTCCTTTGATAAGTGTGTGTGTATGTGAAAGAATAAGTCATGTCTGGATTGTACCATGAGCAGTTACTCTCTTGTATTGCTCCTGCTTTCCAAAGCCTGGTAATTTCAGGTTTGAGTGGGTTTAAATTTCCTCAGGCTTGGGGACAAAGAGTCAGGGTAACAGACTGCATTTCTGTGCATGTATGTGTGCATCTTAAAACTGAAAAATGTTAAATATATTAAGTTTGTATAAGAAACTAAGAGTTGAGTTCTCATTGGTAGCGCACAGAGGAGCAAATTCCATACACTAAAATAATAGCTAGCAGGTATTTTAATTTGGAGATTGGGATTTATTTTAGCCACCAATAAATACATTTCTTATCCCAGTGTAGTGTGGTTTTGTTTTTTTTTTTCCCATAAAAGACTTAAAAGATAAAATGTAGGAAGAATTATGAATCAATGCATTTTGGAAGCTGCAAATATTTCCAGTGCTATAAATCCTTCTAATGTTAACTCAGTTTAGTTTATTTTAGCCAAAGGTAAAATGTAAGGGATTTAAATAATATGCAAATTTGTTAGTAAATGTGGTAATTATTAAAATAGTAATAGTAAAAAGTAATTTGCTTGGGTTTTAGGCTTTGTATTCTAAGCAGAACCTCCAAACTTATTCCAAGGTGAGAAACCTTTATTTCTCCTAATTTGGTTTAGATGTTGGCTGACAACACTGCTGCTTTTCCAGAATAAAATGTAAATGATGACCTGGAGTTACATTTATGCCATAAATCTTTGACTGAGCAAGACACCCAAAAGGTGCGGTGATTCATACAGGCATGTTGCAGACATGGGCAAACCATGTTGTGCTTTGTCACTGTAGCAGAACCTGGAGATCTTCAGACATCTCTGCAGTGGTCTGCGGTACGTATTCTGGACATGTATTGAACAGTCTGTTCCATCTAATGACTATTCTGAGTAACTGGAGCCAGACAGGGAAGGTGTGTTTTAGTTTAAAGCTGGACATTAGACTAACAGGGAATCTGTCTTTGTAGGGACATGGAAATAGTAGCAGGAAAAAAAGGGGTGATGAACAATGCCCTTGAAATCTCATCCTGTCTAATTAGTTTTGCTGTTGGGACAGCCAGCTGGAACATCCTTGACCCTGCTGGCTTCTGTCAGCTCAGTTTTGAAGGAAGTAGATGGTGTATTAGATTCTTCAGAAAGTGTTAATGCTTGCAGTTCAAAAGGAAAACAAATTCTTCCTTCTTCTGTTGAGCTTGTCTTGCTTTGGGGGCATTTTGAGCAAAAAATGAAAGCTGCAAGAAAGTAAAGTGGCAGGAAAACCTCCCCTCTATCGTATAATCAGTTTGAATTTTCAAGACTTGCTGGCTTTATTCTTTAGTGGGTTCCTTGTCAGTGGTGGGGCCCTTCCGTGCAACTACAAGCTGTTTGATGTTGAGACGCAGCGTGAGTTTGTGGTTGAGATGTTGTTCAGTGGAGGTGCCTTTACTGCGTTTTAAATTTACATTGAATCATGTGACTGAATTTGTCTTGGGAGCAAACATAAAGGCTGTCAAGAAAGGGTGTGGGGGGGGGGGGGAACCAAACCCTAAAACCCCAGCAGAAACACTCCCCGAAAGAAACCCTGACAGAGAAACTTATCTCAGTTCTGGTCAAGCTGAAACGTGTTGGGAAAAATGACACTGACTGACACCCTGAGAAGTGAAACTTAGTGGTCTGGATTTGAAGGATAATCCATTTTGTGCTCAAGAGAACTCACACTTTTCTTTTTCATGTCTCCCTGTGACAGTGCTTCAGAGGAAGATGTTCTCAGCATTGGTGATCCAGAGAAAAGGACAGGGCTCTTTGCAAGGATGCACACAGCTTTTGTAGCTGGAAGCTATTTTGTATTGATAGTGTTATCCTAGATTTCAGTCCAGAAACTCAATTAGGTAGTAAGTAACTTACCGCAGAAAAGTGCTAAAGCCAGCAATCCAATACCATCCTTTGTTCTGTGTCACTGCCTCAGTCTGACTTGGCGATAAATGACAAAAGCAATAAAGAAGGTGCTCATCACTTCTTCATGGTGTGGAGTGGCTGTGACTGGTACTCTGCAGGTTTTCTTCCTAGATGACCTTTCGTCTAATATTGCTTAGCCTATATGTTCAGGTGTTCCTCAGCCATCTTCTGTGTCTAATACCCTCAGGTTCTTTCCATCCTGCACAAAATTTTTCAGTCTCCTGTGTAGGTTTCCTGTGGCCCATATTCTTGCAATGCTGTGCTAAGGGTCTAAAAATCCATTTATTCTTTCTTGTAGTTGTGTGGGAGATAAATGCCAGAGTAGTTATTTCTTTCTCATAAACAAAGGACATTGAACTCTACAGTTTTTCCCATAAAACGTTCTCTAAGCACTATACTGAGCCATTTAACAGCATTTTCTTTAAAAATTGGCTAATGTTTCAGTCAGAAGTGACCTCAGTACTTCATGGGTGGAGAAGCACTTGCTTGTTCCTGTTTTCTGTGATGTTTTCATGCATTAGATGTGTGCTAATGCATCCCGTAGTTCAGGTTTGGTTTACTTTTGGGAAGTAGTACATTTTGGTAACACATCTCCTTTCTCTTAGAGATGGTGTGCATTCCTCCTTTATAGGTGTAGAAGTTTGTTTTAAAATGGGATGTAGCACATCCATCTCAGCAACACAATCTCCGATTATTCTCTTGTCCTTCAGTTTTAGTCATAAGCAGTATTTTTGAGTAGTGGTGTTACTTTTATTTCAATGCTTTACTGATAACATTAGAAGCTATCCTGGGGTTTTCCATGTGAAATAACCCCATTAAGCAATCACTTTGCATTGACAATTGTTTTTTAACAAAGTACACATTATGTACAATGGGCATTTATTATCTAACTGTAGATGGTGTCTTGAGGTGGAGTCTCACTCTTGTAGTGCTATGGAGGATGATATGCAAAGGCTTTCACTGTTTATTCTCGGCAGTTTGTAATGAATATTTCTGCTGATTTTCCCCTACCCCCTTCTAAACTCTTAAGTCGAGGGATAAGGAACTTTGCTGTGTTGTTTCCAGTGGGTTCCCCCCAGGCAGGGTCCTTGTTGCTCGTCTGTTTTCTCTTTGATTACTGTAACTTGTCCATAATGTTGTTTTTCTGCTTAGTACCCTGTAGAAACCTGGTTCTCATCCTGCTTTTGCTGTTCTTTTCTTAGGTGGCAGCTTTGAATTATCTTTGAATCAGGCTGTCCCTGGCTGAACTTTGCTTTTTGGTTATGTCACTAGTTTCTTCAAGAGTTATTTCTGACACTGCATTTCATCAGCTCAAACTCTTCCTTCTAGGCTAAATGTTGTTCATTAAGCACATTTTGATGTGTCTCAGGAAAATCCCCTTGGCGAAATTTTTGCAGTACCTATTGAAAAGAGGTGACTAAGTTGCATTCGTGTATTTAATTTGACTCTGCTCCAGTGGGGAAAGAACAGGAGGTATGTATAGCATTTCGACCCTTCTAAAGGATTAAATAATATGTGCTGATCACCTCATGTTTTATTGTTTGTTTATTTGTTGTGAGAGTTTTTTGCTTTTATTTTGTTCAGTTGGGTTTTTGTTTCTTTGTTTGGGTTGTTTGTTTGATTTGTTTTATATAGGACCTTTCAGTTTTCAAAGAAGCCTGTTCAAGAATGCTCCCAAGCAGAGGACAAAATGTAACATTTGTGTATCACAGTGTGATTAGGAGCTCAGCGGAAGTATACTATTTTTTCCTAAATGTACCACCACAATCTTTTTCCTTTTAAACCATATTGTTACCAACTCTTGTCTCACTTCTGTTGGTCTGTTATTTGCTAGAGTAAAGTTAACCCAATATTTCACTTCCTGATTTTATATAAATATTTGTACTCACTTGGCTCTGGAACAATGTGGGTGTGTGTGTCTGTATATACGCCTAGGTATATATTCACATATATATATACATGCATTTGAAAAACATGTATTTTTATATATGTTTGCTGTTTTTTTGCTGTTTAAAATTGAATATGACTGATTACTTGGAAGTATGCTCGGGATTACAAATGTAGTATGTTTCTATTGCTCGCCTGCTTGGCTTCATTTTTAAATAGCACTTGTATGACATAGATGTCATAGAATCATACAATCAATTAGGTTGGAAAAAACCTTTAAGACCATTGAGTCCAACCGTTACCCCAGGAATGCCAAGCCCTCCCCTAAACCATGTCACTGAGGGCCTCACCTACACAGTTTTTGAACACTTCCAGGGACAGTGACACCACCACTGCCCTGGGCAGCCTGTTCCAATGCCTGAGCACCCTCTCTGGAAGAAATGTTACCTAATATCCAGTCTAAACCTCCCCTAGCACAGCTTGAGGCTGTTACCTATTACTTGTTACCTGGGAGAAGAGACAAACCTTCACTACAACCTCCTTTCAGGCAGTTGTAGAGAGCAGTAAACTCCCCTCGGAGCTTTCTCTCATCCAGATTAAACATCACCAGTTCCCTCAGCCGTTCCTCATCAGACTTGTGCCCAGACCTTTCGCAAGCTACATTGCCCTTCTCTGGACCCACTCCAGCATGGCACTTGCTGTGTAAAGATAATGTTGTTCAAGATCTAAAGCAACTACTAGTGAGAAAAAAAATTACTGCATTTGACCACAATTTCATCTGTTCCTGGAGATTTTGCTTACAGAGGACTGCTAGAAACATTTGTGATACTTTGGTAAACAGATGTGTTTGGGATAAACCAACTGATTTGAACTTGAGGTGTTAAAATAGAGCAGTGTCTTGTTATGAAGAGTAGTGTTAGATTACAGTGGCTAGGAAATAGGACTTCCAGTTTAAGAGCAAGAGTATGTAGCAATTAAAAAAAAAAATCTCTGTTCCTCATTGCATTGCTTTCTCCTCAGGAGAATGTGTCACATTTTAATGTTTTGTAATGATGTAATCCAGGAAACGAGTCTGTACTTTTTTTGCAGTACTTTCTCTGCAGCGTGTGGAGGTAAGAACTGGTACACCTTGTTAACCAGCGAGCGTAGGAATACTCCACGAGCCAGTTTCTTCAGTGTTTCAAACAAATGCTTTCTCAGTGCTGAAATCATGGCATGGTTTAGAGCTTCAAAAGAAGGCAGAAGAATACAAGGAAATTGCTAAGATTCCTCTAAACATGAAGAGGGCATGAAGGAAGGATCTGAGCATCAAATAAAAAGGCTGGTCCTGTTGGAGGCTGTGGATGTTGTCTTTCAGAATAAAAAATGCTCTTTGTGAGATGAAAAATTCTCATCAGAATGTAGTTAGGATGCCAGAGTCAAGTATAAATCATCACACATACAAATTTGCATGGGAAACTGATTAGGACTAGCAGGCCTGCAATGTGTATACTATGGAAAGCAGCCATTAGACTTGAAACAAAGGTGTGGGTTGAGTGGCATGACCTAGGAAAAACTGCTTTTTCACATTAAACCTTTTCTCAAAAGAGTGTTGATAGGGAAGAGTGGAAGAGATTTCAAGCTTCTTAGATATTCGCAAATATTTAGAGAATTTAAACCTCTTAAGGCACTTCCACAAGTTGATGCGTGAATTTTGGATAGCCATGGATGCCATCAGTTATATTGGTGACGTAGTACTGTTCTGGGACAGTTGTGCCATGAGAAGTGAGCAGTGTGTCTACACTCGCTGCGTGAGAGTTGTCATTTTGTGTTAATAGTGGCCCCTCCAAAAAGTCCCAATAGCTTTATTCTAGAAGGGGTTGAAACTTGAGGAAAATGGTGTTCGCAATTATGTTTGATGCTCCAACCCTCTGTCTAGATGCTGAGGAGACTTAACTCTGAAA
The DNA here is from genome assembly GCF_033783945.1 of Neopsephotus bourkii. Lineage (NCBI taxonomy): Eukaryota > Metazoa > Chordata > Aves > Psittaciformes > Psittacidae > Neopsephotus > Neopsephotus bourkii. The sequence goes on from NW_026902287.1 coordinate 861,068, forward strand.
ATAGAAGACGCTGAGTGAAAAACTGAGCATATGACTGAAAATGAGGTGGTGTGAAAGAAGAGGTGTAACCTTAAAAGCAAGTGAAAAGATTCCTGTTTTGTTTTCTGTGCCACTGACTTGGATGCCTGTGGTTTCCCTTATGAAGAAGAGAAGTTAACCAGTGCTGCATATTCCCAAGAGCAGCTGGGGATATTAGACTTCTCCAGCTGAATGCTTTTTCAGAAATAGGCTGAAGTAGAAGGTAAAAATACTGTAATGTTTTAAATACCCTTCAAAACAGCTAAGTATATGCATGTCCATTCTGGTTTGACCCCTCTTATTCTGTTCCTTTAATATTCTTTTTGTTCCAAATAACTCCTGTCTGACAAGTGCCTTGAGATTTCTTGAAGCTATTGTATTTTCATTCAAGCACTTTTTCTTCAGGAGGAACAAATACATAATTAAAAATGAAATCCTCCTCCCCTACCTTTTCACAAGTCTGGAAAGGTAATAGAGATATACTTACGCAGTACTTTTGCTTAGTGTAACTTTTTTTCTCCATATGGCCTCATGGGAAGCCTTAAGAACCTTTCCGCGTGCTTTGGTAAATATAGAATCATAGAATGGTTTGGGCCCTAAGATCATCTCGTTCCACCTCCCCCTGCAAGGTCACCTCAGACTAGACCAGGTTGCTTAAGCCCTCTCCAACCTGGCCTTGAACACTTGCCAGGGATGGAGCACTCACAATTTCCTTGGGTAGCCTGTTGCAGTCTCTGCTACTGCCTCATCACTCTCGCACTAAAGAACTTCCTCCTTATATCTAACCTAAATCTCCCTCGTTTGAGCCCATTATCCCTTGTCCTAACACTACAGTCCCTGATGAAGAGTCTGGTATCTCTGGCATCCTTTTAGGCCCCCTTCAAATATTGGAAGGCTCCCCTGAGCCTTCTCTTCTCCAGGCTGAACAGTCCCAATTTTGGACTTGCTTCAGTAGCTCCATGTCCTTCTTGCATTGAGGACACCAGAACTGCACACAGTACTCCCAAGTGAGGTCTCACGAGAGCAGAGTAGAGGAGCAGGATCACCTCCTTCGACTTGCTGCTCACGCTCCTTTTGATGCAGCCCAGGATACGGTCGGCTTTCTGGACTACAAGCACACACTGAAGCCGGCTCAAGTTCAGTTTCTCATCAACCAACACCCCGAAGTCCATCTCTGCAGGGCTGCTCTGAATCTGTTCTCTGCCCAACCTGTAGCTGTGCCTTTGACTCCTCAACCCAAATGTAGGACCTTGCACTTGGCATGGTTAAACTTTGTAAGGTTAGCATCATTCCACCTCACAAGTGTGTCAAGGTCCCTCTGGATGGCATTCCTTCCCTCCAGTGTATCAACCAAACCTCACAGCTTGGTGTCATCGGCAAACTTTCTGAGGGTGCACTCAATCCCACTGTCCATGTCACCGACAAAGATGTTGAACAGAACTGGTCCCAGTGCCGATTCCTGAGGGACACCACTTGTTACTGGTCTCCAGTTGGAAACTGAGCCATAGTCAACTACAACTCTTTGTGTGCAGCCATCCAGCCAGTTCTTTATCCACTGAGTGGTCCACCTATCAAACTGATGTCTCTCCAATTTAGAGACAACGCTGTCACACAAGACAGTGCCTGACGCTTTGCATATGTGCAGGTAGATAACATCACTTGTTCTTTCCTTATCCACCAATGCTGTAACCTCATCATAGAAGGCCATCAAATCGGTCAGGTGGGATTTGCCCTTCATGAAGCCATGCTGGCTGTCACCAACCAACTCCCTCTTTTCCATATGTCTTAGCATAGTTTCCAGGAAGATCCTGCAGAGTACAGAGGTGAGACTGACTGGTCTGTGGTTTTCTGGCTCTTCCATTTTCTCTTTCTTGAAAATGGGAGTTATATTTCCCTTTTTCCAGTTGTTTGGAACGTCACCTGACTGCTGTGACTTTTCAAATTTGATGGATAATTTGTGTGTATAAATTAATAGCTGATTATGTTACATAATAAATTAAGAACAAGTGCTACAAGAACTTGCCCTGCCAGTCTGAACAATTAAAAAGAACCACACCAAACATGAAGCCAGATACAAAGCAACAAATTTGTGAACATTCAGCCCCTCTTTAGGAATGATTTCTAGTTTCTTATGGGTAGAGTTTGAATTTTACTGTGTTGTGGGCAGAGCTGCTGCATCTTGGAAGTTCTCATGCACACATAAGTGGTGTTTGTGGTGACATTGCAAGCATCTGTTTTCCAAGTGGATGTAAACACTCAGCTTCTGTGAATTATGTATTGTCTAACTTGTGTGAAAGACCCTATTCCTGAAGTTCAAGTTTAGTCCTGAGTCTTATCAGTGTCTCGAGCTTAAGCAGTGGAATTGAAATACCCTTTCTTAACAGGAATCATAAGGTTTGAAATTCATAATAAAATTAAGAATGGTGGTTAGAAAAGAAGTGTATCACAAGATACTAGCACCTTCAGTTTGCTAGCCTTTCTGGAAACGGTGCCTAGTGAGTGTTTCACTTTCCTGTGATTCATCACTGTATGAATCATTTGCCCTTGGTTTCCTGACCATGTCAATACCCTCACAGCAACCACGTTGAAGAAAATACTGAGTGTACTTACCCAGCTGGCACAGGACCCTCTTACTTTGCTTTTTACCTGCCTCCATCCCTTTCTTTCCAGCTCTGTTTTTCACTCAGATTCTATAGTTTTGTACAGTTCTGTCTGTGATGCAGCTTGGAAATGAAGCTCTATAGGAATGAGACATAGAGGTTGCCATGGCAACTGGAGTGTTTTGTGGGTTTTTTTTGTTTGTTTTTTTTTGTGTTTTTTTTTCCCCTTCACTTATTTTGTTTTGTGGCTCTAGAAAGTGTGGAGATGCCTTAGATAATACTGAGATTACGCAAGTTGAAAGAATACTTACCTTGGGGTTACACATACTAATAATTTGTCCTACATTTTAATTGTACTCAGTGTTTCTTTTGAAATTAAAACTGTGTTGTGGAGGTATGTGGGTGCTATTGTAGCTAAGATTAGCAGTGGTTTTTATTCTAGTCTCCTCAGGATTTTTATTACACTTTTATATTCTGTGTTCAGCTTTTAAGAGACAAGGTGGAAGGAAGTGCACCTTCAAGGCATTGCAACCCTCCTGCTTACCGGTTACATAAGTGAGTGGAGGAGTTTGGTTTTGTGTGAAATGCTGCCTGTTTCTCCTTCCTTGGTCCATTCAAGGACTTAGAATTCTTGTGGTTTTACCCCCCTAAAGCACTGCAGGCACGCGGTGTACGTTGTGTGCCCCTGGGGCAGGACTACATTAGAGCTGCTCTGAATGCTGTAGTGTTGAGAATGTCTCCAAATCTTTGAGTATTGTGAGGAATTCCAGGGAACTGTGTCGGCATCAAAGTTTTCTGCCAAAATGCCATCGTGGCTTGTGAAGTCCTACTGTTCATTAACTTCTGCTATGGCCCATCCTGTTTGTTTATGTGTAACACAGATTCTTTTTCAAAACTGAAGATATGCTATCGTTATTTCCCTTTTATAAGTGGGGACGCATTTGGCTTGTATATAATTAAAATTGCAGAAGTGTTAACAGGACTGATTTTGTAGGAGGTATCTGTGTTGTCCACCTGGGTTTTCAGAAACTAGTTACTGAAGTATGACATTGATGTTGTGTGAAGTTGCATGTGTTACGCTGGAAAACTAGTGATAGTGATGCAGAAGGCCACATATATGAGGGCTGGAAGCTTGCAATGTTTATGTGGGTTGCCTAAGCATGGTAAAAGTTTCAGAGATGCTTGCAGTAAATATAAAATTGTTTTGGTGGATTTTTCCTTGAAATTGAGGGCTGTATCAGATTGCCTTGTGGTTTTTGTGTTATTCTGTTCTGAATACTGTAAGCTATAGCTCTTTGTTTTGACCATTCGCTATGAGTCAGCTGGAGAGTGCTGATAAACAATTGACAAAGTTACTCTTTGTAAAGCATCACCCTGAAAACAGTGGATTGGAGAAGCTGCTGCAGACAACAGTTGCAGGGACTCAAGTACCATATCTTTAGCATTCATGACACTGGTGTACATGTCCTACTGCAGTAGGGAGTTCTTTGGTCCAGCTGTGTCTTCCTTATCACTCTCCTGTTTTTAACCCTTACTTGTTTCTCTGCCCTTGCAGATGCTGCAAAGATAACACCTCTCTGCTCTAGCCACTGTTCATTATGGTTCAGTTGATTGCATGGGTAATCTGCAGTGGAAGACTGAAGAGGTTCCAGTTTAAGACAGAGCCAGGAAAAAAGACTGATGTTGAAGTGGTCTTCAAGAGGCTTGTCTGTAGTGGTATCTAGTACCTGATTTTACCTCTGTGGCATCTTATTGAAATTGATCTGGGTGTTGTTGGTGTCCTCTCTTTCTCCCTTCAGGGGTGTTAGGAGCTATAGGTTTTCACTGCAGGTACAGATGAGAGGTTTTATGTCAAACTTCAAACCGCTTGACCCTTTCTAGTTGTGTAAAGGCTGCAGACTGGGAGATGTGGCAAAAAAAAACATGATTGTATACCATGGTCTGGCATCTAGTTTGCAGGGGCTGTACAGAAGAGCTCCTAGAGTGCTTTGACCTCAGATAGATTTCTATGGTTCAGAGATGATTTCTTTCCAGGATCCCTGTCTTCAGGATCACTTGAGTACCACTGCTAGCCTGCTAATGTTCCCCTTTGCTGGAAGGAGAGTCACAGCCATCCCAATGGTCTGTGGCCTTTGCATCAGGGGTGTGACTTCCCTGTAGTGTGCTAGCACATACCAGTAGTGTGTTTAGCAGCGGAAAGACAAATTCAGTGGGCAGAGTGCAAAAACTGTGTTCCTCCAGGCTCCTCGTGCAACTCCCCATCATGAGTGCGATGCCTTTTGCTCTGGAGGATCTTTCTGGGGAAACTGCCAGGAGATGAGTTGCTGAGCTCCCTCCTGATGTTGTAACTGTTTTCAAGATTTCTGGTTAGGCGTCAGTGAGCCAGTGCCTTGTCACAGGGCACTGTCCTTTCTTTGGCCTAATCCTCAAGAGAAGAGAAGGTGTTGTTGCTTTCTGGGTTTGAATGCAAGTTTGACACTACCTGTCTTCCATTGTCTGAGGAAGAAAAAGCTTCAAGTCATGGACCTGTTCTGTGCTGAAATCCCATGCCTTTGAAATTCTGTGCCCATCTTCATTTCATAGGTGATGGGAGGAGGGGGAGGGTGTTTTGCTGACAGGTGGAGTTCTGTTAGTTCATTTCTCAATTCTGGGCTTACTGTACCATAGAGGATGGGAGAAACAAGATAGAGTTTGTCATAAGACATGGGAATATTTACAGCCTTGCTGATCAGAGAGTGAGTGGTTCTTAGGGTAGCCCAGGGGCTTTGTAAAACTACCAACATTTTAGCAAACCTGTTGTAACCAAATTGGTGCTTTTATGATTGATGGTTCAAGTATATAATTTAATTCATTTGACTCTATCGTTATTCAGTAGCTTGTCTTGTTTTCACTTGACTTGTTGCTATTGTATTTTGCAGCAGCTTATCTGAAATAGAAATGAACAGGAATTCAAATGTGTTGCCTTGAAATTATAGAGCTCAGATGTTACAAAAACATTCTTTTGGGTATCTGTACCTATAAATAGAGCTTGCTCTCAAGTAGACCATTCTAGAGATGTAAAGTACACCACCATCTACATTGTGCAGTGGAAAACTGCATTTTTATCAGACAGAGTGTATGCTGGTATCTCCATTTAAAGCAGAGGCAGGTATGGCTGGTTAAGTTGGCAAGGCCAGAGAATTCTGGAAGGAGAAAGAAACTGGTAAGTACAAATAATCTATAAAGACGCTCAGTAAATATTTGGAAAACCTTAACAGGTTTCTTATTACTTCCGGATTTTTGGAAGAAGATCCACAAAGTGTCACTGAACTGTAAGTCCACTAAGGCCCAGGGTTCTCATGGCAGTGACAGAGGAGGGTGGTTTTGATGTCTCACTTGTTAAAGCTTTCAGAAATTTTTCCACTCCTGTCTTGCTGTTGTTCAGAATGGTCTGGAAAGATGAAAGCTTCTAGTGACAGCTTTCCTGGTGACATTTAGCAAGCATTGCACAACAGACTTCTAAACTTAAACTAGGTTGTGTTTTTCTCTGAGAGAGCACACCAGTATTGCACACAGGTCTTTGCATGTTTCTGCTGAATTGGGAAATAAGCTGGCAAGGTCCATGTACTGTGTCCAGCATTCCTTTCAGTGAATAGTCACTGTATTCAGGCTGGCCTGTGATCACGGTTCTAAACAAAAAAGCTGAATGTGTCCTATGTTGGCAAGCTGCTACAATGGAGAAGGAGCTCAAAGCTGTGTAGCAAATGTAAAAGTTAAGTCCCACAAAATTCCAGTGAAAGGAGAGCATTGCTTTTAAGCAATAGCATCTTCATCAGCTGGAATGGTCCTGTCTGCATAAGCAGTTCAATAACAGTGTGTTTTATGTAATAATTTTAAAATATTGAGATTAAAAGTATTTTTCTCCAGTGTATGACTACTTAGCCTGTGGGTATTTCCTCAAAGCTATTGTCTTCTAATTATCAATGGATCTCTCCAGTGAAGGCAAAGGCAAGCCTGCTGAACAAAATAGCTTGCTTGCAGGGCTTCAGAAGTGAGTGAAAAAGCCTCTAAAGGGCAGAGGCACTCTAAGATCAAGCCTGTTATTTTGGCTTCTGTCATGTCAGTCACATGCTATGGAGGAGCAGGAAGAGAGAAGGAAATAATCTACTTAGTTTTGACCAAAATAAAACTTTGTTTTGATAGTGTTAGACTGACTTGGCCTGAGTTCTATTGGTGCTGATATGCCCTTTAAGTCCCACTGATTCATTGTTTGGAAAGTAGAGACTGTTATTGTTGTCTTGCATAACAGCTTTGAAGCTTTGCTTTACTCCCTGGCTTTGCTAGATTTGCTGTTTGTTTTGTTCTGTCCATCCATAGGCAGTTGTCCTTCCTCCTTCTGTCTTTGGGGCATGCTGCAGTAGCTATGCCTTCTGCAGTGAGCATCCTTGCCATGGTGTGCCTAGGTCTACTTTTATTAAACTAATTTGAGCAAGCTGATTCTTCCATGTTCAGCTTTCCTGTACTCATCTTCCTTCCCTAAGCACTCATAACCAGCCTCTTTATAAATCAGTGCTGCTGTTTAATGACTGTGAACTCCAGCAGAGCCGAGCTGGAAGTGAAGACATCTCTATGGGTACTGACAATCAGAATAGGAATTTTGGAAGCCTTTACAGGTCGTGGACTAAAGCAGTTTGGTTTGGTGATCTCCAGAAGGCAAAGGGTCCTGCTGTGTTTCAGGGTAACTCTGGGTAAAGTGACTGGACTGAACAAATGTTTGCATCCCTTCCATTAGTAAGAGGGGTAATAAGAGGATGCCTTGTTTTCACTTCCTCTAGCAGTGATTGCCAGTGCTCTTAAAAAAACAAACCAAAACATATTTTTGTCACTTAATGGTATGATCTTCCCTCCTCCCCTTCTTTCTTCTTTATCTCCCATTTCCCTCCCTTTTTCCCTCTTTTTTCCTCTTCTCCTCTCTTTCCCCCACCCCTTTCCATCCTCCTTTCAGGACAGACTACCTGAGTTTTTGAGGTCACTTGCTGCCCAGCTCTCTGTGAAAAAAAGTAATATGTTACCTATGTGCTTTCATTACAGTTACTTCAGGGACATACTGAGATTTGTGCCCAAAGTGGTAAATATTCTTGTAGAGATTATTTTGACAGTGTATGTGTCACAGAAATAGCACACTGTCTAAATTACAACATGCAAATGTTTGACATCACCTCTGCAGGGTTGTTACTACTCTTCTGTCTTTCTGCTTGGAGTGAGTTTTGTTTTGCAGGTAGAGAAAGATGAAAATCCCAATGCTTCCCACATAGTTTAGGCTTTGTAATGTCCTCATCTCTTCCTTCCCAGCAGGTGTCTTCTCAGGTGCAAATCATGCGAGACCTCTGAATTCTCACGGTCATTTGTTTTGATAAATGCCAAGACTTTTCTGTTAATTGATGAATTTGTAGCATTCTTAGGCTTGGTGTCTGTAGTAGACAAACATTCTGTAATGCTGAGGAGCATTTGTATTCTGAAGAATAGCTCTGACTCTGGGGAGAGAAAATGCCTCTAACTACTGAATAGGTTGCCATGCTGGCTTGATGTAGCATAGGCAAATTTAATGACTCCCTTTTGTTCTATATTGTCGATGCCTTGTGTAAGTTGGTGACATACGGAACAAAGATTTGTAATAATTGTGTCTGTTCAAGAGAAATATTTATGTTGCTAGAAGTACTAATGTTAATCTCATCACTGAACTTTACAGGAAGCCTGGGAGTGTTTTTGAGGGTATAATTTAACCTAAGTTATTCTTTCAGTTTGATAAAAACAAGGTATATGTTCCGTGGTGTAATTTATGATCGAGTATATTGATTTAAAGTAAAAGAATCTTGGCTTCTTTAGACTGCTGTGCTTTAGCGAGCTGAAAGGAGTCCTGCTGTTTTACAACCCAGGAGCCTGACGTTAACTCTTCAGACTACATAGTCAGATGTACTGCACTCTAATGCTCTCTACTGGAGTTAATGAAAATGAAAATTACTTAAAGTATTGCAAAGGAATTGAAAAATTCACCCTGATAAAGTGAATTACCCCTTTGGAGTAAATGGTTGAGTTATTCTTCCTGTAGTAGCTGCTGCATTTGAAACATAGTCACCTTTATTGTAAAGCACAAGGCTATGAAAGTGCATTTTGTGCTGCTCTGAGACTGCTGTTAAACTTGATGGCTCTGATTTCTTGCCAAGGTCAGTTGTCTGTTGCAGCAGGCACATGGTAGTGAAAAAAGTGTCTTGCTGTCACCTGTCCAAGGAGCCTGCGAAACTCCCAACAGTTCCCTGGAGAAATAGCATTAGAGGTGTCGTCTGGGTGCTCACCACCCTGGAGTCTGCAGCCAGGAGACTGGTGGTTCTTGGATCTATCCACTAGCAGCGCGGGCTCTGATCAGAGTTATCACAAGGTAAACATCTGTGATCTTACCCTTACGTCACTGGTAAGGAGATGGATTTTTTGTGTCCCCCTTCTCTTCAAACAGTTGCTCCTCTCTAGGGGTAATTAATCTTCCGGGCAGTTGTGGCCTGTTGAAGTCCTCCCATGGTTAATTCTGCCAGCGTGGTGGGAAGCATTAAGTGGCATGATCCTGGTTTTTCAGAGACCTACCCATCTTCAACTGGCAGAAAATGTTGCAGAAAAAGCAGCTGTGATTTGTTCAGATGGAAAAAGATGAGTTTTATTTGATGCATAAAATGCAGTAATGAATTGAAGGTTGTCATGTTAAAAAGGAGGAGACAGAATCTTGGGGTGTGCGGGTTTGTGATAAAGGATGGAAGTTTCTGTGGAGATGAGGAGAATGTAATTGTAGGTCCAGGAAGCTATTTATAAATGTGTTTAATTTCCGAAATAAATACTTCAAATTTTTAACCATAACATATGTGCAGAGTGCAAAGGCACATTCCAGTTCAGGACAGGAGGAGTAAAGTTGCACTTTAGATACCTCATGAGGACTTCATGTTTCTCCACCTACTGTGTTCCATCTTTTTATAAAGATAACCTTTTAAGGTTGACACGTTTGGGTAGGCAACATCTAGAACACTTGTAATACTTGCAGACACCTGTTGTGTAGAAGGTTGGGGTTTTTTTGTCCTGTACAATTTCCATGTGCTCAAGAAAAGGTAAGCAACATTCCTGTGGCCACCCAAAGGGTGGTCCAGTGCCAGAATCAGTTGCTAGCTATAACCACAGCCTTTATTTTTTGTCTTGTTTTCTGAGCATCTTAACAGAAGACAGGCATAACTGAGGTACTGTGCAAGGGAGTTTCCCTCCAGAACTGAAAGCTGGCATTCATAGCGTGTGAAATGCTAAAATAAAACCACACTGACTACAGGCCTAGGGTTTGGGTTGCAGACAAAAGCAATAGAGGGAAGCAATGAACTCGATCGAGGTTGCAAGTGGAGTTGTGGCAGTGATCTTAGTAGGGTGTATGCTACTTGACTCTCTTGTTAACAACCCAACACCCCTTCTTCAAAGGCCGGTAGTGAGTTGAGAGTTCATGTTGGACATTGGCTGCTGACAAATCTATTTAAGTGAATTCATTTTGATCTACCATCTGATTGCCTGTTGTCGATGAACGTAAAGTGATGTGTATGAAGGGGGGGACAGATACTCTTGCAAGTTGATGAGCCTTGAGTCAGCTTTTGCAGATTAGGCAAAAGGTGAAGACAGAGGTGTAATGATGCATCCAGGGAAATATTTGCCCACTGTGTAACTGTCAAAAAAACCCACATATGTGAATAGGTCCATAGTGAGTTGTGTGTTAAACTGATCGCACTTCCATGAGAGTATCAAATCTATTTTGGTCTTTGTATTGACATTCCATGATCCTCCTTGGAGATCAATTTGGTAGCTCTACTTTAGAAATACAGTTGTTAAAGTTAAAAAAAATATAAAGAAATAGACTTATGTGTTAAAATACAAAATTACAAATAAATTTATGTTTGAAAAGCAGCAAAACTGAATTATGGTAAGTATTTCCTCAAAGAGCACACAAAACTGATTTTCAACACCTAGCATTTTTTTCAGGACTCTGTGTCCTTTCAAAAGTGTGAGAAGAATATATGTCAAATCTGGTTATTTCGTAAGCGTTTCTCACCCAGCCATGTTTACATGGGTCACTGATACATTGGTAGAGTCTGTACGGCACGTAATCCACCTTTTCTTCTTTCTACTTGTGGGATTTGCTTTGAAGTCTGTATTGAGGACAGAAAGAAAAAGGGTGGTGTGGAAAAAGTGTGGCATATTCGAGGGTGAAAACAGCCCTTGCTTTGCTATCGAGTGTTACACAGCTCATGAGTTAAGAGTGATGCCCAGCTTTTATCTCCTGCCTTCCTAGGGAGGGCTGGAGAGGGATGTTTTCTGTTTTCCTAGAAGTGTAGTTTGGAGAGCTACTGTATGTTTACTGGGTGCTGCCATACATATGTGTTGTCTTTATTAAATCACCAAGTCAAGTAAAATGTGTTCTGGGAAGTGAAGGCTTATGGGCAGAAACTGCTGTAAAGCTTTGCCTCATGCCAGATGTGGAGCAGTCCTGTGGTGCCTGATAGCCGTTGCTCTGAATTCCCAGAGGTGCTTGTGCAGGGCCTGGTTAACTTGTGTATTGAGTTACTGTGTTCACACTTGAAATAAAAGCAAATAGCCACTTGGAGATACTTGTCTTGTGGACTTCAAGGGCCTGCTGCTTCTTCTGCAGATCATAACATTTCTGGGAGCGATATGTAGTGCATTGCTTTGTTCTTTCAGTTTGCCTGCTTGTGAACCAGAAAAATGAGGGAAAGCAGTGCCATTTCACTGATTTCATTGGTCACTGATGATTTCCCCTTGACTAGCTCTCCTTTATGAAGTTTTTGACGGTTGCCTGATTATATTTGAAGCTTCGTATTGTCACCAACTGTGGGTTGGCTCCCAAAGCCATGGGAGCCTTTGTCACCATGTTTCTGCCTGCAGTCCCCCTCACCTAGCCAGGTTCAGCTGAGCTTCAGGCATCTCTGAGGCAGTGGAGAGGCTGCCTAAACAGATGGCTGCGGCAAATGTCTTCTGGCAGTGGCAGGGTGTATGTGGTAGATTGCGGACTAGGTAGTAATGGGCAGGTAGGTTTTCTCCCGCAGCCTCTGCAGCCCTGTTTTCACAGCGACCAGCTGACCCTCCTAAAAGTGTCCGTAGAAGTGTTGTGGAGACCTGTGGAGAGAGTAGGTTACATCCATCTACATCCATGTTGTGATAACATTACGTAAATGTGGTAAGAATTTACCTATTCACCGCGTGGGCTTGTACCTGTTTTTTAGAGCAGAAGGTGCATCTTTCCTCTGCCCAGTCAATCACTTGTTCTCTTTGGTCTCTTCTGTGCTGATGGGCTCTCTGCTCCTTCATCCATGGTGACCACCTTCAGAGGTGTTGGACATCTGCATTTGTAGCTCTCAGAATCTGCATTAATCATCCCTTTGCAAACTGTTTCCACCCATTTAGCCAGGAACCCTATTAACCTTAAAGATGCACATAACACTTAATAGCAGCCATTAAAAGGTTTGGATTTGCTCTGTTCCTATTTTCTTTCAACAGTACAGTAATCATTGTGTTACACCATGGGTGATGAATAACATCTTTGTACGCAGTAGTGACTTGCAGTGCTCCTTCTTTCTCTGACTTGCAGTCTAATGGAAAACAAATGTCTGCTCACATTAAGAGGAGGGCCAGTGTGAAAGGGATCATCTTTCTTTTTGTGCCTCCAAAGGGAAGGGTTACCTTGCATGGTTTGGCAGTAAGCCACATAGAGAAGTGGACTTGGATTTTAGTGCTTTAGTTGTCATGGGAGAAGCAGGAATGTGAAATCAGAAGTTGCTGAGCTAGAGAAGGGGTAATGGGGAAAATTGTCTTCTTGCAATGGCACTAACACATGAAGTCAGTAATGGCAGTGGTCTACAGAATGGGAAGCCTGAAATGCATTGAGTTTTTTCAGTTGCTGGTGAAACTTAGGAAGTGGTAAGTGTGCTTCTGAAAAGCAGAGACATGGGAAAACCTCCTCTGTACAGCAACAGTTACCTCTAGCAAGTGATCTTCTGCCCAGACATTGGCAGAGGTTTTAAGCATCTGTGTAAGGCTTCACACTTGAAATGGTACGACAGTAATTATGAAAGAAGGAGAACTCTAAAGACATAGCAGCATGTGTTAAAAGTTCCTAATTAAGAGGGGGGGGGGGGGGTGTGTGAAATAAAGAATCCCTTGTTTTCTTTGCACAGCTTAACCTCATGTAGATCCATGGTAAGAAGCTGTGGAAAATATCACCACCATGAGAAATGATTTTTTTTCAAACACTGGTGTGCTTGAAAGTATGCTTTGTGGAGCTTGGGTGGAATCCTAAACCTGTTGCTTCCACAGTGAAAGAGATAATTAATTGCTCTTGGCTTTCAAAGCTGCATGCAACCGGTGACCTTTAATTTCATCTCCTTCATCCATTACACTCAGTGTGTAACAGTACTGTTGTTTTCTCCCATTTATTCCTGTCACATGCACCAGCCTGTAGAATAATTCACTTTCAGAAATCTCTATCTGCTCTGGCTACATCAAACAGCTGTATTTTTAACTTCAGACTGTTTAAAATTTCTTTTGGAATTCAAGAGCTCAGTCTGGTGCTTATGGAGAGGGATTCTGGGAGGGCATAACTTGCTGTAGTCCTGTGGTGCATTGGTATAAACTCTTCTTGCTTTTCTACTGCCAAAATGAGCTGGAGTTCATGCACAGCAAGAAGTGTGACAGTTGTGTCCACTTTCAAACTTAGGGGAAATAAAATATGATTTAAAAGATGCATTCCTAGCTGTATTTGACGCCGTATTATTTTTTGTGTTTTTTTTTTCACGAAGTCTCTTGCTTGTGAAGACTTGCTCAAGGTTTTTATTTTATTTCTGCAGTTTGCAACTTCATGTCTCATGAAAAGTGCCTCAAGAATATCAAGATACCGTGCTCATGTGTTGCTCCCAGCCTTGTGAGGGTGAGTAAGCACACACACTGCCTTGTCTTTTTCTTAGGATAATAGAACAAATTTATTACTAATGAACAAGGTGTAGTACCATGGTGGCTTGTTAATATCATAATGCTTAAATCAGTTGTGTTAGTCACTACTGAGACTTTTATAGCTGCTCAAAGGCAAAGTTACATTTCCTTTGAAAAGTCCCTGCTATGGGGAGCTGTGGGTAGTCTGTCTTTGAAAAGACGGTTACTGACATTCTTTAACTGTTACTTAATGTTCTTACTTTCATGTAAGACTTGTGTGTCATTACCTAGAAGCCTCACGATAACAGAGTGGGGTGACTGACTGATATCACTGCTCTCAGAAAACTATATTGTGTGTCATACTAAAGAATAACTCTGTACATCCAGTCACCAAATTTTTTACAGTGATTTCATCTTACTGGGAAAATACTAAAGCTGCTCTGCCTAGTGAAGGAGCTATGTTTGGCTTCTATTGATTGCTGCATCTTAAGAATTTGCTTGTTTATGGTGTTCAGAGAATAAAGTCATTGCATAGGGTTTCAAAGCAAAAAAGCCAGAGGGCAGGACTTCAACTGATGATAATATTTCAAATTTATTTATTTGAGTAATTAATAAAGTACTTGATTTCAGATGCCCTGTGACTTTTTCCTCTCATAAGACTTGAAGCTTAAGTGATTGCTTTTAAAAGGTGTGAAAAATAAATTGGATTTAAAGAAATATTATCTTCTTAGTTGCAGTAAGAAACTCATTAGAGAAGTAGTAAAACACTACAAATACCTTAAGTAGCCCTATGCAAAAGTCAAATGAGACATGGCAGAATCATGTGCTTTACAGACATTGCTGACGCACATTTATGGGAACACATTGTGTAGACCTGGGAACCTTTGAAGGGGAGCTGATTGCCTTCTTTGTATCCTAAAAAGCTTTGTAAGTTCCTTTATGTTGTGAAAACCTGTGTTGGGAGTGAGACAGGAAAGTAACTCAAGTTACAAAAAACAGGATAGAAATCAGCTACTAATTTTTACTAAATTTCCTTTGTCTAGAAAATAATGCTGTTTGGCTTTGTTACACACTTCCTCTTCTCCACATACTTTACGTCTTGAGAGGTATGATTTAGGTGGCAAAACGGTATCTGGTACAACAGTTGCCAGGCAAATGGTAATAAATATTGTTCTAAGTCTTGGAACCCATGGTACAGGACATGTAGATAGTGAGAAATGCTATTACTAAGACTGAGCAATCAGTCATTGCAGTATGGGAAAAGAAATGATACAGATGATGATACAGATGTCTTTGCAAGAGCCTTTGGGGAGATGGTACAAATCCAAATCTGAAACATGCTTTTAACTCAGAGTGTCACAATTGTAAGCTTTTGTGACTGCTTCTTTTGTGAATTTGCTCTAACTTTAATTCATAGTTCAAAATAGTATTTGTGCATTTGCTTTTGCGTGGTAAAAAAAAGTCTAGCATTTAAACTGATTAGTGTTTCCATTTGCATCAGTTGTGGATGTCAGTGTAGTTCATTTGTCCCTTTGCCAGTTCTCATTCTTTACCCTCCTGATTGCATGAATTTTATCTAACTGTTTATTATTTACACGTAAAATGTAACTATAATTCCTGCGGAGTAGAATTCCTTCTGTCAGAATGGTCTTATCAGTCCTCAGAGCTGTTTGGAGTTCGGTGTTGCTGTATTCAGCTGCAAAGCATCTTCTGCGTTATCTGTTTTGAGCCTGTAATCATTATGTTTTGAAAATACAGGATTGTACTGTTCTTTTTGGATTGTCTTGTTCTTGACATGGTCATCCAAGTTGCATTAATCCTTGTCTACTGTGCAAGTGAAGTCTGCCATATGGGAGATGTCCTTTTGTGTGCAGGCTCTGTCGAAGTAAATATTGAAGTTGGTATTTGCTTAAAAAACATAACAGAGCAAAAAGCAAATTATAATAGTTCATAGAATGTGTGGAAAGTTTATTTTCTGTAATCTCCCTGTTCTCCTTTCAGTTTATTATTTATTTATTAAAAGGTCTGACATAGGAGAGAACACTGAGACTTTTTCCCTGATTGTTCCTTCTAGGATGTCAGTATTTAGTTTATCTCAGAAACGAGTTTTTTTTTGTTTTCAATCTCCTGGATTTCATCTAGAGAAGACTGCAATTGTTAAGGCTCATTAGAGTGTGTGTTATTTGACACTTAAGTCAAACTGTCAGAGAATAATTTTTCAGCAGATGTTTCATGGAAACTTTTATTCCTAGGCCTAGAGACTCTCAAGCATACCATGACTGCATCCAGCGTCAGATCATTCTTGACGAGTTCTCTCAAGGCTGCTCTAAGAATGTTTTTGCACTATTGCTGATCATTATCACCGGTGTTTAGTATTCCAGACTTGATCCAGGTGATGATGTTTCAAAACAGGACTTCATGGATTAGTCTTCTGAACAAGTGGTGCTTTTATGATTTGCAGGGCATATGATTTGTTTCACTGCTAAGGTATCAGCAACTTGTCTGAATTCAAATGCTCTCTTTCCTACATTCCCATACGTACTGTCTACAAAAACCAAAACAAAACCAAAACCACAAAAAACAACCCAAAGCCCAAAAAGGGGGGTGGGGGAAAAGGCAAAACACTCTACCCCCAAAACAAAATAACAGGGAAAACAAAAATTATTTGATTCCCTGTGAAGTGTGAAGTTTTATTTTCCCTTGTTAGGTTGGAATTGAAGCTGTATTAGAAGTGTGTGTGTTTTCTATATACCTGTTCTTTGAAAACTAAATGGAAATGAGAGTATCTTACAAGTGGCTTTAATGAAGTTAGGCATTTGCAATGCTTGTTTTTCTCCCTTTTTATGTTGGTGCATTTCTATAATGGTTTCTAAACATTTCCACTTCAAAAAAGGTTGATGGGCTACTCATGACACTTTCTTCTGTGCTTTTATTATTCAAGCGGGGTTGTCTAGAGTGGAAGAATGCTCTTTCAGGTCATCAGCTTTGCCTGGAGCTTTCTGTGCTAAAAACAAAACTTGGCTTTGTAGTTCAGAAAGTGTGTAGCCTGCATTTGTGAGTTGTGGTAGTGAATGAGAAGTTTGTGGTGCCTGCTTGGGCAAGCGGGTGTTGCCCTTGCCTGCTGACCTGAGTTTCTCTTTCTGCCTGCTGGGTTCAGCTATGTGCTGGTGGTTATTTCGGCAGGTTCTTCATGAACTGAAAGTAGATGAGAGGAAAAAAAGGATACTAGGGGTTGGGGTAAGTCCCTCTGATCCCCTTCGGATAATCTGCTCTTTATAGGGCACTTCATGCTTCGCATGCACAACAGCAGCATCTCATTTTTCTGCAGCTGAAGGACTTTTGTACTGGGACACAACCTCTCTTTTGTTTACTTTCGTTCCCTGCCCAAGAAGCAATGGGAAGGTCCAGCAAAGTGCAAGACAAAGAGCATCAAGGTTTGGTTATTGGCTTCACTTGCCTTGGAATAATAAATCCAGTCTCATTCAGCTGTCAGAAATGTCTGTTGGATTTTTGTGTGACTGCCTCAGAGAATTAGCTTTTTAAGGAGTGTTGTTGCAAATGGCTCGTAGATGTTTTCACAATGGGGAAAGAACTTGGCAAGCAGGGAAAGAGAATTTGATGTTGTTGGACTGGGTGGGAGTTCTGGAGAGTTTAGGGAGAAAAAAATCAGAATCCAATTTTGGAAAATCGTTCCTTGGTGGCAGTTGCAGGTGTTAGAGGTTTTGTGTCAACACGGGCAAAAAAATGCTGCAGTGAATGCTTTTACTGCTTCCCCCCGCAGACTTGTTACAGAAGACAGGCTGAAATGCAGTGTTAATGAAGATCTGGTTAGCATATTATGGTTACATCTCATCTTCAAATCACTGTATATTTGGCATACATCAATCAAGGGATGTTTTATCCTGCTGCTCTTGTTATGTCTTTTTGCTGGTTGAGTTAAATCTGCTTCACAAAATACATGCTTAATATTTTTCCGTTTTGTATTATATATTATGAAGACAAGTTTGGTCAAGTTCTCCTCTCTCTTCCCATTTTATTTGTTCATGTAAATAGGCTTTGCTGGTGTGAGGGTGTTTCACAAGATGTCATCACAACAGATGGATCCTAAGCGGAACTTTGTAGCTGTTGTGGTAGGAAAGGGGATAGTGGTTTTAAACTTGTATCAGGTCAGATACAAGAAAGAAATTTTTTTTATGATAAGGGTAACACTTTCACAGGCTGCCCAGAGAGGTGGTAGATGCCCCATGCCTGGAAACATTCAGAGTCAGGTCAGACAGGGCTCTGGGCAACCTGATCTACTTGCAGATGTCCCTGCTCATTGCAGGGTCCTGGACTAGCCAACTTGTAAAGGTCCCTTCCAACCCCAGCTATTGTATGGTGCTTGCTGGGTAGCCCTGACCACCTTCACCAAGAGGCCCATCTCGTGACTCCTACCAGTGTTGTTTCAGCTTGGACTGTTGCAGTCACATGGCATAATAAAGAAGCCAAATGAGGTGTAAAACCACTTGCTCATAATCCTGGCACTGCACCAAGGTTTCCTACTTTTCCTCCTCAAAGTGATAATCCTTTTAACCCTGGGCTAGTAATCGGTAGTTCATAAACTCAGGAGAGTTTATTAGGCAATACTGAAACTTGATGCAAACTGCCTTGTAGCCTGCAGACTCCTAAATGAGCTGAACCAGTGACTCTTCAGGTTCAGAAGTGGTATGGAATGTCACTGTGTTTGTTGCTTTAAATTTTTAATCCTTGTTAAATGGAGATGGACATTGATTTCCTCTGTAGCAGTAAAAGCAAGGAATGGCTTTTACATATTGCTTTCTTTTTCCAGTACAAAAAATTCTAGTCCAATTGCAATGGAAAGCGCTTACATAAGTCTTATTTACTAGGAGAAGTATCAGGTATTCCTGATTTGAAATGGTACTGAATGCACTGTATATTTTCGATCACAAAGGGGTTTTGAGAGCTTGTAGATAAGCCTAATATCCTATCAGAGAGATCTGAAGGATGGAGAAAAACTTTCCTGGATATAGTGAGGTTGCATATGTATGTGTGCATTATTCCCTTGCATTGGCCCCAGTTAAAATTCTGATAACTAAGTATTTGATTCTCTCATCTCTTCTGTCCAGGATTATGTTGAGACACCATTTAACTACCTAGTCTTACCTAATTTCAGAATTTCCGTATGGAGTATATACTTAAAGCTGCTTTTTAACAGAAAGTGATACATTAAGTGCTCAGAGGAAGAATGTCAATTTGGACACAACTGATGAGTAATTGACAGGCCTTGTCTCTGAAAGGAAAAAGTAGTTTCTGCTGAAGTGCATGCAGTGTATTTAAGTTGCAGAAATCTGTAGCTACTACAGCAGAGGGGTTTCGAGCAAATGAAAGGGCTCTTTGTGATTACTGAGTAATAATAAGTAAGTAACTGAAAATATGTTAATACTGGGAAAAGTTGTATCGCAAAGTTGTTAGCTTCTCTCAGGGAGGGTGTGGTCGAGACCCTTGATTAACCTGGACAGAATAGCCATGGGGTGTGTTCAGATCTCATCACCATATCTACCTCTCTAGAGCAAAGGTTTTTTGTGTCACGGTGGACTTTAGGAACATTAGATAAGGAAGTACTTTGCACTGGAAACACCAGAATCCATAGAAGATTTTCTTATTTCATAAACACCATTTAAATTTATATCAGCATTTTTTTTGTTTGTTTGCTAACTTGAGAGCGGTCTTTGTGAAAGATCCTGTGCATTTCATAAAGATGGTTGCTTCCAAGCTGGATGTGCCTATCCTTAAAATGCCGCAGTATTTTTGAACGTAAAACTAGTGACCTCAAGTTAAATTCCGTTTGCTCAACCTTTGGATTCTGTTGTGAGAGTGTTTGTATCCTTATTTCTGTGTACCCTTTCCTGCTTGCAAGCTGATCAGCCCCACGGTCCTGTAGGTCCTGCAGCCTCAGTTCCTCAGTCTGTTCAGTATTTTCCAAAGTCCTGCCAAGTGCAAGTCTCTCTGATATAATGGAGAAGGAGATACATGAGCAAAATATTTAGACATAGGCCTAGGGAAAGATTTTAGTACATTGGTCTTTTTTTAAGACTGCACAAGACAGCAGCTCATCGACTCACAGAATGGTTTGGGTTGTAGGAGGCCTTAAAAGATCATCTAGTTCAAACCCTGAACCATGGGCAGGGATACTTTCTAAGCTGTCACTGTCATTTGGTATATCTGTATTTCTCTCTTTCCACTTTGAAGCTGGAAGTCACAGACTCATAGAATCATATAATAGTTGGGGTTGGAAAGGACCTTAAGATCATCCAGTTCCAACCCCCCTGCCATGGGCAGGGACACCTCACACTAGACCACATCACTCAAGGCTCTGTCTAACCTGACCTTGAACACCGCCAGGGATGGAGCATTCGCAACTTCCCTGGGCAACCCATTCCAGTGCCTCACCATCCTTAACAGTAAAGAACTTCTTCCTTATATCCAGTCTAAACTTCCAATGTTTAAGTTTGAACCCATTACCCGTTCTCCTATCACTACAGTCCCTAATGAAGAGTCCCTCCCCAGCATCCTTACAGGCCCCCTTCAGATGCTGAGTCTTTGGCTCAGGATTCAGGCTAAAGATCTTCTGCCTGAGTTGGTAGAAAAGCAGCAGGAACTGCATGAAGGATAGACCTTCTGTAGCTGTGTTTTTTCCTGCTGAGGTATACAGAATGTTGCCGACCACTAAGAAAGACTTGGCCTGACCTGACTCCATCCACAAACCAGAAAGTCTGGGTGGTACCTTAGCTGCTTTATACATACATGGTGCTTCCACTTCAGTGGAAGAGCACTTAAATATGATCTGCTGTTGGCCCCATGTTTGATACCCTGTGGCATTTCAGGGTGAGGAGCAATTTTAAAAGCCACTACCAGAAGAAAACATTTATGTTGTTTCTTTCCCTGAGTGTGGATGTTAAAAGCAGTTCATTGCTGTTTTTTTCTGTATTGTTTAGGAACTGCTATGCACTTGCAGGTTGCACTGAAGGGATTGGATTCTAAGGTTTAGGTTTTGGTAGATGAAATTTCTTTGTAGGCTGAGATGAACTTTTACAGAAATGTGTTACATTCTGTAATGCTCTGGGTTTCTTAATGGATGGAAGGAAATAAAATAGAAGCTAGAAGTATCTTGTTCATGAGTGCAGAGTCATTCTGGAGCTTATGCTGAGTTGTTACCACTATATTTTCTGTCGATGTGCTTCTGATCAATACTCTAAGGGCACTTAGATGTTATTTAATGGTATTACTAGCAGAAATTTTCTGTCTTTTTCTTCAAACATCAATTTTAGTCGTTAGCATAAAGTAATTTAAGTAGTTGTACTGGAAAAGTAGTTTTAAACTCTCATCAATTATTAACTTTGTAGGCCACCTTACGTGTCTTTGCTGTACTTACACAAATGGATATGAGCTAGAGAATAATATGTAACATTTCATGTTCTGACAGGCTGCTTCTCTGGCTTTCCTAGTCTGAGTTTTGATATATTTTTTTTCAATATATTGGGCACTAACAACCCTTCTTTTGTTGTTCAGCAGCAAAAGAAATGTAGGTAGCTGCTAGGAGAAACATGGTGCGATTGATGAGTTTGTGACATTGTATTCCCTCTTTACCCCTTTTTCCTCTTCATCTTACTCCCATTCCATTTCCCACCAAGCTCTGCAGTGATTTTATGCTGGTGCTTTCTAAGGTGAGTTAGAAAGACCACTCATACTAAACAAAGTTTCTTTGGCTTGTTTCTGAAAAGAAGATGTTGGGCAGAGAAGAGATTCAGAGCAGCCCTGCAGAGAAGGACTTGGGGGTGCTGGTCGATGAGAAAATGAACATGAGTCGGCAGTGTGCGCTTGCAGCCCAGAAAGCCGACTGTATCGTGGGCTGCATCCAAAGGAGCGTGACCAGCAGGTCAAAGGAGGTGATCCTGCCCCTTTATTCTGCTCTTGTGAGACCTCACTTGGAGTATTGTGTGCAGTTCTGGGGTCCTCAACATAAAAAGGACGTGGATCTGTTGGAACAAGTCCAGAGGAGGGCCACAAGAATGATCAGGGGACTGGAGCACCTCCCATATGAAGATCGGCTGAGAAAGTTGGGGCTGTTCAGCCTGGAGAAGAGAAGGCTGCGTGGAGACCTCATAGCAGCCTTTCAGTATCTGAAGGGGGCCTATAGGGATGCTGGGGATGGACTCTTCATTAGGGACTGTAGTGACAGGACAAGGGGTAATGGGTTAAAACTTAAACAGGGGAAGTTTAGATTGGATATCAGGAGGAAATTCTTTCCTGTGAGGGTGGTGAGGCACTGGAACAGGTTGCCCAAGGAGGTTGTGAATGCTCCATCCCTGGCAGTGTTCAAGGCCAGGTTGGACAAGGCCTTGGGTGATACGGTTTAGAGTGAGGTGTCCTTGCCCATGGCAGGGGGTTGGAACTTGATGATCTTAAGGTCCTTTCCAACCCTAACTATTCTATGATTCTATGTTGAAGGAGAGATTTTTTTCTGGTTTACCCCCTTTTTTCTTCCCACTCAACATTTCAACCAGGCAGTTGTTCCCTTTTTTTTTTTGGCAGTGACTTGAGACTTCAGAGGATTGCTGCCAGGGTCTGAATGACTGCAGAATTTAGACTTCATCTCCTTCCCTTGTGTCTTCTAGATAAGTACAGTCAGACCATGAGTAAATCTGACCCTTGCCAGTCCTTTCTCAGTCTTTCACAGAATAAATAAAATTTGTCATGAAACTCTGCTTTGATCCTTTGATCTAGAGCATCCTTTTTATTCAGCAGAGTCTTTCTGTGACAGTAATAAAAAGCCTGCATTTTCATGTCAGGTGTAAGATATATTAGGCAGGCTTATGGCCAGGGAAAGAAGTGTTCTCTGTGTTTCAACCACAGGTTGTTGAGTGGGTTGGGTACTCATGCTGAGTGTCCAGAACAGGTTATTCACCACTCTAGAGCTAAAGAAGGTCGTCTCTGTGTCTGATCTCAAGAGGGGATGACTGGCTGCACTGTGGTGGGGGTAAGGCAGGCAGGTGACTCGAAGATGATGCTTGAAACCTGAATGCAGGCCAAGATGCGCAGAAAAGCTTTCCTGAAAATGGTACCACGAGGGCTTTTTAGTACTTGTCACAATTGCTGTTATCTGGCTGGGGCTGTATTCATGTAGCTGTTTTCATTGTCTCTTTCCTTTGAGCTCATTGCCTCTCTTTTCTTTGAGCTCATTGTGTGGGATGAATTTTAGGCAAGCGGCCTTCTCCCTCCAGCTGGGAATTGCGCTTCTCTCTTATTTTTGCAGTGGCTGGAATGAGAAACCTGCTGTGGCACTTCACCTCCAGAATAGCTGAGCCAGGTAACTTGTATGTTACTGTACAGGGAAGTTCATCTTTTCCTTTCCTCAGAAGAAGTAGCATGAAAGTGCAAGATCATGAGCCTTGAACTTAATCTGAGATAATTTGATTAAGTTCCCCAGGCTCTCCAGTACATTTTCTCTCCTTTCTCCCCTGCCCCCCATATTCTTTTTATAAACTTGTATTATATGAGTACTCCAGTTAAAAAAATTAAATAATGCAAGCCAGCCAAGAGCTTTGTGTCAGTCAGTCAGAGTTGGTAGGCTGCAGAGATGGAAATTTCTGATTGGGTTGTTAGGAGTAGGAGATGGACTTGAAAGTTTCGGGGTAAATACCAAACTTGTACATAAAGTAAAAGTTCAAAGATTTTGGAGGCAGGATGTTCTGGTAGGCAGGTTGGCAGTCGAGCATGGTCAGGAGCCTGGATCTGGACAGGCAGTTTCCTAGTCAATCAGAGACCAAGGGTTCTTCCAGACAGCATGGTCTGCTGGGAACATGAGCTGGTGACTCTGCTTGATTGGTCAGCTGCTCTGAGTGATGTTCTTCATGCCTGGTAACCCAGATTTTTCTTGATTAAACTTTCAGCAATGTTCCTTTCATGTTCCTTTCTCCTTGTGTTACATCTGGCAAACTTAATCTTGCTTACTTCATGGTGCCTTCTTGAAGTACAGGTTGTTTAGTATGAGGCACAGGGGAGACCATTGCCTTTGTCCTGATCAGCAAGTTGGCTGATGTGAAAGACATAGTACTGAGCAACAGTACTGACTGTGGCAGCCCTGAGCTTTTAAGAATTGTCTTGAGTATGTCTTTAGGGTATTTTGTGTACACATGCAACTCTTCAGTCATCCTCAATTCAGTTAAGAATACTTGGGAGAGGAACTGTGATTCCAAGTAAGTCACAGAGCACTGAACCGAAAGGAAACCTTTGGATTCATGGCACTGTGAATCATCAAGAAGCTGAGCAGCACTTAAAAATATGTACATTACATATTAAACCCCAAGAACTTTAGACAGACTTTCAAAGATTATTATTTCAAATAAAATATTAAGTATTTCAAATATATTTTAAGTGGGTTTTTTTTGTTTGTTGGTTGATTGTTTTTTTTTGTTTTTAAAAATATATATGCCTATATATTCGTTCTGAAGTTTAGTTAGTTTACATTGTATATATGCTGTCCTGTCTTGCAAGATAAAGCAGTTTCTGTGAATTATAACTGGCACTGTGAACGTTGTGGCTGATGATAAGTTATGCATTCTTCATTGGCAGGTTCCAGTTGCACACTGTTTTGGGTCTCCAGGACATTACAAAAGAAAGTTTTGCACTGTGTGCAGGAAGTCACTAGAATCACCTGCCCTTCGATGTGAAGGTAACGTAGAAAACCATACCTGTTTAGCCATCTATGTGTTAGACAGTAATGCACACTTTGCTTACATTGCATACCTTGGAAGTATGTGTGTATACACGCACACATATGCACTCACTGTATTTGAGCGATTTTGGGGTTGTTTATCATCCACTCATTGTTCATGGACATGTGTATGTCAAATCAAGGAATAATAAATCAGTAGCATTCAGTAAACCACAGTCTTTGTCAAACCTTGCTCTTTCATCTTTTCTCCATGTGGTGTTGATGGTGTGCAATGAATCCATGCCCCAGATGTGCAAGGCATGAGAGGGTATTATGGCAAAAGAAATACTTCTGTTGAAGTAATTTATTTCTGTTTCTAGTGGAAGCTTTTGGTACAGGGAATCATCAGGTATTCATGTTTCTAAAACCTTCCACTTTCTACAAAAGACTGGGGTATAAGTTTTCAGTGTTACTGGTCTCAGATATCTGTTGACTGTAATATGGATGAGGTGCCTTCAGTTGAAAGGTATTTGAAAATATTTATCAAATAGCACTGCTCTGAGTTCTGACATGGATTCTGTGAAAAAAAAACAATAATTAAAGAAATCACCTGAACACCATAATTTTTATTTGAAATATATGTTGGCATCAGTACTTGACTGATTTTGATGTGGGGCAACTCCTTAATTTTCCCTTGTTTGCCCTGTCTTGAGTATCTAGTATTTGTTGTTCAGCTGATATTGTGAGGTTGAATAGAATTTCGTATTTTAAAGAAATAATACCTATAAGCTGTTAAAAAAAAAAGGATAGTTTACTGAGAGAAGAACCAATTCTGCAGGGATTTGAGATGCTTTCAAAATTGCTGTTTTGCTAAATATAATCTCTTATTTAGTATGATTGCCTATGTGTATGAGTAGCAGAAACATTTCTCTTTCTTTGGGGCATTTAGACTTTTAATGGTGCAGTGGTTTTGTTTCTGCTTTGTCTGGTGAGTTGCATAATGAATCAAAACTATGTTCTGACCAGCGAGAATCTGTCACTTAAAATAGTTACTATGTGAGGGGTGATACGGTGGGATGGTCAAAGAGCAACAGATGCCACAGGGTCTTTTCAGGTGATCTGTCTTACTAAGCCTCAGAACTTGTATGGCATGTGAAAAAAAGAGGATTTGAAAAAAAAATTTTTGCTAGCTTTGTCCTCTGAAACTCTTGAAAATAGCGTTAGTTAAGTGATCTATTTTGGTTAAAGCTTTCTAAATTTTGCTTTCATGTACTTACTCTCCTAATTCTTCTGTATTAGTGGTGTAATCCATTGCAAGGGAATATTTATCTTTTCAGGCACTTTCATTTAAGTGTTCTTAAACAAGAAGCACGTGAAATTGCGGTTATATTTAGTTACTACAAATGCCCAGACATTTTATTTCTTTTCTGGTTCGATGAAGGTTATGAATTATATTCTTCATATGGACTAAACAGTTTTCTTGTTTTGTGTAGTGTGACTTGTTTGGTATCCCATTTTCTGAATACTAGGAAGTCTACAACTCGTTCCTCTGATACTTTTCCCATACGTAGCTAAAAAAGGACAGTTAAGGTTCATACAGTGCCCAAGATTCTTCCTTTACTCTTCAAAAATAATTATAGAATTTGTTTTAAGCTGTAGAGCTTTAAAATCCAGACAGAGATGTTGAACTTTCTTTTTTTCTTACTTCTAATGACTCATCTTAATAGTACAAGTCTACTGTTGGTTATGGCGTTGTCTTCTGATACTGAAATTTGAAGAACTTTTCCATGAAACTTTGCCATAATTAAGTTAGAAAAGAGGGTTAAGATGAAATTACCTTTTCTAAATAAATGATTGACATCATTAGATGTACTTTCAAAATAATTTAAATAACTTGGTTTGTACTCTTCATGTCGTACAATAGAACAAATTTCCTGGAAGCAAACTGGACATTTTCAGACAAATACTAAATGCTGTGGGTGCATGGTGGGGCATCTGTTCTCAGAAATGAGCATGCATATATATTACTCCCTGGTGAGATAAGTACATACTCTTCATCAGCAGAAAATTACAATGTGTGGACTCCATATGCTGCTGACAGTTACTATTTGCTTTAGAGAGAGGTTTTTGCTAAAAAAAAACCCATCTGTGTTCTTACAAAATACAGCAAAAGGCAGTGTGTGCCTGTGTTAGTAGAAGTAATGATAAAAGCTCCAGTGCTTTTGTCGATTGCTTGAAGCCATAATTCCGTCTACAGAAACTTTTACCATTAGTGCAGATATGACTCAAAGCATCTAGCTTGCCGCATAGCTGAATTGGCAAACCTGTAAAATATGTCTGTGGATATGGAGAAATGCGAGCTGGTGAGGGACTGTGTCACACCTCATAGAGAAGTTCTCCAGCTCAGTGAGGATGCGCAGTATGGGGAGCTGTATGTGAAAGCTTGTAGTTGACTTAGTAAGCCCTGTTAAAACAGGCTTTGCTTTGGTGGGATCATGGTCTTCTGCAGGGTTAGAATAAGACAGTGTTAGTGCTGATGGCCTTTCCTAGAGCCCAGAGGGTGATTTCAAAATAAGGTATTTTTCTGTGTGTAATTTAAGACTGTTTTAAACATGCTTTCAGATAATGTGTGTAGTTGCCACCTCCAAATTTTCAGTTTACAGTCTCCAAATTTTTGTGATGTGCTTGAAACAATAACCTATTTGAGCAGAACAGAAAAAAATATTTGAAGAATTTGATGTTGTGTCTTATTTTAATGTACTCAACAAAAAATCGGATGCCTTCCCAGAGTACTTGGATACACAAGCAGCGGGAGGAGGATCCTTTTCATCTATTCATGTCTGTGTGGTCCATAGAGAATTTTCCTAACTCTCACAATAATGAAGCTAGGTATTGACACATTTTAGTTGGTTTTTTTTTGGTGTTTGTTGTATTTTGTTTGGTTTAGGGTGTTTTTTTTGTCTTTTATTTGGGGACTGTGGGTGAGGCAGGAGTCCTGGCTGTGCGCAGGAGGGGTGTGCTACCTGCATGCTGCTGTTTTGGCAGGCATGTCCCCTGCTTTGCTGGGGCTGGGGACTCAAACTCGTCTCTTGTTTCCTTGTGCTTCTGAAAACACCAGGGATATAAAGAATGGGCTAGGCAGCAGAAAAGTGTCTGCTGATTTAAACCCACTCATGAAGTGCCTGCTTGCTCTGCAGTAGGGTTTGGAAAAGGGTTTGTAAGAGGAATTGTTTCAGGAAGATACTACTTTACGTTCAAGACTTGATGGTATTTGGATGTAGAAAGAGAGTTCTCTGTTAATGCTTCTAACATTCAGGTTGTCTTGGTTTTCATGAAATCAAAGTAGACTTAAGGCACAGTTATATTTGAGTAGGCAGCAATCCTTGTGAAACTGTGAGACGAAGCTGTAATAAGCCAAACAGTTGTTACAAATCTAATGTGCTGTATTGGAGGAAATATGGCAAGTGCTTGTGCGCAAAATTAGTTCAGCCTTTCCTTATACTTGCTGCATCAGTTTAGCACAAAGGAAATGGAGCAACAGACAGGACAGTGCTGATAAATGCCTTTTATTGCCTGTCTTTGCTGAATGGAAAAGAGCATTAAGGAAAGCAAGGATGGTGCAAAAAGGTAGTGGAGGAGTCTTGGAGGGAGAGAGGGAGGGAAGGAGGAGCTGCAAAAACCCGGAGGTTTCCAGCTTAAAGAAGTTTTCTTGTTTTCATGCTTTTAGTTTGTGAGCTGCATGTGCACACAGACTGTATCCTGTTTGCTTGCAGTGACTGCCGGCAGTGTCACCAGGATGGGCACCAGGACCATGTAAGTGTGGATGCCTCTGAAGCAGAAAGTGGTCACACGTTCTTGGACACTTTCTTGGTGTGAAAACATGGACTAGAGGAGGGGGAGGAGCCTCGGCATTTCCTTTCACATGCTGCCCATTATCAAAGCATGTTTGTGTTTATTGTCAGGCAAAGGAAGCTGTGGCTTCAGAATGTATCACAGATAGCAAAATTAACTTAAGTTTGGACACATTCATGATGCTTATTTGAATCCATGCTGAAAAGTCTGTGTGATAGATAAAATATCCTAATTTAAAATAATAATTAAAAAAAACCAGCATCTTATTTAAAAATCTGCATTGCAGAAGCTGTCATGAAGCTTTATTTTTCTATATGTTGAGCTGTTTGATGCATTGCATCCTTGGCAAACATGATGTTCCTCAGGCTTCCTGCAGTCTCTCTGAGGCAAGACTGCCTAGATTCTCACTGTAAGATATATGCATAATACTGACCTTTCAGAATTTTTATTTTTTCTTAAGAATATTGGTTTTGGTGGACTGTGAAGAAAAGCACTATGTGATAAATTTTTTGGTGGTTGGATAAGCTGCTTTTGGTGAAGTTTAAGATCGTTAGGGTACATATTTAGACTGAGAAAATACTTAATGTCATAGTCTGTGTTGCTGTTTCCTCAGAACTGTTTGAATGGCTGATTTTAAAGTTAAGTTGAAGATGCTTCTGTATGTGTCTTTTGAGCAGGGCCTGTTGTGGTAGGATGAGGGGTGATGGTTCTGAGCTAAAAGGGGTGAGATACAGGCTGGATGTGAGGAAGAAATCTTTCACAGTAAGGGTGGTGAAACACTGTCAGTGGTTCCCCAGAGAGGTGGTGGATGTGCCATCCCTGGAGACATTCAAGGCCAGGCTGGATGTGGTTCTGGGTGACCTGATCTAGTGTATGATGTCCCTGCTCATTGCAGTGGAGCTGGATTAGATGAGCTTCGAAGGTCCCTTCCAACCCAAGCTGTTCTATGAGTATGATTCTGTGTGTTTCGTGTAACGCTAAACTGTGATGTGTTCCCCCAGGATACCTATCACCACCACTGGAGGGAGGGAAACCTTTCTTCAAGTGCACGTTGTGAAGTCTGCAAGAAAACCTGTGGCTCCTCTGAGGTCCTCTCTGGCATGAGGTGTGAATGGTGTGGCATCCTGGTATGTTGTGCTATTGCATATATTTGTGGGAACTATATATATATGTATGCCCATGTGTATTTAAATGCTTTATATAAATATACCTTATTTGTACATTTTATAGATACATTTTATATACACTTTATAAATAAACCTTATTTATACACTAACATTTGTGAGATAGATGTAAAAACATATTTTTAAAATCCCCCCATTACTGATTAAAATAAGCAGTTCTCAAAATCAGATAAATTTTATATAAATCCAATGGAACTAAAATTTATGAGGGAAAAATTATTATAGATTTCTGCTTATAAACCTGCAGAAAACGTTACTTTTCCTGTGTGAAATCAGAATTTCTTTCAAATCACACAAATTCTGCAATGTTAGAGACTTACCATTCTGATATGATTATGCCTCTTTCAGTGTAGAATAGTTCTTAACCCGTGTGGCAGTGGGTTTTTTTAAGTTGTCAGTGTTCTGTGTTTCTCCTTTCACATGATGCATATTTAATTCCTGTGCAACATGATGGTACCCTTCAATAATCCTCATGAAAGTCAGAGCTTTTCATGTGTTAATACACAGTCTGCAGTGTATGTGACAGCTGGTACATCCACTTAATGGTATCGTTTATTGAAATATGATGAAAGTGCAAAGTTGCACCAGTTGGGGTGGGAACTGAAAAGTGTATGTAGTAAATCATTAATTTGTCCCTTCGGGGAAGATGAAGTACTTTATGTAATAATAATTTAAAATGAGACTCTGAGGTTATCCAGTATTTCAGGTTTATTTTTAAATTTAGTTTTGTATTTTTTAACCTGATCCACGATTTCTGAAGCGGGAGTAGCTGTCCTTAAGAATAGTCTAGTAACTCTAACATGGTATGTGTATTCACTAATGCAGAAGATCTCACATAAGCATAAAGGCAGAAACTAGCCATTCATATTGTGGAATAAAACTGCAGCGTTATCTCTGAATCTGCAAGTGCGAGAGGATATTGCTACTTTCAAGCTATTCAGTATAACCTTCTTACCTTTCACACCTCCTCCTCAGTAAATGTCCATATAGAATGGAAGATCCAGGGTTTGAGACCAAAACTTTAAACTTCTCCACAGAGCTGTACAAAACCAGATGTATTTTTAATAGAGCAGGTTTGCAGTATTTAGTGTTTCCTCATGTGTTGAGACTTCCAGTTGTTGGTTATATAAAAACTGAATGGAACAAATGAAAATCCTGGGTGAAAAATGGGTCAATCAGTTTGTGAAAGTGATTTACGAAACGTCTGTATGTGTTCTAGCCTGGGTTTTGCAATTCCAGTGCACGTTTAGTTATAAACTGATTTGCTTTCTTTGTGTCTCACTACATTCTTAACTGATGCTTGTGTTTACAGGCTCATGCTGCTTGCTACGTAATTGTCGCACCGGAATGTACTTTCGGAAGATTAAGGAATATGATTCTGCCTCCAAGCTGTGTGCAGTTATTTTCTCGCAACTTCAGCAAACTGCATTGTTTTCGAGTTATAGAAAATTTGCAGACAGAACCAGGTAAATCTGTCAAAGTTGCAGGTAATTGACAGGTATGTTTAACGTAGTGTTGTAATTCACCGAAGCACGTGGTTGCTAGTTTTCAGTGGCTTTTGTAGCAGTATTGTCACTTCATGATGGTTCTAGGACAGGGTGCAGATTTTTAAATGCAGAGTGTGTGCAAAATGCTGAAACTTCTGCTTACTGGTGCAGGGCAATTTGAAAACTTCTTTGAACAGTAAGTATGGTATAAGTGAAAGCTTAATATCCAAGCATTTGTGTTATTAGCGTTATCATTGCTTACAAACACTTGCTGATATGCATGTTTGTTTTTATTTGGTGTATCATGTGTACAGATACTTTTTATTTGACTCTTTGATTAAGCATCTGCCTTTTTAAGATTTCTATGCTGAAAGGAAGTAGTGTGTTTAGCCAGGTAATGTTCTGCTGCCATCTAGAGTGTATATTTGTTTAGCAGCTCTTCAGGAATGAGAATTTTTTTTAAGCCACTGAATTATTTTCTAATCCATATTTTGATTATTAAGTTCTTTTAAAGCCTTTCTTTTAGTGCTTGAATACAATAGGAAAGCAAATAAAAGGTAGGCAAGGTATAGGTCGTAGAAATTATATATTTGCAGCTGTGCTTTTCTCAGCCTGACAGGTTGTTCTTGAGCTTTCTGTGTGGAACGCACAGGTTTGGTTTTGATGGTCCCTAGAAGGAGCCATGCATTCTCATGTGCAAAAGCTACAGCAAGAGTCCTGCTACTGCATAAACTTCTTGACCCTGAGTCTGTATAATCTAGATACACTGAAGTGACCTCTGAAATTGTAAAGGGGGAGAGGAGGCATTACATTGCTTTTTGTATATTGTTTTTTTTGCAGTGAGTTGTTTTTCTTTTTAATGAATTTTCTTGTTGGTGGGAGAAGGCGAAGTACAGCATGTACTTGAAAGTCTGGGAATTCATAATGCTTCCGACATAAGAAATACCAGAAATAAACAGTCTTGATGTACTTGTTTTTGCTGTGTCGTGCAGGCATGGTCCTTCAGCAGTTCTCACACTGCACAAGGGACATCTCCTGTTGCCACAGCTGGTGAATGACATTGCTCTTAAGATTGTTGAAAGAAGTCTTGGCTGTCACCTGGATGAGTTAGCTGCTGTAGGCACACCTCTTCCTAAGCTGATGATTGGGAAGTGGCAGATGACTTGTCGTAGACAGAGAATGAACAGAGAGGAGAGCGTTTGCCTGGATTAGTTTTTGCCACTAAGTAAATGCTAACCTTCACCACCAACATTTGGTAGACACCTCTGTGATGAGAGTGGCTTTTCAAAACCAGGGTAGATTTCCCTACTATCCCAACTGAGGGAGAAGGAGTAATAAAGAAAGATGTCAGCTTCTTCCCATCTGAACTTGGAAAAGGTTAGGAGCAATCAGAAAATCTTTAATTTCTTATTGTTGTGTTTACATATTCTTTTCTTAATTTTCTTTGATCTGAAGTGAAATTCCAGAAGGCATTCAGCTTCCATTTATTTCAGTGTCTTTAAAGACAGTATTATCTAAATTTCTCTCCAACCTGAAGCCTAACCTGTTTGTCGACTGTAACAAGGGAAGTATTGCAACCTGTCTTTCGTATTTTAAAACCCCCAACTCAAACATTACTGTTAGTATTTCCTGTGGTCAGTTGAAGCATTACCCAAACATTCGGTAAGTTACCTAGTCTCCAGTTTAGGGCTCCTGCTAAGTACCCTTCTTGACATGCTGTGATTTCTGCTGCTTAGGTTTTGCTGCATCAGGATTCTGACTTCTCTAGTACCTCTTTTGCTCTGAAGATCTGTCTTCACTGGTTTTGTTTTATTTTTTCTCTTGTTTTCTGCTTTGATTCCCTGCTTTCTCCCTCGATAGCAGGGCATAGTTTTTATAAAACTGTTGCCAGGCTTCCATCTTCTGAGAGCTTTGTTTGCATCCTAGTCAGGAGTGACAAGTTCTGATGGGTGAGCGTATTTGATCATCACACTGGGTTGGCTTATGTTACTAGCTGCTGCTACCCTTGGAGAAGAAAAATTAACCCTGTTTGGTTTTGTACCAGTATTACTGTGTGGACCCGAGTGTCAGGAATGAGAATGCAGTCAGGATGTTATCTTCACAGAAGCAGATGTAAATGTTAGTAGCTTTTATTTTAATCTTTTCTAGGTATTTTATATGTTATTATCTGACATGTTAGCTGCTAGTTTTAGTGAGAGTAATGAACTGCTATCAAAGTCCTCTTCTGGAGTGCAGTAATTTCTTTCTATTTGGGTGTCAGCAAATCTGACACCCAAGTTTTTCAATTACTGAAATTATATATATTTATTTAAACCCCATAATTCTGATTGGAAGGCTGTTACTGCAATTCTTGGACTGATCTGTTTTTTAAAACTTAATGGAAATCATATATGCTTTGGTCGTAGGCAAACATCACAGCCTGAGAAAGGGATGTAATGCTGTAGCTGCAGTGTTAAAACTAATAGCAGAAGGACTTCAGGTGTGCCTTCACTGTAATTAAATGCCAGTGTGTTTTTTTAATGCTGTTTTTCTAGTATGGATTCTTACCAGAAAATAGGCAGAAGAAAACAGGTTGCTTTTCTGACAGGATTGTTTTGTTTGATGGAAACCATCCTTAAATGACAGACACTTCTGTCCTGCCTCCCCAGTTCAGATGAACAAGAATCCTTTCTCAAAATCCTTCTGTTTTCACAGATGAAGATGATGATGTTGATGGGTCAACACAGGGGTCAACAAAAGATGTCCAGATTTCAACAGATTCAAGTAAGCAGAATTTCAGTAAGTGCTAGATAGTCACCTACTCCAGTCTTTATTCATATAATCTTAACTTGCTTTGCCTTGTGAGAAAATATTAAGTGGTTATTTTTCTAATGCTGGGTATCAGTTTGAAGTGCAAAGTTTTTGTCCAACGCATTTATTCAGGTCTTACAAATATCAGTATTTTTTACCGGTAGATTGGCATAAGTGACAATCTGTTCATAACCCTGACAAATAGATCATTTCTCTCAACTTGGTAATCAAAGAAAGAAAGCGTAGTGTTAATAATCCATAAATAACCAATCAATTTAAAGAGCAGGGAAGCCTGTCTTTTCAAGGCCTTTTTCTTTTAAGGTAGCTGGATGCCCATCTTACTGAAGCCACCCGATGATACTGGGATGGTTGCTTCTGAAGCAGTTAAATTCTTATGCGCATGGAATTTTCTGGGGTTGGTATTAGCCAAACTGTTACTTTTCAGAAGATGAAGCCAACCACAATTTAAGGGCATTCAACTCCCTACATCCATATTAGGAACTAGAAAAACATGCAACAGCTGTCAGTCTGGTTTCTGGAACTATGTACACATGGGTCACAGTGACCTGCAGTCCTGCTTCAGATTGCATGTGACCAGCTTCCTTTATCTCCGCTTATCCTTCTATTATCCCATATTTGATCCTTTAAAATCACCGTCCCTTCTTCTACCTTTGGTTCCACCCCTAACAAGTCTTGTATAATCCTAGAATGCTCTTCCCATGCATCTGAAAGTCCCACAACCCAAGTGACTACCTCAGTGGGTGAGGTGATCCACAGACCTTCTCCTGTGGACTCACATGGTGGCTGATGCCCTTGCCTGAGGCCAGGTCATGGCTTCTTCGATAATTTCTCTGACAAAGTATTTTGGGTTCACCTGCCAGTTGTTGTCTTGTGCCTCTCTGCATGTCATAACCTATCAAACTAAACATGTCAGAGTCAATGTTTAGCGTGCTGGACCCCTTCCACCTGTCTCTAATTAATATCATTTATGTAATATGAGTCAAGAGTGAGGTGCTCATTATCTTCTGTGTGTTGACTCAGTTCATGTGCCACATCTTTTGGATTCTCTCCCTCAGGAATGTGTGAATTACATTCCAGAATATTGTAGCTTTCCTTAGTTTAAGTTCTCAACATTTTACAGATGCGTATTTTTAAGAACAGTGGAAGCAAGTCAGAAAAAAAGAATAATAATACTGACTTGTAAAGACATGCTTTTCTGTAGGAAAAAAGCCGATAGGAAGGGGTGCAAAGTCTGTAGATAATAACTAGGAGAAAAGTAGAATTAAGGGTCTGCATTCCTTTTTATTTCTTCTCTATTGTAGTAGAATTGTTGAGTGAAGCGTAAAGTTAGAAGGTTTAAATCTTAATTCTGGGAGCTGAAGTATGTTAAGTCAACCATGAAACTTAGCCTACCAAGATACTGAAGCCAAAGGCATAAAATGACCATAAAAACAGCCCTACACTTTCTGAGATAATAGATTTAACAGATGTACAGAGCAAGTTTGGAAAAGGACTGTAAATCTTTGTGCCTGAGAACACGAGCCAGCTTTTAAGGACTTGTCTACACTGTGAACAATTAGAGGGGAACTGAATGTTACAGAGATAGTAGGATAAACATCGTGTGGATGATCTCATTAGTGTAGTTGGTTGTATGGCATGTGAAGGAGTTGAGCCCCAGTGTCCATTTTCATACTGAAATATGTCTTGGTTAATCCAGGAGTATGCAACTGATAAAACTGTTCTGCATTGACAGATCTCAGCTGCGGGTGGAGGTAAAGAAAGGAATTAAAAGTGCTCCTTAGTGGTGTCCCTCAGGGGTATGCATTTTCTGTCCATTCTGTGATGTTCGACTAGGTTTCAACCAGCACAGATTATTCTTGTTTTCCTGGAGACAGAGTTCATTGGTTTCAGCTAAAATGCAACCACAATGTAATCTGTCAATCTTCAGAAGTCAAAGGCAGACTTTTGGAAAACATTTTCATTATTTCATGGCAATATGAAGAGTTAGTGGAGGCAGGAAGGAAAAGAAAAAAAAAAAAAAAGATTTGTTGTATATATGAACAAAGGAATCCCAGAGGAGCTATCCCAGTATAATTCCTGAAATAAAAGAATGAGTTAAGAGCTCTTACTTGTGTGTTGATCCGCAGGGATCTTGGAACATGAAAAGGCCTAATCATGTGCCTGGGAACTTGATTCTGCCCTAATTGCTTGCCAGGAATCAATAGAAGCTGAGGGTACTTCACTGCTGTATAGTGAGGCTTAGGTAGCTTTTATGTATTTTAGAGCTAATCCATCACAGATAGTGATTGAGGAAGATTGTCTTCAACTTCTTCGCTCACAAAAGCTTCTGTTCAGTGGTACTTCAAGGTACTCATTTGTAAGTTGAATTGCTGTACCTGATGTCATGCTGAATTTATTCTGAGATGGCTTGCTTCACCTGTGTTTGAAGATACTTTAGAAAAGAGGATTATGCTCTTGTTCGATGTATTGATAAACTATTGGCTTAAGTGCTAGAAGAGTTTATCTGTTTCCTTTTTTAGCTGAAATGCCTGTAACTACTGGGAGAAAAAAAAATTTGTATTCTGAAAAATCACATTGCTTTTATTTTGCTTCACTTTCCCCACTGTGCTTATCTTATTTTCCTCTCCTTCCCTCAACCCCGTACATCTGCCTTTCTGACACCTCATGTTGCCCACTGTTGTTCTCACTTGTAACCAAGTTGTGTTTTGTGCTCTTCCCCAACTTGTCTCTTCCAGTTCACTTCCTTCCTCAAGCACAATATTTAGTCCCCAGTGTTGCTACCCCTTTGATTTGATTCTCTTTCAGCCTGCCTGACCTTTTCTTGTTCCTTAAATCCCTTTCCCCCTCATCCTTGATGTCTCACACCAGTTGGTAGTCAAAACTTTGGCTGCTCTAGATGTCTATTTCAGGGAAGGTAATCACCTCTTCTTAACTACTTCCTGCAAAATATAAACAGGTTTTATGGAAAATCTGTTCAAGAAGAAAGACTGAAAAATCTGTTGTTCTGTAATATTGTTGTCACGAGGCTATGGAGAGATACTCACAAATGTTATTAGCTAGTGTTAATTTATTCTCTGCCTTAGGGGTCCTTATGACAGTGCTTGCCAGGTTAAAAATCTAAGTGTGGATGCTTGAGAATGGCATAAAGATCCGTGCTTTGTGAGTTGTTTTGGTGATTGTGCATTCTCTTTGCTGTAGCATTCTGCTACTCTTGATGCTTGAGTACAGTTTCTCCATAGCAGCCCAAGGGACATGCGTACAGACATATTTCAGGAGGTGTATTGAGCGCTCAACAGCCTTTCTGGTTCTCTGTGTGTGCAACCCATTTATCCGACAAGGACACATGAAGAGTGTGGGCCTCTCCTGGGAATCTCCCTGCCCTGAGTGTCTCTCAGCACTCTCTGGCTGCATGCTAACTGTCCAGTCCAAATGTGTCCGTCTTCCTCAGGACAAAATGCAGCCATCAAAAGAAAACCCTCTTGGAAAGAGGTTTTAGAGGAACCTGTCTGAGGAGAACAGTGAGGGCTGCGGTGCTGCCAGTAAACTTATTTTCCACAGACTCTCTTTTGCCAGGTCGCTGTGCACCTGCTGAGAAAGAAATATGAAATGTCCTTGCATTAGAACAACCTGAGTCATCAGCTTGGTGCTTACTTATGTTTTGTCCAAAACCTGCTGCCATTATGGAGGAGACCTTGTAATTCTGC
Source organism: Neopsephotus bourkii (assembly GCF_033783945.1). Taxonomy (NCBI): domain Eukaryota; kingdom Metazoa; phylum Chordata; class Aves; order Psittaciformes; family Psittacidae; genus Neopsephotus; species Neopsephotus bourkii. Next base: position 898,433 of record NW_026902287.1, read on the forward strand.
AAGCGGGAACAAACTCTTTTCAGGAAGAAGCAAGGACAGCTTGTGTGGATTTGAGGGTTTTATCCTGTAAAGATACTTACGAAACATTCTGCCTTCATAAAACGAGTCATTGTACTCGGCTAAAATGGCATACAGACAACTAAGCAGGTCACATGTTCCTCTGAAACATCACTTAAATGGATTTCGAGCCCTAAAGCTAGAGGGAGAAGCAGGTGAAACCAGATCAAGTGGTGATACACATGGTAGATGCTTGGGAAACAAGGTCAGAGAAATGAAACACCTGCAGATGGCTCTCTTAGTGGAGGAACATCTGGAGAAAAACCAGTCTAGGATTTTGAAAGAGTCTCTTCAAGACCAATAAAAGCACATAATTCTTACCTGGTTTATTGCCGCCTGTAGGTTATGAATAGTAATACTGAAATAAACCAAAATGTGCCAGTGGTAATTCGAAGTAGCACTGGCTAGAGAAGAAGAACAGAAAGCAGGAAGATGAAGACTGGGAGGCCTCCTGTAATCCTAGGGTGAAATCGGTGTGCTCGGCTCGCTCCCTGAAATGTCTGTACGCCAATGCGCGCAGCATGGGAAATAAGCAGGAGGAGCTGGAAACCTGTGTTAAGTCGGGAGATTATGATCTGGTGGCAATTACAGAGACGTGGTGGGACAGCTCACATGACTGGAATATAGTCATGGAGGGCTATGTCCTTTTCAGGAAAGACAGGCCAGCCAGGCGGGGTGGTGGGGTTGCTCTTTATGTGTGAGAGCAGCTACAATGCATTGAGTTCTGTCCGGGGACAGATGATGAGCAAGTCGAGAGTCTGTGGGTGAGAATTAAGGGGCAGGCTGGCAGGGGCGATACTGTTGTGGGGGTCTGTTACAGGCCACCGGATCAGGGTGAGGAAGTTGACGAGGCCTTCTACAGGCAGCTGAGAGCGGCCTCACAGTCACAGGCCGTGGTCGTCGTGGGGGATTTTAACTTCCCTGATGTTTGCTGGAAGGACTACTCGGCAACCCAGCCGCAGTCCAGGAGGTTCCTCCAGTGTATGGATGATAACTTCCTCATGCAAATGGTGGATGAGCCAACCAGGAGAGGTGCGCTGCTGGATCTCATCCTCACTAACAAGGAGGGTCTGGTTGAAGGAGTGAAGGTTGAGGGCTGCCTTGGTTGCAGCGACCACGAGATGGTAGAATTCAGGATCTTGTGTGGTAGGGTCAGTAGAATAGCAAGTAGAATCGCAACCCTGGACTTTAGCAGGGCAAACTTTGGCCTCTTCAAGCGATTGCTAGGGGAAATCCAGTGGGCTAGGCTGCTTGAAGGGAAAGGGGCCCAAGATAGTTGGTTGACGTTCAAGGACTGCTTTTTCCGAGCTCAAGATCGGAGCATCCCGACACGTAGGAAGTCGAGGAAGAGGGTCAGGAGACCTGCGTGGCTAAATAGGGAATTGCTCGGTATGCTCAAGTGGAAGAGGAGAGTTTACAGGTCATGGAAAGAAGGGCTGGCCACTTGGGAAGAATATAAGGCTGCTGCTAGAGGATGTAGGAAAGCTGCTAGGATGGCTAAGGCCTCCTTGGAATTAAAGCTGGCGAGAGGGGTCAAGGACAGCAGAAAGAGCTTTTTCAAATACATGGCAGGTAAAACTAACACCAGAGGCAATGTAGGCCCGCTGATGAACGGGACGGGTGCCCTGGTGACAGAAGATACAGAGATGGCAGAGTTACTGAATGACTTCTTTGTCTCTGTCTACTCTGCTGGAGGCAGTCCTGAAGAGCCCTGTACCGCTGAGACCCCGGATGAAGATAGGTCAACGGAGCGGTCTGCCTTAGTCGATGAGGAATGGGTTAAAGACCAGTTGAGCAATCTGGATATCCATAAATCCATGGGTCCAGATGGGATGCACCCGCGGGTGCTGAGGGAACTGGCTGAGGTCATTGCTAGACCGCTCTCCATCATCTTTACCAAGTCTTGGGAAACGGGAGAGGTGCCTGAGGACTGGAGGAAAGCAAATGTCACTCCTGTCTTCAAAAAGGGCAAGAAGGAGGACCCGGGTAACTATAGACCGGTTAGCCTCACCTCCGTTCCTGGGAAAGTGATGGAACACCTTATCCTTGGTGCCATCTTAAGGCATATCAAGGATAAGAGGGTTATGAGGAGCAGTCAACATGGCTTCACCAAGGGGAAGTCGTGCTTGACCAATCTTGTAGCCTTTTATGAGGAAATAACACGGTGGATGGATGATGGTAGAGCGGTGGATGTGGTCTACCTCGACTTCAGCAAAGCGTTTGACACGGTCTCCCACAGCATCCTTGCGGCTAAATTGAGGAAGTGTGGTCTGGATGATCGGGTAGTGAGGTGGACTGTGAACTGGCTGAAGGAGAGAAGCCAGAGAGTTGTAGTCTATGGGGCGGAGTCTAGTTGGAGGCCTGTATCTAGTGGAGTGCCTCAAGGATCGGTACTGGGACCAGTATTATTTAATATATTCATTAACGATTTAGATGAGGGAATTGAGTGTACTATCAGCAAGTTTGCTGATGACACTAAGCTGGGAGGGGTGGCCGACACGCCAGAAGGCTGTGCTGCCATCCAGAGGGACCTGGACAGGCTGGAGAGCTGGGCGGGGAATAACTTGATGAAATATAACAAGGGAAAGTGTAGAGTCCTGCATCTGGGCAGGAACAACCCCAGGTTCCAGTATAGGCTGGGGAACGACCTGTTAGAGAGCAGTGTAGGGGAGAGGGACCTGGGGGTCCTGGTGGACGACAGGGTGACCATGAGCCGACACTGTGCCCTTGTGGCCAAGAAGGCCAATGGCATCCTGGGGTGTATTAGAAGGGGGGTGGTTAGTAGGTCGAGAGAGGTCCTCCTTCCCCTCTACTCTGCCCTGGTGAGACCTCATCTGGAATATTGTGTCCAGTTCTGGGGCCCTCAGTTTAAAAAGGACAGGGACCTGCTGGAGAGAGTCCAGCGCAGGGCAACTAAGATGATTAAGGGAGTGGAGCATCTCCCTTATGAGGAAAGACTGAGGGAGCTGGGTCTCTACAGTTTGGAGAAGAGGAGATTGAGGGGTGACCTTATTAGTGTATATAAATATATAAAGGGGGAGTGTCACGAGGATGGAGCCAGGCTCTTCTCAGTGGCAAACAATGAAAGGACAAGGGGTAATGGATACAAATTGGAGCACAAGAGGTTCCACTTAAACCTGAGAGGAAACTTCTTCTCAGTGAGGGTGACGGAACACTGGAACAGGCTGCCCAGGGAGGTTGTGGAATCTCCTTCTTTGGAGACATTCAAGACCCGCCTGGACACGTTCCTGTGTAACCTTATCTAGGTGTTCCTGCTCCGGCAGGGGGATTGGACTAGATGATCTTTTGAGGTCCCTTCCAATCTCTAACCTACTGTGATACTGTGATACTGTGATAGCACAAGTTTTCCTTGTAAGGATGGTCCTTGGTAAGCAGTGTCTCTTGAGAGTAAATTCCACCAATATATTTGGTGTAGGCCTCTAGTGGAAAAAAAACATTCAGGATAGCAACATTTTCCTCTCTGCCACAAGCCGCATGTAAGTCTTTTCAGAACTAAGTCCTGTCTGTGGGGATTTGGAAGTCAAAGGACGTGAACTTTGGGCTCATCAAATGCTGCTGATACTTTTCCCAGGAAAATTTGGTATCTTAGCCTCCAAAATCAAATTCCGTAGTTCTGTAAATTATGCCTGGAGTTGACCTTTTTGTAGTTGTTTTCCCCCTGAATAGCATGTGCATGAAGAACAGGTTTTTTTTCAACTCAGTATCCCATGATAAGAAAAAAAAGTGTATTTCAGGAGGAAAACTGATACTGTATAGTCTGATTAAACAGGAAAAGATAAAATACATTCAGCAATGAATTGTCAATATTACAAAACAGGCAGTAACTCCTTTAAATACCAGTTTTTTTATCTGCATCTGGTGCATATTAGCAAAAATTTTTTATACTAAGTAGAGGTATGTAGACTTAAATTCAAATAAGTAGCTGTTTGTCCTTTTGTTAATGTGTCTCCAGCAGCTCATGTGCAAGAAAGCCATCATCTTTCACTGGGTTGGAGTAAAAGTGACCCCTGTGAGGAGGACAGTGATGAAGTTAAACATGATTTTTGGCTGATCAATTGAGCTTGGTTTGTATGAAAGATTACATTAAGGAAAGCAGGATTGAGCATCCTGTGTATTTAGCTAAGGAATGTACTTGAGCTAAGAACATTACTACTGGTCTGTGGAGCTAAACCCCTCCTTGAAAACTGGTTTATTTTAAGAACCAAGCCAACTTTTTGCAACATTTGGCTGGTCATAAGAAGCAAATTGCTCGTAAAAAAATTTCCAGTTAAATTGCTAGGGATTCTCTCAGGCCAGCTAGTATCTAATAAGAGCAGACTACAAAGGCAGTCTGAATGAAAACAAGTACCAAAACTTGGACGAATGTTTTTGTTCTCAGATGGTTGTCTACCCTCTGGATTGCTAGAGAAAACAGTGGAGATTTTGATAGTGTTACGAAAGCTCATACTCAACACTGGCTGTGCTGTCAGTAACCAGCATTTGCTGTGCTTTCTGAAGTCATGTTAGCCCTAAAGGATGTTGCTCAAGACGCAGTGTGTCTTTTGGTTAAAATTTGTCTATGCTAAAGTCACCAGGGAGATGACTCTTGACAGAAATCTGCTTCTAAAAAAATTACACTTAATCCAGCAGGGTTTAAAGCAGTGGAACACTTTCTGGTGAGTGTTACAGTCTCAAGGCAATGTGGTAGAGTTTCAAGGGTCCTTCAGGAGTGAGAGTGGATTATATTTAAATGTTCCTTATGACTAAAAAAACCTGACAATAGACACTCCCATTAAGTTGGTAATTGGAAAATTGAAAAGTTAAATCACCTTGGTAATACTACTTTTCATATCTAAAAAACTACTTGGAAAGTTCCAGTGTATCATATCTTGTATCCCAAGCTCACTTCTCCAGTAGAATAATTCACTCTCAGTGCTGTAAAGAGTATATATTGCATGTGAAAATTGTGTGATTATTTTCCCTAAACAGGTGTTGCAGATGGTTTCAGCTAACTACTCTCAGAAGTGTACTTGAGGAATAAGCATATAGGAAAGAGGAAATTAGAGCTGTGCTTCCAAAAGTCATTCTTCTTGACAGGTGCCAGAAATAAACCTGCAAAACAGGAAGCATGAAGATGTGTCATGTTGTAGATACTATTTAGAAAGGAAGTAACTTTTTCAGTGTGACTTTCATTCAGGATTTTAGTTCCTTTGCTTCCTGCTTAAACCATCTGTGCTTTCACATCAACATCTGAGTGGAAACCAGTACCAAGTGGTGTCCCTCAAGGGCCCATACTGGGACTAGTGCTATTTATTATCTTCATCAGTGACATAAAGTGGGATTGAGGGAACCCTCAGTACGCTTGTGGGTGACACCAAGCTGAGCGGAACAGTTAGTTCGCTGGAGGGAAGGGTTGCCATCCAGAGGGACTCTGACAGGATTAAGGAGTGGATTCTGGGGGATGAAATGTCTATTCCTTTGTGAAAGGCTGAGAGAGTCGGGTTTGTCCAGCCTGGAGAGTATGAGGCTTCAGGGAGACCTTACTGCAGCTGTTTAGTAATTCAAGGTTGCATATAAGAACGCTGTACAGAGACTTTTTACCGAGGCCTGTAGTGACAGGACAAAGGGCAGCTGTTTTGAAATGAAGGATGTCAGATTTGGACTGGACATAGTTAACAAGAATTTTTTTTACTGTGGGAGTGGAGAGACACTAGAACAAATTGCCCAGAGAAGTTATGGATGCCCCATCACTGGAAGTGTTCAAGCTCAGGTTGGACAGGGCTTTGAGCGATCTGATCTAGTGAAAGAGGTCCATGTTAGGATGTTTGAACTATATGATCTTTGAAAGCCCCATCTAACCCAACTATGTTGTGAATCTGTGATCTTACTTTTTATCTTCCTTTCTTTGTACAAGCACCCCTTGTACAGGGGTACCCCTTCACAGGCTGAGATTGGAGGCAGCATGGAGATTATCTAGGCCAACCCACTGCTCAGTGCAGGGTCAATCAGAGCAGTATGTTCAGGGTCATGTCCCGCTGGGTTTTGAATATCTCTGAGGATGAGACTTGAGTACCCTCCCTGGACAACCTGTTTACAGTTTCACAGTAGAAATTTTTTTTCTTAGGTTTAAATGTAATTTGTTGGGTGTTTTTTTTTTATTTGTGTATTTTATATTTATTTATTAATTTTTATTTGTGCCCATTGCCTCTTGTCTGCTCACCTTTACACCCTCCATTGATTACTTACACGTATCAGTAAGACACCCCTCTCCCTGATCCTTCATTCTCCAGCATGAACACTTCCAGCTCTGTCTGCCTCCCCTCTTCTGAGAGATGCTCCAGACCCATTATCATCTTCCTGGGCCCTCCTTTCATTCCTTCCAGTACGTCTGTGTCTGTCTTGTACTGAAGAGCGTAGGACTGGGTACAGCTCTCCTGATGAGGTGTCAGGTTCAGCAGAGTGAAATAATCTCTGTCAGCCTGCTGGCAGTGCTGTTACTAATGCAGCTCTGAATGCTGTTGGCCACTTTGCTGTGAGGCAGAGCTCTGAGCATCTCCGCTGCTCTCACACTTGGCGAGGCTTAGTAAGTGGACCAGACTAAATTGAAAAACAAAGCCTGTAGCTGTCACATCTCAGAATAATGAGAAATAAAGGTAAAGAGAATGAAAGTAGCAGGATTTTATTTTGAGAGTTGGAGTCTCATGTTAAAACACTGTTTTCAGACAGTGTTGGATGAACCTGGAGTTCTGCACCAGTCTGCCTTTGTTTGAAGTGACAGAATTTACACTGAGACAGGAATAGGTGGATTAGGCACAGCGTACCTGAGTTTCAGGCTCTAGGCAGCTTGCAGAGCATCACTGCAATTACTCAGTGCAGTCTTTCCCTTTTAATCTGTCACTGGAGCACTAAGATACCAAATGATGAACATTTCTGCCTGGGATTTTAGCTTGCTTTTTTCTACCATCACTTAGGAGTGGTGTGGTTTTTTCCTTCTCCAGCTCCAGCTCTTCTTTTTAATCCTTCTGTGACAAATTGTACTTTGTTATTGAGGTCATTTGACCCTAGATGCCATTATTTGAGAGCAAAAGTCTTTCAGTACTTTTTGCTGTACTACAAAGTATTTCCAAGCTCTAAGAAAAGGATGGAAGTAGATTCCAGCACGTGACATATCTCTCCTTTACAATGTGTGTTAACAAACTGCATGACTAACCTGTTGCGTGTACAGTGCATCTGGTGTACATAGCTTTTGGTTAATACTTCTAGCATTTCAAGTCCTCAAGTGATACCTTCTAGTGTTTTTATTATTTCATGATGAATACAGCTGTACAGATTTGTTGTGAGATCAGTCTGTAACACAGTGTTGCAGTAAACAGTTCATTGTGACTTGTAAACAATTCAGTCCAACCCTGCAAATACAAAGGGCAAATTCTGACCGTGGATAACAGTCATGTCTGTTGTAAAGCATGGGCTCTCTGGGAGTGCATGAAAGAACCTTGAAAACTGAACAGCCCATCAGGTCTCTTCATAAACATGTGATCAGGAGAGGACACAAGGTCTGTGTTGTTGGAATCTCCTCTTTGGTCTGGATTGATTAATTCCTTGCCATAGACTGAAAGGACACACATACTGGACTTTTATGAGAGAAACTTGTCATACATTGGATTAGTCCAGACTTGAGTCTTAACTCATGTTTGTGAAAGACTTGTGAAAGGCGAACCTGAAATGCTTAACTTTTCGCCCTTTGAGAGATGTCTGTGCAACAACTTGAGCTCTGTGGTTTGAGCATGGATTTGATAAGGCTTTAGTGAAATGAAACACAGCAAAGAGTTGTGGTTCTTAATTTGCTGTACCTTCTTTCTTGTAGTTTTTCTCTTGTTCCTGCATTTTCTCCTGTTTCTGTACAGCTCACCACCTATTTTTAAAGACTTTCTTCAGAAGGATGCTCTCAGAACTTGCAGTGCTTTGGGAGCTGTTCTGAAGGTGACGGTACTCTGTCTTGGTTTCATGTTGTTGAACGGGTCAATAATAAAAGCAGTCATGAATGGTGAGGATGAAAAAGAGGTAACATGAGCAGTGTAGTTATATATAACCACATCAAAGGAAAGGATAAAGCTGTGATTACTTGAAACACTATTCCTGCTTTCCTCCCTCTTTCTAAATGAAAAATAACAAACCAAAATGAAAATATTCAGTCTCAAAGCTTGTGATGAAGAAGCAGTTCAGTAGATTAAATGCAGGGGGTTTTATAGTTTCATTATATGCTTCCTATTCAGGTAGCTTTATGATTTGAGGGGTGTGTTATTGAAATGTAGTAATTGTTTTCATTCAGGTAAACAGACATTAAAGATATTTGATGGGAATGATGCTGTGAAACGCAACCAATATCGGCTGATCTCAGTTCCAAGGATTGCAAAAAATGAAGAAGTTGTGGTAAGATGTGCGGTGAACATCAATATTCCAGTGTGATAATGGGGCACATGACTGTATATTACAATTGTTAGGAGCTGAAAGTTTTACAGATGTAACTCAGTAAAAACAAAATCTGTAAATGGGCTACAATAATACAATCTAATTTGACTTCTGCGTGTAGCACTTTTATTATAGACCATCTGAAGAAGTGGTGGCCTACATATCCATAACATTAAAGGGGACCACAGCGTATCTCACATTAAGCAGTCATTCTCCTTCCCTGTGTGACTCTGAGGTCTTAAGTTTACTTATGTGAGCAGTACTGGATAATCAGCTCCATAGGTCTTGCTCTTCTTCTGTAGTATTCAGTTGTTTGACATTGGACAGCCACTGCTATTGCATTTCAGTTAATCCATTTTGAACACTGAAGCATAGTATGGTTACCTCCACTCCTTGGCTGTAAAAGTAGTGAATTGTCAATCGCATCATTGCCACTCCCCAGCTTTTCTAGTGCTCTGTCTGGGGGTGGAAGCATGACTCGGTACTAAGTCAAATGTTCTGTACAGAGCTTAATTTGCTGGGCTAGGCAGAGACCCCATGCAGCACAGAAATAAAGCCTAGAGAGGGTAGGGGTGGTGCACAGTAGAATTAAGCATGGTGAGAACTCAAAGTCATAAGAGACTTGGCCCAGAAGTCCGAAGAATTCATTACATCAGAATTTGACAATTTAAACATATGGGTCATTAAGATTTTTATCTTGATACTGTGTTCAAAATCAACAGGAATTCTGGAAAATATTTGTATTGTTCTGCATGTCAAAGATCTTGAAGGAAAATGGTAAACAGTGCTGAAAACACTTTTATTTAGGAGTGCTGTTTGCTTTTCAAGCCCATTTTATCAGGTTGCTGCTTATAATACCAGGGCAGATTCATACCAGTTCTCATAGCTGACTGTATTCACCCATGGCTGTATTCACTGTAGCATCTGTGTTAGAAGAAATGCTGCAGGCATGGACCAGTAATTGATGTAAAATTCCTGTGGCTGCTTGCATCTTCCAAGGACTGCCCTTAACCTTCCCTCTTTACAGGTTTGTGGGTTCAGGACAGACTTGTGGCTGAGAAGCTCCTAATTTTCAGCATCCCCTTAGTGCACAAAGGTTGTTAGGCATAACCAAGTGTAATTTACCATTTTCCTTGTTGAACTAATTTTGCATGCAGTGAGTGTAGCCTTACTGGTGCTGAATTTTTACATTCAATCTGTCATGTAGGACTTGACTAACATTTGACAGAAATACCATGTGTTCAAATCCACTGATATCTCAAATTTTCTTTTGTATATTCCACTAAAATTTGTTTTTAAAATTTTGCTTGTTTTGTTTGCTGCCATTGCTATTTATCCACCATACTGTGGTTAAAGCATGCATTAAAGGTTCATTCCATATGTAAAATATTTATAAATGTCTGTGGTTACACAGGTATTAATGGTGTCTTTTCAAGGAAATGTTAATTTATCTTGCTGTGTTGCAGGAGGCTGCTTTGAGGGCATACTACATAAATGATGACCAGCAGGAGTATGAGCTTCAGACCTTTACACAGCAGGCGCTGCTGTCTGATGATGTTATCAACAGGAACGATGCTGTGGAGGACAGCAACTTGAGCTCGGTATTCCGCGAATCTGTTCCTGAAGCTTGGATCATCAGAGCCAAACCAAAGGACGAGGAAGTGATCAGAATTTATCCTGCCTGGCTGAAGTGAGTGTTTTTAATCACAAGGTTATTCTGGTTGGCTACAGTTGTCGTCTGTAGTCTCCAGTGTGTTTCAGTTACTGAAGTCGCACAAGTATAACAGAATGTAGTTTAGTCTTCTGTATTTCAAGATTCTTCTGTTTATTTTTCTGAATGAGAAATATACATACTATTCATTTCCGTGCATGGAGACGTGTTTGTGCTTTTCTTTAAATGCATGGAACATACATCTTGTGCAGTTCTGTTGTCGTGTGTTCAGCCAAGAAGATGCAGCTTTACATGAACTCCATCTGTAAACAAATGATGACACACACATATGCCACTTGAAAGCTTGATTTAATTTATTTTTGTGTTTGGAAGAAACATTAAGTAGGAAGAATTCAGTGTAACTTCTGATTTGAGAATAGGAGGAAAAAATCAAGGGAAAAAACTCTGTTCCATCTACCACTGAGACAATATACATTTTAAGCATATTTAGCAGTGGAAACAAGACTGACTGGTAACCAATTCATGTCTTAAGAGCAGTGGTAAAAAAATTAAACATCTGTTCATTTTACTGATGCAACTACATTGCCAAGTTTTATGAAAGACTTGCAGGTAATTCTGTGTATAGAAAGAAACTAATTGCCACAATTGTAATGATCATTTCCTTGAGATGAAAGTCTTTACTTCTCTGTGGGGTGAATGTTGCATCTGCCGTGAACCTCAGTGAACAACTTTTCTTCAATACAGATTTCTGCCTATCCCCATAGAAATAACGCTACTTAGGTAAAAAAGGTACAGGATAGGTCAAATGATTGTCCTAAAATAAGTGTTTCTTTTCTCTTTAGGGTGGGAATGGCATATGTTTCTCTACGAGTAAATAAGGATAGCACTACACAGACTGTCATCAAGGAAGTGCTTCCATTACTTGGAAAACAGGTAAATGAAAGATAGTAAGCATGTCCATATACCACCTGAGTGATCCTGAAGTGGGGTGCGTATGTTTTTTCCCTTTAGAGAAATTATAATCGGTCAGTTCACAGTTATTGTGAATGCTGTTCATGTTTGGTAGATGATCTCTTGTGATTGGAATGATGCTCAAAACTTTCTGCAATCTTGATGGTACATCTGGTTGCTCTGTACTGGAAGTTACTGTCAGTATTTCTGGGTCAAGCAGATTTACTAGCATGAACACAATGTTTCTTGGCATGCAGTATATTTTCTTATGGCTTTTTATGTCTTGAGATATTTAAAATACACTTGTATGTAACTATGCTGCTAATGTTGTGTTGTTGGGAAACTGGAGATCAGTGTTGAGATGATCATGCTTTTCTCCTACTTCTTTGCACTGCTCTGCAAAGAAAGTCATAGAATCCTAGAATATCTCAAGCTGGAAGGGACCCATAAGGCTCACTGAGTCCAGCTCCCTGCTTCTCACAGGACTACCTAAAACTAAACTGTATTGACTAAGAGCATCATCCAGGCACTCCTTTAACTGTGACAGGCTTGGTGCCACTTCCCTGGGGAGCCTGTTTCAGTGACCAACCACCTCCCAGTGAAGACACCTCTCCTAATGTCCCATCTGAACCTCCCCTGACGTTGCTTCACTCCATTTCCCTGTGCCCTGTCAAGGGTGACCAGAGAGAGGAGATCAGCACCTCCCCTCTGCTTACTGCCTGGAGGAAGATGTTGACTGTGATGGGATCACCCCTTGGCCTTCTCTTCTTCAAGTTGAACAAAGTGACCTCAGGTGCTCTTCCTTAGCCTGACCCTTGAGGCCTTTCACCACCCTGGTTACCCTCCTCTGGCCACTCTCTGTTAGTCTGACGTCCTTGTTAAACTGAGGGGCCCAAAACTGCACAAAAGCCTCAAGGTGGGGCCACACCAGTGCCACATAGAGTGGGACAGTCCCCTCCCTCAACTAGCTGGCTATGATGTGCTTGATGCACGCAAGGGCATGGCTGGCCTCTTTGGCTGCCATGTTGATTCATACTCAGTTTGCCATCAACCCACATCCCCAGATCTCTTTCTGTAGAGCTGCCCTCCAGCCTCTGCTCCCCTAGTTTGTATTTATAACCAGGATCGCCCTGTCCCGGGTAGAGAATCTGGCTCTTGCTGTTGTTAAATCTCATATGACTGCTGATTGCCCAGCTCTTTGGCCTATCCACGTCTCCCTGAAAGGCCTCTCTACACTTGAGGGAGTCCACAGCTCCTCTGAGTTCAGCATCATTGTCAAACTTCCTTAATGTGAATTTAATTCCTGCATCCCAGATCTTTTATAAAAACATTAAAGAGCAGTGGCCCTAAAATTGAGCCCTGGGGAGCCCCACTGGTGACTGGCTGCCAGGCTGATGTAATCCTGTTTCCTATAACCTTTTGCACCTGACCCATCAGGTCAACTGCTCACCCATGTATTACGGACTTGTCTACGTATGTGCTGGACAGGTAATCCAGAAGAATACTGTGAAAGGCAGTACCAGAAGCTTTGCTAAAATCCAGAAACACCATATCCTGCTGGGTTCCCTTGGTCAGCTAGATGGGTGACCTTGTCATAAAATTCAATTAAGTTGGTTAAGCAGAACTTTCCCCTTGTGGACCCTTACTATGGGCAATGACTGCACTGTCTCTCTAGTGTCTTTCACTAATTCCCAGAATAACTGTCTCTGTAATTTTACCAGACTCTAAAGTGAAATTGATGGGCTTGTGATTACCAGGGTCTTCTTACCCTTCTCGAAAACTGGGACAGGACATACCAGCTTCCAGTCTATTGGACTCTACACTTCCAACATGGCTGAAAAATGATGGAAAGTGGTCCTGTGGTAACATTGTCCAGTTATTTCAGTACCCTGGGATGAATCCACTGGGCTGTGAGGATGCCAACATAGTTAAGGGCACAGGAGCCTGCGATTGTGTGTGTGGCTGAGTGTGTAAAATAACGATTATTCCTGGATCAGGAGGAGTGGTTTAGGAGAAGATCATGGTTGGTTTAAAACTGTTTGATTTTTCATGCTCTGTGTGCGCGCAGTGTAACCATAACATTACTGTAAACACCTGATGAAATTCTATTTAATTCAGAAGCTACATTTACATGTTGCATCTTTTGGCAGACGGAGTGCCTCGAGAATTTCAAATTGGTGGAAGTGCTTATGGGCAGTAAGCAAGGTAAGCAAAGGATCATTGGTCAAAGGCACGTCTGTAACTGATCTTCCTCCTGGAGCTGCTTTTTCCCCTTTTAACACAGTCCCAGTTATTTTTTAACATATGCCTTCACAAATGGAACTTCAACATCATGTTGAAATACTTCATTAGAAGTGATGTTTGTTAGTTCCGGTCTTGGGTGTCCTTTGGGAATATGGTTGCCTTCTCTTTCTTCATAATCACCTAAAAGTTTATTAGTTGTTTCTGGCAGGTATTGACCCTTTGGCAAAAAGCCCTGTTTAGGGGAGCTGCCTTTAACTGACATAATCGTCTTAAGTGCAGTACTTGGTAAAATTTTATTGCAAAGTTCAGGTGGCTCCCTGCTTTCCCTTCTCTTTCCCTCTGACACTGCCTCCAAACAAGAAAAAATTCAAGTCTTGAGATAGTCCAAGGGGTATGTGTATGCACTATAAAATACACAGGCCTAGAGTTGCTCAAGAGGGTTGTGACCCTGTAAGAGCTGAGCTGGTGTTCTCCAAGTTCACATCCCTTTGTGTTTCATTATTTGTAAGGCTGCATGGAGAGGTAAATAAAGCCACTGAAGTAGTCTGATGATGCCCTGGCCACATCCAAGTAAATATCTTTGTAGTTCAGATACTGGCCTGTTACTTGGCTTTCTTTGTGATCATTATCAGGAAGTTGGTTTATTAGGTTAATGTAGCCTTGTGAATGTCCTACCTGGTTGGTTTCTGGTGCTCTTAAGTTTTTTTAATAGTTTTTGTTTATTGAGCCTAATAATAACTTGAAGTGCTTTTAAACAGGATTAATGTTCTTTCTGTCTCCAGTTCAGCGCATGGTGTTGGACAATCAGGAGCTGATTCTTAACAGACTCAAGGACATAAGAAAGGTAAATCTGAAAAAGTAACATGATCCTTTTTTCTATCAAGGAGGTAATCCCCATTATTACAGAAAAGGCAAGTAACCAATTTAAGATTGAAGCTTGTTTCTGTTCAAAATATCCTCCAGGCTTAGAGGATTGACTGCTAAGTCCAGAACTATTTGGGATTTTGTTTCACAGTATCTTTTGGCCAAATGTCACATCGCTTATTTTTCTTTATTTCGGTAGACTTCAATACGTCAGATGAATCAAACAAGATTTTACATTGCGGAAAACAGTAAATCCATAGTGCGAGTAAATTTACTTGTTGGGGGCCTTCCACCTCAACTTTCTCGTGAAGAATACACCAATATTCTCAAAACTGAATTAGCTATCAAAAGTAAGTATGTGTTTTGAGATATATTCATATGTATAAAATATAGTATAGTAGCATCTGTTGCTCCTTTTTTTTTCTTAGTGTTTTAACGTTATTTGAATAATCAGTCTGCCTTGTGTATGATCATGGGGGCTTTCTTAATTCATTTGAAAATGCTCATGCTTGCATGAGAGATGTAACAGCTCATTATTCACAGAATTATTAATACATTACTTGAGTTGTATGTGACCGCACCATTTTTTCTCTAGTGAAAAGTATCACTTCTTAGAATTGAACCATACATACCCTTACACCATTCAAATCATGGCAGTGCAGTTTAATTCCCTGTGCATGAACGTTCCTCACCTTTGTTAACCTCTGACATTTTTTGTGTGGGCTGTTCTCCATGTTGTTCATGAGCTCTGTGCTTGGTCATGGAGAGGAATGAGCGGTGTGTGCACACACATACAGACAAGTACTCAGTTGAGAGAATTTATTTTTCTTTTTGAAAGAAGTGTAACTGATTTTCCATAATACTCTTTCAACCAACGTAGACTGTAAACAGTGTCAGGAATGCGTCATGCTTTTCATTTCAGGAAGCGAAGCATTTTTCCCAGTCTTTTATGTAACTTCAAGAGGAATTAAACTTCAAATGCCAGAAAGAATTCATAGTCACATTTTATGAAAATCAGTTTAGCTTTTCTAACTTGCAAAGTAAACTTAGGAGAGGGAAAGTGTTAGCTGGAGGTTCTCCCTATATTTGTGTAACTTTTAATATTTATTTATGTTATATTGATGTAACTTTTAAAAATATTTTAAATATTTACTCTAAATGTACCAAGGTTTTATGTGTTTGTATTTTTACCCTTTGCAGCAAATGTAGTATCTGTGAGTCATGTTTATCAAGCACAAGGTAAGCATTAAGATTTTCTGTCTTGCAAATAATGCCTATTTTCAAAACTGCAGCTTAGTACTAGGGTCTCTAAGTTTGGGGTTTGTTAGTCCCAGCCCCTCAGGTAAAATGTAACTTGTATTTACAACGAGCAGTGGATTAGTGTTACCTTATTAAAAACAAAAAGGTTGGCTTTATGCCTCATGTACCAGAAAGTGGAGACATTTCACCATAAAAATGAGTTTGAAGTCGCACTTATAACTGAACAGTCTAACACCACCAAACAGTTAAAAGCCCTTCAAGTACTCTCTCTTTATTTTGACTTCTAATACGCTAAAATTAGGTGCTGCTTTTGAACTTGATGGTACTGTTACACAGTCACTGTTTCCTAGCACAGTTTAAGCGGGAGTTCAGTGGCTCCTCTGCAGAAAATCAGCACACTTAACTCTGCATTCACCCTTTCAGATGTTGTTCTGCTTTTGCTTTACGAGCTTTATTTCAGCAAGCTTGAAGATGAGGTTTCTGAAAGCCAGAGCAGCAGTGGCTCTGTGCAGCTTTAGTGCAATGGTCAGGTGGAGATCTGCATTTGGGAAAACTTAGAAGTGTGGAATTTCTTTTGTACATTTAGGTGTTCGTATTCAAGATGTTTCACAACCTTTGGCAGGCTTAATTTTCACATGACTGCTAAGTGAATCTTTCTATAGTGTGATTTTGAAGACTGATGCATGCTTCCTTTGTGTATTTGCTGTCTCCACGTGGCTAGTAAATACAGACTTGTCATAGGAAAACCATAAAGCTTTCATACGTGCCTTCTCCATTTATATGCCAGTGGAGAACAGTTGGTTTTGTGATACTCTTTTCATGTCACAGCTTCATTTAATCAAGATCACCTGCATGTGGTTTTTAGATATTTCTGCTTGTGTGTGATTTTTGTTGTTCTTTGTGGGATTTTCTTTTTTTCACTTTCTGAGTATTTTAATGCTTCTGGTAACTTCCTGACTCTCTTTCTTTTGGTTGCAGCCAGGTTGTGGTACTAGCTCACATCTCATATGCTGTCCATTATGCACTTTGGTCTTATCGTACCCTGTTTTCCTCCTCACTATCTTACTTTAAACTAACTTGTCAGTATTTTATTTTCTTTCATTTCTCCCTTTTGTCTTCTCTTCTTCCCCAACTTCCCCATACAGGTCCTAAGTCAACGTAAAGATATTAAAGTGATTCTCAGACCAAGTCTTTGCTTGTAATAATTCTTGCTGGGATATTGTTAATGAATGGAACTACTGGATTTTTAACAATGAGATGCAAAATGAAACCTAATACCTTTGTCACTTCTGCATGAGGAGAATAGTCTGTTGGTTATGATAGAGAGTAATAGGCCATACTTCTGAAGCCCAGAGGAAGTCTTCAAATATGCAGTAGCTTTGTGCTACATTTCCTCTTGTCCTCAAAATGCTTTGCTTTGATAAAAATCCAGGTTGTGCTTGGGGGTATGAAGGAAAGACTAAAAATCAAAACAGCCAAATTCACTGCTAACCAACAACCACAAGTGCTGCAGAGTAACTTGTACTGAACAATGTCCTGAGTAAACTGAGTAAACTTTTGCTGTGATTGATATACAGGTTTCCTGATAGTAGTAGAATATATAAGAAAAACCCAGTTCTGATGCCTCTTTACAGGTGCTGTTGTACTCGAAATTTCATGCTTTTCTGAAGCTGAAAGAATATATATGCTAGTTAAAGATACAACTGTCAATGACAAGCCTCTAAACGTTGTGGTGATTCCTGAAGTTGTGGTAAGAGATGGGTTTGTATTTAAAATATGTCTTCAAAAGAAAAACAACTACCTTAAGGCTTTTTCTGCTAAGTAAATAAAAATACATTTTATTCAAGGGAGCCATAAAGTGAGCTTCTGTAAGCAGTGTGACGAAACAAACACTTGAGAGCCTGTACTTTGTGTTTATGATACACTTCTGCAAGTTAAGTCACTTCTGTTACGGTTGAGTTGTCAGGAATACTATATGACTATGCAACAGCATAACTATACAACTATAATGGGGGAAAAATCCAAACAAAATCTTTTTTCTTCTTTATTTCTTCCAATGATCGGGAAGTTAGGTGCGGTTCTAGTTTCAGCTGGCATGTCTTGAAATGCTTACAACAACTTTGTACTGGGGACTAAATGTATTTCCTCACTAACCATGAGGTAAAGTGCTACTGCTGATCTTCACCTTTACATTAACTTCATATCCCCCGTTCTCTAGCAGAGGGACTTTGACCTTGTTCAAGTGATGCATTGTGTATTCCAGAGGAAAAATAATAGTCTTTTGGAAGACTTAGTGCAAGAGTCCATTCACTAATTCATGCTTGATTCTGATTTCTTAGTTTTTATGGTTAAAAGTCACTTTCCTATGAATCAGTTGGTTTTATAATAGATTTCATGTTAACAAAGCAGATTTGGAGTGAAAAGAAGGAAATGGTTCATTGAGCAAAGTGCTTCTTAACCAGGATGATGTAGGTTCTGTCCAAAAGAGAGTGTAGCCATGGTTACTTCCTGCTGAGCTGTTGCCTTGCAGTTACTGCCTTTCTGGAGTTGCGTTATGGCAAGTGATCTAACTGAGAGTCTTGGTTTGACTTTAGAACCTCACAGAAAGTTGAAAACTTAAAAATACCTCATAACTAGGAACTATGAAGCAACTCTAGAAGGCAGGGTCTCAAGTTCAGTAGTCAGAGTTGCATATTTACATCTCTCCTTTTATGATTTAAAGAGTCCTAGGCTTGTCAAAGTTTTCTGAGGGCAACATTGGATTTTAGTATGAGCAGATACTAGTGGTAGTGCTACATGAAACTGGCAAGATTAAAAATTATCCACCCTCTGAAAAAATGATAGCCGCCTTCCCATGCACTTGTGGGCGTTATGTTTTGTGAGACCCCTAGAAACAAACATCCCCCCCTCATCCAAACTACGTTTCGGAGTTTGTTACCAGAAACAGAAGGCAGCATGAAGATGGCACTGCTTTTGGATGCTTGTTTTCGGTGGCTTAGGCAAATGTATTACAAGCCTGGATTTGGTGCATGGTATTTGAAATCGAACATACTCATCTCTGTTGATTACATGTGTCTGGTTTTCTGACACTAAGTATGTTGGAAGTGAACTTCTTGATGGCTGGAAAATACAGATAATTATCTGATGCAAGGCTTTTTCAGAAACTCCAGTTTCTGAACTGAGGAACTGCTAGGGATGAATTCATGTTATGTTAGAAGGAGAGGGAAGGGCTGTACATGTGCATATGCATTTTGTTTCTATTGCAGCATATGCTGTTTCTGTCTGGTCATCTCACAGAAATAAGCCAAGATTAATTAATCTAAATAATACTTCAAGTGGTGTTTTTATGTGCTTTGGCCATGCAGCTTATGCCATTCACTAATTACCCAGGGGAAACTGATGAGTGATTGTTGACCCTACACTGGGTAGCAATTGGAGTAGACAACCTCCTAAGGTACTTTCCAACCTAGATTATCCTTGTATGGTGTGATACTGTCAGCCGTTGTTTATAATTTATATATGTAACCATTTAAATACAGCACCAGGTTGTACTTATCATGAGCTGAACACAATATTACATTTACACTTTGTTTGACATTCCTCTTCTGGGTGAAATACAAAGGAATTGGGAATGAAGGGCTAATGTGTAGTCTTGGAAGACGAATGGGTAATAAGATAAAGGCCATAGTGTTTTGGTTAATGAATGATTTTTCCAAATTGCAACTTCAAAACAAACCAACCAAACAGACAAAAAAACAAACCAAAACAAACACCACCCCAAACCAAACAAACAGAATCTCCCCTAAGCACAAGGAAAGCACAAAAGTAAATCCTAGTCCTTTGTTTTCCTGAGGTGAGGTTCAGTTGCTCGTTGTCTCATATACCTTCTGAGGAGGAGGCTCAGTTCTAGTCTGCTGTGGTCAGGTCTGCCAGAAGCAATTCATCCTCTTACTGTCATTACTGAAAAGTTTGAATGCAGAATGAGTTTGCGCTGTGTATTAGAAAGTCAAACAATTAGTGTGATCAGATGTGTTGATCTATTCTGCTGTTTCATGATCTTGGGCCTTTAAGAATTTAATCAGACACTTTCATAATATTCAAGTAAATGAAAATACTCACTTTGTTGGAGTGTAAAAAGTATTCAGTCTCTCAGAAAGCTGTTTAGCTGCTGAGTAGTTTGGTATTTCTCTTTAGTAAGTGTCAAGGTGAAAGACATTGCAGGGCTGGATTTTTTAACTGAAAGCGAAGTTACCAGAACTGCTTGTTTGCTGGTACTGCAAAGGAAAATGAGCAGCAAGTTTTACAAGAGCAGTATCATCGTGAAAGTGACAAGTTTCTGTGTTTTTATCACTAATGCCACTTACTGGTGGAGTGTCCTCTAACGTACTCTATTTAGGTTCCTCAAGAGCAGTAGATACGGGTGTGGAAGTTTCCATTTCATTCATTCTACTGATTCGTTACGCAAATGTATTCAACTTTAACGTGTGGTTGTTTAATGACTCTCTTTGCCAAAACACCATGCAAGGTTACTTTTCACCCTCCTTCCACTGCTGTAGTTACCCTCCTGCTGTTGACCCAGCTACTGCTCTGGTTACATTCGAGCACCTTGCACGTCATTGCTCATCAGATGCAATGACATCTTTCTGCCCAGGATGGAGGAAGTATGTGCTTGGGGTGTTGTGAGTCCTTGCACACAGGAGATTCTACAGCCAGCCAGCTTGCAAATGTTGAATCTTATTTGTCACAGAGGTATCTGCAGTTCCTGGAGAGAGTCCTCCACTCTGGAAGATGCGCTGTGATGGTTGTGCTGGCCAGCCTGTGGCACAGAACACCTTGTTCTGCTTCATGCCCAGATGGGATTACACAGTACACTCAACAGAAAGGGTATTCGTTTGGATACTGACTATCTTGCCCCAGCCTGAAGCCATGCTTTGCTAATCCTGACAAATTAAGCAATTCACAGTGACTGTCAAGAGTGTCTAAATCACACGGCCTCCTTCAGCTGTCTCTAAGAAACGAGCAATAAATTCCTTCCTGAACACCAGCCAGCACAAAACCCCTCTGCACATTTCACTCCTCAGGCAGAGAGCACTGAAGCCAGGGCCAAAGTGGGAAGGGAGCCCTCAGGCAGTGAGTCACACATCCGCCTCTGCCCGGTAACAAACTCATTCTGTGTCCCCGATGGGGCTTGACTGTGGGATTAAAACATATTCAGCAGCATAAGAGCGCTACCCTTGTGGCCATCTGTAATTGTAATGGAGCGTCTGCAGAAAGCAAATCCCTGCTCTGCTGTACAAACTGTCACAGGATTTTTAACACCCACTGGAAAATAACTGTTTTCTTAAAAGCTGGCCTTTATCTAGCAGCTCAGTAGTGTTTCTTAATCCTTTTAAGTGTAAATAAGAGTGGCGGTGGGAAGCAAGTTAACTGTAAGGCTTAAGCACTTTCTAGAATACTTCTATTTAGCCTACATAGGCATGTTTAGTCCTAACAGGTATAGTTAGGAATATACATTAGAAGATACTTGAACAAGGATGGGTTGGAGTGCTTCGGCTGCTCTATTTACACTACAGACAGATACTTTATTAGCCCCTTCTGCACAGCTGCTTGTGAGTTGTCCTAGCTTTCAGGGTAAATGTTTCACTTTTTTCTGGTACAATATTGACACTGACAATTAGGAAATTTAGATGGCAGTTTTGTAGAAACTGTAAATACATATTTGCAACAATATATATTTACTTGGGTGAGATCCTAGTCGACTTTCCAAGGCACAGCTGTGCTTTTGAATGCCTTGGAGCTTACATCTCAAAAATCATTGCGATTCCCTGCAGTTCCTTGTGAATTATTTTAGTTACTTGGTTTTGAACCCAGTGCATTAGAACTCGTCTGTAAAAGCAAGTAATATAAAACATGTGTTCAACATGTCACTTCTAGATGTCCAAAACCAGTATTTTTAGAAACTTCCTTCCTGAAGAAGGTCATCATGTTCTTGTCCACATTCAAGTAAGGTATTTGTTTGACTTGAATGTTGTGCTGGTTTCTCTTCTCTTGTCCTTCTTTGAAAATGCTTTCATTTACTTTGAGCAGCAGAACTGAATATTGTTTCTTTCTGTTATCCCCTTACTTCCTTCTTTATTAAGCCCCACAACTTTCCAGGCGTTAGACCAATCCTGAGGGTTCAGATAGCTCGTGTTTTCTGGGAGGTTGAAGTGACTGCAGATGAAGTTTAGGTAGTAAAAAAGCTTTGAAGAGGAAGAAATGGGAAGTGTTTGGGTGGAAATATAGGGCAGATTAGAAGCTGGAACAAGGAGTGCAGAAAGGGAACAGGTTGCCCCATTACCCCAAAGGGATGTGGTGTTTCCTTTCAGATCTGCTCTGCCTTTCTTTGCTTGTGGGATTTTCAAAGGAACATTCGTAATAGGATATGGCACATGATGGTGCAAGAACAGATGGAGTAATAAGAGCTTTACTTTTGGAAAAACTAGGGCTCTGCTTACTGTTTTTATTAATGTCTGTGATGGCTGGAGGGGAGGAAATCCACTCCTCTCATTTGGATGTGTGGATCCTTAAGCCACACAAGACCCAAGAAAGTCCTTCCCTTTTCTGACAGTGGCATGAGTTGTTTTCCTTAGACCTCCTTTTCTGGCTACAAATACCCTTTCCATATGCTTGACAGAAATAAATGTATTACCCTTGTTGTGTGTTGGGCACGCTTTGAACAATTGTTTACCCTTTTCCAATACAGACTGAATGTGGAGGTGAGAAGTGTTTTGACCTAGCAGCCGCCACAGTATAGTGTGAAGGTGGTTCCTCTGGAGGCTGTGAGGACAGCTTTGCAGCCTGTGTCTATCCAAGCTAGTTATTTTGACAGCGGTGAAACCTTTCCCATAAGACAATCATCAACCTTGTTACCTGCTTAGTGTTCCTCTTCCCACTGTGTTTTCTGTTTGTGCCTACAAGTCATGCTGAACATCAGAGGGCATTTCTTGTGCAGGGAGTGACACAGAGGAGAAGGATTTTTGTGTGTTTGCAGGTATCTTCACATGTCTGGGAGGATATGGCTTGCAGAGGATTAGCACCCAGCGCTTTTAGGAAGGCAGAATTTGAGGAAATCTCTCAAATACTGGAAAGCCCCAAATGAACATTTGGTTTCAGTCATCCAAATCACATCACAGGTAGACAGTGGTCTGAGGTATCTCAATATCACCTTGCTTCCCCACAAAGTTATTTGTTAATTTGCCCTGATTTCACCCTTCGTCGCCTTATATTGTGCTCTGGTGGTTGCTTGCAGCAGCAGCAGCAGACAGGCGCTCCGCATGCTGTCTCCTCCCCTCTGTAGCTGTTGGTATCTCTCTGCGTGTTTGCACGCTGCAGTCATGCTGCTGCCTCACTGCCCCCTGAATCATTCTTGTCTAAATTGACTTATATTTAGCACTGTTGTTCTGTTCCCTGAGTCCATCCTGTCAGCTGCGTGACAAATTGCTGTTCCCTGAATGCTGTCCAATTTGTAGACACAAATTACCACGACTTAGGGACTGTGTTAAACGTTTCTGTTTTGAAGCGTGCTCGTTGAAATGCCCGATGGACTTTCCTGGTGCTAGAGGCTGTGGCAGGGATGAAAGGTGTGCTGGCATTCTCTGATCCCTGTAGAAGACAAACAGATCTTACAGCATAATTTATGGGCTGGCTGACTGAAAACCAGTCCCGAGGGGGTGCCTCTGAGTGCCCTCCAGTGGGGTTGCAGATATCATTCCCATGCAGTCCATGGGGCACCCCAGCATATCCTTCTGCCATGTACAGAGGAAGTGGTCTTGGGGAGTGGTCTCTGGGTGGGCACCAGGCTCCCCCATCGCACGGCCATGCTTTGAGAGCTCTTTCCGCAGCAGCTTCAGTAGAAGTGTGAGGATTTGTAAGGACATCAAATCCTCCCCATTAAAAATTACAAATACTTACTTTTTAAAGAAGCTTTTGGCCTCTTTACTTCATGGGAAGGGGCGTGCCAGTATTTGCCCCAAACACTCTGGTTTTGCAATATTTTGTCCTTGTAAATTAACACGTATTCTAAGATGACCACAAAACTTCACACAAACGTTCCAGGTTCTGGGGAGAAATTATCTCTTTGCAAGGAAGTGTTTGAATTGTACATGACTCTTGAAGGTACCTCCTCCCTCACACTGTTGTTTGGCATGAACTACTTCAGTTTTAATGTTAGGATCAACTATGTAGTTGGAATGGCTTAAGGAAACTTCAGTTCCCAGAAGAGTAAGATCAGCAGCGAACCTACCCCTTGTCTGGACATTGAATCCTTTTATTTATAAAATCTGTATGTTTTTACTAAGCATCAGGAGGTACTTCTTAGATGTAGTAGTAATTTTCCTGCCTAGTAATAGTTTTGGCTGATCCTTTTCCATGTCTTCTTTCAGGCTTCCAAGATACCACAGAACTGCTGCCCAATTCTTGTGTTTGTGAATCCAAAAAGCGGTGGTCTAAAAGGTCGCGACCTGCTGTACAGTTTTAGAAAGCTGCTAAACCCACATCAGGTCTTTGAACTTACCAATGGTGGCCCATTGCCGGGGTAGGTCATCATATTTTTGAAAGCTTTTTATTTGTTTTGCTTTGTTACTTATTTTTTTAAAAGATGGATCAGATTCACTTGTCAAGGAAGACTGAAATTGCTTCTGTTCTGTGCCTGAAGACCAGAGCAGTGGATCACTCCTGGCTGGTTCTCATTGTGAAAACAGGTTTGAACTTTTGGGTTCTGTAACAGAAAGAGAGCACAGTAGTTCTGGTAGACATGCTTATGTCAGTTGCAATAGAGCCGTGTCCTGGGAACATGATACGTACTTTACAACAACACAGATTTAATCATTATTAAAAATAAAAATACGCTGTAATCAAATGGGGATGGAAAGAGAAATGTCACACTGCCCCACAAGGACTCATTTTTTGCTTTTATTTCCTTTGATGTTTCATGGGAACTAATAGGAAACTATAATAAAATTTTCTATCTGACTTTTGAAACTTGGCCACAATTGCAAAAGTAACAGGGCTTGCCTGGTCACAGCTGCAACATTTCTAAATACAGGGAACAGAACATAATGCACTTGTAGGGAGGCAGGAACCAATTACTTGGTTTAATCAACACCACTTGTTACCAGCTTCATAAAACTGAAAGTGATGGTTGTGGCCTACTCAGAGTAGCCTTGTTCCTTCAGCACTGCTTTAACAAAGGACTCTCGTGACAACTCTACAGAACAAAAGCTTTTGTGTAAGAAACGCAGCTTACACAGGAGGCAAGAGAAAACAAGTTGCTCAAACTAAGCTTTTTGTCAGAACTGTATTAATTCTGTTGTGTTTCTAATGTAGTTCAAGCTGCAACTTCAGTAATTCGTTCATTTTGGTTTGCCCATGGAATCCTTCTGTAGCCTTATAGCAAAATGCTTCCACTTGTTCACAGCTCCTTGTGTAATGGGAAATAAAGATTAATTTGCATCATATGTAGGTACGTAGGATGAAAAGCTGCAAAAGGTAAGAGTGACCAGGAAAATATGGCTGTGAAGAAGAAAATGTACTATAAGTCGTATGACTGACCATGTAAAAAAAAACCCTACCACTAATCAACATCTCTGCTAGAATTTAGAGAGTTATAGATGTTCACACTGAAATTATGAATAGTTAGATGTCTGTCTTTGGAGAATAAGGAGGTGATTAACAGTTTCTCTCTAGCTGTGATGAATCTTAGCCGTATGTTTTTCACTTTTTTAAACAGCTTTATCTAAAAGTTCCTATTGTTCCATTCACTTTGTTGGAAGTTGATCCTGAAACTGATGGTAGTGGTAGAGGGAGAAACGAGGAATACACTAGTAATGTGTTATCTTAAGTAGTATATTAAGAGGATTTGCTTTTCCTGTACCACATTGTAACATTTTTTTTACCCTGTGCTTTGTTTCTCAATGGAGGTTTCACACATTCTGTAAAGTCCCCTCCTTCCGAGTGCTGGTGTGCGGAGGGGATGGCACCGTCGGCTGGGTCCTCGGTGCACTGGAGGAGATCAGGCACAAGCTGGCATGCTCAGAGCCCTCAGTTGCCATCTTACCTTTAGGAACAGGTGAGAATCTCAGCAAGGACCATTTTTCTGAGGGTAGAAGGCCTCCAGAAGGTTTGTCTTTATTTATCCAGCTGACAGATATCCCAGTTTTGCAGTAGGGATGCCATGACTCAGTTCTGGCTGGTGTTCAGAAGCCAATGCAGTATCAGCTTTTCAAGGAAATGTTGTCAGTCATGCTTTGTAAAGGAAAAACAAGTGGCATGGGTGTGTGTGAGTGGGCAGGAGCTGGCGAGGGCAAAATATTCTCCTCTTGACAATCATAGGTGCATCAGCCATTGCTATAAACCAATGAACCCAGCTGCTCCCTGACTTCTCAGCTCTGTAACAAACAGGTTTTTTCACATTTTATGAAAACTTTTCTCTTACGTGATACAAAGCCCATGTGCAACACAACAACTTTCAGGTATTTTTTCAGCTTGTTAACTTTTCAGTCCAGTCTCACTACTTCTGTGACTTCTTTGGAGCACCTTAATGCTGTCTGATTTGTGAAACAGGGCAGATACACTTTTTGATGCTTCTAGATAACTTAAGAAATGCAGTCATATTTTGGAATTCTTCATTGTTCCCCAGGTAACGACTTAGGGAGGGTTTTGCGCTGGGGAGCTGGCTACAGTGGAGAGGACCCCTACTCCATTTTGGTTTCCGTGGATGAAGCAGATGATGTTCTTATGGACCGCTGGACTATCCTTCTGGATGCAGATGAGCCAGCTGAAGGTGCAGAGAATGGTGTTGCAGAACCTGAACCTCCAAAGGTGAGCTGAGCACCATTCAGATTTGATTCTTAGGAATGCTGTTCTAGTGGAAATCACAAAGATAGATAGATACTAACCTAGTTTAATCTTTTATTGCTTACCTGTCTTTGAGCTTGGACCTTACTGAGCTATTCCTTGGTGAATACAGCATAGATCTGGAGCTGGTGCTTCTATTCTGGTAGGACTGGTTGGCTGCAGAACACACTTTATAGCTGCTTGGCAAAAAGTGTCTTACAGAGGATCAATGAAAAGATTCAAGCGACAATGGCATACCTGTTTGCTTCAGCTGGGAAGAAATTTATTTCTCAAATAAGAAAACCTTTTTAAAGCAACACCAAACACTTCCCAGAACACTCATGAATCTGGAGCGTCGACCAAAAAGCACTTCCTCTCCACACCACTGTACTCTCATCTCTCCTTGTAACATTTCAAAAAATGAGTAGGAGTTGCTAGCAAATAGAGGAAATAAATCCTTATGTCATCTTACTCCTATTGTGTGCCTGCATATATGGCATCTGTTTTATTTTGGCACCTGTTCTATTTCTTTTATTTTTCTGAGTGAAAATCCCTGTACCTTGGTCTGTATTTCTTACTTCTGTTTAGGAAAATAAAAATGTTGGTTATAGATGGTAACTTCAGAGCTTTGTGTGAATCGTGGTTGTGTTTATCTTCAGATAAAACAAGGAAATTGGACAAAAGGCAGCAAAACGCAAGTAGGAAATTGTAGCATGGTAGCAGTTGTCCAAGATTATAGTCCAGTCACTGGAAAATCCTAGGCATTATGTGTCAGTTGGAGGATTAAAGTTGCTCAAGTTCCAGCTATTTTTCATGTGGTCAGGACAGGGGTTGATTTGTCATGACTGCCCTAATCTGGTTTTTAAAGGTGAAGGGTGGGAGAGTCAAGGGCTAGGATAGAAAAGCTATGGAATGAGCTGGTATGCAAAGAAAGAATTAATTGCAGAAATGGTCGAAATCCAGAGAAACTGGAGATTGTCATATAGGGACCTATTTAAAAGCATCTGAGTAGGTGAAGTCAACTTCTTCATTCACCTGGCATAAGCTTGTTCCCTTCCAAAGTAAGGAAGAACATCTTCCCAGTCATGTCATGATAAACCTATGGCCAGTGCCAAAACCACCAGTGGCATTAGTGTTCAGCAGCTTGTGCAGTTATTGCATAGAATTGCTTTGAGAAAGTGGGTTGGTTTTATTCCTGCATTTGTTTTCATTTCCTCCTTATTATGCTTGTTACTTGCAGTTAAGATCAGATTTAGAAGTTTCAGATACTTTGGAAATAATGACTACACACGTCAACAGTTGTCCATACAGCTTTGCTTTTAGCACAGTGTTTCTGGAAAATGTGTTCCAGAGTCTGTCAGGGTGCAAGTGTCTCAGGAGGGCCACCTACAAACCTTGCGTTTGTTGAAAACTGTGGAACTTCTTCATTTGTAAACCTAAGGAGGAAATAATACGATTTTTTTTCTTTTAATGCCAGATTGTACAGATGAATAATTACTGTGGTCTTGGCATTGACGCAGAGTTGAGCTTGGACTTTCATCATGCTAGAGAAGAAGAACCAGGGAAATTCAATAGCAGGTAATCTTGGGAAACCAGGGGTGAAGGGTGACTTGTGGTATTGCGTAACTTCCAACTCACACTATGACTGATAATCTTGAAATGCTACAGGTATCCACAAACAATATTGCTTGACGTAGAGCTGGCACAGGGAGGGCTTAAGTTAGCCAGGAACTTGCAGGCACAGAATCTGGGGGGCTTTGTTTGGTTTTCTTTTTCTTTTTTCCTCATCCCCCTTCCCAAGAGAGAGCACCAAACCAGTTTCTGGAAGCAGTGTCATTACATGCACATATTTGCCAATAACTGCAGTGTTGAGTTCAGTCAGTGAAATTTTGAGGTAGTGGAAATATCTCTTATTCAAAGCCTTTAGCAGGAGGGGGAGCAGTGCTGCTACCAGAGCAATGCACTGGTCAGCACTTCTTTGTACCTTTCCCACCCTTGCTTAGTGCTGTGATAGCACCTGTATGCTGGTAACAAGAATAAGAAAAGATCTCTGTATCTCAAGTCAGATTGTGATTTTAAAAAGTGTGGAGAGGCACTTTCCTCTTTGCTTGTGTCATGGTTTAAGCATGCAGATCAATCAATATTAGTACTTTTTCTTCTTCCCATAATCACTGAAATTGATGAGAAGAAGAAATCACGTATCTGTAGTCTAGCAAGCCTTCCAAATAGTTCTGGGATGACATAATGGTGCAAGTGCTGCAGCCCAGCTGATGCAGGGATCACTGGCTCCATGGGGATGGATAAGCTTTGGGTAACGCCCTGCTCTCCTCTCTCAGCCCCAGCATTGTCATTTACAGCAGTGTCTGCAATATGGGTCGCACCTAATACGAACCTTGATCTACTTCAGCATAAATAAGGTGTTGGAGACTGCTTCAAGGACAGTTTCCTCCCTTCTGCCTTGCCAGTTGACTGTGGTGAAACTGCTGTCTGCAAATGTACCTACCCAAGGGTTTGCTTCAGGAGATGACTATTCTTTCTACCAAAGTGGGCAAGCTAGTATGTTATTGACTACAGCTATCAGTAGACTGACAACTTCCACTGGCACTTTCTCCCCAGTCCTGTCACACATGTAGATGTGCAGAGATGATTCTCTCTAGTGCTGGGTATGCAAAGATCACTTTCCCAGCTCGGCTAGCCATTTTAATCATGAAATTTTTCACTTTTGGAACCACTGGGTGTGAATTGGTGGGGTAATGTTACAGAAATCAGTTTGTTCTTACCTGGTCTTAAGGTCAATAAGATACATAAATGGAAGGGAATATGTATGCAAGAATGGAGTGATGGGATTTAAACTGTGACAGACTTATCCTTTGTTGTGGTATCCGGTGTCTCTGATCCTGTGGACCACAGTGGTCCGTAAGTGTTCATCTTTGAAGTCATGTGATTCAGGACTGTGTCTGCAGTTATGGTACTGTGTTGTGTTCTCTCAGTTTCTGCAGGCTTCCTTCTTCACGCAACAAAAATTAATATTTCTTGGGGCTATTTATTGTGTTTCCTACTGATACTCCATTATTTTTCAGTTGCATCCAAATTAGACAAAACCTGTCTTACCATAGGCACATCTTATTGTCTTGTCTGGAACAGAAGCTTATGTTAAATATATGTTAAATGGTGCTACATCAGGTCCCTTTGATTCAGTGCTGTTTAAAACTGTTAGCATGTAGTACTAATTATTCCCAGTGTAATAATGTAAAAGAACTGAAGAGTCTCTGTCTGAAGAGTTGACTGTAACCCACATGCTAAACTGCCTGTCTTTCCCACATGAATGTCTACAGCATTTAGACATAATGCTATGAGAGACTTTGCAGAGTTGGATTCCAGTGACACCATTTGCTAGTAGGGTCAAACAATGAAAATTTACACTTTTTATTTTAAGGTTGTCCTGAAGGCTGTGTATCAAGAGATTTCCAGTATAGAAGAAAATACTGTGTGTGTTTAACTAACGTTTGTTTATGTAATTCTGAAAATATTTTTATATTTCTAGGAATGCCATAAAGTCTTCTCCATTTTTTTTTTTACTCTAAAATTAGAGCCATTAGAGCTCTGTCACAGGTTAACAGTACTAAGCATGTTTTGAGTTTCTGCAGCTGAGTATATTTCAAATGAATGAGCAATATGTGGAGCAAAGACTTGCAAAGGTTTCTCAAGCACTGTTTGAGAAAACATATTAAAATGCTTCATTAGGACTTCTAGATCTTAATTAAAAATGCAGTTTTCCCAGAAGTTTACATTTCAAAGAGTCATTGCACTCAGGCAATGCTTTAAGAAGGGTTGATTTCCCTGTAATAAAATGTCACAGATCTCCACATTCCTCAACAGCACAACTTATCCCTTCAGTAGAAGGTGTATAAAGGAGCAGTTTGTGACTTATGCTTTGTTTCTGCAGTAAACCTACAAGAATTTGGAGAGGGTTTTAACTGACAATCTCTTCAACCATACCTCATAGAAGGAGAAGTGCTACATTGGGCCTTACCTTTTAGTTACAGGACACTTGTCTTCTCCTAGGTTTCACAACAAAGGAGTTTATGTGAAAGTTGGACTGCAGAAGATAAGTCATACCAGAAATCTCCACAAAGACATAAAGCTTCAAGTGGATCAGCAAGAGGTGGAGTTACCAAGTATTGAAGGACTCATTTTTATTAATATACCCAGGTAAAAAGGAGAGAAAGGACCGTGTGTGGATGCATGTCTGGCTTTATGTGTGGAAATGCTGCTTGATATTTGAGCACCAAATGTCAAATGGTTAGATAAATGTTAAATGGTCTAGATTAATAGATGATTATTACTGGTATTTTTGATTATTGCCTGACTTGCTCCCTTTGCAACAGTGCTTAAGGAGCTGGCGCTAAATACCATTTTGACATAATTTTTCTGACCTGTTGAGACTCAGTGTCACTCCACTATCTTGTTTTCCCAGGGCAAACCCCTGTATATTTGCTATTTCTTCTGTGTCCTAACAGTAAGTTGGAATGATTTCCTCACAAAGGTCTTCAGAAGTCTTCTGGAGCAGTTTTCCCATAAACCATTGATTTTCAGACATGGTAGTAGGCCTGTGGTTTCTGCCCACTACCATTTCCAGCCTTCCCCAAACTGAACAGTCCACTGGATTTCATCATGACTTTCAGAAGGATCGGAGCTGATCACTTGTACATGCTTTCTGGCATGCTAGAGACGAGATGCCTGAGCAGGATTCAACTGTTAGGTACTATGTGGGTCCTACAGTCAGCTGGTCAGTCCTGTGGAGCTGGTGATGCTACCCAGGTAGCTGTGGAAAACCCACAGTTCAGGTACCTTTTGCAGGGTTGTGGGGCTCTCCTGACACCTGCAGGGAGCTCAAGTTACTGCTGTGGAGGGAAGGAAGGCAGGAAACCTGGCTTCTTTAAATGTGCTCTTTGTAGAGGCAGGGCTTTTTCTGTACAAAACCAGCAAATAACCAGTGCTGCCGTATCATTCTTTTTCCAAGGATGCTCTTGTCTTAAACTGCCTGTACTTCTTTCTATTTTAGTCTGAAAATGTTTCAACTTTTTATTCAAATACATGTATCCTTACATGTGTGCACATGTGCTTACACACAAGTATACACTGCACAAGAGAACTATGGAGTAGAAAAGATCCCAGTTGGTACTGAGCAGTCAATGCACTAGAACAATAAGCAAGTGATTTGCGTAAGGAGGGTCAGTAGTGCACAAAAAGCAACATAGTGTTAATTAAGTTAGAAGCATTTCAGATGACTGAAGTGCAGAAACACTGTGGAGTGTCTAGCTTCTGAAGCCTGTGGAACTAGCCACCCTCAGCAGGGAGCTAGGCAGGGTGCTCACGGCAGACAGCAGGTCACTGTGGTGTGCTCTCCATGCAGCTGGGGATCCGGAGCCGACCTCTGGGGGTCTGACAGTGATAACCGCTTTGAGAAGCCACGCATCGATGATGGGCTGCTGGAAGTTGTTGGTGTGACAGGCGTTGTTCACATGGTAAGCTGGCATCCCACTAAGAGCTGAGGAAACGTACATTTTCTCAGACAAGTTTAGTTCTGTAACAAACAGTGCATTGTAAGTGCTTAGTCCTAAGAAGTATGCATTGGTGTTAAGATTTAACCATCGTTTATTCAGGTACTTATTGTGTCATACAGAAGTGGTTATAGACCATAACCAGAATTAATGGGCAGCATCAGCCGTCTGTGAACGAGGGATTGAGGTGTTGAGTTCGGCTGCAGCTGTAATGCCTGTTAAAGAGTGCAGTGCACTCTCATTGCCTGTATGCTGGCCTGCCCTGAAGGTCCAGGTTGAAGTGCCATACTACAGTGGGTGCAGTGGAAACAAATCTGTGGTGGGGTAAGAATAAGTAATAGCAGTGTGAAGAACTTATTAAAAGTGGATGGGGAAATGCTTCATAACTTAAGCAGGTTTCTAACCAAGGCCAAGGCCAGAAATATGCGTGTATACATATATGTGAAAAGCAAACATACATATTTGCATATGCGTTATGGTATATACAAATATTATGGTGTCAAAGCCAAACAGTTCTTGGATGAAAACAAGGGTTTATTTTGATACTACAAAAGGTGTATTTGTGAAAATTCTTGTTATACCTGATCACAGTCATTTCCCCTAGACAGGCGGCTTTTGTAATTATCTGCCACAGGCTTTCCAACACCTGTCTCTGAGAATCTGATACTGCTCTTGATCCTGATGCTATGTGAAGCAGATGGCACACGCCCTTCTGCAAAGATGACTACGACTCAATTTGTGCAATTTTAATTCTTCCACTCAATTTGTGCAATTTTAATTCTTCCATTATTGCATATTTTAACAATGGCTTGCTAGTAGTGATGCAATCTTGTGAGGTGCTGGGTTGGTTTTGTCTTCATATTTCTTTCATTATACTAAGAAAACTGCTGCTTGAAAAAGTATATATGATCAGGCAAGTAAAGACAACTGGCCCATACAACCAGCGAGATGGAAAGGTGGGTGCTTAAAACTGTTCGTGCAGCTTGATCTTTGGTGTTGGCAAACTTCACCATTTTGTAATTTAGATCTTTTAAGAAAGGCAAATATAAAACATTCTATTAGAAGTAGTAGTTTGGTAGAGGTCCTTAAAATCTGGGTGAAATTAGAAACAACAAGGTGTGTACCCACTGCTCTGGAATATAAATGTTAACAAACCCATGCTCTGGTTTTGTGATCTTCTATTAAGGTTTTTACCTCCATGTTTGGTGTCTGTACAGGTTTCCCAAGAGAATGTGTAGCAGGAAAGTTCACTTTGCTTTGCTTTTTACAGTCAACACTCAGATGTTAATTGTAGTTGAGTATATATATGTAGCTGAGTACACAGTGTATATATATGTATATATATGTATGTATATATATATATATTTGGAGTTGAAGTTGGCAAAACTCTCTCTCACTGTTTGATAAAGTGCTTTTAGGCCTGAGTTTCAGATGTATGTGCTGGTCTGTCTGTATAGCTAGGTGTTTAGAAACTGTGTTTGCTATGTTATGGTGGGGGGAAATAAAAGCAAACAAGACCTTTGTGAGTGCATGCTCCTTGGCCAACCTGAGTGTACAGATGGCTTCACTGTGTAAGTTACTTTGCCAGCAGCAGCCCACAGGGGTATCTGCATTCGTCTTCATGCGCTAACTTAAAATAATGAACGCTGCAGTAAAGGCATCCTGTGCAGGTTTTGCCTAAGCAGTTCTAAGTAAAATAACTTACAATGTCAGGTGAGAGTAAAATTCTAACCACCCAAAAGTGTAGCTAATGTTTATGCTTCTGGTTTATTGGTGTGATTGATATCCTGGCTTTTACTTCCAAACAGGGTCAAGTCCAAGGTGGTTTTCGATCAGGCATCCGTATAGCCCAAGGCTCATATTTTCGTGTAACTCTCCTAAAGCCAATTCCAGTTCAAGTTGATGGAGAGCCCTGGATTCAGGCCCCTGGCCAGATTATAATTTCTGCTGCAGGACCAAAGGTACTGGCTGTAGATCTTTTTTAGCAAGTTGACCTTGTTTCTCCAGTGGATATTATCATATTACTGCTTATCGTGTTCTGATGCTTTACTGTAAAGGAGCTTGTTGTCACGGTATGGTCACTGTTGGATAGGTACATAGCAGTTTCTGCAGAGGACGATTTGAGGACCATCTCCACTGGCTCACATGAGGCTTGTGTTTAGAAAAACAGTCAGTCTAGTGACTTAAGTTTTTTACCCAGCATTGAGATCTCCAGGCAGCGTTGCTTGCCCTGAAGCAGACCACAGTTATGAGGGCCATCGCAGTATGCCATCTACAAGGTAGCAAGGTTGTGCTGGAGGAGGGAAGGTTTATCAGAGAGCAGCAAAGAAGGTGAGTAGCGGAGGAAGGGCCCGAGAAAAAGAGAATTTGGAGTAGTCATTGACTGATATACAATCATATCTAAATGTATATGTAGAAGGACAAGAGCATCAGCTACCTAAGAATTTAACTTCTCTATTGACTCTGAAATTGTGAAATAAACATTCTGCAGTAGCTGACTCCTGGTGCACAGTGGTGTACACATTTGTCTGCTACCTTAAGGATGCCTTTTCAACTCTCAGAAACAGGTTGCTGCTGTCAGTCTTGGGAAATGTGTAGCCCTACTGGGAGGGCTACCAAAAAAATGGCCTTTGCAGAGTCAAAATGGGTGAAAAAGAGGGCCACACCTCAAATGTTTTGCAGTATGTTAAACTTTGTTCTTTTCCTGAGAGAAAAAGGCAGAAAGAGAAAAATGAGAGAGAACATGCCTAACTGTCCTTCCAGTGAGACATATTTAAATCTATGAGGTTAGTGATTAATAGTGTTAATCTGTATATAATGTGTATGTGTGCACATGAATATATACGCACACAAATATGTACATTTATCTATATGCGTACACATACATGTGTGTATATGTTTATGGGAAAAAAAGTCACTTTATCCTGTAGCTTTTTAAGGATAGGTGCTCCTGATAGTTCTGTATTTAAATGCTTTTCTGTTGCAGTTCCAACATTTTACTTGTGTTAGTTGCCTTAGGTTTGCTTATAGGTGACTACAGATACTTAATTGCTCACTTTCATTTAAAACTTTCTATTTTAGGTCCACATGTTGAAGAAATCCAAGAAACAGAAAAAAACTGGAAGCATGAAAGAGATGCGAGGGGATATGTCCATCTCTGAAGGAGGACGCTAAGTGGAGACCTGTGCTCAGAAGAAATGCAGCAAACCTACTTTAGATACCAAGATGACTCAGTAAAACAGAGTGCAGACAGCTAGTGAAGAGAGTTGCTTATGAGCGTGCCTTTCATTACATTTTGATAGTATCAAGTTCTATTTTGTCTTTCAAAGATAGTGCCTCATTGTTAAAAATAACTGTTATATACCAGTTGTCACATCTGAAATGTTTACTTTGGGTTGCTTTTCCATAAGCTATTTCCTATTTTTCCATGTATATAGAAAGTGAGGCCAAACAGAAATTCCAGGACGCTGAGATTTCTGATCTACCTTTACAAAGACTCTTCCCCTCCTCCCAGCTTTTTCTTAAAGAAAACCATTCCATAGATAAATTTTGGTGCATTGTTCCATAACTTAATTCATGTTCCTCCCAGCCAGAAAAGGGCAAAGACATGAGCTGCTGAAAACTCCTTGGATCAGTCCAAACAGCAACGCTGAAACAGTACTACCATGAAGAGAAAAATACAAAACACAAGAGAGATGATTCTGTTAAGGGAGCCCTTTGCTGTGGGAGGACAGAAAGTACTAGAAAGTTGAGTCAAAATATGTCAGAGTTTAGTTCAACAGTATTTGGACAGAATGAATTAAGGGGAAACAGTTTGTAGAGCAAGTTTCCAGCTTAGTTTATCCTGTGTTATTCAGCCAAAGCCTATTTTAAAAGGCA
The DNA here is from genome assembly GCF_033783945.1 of Neopsephotus bourkii. Taxonomy (NCBI): domain Eukaryota; kingdom Metazoa; phylum Chordata; class Aves; order Psittaciformes; family Psittacidae; genus Neopsephotus; species Neopsephotus bourkii. Next base: position 934,268 of record NW_026902287.1, read on the forward strand.
TTTGAATTTCAGCAGCTACGCTCCAATATAAAAGAGGAATGAGAACACCTGAGGTGGTATTACATTATATTGATGTTTTTCTGTCATTGAAACCATTAACTTTGATGCCAGACTTTTCTTCTTGTCTTTACTTGTGATTAATTTGTCACAGTTGGACTGTTAGTTAACAGCAAGCTAGAAGACTAAAAGAACCATCACTGATTAGGGTAAAAGAAGTACCATTTAGTGTTCACTTTAGTAAATGCGCACAGTCATATATTAGAGCTGAACCAAAGTATAGGGTAGCTTCACTGAGTAGCCTGAGGAGGTATTGAAGCCTGTAGTGTGTGTAACATGCTGTAGGCTTCAGGTAATTGGGAATGCAATAGCCGTTGTGAAAACTCACTCACCTTCTCAAGGTCTTGGTAGGTGTTGTTATCAGTGTGGGCCCAGGGACACAGTGACTGTCTTTTCTCGCTTCGTGTGTGTGTGCTTCCCAGAGGCCATTCTTCTGTCAGGTCCTGTGAGATAACCTCTCTGTGCTTACCATTTGCTGAAGATGTGGGGATCAGGTACTTCTTTTTTGTGGGGATCTAGAACAGCTTCCTGCTAGAGACTGGCATTAGAGTAGACATGCTGATATGTCATTCACTATTACATACCTGCTGTCTGTGGCCATAGTTTTGTTGGCCTTCACTCGCATCTCTGCTGGTCTCATCTCACTGTGGTTCTCTAGTGACTGAACCTGTCACTTCAGGTCAGCATCATACACAAGCAGCCCTCTGAGCCAGTTGTGCTGCTTGATTTTGCCACATGTGTGCATCTGCTGCTTGGAGCTACTTAAGCTATGTTGCCAAAACCCCATTCACTAACCAGTGGGCTTACTTGTCCTCTATAACTAATTTATCTATGGATGGTATGAATTGATCACTCAAGCTTTAGGAGCATTCCTCTTGCCAGTGCCTCTAGGAAAACATCTCCAGCTGCTTCAGGGGACTGCAGTATAACTCTGAAATACGCAAAAGCTGTTCTGTGTTGGAGCCAGTCACATGCTGAGGCAGTTCTTGGTGGGTCTTGCTCAGTACTCTAAGCACTGTGCCAGTTTCATCTACATATGATCAGTACCTGTGCTTTCTGCTTTCCAGTCACAGTGCAGACAAGTGTGTCGATGTACGTGCTGCAAGACAGTTATCTATAGCAACAGAATGATACAGCTAAAGCTATAAACAAACAGCCATGCAAAAATGATATCTGCCTGCAGCTTCTCCGTCGTGTTCAGTGATTCCTTCTGTTCTCAGTGTTCTAGTTGAGATGCATTTAGAGGACTGACTCCTGTTTTCGGTGAAGGGTATTAATTGTTAAAATTGTTCATTTAATTTTTAGGATGTTTTTCATGTTCACCATGTGGATTACATGTTATCTGTTTATACAGCATGCAAACTAGAGTCATGATATGAAGGAGATAGTGTGGATAGTATAGAGCTAATATCCTCACCTCCTTGTCATTAAACACAGAGTTGTCTCTGCTTCAGAGCCTGGGCATGAAGGATCAGCTGGAGCTCTTCTGGCATCCTGGTACCAGCATTACAAATAAGAAGGGTAAACTGTTGTATTTCAGGGTATGCTCTCTCAGGATGAAGCTCACAAATTAGAGAGGAAATGTGAAATTGATTGCTGCTTGTAATTGTCCAAAAAGCTAGAGAAATTGCTTTGTGTCCTCAGGGCAGGAGAAAGAATGCATGGTCTTTTTTCCAGTGACTGACTCAGTAATGGAGAGGAAGACTTGACTTTCTGTTACAGAAAGCATGTGTAAGCTTTCAGCTTTCTGGTACTGACCATTTTCTGCAGCCTAAGTAAATCAACCTGTCTTACTGTTTTTCCAGACATACAGAAGCCTGCAGCAGACCATGTTTCATGTTCTTGGCTCATTAAGGACCTTGCTCTCTCTCCCTTTTGCTCAGTATCTGTTATCTGAAATAACATGAAACTTTTGGGTCACGGTATTTTAATCAGAGGGCCCCTTACTGTGGCATGTCCTTCCATGGGGGTTTTCCAGGTCTGGAACACTGCACCAGCATTGGGTCAGGTAGTGTCGTCATAGCAAGGTGACAGAATGGGTTCCCCACATGTTGTTTCAGCAGATGCCACACTGGAATGAAAACATGTCTTAAGAAAAATACACTTAGCATTTAAGGTCTCTGTGCATCATAAAATAATGCCTGGTATGTTTTGAAGACAAAACAGATTCCTGGGCAGTTTAGACAGAAAAGCTGCTGTAAAGCTTTTAAAAATGAGAAACTCAATATTTAACCCCTCTATTAAGATGTTCCTGTTTCAGGTAGTGTAAAGGCCTGTATACCAAGGTATATTTTTTTCTTACATTTTCATCACATACAGTATCTGAGAAGGTCTAGTATTTTCCTCCATAGTATGTTAGACTTCCTTGAAGAGAGGAGGTAACTCTTTGCAGTTAATATGAAAACATCTTGACTTATCCTTTACATTGAGCAAAACAGTGCCATATAATTTATGTGATAGCGGGCAGATAACTTGATTCTTAGCACTGAATCTTTGAGTAACATCGTGTGAGAACCTAGCAGTAACTTGTCCAAGTGCTTTAAATAATACAGTAACAAAAGTGCTGGGAAGAGGCTTGATTCTGTCAAGATTAAGTGTCAATCAGCACCAGGGACACAGGACCAGGAACCATAGTCTACAGACAAGGATGAGACACAGGGCTATTGCTGTTCTCAGCACACTCTCTGCACTGCCGTGCCCTTTACTTTTCATGTAAACTGTGGCAGGCACAAGACAGCACAGCTAGCATCTCCTACTGAGATACGAGCTCCAGACCTTTTGCTAGTGTCCTATAATTCTTTGCTAGCATGCGGGAGAGAAGGGTCCTGAAAACCATGCTGCATTTCAGATAGCCCACTACTGCAAAGAGAAGGTGGTCAGCTGGTTAAAATCTGTTTCAATGGGTAAACACATTACCTCTGTCTTGAATCAGAGCCCAAATTCGAAAGTTCATTACCAGGATACAGGGGCTACTTCAGAACATTTGCTGCTTTTGCACCATGGCTTTCACACTTTATTTGTATAGTTAAAATTGATACTTTTAATTGCATTGATTTTGAAATTAAACTGTTGTTACTTTGCAAAAAACTTTTTCATGTGCACATGAAACACACCCTTTAAAAATAAGCCTTATTGTATTTCCTTTCACAGTGCCTACCTGTACAGCTTTTGCTGCATTACAGCATTCTGATAGCACTTACTTCTGGATCTTTCTCTCACTAGTTTTGAACAGGAGGCAGAGCTTGCTCTCTTCCTGCTCCCACTGAGGTTCCCAGCACATATTTCTAATGAGCATGTGCTTTACAATAAGACATGATGCCAATATAGTGAAAGCACAACTGTGTTTATAGTAGAGTCTCTGCACGTGCACTGTTTGAGCTCTTCTTGCTCTTTTAGATTTTGATCAAGTCTCTGCATGTCTAATGGCAATGGCTAGAAGAAGCTGTAGCATAATTCACTGCAAGACTTAAGAGAGAAACCTAAATGAACTGGTATAGACAATTGTTCATTAATATTCAGTTACCCTCTTACAGGTATTGTACAGATTGCATTTATTTTTATTTCAAGAGCAAATATACAATATACTCACTTTCAAAATATCAGCTGTTTGGAATTGCTAAGCATTTACGCATGCACGTTAGTCTGCAATCTGTTGGCATATAAATGTGACATTATGAAATGAAGCCTCATTTTGTGGGAGAAGGTAAGAGGAGCTGTTGTGACACTTTAAAAGGACTTATGTCACTCAACAGATTTAGCTGCATAGGTGTTTTGTAACGTACTGACTGTGCGCAGATACACCCTGTGCAGCACAGCCAGCAATCCATACGCCAGCAATCCATACACCAGCACTGATACTGGGGATGTGCTGGAGGTGTGCACTTGAACGACCTGGCATTTGATACTCTTTTCAGTCTGAGTGTGTCTCATATCTCTTCCTTACAACCTTCACAGTAGCTGTGCTTTTCATCTTCTGCTAGGCTGACTCCCTGTCCTTTTGGCCCAGCCTTCATACTGAAACTGGTAACAAAGGCGGGAGTCTGTGGTGGTGAACGTGCGTGGAGAGCAGGGGAATGGACATCCTGCTCCAGAATATGGCCCTGGTGTTGGGCTTAGATTGTTGGTTAGTTTCTCCTTCAGCTTCTACTTCAGCCATTTAATAGCTCTGCAGCAAAGACTCAGCAACTATTGAACTACCTTGGATTCCTAGTGACAAGCATTGCCTCATTTTCAGGCTTTGATCTTATCTGCACCAGGGAACGTGTCACTTCCTACAGGTTTTGCACTTAACAGAAAATGCAGGTTAGATAGGCTTAAGGTGTGGCAAAATTGCAGTGTTTGTATTTTTTTGTAGATATGGGGATGATTCTACAGATACAAAGATGCACTTTCAGGTAAGGATGAAAACACATTTGTAGAATGCAGCTGTTTAGGACTTTGACTGCAGCATTCCTTGCTTTATATCGTGTCCTCCTTGAAAGCCTGCTTGGGAATGAGAGATGGTATCTTCCTCCCATCGCAGTATATATTTATAACTGACTGACTGAAAATTCATATATATATTTAAACAGTTGCAATTGGCTGCTACTCGTAAGATTTACTTTTATTAGACTGATATTATAATGCATAAAAGCAATGTTAAAGTTTTATATATAATGTCAACATATACTGATTTGACACTTGGCTTGCAGGAGTGATCCAGCTTAAAGCCTTCATTCTTTTTTGCTAGTTAATGTAATTAACAGTGTAGCTGTTGTATGTGTGCAGTGAAATGAGTGCAAATTACTAATCTTACCCTGCAGTTAGACCAGCAGTTTCAATGTTTACAGGAGAGTGACTATTGATTGTAAGTAAACCCATACATGCTTATTGAAACAGTACGGTCTCTCAGTGTTTTGGAAGCATTGTTTGTGCTTCCCATGACAATTAATGAAAAAATTGCCTTCTGGTTTAGATTCCTGGTTATATCCCTTTGGAGAGATTTAAATGGGGATTATGACTTTTCTGCCACCCAAAGGACAGAATTTCTACTGACACAAGAGTTGTACTGAACATGTTTTCTGAAAGATTGCCTTTTTTTTTTTTTGTGAAGATAATTTATGAGCATTCAGTGTTGCTGAAGAAGTTGGTCTGAAGTCTTGAAATAAACGTGTAGATATTAAACATTTATCCCAAAGCAAACTATTTTTTAATTGGGCACAGTTACTGGTGCGGGTTATCCCTGTGATCTCTCCTAGCAACACACCCACGGGAGTGTGCAGAGCTCCTGTGTGTTACTTAAGAGATGACTTGATTGCAGAAGATGTGGGTTCATTTACATTGTGTGTGTCCCGTATCACTCCTCTGGCAGCAACTCCTAATTACAGACATGGGGTGTAGAACGCAGAACCTCTTCCCCATGCACATCACCGCAAGTGAAAGAGCAGAGAGGCCGCCTGTGTGCCTGGCCACAGGGCTGTCTGGCACTTGCAGTCCTCTCCCTGTCCACACGAAGGGTGCGCCATGCATTAGTCAGTCCTTTTGCTTTCGGATGGAAGGAAGTTGCAAATCAACATGTTGCCCATGTGATCAGTTACCAGCTTGCCTCGCTGTGGAATCCCTTTCTTTGTGCTGCTGACCTTGCCAAACTGGGTAGGCAAGAGGTGCTTGAAGAGTTACTATTTATTGTGTATTTTTTAGGTGCTTATAAAGCCTTCACTGCTATTTTAAAGCAAAAATCGGGGGATCTGTAGCACAGCAATAGCTTTATAACTCCAGCTTTCTGAACATGCCAAAAGCAAGTTATCCTTAGGATACTTTAATTAGCAATGGTGCACATAGTAGTAATCATTACCTTGAAGCTGTACGTTCTGATTACTGAAAGAGAGCATCTCTGCTTTGAATGTAAAGCATCACAGAGTTTATAAATCACTGTAACATCCTGCATACCCATACATCACCCATCACATCTTAAGTCTTCTCAAGCTGCAGCTGCAATATTGCTTAAATAACTGTGTTTCTCACTGCTGATTATTTAAATAGCCCAACTTTAATAAGATACTGTGTCTTAAAGCATTTCCTGTGAATGTTCTAATACATTGGTAATAAGTCGTGTTGGCCCAAAGAGATAAGCTGACCATAGAACAGTTCAGTTATTGTCCAGTGCTTTTTCTTTGTGCATCTGCCTAATAATTCTCAGAAAAAAAAAAAGAAAAAAAAAAGCCTAAGTACAAGCATTAAAGTGAAAACTGTTTCCATATTGTGTGCCTCAAACCAGTAATGCATTATCACATGTGTTTACTTGGGGACTGGTCTCAGAAACAGGCTTTTAATGATGTAACTTGTTTCTTAATGTCTGCCTTGCAAATGAGACACATCACTATGCTGTGGTAACTTGTCTACAAATAACATACTGAGTGTACTAATTGGTTTAAAAAAAAGTAATTTATAAAAGATGAATTTTTCTCTTCTATTTAAACATCTGTTTGTCCTTGGGTTATGTTCTTAGCACAATTCTGTATATATTTTGCAATACGTGTGTTGTGTTTGATTGTACATTTTGCACTTGAAATTCTGTATTCTAAGTAATATTTACAAGCTCCAGAGATCTGTAACTAGAGTTTGTGTGTGAAAAATACAACATCTCTTCTATCCTGGATGTCTCTGGAATAGTCGTGCTATAAAAAACAGTGAAATACACTTCTGCAGAGACAAACATCTGTCAGCTGAGCACTACATTTATCAGTATTCTGTAGCCTTGACGTTCGAGACCATGTCATGCTTCCTGAGAGGAGCATGTGTTACTTTATAGGTTTTCATTTTTAAGATGACTTCTACACACTAAGTTTGACCCTTACAAGATTCAAACACTTCTTGAACCCTTATTTCTGTGGGTAGCGCTTATGGTAACTGGTAAAATCTGTAATAGCACTGTAGTGTGTTTTGGTTTGTGAGTTACTCTAATGATGATACAGATTTTCCAAGGTAGTTTTGTGCAATTGCTTGCCTTATTTGCACTCCTGTGTGGAAACACGTGGCCTTGTGTTTTCAGGCTGTTTTCAGGGAACAGCACCATGCATGTTCCCCACTGTGCTTGGCTCAACTGAGCAGTGGTGGGCCTCGCCTGCACAACCCAAGGACCAGGGCCTGTGAACCTTGGAGGGAGTCAGCTGGGGCAAGAGGAATGGCTGTCTACAGAGCTGAGCCCAGATGGAAGCTCAGCCCCACTGGGGGTGGACATCCCATCCCTCCCTGGAGGGCAAGACCCATCAGTTCCTGCTCTGCCTCTCAAGGCTGATGGGTCCATCAGCTTGACACCTCCATGTGGTATATCTCTGCTGCAGAAACCCTTCTGCCTTGCAGCAATTGTTTTTTCCCCACCCTGTTAACAATCGATTGCAGAACAGGGACGGGTTTGTTTTTGTCCTAGCATCTCGGAGTACATTACTGTTCCGTGCTGGGCTGCAAATCAAGAAGTTCCGAAGCAGCTATAACTACATTTAAAAAAGATACATAGAAAACCACTTCAAGACTGCTGTTCTGGGAGAAAAGGGGAAGCAGAGGGGAAAAAATGCTCCGCACAATAGATCCAAACCTTGAAGTGTTCATGATTTAACAAAGCTATAGGTGTACTAGCTTGCCTTAAAAATGGAAGAAAAGTTGCCCTTTCTTTGTTAACTGGGAAAAGCAAAGTGGCACTTACACTTTTTCAGGTCCTAGTGGTGGTACATGCTGCTCCTCACATTGCATGCACTTCAACTGTCACATGTGCAATCCAACACTGTTTCAACTAAAGCAATTACAGGACCCAGCCAGGCTGTCCAGTGGGTAAAACACTGCAGGTCTTGGGTTCACTGTGCGTGCAGATTGTGGTGAAATCCTCCCAGTGCTGCAGGTGGGCTTGTGGTGCATCTTTGCAAGACAATAGCATGCAGTGCAATAGGTAAACTTTGTTTTTCAAGCTGCATGACCAAGACATTCATCCTTGGACACAGTCCTAAAAGAGGAAGAGAGTGTGATCTAATTCTCCATACCTGGGAGGAAGCAGGCAGTGATGAAGTGATCCTCCTCTTTAGCAGAGCACTGCTAGAGGCTCTAGCATTGACATCTCGAAGTGGCATGCTGCCCCACAACCTGCCCCCAGGAGGCAGCCAGTAGCCATACGCTGTGGGGCAGGTGCCATGTGAAGCTTCCTGTAAAGTTGCTTAGTGAACATAAAGGCACATCCTCAATCCTACCCATCTCAGGGAGTCCTCAAAGCCTTTACTCAAGCCTAAATGAGAGTGCTCTGTCAACGGGAAGAGGAAAAGAAGGAGAGGAAATGCAAATGGAGGAGCTTCCTAGCTGAGGCTCCAGAAATTCACTGTGGGAGGGATTCAGGGAACAAGGGATTGTTTGAGCAGCCAGAGGGTTGCATCCCATGTTTAAGTACACTTGAAGTGGCCTGTGGTGGAAAAAGTACCAGGTGAAGTAACCTGACATCTCAGGGTGAGGCACCATAGGCTTCAGTTGAGGATTAGTATCTTCATAGTTCAATATGCATCCAGGAACTCAGGTGCTTTCAGGATGCCATGATGTTCTGCCTATACTGATGATGACTGGCCAGGGAATTTTATGCCTGCCCTCCTCTGAGCTTGAGAGAACAGCAAGGATCTGGTTTGCAGGCAGAGTGGATGATTTCCAGCAGTCCCTTCCCTCCTGCTCTTGGAGGCTTGTGCCTTGCAATGTGGCCATGCCACATTCCCATCAAGGGGAACCAGTGTTTCCGGGAAAGTACTGGCCCCACAACAAATCCCAGTTTGACTTTCAAGCCGATTCAGTCACCAGCTAGACAAATACACTTTGAAGCACAGCTAAGCAAAAAACCTCTTAGACCAATGATTGAGTCAGTAAACTGAGAGACATCTGGGGGCATTCTGGACATCAGATTGGCCATCAGAGGACAACTTTGGCCCTCTGAAACAGATGTGTTCTTGTGAAGAACTGGTGGGCAGTAGCATAGAGGGGATTCCTCCCGCTGGGGCTGCATGACCAAGTGCTGGGACACATGGTGGCAATGGCTGTGTTTCCTCATTCCCAGGACCAGCCTGTTGCAAACAACCCAGACATACAGCAGCCTTTGCAGACGCTCACATACAGGCAAAAGCAGCATCAACATGAATAATACAAATGGGCCAACCCTGTGCCTTCTCACCAACTAATGAGGTTCAAAATTCACTACTGAATTAATCTTTGTTCCTCTCAATTTTCCCAGGCCTCTCTTGTAACTGGCACTATACTCTTGGTGCAGACGAAAACCAGCTTAAAATTCTGCTAGGGGATCACAGAGAGAGAAGGAAAATGAACAAAAAACCAGTTATAGACAGAGTTTAATGAGGTAGAACAGCCTGCAAGGATCAGGCACAGAGTCTGGCCAGACAAATGCTCTGACCAGGAGCCTGCTGATTTGTAAATACAAGCCTGCCTTTGTAGTAAGAGGGGGTCAGGGCAGGAGCCAGAAAACACACCCAGAAAAACTGCACACAGACAGCACCTCAAACCAGACTGGGACATGGGATAGGGACAAACTTTGTCCCCTCTGGGTTTCCCTCACCCACCCTGTGCAGGCAATCAAATTGGTTACTTACCACAAGCAGCTACTCTCACATCAAGTGCTGGCCCTGCTGCTGGAGCAGTGCCCCGGCTCTTTGATGGCCACCCACAAAGCTGGTGTGAGCCCACCATTCCCAGGGATGCTGCTCACACCTCCGCTCATCTGCACACTGCTTTGAGGTCAGGACCTCATGGCTCAAAGTGGCCTTTCCCTCCTGCAATGCCCAAAGCACAGGCAACTACAGCAGCTCTGGGAGCACAAAATAACCCCAGCAGCAAGGACATGAGCCATGGGTCTTGACAGTCCTGCTTCAAACTGGTAAGTTGAAATAAACTAACCCATTTTCATGTGCCACTACACAACCTGATGTTGAAGGCCCTGTTCACACAGCTATCTGTCACAACAGGATGGCTTGGCATCCTCTCATCCGCAAATATAAACCATGGAGCAGAGCTGGTACTAGGTGTCCTACAACTCTCATAAGCCACAGTCCCCACAGCTGCACCCTGATATCTCTGGTCCAAGCAGAACTCCTGGACACCGAGGAAGCTGTCTGACAGCGTCTCAGCACATCTGCAACCAAAGTGTGAAAACAGACCTCAGTAGGAGATGCCAGAACTGAAGAGCCTCCGTCAGAGCCTCCCTGTTACACAAGGGAGACTGCTTCAGTCAACTGGGAGATGCCTTTTCTCCTGCATTCTTCCACCTCAGCTTCCCAACCTTTGATTCCCACTGAAGGACTTCCATGCTCCTCCTAACTCCTTGTCACCCATTCCCTTTCCACTCCTATGTCACCACTGTGTATGGCTTGCCACGTTTGCTATCCTCCAGCAACATTTAACCCTTCCCCTTCCCCCCCCCCGAGTTTTTTGGGGTTTATATGAACCCTGTGTGGATTTTTTTGCAATCTCTTCAAGTTTTTAGCTGTGCTGTGTCAGCAGCTCAGGTCATAAACTTCAAACTGCAACCTGCTAAAAGGTGTCCAAAGTCTGTGTTACATCTGCCTGTTTGTTATAGGGAGCTGCTTTAGTTTCTGTTAATTATAAATATCTTTCGGGATGTTTGCCAAGTTTCATGCTAAGTGCTGGCACAAAACAAATCCGTGCCATTGAACTACTAAAACAGGGACCTGCACTCTGGCAGTTGTTTTTTATATACGAACAAAGCTATTCCCTGCTGAGCATAGCTTTGTGATTTTGCTGTCAACTGCACTCGCTGCTAAACTGGAGGTTGCTGCCCTCTTGCTTTCAGACTGAGGATAGCAAAACCCACCTCTGAACCAGGAAAGGCTTTCAGGAGCCCCTGCCCAGTTGCTCGATGTGCCACTGCTGCAGGTTAAAAATTATTGTAAGAGAAATTGTGTGCTGTAGTTATGCAAAAATGCTTATGCTATAACTGGTTCACTGACAAAAAACCTTGTTCTGTTTCTTTAAAATCATCCTCTTCCAAAACTATCATCAGTTCTGGGAGGACAAGAAAGGCAGTAAAGGTGGGGTGCTGAGGGCACAGGTTTCTGTAGCTCCTCTCTCAGCGTCTCCAAAGCTTTCTTTGATGGTCCCTCATGCTGCCTTCTCCACAGTACCTTTCTCCATCCGCACCACAGGGTGTTTCCCTGCACCAGGACATGTTGTTGAACCCAGACACCCACCACACATGTTGGGAGCAGCAGTGGTGCCATGCCATGCTGCAGTGTGGAGAGCGTGGGGCAGCCAGCTGCTTCTGCTCCTACCCAAGAAGGAAGCGGGCAACAGGGCTGTCCCTAATGGAGACAGAAAGCTGAGCCTCCTCCCAGCAGTGTCCCCAGAGGCTCCTGCTTTGTCCTGCCCTGCCAAGAACTGTTGCTGCAGGAGCAGCAGGAAGGTGTGGGTACCATTCCCCTCTGGAAGGGGGCACAAATACTGGGGAAGCATTGGCAAGCTCTGCCCTGGGGGTGACCCACATGTCCATGTGTCCACACAGAAAAGGGAACAAGGAACATAGTCCCTGGTGGGGCATGGGGAATTTGTCTCTGAAACCTGCCTGCAAAGGGACACAGGGCACTCCAAGGCATGGCCCAGCAGCCAGGGCCATGGTGCTGAGCTTGAGGTGAGCTGGAGGAACAATGTGCCACACAGCAAAAGGGTCCAGACTGCACAGCATTCAGCACATGGAGATCATGGCGTGTCACAGCGTAAGGACCAAGCATAGCAGCCAGCAGTGGGGAACAAAGACCTCAACAGACCAAGAGCCAGGTCCCAGGGGCAGAGTCAGCACCATCTCAGCAATCAGTCTCACAGTGCTTGGCTTGAAGGGGACCTGGAAGGATCTGTGGAACAAATCTCTCCTGCACAGCTGGAAACGTGGCCCTTCTCCCCTCTGCACAGCAGCCTCCTCAGCCAAGGAGGGCACAGAGCTGCTGACAAGTTCCTCCCCTGCAGCCTCACCCAGCTCACCCAGGAGCAACAGAACGGGGGCAGCTCAGTCCAAACTCACGTCATTAGACCTGTGCTGCACACAGAGAGGCCCATCTGGAGCCTCCAGACAACTCCTGGGTGCATCGCTCCCCTCACCTGCCACATGCAGCACATCTCTCTTCCCTGGCCTCTGCCTCCGAACCCTCTACTCTTCATAGGTCCATTGCCAGCTCCTCTGGCTTCCTCCCCTCTGCCACTGCTCCCCTCTCACCCATCTCAGCTCCACAGCCTGTGGCTCAGGCAGAGAACAGCCACAGCAAAGGGCACTTTGGGGAGCAGCAGGAGGGCACAAGGCCGTGCTACCAGCCAACAATAAACCGAAACCTGACATGGCTGCTGCTCCCACGAGAGCTCTGAGCACATCCTCATCTCCCCCCTGGCACCCAGAGCCCTGGCGCACACAGGGCACATGAAGGCAACGGGCACAGGACACGTCTGCTTTTTGGGGTTGTTCCAGAACAAGGGGCACCGCAGCAGGATTAACCCATCCCTCTGCTCCGTGCCCCTGCACAGCTCCACCATGGTTCCCATTCAAGGCAAAGCTGGAGGCTGGCTCACAACCCAGCCTGGTGACCAGCACAGGATTACTGCCACAATCACGGCTCCAGCGCACTCAGCGCAGCCACAATGAGGGAGCAGCAAACGCTTTCTCACCACCATCAGCTGATGGCCCTGGGCGGCCCAGAACAACAGAGCAGAAAGCTGATGGGGCAGCACTGGCTAAGCCCCCCCGGATTAGACAGACTCAAAGGGGCTGAAAGCAGCGTGTACCACTAACCCAGCACAACGGCAGCTCCAGCCCTCGCCTCTTCCACCCAGACACAGGCAGGCAGCTGCTGGCTTCCAGCACCCCAAGAAGGGTCCCAAACACCAACGCTGCCAACAAGAAGTGGAGAGGTAAAGAGCAGCCACCTGCAGACAGCCCCAACCCTCAACACTCTGCATCGCTCGTCACTACACACAAACCTCCTCCCGCGCTCCATTGCACTGGCCACAGCAGCCCACTCCTGAGCCTGGGGATCAGCAACCTCACCCCTCCCTTGGAGTGCCACCTTTGCCCACGCTGCTCCCCAGAAGACACGGGAGCAGCCAAGAGCATAGGGTGGCTATGGCAGCATCCCAAAGGCAAGGGGCACCCACCTCCCTCTTGCCTTCTGACCCACAGTCCAACTTCAACTTCTGCAAGGCAGGTGCCTCGATTCCCATGTTTCAAAACACACTGTGGGCATGGCACCGTCCAGAGTCCACCACACTTCCTTTCACCTCACGCACACACATACACTGACCTGTTGACCACAGTAATGTGTCTCTGCATGGGCATTTCTTTAGGTGGTCCACTCCCAGCAGCTGGTGACAAGGCGAGACGGGCACTCTCCACAGTGGCTTTCACCACGCCACCCGCCACTCCTCTGCTTCGTGCCAAGCGAGGAACAGGCCTCTTGCTGCCTTCTTCTGGCACGCTCAAAGACCTGGGCTGTCTCAAAGTTCCTTTGGGCTTCCCTAAGGAGTTTGCAGATGTAGCTGTGAGTTCATGCCCTCCTCCACCCAACCCAAACAGACTTCAAGCACAGCAGGTAACTCTCCCACAGAATCCATTCTTCTCCAAAACACAGGTAGAAAGGATGCTCTCAACCACGGTTTTGGGTCTCCTTGATTCAGCACCATGGCTCACACCCAAGGACTTACAATCTCCATCACTGCACTGCAGCATGGAAAGAGACTGCAGACACATCTCCCCTTACACTCTCAGAAAAGACACTTACTGTGAGATGCCACATCCTTTCACCTTCCAGGTGTGACCATGGTCAGGCTGCTCTTTCCCACCCCTTTCCTTCTGGAAGGAAGCGAACCCCTCCTTACACACAAGAACAGGGGAACACAAACAAACTATGAGGCCCACTGCTGCTGCCAGCAATGCTGCCTACTCGCAAGCAGATGGGCCTTGTCTGGGCCTGATGCTGGGAGATGCCACTGGCAGCAACACAACAGCAGGGAGCGAAAGACCCAGAGGCTCTGGGAACACACCGCTGCAGCATCTTACTTGCTCAAGAAGGGCTTCCTACCCATCAGGGCTTGCAAGCACAAGCGCCCTCATCAACAACACTCCCTGCTCCCAGGATCTCTTCACCAGGACCACACAATTCCTGGCCATTACTGACACAGCCTCATGGGGAAGACTTCTGCTCCAGCAGCTGCACACCCCTTTCACAAAGGCAGACCCTTCACTGCTGCCTGCAGCTCACCTGCCAGCTTGACTGGAGACGTGTTCTTCAGCCTCATCTGGCAGTTCACTTGCCGTCCCGTCTTCCTCTTGGAACTCCTCTGCCGGGCCACCAGCTGAGCAATTGGCTCAGTCTCGCTGCAAGCAACAGCATGGCAAATGACCTGGGGGAGCAGGAAGAGGACAGAGGGAAAGCAGTCAGTAAGGCACAGGCTCATCCACAGCCTGCACAAGGATTTCCAGCCACTTCCATGCCTCAAACTGCTGCATCATGCCAGCCAAGGCTTCAGCTGACAACGAAGACTTGGAGACCTCTCTTGGAGACCTCCCTCTCCTTTTGCAGCAGAGATCAGCAGAGCAGCCAGCAGAGCCTCTCGGTCACCTTCCCACAGGAGCTAGGGCCCCACCAACAAACAGCCTGCTCTCTCACTCCCATCCCACAGCCTGACCATCTTGCTTTACAACACTGGCAAGCCTTTCAGCCTTTCGCTTTGCCATTGCTCCTCCTGCAAAGGCTCACCAGGGCCCTGGCACGGCCCTGACCCTGAAGGGGGGCCTCTGCCCCACTGACCCAAGAAACAGCACAGTACCTCTGGCTGCACAGATTGTCCCACAGTCACTGCGCTGGGCCCCAACAACAGCCCAACCTTGGGCATGCCCATGGCCACCTCCCTGGTCTCCTTCATGGTCTCTTGCCTCAACCTCCCCTCACTGCGGCCCAGCATTGCTGCCACAGGCCATCCACTGAATGGATGCAGGAACCCTGCATTGGCAACCCCCCAGAACACACACACAGTGTGCAGTTTACCTCACAGAGGAGATGTGAGCCCAAGCTTTTGAGCCATTCAACTGGCAACAGCCTGTAAGGGAAGCTGGATGCATTTTCCTCCAGGGCTCCAAGGACACAGGCAGACACACAAAAATCCCTGAGTAAAAAATGAGAGACTGTGGTCTCAGGGACTCTCCATGTGGGCCTCGGCCATGCACAGTGGTGGCGGTACCGGCTGGAAAGGGGGCCCTCAGGTACAGCACTGTTACCCTCATCACCATGGACCCCAACAGGCACAAGGGTTGACAGCTCAGCGCAGGACAAACTCAGGCACCTGGCCAGCACCAAACAGCAGCAACAATCTTTGCTCTCAGGGCAACCAAAGCAGAAAAAGCAAGTGCCAAGAAAAAAGCAAGCAATTGCTAAGCAGCAACCACTTGCTTCGGAGCTATCCTCAGTTTTCAGGCTGACCCAAACAGCCCCGGGAATTATGGGCAAGGGATGACAAACTTCAGCAACAACTCTTGCCCCCCAGCAGTGCTCATCCTTTCCCTCCTCTTACTCCTCTGCACACCCAGCATCTGCACTGGGCTGGCTCAACATACAGCCACTGGAGGGAGGCCCTCTCCTTGCGAGGAACAGCTCTGCAGCCCGAGGAGCTCCTGCTTAGGAATCAGACAGCCTATGTGCCGTGCAGTCAACACCTATGCAAAAAGCCTGCCAGTGGTGTCAGAGCTTGGATGGGCAGTCTTGCCTGTTCTTAAATGCAAATCGGCACATAGCAGATATGTAACATCACCTGGGGAGCCAAGAGCCCCTCTTCTGTCTCAGTGATTCACAGAGATGCTCCAGACATGCCTAGGAGCAGTCTCAGGCTGTGACAGCCCACAATTTCACTCACCAGCCCTGCTCAGTGTCCGCCCCTCCGCACTCCTTCAGCATGTGTTTCAGTAGGAAAAGGCCTTGGCATATCTGAGACTGTTGTCTAAAGATCCCCTCAGACAGGAAGATGCTGTGTGTGTGATCCTGTAGCACATCCTCAGACAAGGGGACATGGTTTGGTGTGACCCTCCTGTGTACAGACCACACTTGTCTGCCATGCAGGCCTTTTGCCCTGCTGAGCAGTTCTGTATCTGTCAGATCCCATATAGCCATATGCACCAAGAGATTCACAACAAAATGCAGAGTATCATGTCTATTATTCAAAACTAATAGCTTCAGCAGCCATTTTATCACTGCCATCCTGCTGCTCTGGGCCCCAAAATAATAATGGTCTGAGCTGAAAAGCTCTGCAACACCCATCACTCATACTGATCCACTTGCTCTTTCTACAGGAGCTCTGATACCTCAAGGCATAGGATTGCAGTCTGTCCCCAAAGCCTTGCAGTAATTGTTGTCTAACAGGACAGTCTTGATGTTGTCCCCACGCACATGCCTATGCCTTTTTTATGGTCATCTCAGCGAGTTTTGTAGTCCTCAGGCACATCCCAAATTCTCTGTGCCACCTTTTAGGTGGTCCCCAGACCCAACAGGCCAATACTTTTCATGCAGCCATGAAAAGTGGAGGGCCTGAACCTGCATTTTACTTTTCTTAATTACATTTTATCGACTTTTAATTATCCATTCCATTACCTCAAAAAAGTCTGGTCTCTATATTTTACACCTATTTTACAGTTGTATTTAATTTATATACCCCTGTAAGAATGTATCAACACATCTATATATAAATAAAAATGCATATTACTCTACTCCTTCACACACATATTTCTAACTATATACATATTGTGTGCATTGTATATAAATGTATATATTTTTGTATCTGACCGCTTCTTGGTACCAAGAAAGAAAGGTTGCAACACTGAACAAAATGGCAGCTACCTCACACAGAATGGTGGCATTTACCTGCCAGGAGGTGAACAGAGCTGCAGAGAGTGAGAAGAAGTAGTGGTTAGAAGAAAAAGACTCAGGAAGTCCACTGCACCTGTGTGGACCCACTCACTGTGGATATATTATGTGCTGGACAAATGTACACATCTCAACTCAGTATTAAAGGTTTGATACTAAAAGCATTCAAAGTCCTCTTCTGCATTTGTGTGCCCATCACCCGTGCTGCAGTAGTGAGAGCACCTCATGAACACTGCAGCATTAAGGGAAGTGTGCCAACCATCACTGCCCTGCTGCTGACAGCAGTGTTGGGTACCTGCCCTGCTCTAGGCACGGGGTTTAGCCCTGTGTGCTCCAGTGAACGTCAGGAGTTATGGGGCTGGGGAAAGGAGCTGCTCCCACAGCTGTGTCGAGTGCCCTTCCCACAGCAGGAACCTCCTGTCAGAGGAAGGTGGTGTACCTGATTACCAAAGTACGTAAGGGCACTGTTGCAAAATGTGTTTGGTCCAGGTTTCTGTCTCAGTCCCGGAGATGTGAGAGACTGCTCCCTGGGTGAACTTGTGCATACACCTGCTCGCACTGACAGAGGGCCACTGCAGCCTTTGCAAATCAAACCTTACCTTAACCTCCAGGCATTTACTGATTTTCTTGGGTGTGTTTACTGAGAACTGTGAAAACATTTCAATGTTGTGGGCAAATACAGGGCCCTGTATACTGTGTAGTAGTGCTCGATACTACCCAAGATGGTGAGATCTCCCCCAGGTTTCCATTGCTCTTCCGCTGTCTGCACAGGGCTAAGGAACATACAAAGTGTAACTAAATCACTGTGAGCAAGTAACTGTTTGTATTTGTTCCCCATTTTAGGCTTGGTCTCCAGCAAGAGCATGCTGCACAGCTGAGGGACTTGCACAAACAGATGTATTCCCAGAGTTCAGTAGAGCAAGACAGCTCACCAAGCTGCCCCTGCCTACCCCCAATTATCCCAGCCACCAGACCATGGTTCAGGCGAGGCTGAAGGCAAGCTTTCCCAACTCTGTGTCTCGTTTACCAACAGCTGAGAAGTGTCCAGGAACACTTTCCTGAACTGCCTCTCAGCTGCTGAGGTTTGCATATTGCAAGCATCCTCTGCAGTCTGCCTGAGTTACTCCCCATCTCATGCTCATCTTCTAGGAAAGCACTGGGAACAGGAGGTGAAAGTGTCAAGCTTCTGCTCCATGCCCAGGGCTTCACTACCATAACTGTGTAGACATGCCCAGAAGAAACAGAAACAATTACTGGGCTGCCTGGTGTGACTCACAAAGAAGCAGCTCTGTTCCCAGCAGCAGTCCAGGTTTTATCTCCTCATGTTCATCAGGATAGCAAACTTCAGGAAAAGTTTAAAGAACGACCTTAAGCAGATCAGTATAGCCCTAACTACTGTAACTGTTAAAATAATGCAGCTTGTGAGCTTGTGCATGCATTAGCTCTGTTTAATGCTATCACCATATGATTTCTGTAACAGGTATTTAGCTTATTTTGCACTTTCCTGTAGAGCCATGTCATTTTCTTAGCATAGGACTTTGCATGCTGTGGCTCCATCTACCTGGTGCAAACACCACAAACCGAGGCAAATGACAGGAGCTGAGCTACCTGTCCTGCCAGAAGAACCTCTCTCCACAGTGGTTTTACCTTCAAGTTCCATGTATGTATGGCTCACTTTGCCAGGCCCATAAAGTGAGACAGGAGTAAAGAACTTCCCCACCATGGTGCCTGTCGGACAGGTCTCTTTAGCTGCATGTGTTCGTGGCTTGGCTCTACTCCTTATCATAGTAAATTTACAAGTATAAGAGTTCTGTGATTTAAATGATATATGTGAAGCACTTAGCAAGTGATGGCTCAACTTTACACTGACTTTACAAGGCCTCAGCCTGGGGGCTGTGAAGTCTGCTCTGTGTGAACTTTTCTTGGCCTGCCTGCAAATGTATTTGTTTTTGCTGTGACAACTAGATGTATATGGTTGATAAGGCTGCTTGTTTTATCTTTCCTTATCTTTGTCCAGCGTGACCATAATTTATAAACAGAACAGTTGGAACCACTTGTTCTATGTCAAATGAGATATTTGCTGCACTAGCACAATGATTTCATGAGAGACGTACAGGCCTGGTGTGATACTGAACCACTTGAGAAGTTACAGCAAGAAGCATAGAGTACAGGCAGAAGGTGGGAAGAGATAGGACATAGAGTTCTTATTGCAGACTCCATGGCAATAAACTCAAGCAGACCAGCATAGGGAGACTGTATGTGCCTTATTGCAACAGTAAGTACAAAAATGCCAAAAGCAATGAACAAAGGACCTCTTTACAGAGAGAGCTCCAGGCTTCAGCTGACTGCAGCCCACAATTAGGAACAGCCAGTGTTGTGACAATTAACCTGTTCTACAGACCAGTAATAAGATTCACAACTGTACTGTAATTCCACAGTATACTGGAAATGCAATAGTCTGCAAACGTAATGTGTATTTATATTGTGATTACTGTATCATCCTACTAAATGACACCCCCTGAAAATGCAAATAGTCTCAAAGAAGTAAACTGCACTAAACACTGGACCATCTTGAAAAGCCTGGTCAGAGAATACTGGACTTTTGCAGGTTGTTCTGAACCCTGGAGGCTGTCACAGCTTGTGGCTGTCACCAAGTCTTTGTGGCAGGCATCACTGGGAACCTTTTCCAGGCACACCCAAAGTAACGTTAAGCGTCCCCACCTCAGCATGTGCCCTTACAGTCTCCCTCTGGATTGTAGTCTTCCCTCCCATTGTAGTCTTGGCTTTGGCAGCCCTCCATCTATCCACAATCAGACAGCTTGACCTGATGCTGCCTCCAGTCTGGCTCTCAGAAGTCGACATCTGCAGAACAGATGCTGCAAGTAAGCTGCAGGATGGCAGGGCACCCCGATGGCAGGATGGTGAGGGTCTTTCCACTGCTGGCAATGGGTAATGGAGCAGACTTCGTAAGGCCTGATGGCATATGGCTGGTGACCATCTTCTGCCCCTGTGCGTGGGACACTCATCAGCCACAATGGAGGCCAAACCTCTGGGATTCAAAGGTCTCAATTATGCAGCACTGTCTGAGGTGCCCACACAAATACTGTGCCTCTGGAGCTCCGCAGCTGCCTGGGTATAGGTTGCAGCAGGCAGAGCCCCACCAAGAGGCTGACATGAAGCCAAGGACACCTGCGCACCCACCAGTCTCTCCTCAACAGAGAGTGCGCCTGTGTTTTGGTTTTGTAGAGACGTCAGTAGAGAGATCATAGAAGTAAATTCAGTTTTCAGTGTTCAGAAATTGAGGGAATTAAGTGAATTAATTAAAAACCTGTGTTCTCTGCAGAAGAGACACACTTAACTGTCATTACTTAGTCTGTCACTCAAGCAGGTAACTTTAGCAGCTGCCTTACAGCAGGACCGAGATCAGAGTATTGCCGCAAAAGACTCAAAGAAACTCTGTAAGACTCGGTTTGGTGTTTTAGAAAGCAGACATCCTTTATTGCAGTGCTGGGTACACATGCAAATCATTTCACAAAGGTGAGTGCGCCTCGAGCCTGTAACAAACATGCCCATTTGGAATCATAGAATCATAGAATACTTAGGGTTGGAACGGGCCTTAAGATCATCTAGTTCCAACCCCACTGCCATGGGCAGGGACACTTCACACTAAACCATGTCACCCAAGGCTCTGTCCAACCTGGCCTTGAACACCGCCAGGGATGGAGCATTCACAACCTCCCTGGGCAACCCATCCCAGTGCCTCACCACCCTGACAGTAAAGAACTTCCTCCTTATATCCAATCTAAACTTCCCCTGTTTAAGTTTTAACCCATTACCCCTTCTCCTGTCACTACAGTCCTTAATGGAGAGTCCCTCCCCAGCATCCTTATAGGCCCCCTTCAGATACTGAAAGGCTGCTATGAGGTCTCCACGCAGCCTTCTCTTCTCCAGGCTGAACAGCCCCAACTTTCTCAGCCGATCTTCATATGGGAGGTGCTCCAGTCCCCTGATCATCCTCGTGGCCCTCCTCTGGACTTGTTCCATCAGTTCCATGTCCTTTTTATGTTTAGGACACCAGAACTGCACACAATACTCCAAGTGAGGTCTCACGAGAGCAGAATAAAGGGGCAGGATCACCTCCTTCGACCTGCTGGTCACGCGCCTTCTGATGCAGCCAAAGATACAGTTGGCTTTCTGGGCTGCAAGCGCACACTGAAGCCGGCTTATGTTAAGTTTTTCATTGACCAACACCCCCAAGTCCTTCTCCTCAGGGCTGCTCTGAATCTCTTCTCTGCCCAGCCTGTATCTGTGCCTGGGATTGCTCCGACCCAGGTGTAGGACCTTGCAATTGGCATGGTTAAACTTCATAAGGTTGGCATAAGCCCACCTCACAAGCGTGTTAAGGTCCCTCTGGATGGCATTCCTTCGCTTGAGTGTATCAACTGCACCACACAGCTTGGTGTCATCAGCAAACTTGCTGAGGGCGCACTCAATCCCACTGTCCATGTCACCGACAAAGATGTTGAACAAGACCGGTCCCAACACTGATCCCTGAGGGACACCACTTGTTACTGGTCTCCAGCCGGGCATTGAGCCGTTGACCACAGCTCTTTGCGTGCGGCCATCCAGACAGTTCTTATCCACCGAGTGGTCCATTCATCAAACTGATGTCTCTCCAATTTAGAGACAAGGATCTCATGTGGGAGAGTGTCAAACGCTTTGCACAAGTCCAGGTAGATGACATCAACTGTTCTACCCCTGTCCGTCAGTTCCGTAGCCCACCACAGAAGGCCACCAAATTGGTCAGGCAGGATTTCCCCTTACTGAAGCCATGCTGGCTGTCACCAAGCACCTTGTTGTTTTTCATGTGCCTCAGCATGCCTTCCAGGAGAATCTGCTCCAAGATTTTGCCAGACACAGAGGTGAGACTGACTGGTCTGTAATTCCCCAGGTCATCCATTTTCCCCTTCTTGCAAATGAGGGCTATATTTCCCTTTTTCCAGTCGTCAGGAACCCGGCTGCCATGATTTTTCAAGTACGATGAACAGTGGCTGGGCAACTTCATTTGCCAGCTCCTTCAGGACCCACGAATGGATTTCATCAAGCCCCATGGACTTGTGCACTTTCAGGTTAAGATGGTATCGAACCACATCCTCTCCTACAGCGGGCGTAAGGTCTTCATTCTCACAGTCCCTGCATCTGCCTTCCAAGACTTGGGTGGTGTGGTCAGAGCCTTTGCCAGTAAAGGCTGAGGCAAAGAAGTCATTCAAGAAGCTCAGTCTTCTCCAAATCCAGGGTAGCCAGTTCTGATAGCTCCTGGAGAGGGCTCACATTGTCCCTAGTCTGTCTTATTTGCAATGTAACTATAGAATCTCTTCCTGTTATCTTTCACATCCCTACCCAAGTTTCAATGTAACTGGGCCTTAGCTTTCCCAACCTGGTCCCTAGATTCTTGGATAACAACCCTCTATTCTTCCAGACCACCTGTCCTTGCTTCCACCTTTTGTAAGACCCTTTTTTCCCCTCAAATTTTCCTCAGCAGCTCCTTATCTATCCATGGAGGTCTCCTGGCCCTTCTGCTGCACTCCCTAAAATTTTCCCAAGAGGAGATGCACACACACTGCAGCACCTTCAGGTCTTATCCCAGCTCTGAAGCACTGCAGTGGGGCCAGGAGAGCGTCCCTGCTCTTCCCATGGGTAAGGAAATGATGTTCTCCCACCCACCCTCTGCACCAACACCTAGAAACCTGAACAGAGACAGGCAGTGACTACCAGAAACAAGGGATTTACGTTTCCAAGTAGAAAACCTCTCCCACAACTCTTTAAAAAACAGGTGTATTTTAGGTTCTACAACTGAAGTTTCTTTAGGAAGTGAATGATCTGTGCTGTGAGGATGCTCTGGAGTATCTCCTGCTGCTATTTTACCCCCCAACAAAAAGATTAAAGAAAATAAAATATAAAATAAAATAATTAGAAGAAAATAAAGTTCTCCAGACAAGTTCTTCAGCTACGTATCACCTGGCCCTTGCTCTTTACAACCTTTCTGGGAAATGTTTCACATATTCATTAGACTTCCCACAACTAATTGTAGTATTTGCATTTTTTAATTACACATGCGCTGAGTGGCGGTCTCAAGAAGTCACTGATGGTGGCTGACAGCCTTCCTCACTGTGTGCACTGACTGACCTCTGTGCTTGTGCAGATGACTCCTATGAATTGCTTAACAATGATGTCTGTGGTTTAGGTCAGTTTGTTCTGGTTTGTCCCTCATCTTGAAGAACCGGCCCAGGCTGTCTTGGTCACTCCTTTCTTATCTTCATACCCGGTTGTCTCCGGAGGGGTGAACCTCCCCATCTGTCACGGTTACTCCTGCCCTATCGGCAAAGGCTACCCTTGCTTTACACATGCCCCAAGGCGGCATCAGCCCTCCTTGCTCTCACAGAGCGGTCCCAAGTTACAACTCAGCATTTAGCTCATAGAAAACCACGGCGACACCGGCCCGGGGAAGGGTCCGCCATCCCCACCCGGTGCCCTAGCACAGCTCCCATGGGTCCCGGACCCCTACGCCTTCGGCTTGCCGCAGGCCGCACTGCTGTGGGAGCGGCGCATGCGCCGACAGCTGGCTCGGGCGGGGAGGGGGGGCGGGGGGCTCGGCGCATGCGTGCGGTGAGGGGTGGGCGGCTGGAGGCGGGAGGGCGGTCCGGGGGGGGGGGGGCGTTGGAAAAGGAGTGAGTGTTGGTGGTGAGGCCGCAGCTCTGCGGAGGGTGCTGGTGCCGGCCCTCGGGTTGGCTCTGGCCCGCGGCGGCTGCGACGAGGCGTTGGTTGGTGACTGAGAGCCGCCGGGGTGAGGTGGTGGTAAGGAAACAGGGCTTAAGCCGTGCCGTGCTGGGGGGAGAGGCAGTGCGGAGGGCCGGCTTTGCCCGTCAGAGGGAGGCTGCTACTCCTTGTGAGAAAGTGTCCCGTCTTCAGTTGGGTTCGTGACTGCGCTTTCCGAGGGGACTTGCGTCCCAGAGGACTGTGCTTGTAGCCTTTTAGAAGTACAATTATTAGGGAATTCATCCCTGTCAGCAGGAAAACTGTCCTCGCTTCCTTTTCTGTCTGTTAGACGGAGTAATGATCTGCAACACGGAGGCCGTTCTGGTCATCGGCTTTAACATACCTAAAAACTTTGAGTTCTGATGCCGGAACGGACTGGTTGGATGTGCCCTGCATTGCTGGTAGAGGCTGCCTGGGCTGTGTTTCAACTGCAGTGTCCTCTGGTCTGGAGACAGCCAGCCGCTGGGTGAGAGCCGTAGCTGCTGAATGGTCTAACCTTACATCAGCTGGCAACAGAAACGTGTAAAAAAGGCTTCATGAGCCACTCCGAGCTGTGAAGGTTTCTGCTAATGTATCAGTGACTTACTGTCACCGTTACTGCACTCCAAGCGTTCTGCATTATTGCTAGCTGTAGGAATCGGAACGTCATTAAGGTGTAAGCTGAAGACTGCATTCAGTTTAACCTTTGTACCGTAGTTACCTGTCGTCTCGTTTAACTGAGTGAATAGCCATCATGACTGCTCCTTGTTATGTAACTTAGGAGGATATATTTTATGGTATCCTGCTTGCGCTTTCTGATCTAACTCAGTTCTTTAGTATTGGTGTGCTACAGAGCTACCTGATTGTGGGTTGATTGATGTTGTCCCCCCATGTTTCTACCTTTTTATTAATGTTTCTTCTCTTGAATCAACTTTTTTAATTGCCTTCCCAGGTTATTGTAAGTTTTCTTCATGGTCACTTTTGCCCAGCTGTAATGTCTATTGTGTTAAATTCTCCTGAGCAGTTAACTTTAGGTAGTTCAGGTAGGACTTTCGAGAGCAGTATTAAGTAAGAATTTAAGTATATTACTTAAAAGAAAGACCAGAGAAAAAGGCCCCCAAACTTGTTCTAATTGAATTTTCCATGTCTCTTGTATGTCTCTGGCTTGGAACACAACTGCAGACAAAACTGCATTTTTTGGTTTGCTTTTCAGTGTTCAAGTGTCTGTGTTTTTAACATGATCAAAACTTTAAACCAATTACACATTTATTCAGCAGATGATGTCACATGACACTGAGTGGATATGGGCTTCCTGGGTCTTCCTGTTCTGGCAGGTGACCACCAGCTCCTCCCACTCTTTGCAGCTCTCTTCAGCAACTGATAAGTTTCTAAAAGGAAGAGGGAAGAATCCATATACCCAGCATAGCTTCTGCCCATTGCTGTCTGAAGGTGTGCAAGTACATGTGTTCAGTATGTGCTTCTTCTCCTGGATGCAGTAACGGTGTGGGCTGTAGTTAAGCAAGGGGTGCTGTGAAACCAGCTATGCTAAAGGTTGTTCCAAAGTCAGTCAGTGAAACACACAGCACGGGGAGGGCAAAAATTGCTGAGTCAGTGTAACATGCATGTGTAAATACACGTATACGCAGTGTACAGGTGTAGGTATGTGGGTGTACCTGTGGGAGATACACATGTACGCACAGATATGGTCAGGTTAGTAAAGTCCTGTGTGTGTGTAAAGTAAAACTGCTCGAGGAACCGTGAAGAATAGGACTTAATGCTGTGCCTACTTGCCTGGAACCTGAGCTGGGCTCTTGTGAAGTTGGATGCAGGAAGGTAGAAACACTGTTACTGTATGTGTATGGACTGAAACGTGTTGAACGGGTCTGAAATGGTCAGGATTGGAACTTCTATTGTTTTTGAACTTTGTATGTTGCCCAGGGTGATTTCGCTTAAAAAAAGGTAGGAAGATGGGAGACAGATTCATCAGCAGGGAGCAGCAGAGGCTAACTTCATGTGGAGTCTGGCATAGCAGTCCTGCATTTTTAGGCAGCTCTCTGGTGCTGCTGCCATTTGGAGTGGCAGTTCCTGGCCTTCATGTGCTTGGTGGTGAGGGATTTTGCTGCTGTGTCTGAGCTAGAGAGGATTGAGGAGGACAAGATCACTTTGTCCTGATCTACTGATTCCACTCATGTTGTACACTAGCTGCTGGAGTGTTCAGATGAGGTGAAGATGAGGTGTTTCAGGCACATGAGCATGCTCAGTGTTAGAACTTACACCACTGGCTTTGACAGCAGCAGGGTTGGTCTCGCGTTGTCCGAGAGCTGTCAGGCTTAGGTCCGCAGTCGTAGTGGAGAGGTTTCTGTGGTGGAACTGTCGCTGCGATGAGTGAGCATCTGTGAGAGGAGCGCCTGCCCAGGAGCACAGACGCTGCCGGCAGCACTCCGGCTTCCCAGCATTCTGTGAGCATAGCTGGCAGGCCCTGGAGAAGCACTGGGTGTGCGCACACCTGTGAGCTGAGAGGTGGGAGGGCTTTAGGTAGCTCTGGCACCCGCCTTGAAACCGCCTCCTGCCATGCGCTGCCTGGCTTTCCCAGGCAGGAGCCCTTGCTGGCAGGTAAATCTTCTGAAGCATCGCTCCAGCGCCTTGTCAGCCTCTGGCACTGTGAAACGTGCTGTCAGAGATGAAGCAGCAGGCTGCTTGCACCTTTGCCGTGGTGGTGGGCAGCATTTCTCAGGATGGGGCAGTGTCAGCACTGGCTCTGCGACACTCCTGCTGTGTGCAGTCCCACTTCTCGGCTGTGGGTTTCACTTCTGTTGGGTTTTTTCTTTGAAGAGGCATCCGTGGAGGTGAGGCATCATGCACCTGTGGTAAGATGTGGCATGGCCTGTGTGCATGTGGTTTCTATTGAAGAGCTGACATGTCCCCATGGTCACTGGCGCAGAGATGTTAGTTTGTGTGAGAGAAGAGCTCACTGCCAGTTTGTGGTGGTGAGTCACCCGGCATCACTGTGGGGCACCAGTGGAGGGAGCTGGGCACCAGGATGGGGTGGCGGGTCCCTGACCCACTTCTGGTAGCAGTCTTGGCCCTGCAGGCAGTGAGGTTGGCTAGTTGCCTTGTAGCCCTTCTCCCCTTCTGGCCACATGGTCTGTTTTGACTGGCCAGCAGGGCCAGCCCATGCACAGGGGCTGGTGCTCCTTCAGCTGCTTTTTCCACCCATGGCATGCCCCATATGTCTCATACCACCCTATGCTTGCATGGCAGGACCAGGATTCTGCAAGTCTACCCCAGAAGTATCAAAGCCTGCAGATGAGTCACTGAACTGCTGAACCCTTGCTTGTCTGGGGAGGGAGGTTGTGTAGTAAAAGTCAGTATTTTTTAGTCTGTCTAAAAATGCCTTCCTTTTTTTCCTTTTGGGGTGGAGAGGCCTATATATGAAGATGCAGGAGGCTGAGCTTATTGCAAAAACACTGCGAGCTGTTCTTCATCCCTTTAAAAATGGCGTACCTTTGTCAGAGCTTCAGGGTGAATACAAATCGCTGACTGGTGAGTGGATTCCCTTCAGGCACCTAGGATATGGCACATTGGAAGGCTACTTGGAAAGCATCCCAGGAGTGGTCAGAATGGAAGGGAGCAAAATGGGAGAGGTAAGAATCAGTAACAGTTCAGAATTGGCTTTTGTGTGTGTAAAGTGTGCATGGTTCATAACTTTTTCTCTGCTCGTGCCATTTCTGGAAAAAAGTACTGTGGCATGTGTGTGGTGCACTCATCCTGGGGGAAGAGAAAGCTGTGGCATAGACCAAGTGCCTCTTATTTTCCTGCTTCTTTATGCCAGCCATGAAGTTGTGCTTGCAAAAGGTAGAAGGTTGCAAGGCATTTCCTGGAAACATGAATTGTTGCCGGAAAGGTGGTTTTGGGATGCTGTAGAACTCTGTTCCATCTCTCAGCATTTCTAATTCTGGAGGGGATGTTTATGGATTGGTCTGGGATGTGAAAGGTTAACTTGTATGTGTCTTGATCAGCTCTTCAGGGTGGGGTTTAAGCATCACCTTTTTCTTACCATGAAACTGTTGTGAGTACATTTTATAAACCTGACAGCTCTTGCTTTGGTTTTAGCAGTCTAGTTTGTCATGAGTTTCAGTGCCACAGAACTGAAGACTTGCCAGCATGAGGAAGAGCCCATGCAAGAGAAGTGCCTTGTTTCAAGAGTTGCAATGCTGGAGCTTAACAAGTGTGCATGGGACAAGGAGTCAGTACAGAGGTCAAGGAGGAGGTGGAGCATTGCTCAGCAGAGAGTATTAGTGTGGGGGAGAGTTTTCTCTTATCTGTTGGCCTTGCTGATGTAGCCTTTATCTCCTGGTGGCTACCAGCTTGGAAGCAGCTTGCCAAGACCATGTTCTTCCTTGTCCAGTAGCGGTTTAGTTCCTGATTTTGAGTCAGAGCCATTCTCTTGATGTTTGGTGTAGCTGTGTGGCCCGTAGATAATCTGAGTAGAGAGCTTGGAGCCTCTCCCTCGCTGAAGTTCCTCGTCTGAGTTCCTGAAGTCTATATAGACCATGAGAAAGGAGAAAGCTAGCAGGTATTTGGCACAATGTATGACTGTCACAGCAGGTCTGGAGAGGCAGGACTTAAGGCTGAGCTCCCTTGCTGGCTCAGCTGAATTGGGGTGGCTTCTGGGAACTCAGAACTAGGACTTCTGTTTGGCTGTGAGGAGCGTGATGAGGGTGTCCAGGGTTTTGTGCTGATGTCTGGAAGCGCAGCTGCTTTTAAGCAAGAAATTCCTGTGCTGCATTTCTACAACTGTCAAAATTTGCTCTTTTGCAGCCTGTGTGGAAGTTTGGGGTTCTTTTTCACTTGTCAGCTGCAGCTACACCAGTAACATGAGCGCAGATATCTGGGAGTATTTGTGATGCTGCAATTTTATGCTTCGTTGTACTGGGGTTCTGGCAGGTAGCCATCTCTTTCTAAGGCCCTGCAGGGTGTAATCTGGTATCTTATTGCCTTGAGAGATTTGATTATCCTCTTAATGCAGTGTGTGCTGAGAGCCTTGGGTGGCTGTAGAGATGGAGTCTTGGGTGGCAGTAGAGGTGGTAGTTTCCCTGTGGCAGGTATAAAGAGAGAGCAAAACGTGCCTTTAGGAGGTGGAAGAGAGCTACTAAACAGGAGTTCGAGGTAGCTGAAGAGGGCTTGCTTCAGTTTAGCAGTGCTAACTATGCTGTTTGACTGAAGCAACTGAGAGCAATCACCCAGCAAACCTCGGGGGGGCAGGAGAGTCTTAAAGATATTTTTAGTGGTGGATTTGGCAGTGCTAGGTTAACATTCGGACTTGATTATCTTAAAGTTTTTTCCAACTTAGATGATTCTGTGAAAGCATCGCTGTTTGGTGACCCTCCTGTTGCTGCGGTTCAGAGCCCGCTGGGTAGACAGCCAAGAGTGGCAGTGTGGTTGTGCACGGGTGTGGGCTGGTAACTACCTGGGCTTTCCTTATTGCTAAGGCAGCCACCCAAAACATACCACCAAAAAATACATTCAACAAGCAATCCTGTAAAGTGGCCAGTAAATAATACAAATTGATTCCAGAGTGCTGAATGTTAGAGGCTCCTTGAAGGATTTGTGTGAGATGGGTATTGCCTGATGCTGAAGAGTCTGGTTGTCTTGGGAAGGCAATGATATAAATTGTCCCCTGTTCTTCTTACTACTGAACACTAATTTAGCCTTCTTGAATATAAGAAAGATGAACACTGACAGTTATTCATTAACACAACAGATATGTTGTCTAGTTTCCACAAACTATAAGGATTAATTTCATTGTACAGAAAACACTGCAGGGGGTCTAGAACTGAAACACTGTGCACGTGCAAGAGATGCTCATGTCATTTCAAGGAAGCCTGCTTTGCTTCACAATCAGTTACAAGCAGCATACAGTTGCACCTTTCTCTAAGAAAACTTTGACTTCTGCTTGAATAACTAAGCCTCTGCAAAAAGAGGAGTTTGAAGACTGCTTTGCTCTGGTGCAAATGAATTCATCCACCTCATCTCTTTTTCCTTCAAACTCAAACCATCATTTTCGCTAAAGTCATTATGATGTGAAAACAGTGGGAAAAAATGGTGAAAATAATTTACATTAGTGACAAGAAAAACCTGAAGTGTACAGAAGACGTTAAAATGTGCATCTATGAAACTGATAAACTATGAACCAAAAATCTTTTATGTTGAGGTCTTGAGAAAAGAGAAGGGTTGCAGGTAGTCCATCCTTCATGGACGTGCAGCCATGTTATAATCAGGGAAATGCCAGTTAGCCAGGAAATACGAGGAAAGGTCTCATACCTTTCTCTGGAAATGGGCATAGCTAGGCACCTCTCTGTTGTGACAGCTTACACAACTGGTGTGCTGCTGTGAGTAGATGGCTGCTGAGGAATGCTGGGCTGGAACAGAAAGGGAGGTGGCAGTTTCTGTGAGCCCCTCCAAGTGTGAGAGCAATGGTGACACTCAGAGCTCTCCCTTGGGATGGATGATGCCACATGAAGAGCTTGCAGCTTATGGGTAGTGGACAAACCAGTATATGGGCAGCATGGTGGCTGGCTCTTACACACACCCTTATCAGGAAGAAGTGGTAAATAAAGCAGATGATGTCTTCAACAAGCCTCACATTTGCAAGCTTTGATCCTCGTGGAGGACTTGAGCCACTGCCATACCTGCTGGAGGGACAAGACAGCCAAGCATGAGCAATCCAGGATGTTTCTGGGGTGTGCTGATGACAGCGTCCTGACACAAGTGAGGAGTTGATGAAGGGAGATGGTCTACTGGACCAGATTATTACAAACAAGGAAGAACTGCTTGGGAATGTAAAGGCTGGGGACAGCCCTGGCTGCAGGGATCATGAAAAGGTGGTGTTCAGGAGCCTGAAAGGAGAGGAATAAAGCAAATAGCAGTATCAACAAGCCAGAACATCAGGAGAGCAGGCTTTGTTCTCTTCAGGAATCTGCTTGGAACTCTCATGGGATACAGTTCTGGAGGTAAGAGTGGTCCAGGAGAGGTAGTGGATTTTCAAGGATTGCCTCCTCTAATCTCAATAATGGACCATCTCAACAATTGGGGCTGGGGGGAAGGCAAGGTTGTAGAAGGCACGCATGGATGATCAAGGAGTTCCTGGCTTACCTCTGCAATTAGAGCCTTGTGCATAAGAGGAGGAAGCAGAGTTGCATGAGGTGGAAGCAATGTAGAGATGCTGTCCAAACATGCAGGAATGGGGTTAGGAAAACTAAAGCCTACGTGGACCAAATTCTGGGAAGGAACATGAAGGGCAGCAGGGAAGATTTCTACAAGTACATCATCAGCAAAAGGATGACTAGGGAAAACGTATGTCTCCTGAGAAATGATAACAGGGACTTGGTCTTAAAGGACATCGGGAAGGCTGAGGCACTGACTGCCTTTTTGCCTTGCTCTTTACAGGTAAGACCAGCTGCGAGTAATGTCAAGGCTACTGAAACCAATGGAAGAGTGCAGGGCAAGGAAGACTAACCTCGGTGTGGCAAGATTAGTTAAGGGAACATTTCAAAGAACGGGAAGTGCACAAGTCCAGGGGTCTCTTGCAGAGTGTCTCAATGAGCTGGCTGATGTTGTTACAAGACCACACTTGATTATACTGGAAAGGTCATGGTGGTTTCTGGGAGGCCTGAAAGGGAGCAGGTTATCTCCCTTACTTGCCCAAGGTTGGGCTGTTGTTGGGGCCCAGCGCAGTGACTGTAGGACAATCTGTGCGGCCAGAGGTACTGTGCTGTTTCTTGGGTCAGTGGGGCAGAGGCCCCCCCTCAGGGTCAGGGCCGTGCCGGGGCCCTGGTGAGCCTTTGCAGGAGGAGCAATGGCAAAGCGAAAGGCTGAAAGGCTTGCCAGTGTTGTAAAGCAAGATGGTCAGGCTGTGGGATGGGAGTGAGAGAGCAGGCTGTTTGTTGGTGGGGCCCTAGCTCCTGTGGGAAGGTGACCGAGAGGCTCTGCTGGCTGCTCTGCTGATCTCTGCTGCAAAAGGAGAGGGAGGTCTCCAAGAGAGGTCTCCAAGTCTTCGTTGTCAGCTGAAGCCTTGGCTGGCATGATGCAGCAGTTTGAGGCATGGAAGTGGCTGGAAATCCTTGTGCAGGCTGTGGATGAGCTTGTGCCTTACTGACTGCTTTCCCTCTGTCCTCTTCCTGCTCCCCCAGGTCATTTGCCATGCTGTTGCTTGCAGCGAGACTGAGCCAATTGCTCAGCTGGTGGCCCGGCAGAGGAGTTCCAAGAGGAAGACGGGACGGCAAGTGAACTGCCAGATGAGGCTGAAGAACACGTCTCCAGTCAAGCTGGCAGGTGAGCTGCAGGCAGCAGTGAAGGGTCTGCCTTTGTGAAAGGGGTGTGCAGCTGCTGGAGCAGAAGTCTTCCCCATGAGGCTGTGTCAGTAATGGCCAGGAATTGTGTGGTCCTGGTGAAGAGTTCCTGGGAGCAGGGAATGTTGTTGATGAGGGCGCTTGTGCTTGCAAGCCCTGATGGGTAGGAAGCCCTTCTTGAGCAAGTAAGATGCTGCAGCGGTGTGTTCCCAGAGCCTCTGGGTCTTTCGCTCCCTGCTGTTGTGTTGCTGCCAGTGGCATCTCCCAGCATCAGGCCCAGACAAGGCCCATCTGCTTGCGAGTAGGCAGCATTGCTGGCAGCAGCAGTGGGCCTCATAGTTTGTTTGTGTTCCCCTGTTGTGTGTAAAGAGGGGTTCGCTTCCTTACAGAAGGAAAGGGGTGGGAAAGAGCAGCCTGACACCTGAAAGGTGAAAGGATGTGGCATCTCACAGTATGTGTCTTTTCTGAGAGTGTAAGGGGAGATGTGTCTGCAGTCTCTTTCCATGCTGCAGTGCAGTGATGGAGATTGTAAGTCCTTGGGTGTGAGCCATGGTGCTGAATCAAGGAGACCCAAAACCGTGGTTGAGAGCATCCTTTCTACCTGTGTTTTGGAGAAGAATGGATTCTGTGGGAGAGTTACCTGCTGTGCTTGAAGTCTGTTTGGGTTGGGTGGAGGAGGGCATGAACTCACAGCTACATCTGCAAACTCCTTAGGGAAGCCCAAAGGAACTTTGAGACAGCCCAGGTCTTTGAGCGTGCCAGAAGAAGGCAGCAAGAGGCCTGCTCCTCGCTTGGCACGAAGCAGAGGAGTGGCGGGTGGCGTGGTGAAACCCACTGTGGAGAGTGCCCGTCTCGCCTTGTCACCAGCTGCTGGGAGTGGACCACCTAAAGAAATGCCCATGCAGAGACACATTACTGTGGTCAACAGGTCAGTGTATGTGTGTGCGTGAGGTGAAAGGAAGTGTGGTGGACTCTGGACGGTGCCATGCCCACAGTGTGTTTTGAAACATGGGAATCGAGGCACCTGCCTTGCAGAAGTTGAAGTTGGACTGTGGGTCAGAAGGCAAGAGGGAGGTGGGTGCCCCTTGCCTTTGGGATGCTGCCATAGCCACCCTATGCTCTTGGCTGCTCCCGTGTCTTCTGGGGAGCAGCGTGGGGAAAGGTGGCACTCCAAGGGAGGGGTGAGGTTGCTGTTCCCCAGGCTCAGGAGGGGGCTGCTGTGGCCAGTGCAGTGGAGCGTGGGAGGAGGTTTGTGTGTAGTGACGAGCGATGCAGAGTGTTGAGGGTTGGGGCTGTCTGCAGGTGGCTGCTCTTTACCTCTCCACTTCTTGTTGGCAGCGTTGGTGTTTGGGACCCTTCTTGGGGCTCTGGAAGCCAGCAGCTGCCTGCCTGTGTCTGGGTGGAAGAGGCGAGGGCTGGAGCTGCCGTTGTGCTGGGTTAGTGGTACACGCTGCTTTCAGCCCCTTTGAGTCTGTCTAATCCGGGGGGGCTTAGCCAGTGCTGCCCCATCAGCTTTCTGCTCTGTTGTTCTGGGCCGCCCAGGGCCATCAGCTGATGGTGGTGAGAAAGCGTTTGCTGCTCCCTCATTGTGGCTGCGCTGAGTGCGCTGGAGCCGTGATTGTGGCAGTAATCCTGTGCTGGTCACCGGGCTGGGTTGTGAGCCAGCCTCCAGCTTTGCCTTGAATGGGAACCATGGTGGAGCTGTGCAGGGGCACGGAGCAGAGGGATGGGTTAATCCTGCTGCGGTGCCCCTTGTTCTGGAACACCCCCAAAAAGCAGACGTGTCCTGTGCCCGTTGCCTGCATGTGCCCTGTGTGCACCAGGGCTCTGGGTGCCAGGGGGGAGATGAGGATGTGCTCAGAGCTCTCGTGGGAGCAGCAGCCATGTCAGGTTTCGGTTATTGTTGGCTGGTAGCACGGCCTTGTGCCCTCCTGCTGCTCCCCAAAGTGCCCTTTGCTGTGGCTGTTCTCTGCTTGAGCCACAGGCTGTGGAGCTGAGATGGGGGAGAGGTAGCAGTGGCAGAGGGGAGGAAGCCAGAGGAGCCGGCAATGGACCTATGAAGAGTAGAGGGCTCGGAGGCAGAGGCCAGGGAAGAGAGATGTGCTGCATGTGGCAGGTGAGGGGAGCGATGCACCCAGGAGTTGTCTGGAGGCTCCAGATGGGCCTCTCTGTGTGCAGCACAGGTCTAATGACGTGAGTGTGGACTGAGCTGCCCCCGTTCTGTTGCTCCTGGGTGAGCTGGGTGAGGCTGCAGGGGAGAAACTTGTCAGCAGCTCTGTGCCCTCCTTGGCTGAGGAGGCTGCTGTGCAGAGGGGAGAAGGGCCAAGCTGTCCAGCTGTGCAGGAGAGATTTGTTCCACAGATCCTTTCACCTCAGGTCCCCTTCAAGCCAAGCACTGTGAGACTAATTGCTGAGATGGTGCTGACTCTGCCCCTCTTACTTCCCTATGTCTGAGCACCCTGGGACCTGGCTCTTGGTCTGTTGAGGTCTTTGTTCCCCACTGCTGACTGCTAGGCTTGGTCCTTACTGAGACTTCAGAGGGTTTGTGGCAGCAATCACTTGGTTAAGTTCATTTCATGAGCATGTTCTCTTATTGCTGCTGTGGACAGGATGCCTTCTGCTGGGAGCCGTTTCTAGGAGCTGAGAAATTTGAGGCAGCTGAGTTGTCCATACCTTCATGCTGGGGAGAAGTTTGCTGGGGTGGCCACTGCCTGTGTTCCGTCCCATCTTTGGAGAGATAAGACCACCATGGTCTATATGAGCAAGCAGTGTGTCACAGGATTCTTGCCTGATTGCAGGGCTGAAAGCTGGTGATAACTGAGCTCACTGGTAATGTATCACTGCTTTGTTCTATGGGGAGCTGTTGAGCCACAGTAGGAAACATAGGAAGGTACCTCATGATGTCTCTTAATACTGAAAGTATCCCAAATCCAGTTAGCTTTCACATTCAACATAAGAGAATCATCAGTCCTCTGCTACAAGTTTGTTTCTGAGGTGTTCCAGATAGCATGGCTAGAAAGGGAACATTTGCCTTCTTCCTCACTGAAACCTTGGTGCAGTTGCAGGCTTACCCTGCACTCATAGCATCCACATCACGAGTGGTAAGGTGGTATAAATGGTATGTGGACACTGAAGACTAGAGCACAGCTATAGTATTCCTACCGGAAAGCAGCAGTAGCAGAACAGTCTCCATTAGCTAGCTCATGGGATTGTTTCATTTGCTGCCTAGCAAACAAAACCGGTGGTAGACTCTTTTGAGTGTGTGTCCCTTAAGGGGACTTTCTTGTTGGGTACCTGTCCAGCTTAGAGTTGTCCATACTGGTAAATACATGTATAGGGAGGTGGGATCCTGGATTTCTTATAAGGTCTGCATGGCAGTCACATCACACTTTCTAAGAGGAGGTTGTTATGCTGCTTTGTGTGGAGATCTGAGTTGAGGCCCAGGAGGTAGAGGGTTTTCCTGTGAGGCAGGTTGAAGAGTCTTTCCAGATACCCAACAAGTGCAAGGTGTGAATGAGTATTTGGGGTTTGTGTGGATGAATTTTGTACTTTCCGAGTCTCATCACATTTGTTTTTCATAAATGTGCTTGTTGTTGATTTTCTGCTCAGTATTTCTGGGCATGCTTCTCCTGCTTTGGAAAATGCTGTCCTAGGCAGTGGCTGTCATCACTGCTATGGCAGTGGGACACGGCGCAGATAAGAAGTATGATTTTTGGTATGAATGATGCCCCATAGCTGATGAAGGAGCAGTAGTTTCTTCTTGCAGCAAAAAAAAAGCAAGGGAGACAAGTTCACAGCAGCCTGCTATGCTTCTGTGGAGAGCTGTTCTTGAACATTTGCCATCCTGACTTCTCCACTGCAGTTCTTCCTTGAGTGTGTCTTTGAGAGGTGCTTTGTCCTGGTCTTTGAACTCTTCTATCCAACTCTTGTTCCCTTACACTTGCAGTGTATGTAATTATTCCACAGCTTATTGTTTCATTTGCCATGTAGGTAATTATTCCATCGCTTACTGTTTCCAAAACTCGTAGTGAGCTACACACTGCTGTGACTTCTTCATTGTCAGGAGCTAACTGTGCTGCATGTGCTCCCTGTATAAGCAACTCCTCTCTGAGGGAGCTCAAAAGAACACCTGCAAACGTGAGATTTGTGTCCTTTCTATGGGTGACCACTTAAGAGGGGAATCTGTTGAACAGTGTAACAACAGCATCCACAAAAATACCTTGGGTTCCTGTGTAGTTTAGGTATTCCTCTGATTTCTGAAGCCACATGCTTTCAGAAGACTCTGTCATGATGCCCAAGAAGGTAAGCATAGTCATGTTCAACAGCAAGACTGGGATGCCATCCAGACTAACAGCCAGGAAGTGAGGCTGAATGTATCAACTGTAAGACCATCAACTGTTTTATTAGACCTAGGTGCTTTCCTTTTGCTAATGTCTCGTTACTGTGTGTTTCGTTTCCTGCAATAATTGGGAGAATAAGAAAATATTAGAAACCACCTGTTGATCTGTCTTGTTACTGCTAGTCAGATTGTCTTCTAAGCCAGGACATTGTGAGTACTGATCTTG
The DNA here is from genome assembly GCF_033783945.1 of Neopsephotus bourkii. Classification (NCBI taxonomy): domain Eukaryota; kingdom Metazoa; phylum Chordata; class Aves; order Psittaciformes; family Psittacidae; genus Neopsephotus; species Neopsephotus bourkii. The sequence continues at coordinate 970,955 of NW_026902287.1, forward strand.
TGCAGGGAGCTTGCTAGAAGCTTGTGAAATAAATTTTATTTCATGTACAGGTCTTGGAAGCAAATGGAATGCTGTTCAGAGGCAGGAGAATGATTTAAAGCAATTTTATTTCCAATTGTAGGCCTGAGAAAAGACTAACTGTCCCACCACGGTTTCAAAAGGAGTTGCAAGTCCACCTGTCCAGAAGCTCTTCTGTAGATTCAAATGGTATGTTTGCCCATTAAGAAAATTTTTGTCACCTATTCACATTAGATTGGGTGCAACCTTAAGAAAAAAAATCCATCTTGATACTTAGGTTTGGGTGAGAAACCAAGTTCTGTGAGTGAACCTTCTCACTCTGGATTTCATGGTGCTGGGGAAAAGTGTGTGTGTACTTGTCTGCCTCTGTCTTCTAGGAAAATCCTTGTGTATTGAGTGTCAAAGCTAATCACAAAGCTCGTGTGAGTAGCTTGGGAACAGGAGGAATATGCTTAACTTCACCCAGGGTAGGGGTCTGGTATACGGGAGTGAAATCCTGGCTTTTAGGTGTAAGCAACACATTTCTGGACCTACCTGTCCAGAAGATACTACTCTGTGCGCCTGGTTCCCAGAAGTTGTGCAGTTGCTTTCTTTGAGACCTGTGAGGCTGATCTGTGAAGCTTCAAGTCTGGTAGCAATTATATGCCTCAAAGGGAGGAGAGGAGTACTGATGAGGGAGCAGTGATACGAACTTCCAGCTGGGATAATGACTGCCCTACTCCTACACACAATGTTATACAGCTGTCCAAAGCAGCTGAATAGTTGCTGTCTCTTTCCTTGCTCGCCTGGCAGGTTTCCTTGGGTGCAGTAGCACAGGTCTGGGTCCTGGGTTCAAACTTTTCTTCAGGACATATATCTTAGAATGAAAGCCAAGTCTTTGGTCTGTTTTGTATCTCTGTCTGAATTTAGAGCAACATCCTTGGATGTTTGCCTGTGTCTTTGCTATGGTGTTTGTACTCATAATGATATTATCTTAATTCCCTCGTGGGATGATGCCTCAGTGAAGTCTCTCAGCAACAGCATGAATGAGAGTTCTGTAACCTCTTCCAGGATCCCATCAGAAGAAAATAACTACAGTGATTTGAAAATTCAGCTTCAGGTCAATTACTAAATATCTCAGGTTTCCATGGCTCTTTCCAATAGAAAGTGACTGGGAGGGAGAGATGTGTTTTGGTGTTACACTGGGAGCTCCCATGGTTTATTTTTAAGTAGGTAGGGAATCATCTGTATTACTCTCTGCTGATGAGTCTGTGTTTACTTCAAGGCTGTGCTTTTGTTTACCAGATAACTTGAATACATCCGCTGCGGAGACACATACTGTTGCCTCTGGCCCTTCTGCTGCTCCTGTCAATGAAGTTCAAGGTCGCATAAAGGAGATTCTGAGCAAGTGCGGCAGCGGTGTCTGGGTGTCGAAGATGCCACAGATCTACCGGGAAACATACTGGGAGGAGCTCAGCACAGCAGTACTCCGTCAGCTTGAGAACTGGCCTCACGTGTGCACAGTAAGTATTGGTAGTTTCTCCTTCCCACACCATTGTGTTTTGTGCTTTTCATTGTTAGTGGGTTTATCTCCTCTTAAATCTATAAGCTGCCAGTAAGTCCTGCACGAACAGTCTTATGTCTGTCTGCATGTAGACTTTTCCACAGGTTTTTATCACATCTTAGGTCAAGGTTATGGAATTTGCTGTGCAAGTTAGGCTTATGATATAATAGATGAGATGTGATAATGCTGGGGGGAGGGATTACAGCTCGAAAACCTCCGGCCACCCCCACCCCCAATGTCTGTTACCTTGTCTGTTGTCTGATCATCAGAAGTGTTTTGGTCCTTCATATTAAGAGCTGTGCTTTTACATCTTTTTCTGCATTTAAGGCATAATGCAACTTTGCATCAAGGCTTTGTTTAGCCTTATTTTAATAGGACATTTGTATCAATGGACACTTCATCAGCATCTGTCAAACTGTGGCAACAGAAGGATAGTGAAGTAATGAGAGTATCTGTCTTCTTGAAGTGACTTTTCATGTACATAAAAATACTTGTAATATTATGTAATAACTTTAAATGCCAAAAAAATTTCACTGTGATTAAGTAATTGCTCTTCAGCAATAACAGCATTTGCATGTGTGTATGGTATTGTGCATGTGTATGATATTCTAGCACATACATAAAAGGTGCCTGTGACATGTGACATCTTACTACGAATATAGAATCATAGAACAGTTAGGGTTGGGAAGGACCTTAAGATCATCAAGTTCCAATATCCCTGCCATGGGCAGGAACCCTTCACACTAAACCATATCATGCAAGGCTTTGTCCAACCTGGTCTTGAACACTGCCAGGAATGGAGCATTCACAGCCTCCCTGGGTACAGTAATGTGTGCAGACAGCAGTACTTTGTTTTGATGGTTGATGAGCTATTCCTGTGTTATCCACAGAGCAAGCTATTATGTTTTCAGTTACTTAATTCATGCAGCAAATTTTAGTCTTTTTTGTAGCTCCTGTTGCAGACAAAGCGTTGCTGTTAATCCAGAATCTTTGGTCTGTGTTCATTGTCCATTTGCTTATTATCTGTTGGGTGTACCTCTTCTTTCTAGCAAGCAAATAGTCATTTTAGTGCAAATAAGCAGTCCTTAAACCTTTGGAAACATTGTAATAGAGCAGGCACAGCACAACAATAATTAGAATGATCAAGTTGTCTTGACACAGCCAGTCTTATTGTAGAGAACTGTTAATGAGCCCGTAAGGGCCACCATCTTTTTCTGACTTGCGTAAACTGTAGTCATGGCCCTGGCATAGAGAAGTTTGAACAGGGACCCAGGCCTTCTTGTATGAAGGCTATCATATGTCTCTTAAATATAATCAGTATTTATTTCAGGTTCAAGCATATTGTCTGCAGGTGCACAGCTGTCTGCAGGTGCACAGCTCTGTAGATCCTTTGAAATGCCAGAGGGCAGACTACTGATACTGAAAGTATCAGTAAAGATGCTTCCATGATTAATATTTGACTTATTTCTGTCTTGATGGGTACTTACATGGGAGTAGCTGCCAGCCTCAGAACAGGAAAAATGCCTGGTGTTTCTCTCAGTACCTTCTTAATGAGACAGCATTGAATGCATGCTCATCAGTAGTAGCTTAGCTCCAAGCCAGCAGTCAGTAAACCTTGCAATATGCCTTTAGCATTGCCAAGCCAGTCATTTGAGGATTCTCCTTTGGACAGTCATGTCTTGAATAACTTGCATCCCTAAACTTTTCTCTGAAAAAAATGTTATTGTTTTACATCTGGGAAATTATAATTTCTGTGTTTAGGTTACAATCATCAGCAATGGAAACTTTTCCTATCTACTCAGCTGGAGGGAGAGAGAATATTATAGCAGAGATATGAAAGCTGAGAGGAATGCAGACTTGTAAACAAACAAGGTTTTTTGGTGAGGATAACAGTCTGAAATCTGTACTAAGCTACTCAAGTTATCTGGTGACATGTCTAATTTGGGCCCGAGCCAGGCAGCAACTTCCCTGAAAAGACAGTCCAATCTCTATTCTTATTAATGCAGAAGAAGAGGGCAAACACTGCACCACTGGAGAAACATGTCAAAATCGGGTGTGCTCCTCCCATCTTTATTCAGAAAGTACACAAACAAAAACTGAGAGATCAAGCAGAGTGAAATGGTGATTCAGAAGGTGATGGGTAAAGATAAGTAATGGATTCTGTATGGGCCACAATAAGTTAAATTATTTAAATGGGGAAAGATAGAGATATGGGGTATAAAATAATAGAGACCTGGAGAACGTAAATGGAGAAATATCATCATCTTGAATTCAGAAGAAATACTTTCACTGATGAATGGATGATCTCTGGCTTCAGTCATCAGGATCTTCTTTCCAAGGAAACTGTCACTAACTGATAGTGTCTGAAGTATGGAGTGTCCAGCATGGGAGGAAGAGGTACCACTACATTTGTCTTACCCACTATGCTTTTTCCTAGGCACCTGCTGTTGTCAAAGAGGATGTCAGGCTAGGAGCATCTGTGTTCTGACCAAGTACAGCTCTTCTAATGTGCTGATTGGAGCTGCCTGTAATTATTCCACAGGTGATTCTTTCTCACCAGTCTTGGTGCTCTCTTCGTTCTAATAGTAGCCTTTTAAATGCTTGTACATCAATATGGGAAGACAACAAAATCTGTCAGTCCTGTGTTTGTCAGGTGAAGCCGTCTTCTATTCTCATTTTCTCCATTTGTCTTCCCAAGTTCCTTCTTGTAGTTAGAAGAAAGAGAAAATAAGAGGCAAACATCTTTTAAGTGGCAGAAAGAACAGATCCATTCTTCCAGAGTTTTATTGTAGTAATGGCTGTCTTGTTCCTTCTGATTTCTCAAGGCGCTGGTAGAAAAATGAAACTCCCATTCTGAATTGGGAATTTTCAGTTATGCTAGAGGAAATGTACTAGCTTTTCAGCAGTTCTAGAACAAAGAATCCTACTGCCTCTGGCTTTCAATCAGCTTAGACATTGTCTGGTGTTATCAGAGGCCAGTTTCATCTCCAGTAATCCACTATTCCTCAGTCAGTTGTCTTAATGCTTTTTAATAAGCATATGGCTAAAAAATATGTAATACCTAAGCATATTCTTTACCACTCAGGGTCACCATGAGCAGCTTGCCCAGGGCTGTATCCAGTTATGTTTTAAAAACACTCTACAACCTTTCTGGACAACATATTCCAGTCCTGTTCCTGTCCTGTTCCAGCTTCCCATATGACAGAAGGTTTGGCTGAAGACAAGACTTTTAGTGTGTCCTTTTGGTGTTTGGGGTAAGAAGTTAGATGGTGTAGCTTCCCATGCAAAACAGCTGATTGTGTATTGGACTAGAAGCTGTAAAAGCTGAAGTGTGAAGGATAAGACTGGCAAAAACAGTGGGACTGGGAGTTCTGGTGATCACCTCTGACAGGGAAAAGACAGTCAGCCAACTTTATAGGTGCAAGATTCTGCTGATCAAGGCCAGGAATGTCTTCCTTGCTGGTTTGAGTTCCAGCTTGCTGGGAGTTGAACTTCAGGTACTATTGAGGAAAGTCAGAAAGATGAAAGCTGCCTTCACACTGAAGCATTTGTCTAAGGTACCTCAGCAAAATGTGCCTGTATGCAGTCTATGTATGTATGCCATGATAGCTAGCTTCTGTGTTGCATATTTAAATCAGATCTGAAAGAGTTAACACATCACACGTCTGGTGAATTATTCTTGCTGAATCACAGTGATAGTTCTGATCAGTGTGTTCTGGAGCAGTTGTTGAAGAGCCATTTGATACCAAGAATCCTTAAGCCAGACTTCTCCTGCTTGCCACATACGGTGATACTCTGTCACTGACATTCAATACTAACTTCCACTGTGTGTTTCCTTTCCCTACCTTGCTGAAGAATGGCAGAAAATAGCTGCATATGTTAGTTGTGAATGTAACGGCGAAAATGAAGGACACCTTTTCTGACTAGAAACACTAATTGCAAGGAGTTGTCTTCTCTACCCCCTTCCTGGAAGATACTGATGCTGTAGGAGTTTTCCAGTGTATCTGCTCTTTCATCATCACTGTACACACAATTAGGCAGGACTTTGCTCATTCTGGCATCACAAAGTGGATTCTCTCTTTGATTATATATATTAGTGTAGTGGTTTACTTGTACATCGTCAAGCACACATATACAAAACTGCTGTCTTAACACACACAGGATCATGTCTGCATTTGTCCTCTCCATATATGTATGCCAAAAAGAGAAAACTTGCTCTCTACTTGCATTCCACTGGATTTAATCAGTTGCAGCATCAGTGTTTATCTTGGGAGTATTTTTTCACTTGAAGCTTTACTTTTTCTGGGCTCCACATTTTTAAGAGCTCATTCTGTTACTCAGACCCAGAACAAATGTGTTTTTCTTCTGCGTAGAACAACATAAGTCTGTATTGCTTTGGTAATACATTCTGACAGCTGTGGACTTCGCTTTGTCCTCTGTAATGGAGAGGTGACAGTAGGCATGTTGTCATGGAACATTGGAACATGGAACAGCAGACATGCCAGCCACACTAATGGGAAGAACCTTGCAGGCAAATCTGTAAACCCAACTGGAAACCAACTTGAGACATTTGTACTAAAAAAGGGTGCCTGCTTTGAAGTACTGCTCACAAGTGAAACTCTTTGCTTCTAATTAAAAGTTTCTGTAGTGTTGTGCGTCTTCGAAGGTGTCTTGGCCATAGCACTGTTTGGAGGAGTCTGTTGCATCTTGAACATTAACTTCTATGGAAGAAACAGTAGCATAATGATGTACATCTGAGCTTATTTGTGCCTAAGCACAATGTACTGAAACCCTGTACTGAAAGCATTTTGCTGTCTCTAAACAGTTTGCTCAGTCAGCGTCTACAGTCTCTTCTAAACAGAGCTTCAGTGCCTGAAAAACCTCAGAGCTATTATTGGAATTAAGAGGTTTAAAGGTCTGTAAGGATCTTCTTTCTTTATTCTGCTGCTAGTCTTAGTGTGTGAGGTTTAATACTCCTGTCAGCTAAAATTTATTCATCTCTGTTGCAGCACTAGTTAAAAAGCTATGTAAGGGAAAAGGTACATAAAGGTAGACCTCTGCTTGTTTCAGGATGAACTGTGATACATTCCAACACAACCTTCTCAAACAGATTTTTGTCCTTATAATGACAGTATTTTCTGAAGCTAAACGTTTCCTTGGCTGGTGATTTAAACAAGTTCCTCAGTCTTGTATATGGACACTTGGGACATCCTTATCAGTTCCTCTGTATCTAGGATGTCATTACCTGCCAAGGAGTTGTGGACTGATTTTTTTTCTCTGAGCCACATGGTATGCTTTGGTCTCTTGACTGTGTATCAAAGCACATGTAAGGCCTTGATAAGTTTTTGTTTGTTTTTACCAAGCTCCTTTGTCTGTGCTTCAGGAGGCACAGTAATATTTCTTATACCACAGGGTACAAATGTAGGTTCTTCATGTCATAAATCATTGAAGACTTTTTGGTCCTTCTAAGTTGAATGGCCAGATATGTTTTGTCACCTCTTGTATCAAACTGATTAGCAGAGATGCTTGAGAACTTGGTGAATGTACATTGAAGTCCTTTATATGATTTGTTTATATTTTGTCCTATAGTAGATATGTATCCTTTAGTACATGGATGTCTGTAATGCACTATCTCTCCCCTCCCCCCAGTTAAGAAGAATGTCTCCTTGGTTTAGTGAGCCTACTTGGAAAAACTGAGTCTTTAAGCTTGTGGAATCTTTCACATGAATTCAGGGAGTTGAGGGTTGTTAGATATGTTTGTTTGCTTTCTAATGTCTTATTCTTGCAGAAAATATCATTACTTTAGTTTTCACTGATAAGGAAGGATTCAGACATGCCACCATGAATACATGACAATTTTTTAATGTGGCTAGAATTTTTTTTATCTATGAAAACTGTTCCCTTTGTCTGTATTTTAGATAGCACATATGCTAGTGTTCATGATAGTTGACCAAGACCTGTTGCCAAGAACCGTTTGATAGTCTTTTTCTGCACCAGTAGACAGTGTAGTGAACAAGTGTATGGATGTGCACTTGTGTCGTAACACTTAGGTGGTTTTGCTGACTCTCTAAACTCGGATAATCATGTGGCAGTTTGGGATGAGTGTAAGGAGATGCACATAGGAAAAAGTATGTGGCTCTTGACACAATAATGACCTTCCCCCCTCCCATTTTTTCAATGTCTTGTAACTAAATATACTTGTCTCTTTTGTGTTATCTTGATAATGAGTTACATGTATTAGTCTTGTTATGTAAGATAGTAATCTTCTTTGTTACACTTCCATTGTATGCTGCTAAGACAGAACAGCATAGAATGGCTTTAGTAACCTTTATAAAGTTCTGATGGATATGGACATCAAATATTGTAAGGTAAATGCTACCCCTGAGCAGTAGCAAGTAATTCAGCTAGTAAGTGTTTTTTTCAGTGGTCTGCCTCAGAAAAGGACTTTGGTGTGACGTACATCCAGGAAACTGACAAGAATTGTTTCTTCTCAGGAACATCAAGGTGGAGCTGCTTAAACCTTAATAACCTTATTGCAGGACTTGTTCTTGCTTTGGAACCAATATGGAAACACTGAGAGCTTTTGTTATCTCAATTCTACATAGATACTCCTGCTAACTTACAGTTAGGTCGATCTAGGTTGAAACTGCATAGCTTTAGGAACTTGAATTTATTGTAAGTTTATTTCTACAGTTCTCAAATGGTTCTTTTAAGGATGTACAGAAGTTAAGGAAGACTTCCGATCATGTGAAATGCCTGCTGAACTTTGCAAAGGGTAGAAACATGGACTGGCAAAACATAGGGACCTGGGGGGAGGCTGTGGGTATAGTTCAAAGTGGCCTAATCAAATTTATAACAAAATTTATTATGAAATTTATTACTTAATTTCAGAACCATTTGAAAGAAAAGAAATTCCATGAGCATGTCAGCAGATAGGCTTTCAACACTGCCTGACATGTGTCCTCTTGTTTCGGAAGGATACCATCAAACCCCCTTTCCCCTCAGTAAGATGAGACAGAAACTTTCATTTATGATCTGTTTACCTGTATGGATGACCAGGATAGGGGGCTGCTAATGTGCAAAAGACCTAAGTTTGTGGAGTGTGTCATCATCTTCTTGTCCTTCTAGGAGAAAAGAGAGATGAGACATCTTTGGAAGCAAGTCTTGAGTTGTATTACGTAGCTCAGATATTTGCCCTGTACTGATGTGGTCATATGCGTTTGGTATCCTTCAAAATGGAGGTGAAGCATTGCAAGAAATACTAAGCTGTAGTAACTACCTCAAGCTTACTTTCCCCTTGGATACCCACTTCAAAGTCTGTGATGTAAAATGTAACTAGCAAAATGGATTACCCTTAGAGATGCAACTGATTATTGACTATATTTTTTGTTCCCAAGGTGGAGAAAGTACACAGAGGTGATCAGGTGGATGGGCTTCTTTATCCTGCTGAGAAAATAACACCGATAGCAAAAAGTGATACAGAGCAACACAAAGCATCTCAGAATGTTACATCTTCAAAAGCAGACCCTTTGTTAAAATCAAGTATGGAGAACACGCCTGCATCACTTAGTAGTGACTTCAAGGAGAAAATAGTCAACATTTTGCTGAAGTATTCTAGCGGTCTTTGGGCTAATGCACTTCCTAAATTGTACCAGGACACCTACCAAGTAAAATTTCCAGAAGACATTCTAAATAATCTAGAGCTGCTCTCAGATATATGTATCGTGGACTATGTATCTGAAGTCCCCAAAAAGGCCATCCTCTATGCAAAACCCCAAAGATTCATTGACTCAAATCTGAATGTCACTGAGAGAGTCCAGAGGCATTGTGGCATGAAAGCTACAGCTGAACAACAGTATGAAGAATCCAAGGACCATTATCCAGAAAACATAACTGTTCCTCCTTTAACCATTCCATCGGAAGGATCTGTGTCCATCATGGTGTTGGAACTCAAAAACACTAATGAGGTTCTGATTAGGCAAGTCTGTACTTCAGAAACTCTTTTTTTTTCTTTATTTATGAATTCACATATTAATATTGTGCAGGTCTGCTGTAAGAGGACAGATGAACAGGAGGTTGCAGGACTTTATTTACTTATTTTGATAATGGAAATTAATCCTTTTGTTTGGGTGCTTAAATGAAAATTTTCTGTAACCTTCTCTGCTGATCTGTTCTATCATTTGCTTGTCTGAGAATCAAAGCAGATTTAACTTGCCATTGGAGACTTTTTAAAATAACCCAATTATAACACATAGTAGTATTCAGATATTGCTGCAATACTCATATTTTTTATTTCAGTAACTAACTTACTACTGACTAAGCATGACTTGAATGTATTCAGATTACACTGCAGTTTTCATTTCTGGGGACAGATGAGTTTCCATCCAACAATAAACTACTAGTGATTTTTGATTTGGTTGCTAATCAGCCCAGTCTTAGAGGACTGTATAAATGTAAGTCGTTGTGGCTGTCGTATGTTACTGTACTGTTTAAGAAAATACTATGATAAGCTCTCTATACGTCATTGCTGGGATAAAACACACAAATCCTAGCAGTTCTTTAAAACTAAAAAAACCCCAAGCAATCAAACAAGAAAAAGTCCCACAAAGGTTTTTTTATAGAAGATACTCCTTTTTGAAAATCATTTACATTGGGCCTAACCTTAAAAAGTTCTATATGTCACCTCAAAGATGAACTGAGCAACTGTGTGGTAATACACTGTATTGACAGCAGTCTGTTTTTTCCTGCTAGTCTTTGCAGTTTCAACGTTCATTAGGTAGTTTCAATCATTCAGAGGTCCTGGTTAGGATCAAAATAAGTATGTGTGGAGTTTAGTTACAGATCCTTTCATTATGAAACTAATACCCTGTTGTTTATTAGTCGTTGACAGTATTCAACACACAGGCCTTGAGGCTGAAATTTAGATATCCTTTTTCCCTCTAGCTATGAGTAATGTATTGGAATATTCAACCTTGAACTTTCTTTATGTGCTATTCCATTGTTCTAGTTCCCAGTAGTGATAATCTGTAGTGAAAATCCCCATATTTGGGGCTTATGAGAGACATTCTCATTTGAGAATGTTGCCATCTTTGTTTTAGCTCCTAACAATATTCCTATTTTGTGCTTTTTCTCAGATAAGCTTTTTTTGTACATTGCATATACATTGATTTTGTATACTGGCCTAAAAAAATCATAATTTAAGGCAAGATTCCTCATCCATCATTAACATGTGTACTGTCTCTGGCTGGATGAGTCAACCATTTTAGCAAAGAAGACACAGCTGAAGTTTGTGAGTGAGCCTAAACTTAAAAAAAAAAAAGAAATCATAGGAACTACATTAAAGAAAAGAGAGGCTTTATGTGTTTTGTTGTTCCTGTGAGAGTTCTGTTTGAATTTAGTCAAACACATGGAACATAATGAAGAGTAATAGTGCCAGGAAAGACAGCCAATTTAAAACACGTAGTTATCTATACTTAGAGATACAGAAGTAGACATGATGCGTATTGCATGTTTTGCATTGGGAAGAGCAGGAACAAATTATCTGGGTATTAATTCTGCAAAATTTTTTCCTTCTTACTATACACCTTTTAATCCTGGCAGCATTGATGACTTGCTCTATATGTGAAGTAATGAATGTTAGCTTAATAATGTTATTTTAAGGATGTTTCCACTAATTATCTGGGGAAATGGTTCAAGTCTCATGGATTAAAATACCATGTGACACAGATCAGATGAGGTTGATTATGTTAAAATTTCTCTAAATCAGCAGTTCCCAAATTTTGGACCAGGGTTCTTAGACAATATTAAAGTTTCTGAATTTGTCAGCACTGGGTTAGGTATGTGTTGGTGATTAGTGGTTTCTTGGCACTAGATACAGAAGTGACTTTTTAGGGTTATGTATGTACTACATGGGGAAGGTCATTTATCTTCAAGATGAAACTATCCCTGAACTGAGTAGTTCACAAGAAAATGTTCATGTGGGTATGTAGGAAGGAAACAATGCATGGACTCATCTTTCCTGTGCATGAAAGGCCCTGAAGGTGACATGCAGTCACCTTCTCATGATCCACACAAGAATGGTGTAGCTGGTTTTTTGTAGGATCAGTAAACTCAAGATTGTTCTTTTTGTCTTGGGGATGGAGCAGTATCTCTTTATTTTTTTGGTATGCAGCTAAGCATTGTTTGGCTGAAACCTTTCAACTGCAGCACTAATTAAGATGAAGTTGGAAGATTTGGTGCTATTTCAGTTTTGAGGCAGTACAGTTCTATAAGAATTCTGATGTCAGAAAGAGAGGAAATAAAACACTCCTAGATGTTTGCTGTATATCTACAACAGTGTGATTGCAGGAAAAGATGATAAGTAGGTGCTACATTTGAATTCTCACAAGAATTTGCTATAAGCTTTTATTCTCAACTGCCTTGAACTTCTGTGCTACAGTTCAGATGCTTTTTTTCTCTTTTTACGTTTTTGAATAGACAGAATTTTATAGCTTGTTTCACTATGGAAGCATACCCCTCTGTTCCCTTCACAGTGAAGCTGCAAGCCTTACTTGATATGTGAATCGGTTCCAGTTTAAGGGTAAGAGTGGTGCTGAATGCACACTTGCAGTATCTGGCCAACTGCACACCTGCTTAGTCTTTCACATATTTTTTTTATGTTGCTTTCGAAGATTATTTTCCAAAGAATCTGAACAATATTTTTTTCAGTTGGTTTTGAGAGGCTGAAAGCTTTTTCAGTGCAATGCTCAGGTATTATCAGAAAATAGCTAGTGAGGCAGGAAATTCTGAACGATTATACTACTTTCTGTTAAGATACTCCTACTATCTGTTAAGTGTATCCATAAAACAGATGTTAGGAGATAAATTTTTAAGTAGCACACAAGTGATTGTTGCCCCACTCCATGTCCATTATGAAGCAGATGAGTGCTTACATAGAAGGACAAGGGCTGTTATTCTGAAAAGCGATATATAATTGGATGGTGAGTAGTAGGCTGTGTTTAGGAGAATGAGGATTCCCTGGAATATGATCAAATTTAAGTTAATCTTTATAATAAAGTTAGCATAATATGTCATAGTACAGTATCTGCACTAATCTTGGGCATATAGCAAACCTTCAGAATAAACCCAGATTTTTATAGGATGATAATCTATGTGGGAGACGTGAGCAGTATTAATCACTCTATGAGCAAGTTAAAATAGTAGCTACTAATACAAATTTGGGATTAAGTTTTCCTTTTGTCTGATTTAATCTGACTTCTTTCTGAAGCATTCATCTTCCTAGTTAGAGTTTTCAGTAATTTTATGTACTTTATTAAAGAAGATCTATGCAACACAAACTGCTTCAGTATGAACCATTAGGTAGCTTACTATCAGGATTGTTCTGAAGGTGAAGAGTAAACAGCACATGGTTTGACAGCTGATGGTAAAGTTATTTTAGAGGTTTTGATCAACCTTAGTGATAATCAGATTAAGCTGGAGTTTGTATATGACAGAGTAACTTCAGAGATGAAATATTAGTCCTTTTATACTTGGTCCCAGGTACTACTGTGCTCTTGTGGTCAAGTTGCTCTATATGATTGTAATAATCAAGTAAGACCTCTTAGTAAAAATCTAGTGTAGCATGTTGGATTCTGAAGTGCTGAACCACATTTATCTGTCAACAAAAGTACTGAATTTTATGTCAGTTACTTTTCAATAGCCCTGTTAATGGGAAAAGAGTTTGGATACCTGTGTGCTTAGATTATATATCCATAATTTACTCATTTTCAAATATGCATATATATGTTCTTAGGTTTTTATTCAGCTTTTTGAAGTTGCATCCTAACTCTTGTGGTGGTTTGTTTTGGTTTTTTTGTTTTGTAAAATACTGTAGGTATGTGGGCAAAGATTATTCTTCTGCCCAGGAGCAAATGGAAGATGACATGAAAGCATACTATAGTCAGAATAGTAAAGTGTCACTAGCTCAATCTTTGAGCGTTGGGCAACTTGTTGCAGTACATGCTGAAGAAGATGCCTGGTTGCGTGCTCGGATAATTTCTCTAGAAGACAACAGAATAAAGGCAAGCAATTACTTCTTTTGGCACTTGGATAAAGACTTGGAACAATCTTGGCTTTTAGATATACAGTCAATTCTAAATTTGCTGCTCTTAGGGTTTTAATATGGGGCTTAGCCTTACAGCACTTGTGTGCTGAAATGTACCTCTAATAAGTCTTGCACGGAATGGATGTAATAGCACTATTTGGAGTGGTACAGAGGAAGGAAAAGGAAAGAACAGAATCCACTTGCTGGTAGATGTTGTTTGAAGTCTTACACTGAAGTTATCTATTACATGCACTAGATAGCAAGACAATTAGAAACATACTTGTGTTCCCTTCTGTGTGGATCTTGCAGCTCTGGGAGTTATAGGTAGATTATGTAACTCTTGTGTTACACTTTCCTGGGCCAAATAGACTGTACTTGCCGTTTGCAATGAAACCTGACCATACAATAGAACTTTCAAACTCATCAGTTATTTCTTGCTAGTCAGACATTTAATGATAACTTTTCATATTTTGTTTCTTCCCCGAGTTACATGACTTTTTACTCAGGTCTGCTTAATGTACTTCTAAAGTTGATCCAGTTCATAAATATTTAAATAGCACATGTATTAGAATGGACAGTTTTCTAAAGATTAGTGTGATACCCTTCAGCTGGAACTTGGAGGGGAGTGTCAGAACTCAGTTCTGTGAAACATTGTTGGATTTAGAGAAGTGTCAAGGACAATTGGTAGTATGTCTGCCTCCAATTTCTCTCTAGCTAGAACTGTCAGCCAAAAGAAAGCTACTGCTTTATTGCAGCGTTTGCTGATTATCCTCTGATGCAGTGTTCAGGCTCCCTTTTCAAGTTTGTTATGCATGATACAGTTTAGAAAAAAAGTTGTAAAAAGCCCTGTCAAAGCCTTCTTTCACTTCAGCTCTAATTATTTGCTGCCAATCAGCAGTTTCCTTACTGGTTTCCTGCATTGGCTATGGTATTTTTATCAAAGTTACTGTAAGCATAAATCAAAATTATTGTCTTTATAGTGTAAAAGCAAAATGCAGAACGTAAAATGGCACTTAAGTGGTGCTTGACTTTTCAACACTTTCAACAGTTTACAAATTACTTGAGGTAATTTGTGCTGTTCCAGTACTGTTCCTACTAAAAGCTGAGATTCCATGGAGCAGTTGGAGAGGATGATTTTTCAGAGATCTTGAGAACAGAGATCCCTGAAAATACAAAACATTCAAGCAGTGAAATAAATGTGAGCTAAATGGTGTTGCATAGTAACAAAGTGATTTGCTTGTGGCTGCACAGAGAATGTGGTAACTGAGTACATTTCCCCTGGACTCAAGAAAACATCTTCAATTGTATTTGTGATCTTACGCTTTTATTCCCTTTTTCATTATCAGGTATGCTATGTTGATCATGGCTTCAGTGACTTTGTTGAAAGCAGCAGTGTGTACAAACTACAGAAACAGTTCCATTCACTTCCATTTCAAGCTGCAAAATGTAAACTGGCAGGTAAGAGAAAGCCAGTGTTGACTATAGAGCTTCCTGCTGCACAATTTACAGATTGAAACACCTGGGAGTTATGATCCTTGTTCGTAATACCTCTATATATGTTAGATTTTGTTCAAGACAGCTAGTCTAAACAGATGCAGGTTGGCATGGAAAGGAAGGCAAAATAAGGAAGAAAGGAAGGAAAATTAAGAAAGGAAGGAGGGAAAGTAAGGAAGGAAGAAAGGAGGAAAGGAAGCGAAAGGAAGAAAGGAACGTTTTATAGAGAAACCTTGATGTTAGAATACATGTATTTCTGTAATAGAGCTTAGTTGTTTCTGCACTTGGCTTGGATGTCTTTTATCTGTGTAATATATGCGAGAAAAATAAGGAAATGGTTGCTGTTATGTGAAGCAATATATTAGCACAACTCCTTTTTTGCACAAACGAGGCGTATCTGTTGTAGCCAGGTCAGGCAGTACTCCTAAATATGATCCTATTGTAGAGTGATCCTTATCTTTTTAGTACTTGCATATTTGCAGACTTCCTAGACTCTACTGGAAATTATTTAGCTTCCTAAAGCTGGTAGGCATTTCTGATTTTTTAGAAATATTTTATTTTAAATATATAAAATTGCCATGAATTAGCTTGGATTTTGTTTGTTTGTTTTAATATTTGGATGCATTCCTTTTTTCCCTGCACATTTGCTTTGACTCTTTCTGAAGAGGGTCTTTTTCTTTTTTTTTTTTTTTTTTTTTTTATTCCCTGGAGGTGGCTTTCTGTCTTAAAAGGGTGTAAACTGAGCAGAATACAAGTAGCGGTGCAGTACAACTGTCCTGCTACATCCTGATTCTTGAAAAGATTCCTGTTGTGAGTACAGACCTGATCATTATTTTTCCTTTTTAGTAAAGTGATACATAGAAAGTGCTGTGTGTTTTACAGGACTGGAAGTCTTCTGTGATGATCCTGTCTTAGTGAAGGCTGTGGAATTGCAGACATGCTCCAAGATATTTGCTGTGGAAATACTGGAAAAGAGTGACATTCCTCTTCTTGTTCTCTATGACACTTCTGGAGAAGATGATGTCAACATCAATGCTACTTGTCTGAAGTCATTGTATGACAAGTCTCTTGAATTCCACCTACAGGTACCATTTTCCTGTTTCCTTCTAAATTCATTAAAAATCATTGACTGCTAAGGTCTTGAATGGACAAAACACTCAGAAATTTGCTGTCTGTGTATGCGGTTTGCCCCCCAACTTTCTTGTCAAAATCTTACCGTTGCAGGTAGATGCACTGTATAGACATGTCAGAGTAACCAGCGTTTTCTCTGATGGAAGCCTGTATTGCCAAGTGCCATCTAAAGGCATGTCTAGACTTTCTGAAATCTTGCAGAAACTGGAAGACTATTTCCGTTACAAGGTAGGTTCTATGGTGAGAGAAGTGGCAAAGTCATGTAGCCTTTCTTCAGAGTGTACCAGTAATTTTCCTTGCAGGTAAGTTGTACTGAGGTAGCAATGGACTATTTTAAAAGGCTACAGATTCTCTTTATATTTTTTTGGGAGAGCATCCATCAGTTTAAAAGGTGTCTTTTGATAATGTTCACAAGCTGTCTTCAAGGCTTGAGTAACT
Source organism: Neopsephotus bourkii (assembly GCF_033783945.1). Classification (NCBI taxonomy): domain Eukaryota; kingdom Metazoa; phylum Chordata; class Aves; order Psittaciformes; family Psittacidae; genus Neopsephotus; species Neopsephotus bourkii. The sequence continues at coordinate 987,661 of NW_026902287.1, forward strand.
TTATGACTTCCCCTGAATACTTAGAACAGTAACAATATGGCTCGTAATGGGAAACTCCCAGTGGAAACTGCATCAGATTTCTACAAAGCCTGTGGAGACCCTGCTATGTTTTTTTCTGGAAGTTTTACTTAATGTGGTAGGGTTAAGGCACATAACCAGCCTGGCCCACAGCACAGCGTGCAAAGTGACAATAAAAGCAATGTAACCAAGGTCTGTCCTCTTTGGCCTGGCTTCCTTGGAGATTCAGTAGCTTTGATCTGATCTGTTGCATACCTTGTCTTTGTACCTTAGCTTTTGAATGTTCTGATTAATTTCAACTAGAACAGATGCATAGGAGTCATTTTTAAAAGTCTTAAGTTGCTTTAAGATAGGCATGTGTCAGAGAAGTATGACATTCTACCAGCCATTTACAGACACATACAACAAACCCTAGTGGACTCAAGAGACTTTATACAAAAGAGAAGAGAATCTAATTTGTTCAACATGCAGCTGAGCCATGAAATGCAGAGCTTTAAAGGTCTGTTAGAACTGCTGCTTGTAAAACCAGGTATAGAAGTTGAGCTTTAGACCTGTTGTGGAGCACACACCATCTGGAAATACTTTGTTGAACGTGCCTAAGTTATCAAGATACAGTTTCTAGTAAGCTAAACGCTTAAGGAGGGTGTAGAGAGTTCTGATTGTGTTGAACAACACAAAGGTAGGCAGCCAATTAGGTATTTCAGAAGCTCAGTTTTCTGGACAGAGTGTATGTTAGGCTCTTGTTGCTATTAAAGAGAGAACTTGACTCAGAATCTTTAATATCTATCTCTCTATGAGGGTGAAAAAAGCAATCTTAACATTGCAGCTTGTCACGAGGGGTTTTATCTTGCCTGAGAATTTAAGCAAACTAAGGTATTCATGGGTCTTCATATGGAGTTTATTCATGTTTTGTGTAGTGTAACTATTCTCATGTTATTTAGGAACACTGTGGTGAATGTCACCCCCATAAGACTTTCATTTGAGTTGGTATTAAATATCTCAACAAATGTGTTCCAGAATACAAGGTAGGAGTTTTTCCTGTTGTTTATCGCAGCTCTGAGCTGCTCTTGCTTTTTGGAACACTGAAGTCATGGTCAGTAATTTTGTATTTTGTGTTTCCAAATCTGGCTTGTTTTCCCTGACGGTATATATTTTCTTAGTTTCTCAGTGTAAGACACAGCTTGGAGTGAAAGCTTTATTGACTGGGGAAGCTTAAAACATGCTAAGAAATGCTTCTGAGGATGGAAGGAGACTTTATATTTGAAACAGTTTTTGCTTTACAGAACAGTTTATTCCATGTGTGGCTTTAGAAATGGTTAGTGGAATGTCAGATAGTAATAGCTCCATGCTTTTTATCTTCTGTTTTTATATTTGCAGCAGACATCTGAGTTTAATGTATCGCTTCCTTTCTGTGGCAAAATCTGCTTGTTTCCTTCTAAAGGAAAATGGGCACGTGTAGAGGTAAGAAGTATTCAAAGAACAGCTACAGTTTTCTCACATACAGGTGGCTCTTCTTTTCGTTCAGTTAAATCTGAACCCTTAGTTTCCATGAAATTTCCTATTGTGTATGTGTCCTTGTGTTTTTAGCCTCAAGATTATACTCTTGCTTTCTTCTTTCAGATAAGAATTATTCACACTAGACGGGCACTTGATGTGCAGTTCATGGATACTGGAACAGTTGCAACTGTAAAAGTATCAGAGCTTAGAGAAATCCCACCACAATTCCTGAGAGAAGTAATTGCAATACCTCCTCAGGTATAAAGGCGTCTTAAAGCTAACCTGTGCTGGATCTCTTTGCAATGTTTGTAGTGCAGCTTCTTTAAGGTTTATGAAATTAAATTTTGTTTTGTTTAATAGCATTCAACATTGGGGTGTATTTAGTTGTGCATCTTTGCCTGAAATACATCATAATGTAGTCCTGTGTATTAACAGAATGCTGTGTATGTGTAATGGTAATGGTTTTGCATGTTTCTCTGTCTCTGTCAATATATTATTGAATCTGTCAGAATTAATGAAGTTTATGTGAAAAAAAATGTGTGGACTAGTTTCCTATTACTAAATTTTACTTTCTGTACTTAACTCTGTTCTTAGGCTTTAAAATGCTGCCTAGCAGATTTACCTCCTAACACTGGCATGTGGACTCCAGATGCTGTACTGTGGCTGAGAGACGCTGTAATGAATTGTCCTGAATTTAGCATGAAGGTAAACAGTCAAAGGGCATGTGTGACTTGAAATCCATAAGCATGTGGAAAGAGAATTGAAAGAACAACTCCAGAAGTTTAACCAATCATCAATTAATTTTGTTGTAGAAGTTAAAAAGTTTATAGTGAGCTCCTGGACATAAATTCTATACCAAGTCCTTTTCTTAGGACATTTGGAAGAAAATTTACTTGCTTAAGCCTGCTAAAAGCTTCTCTTTCCCCTCTTTTCACATTATCCTTTCACATTTTGCTGTCCCAGTCCAAATACACAGCTACAGTTATTTTGCCAGCTGGTAAGAAGGAAACACATTTGGTAATGTTTCACCACGGAAAAACATACAGCTGTTGAGTTAATCGTATTTTTATGCCTCCTGTGACATAGCTTTTTCTCCTTCTGGTCTTGGAAAGCAGCTTTATTCTTTGTTTGGTTTTTTTCTAATCCAGTGTGATTTAGTATACGCTATTGTATACATAGAATTCCTGAAATTATCCTTGAGATAAAATTATTTCTGCTTGCAATGTATCCTATCAGTTTAATTAACTGTAAACACCCTTCTAAAGGAAATCTGTTAGTAGCTACAGACTAAACAAAGCTAATTTCCTCTTAAAAATCTGATTCTAAATACTGTCACAGCACTTTGAAAAGTTTTGTAGCTCTCACTACCTTTTTGCTTGCTTTAACACTGGAGACCATGTAGTTAAAACATTGCTCCTCTAATCTGGGATTTACGACTGTTGCATCTGGCTTTTCTAAACATACTCTTCCAAGATCATTTGGGTTTGTTACTAATTTTTGCTTGATTAAATAATAGACAACAGTTGTATGGTTAAATTATGGAAAGTTTTTATTCCTGGCTGGGAAAATCAACAGAATAATCTGTATAGCTGCAAATGCTGTTTTTTAGCTGTTGCTTATTATCCTACAACTTCATTAACATACTTGAGACAACCTTGAAAATACTTCTGTACATGTAGAATGCATTGAAGTATTGCCACTTTTCTGTTAAAGGCTTTAGTCTTCTGTACAAAATCAGACATGCATTTAATAGTTATTAACTGGAAGTTAAACTGTATTTTGTTTTCCAAGGTGGTTAAACAGGATGGTTCAAAGGGAATTGCACACGTTTACTTGTTTGCTCCAGAGAATTTCCCAGAGGTGGATCATAGCATAAATCGACAGATCAAAACTGCAGACTTGTGGAGGCATCAGAAAGATGTTTTCTTGAGTGTTACACCCAGTGGCACTAGCTCCCCCAAAATGACAAGTGATGCTGTTTCAGCTCTACGGGTAACTAGTGGGAGGCTGGAGAAGAGTTTCTCAGATTCACACAGAGAACCCAGCAGTGCAGTGTCCATGACTGATATGCCCCCACCTCTACCTTTGTTAAAGACTGGTGAGCTCATGGATGTCTATGTCTCAGTGGCCTGCCATCCAGGTCACTTTATTATCCAGCCTTGGAAGGAGCTACATAATCTGGAAGCCCTAATGGAAGAGATGCTCTTGTACTACAGCCGGGCAGAAGAGAAACCTGTGAACATTGAAAAAAACAAGCTATATGCAGCTAAAATTGAAAATCAGTAAGTAGATACTTACATTAAAAACAAAATCTTTGAAGGAAAGCTTACCTCTTCTAAGCTACACAAGCCTAGCTCTGCTTTGTCCACACTGTTAGCAAGATGACCGATGTTCAGTGATACTGAGGGATTATGGGAGTAAATGAGGTTGCAGTCTCTTCCATGCTTCCAGATTTTAACTGGAATGGTTGACTCTGATTCAGATGATACCAGATCTGAGAAGCCTCAGACATATTGGTTAAGATCTTTTGGTCATGTGTTATTTTTTCTGGTGCCTTGATAGTGTGTGAATATGAATTCAAATTGTCTGTTCCTGTTCTCTCCCTTTTTAGGTGGTACAGGGTTGTAATAAAAGGAATTCTTAGGAATGGGTTTTTGTCGGTGTATGAGCTGGACTATGGTAAACATGAGTTTGTCAGCGCAGAGAAAGTACGGCCACTTGTGGATACATTCAGAAAGCTACCTTTCCAAGCTATAACAGCTCAGCTCGCAGGTAGGTAGTAAGCATTGACAACTTTTTTTTTTTATTTTTAATTAAAGTCTTAACATCAGTGGGGATACCAAATGAACAGAAATGTTCAAGTGGACAAAGCCAAAGGTTAGTGATGAACCTGGGGTTTTTTTGCTAAAGTAAGAAAAGAACTTACTTTCAAAGACATGCTTAATGAATACGTTTGTCATTAAAGTAGCTCTGCTTTTCTTCCTGACATGCGTGGTGATGATTATTACTTGTTTACTTAAATGCAGCAGTTTTAGTTACCATGAATAAAACTGAAGATTTCTTTAACAGCAGCTGCTTTTCATTGTCATAAATACTTATTGCTTATTGTGTGTGATTTCTAATATGCAAGGGACACAGGGACATCAAAACTAAATGTTACTTGGATCCTTAAACATAACCTATTACAAAGTGTGAAAGTTATGATACACCTGTAGATAAGAACTTAGGTTCTTATTATCTTAATCTACATAAATTTAGGAACAGGATGCTGAGTTTCTGGAGAAGTTTTTCCTATGTATCTTGCCCCTATTGTAATTTACTGTTTTCCAGTGCATATTTGGAATCCAAAATATATTGGTATTCTCAAACAAACAAGCAAAAAATTCCACATGGGGGTGAGGGCCTTCAACAGACTTAAGTAAGATTAATTTCCTTGAGAATGTGGGGCACAGAGAGTGTGCAGACATCTGATAGAATTAAAAAAAAAAACAAAACTTGATCTCTGTTTCATGTCCTTTCCTTCTTTTTCTAAATTTTTCTTTCATTTCTGCATTGCTTTCAGTTGTATTTCAGAATGTCTCTCATTGCTGCTTTCTGCCACTGTTTGGTCAGCGCTAGTTTAGTCTTCAGTTACAGTATAAGCTTGCCTGAAGTGATAGGCCACAGGGCTGGTGCTCTGATTTAGGTTCCTTTCTGTGGATCTGCTTTCCTGCATAGCCTCTGGTGTGACCTTGAGAGGTTTTTAAACTAGTGACAATGGATGTGTTACCAACAGGCTGGGGTCCTAGGAATGCATTGCTGAAATGAAGCTGATTTCTAGCTGTATCTGTCTACTGAGCTAGTACAGGATCCATCTGAGCAAGCCTGCAGGTCATCCAGTTTACCTGCTTCACAGAATTCCAGGTAGCTAGTTAAGTTGGCCTCTGAGCTGATTCATATTACCAAAGCACGCCAGCTAAGTCTGGAAGACTGGTAACTATTATCTTGCTATTCTTTCACTTTTTTCTCTTTTTTTTTTTTTTTTTTTCTTCATGTCTGCTACTTCTCAGTCTCTGGTCAGTTTCCTTGTAAAATACCATAAGCTTCTCCACCAGCCTTTTCTAGCACTAATTATGCTTACTTAACTGTTGACTTCTCATTCCTCCTGTAACCTGCAAGGAGCTGTGTGCCTGTGTTGCCCTGTCCTATCAGCAGCAAGCTGCTGCTAACAGTAAAAGGGAAGTGTTGTCACTTTGCTATTTTGCTTCTTTTACCTTAAGTTACTGCTTGAGTATCCACGCACAATATTTGAGTGCCTTTGTGTCTAGATGCTGCACACCAGCAGTGGTCTGGGTAGACTGAATTTCATGTCTGCAGGAGCCACTTCTTTCTTGGTGGATTTCAGCCCTATTAAAAAACCTGTTTGGGTTCTAACATTACATTCCTTAACAGAATTGACCTTGTGGAGTGCTTCTTTCAGAACAAAAAAGTAGCAGCAGTTGTGAGGCATTTAGGTGGCACTTCTCTTTGTTTCTGCTCCCTTCAGATCTAGTTTGGTACTTGATGGTTTAGCAGATGTTTTTATAGCTGATGCTGCTTTGAGGTAAAGAAAACTTCATCTAAAGCAAGGCCAACAGAACAAATAATTTCAGCACCGTCAGGCAGAAGACAAATTGTTTGTTTTGAAAGGACCTTTAGTTTCCTCTGTGTCTTATTTCCTGATGTGCCTTGATCATGAATGACAGCTGATATACATTGGATTACTCAGTGCGTCAGTGCATTTGCCTTTCAGTTCTGCAAACCTGTCCACATCTTCAGACTTCAAGAAAAAATTCTAGTCTGTGTAATAGATCAACTTGTTTGTGCGGGAGACAAGTGAGTTTGTATTTCTTTTTGGAAGCTAAGCTGCATTTAGTACTGCTTGAACACCTGTTTTCTCAAGTATTTAAACTCCCCCCACTTACTTACGAAGTTAATCATTCAGATTGGTTCGGTTCATAAACGGTCTCTTTTGCTTATTTTTGTCTTAGGAGTGAAAAGCCAGCAGTGGTCAGAAGAGGCATCAATAGTGTTTCGGAATCTTGTAGAGAAGAAACCCTTGGTGGCACAAATACAGGCAGTTAACGAAAGCACTAACTCTTGGGATCGAAAGATAGTGACTTTTCTTGTGGACACATCTCTTCCGGATACTGATATTTGGATTCATGATTTTGTGTCTGAAAGTCTTGTGGAATTTTCAAAGGATGATTAATCATCACTTCTGAAATGTAGCAGCTCAGATTCGTTAGCAATAAAATAAATAACAGGCTTTGAAGAGAAATATAACTATTATATGGCCTTGAAGACATGAAGGTGATGAAAATTAAAAATCTGTGTTCTGTGAAAATGGTTCAAGTTTAGGTTCTTTTGACTTCAGCCGCCTTTCTGACAATTTGCACTTTGTTTACCATTGTAATGCTAGAATGTTTGGGTGAAAATATTAAAAAGTTATTTATCAATAAAAGAATGTTGACTTTTGTTCATGTGACCTTTCCCTAAATGGGGGAGGGAGATGTTTTTTATCTCATAGCTATTACTCAGAGTAATTACAGGGTACTCCTCCCTTCTACTTTAACTAGCATTTTTATTACTTGGCAAACATGGAAGCAGTCCTTGGTATTTCTAAATTTAGTGTCTGAGGCACGCATTGGTGCATTTCTCCTCCTTCCTTAACTTTTCATAAGAGTTGAACAGTTGAAAGTGCCTTGTTTGCTAGACTGCATTAATGGGGCTTAACCTCCACAGAAGGGTATGCACTTTGTGTGTTTACTAGTCTGCTTGCTGTTCTTTAGCAATGATGCCACTTTTCTGAATTCTTCACTTCCCTCCTCACCCCACTCCCCCATCCAGGTGCTAAATTAAGGCATTCCTTTCCTTCCTTTTTGATAGCTCATTTTCATGTATACTTCTGAGAAACTTTCCAGGACCACTGCTCCCTGGAGACAGGCGCAAGCAATGTCCTTTGAGCATGTGGATCGGTGCTTAAAGTGCTCTGAACATGGTATTTTCGGCCTACTTTAGGGCCTACTTTATTTTTGGCCTTAGAAAAATTTAGAGGAGGTGTAGACATGATTATGTTTCATAGTCTGCTGCCTAGATTTGAGTTTATTTGCCATAGTCCCTTAAAATTGTTAGAGTATTAAAGCTTTAGACAGTGAATGCCAGCAGAAGGAATTTTTCTTCACAGCTCTATGATCATAGCTATATGATCTTTCCAGTAATACATAAGCTGAGCTAAGAAATTCTGCTGGCATGCTGTCTGCATGGGTAAAGGGGGCTAGGTGGAAAGGGAACTGGAAGGTGCAGACCGTATGTAACATTAGAATGAGAGAAGTTCATGCAAGTACTCTAAGTAAACAAGCTGCGTAAGCACAGAAGACTTAGATTCGCACCCTCATGGACTAATTCTGGTGTAGTTCTGGAGATGCTCTGAGGTCATCAGCAAGGAGTCCTCCTGGAAGCCTGGCAGGTGTCTCTCTGCGTGGACTGTACACAGGATATAGCAGAGCCCTTGTGAATATACCAGCCAGCGATAAACTAAGAAACTGCTAATCTAAAGGAATTTGGTAGTTAACATGGTCCTGTCCACATTTAAGTGTGCTGAGGTGAGACATTCAAGTGTACTTTTTGAGAGAGATTACATTAATGCCCAAAATACCAGTATTATTCCATTTTAATGAATTTCTCCTTCCTCAGCTGAAGGTGAAGCATGAAGGCAAAGGAATCAATGTGACGATGAACTGCTGTAGGATAAATTTCCATGCAGAAGCTTCCTTCTGTGTAGGACTGCTTCAGAGCCTGAAGATCTGAATAGTGGAGGTCATTAGGATGAAGTAACCTGGGAACAGACAGAGCAGGTTTTGGGACCCTACACCTGCAGTGTTAGGGGAAGGACCCTCACAGATGCTCAGGGTGGTTTTTGAGCTTGTCTGCTCTTTCTGAAGTATGCCTCACCCCCCCTCCCCTTGGTTGTCCGTGGCTGCTTCAGAGTCTAAAACACCCCAGTGAGAATCAAAGACAATATTCATACAGTCTCAGGCATTTGCACAGCTCAGTACTGGAGTTCACGTAGGCAGCTTTGTGTGGGGGTAAAACAGTGCACCATCTCCATGTGGTGAGTCATTTTATGCACGCATTGAGCATACATCCAACCCCAAGTTAGTAACACAAGGCTGCGTTCAGTTCACATGCTGTATCCAGAGGCTGCATTGTCTCCCTGTCCTCACACCCACTACCCCCTACCACCCCTGTTCTAACTAGCTCCATTACTAGTGCATTACACTACAGGTGCTGTGCTGCTAGTTACTGACTGTCCTGGTTCCTGCTAGGGTATTGTTAATAAACTGTTTCAGCCCAAACTAGCACATTTAGCTACTGTCTCCTTACCCCCTCTGGGATTTTAGTTGGAGAGCTATGCTTTTACACCTGCTTTTAACGTTGGTTTCTCACCTGGTTGACCAGCCTGTAAGTTTCTGATAGATTTGTTACCTGCTAGGGCTGTTTGAGTATATTTTGTGCTCTGGCTTTGAAAAAATGTGCAGAGAGTGTTGGCTGTACACCAGTATTAACACTTTGACTTTGTTGAGGTTCGTGATCCATGAAGTAGTTAGCATAATTAGTAGTGCTAGGAGGCATTAGACCTGCCTGCTCTGTGCAAGCTGTGAATTCACACAGAATGCTGTGTGGTTTTTAACTTCAGTTTTAATGTTTTTGGGGTTGGTTGTGAACAGTTTCTCTGCTGTCATGAATGCATGGGTGCTTCTAGTGTCTCAGTTACGGCTTCATGTGATCTTTCCATTTCAACAGCTATTAGAAAGGCCTCCCCAGGAACCCTGCATGCAGTTCTGTGTGCTGTCATACAAGAAAGATGTGGATTAATTTTAGAGAGTCCAAATGAAAGCAAGAACAATGAAATTCTAGAAAACCTCTCTTAAATTAAATGATTTTGGGTAGAAGGCTAAGGAGAGTAACACAAAAGTTTTCACTCAAAAAGAATCTGCATTTGTATGTAGGGAAAATAGGACACCTAAGGGTTTGAGTTGCCTGGAAATTCACTGGAACTCCAGTTTCATTATAAATGCCAAAACCAGGTAGGATATATCTGTAGAAACCTCCCTTGGCTGTGGAGACGGAATCTGTAATCGTTGGAACCCCATCCAAGATAGGAGAAGGCAGCATTGTTAGATGTGTCTTGTGGATCACTGTGAATTTTATAAACTGGAAAATAAGCATGTGTTACCTAGGGGAAACAGACAACACTGACATAGTTGAAAAGCCTAAGCAGATCTCTTACATTCCCAAGGCTGTGGAGAATAGGCTCTTTCAAACCACCTCTTTTCTGTTTATTCTGCCTCAGCTGTATTTGTTAGGATTACAAAGGTCACCAGTTTTCATCTCCAGTGTTTTTATGCCACATCAGTTGAAGAGCTCTGTCAGAGAACACAATCACAGAATTGTTGTGGTTGGAAGGGATCTCTGGATAAATGCAAGAATGCTCTTTTCCATCCCAAAATGAGTTCCTATCTCCAACGTTTCCACTCCTGGACTACTCTTTTCCCATTTTGGTAGACTTTTGTTGCAAAGCTCTCTTGTATGTGTGTCCTTTGTTCTCACAGTAGCTGTGCATCAGGCAAAACTTCTAGAGCCTAGATTCTCATGTGGTGATCGTGTTAGACAAGGGAAGTCAAAAAGAATCATGCAGTAAAGCCCCCTTACTTTAAATGTTCACCATGACTGAAAGCTTCATTCTGTGTTCATTTGTTCATGGCGGTATTTTCGGACTGGAAGTCTTGAACAGAAGCTGTCCTGCTCTGTGAGGTTAAACATGGCATGGGCAGGGGAGTTTTCTGACCTGAGCGGGCACGTTTCCAGTGTGCTGAGCTGATGCACTCTAGTGTGTCTCGAGAGCTGTTTTGAAGAGAGGCTTAGGTGTAGTTGGAGTTAGCAGTACTAAGTGTCTTGTGAACAGGGCTGCAAGGTGTGTTACTTGCAGTATTCATAACTACCATGTGTTATGGCAGGCAGATAGAAAAGAAGGATCACTGATACTTACACTGAAAACAAATGTGCTGAGAACCTGGGTTAATGTCTTGCTTAATGGAGACAGGCTCAGTGCGTCCTAAGGGGAGTGCAGCACCCACCTTGGATGAGATTCTTGTGCCCACAAAGCTAGACCTGAGCAGCAGACAGATGGGATAAAAATGAAGTGTCTTGTGCATACCTCAGAGAGCAGTGCCAACATGGGCATGTAGGGAAGCTTGGTGGTGCTAGTGAAACCCTTCCAGAGCTGGTCACAGCTTCCACATCCTTGAGAAAGACAGTTGGCAAGCAGGTAGTGTAGATAGTGGCATCTGGGTTTATCTGATCTGGTATCCATTGAGCTGCTTCAGCTTTAAGTGACTTAGACATTTGTGCCAGGCAATGGGTGAATTGGGTGGCTCCAAGTGCCCTTTTCACTGCTGCTGGAAGCTGGGATGATGCCAGCATCTAGGGCCATAATCCTGCTCATATCTGCCAGGCATGCACCGAACCCAGTGCTCAGCAGGGTTCCCATTTCTATCCTTCATTTGGCCCAGCTGTGAGTGGTTTTCCAGGGTTAACCACATGTTGTTCTCCAGACACCACAGACAAGGAATCTCAGTGCCGGGCAGATCAGCGGTATGACAAGATGTGGAAAAAAAAGCCAGGTACCATCTCATGGAGACTGGGGCCATTTCAGATGAAGGGCATTACTGGACCTGGGAAGTGAGAAGTGTTAATGGGGACTGACAGGCCTGGGACCCTCTCTGCTATTGGTGTGTGGCTGCTGGTGGAGAACAGACAGCAGAGAGAAGGAGAAGCTTGGGACTGACACTTTATGGGAGAGTTATTAAAAAAGATTGTAGGACAAATCCAGGAGGCTTTATGGTGACTCAAAGGTGAGAGAGGGGACAGGAGATTTAGCAGCAACGCTGTTAAAACTGTTGGCACCATGAGGCTGGAAGGCTGACGGCAGGCTTGGAGTTGCCCTAGCGGGTGGCTGTCACTAGACGTATGGGGCAAACTGACAGGGAGTTAAAGTAGGATGTGGAATTAGTAGGTGCATTGATACAGATGGCATCTGTGGGATAAAGTGCCCATGCAGCCCCAGTCCCCCAGCAGCGTGTGTGGCTGGGCTTGGTGTGGCTGAGCTCCGAGACCCCAGTGCTGCGAGGAAGGAGCCTCACGGTGCTCCCAGCAGCCCGTCCCCACGAACGGAGGCGCGCACGCCTTAAGGCGCTTTGCAGAGAGAGGCACCTGGCTCGGCGCTCCGAAGGAAGTTTGCTGCGGGACAAGGGGCAGGCGGCGGCGTTAGCCCCGTTAACAGCAGGGCAGACCCTCTGGAAGCTAACTAACCCTGCCTGCGCCGTGCGGGGTCGCCTGCGCGCACCGCGCCCGTCGCTCCGAGAGCGCTGTGCAGGCGCGGGGTCAGCACCCGCGGCGGGGGCCGAGACGGGCACAGCTGTCGGCGGCCGGGAGGGGCGGCGGGGCCGGGCCCCGCTGAGTGACGGCCGGGACGGGGCTGGGGCTGGGGCCGCGGCCGGCCCCCCGCCCCCATCAGCGGCGCAGCCGGCGCGGGCAGGACGCGCCGCCCGGGCTCGGCTCGGCTCGGCTCGGCTCTGCTCACGGGTGCGGTAAGCGGGCGGAGGGGTGTCGGGTCCAGCCCGGCCCTTATCTGGGCACAGTAATTTGGCCGGCAGCGGACTGCACCGGCTCGACATAAATATGGGCCGCCTCCGCGCTGCGAGCGACCGGCAGCGCGCACGGTGTCCGGCTGCCCTGCCTGCTGGTCCGTCGGGCCGCGTATTCTGTCTGCCTGCCGGGTGGCCGTGCCCGCAAGCGTCGGGGCGCTGCGTTGCGCCGGGATGCGCGGAGCCGCCGGTGCGGCTGTGCCCCGGTGCAGCCTCCGGCACCCCGCCGGGACGCGATCACTTGTATCCGCGGCGGAGCGGGTCGGGGGGACCGCGGGCAGCGCCGGGAGGTGCGGGGCGGCCCGGAGCGTGTTGCGGAGGGCGCCGGTAGTTGCGTTTTGTTGCTGTTGCGTTTGTAACCCTGTGAGCCCTGGTGGGAAGTAGTTCTCCAGGGCACGGATCAGTAGAAAGCTGCGCTGCTTGTGTACGGGAAAAGTGGACATTAGCGCGGAGGGGGAAAGATTCCTTGAGTCCTTGTGGCGTGTTTTCCATGGGTCGGGCTCTGTCGGTCTTGAGTTAGTCACGGACTTGCTTTGGAAGGTGCTGCCTTATCTCAAAGATAACTTGCCTTCACTCTGCTGGACGCAGTGTGTGCCCCCACTCACAAACCGTCCTCATGTACTCATCTGCTGGCTTCTGCTTCTGAAGCCGTCCTGCATAGTTTGTGGGGCAGAACCCGTTGCCCACTGCCCCCTGCTCTGGACGCCTGGGCAGCGGTCCTGTCTCTCGTTGCTTTACATCTTTCCTTGAGAATCGGGCTTTGAGCCAGAAAGGTGCTCAGCCACGTGGCTGCAGCTATTTTTAGGTCAGTATAAAACCCCGTCCTGGTGTGTGACTCGCCAGCTCACGTGGGAATGAATTCCTCACTTCTCATCAAAGAGACAAGATCTGTGCCGAGAGGTGGCACCTGCTTTCACTCTGACAGGGGAACAAATGGTGAACAACCTTCTGAGCAAGCCAGCCGTGCTTCAGGTTATGGTAGAGAGCCCCTCGTCGTTGTCTGCTTGGAAGAACGAGCTGGGACACAACATTAAAGCCAGTCATTGTCTTGCCAGCACCCTGGTGCCCAGAGTCCAATGCCTTTAGCAGTGGTGTAGAAGAGCCTGCACTGTTGGCTCTTGCAGGCTTTCTACCTATTGTACCGTAGTGTACATGTATTTGGGCATTCCGACAGGCATGCTGTGTTGTACACTCACTGCTGCTCATTTCAAGGTCTCTGTTTTTCTCCTGTCAGAGCTCTCTTCTTGTGCTACTGCTACTTTTCCCCTTTCAGCATTGCTTTGTTTTGCAGCCTGGCTTGTCTTGCTCTTTTCTCCATAGAAGAGTCTGCTGGCTTTTCTCCAGGTAACACGGTTTTGCACAATATTAGGCATATATTGCTGCCTCCCCTCCTGCTTGTTGATTTGGGAAGATCAAACAGATGTGGAGAGAGCCTGATCTGCCTCATTCCTGATTTCCTTTGCTCGTGTTTTACTTTCATTCACCATAAGGATAGTTTGATTTACGTTTTGAGGTGATCCTGAATGATCCCTTTGTGAGAAGCATCTGTCCTGTTGCCTGGTGTGTAACTGCACCCCGCAGAGTGATGTGCTGCTGAACGCAGTGTTTGCGGATGGATTGTTTTTACTTTCCTGTTTGCTGCTTCACTGTTTTCCAGACATGTGAAGTTGTTGTGAAAGCCCGAGGGGAGGAGGAGGCTGGGATCTGCTTTCTGACTTTCTTCCTCTGTAGTTGATGACCATTTGTGAATTGTGAATGAGGAAGACTCTGTCTTCACCTCTTTATTCCAGGCGGGGCCTTGTAGTCAAAGTTTACTTTGACTCTTGGAAGAAACAGGCGATAAAGATTGTGTTCCGCAGCTCCATGTTCCTAAGCGGCCACATGTGTTTTGTCACAGAACCGCATTGCTGCTGGTGGCTCAGTGGTTCTCCGGTCCATCTGCAGCTCACAGTAGATCTCTCCTCAGCCATGGAGGTTGTGGCTTCATATGGCCTATGCTTAGAAACCCACAGAGGTGGAAACCCCATTTCCCCGGTGCCCTGTCTCAGAGCTGCATGGCCCTCCTGGAGGGAGTTCTTCCTACTTGTTCTTGGTGAATGAGATAAACACGTATCAGAGGCTGTCCTGGGTCAGACCAAAGTGGGTCCAGTCCAGGATACTCTCTGGCTGGCAGCAGTGGGTAACAGACGTGCTGGGAGAAGTGTGGAAAAGCAGGAATGCCTTCCCAGAGCTCTGTCCCATCCCAGCACTGTGCTGTTTATTAGCTTTCATAGCTGGAGGTGGTATCTTTGTTTCTTCAAGCCTTGGAGGGCTGAGTAAGGGTCCCACCTCTTTTAAATGTCTCATTCAGATTTGGTGCTCGGTATATACCACACAGTCATTGCTGCTGGAACAGTACTTGTTTGGTTCCAGTGTTCATTAAGCATCATCGTATCTCGGGTTTATTAGTGGCACCTTGAGGGAGCATTTCACTTTCAATTCCCCTGCCTCAGCCACATTAGCAGTGAGGTGGGATCAGGAATATGCAGATGTAGGTGTGTTACGAACAGCTCATAGTGCTTTGCTTCGGGCTGTCTGTCAGGGCCTTTGATTTACAGGACATTGCCATTGCCTGTGGAAGTGTCCAGGTGCCTGCTCGGTGCAAGACAGAAGCCTTTCTGCCCCTGTGTTCACATGGCATCCTTACGTTCAGCTGCTCCCTTCAGCTGGAGCGTGCCAAAGAGGCAGGAGTCCATCTGAGGAGTAACAGAAGTTCAGGCAAGGAACCCAAGGATCCCTTTTCAGAGAAGGCTGGCTGTGAAGTTTCCAAGTGGAAGGGATCAGTTACAGAGCAGGAACTGGTGTCACTAATGACTCAAGTGTACCCGCACGCCTTTCATAGGGATTAGTAGTTAATCGAGTAAGTACATGCCAGCTGCATCAAGAGAACCTCACCCCCAATAGGAGAACCCATAACTGTGTTTACAAGTGGGTCCTTTAAAAGTATGTACGCATTTCTAAATGGAAGGTGCAGCTGGGATGGCTTGTGTTTGTGTTTGTGCAGGGTTTGACACCATTATGTGTGGCCTGGTCACCAGACATCCGGGTGATTTTCTGGGTGGCCCTGATAAGATAGACCATGTGGTAAGAGTAGCATTGAATTGTGTGACCTGCAGGCTGCAGGGGTGTTGAGGATAGCAGGGCCAGGAGAGTGCAACCAGTGTAAGACCTCCCTTGGCACCAGAGGATGAAGGGAGAGGTCACAGAATCATTAGGGTTGGAAGGGACCTCTGGAGACCATTTAGTCCAATCCCCATCAAGGCAGTGCCAAGCCACTTTGGTCAAGCACAGGGAGCTTTCCCTACTGCACGCGTGACCTCAGAGAACAACCTGTTCTGTGTGGGACTGGCAAGTGCAAGAATGGGAATGTCCACACTGGCATAGGAATGAAGCTGCAGCATCAGTAAGTGTTGCCCACAGCATATTGATCATTGTTTTAGGCTTCAGTGGTGACAGTGACTCCAGATAGCATTATGTGTTTTGCGTGACTAACGTCACCTAGAGAGGCAGAAGTCACAGTGTGCTTTGATAACATCCAAGATGTCTCCTTTGAGACGTTTCTTTTCAAATAGAAATTCCACTGTGTCTTAGGTTGCTGGTTGTGAGGGTTTTAACAAACCAGAGTAAATCCAGATCTACCTTGGAAAAGTCCTGAGTTTCCTGAAGGGACAAAGGATTCCCTGTGAGAATTCTCTAGGTAGGAGCCTCTTGCAAGGAGCTGAGACAGCCTCAGTCTTTCTAGTTGATGGCTGGCTTGCCTGGTGCAATGAGGATGACTGCCGAGCTCTGTTTTCTGCATCTGATGTCAGAGCTTCTCACTGTTTGGAGCATTCTTTTCTCTGTCCCCTCTTCTCATCCAGGGCATGAAAGTGCTGCCACTGCCCAGCTCTGCAGGGAAAGGCTGAGGGACAAAGGTACGCCTGATGGACACTGCTTGCTGAGCAGAGGATGGGGACATCAGCCACCTCCTGTGCTCTGTTGTATTGATGCTTGTCTATTCCACAAGCTGCACAAGGGCTTCTCAGTGCGAGAAAACTGCAGAGCAAGGTGCTGTCTTGGTCTGGAGGTTGCGCGACTCACTCTCATGCTGCAAAAGCAAGGGGCTTAGCCAAGGTGACCTTCAACTGTATCTGAGCTCATGATGCTTCAACAACAGTTTGCTTCAGGGGAAGGCAGTTAAACCCCATTGTGTTGAACTATAATCAGGATTCAAACTTGAATCACAGCAGTGAGGATTTTGCTTCAGTTGGGTAAGTGAAGTGAGTGCGGAAAGCAAGTGGTTTTGAAATGTAGGGGATCAGCTTGGAGCCAGTTCCCATCCTGTGAAATCACCTCCAGGCATTCATGCCAGTTGGACAGACACGTGCGTTCTTCTGGGACCACATCACGTAAAGTTTAGATAGGCAAAGGACCTCCGGAAGTTTGTGATCCAGCACTGTCCTGTGAGCAGGAGGAGAACCTGACCCAGCCCCAGAGCTAGGTCAGGTTGCCTGGTGCCCTGTCCAGTTGAGCATCAAACACAAAGGATGGAGATTCCACCACCTCTGTGGCCCCTGTACCACAGTTACACCGCTCTCACAGAAGGCGGTTTTCCTGTTGCCACAGCTTGCTCCTGTTGCCCATTCCCTTCCCCAATGCACCTCTGAGGAAAGCCTGGTTCTGTCTTGTCTCAAAATCCTTTCCCTTTAGGCAGTGGGTAACTGCAATTAGATCCCACTGCATCCTTCTTCAGGCTGAAGAAGTCCACTTGCCTCCATTTCTCCTTGCAATTTCTGTGTCCCTGCCTCCTTGCCCATCCTGACATCCCTACACCGGAGCCTCTTCAGCTTTGTCAAGACGTCTTCTTCTGCGGGGGCATCAAACTGGACTTCAGTGCTGCTAAGCAGAGGGGCATGCCCTCTGTGGACCTCCTGGCTATATGCTTTCTAGTGTAGCTCAGACTGCGAATCCAGTGCAGCGTCTGTAGGATGTCTCTTGCGGCTTTAACAAGACATTTCAACATCTCGTACATTCAAGGTGGTGATGCAGAGTGCAAGTAGACTAGTGGTGCTTGACACTGCAGCCTGGTCTGTGTTGACGGCTTGTAAAAAAGACTATTTCCTCTCTGGCTGAGAAAATGAGATCAGCCTAAAAATCTACAAAAAAATGAGCAGGAGAGCATTCCTTTAAAAGGACTGTGTTTAGCTATTTATCTTCCTTTCATTTCTTCAAGCCGAAGTCTCGACATCCAGCAAGAGCAAAGTGTTCATTTGGAGTGGGGTAAACTTATGAATGCCTGTACTGCAGGTATGGGGCACGTGGTCACCTGCAAGGCTCCTGCTGGGCTCTGGGTTGTGTCTTCAGAGAAGGGACCACTGGCTCCAGTGTGGTGCTTGTGCCTGTGTGCTGGGAGGGGAGCATTCCTTTACCAGCATACCTACATTTGCTTTCCTTGTGACCAGGGGAACTAGCGGTAAGAAGCACCCAGCAGTTAAGCCTTTGGATGTGTAAGGCTGTGTGATGACACTGGGGACAGATTTAGGTCTTCCTGTACCCTGCTCTGGTTTCCTACTGAGTTTTGCAGAACTGGTGTAGACTCACATGTTTAGATACGGTCGCAGAAGGAGCCAATGCACAGCTTTCCCTCTGTTGTCGTTGGATCTGCCTGTAGTTTGTTGCTCCCTTCCTGGAACTTCTGGCAGCTGGGGATGTTGGAGTGCTCAGTGACATCAGGGCAGCTGTGGAGAGCTCAGGCTCTTGCACACCAGCACCCAGATACGCTGGGGTGTGAGCCCAGGGTTTGCAAGTTGTCCCATGAGCAGCAGAACCACCAGAGGCTCACTTTTTGGTGTATTAATGTCCTTCAGCCCTACATCCCCACTGTATCTGCCCCAGCACTAACACTTGCAGTGAATATCCCTTCTGCAGGTGCTTCTCGTACTCCTTGCCTGTACAGCTTCCTGCATTCACTGTCAGATAAAGGAGATGCTTAGGCTTGCTCCACATCACACCTCTGCTGACGAACCCTTTGCACACGTGTGCCCCTTGACAAGAAATCAGGGTTTGAGTCCTGCGTCAGATTTTATTGGAGTTAGCTGATGGCTCTGAGGTTTATCAGAGGACTGAGAGGCCATGCAAAAATACAGTCTTCGTTCAAGAAACCAGCTGCAGCTGATTTGCTCCTCTTACCTGCACAGCATGTGTCTCGGATTTACACCTGAGTGATTCACTGTGGTCTGAGTGTATGCACAGAAAGTCCTTAACTTCTCTTGAGCTAACAGGAGATGGTCACTTGAGGGATGGGTAGTTTCTCAAAAAAAGCCCTGGTGTTTGTCTTAGAAGTAAAAGAAAAAAATAAAAAGACACTGTGCAACGGCAGAGGGGTTGATAGAAATCAGTTTGTTATTTTCATCCTGTAAAATAATAGCTCTGAACTTTGATTGAGATTTATACTTCAGCTATGAAAAAATCTCATACATAAATCTCATAAATCAAAACCCTGCATGAGTCAAATAGGAACTCTTTTTGAGCCAGGATATTCTCACGAGGTTAACTTCTGCATCTGAGGCTGCTGAAGGACAGCTTCCATCCTGAATGCCTTTTTGTCATCAGACTTGGCAGAAGAATCACCGATACCTGTGCTGGTGACGCTGCTTGGCTGCCTCATTGTCTGAGACACCAAGCCCTCAGCTTGCTTTCCAAATTAAATGCACTTAAAAAGTTTCCCAGTGGATTTGAGGGTTGGCTGAGGCTGGGGATGTGCATTTATTTTGCTGTGGCTTTCACTGGGGGCAGAGTACACAGAGTTCCTGTCCTTTATGCCTTTTGCTGGTGATTCAGTGTGGCCGGTGTCTTGGGATGCAGCAAGCCCTCCTGATGCTGAAGCCTGCTGCAAAACACTGAAATTAGGGGCTGGCTTGGACTATAACAGAATTTATCACCAAAAAACCCCTGTATCTTGGCTGAGGTTTGTTGCTCTTCCTCCCTCTGCATGTATGGAAGGGGCTTTGTGTAGTTTCTGTGCTGGTGCACATGGGAGGTTGTGCAGGGTGGGCTTCCCAGCAGGAACACGTGTGAATCCACCATCACCACATTACGCAGCACCAAGGGGAAATCAGCCTTCACGTTTCCTCTGTGACACCTTTGTGTTTCCTTGGACTCTTACCTTGCTTGCTGCTGTTCCTGTTGCTTTACCCAGTTCTGCTTTCTTGTTTGTTCCTTTTCCTGGGGTTGCCAGAGCACGGGGGGGATGATCCTGCCCATCCCCTGACTCAGCAATACCTGTGAAGCTCTGCAGCCTCCCCAGGCAGCCTCTTGCAGCCTGAGCCCGTTGCTGCCCTGTGCTGGCCCTCCCTGCCTGCACACCTGAGAACCATGAGCATGGACACGAGGAAAAACTTCCTTACAAAGGGGGTGGTGAAACACCATCAGTGGTTGCCCAGAGAGGTGGTGGATGTGCCATCCCTGGGGACATTCAAGGCCAGGCTGGACGTGGTTCTGGGCAACCTGTTCTAGTTGAAGATGTCCCTGCTCACTTCAGGGGAGTTGGACTAGATGGGCTTTGAAGGTCTCTTCCAGACCAAACCATTCCATGATTCTATGACCATGGCCCTGTGCCTGCTCTATGCTCTGGATGGGACACTCTGATCCCATGTGGATCACCTTCCCAGGTCTCCACTGGTTCTCTGCAGGGGGGTCAGCGCTACTCTCAGGGTCCCATAAAGGCATAGTGCTGTAGGGGGCTGTACAGCTGTAGAGCAGTGAAAGGAGTATTTCCAGTGTCATATGGGATGCCTTTCATTGTCACTTGTTCTACAGCACTCATTTGTTCAGTGGGTTTGGATCCTTCAGAAAGAAACTGTCCCATCCCCGTCATAATCACAAATGTTGTCTTTTTTTTTTTTTTGCTGTTGATTTATTTTGTCTTCCTATATTCATGATAGGAAGAGTCTTCCGTGTGGTCTGTGTTCATCTCCCACATGATTTAATTTTCCTCCTTGAGCATTTTTATTGGTCTTCATGTGTACCAACTTGTGTGCTCTTCAGTCTCACCAAGTGCAAGTGCTTGGGCTGTCTTCTCATGTGTCTGATGAATACTTTGGACAACGAGACCTAATACCTTGCTGTCTTTGTAGTCAATATGAATTTCAATTTTTGGAGGGGTTAAAGTTGTAATAACATCTGCGGCTCCTGTATGCTACATATATATTTTGCTGTGACGCTTCCTTCATTGATTGAATTAAAAATGTAGTGGTAGGTTTAATGAAAATAGCACGAAATACAAGCTGCTGTCTCACAAAGGCATTGATAGTAGACTTGATGGAACAGATTTGTGGTGACTTAGGGTTGACTCTTTTGTGGATGTCCTGGATTTCACATTTGGATATGATATTGAGTTGCGCCGGAGGTTTTGGGTTGTTTTGGAGTGCAGGTGTGGGACAACCTGTGTTAAACAATGTCTGAACCTTAGCAGGGGTCAGGGAGAGCTGTTTGTGGCAGTGGCTGTTCCAGCATGTTGTATAAGTGAGAACAGTTATGCTTAGACAGAATTTACCCCCTTTATTATTTCCAGCAGTACAAAGCCCTCTGGCCATTTACAGCAGATCATAGAATAGCAGAATACCAAGTTGGAAGGGACCTCAAGGATCATCTAGTTCAAGCTTTCTTGGCAAAACACAGCCTGCACAAGATAGCCCAGCAGCCTTTCCCGCTAAACCTTAGAAGCACTCAACGAGAAATCCACCACTTCCCTGTGGAGATTATTCCAATGGTGGATTGTTTTCATTGTGACACATTTCCAAGGTAAAGACTAGACTATTTTGCTGACAAAAACTAGAACAGGAGTAGAACTTTCACATGAAAGATGGGCTATTTTGTGTTTTCTCCCAGCACTCCTTTACACGAGAGGGTAGGAGAGGCCGGGGATGTGGAGGTAAGGGGGAGCAAGTGAACATGCTGATGCTGGAGGCTGCAGCCAGCAGGGTTGGTCCAGTGGCATGGAGCGGTACCCAGTACCCTGCACCATGTCATGGTGTGCTCACTGCGGCAGCTCTGGGGTTGTTGGCGCTGCGTGGCTGCACCAGTGAGGCTAAGAACCCTGTCCCATCCCAGCAGCTCTGCTTGGGTTACATAGGAAACAGAACTCTCCCCATGGGGATTTGGGCCATGCTTCAGCAGGCTCTGCACCTGTCCTCACCCCTCAGGGCCTTTGCTATATGCAGCCCCAGCTTTGTATCTCTGCAGGATGCTTTGAAACCCGAAGCGCTTTCCAGAAGCGTCCCCTGTGCGCACTGACATCCGACGTCTGTGCCGCCTTTCACCTCTCGGTGCTGACAATCTCTGTCCTTCTGGCAGGAGGCGACAAGGTCAGCGCTGCCGAGCTCCGTCCCAGCCCAGCCGCCACGGCTAGAAAGCGGCTGGGACTTCTTCAGGAGTGGCTGTCCACACGTCACCAAGATGGAGGTTGCCATATGCATGGCAGCTGTGGGTATTTTAAGTCATTACAGGGGATTTATCAGCACAGGGTGGGTTATCCGCTGCCATCCTGCCTGCTCTTAGCTCTGGCTGCTTCTACAGCAAAGGGGTCAAAACTAAGACTTGAATATGAAATACAGGCTAGTAGTGGTTTGTGTGCTTTAAGCTAAGGTTGCAGTGGGATGGCACGTCTCCAGATCTAGGTCCAGGCTGCTTTTCTAGGCTCTCCCACATCAGAATAATGAATTGCTGTAATGACAAGTGTTTGTCCTTCATAGAATCATAGAATGGTTTGGATTGGAAAGGACCTTAAGATCATCCAGTTCCAACACCCCTGCCATTGGCAGGGACACCTTCCACTCGACCATGTTGCTCAAAGCCCCATCTAACCTGGCCTGGCCTCGCTGGGTGATCGTGATAAAGGCTCTGCTTTTTAATATGCCAACCAGAAGGGCAGCCCTGCTGGGGCTGAGCTGCCGGATGTGGCTCCTAGCCTGACCCATGCAGGGTTGCATGGCTGCTGCACATCAGTCTTGCAGCTCGAGGTGCCTTGCACTGACTGCTGCAGGGATTGGTAAAACGCAGGAGTGCTGGAGTCCCCACTGCCTTGCTTACCCAAACCCACCATTCCTCCTGCTTCCTCCTTCACCCTCTGCTACCCTTGACGCTGGTGCCTGCAGGTTGACTGTATGGAATAAACCATCCACAAAAAGCTGGTTTTTACCCTCTGCAGGAGCCTCAGGGGCCATTCCTCCCATCCAGGAGACTACATTTCCTGGCGCTCCACCTCCTAAGTGGTGAGTGGTAGGAATGCGAGTGATGCAAGAATTGCCATCACACCAGCGGGACACCAAAGGTCTGACCAGATGACAGCTCTAAATTTAAGGGCTTGCTGGCAGGCCATGTGTGTGTTAGTGTGCCCTTTTGTGACCAAGCTAAAGATAATTCTCCTATCTGGACCAGCAGCTGCGCTGTAAGTGGCATAAAGAGACTTCTCTATTAATGAAGAGTGATCATGAAAACATGATCTGCCCTAAGAGTATGGGCAAAGCTGGAGAGATGTGACTTGGGGTAGGGCCCTGACACTCTGCGGAATCTGAAAAGAGGCCATTTATCGAAACTCAGTTTGGCTCCTTGAGAAAATGAGCAGGCCTTGCTGTTATTTTAATGTAAATGCCACTTGAGTGAATAACAGGACTTCTTTAACTGGTAGGAAAAGCCAGTTTAAATTACCCAGAGTTCAATACCCTCTGCAAAAATGGAGCCAAAGACCCCTATATGTGCAAACTGTTCTATGGAAATTTCAGCAAAAAAGCAGAATTGAACATGGTTTTGTGTGTTGTAGGGAGTGTATGTTTAACCCATTTGTATATTTTAAACACATCGACCTTTGTAGGTCTACTACAGTCTTTTAGAGCTGGCAGAGGTCCAGTTACGTGCGTGTGATTGCGTATGGCAATTTATAGTAGGAGACGTGGGATGAACCCCTGGGTCAGAAGGGCTTATCCAGATAGGTCAGTTAGTACATTACTGCTGCTACTTGTCTGGAAGGATTGGTTTAGGTGTGCAGTAACGCTCGGGTCAGCTGCTTCGCTTATAGCAGCACAAACACGTGTTCTGTTGGGGAAGGTGGGTCACTAAACAGCACGTTCAACTGGCAGCTTCCTGCACACAAGTGGATAATACCTCCTGATCTCCTTCTGGCCTTAAAACATGAGGAGGAGTGCTGCACTGCAGCCTTGTGGAGGCTTGCAGGGCTCAGGGGTACTCAGTGATGCCACAAATCTGTTTTCCCATCTGGTGACTATGTTATCTGGAGTGCCATGTGCAGAGAGGTGTTACTGAGGGCTTGTAAGGGCGTGAGAACTGCAGTCTATGGTTTCTCATTTGTTGTCTTTCAAGGAAATAAATGCCCAGGACACTTTGTTAATATCTGGTATCATTTGACATCTGTAGCCAGGGTCCTGTACAGAGTACTTCCTCAGTGCTGCCCTGTAAGCCTGGGGCAATGTGCTAGTGAAGTTGTGCCACTCTCAGAAGCATGGGCATGTAGGATATGGACGGGGGAGTCTGAGCAATCCTGGCTTTGAAGTCAGCCACGCTTAAGACATAAATCTTCTGCAGTTCTGTGGTATTTGGCATTCCCCAGCCAGATGGGCCACCATGTCGTGTTTCATGTCCTCAGTGTTATGCTTCTTGTTTCCTTTTCAGGTCCTCTTTCAGCATAAAAGTGAGATTCACGAGACTCCTCTAAGATGTCTTACAGAAAGGAGCTAGAAAAGTACCGAGACCTGGATGAAGACAAGATCCTTGGAGCTCTGACAGAGGAGGAGCTCAGGAAGTTAGAGGATGAACTGGAAGAGCTGGATCCTGATGTAAATAATTTTTACATGGGATTTCTAGGTGGTACATCTCTGTATTTGTAGGGGAATGGGCTGAACTAATAATCTGTATCTAAGTGGGATTCTGTGCAGAGCCTGTACTCAGTGCAAGGATGGAGGAGGCTGGCCACAGGTGAGCAGCAGTTTTGCTATCACAAGCACGGGCTACACGTGGGACTTTGTTTCTGTGATACTGCTCTGCCCTGGCCCCAGTGTGCACACTCTGCTGTGATTTAGAGCACCAGTGTAAACCAGTACCAGTGCAGCATGGTAAACCTGCAGCAACAGGATCTCTTGCTTCTGATCAGGCCACCTTGGAAGGAATGTTTTGGGATTTGTGGATTGTTTGGAGGTTATTTTCATAGCAAACTTCAAACACTGTATTTTTCTCCATTTAGGCAGAAATCCAAATCCCAGAGTTTTGCGAAAAGGGACAACTGCTTTTTAGCAATCTCCCAGTATTAGCAAGAGCTGCACATATGCAAACACTGGGCCTGCTGATGCCAAGCAATGAAAGCTCTTTGAAGGCAGCAGTCCTGTGGCCCCAGCAGGGGATGCACAGAGCCAACTGGCAGGTCCCTGCATTACGGCAACATTAGATGATGAGGCTGAGCACTGCCAAGTGAGAGATTGTTCCTGCCACAAGCAGTTAGTGTTCCTGGGGGAAATGATGGACAGTGGTGGTTGCATCATCAGTATTTTTAATTGCAACACAGGAAAATAATTAAGAGGAGCAGGCTGGCTCTTGGGACTAAGTATATGCATGGGCTGATGGGCTGGTTACGGCTGACTTGGAAGACGCAGAGCCAGGCAGTGTGCAGCAAAGGGTGCGTAAAGGTAAAAACATCTGCCACTGCAGGTGCAGCCTGAGTACAGGAGTTAAAGCACAGGTATTGCATGCTCATCCCTCGCAGCATGAAGCCTGAGGAAGCAAGCTGTTTCCTACACCTCCTTCCTTGTGCATTAGCGCAGTTCTCCTCTCTTGTTTCCCAAAGTTACACAAGCCTAAATTGCTTCCTATTAGTCATTGTCCTTCCCAGGATTTTCACTGATAAAAATTCTAATTATAATGAGTTACTTTTATTAGGCAGGCATGGAAAGATCAGTGTGGTGTTCAAAATCACCTTGGATGTCTTAAAAAGTAAATGTTGACTTCTATCCAGCAAAGCTTTAAAGAACATGCTTAGTGCCAAATCTGGGAATAGTCTTACTTACTGCATTAAGGCTGTTCTATATTTACACATAAGCAGGTGCTTACGTGCTGCATGTGTCAAGCACAAAGCAACTTCCCATGGTGGCTAATGTGACTGAATAATGAGGCATTTGCAGAAGGGCTGAGGTTTGCAGGGGTTTTATTCTGAATGGAGTGACCTTCTCTGGAGTTCTGTGATGGACATGAAGGAGAGGAGACCACCTCAGCTCTCTGCTTTGCTCTGTGAAAGACCATGGATTTCCCTGAACTGTTTTTTGTTTGGACACACGTGGCCCCTTTGGCATGCACGTATAGGGAGAAGACCACTCGAGTTCAGCAGCTTGGTTCTGGTGCTGTAACTGTTGTGAAGAGGCAGCAGAAATGGTGAGGGTGGGGAAGAGGCTAGGAATAGCAGGAGGTGATGACTGAGAGCTCCCAGAGAAAGCTGCTGTTGTGGAGAAACGCCCACTTGGCAGCATGGAGATCTTTCAGTGGAGTCAGAATTTGAAATGGTAGGGGGAAGGAGCATTACATGTCTTAAATTATGTGGGAATTGGTTAGATCAAGGTGACCTTCTACAGAAGGACAAGGAAATTGGAGAGGGGAGATGGTTGGATGGATGAGGCCTGCAAAGATAACCTGTGTTTCTCCCCTCTCTGCCCAGAACGCGCTGCTGCCGGCGGGGCTCAGGCAGCGGGATCAGACACGAAAGCCGCCAACTGGCCCGTTCAAAAGGGAGGAACTCATGGCCCACCTAGAAAAGCAGGCAAAGGATGTTAAAGACAGAGAAGACTTGGTTCCGTTCACGGGTGAAAAGAGAGGTACGGTCATCCTTTGCACCACACTACGTGTGTTGTGATGAAGGGACAGCACGTGCACAACAAAAGGGCTGTGCCTGACCGGCACTGATAAGCACGACTTCATTTTGACACCACTGGGGTGGTGGATCTGCTGTCTAGCTCCAGCCCGTGTTGGCTGATAAGCTGGGGTGTGCCCAAGAGGTTGATGTGCTTGCTAATTTGGGTACCATCTGGTAAGTGATGGACAAAGGCTGTTACCACTGTGCAGCTTCTTTCCATCCCCATCCCCCTGCAACTGTATCAAGCTCTGGGGTAGACATCGTCTTCTGTCTTCTCTTGTTCCTCCTCTGCCCTGTGAGCTCTGGAGGCTGCACTCTGTCTTCCAACACTACCTTTCATCCCCCATCCTTATGTTCTGAACTTCATCTTGTTATAGAGAAACCCCACAGCTCCCCTCAGCTGTGATGATCCCAACAGTTCCTATCTAGTCTTCATCACCCCTTCACAACCGCAGCCCCATTTCCCAGTGTTCTGCAGTTTGCTTGTTTCCATCTCCCTGAACCTCTACTCTGTGATCCTGGGGCTTTTGAGAAAATGGTTTGCTCTGCCTCTTCTCTTGCCTCTTCTTCTGGCATCTCTTTCTGTTACCCTGGGACATGTTGTACTGTCCAAAGGACTTTCCTGATCCTGTTAGCCCTCTGAATATCATCTAATGTGAGACATGGTCCAGTCTAATCCTTGCCTCTGGGTTCCAGGAGCTTCTCAGCAGCTTTTTTCTGGTGTTGTCTCCCCTTGTACCGTGATCTCCCTGCAGCAGATTTGGTTGCATGCTGCTCTCACTACTAGCTGCCCCATGTCAAAAAGAGGTGCATGAAAATTTAAGCATGTGAGCATGCTTCCAAGTTGTGGTGTTTCTCAAAGCTGCCTCCTTACTGATCCACATAGCTTGCTGTGAAAGAGCTTGTGTTAAATCTGTCCATTTAATAAAACTGGAGGTCGTAATTGTAGGAAAAAAAGGCAAGAAAAAAAAAAAAAAAAAAGAAAAGCTCTTTCCTTGAAAGAAGTAATTGAAAAGAGTAAATTGAGTGCTATCAGGAAGAGCGATTTAGCAACTTCAAGCGTACCCTAGCCCAGCAGGTAATAGTAGCGCTCAGCAGGAGGTGAAGGTATTTCAGGCATTTTCAGCCTCCAGCTCCTGGCCTGAGCTAATCATATTTCAATCTGATATGATCTCAAACACATTAAATATATTTTACTTGTAACACACCGTTGAGTGAAGACCTTACTTACAGTGGCTGTGAGACAGAGGTAGCAAATTATATGTTCACAGCTGTGGAAATAAATCACCGCATTTGCAGTTCAGAGGGTGATTTACTAGCTTGCCATGGGAGGTGCTCTGCCTGGCCGTGCTGCTGGACAGGGTAGGAGTTGGCGCGTGCATACACGCTGCAATATGGTATATAACTCTGTGTTTGAATGCACCTATTAATTTAAAGTTCAAACTCGTAATGAAGCATGACTGAGATATGAGACTTTCTACAATTAAACCCCGTAAGTTTCAATGGTGCAGAGGTGTCAAGAGGAGTTGCTCTGTGATGGCAGAATTAAGCTGCCCTGTTTTTCCTGTTCCCTGCTGAACTGACCAGATGGTGTGCAGTTTGCTGAGCCACATGTCCAGTGGGACAGTGGCTCCAGGTGCCCACACCATGGCAGAGCTGAGGGTAACAGCCCTCCACAGGCAGGGTACCAAGAAAGTGCCTGGCGGTGCAGGCACACATGACACTGCCTATTTTTGTGAGAGCAGCTATGTCCCAGGAGGCAGATTCCTGCCCTCTTCATCAGGGTGGCAGTGTGCAGGCAGGAGATGGGCTGTTTTGGATAAGGCTCTTTATAGCAGCCTCTATTTCAAACCAGGGGAGCCTGAAGCACAGTTGCTTCTTCCTTGAGGCTAAATTTAGCCCCTTCTCTTTCTGCACATCCCTGAGCAGCAGGATCTTTTTTTCTCCCCTTTGGTGCTGCTGACTCTGGTTTCAGAGGGTGACAAAAATAGTCCTGGCTGGTATGCCAGGCTGAGAGCTTTGCGCTCGCTATCTCTCTGCAGTGATCCTGGATTATCTCAGGGGAGGGGACTGCTCTGGGATCCCTCCTCCCACCCTGCAGCAGCGATGGGTTTACCCAACAGACTGCTCCCTGTTGTGGTGGTATGAAACACCACAAGCTTCATCCTGTGTGTTCTTCAGTGGCAGCACGGGCAGGCGCAGGTAGGTGCCCCGCTGTGAAATCTCAGACCTTCACAAACAGATCTGCCCACCCGCTGGCACTGTGAACAGTGAGAGCTGGGAGCATTGCATGCAGTGCTGTGAGCCCTACCCACTGCCCCACAACTCCTTGGGATGCAGCCAGCTTTGGCAGAGAAAGCGTTGTGGCTTCCCTGGTGATCATCCTGGGCATGGGGTCTGACAGGAGCCCACGGCATTCAGAGCTGGACTGGAGCTGTGCCACTTGCTGCACAGCCGCTTATCCAGATGGGCAGGCCTTCATAGGAAAGGGCCTCAAACAAGCATCTGAGATGGCAGCTTTATGTTAAAAGCTGTACCTGTCGCTTTGCACCTCTGACCTGTTACTGGCCTGGGAGATAGCGCATGGAGGTCTCCATCTGGCATGCCCTCTGTGTCTCTCTCCCCTCCTGCCCTAATGTTGAGCTCAATCAACTGCCCCAAACCTGCTTCTCTTTGCACCCCGTGTGCTTGCCAGGCTGCCATCCCTGCCTGCTGCCAAACACACTCCACTACCTCTTTTCCACCCTCTTCTGGCTGATGTACCATCTGCCCAGTCACCATGTGTTTGGAGTTAGCAGCAGGAGCTGTCTCCCTGGCAGGACCGATGCTACAGAGTGCTGGCCCCAGGCCCCTGGCCTCTCTGGTCCATGTGAGAGCTGGCAGATCTCCATCCCTTTCCTGCAGCCTTCAAAGAGGTGAAGTCCAGGGTGGGGCTGTGCGTGGCTTTCTGACTGCTGTGTGTTGAACCATCATAGTCCTGTACAAACGGACTGCCGGGCTTTTGTAGGTGCAGCTTCTGTGCTGGTGAGAGAGTCCAGCCCCACGGCTGGAGGTGTCTGGCACGTGCCTCTTGGCTCACACCGCAGCACGGCTCAGGCCAGCCTAATGGGAAGGGATTCAGCATCTGCTCCAGTTTTTCTCTAGGTCTTTGTGCTCCCTCTGTCCTTTCCACTATGCAGATCTCACCCACGGAAATGCATCTGCATGGCTAATTGTAAGACAGGTGCTGTAGCTATACTGAGAGTGACCTTGTTTTGCGTTTATAGGAAAAGCTTGGATCCCCAAGCAGAAGCCGATGGATCCTGTTTTGGAAAGTGTGACCCTGGAGCCGGAGCTGGAGGAAGCCCTTGCTAATGCCTCTGATGCAGAGCTCTGTGACATTGCTGGTAAAATAGCTTCACTTGAGTCGAAAAGTTGATTGACTACTAGTTTCTTTTTGTTTGTTCTTTCGTGGTAAATGAGCCATTGAACGTTTTGCCATTAATCTGAATGCCGGCAAGTTTGGACAGGATTTATTTCTTCGTTAAAAAAAGAGAAGCGTGTGTTTAAAGTTACTCTCAGATCTTGTAATTTAATCAGCAGCATAGACCAAAGCTGAGGAGAGAGAAGAATCGTAGAATCAGCAAGGTTGGAAAAGATCTTTAGTATCATTCAGTCCAACCATTACCCCAGCACTGCCAAGTCCCCCACTAAACCATGCCACTGAGGGCCTCATCTACACGGTTTTTGAACGCTTCCAGGGACAGTGACACCACCACTGCCCTGGGCAGCCTGTTCCAATGCCTGATCAACCTCTCTGTGAAGAAATGTTTCCTAATATCCAATCTAAACCTCCCCTGGTGCAGCTTGAGGCCGTTACCTCTTGTCCTATCGCTTGTTACCTGGGAGTAGAGACTGATCCCCACCCCACTACAACCTCCTTTCAGGCAGTTGCAGAAAGCTGTAAGGTCCCCCATGAGTCCTCTCCAGGCAGGCCATCCAACCAATTTCCAACCCAGTAAAGCTTAGAAAGAGTCCTCCTATCCAGGCCGTGAGCAGCCAATTTCTCCAGAAGAACGCTGTGGGAGACAAGTGTCAAATGCGTTACTGAAGTCCAAGCAGACAATGTCCACAGCCTTCCCCTCATCAACCAGGCATTTATCAAGGGAACAGAGTGTGTTCTTTATCTCCTTTGCTGACTGTGCCACTGAATCTTGCAAATTGCAGCCTGTCACCTTCAGGAGTGTAGCTTTTTTTGAGCCAAATCTCTGGGAAACAGTCAAGCAGACCCAGTGAGAATGTGGATTTCTTGTGTAACCTATTATAAGAGCTGTCCAGGTAGAGTCAATCTGCAATGGATGCTCAGGGATGTGATTTGTTAAGAAGCTTTTCCAGCTCATTGTAAAGACGTGTTTTTATTGTGATTTGTGCGGTCGGTCAGTTTTGTGAGTGTTAGTTCACAGGTGGGAGAATCCAGCATTGAAAGGTTGGTGCACTTGACAGCTGCGAAGCAGGTTGAAATGCACAGCAAGCTGGAGATGGTGGCAGAGCAATTTCAGGCGCCCGTTCAAGCCCTGACAGTGAGCTGTCCCACCAGAAGGCTCAATGAGCTGAGGATGGGCATGGTCCCTACCTACCTGAGGGGCTTACACCTCCATGCTAGGCAGGTTCAAGCAGTGTCCCATTGCTGCTTTTCTAGCACTGTTGTCTGAATGGAGGTGACCTCCTGCAAGCTTCTTTGCTCTGCCACTTCAGAGATGACAGTATTGGTATCTTGCCGCAGCCAGCAGTGTGGACTTAGCTCTGTGACTGGGATCGTATATGTCTTGGCCAAAGGAGCATGTGAACACCCCTGTCGTGGTTCAGCATTACTCTCAGACTAACGCCAAAGCACAGCACTGTACCAGCTGCTAGGGAGAAAATGAACTCTGTCCCAGCCAAGACCAGGACAACCTCCTGTTGCTTTACTGAGCTCACACGTCCCTGCTGGTGTAGCAGTCAATGAGTATTTCGGTGCTACTGGTTCTTCTTCCAGTTCCATTTCCTTCAGACTTCCATACTCCCTAGCAGTATCCTCCTTGCCGGAAGTCTGTAAGATAGCCTGTAGAGTAACCAACCCAGCTAGACATCTTCTACATAATAACAGCACATTCTGCCTTAGAAATGTGCCTCTGCATTAAGGCATACAACATACATACCCTGGCCACGCACTGCATCTCTGGCTTTTGCTCTGTACTTCTAGAGCACTATGAAGCCCTGCCTATAAAATCTGCCTTTCTAAACTCCGTATCTGTGCAGCACTTATTTTCACAGAGAAACGCTGTTTTGGGGCACCTTGTTCTACAGTTGTTGGGAGAATGCACTTGAAGTGGCAGCAGAACTGATGAGATATAAGCTGTGCTGAAATCTCAGTATTGACAGTGGCAGTGTTGTTCCTGCCTGTTTAGCAAGGCTCACTTACAGGAGCTCGTTTTGCTCCTGCCTATTTAGCAGGGCTCATTGTCAGCCATGATGTGTTGGATCCCTTCCTTGGCAAGGCCAGTCAGATAGCTCTTGTGGGTGGCTCCCATCAGGACCTGGAAGGTCTCCTGGGTCTTTAGTCAGCTGGAGAAGGCAGAAATTCTCCCCGAGCTCTTTTGGATAATACACAGCAAACACCAGACTTTCAAACAGCAGGTCCCGTTTGTCTACCAGCACAAGTTCTAGCCCACAAAACCCTGCATGGTCATAGCAGCAGATCCTTCCCTCTCTTCACAGTCCTGGCTGGTGGAGAGATTCTGTTGTCAGAACAAGCTGTGTTTGGGGCATATGTGTGTTCCCAAAATGCTGAGCCTGCAAATGATTTCTGTGGGCTCTTTTGCACTCTTGAAAGCTTCATCTGTTGGAACGTGGCAGAGAAGGGGTCCAGCTAAAATACAAACAACAAACCCAATCTGCCCAGCCTCACTCAAACTTTGAGACAGAGGCTGCTGGGCTCTGTGAAATCCAGTCAGGGATGTGCTAGGGAATGGATGGTGGTGTTTGTTCGTGTCCTTTGCTGCAGACTGTTCTGCTTGTGCAATCCAGACCTGGACATACAGCGAGCTGACACCATACCAGACGTCATTCATGTTATGGGCCTCAAGAATAGCCTTCTCCTGCAACTCCTGGCCCTTCTTGGCCAAGCATTGAGGAAATGGTGATAGACTGATGCCAACCAAGTATAAGAGGAGCAGCTCATGGGAAAGCAAAGTGCCTTTGTGGTAGCATGTTTGAATTTTAGGGAGTTATGTCCTGTATTTATTTTAGCCACTGTGAGCATCTGGAGGCCAAGATTTCTTCAAATGTGTCTGTTTATAGCAAGTGTTCACATCTCTGCATTTTTCTTTAGAAAGTCATGTAGCTGTAAAAGAAAGGTTGATTAAAAAGCCAGTTTATTTCCAAACATGAGCTTCCTGTGAGTAGCAGAACTATTTTTAAAACAGACCCTTTGCTCAAACGCTCCTAAGCTTCCCACTGCTCATTTGCAGCTGGTATGAATGTCAGCAGATCCCCTTGTGCATTTGCATATTGGTTTTGCAGCTATGAGCCTGAGGTGCACAAACTGGCAGAAGTTCAGCTTTTGGTCTCCTACAGCCTTTGACTTTTGTTCATACCATCACTTTCTGCATTGTGTCTGAGCCAGCAGAGCTTTAGCTTCTTACACTGTCAACTTCCAAGCGTACACAGATCAGTTCAAAGCACACCACCACCACTGCCCTGCTCATTGTTGAGTAAAAACATAGAGTGCATTGCTGTGCTTCGGGTGGCAGTCACCACCTTGTACGTTGCTGCCTGAGGGGTCGGTTTGGCTCTGCGTGGGAAGCAGCACATCTCACACACTGACTGTCACAGTGAGTGGCACGTGCCCATGGGAGACGAGGATGCGTGGGCTCCTGCTGGACTGGACCCCTTAGGTTAAATCCTACCAATGGCAATTTTAGTGTTTTATTGTCTTCCCTTCACTATTTTTGTGTGATGCTGAATCAAGTTGGCTGCTGAGAAGCCTTGGCTGTTTGTCTGTTGGTTGTTCACAAGATGATGGTCCTCTTCTTCTATGAATTGTGCTACACTGGAATAAACAAGGAAGCATATCTGATCCCTGTTGTGTATTTATGACAGCTGGAAGGCTTGGTCCCTCCTTTGTATGTTGTCCTGTGGTTGTCCAGGGAAAGGTGATGTGCTACAGACCTTCATCCCGGGAAGCACAGCATGTATGCATCTCTTCCTGGCTTTGGAGCCCGTAGTAACTCATGTTCTCCTTCTCTTTTTCTGTAGCCATCCTTGGTATGCACACCTTGATGAGTAATCAGCAGTACTATGAGGCACTGGGAAGCACCACCATTGTGAACAAAGAGGGGCTCAACAGTAAGTGGTTTAGAGTGTCAGCAGGCTGCAGCATTTGGCTTTGAAGCTGCTAGCAGAGACAAAGTGGGAGTTATTTTAGGCTGAGTGCCCTCCATTACCCGGGTTTGGACCCGGAGAGCACTTAGCAGCAGGCACCCTGTCCTGTACCAGTTGGCCCCAGTGATAGGCAGCATTGGTGTATATACACGAGCACAGGTGGAGCTGATGAATGCTTGTTCAGTCTCTCATTTTGCATCTGTGTGTCCAGTCACGCTTCCCTTTCCCAGCACTGCTTCTGGAAGAGACAATGCTGCTGCTCAGGGTGCTCTCTGTTTCACATGTCTTGCTCATTACTTGCAGGTGTGATTAAGCCCACACAGTACAAACCAGTTCCTGATGAGGAACCAAACTCAACAGATGTGGAAGAAACTCTGAAAAGAATACAGAGCAATGATCCTGACCTTGAGGAAGTCAACCTTAATAATATTATGGTATTTGTTCCTTTCTACTCTCCTTAGTAACAGAACCAAATACTTGATACACAGAAGGCAGAAACCAAGCCTATTTTGCTGCACAGTGATACCGTAACACTGTATCTAGCCAGCCAAGGAATGCCAGTGCTTCCTATCTCTGTTCTGGGCAACAGGGATTGTTACCTGCTGTGGGGCAATGGTGTGGGGTTGGTAGCAGGAGGACTCCTGTAGGTGCCTGAAAGAGACAAGCTGTGTTTAGGGTAGTCTGTGAGACTCACCTCCAGCCTGTCTGGTTAAAAGCATTCTAGGTTGCTTTAGCGGTTTAGTCAGGCACATTTTGGGGGCAGGGGGCTGTTAAGATAAAATGGTGTGAGGAAGAAGGAAAAAATCCCAACACTTGCAATGACAATATGAAGAAACCTCCTTTCTTGCAGATAGCCCCATCCGTCTCCCACCCATCCCTTCTCTGGGACGCCTTTACTACTTGCAGAAAGCAAATCAGGGCACCCATTCTTAGTTGGCTCTGGGACACATACACATGCTCAAAAATACAGTTTCCACCTGTCCCGCCTGACTCCAAGACCCCCATCCCATGGGCTCTCTTGAATGGTGATGACATATTCAAATAGCAAGAACGTGGTTAATTGCACAGGCACATTAAAAATACTTGTGCCATGCCACCTGCACCTTCCTATAAGGAAAAGATTTTTACTTTTGTGTACTGGATTGTGGCTAGTGACCCTGAAGGCCCCTTGAGGACAGCAGGTTGAGGATCTGGCAGGCAGGCACTTTTGTGTGTGTTGGACTCATCACTTTGGGACACGGTTCGGAGAATCGGGTAGGCGTAGGGATGGTAAACTGCTGCCCTCTGTGTTACGGCTTTGACTATAGGTGATTCCACACAGTGAGATCCCGATGGTGTGGCAAGAACTCCAAGGTGAGGATACCACTTAAAATTGTAGACAGGGGAAAATTTGTGCATCCGAAAAGGGCATCTGGAGTGCTGGATAAGTGAAAAATACTCACTTTGCAGGAACCAGAACAAACAGCGTAGATACATTAGCCTGAAAGAAGTTGTGTAAAGCAATCAGTCAGAGGTGTCTGTGGTTTGTACTACAAGGAGATGGTTTCATATCTTTCTGGATCGAGCACCGTAAGTGGAAATTTTCCCGAACATGACATTAATATTGCTCAGTGCTGTCATTTGTTTTAAACGTGCAGGAGCAGCACTTTGTAGGCTCATGGATCTTAGTTACACACATCTCCGCAGCACCTGTGCTCCTAAGTAGGTGAGTTTCTGGGAGATTAAATTAAACAGCAGGGACACTGTAGCTTCAAATGAAAGCAGTGAGCTATCAGCAGAGTGGGAAATTGAACTGTCGAATCACAGGATGGTTTGGGTTGGAAAGGGCCTTAAATCTCATCCAGTTCCAACCCCCTACCATGGGCAGGGACACCTTCCACTAGACCAGGTTGCTCAAAGGCCCGTCCAACCTGGCCTTGGACACTGCCAGGGATGGGGCAGCCACAGCTGCTCTGGGCAGCCTGTGCCGGTGCCTCAGCACCCTCACAGGGAAGAACTTCTGCCTAAGAGCTCATCTCAATCTCCTCTCTGTCAGTTTAAAGTCATCCCCCCCTGTGCTGTCACTACAGGCCCTTGTAAAAAGTCCCCTGTCAGATTTCTTATCAGCCCCTTTAGGCACTGGGAGTTGCTCTAAGGCATCCCTGGGGCCTTCTCCTCTCCTGGCTGAACAAGCCCAACTCTCTCAGCCTTTTTTCGTTGGAGAGATGAGGAAGTTGCCATGCTCCTTAGGCAACACTGATTATAGCAACAGAACTTGTAAGAACATTTATCGACCCCTTCTTAAATTACTTCTGTGCATTTGGTGATTTGACTTGGGTAAGTAACGTAAAGTATCTAAGTGTATCACGTTTCTTGGCCTAACAGGTTTTCTGTACTTCTTTTCACAGAATATTCCCATACCAACCCTAAAAGCTTTTGCAGAAGCACTGAAAAATAACACCTATGTGAAGAAGTTCAGCATAGTTGGGACACGGAGCAACGATCCTGTTGCTTTCGTAAGTACCGTTGGCTCATCGTCTTAACGTTGTGACAGGAGCTGTTCCTGGGCAAGGTATTTTTGGAGTTACTGAGTGATTGCTTCTGCACCTCACGTCACGTTTGGCATGTCCCGTGCCTCTGATGTTTGGTGCTAGTGAAAGCGAGCGACAGACAGGACATTTGTGGAGATCTGGGACAGACACGTGGAGGTTTCAGGACGCAATTCTTTAATCCCATTCGGTCTCGTGTTTGTCCTCAAGGATCTCCCAGAAGGCAGGTGGGAGACAAAAACTGACTTCCTAGCAGCACTTTGTAAAAGCAGTGTGTCTCTTATCCTACACCAGGGCCACCCCTATGGTTTCTGTTGGTACAAAGCCATACACTGGTGTGTGCACACCATCCCCCCCCTCACACATGTCTACTCCAGCTCTTTCATATATTCCTTAGTGCAGACCTGTGCAGAAGCAGGACTGCATTTCTTCTGGGGGTGATAAAAGGGTCTTTCTGGCTGCTGCAAGTGGTCTTTCTTAAATATCAGTAGGGATGCAGGGCGGTGCTCACCTTTCTGCCTGTCCCTCTTGCTGCCTTCCAAGCTGCATCCTTGCACATGCCTCTAGCACCACTGCAGCTGATTTTTGCTCTTCTTCACCTGCCTACCTCCACACACATATGTGCACACAAGTTGCCTGTTAGGAAAAAACCTTCTTTTCGGAAGGCAGGTGTAGCCCTTGCAGTATTTCAGGCACTCTGGACTGGGGAAGGAGCTTGTGCAGGCAGTACTGATGCTGTTGAGGGCCCTTGGAACACTATGCAGGAGCCAAGTGCTGTGTGAATATGTACAGGCTAGCCCAGCTACGTGGACATTACCTGCTGGTCCTTCTGCTTCATGGCATAGATGGGTGCTCCCATGCATCTTACGAAATGAGATTGTCAGATCAGAATAGGGGGGTGGGGGGAAGGGTTGGAAGGTGCTAGCCCTCTTCTGGTCTTACCTACTGAGGGAGCAGAAGTGATTAATATGGTTGTGATGCTACTTGGGAAGATACCTTGGGTGTGTGGAATCCCTTGTTGCTCAAGAAAGATGCTCTTCTCTGTGCCTGCTGTGATAGGAAATATCTCAGCCCCACACAGAATGAGCAGTGA
This sequence comes from Neopsephotus bourkii, assembly GCF_033783945.1. Classification (NCBI taxonomy): domain Eukaryota; kingdom Metazoa; phylum Chordata; class Aves; order Psittaciformes; family Psittacidae; genus Neopsephotus; species Neopsephotus bourkii. Next base: position 1,024,849 of record NW_026902287.1, read on the forward strand.
AGAAAGGAGGCAGGGATGAAGCTGGACAGCATCCCTGCCATCACTATGCTGGCTTTAGAGAGGTGAAGCTGTCACAGGGCATTCATAGGTGTGGACTGCTGCTTTTTGGGGTGGCCCTAAGGGTTTTTCCATACAAGGTTTCGCTGTGGCCTTCCACATGCTCATGTTCAGGAATCCCTTTCACCCTACACAGAGCTCTCCCATCTGGTGATGGTGAAACTGCACAGTATGCGGGGTCATCACAATGCCCTCTGGAGGCAAGGTGAGCTGAACCCCTGCTGCTGAACCCCTGAACTCTCACTGCCAGCTCTTCCTGCTCCCCTCTGCCCGCAGGCACTGGCAGAAATGCTGAAGGTCAACAACACACTGAAGAGCTTGAACGTGGAATCCAACTTCATTTCTGGGTCCGGGATCCTGGCTGTTGTGGAAGCGCTCCAGGGCAACACCTCTCTGGTAGAGCTGCGCATCGACAACCAGGTAAAGCCTGTGCCAGCAGGAACTGTGACCAAATGAATGTGTCCTGGGTGCTGGCTTGTCAAGGTGTAGGGTGGCAGCCACCATCACTGCCAGGCTGCATTGAAGATATTTCAGCCCCTGCAGTTCCTGGGCAGTATCTGCTACTACACACAGTTATCAGCTTCCCATGGTGCTTGCGTTGCCCTGGAGAGTGGTAATGCAGCTGTCCACACCTCTCCAGTATCACACCTTGCTCTGAGCTCTTGCAGAGACTTTAATAATGTCTCTTTAGTAAAACGGAAATGTACAATGGAAAGAGAGCTCCAGTGTGTGCAGTGAGCAGGTGCTGTGGAACGTTTAGGTCCCCCAGGGACTATGGGGTGGTAGTAAACCCATGGGGTTTAAAAAAAAGGCAAAAAAACCCCCAACAAAAGCAGCTGAGCTACAGGGAGCTCAGGGGCAGGTGATGGTGACAGGGAGTTCAAAATCAGTTTCTCCAGACATCTCTTAGCTGCAGATCTGTCCATGTCTTCGGGCAAGAGGACTTATGGGAATGTCTGCTGTGGCAGTTGGAGCCACTTGGTTGCGCAAAGAATAGGCCAGTGGTTTGTTTCACCAGCTCCAAGTCAGGAATGCCAGGTGGACCAACAGGTCTGAAGAGGGAGGGAAAGGATGGAGATGGCAGGTAAAAGTGCTCATTCTGAATCGCCCTCTGACCTGACGAGCTTGCTTTTCTGTTTTCTAAAGAGCCAGCCCTTGGGCAACAAAGTAGAAATGGAGATTGCGAGCATGTTGGAAAAGAACACCTCCCTGCTGAAGTTTGGGTACCATTTCACTCAGCAAGGTCCCCGGCTCCGCGCCTCCAATGCCATGATGAATAACAATGACTTAGGTGAGTTGGGGGCACAGGAAGGTCCTGTGGGCAGTTCCTGGTGGGAGAAGGGCAGAACTACTTGCTTGAAAGCTCTGGTGGATGCGCTTGAATCAGGAACCACCTCTTGAAGGGTGTGACGATGCCTTGCCTCTCGAGAAGGAAAGCAGCCTTCGCTGGCTGGTTCCCTAATGCAGCTGCTGTTGGAAAGGGTTGTGATCCAAACCTGGGGACACTGGACAGCTAGATCTCCCAGAGGCAGCATTTCTGGCAGTAACAGTGGGTCTTGTTGGGAAGGAGTGAGAGCTGCTAACATGCTTCGGCACAGCACATGATACAGCATATGGCACAGGGATTATAAGCTGCCAGCACTTGTGATTCCTGCCAACTGCTTGTCTTCCTGTAGCTTCATTCCCACTTTAACAAGGAGATGAAAAGTAGTAGAGTTGAACTTTGACGGTAGCGGGCGTTGGCCTGTCCCCTTCGGCAAAACAAATTGGAAGTGTTTCTAAGGAGAGGTGGGAAGCCGCATGGCTTTGAGTTATCTTTATACCCTCAATGAAGTGATGGGAACTGCTTATGAAGCAAAACGTGGGCAAGTCTGCAAACTGCCGTTTCAGCCAATGCATGCAGCAGGGGCTTCCTACTGCTTGGCTACAAGCTGCTGTAGAGCGCTGGGAATCAGTCCCACAGAGCAGTACTGAATGCAGCCAACACTCGGTACCAGACATACTGCTTACAGGCTTGACAGCACCAAACTCCTTCTGAGCAGCGGCAGACAATGTACCTGGGAGAAATAAGCAGAAGTTTGGAGGTATCCTTTTTGTACATGAGGAAGAATTGGGCTCCTAGGAAGCATGGCCAAACATAGGAGTATGTGCCAGTTCTTCAGGGACCACACTGAATACTCAGTATTATGATTCACTGCACATTTATTCTGCCTATGGCTGCATTCCTGGCCACTAGAGAGCTGCACCAGGAAAGGCTGACTGTTTTTTGTCCGTTTGAAGAGAGCAAGGTTTTTAATGACTCTGCAGCACCTGGCATTCAAAGTAATCAGCTATAAGATTTGAATCCAGTTCCTGCTGTTTACTGTTTTATTGTTCCTACTGTTAAAGGGAAGAATTCACAGGCTGCCTTCCAGGTAACAGTTGTGAAATTTGCCTTTATTTTTATTAAGATCTGCATTTTTTTGTCTAATCTAGTTCTTATTTGCAGCTCGTACTCATTGGTCAGATGGTGTCTGGCAATAGCATCTCAGCTCTACAACCGGACAATGTATAAGTATAGAAAAACTTTATTTTCCTCCCTATCATCAATAGGTCTCTGCTTGTGCTCCACTCCAGTGCTCTTGCTTACGGTCACCTGACGCTGGCAGAACTTGGGTTTTGGTCTCACAGCGTTTGTTCTCTAAGATGCTCTGTATGAACCAACTGTGAAGGCTTTTACATTTATCCTCATGAGCTAGCTTCTCCATCCCTTTATACCTTTTTTTCGCCTTTTTTCCTTACACATTTCTTGAAGAGTGAGTGTAGCTGTCAGAGCTGTACATCAGCTTTAGAAGTAGACAGGCTGCTGTGACTGTGTTAACCATGATCAGAGGGCTGGAGGCTGAAGGCTTAGGATAAGAAAAGAAGGTATTTTTTTTTTAATTTGAAAGGGCAATTGAGAAAAACTAGCAAAGGAAAAACTGTGACATCAATTTCTTGCTTTTACATCAGTTAGCATCAGGTGATGCTTTGGCCAAAGCCACATAACAAACAGTGTGAACTACAATTGGCTATAGAATAAGGGAGGTAAGGCTGAAAGTAGCTTCTGGCCCTAAGAATTTGCAGGGATGGAAACTTCATCTTACCTTCCTTGATTTTAAACTGTGTAAGGCTGTGTCTGCTGCTTAATGCAGGAATTCAGAAGCTGATGCTATCCTGTTTCTTTCTTGGCAGAAAGTAGGTCTCTCGGCTCCTTTCCACAGTGGGTAAGCCAAGCCTGCCATCCATGTCTTCCCGTTGTCATGACTGATTCCTCTTCTTCTTTTTCAGTGAGGAAGAGAAGACTTGCAGAGTTGAACGGGCCTATTTTTCCCAAGTGCAGAACTGGAGTGTAATTCCTGGCTGTGGAGGTCATTCCCGGTGATCTGTTCTACACTGTGGAAATTTAAAGGCAATAAGTGCCTTGACAGAGTATTTGTGGTGCCTCGGTTCTGTTTCATGCACTATCAATCAGTTTAAATTAACTAGTGGCTGTAGTTGAAGATTTTACCCAGTAGGACTGTTGATGTTTTCTGTAGAGTTCAAACTGTTCAAGCCAATTTTATGCAGTCTCAGTTTTGAGTACATCCCAGTGCAAAAGTGATTCTTAATTAACGTCGGACTTAATTTTTCTATGAACTTCCTGCACAGTGTTTCACACAGTCAGGATGTGGTATGCATGAGTGAAAGAAACAACTACTCCACACAAATTACAGAAGTGTTAAAAAAATACTTTATTTTTCTTCCCCCAAATTGATCTCGAGCAACTATGGAGGAACAATTAGTTTAACAAACACTTCTACTACCTGGAAACATGGCTAATTTAAAGAATTGTGAACTACAGGTTTTTACTGACCTTTGCTGAGGCGATTTGTTGGAGGTGCTGTTTCAAGCATATCCTCATGTTTCATTTTCTCCACCCCCTAATTATAAGGAACTTAAGGCCACCAATTATAAAACAAAAGTCTCAAAAATTGAGTGGTTTAGGATTGGCTAATAACTCTTCTATCCTATCCATGTCTTCTACCCTATCCATGCCTGAAGAAAACAGTCACCTTTAGAGAAGTGACGCAAATCCTAAGCGCACAGAGATGGCCAAACTAATTATCTAATCCTTACTCGTTCAGTTTCCTAATGTTAAAAGTGCGTGTCCAAATACTCAACTGGAAACAAGTCACATTCTTTCTCTTTGCTGTTTTGTCTGGATGACCATGTCCACTAATTAAATTTTGTTCTGATGGGGATTTTTCTTTTACTGCCATTCCTAATGTCTGCATAAGTGCAACAATAAATGTGCCCTAGAAAAGCTGGTCAATGAAATAGCCCAATTCTGAACTTGCACTGCATACAGTCTGATAGCTTTCTGTCAGACAGTCTACCACCCACCATCTAGCCTGGAATTCCCCATAGGCTTGTGTAGCTCCCAGACATGCAGTGGACCCAGCCCTATCCCATCCAAAACTGCTATTAACCTGGGTGGGATCCTGCTCTGTAGAAAGAGTCTCCTGTTAGAAGCACTGCCATACGAAAGCCTTATTCCTGGCCTGATGACACATCCTAGAAAATGTTTTCACTTGCTAGATATCTGTCTGTACGCATCTGTTAAGAGTGAAGTTTTGCAGCCTTTGATGCATACCCCTGCAAAGTCCCACAGATTCCTTTACAGCTTGTGCACAAATACCACCTGTGATTTAGCTCTGACCAGTGAAACAGAGCAACACTGTACTTTCAGCAGTGTGGGAAATGTGTTTGTTGCTCTTCAAAGCTTAATAAATGCACCCATGGTGTCAAATAAAGTGCTTCACTGTAGCTTCTTCCCCCTACCCTGAAAGTTCCTATCAGAAAATGAATACAACAGAAAAATACTTGAAAACATATTGAAGAAGAAAAAAAAAAAAAAAGAAAATAAACTGGCAGACAGCCTCTTTCTTCCGTATGTACTACAAAGACTTCAAAACGGTCAACTAAATCATCAAACCCAAGCCACAGTTTCAGTGGAGCCGTCCGCTCAGATCTGCATGCTACAGGCTCAGCTCTTCCATGGGCTTCCAACAAATATAAATGCACCTTATCCTGGGAAATCCTGACAGTGCTAAGACATTCAAGGAGACTCATCTGCAGAGCAAGGAGCACTACATGGATACTACAACAGCATTTTTTCCTAAGTGAAAAAACCCTTGAGAAGGAAAAAAAAGGCAAAAAAAAAAAAGCAAGAACCTTGTCCTATGTTTCACTATAGCAGCACCTAAATTAACCATGCAGCCCAAACCTATACTAAGGTGGCAGGACTCCTCAGCTGATTGATTCTTATAGAGCTGCTTTGCTGAAGAATGCATGCGAGAGCTGTGCGGAGATGGGCTGTGCTGAGAGGCATCAGGTTTTGTGGTGAAAGGCATCAAGCTGTGCAGTGATGGAGCTACAAAATGGTGATGCTTGGGAGCAAATGGGTCACTGAGCCATGAGCTCTCCAAGAAAAGGGAAAAGAAGCATCTTGCTGACTGCAGTATCTGGCAGTGACAGCCAATGCTTCTTAACTCTCACCTCTCCTGGAGCTGATGTGCCTTCTCTCAGGCACTACCCCTAAGTTGCCTGACATCCACCACACAGCATTTCACATGGCAAGTTCTTATTTGTATTAATCTGACAAAACTAACTAATCCAGAAGCACGACAGAGAAGCTGCTCATGGGCTAACTTGCAAGAGGGAAGCTAGGGATTTCTCTTACCCCACTTCTCCCCTCTCTGCAGCAGAGGGAACCTGGCTTTACGGGTCTCCATCTGCACACCTCAAACCATTCTCCTCCCTTGCCTTAGTGCAGCAAGGACCAGAAGAGGTCCCATGGCTCCCCTCTGACTTTGAGGTAGAATCTACAGCTGCCAGGAACTCTCAGAATTGTATCTTATAGCCAGGCCTACCACATGGCAGACCGCTAGCTAGGTTTCAGCATTTATTTCTGCAAAATTAAGCATCTCCAACATACCAGTTGAAATATGTTTGTGCAGTACTTTAAAAATTACAGTGGAAGCACTAAAGGTTATTTATCATCACAGGAGTTTACATATAAAATATAGTTGTTGCCATTCTGTACTGACAAGTGGTATACAAACAGCCTTCCAAATAGATTACAGTGTTCCAGCCTTGCTGACAGACTGAGTTATAATCTTGTGTTCTTTTCAGCCTACTACATGAACAGAGTACAGTATGCAAGCCGGGAACTCCCAGCAGTGCTCTAGACCAGGCCTGCATGTATAGTTTGCATATTTTTCCACAAGTATTCCAGTCCTCGAAAACACAGAGGTTAACTGGCCAGCAAAGCCTGGCAAGGAAGATAGATCCAAGGGGACCTGCTTAGACTTCTGCTGAAGGTGTCTACTGATGGGAATTTTCCAGTTTCTTCTCCAATATGGCTTGTGCACACATTTACTATTAAATACCATCCTGGAAAGCTCTCCAAAGGAGATATTCATAAGTTTCAGCTTTGCTTCATGAAGGGAAGGGTCATAAAAACAGTTGCTGAACCACTGATTTCATGGTAACAATACTGGAAGTCTGAAGAAATGCTTGCTATGGCTTTAATGGAACCAATGCCCTGTCTCTAAGTTGCCAGTCGAGCCAACAAATGAGACTGAATTAATAGCACTGAGGGAAGGTTACAGTCTGCATGAAAATAACCTTGCCCTAATTGTCATTAAGGACTGCAGAAACCTGAGTAAACTGTTTTCTTGCTCTGAAAAGCAGCTGCAAGTAAAAAACCCCCCCAAAAACCCAGCAGTGTGACTTCACTTCCTAGTGACTAACTACTATTCAGTACCATGAATGACAGTAAGTTTCTAAGAAATTTTTTAGTCCAGACATATCTTCTAAACTATTAATAAAACCTTTCTGTACATTCTACGGCATGAGGCACACAAAGCAGCAGGTGGACAAGTACTCTGAGCTCATGTGCTGTGGATCCCTTCAAAGACAACTTCTTCACTCACAGGAGCTGGGAATCGCAGACATCTCTACGGGCTGAGTTTTTTCAAAAGCTTAATCACAAAGCACAGATGCTCCCCAAATCTTGAATTATTTAACTTGAATAAGGGATCCTGTATTCTCCTTATAGTCGCTACTGACATTTATGCACACGTCAACATCACTTCCAGTGTCACAGTGCTGGTATTTTGACAGTCTCTGTGCTCCCTTCTCTGTGTGTCTCAGTTCCAACATGCTTCAAGCTGTTGTGTTTTTTTTAATGCAAGCAGAGCTGAGCCCTGGATATTCGATGTACAGAGAAGTTAAGGAATACAACAATTCCTGGGGAAACAGAACACTGGAATGAGGGTTGCTTTTGCTGCTCATCCTACAGGTCACACCCAAGAAGTATGTTGGGACAAGACATGTGGGCCTTTGCTCCAGTTACCAGAAGTATCCTTACTCTGCCTTCAGCCAGTTTTAGGCGGGAGTCGTCAAGTCAGACTTCGTGTAACTACTCCTTGCTTCTCACTGGTATAAACCAAGTGAGGCAGGCAGATGGCATGTACATGGAAATATCTTCAGCTCCAATCCAGTCACGTACCCACACCAAACTGAAGCATCTGCTGTTTTCACACCCTAACTGCTGAAGCAAATGCACGATCAATGGAGAGGCTGGACAGATCAGTCTCCATGCAGGAGGAAAAGAATGGAATTCTTCTTACGTCCTTTCAGTTTCTTTTGAATTGTGAACATCTGTGTCCCATCACACAAACTCCGCTCCAAAATTCCCATGATAGAGGCCACACTACAAGACCCAAGAAAGGGAATCCTGTAGTGCTAGTGGTGGGTTGGGCACACTGGTAATTTATGGTCAAGTAATGGATGGTTTCAGCACATTCTCTAAGTTTAAAGGCAGCACATGAACAAGACTTTCAAAGCCAACACATTTCCATGATTTCCAAACCTAACCGAGCAACAGGAATCTGGTTATTGAAGCCCTTTGCATTAACACGTGTCAGATTAGCTAATGAAATGGCTTAATTTTTTCCTGCCACCAGCGTCCTTTGCGAGACATCTTCAATAGGTACCCTTAGCCTTCTCCTTGTACAATCACATTCCTCCTTAAGTATCTGTCCTGAAGCCCTTGAAGTCAATTTGAGCTCTTTATCTTGACAAACAGGACAGCAGGCTGTAAGACCTTTGTTGCGACAATTCGGACATGCCAGGACAAGCTGCCGGCAGTGCTGGCTGGAACAAAGCTTATACTGGTCCCACAGCTCCCCACAATATCTGCATGCTGGAGGGAGGAGGAAAAGAATAAGTTAACACCCACACTGCCCTATCTGTCCCCCTTACAGGGGGTTCTACATGGCACACGGGGCTGCCAACTCTCATTTGAGTAGTTATCTATTGTCTTCCAGGCTTTTAATTCCTCGTGAGCTTGATCTTCTAGAACCTAGCTCATTTTTAGACTTCTGATTTTGTTGTAAGGTCCTTGTTGCCAAGAAAAATATACTGGTGGTAATTAAGCCAGCATGGAGGAATGTTGCCTCCTTGGGAAGGCAGTGCCATGGGACTTTCTTCCACCTAAAAGCAATGGGTTGTGCAAATGTGGTGTCATTTGCAGTCCTGGTAGTATCCTTCCAAAACGTCACAGGTTTTAAGGCTTTCACTGAAAGCTACAGCCCAGTTTAGCTGTACCATCAAGAAGGTGCCTACCCCAACACTTCCCCTTGAATTTTCCGTAGGGATGGCTGTGATGTATGCAGAGAACATTCTGTTTCTACACCAAGCCAGGCACCTTCAAGATATATATGGTAACTGCAGAGGAGGAATAGGAGGTTAGGCTCAAGAAGCTACCCACTCAAAGGAAAAACAGCACTGCTTTATAAAAGGGGCTGGGGCAAATTCCATCTACTTGTACATGGCAACTGAGAAGAAAAAAACCAGGTAATTCATTTGCAGTATCTGGAAAGCGACCCCAGCCAGAAGTCCAGGCAAAGATCTTAACAGCTTCAACTAGAGGTCACTGAAATTCTACAGGGTACAGAAACTTTTAAAACATGAAAATAAAGTGCTGTAGAGCTTAGTGCCCCCAATCCTGAAGTGCCTGGCAATCAGTGCTGATGTTCAGTAGATTACAGAGAACAGAGGAGCAGAAAACAGCTGACACCAGGAGAACTATTTAACGCTTCAGTCACTCAGCCAACCACAGGCTGATCAGCACTGTGGGCAACAAGTGGGTAACAACAGTAGTAGTGCTTGATGTACGTCTCCATTGCTGCAGACGGCTTGTTACAGCACCTGTTCTGCAGGGGATGCTTCCTTTTACTGCTCCAGTTTTAGGGAACTCTGTTTAGTGACCCCCTTTTCTCTCATTTCTGTTTTAAGTGTTAAAGCCATAGAGTTGGTAACTATAATGAAAAGAGATAGTACTAAAACAAGAAAGCAAGTATCAAGAAAAACCATACAGGCTACTACTACAGGCTGTCCCATCCTGGACATCAATGTGGGAACCACTGACATAGCTTCCCGCCTTCCACACTTACATTATCTAGTCCTACCTGAGATTATATCTTCATTGGAACAGATAGCATAACGATCATCAAATACGAACAGCTTCCCCCTGTAGAATCCATCTGGGAACTCTTCCAGGTATTTGTGAATTCCACCTTTCAGCTGGTAAACCTCTCTGCACACTGCCTGTTTAAAGCATATTAGCAGAAAAGCTGAAGAACAGGTCACTGGTGCTGTGCTACCACTCCCAGAGCAAATGCTTTAAATGCCAGGATCAACCAAAAGCAGCAGCTTCTCAGTGATCATCAGATGATCTGTACCACATGCACCCACAGCTCTAGGCAGTGCTACCAGAGATTACATGGCAGCTCCACAATGCTGAATTGTTCACATGAACCCAAATCTGCATGTAATGTTACAGTCCAAAAAACGCCTGTAACCTCCTCAGCTGAGGGAGGTTTAATGCATCACAGATCAAATGCTTTTGAAACTCTGTGAACCTCTACTTATTCTGCTTTTACATGGCAAGCTGACAGCTGGGGCAGGATTTCTCAGAGTTCATACTGATGCAGCAGAATAAAAAAAGAAAAAAAAAAAAAAAGGAAAAAATCAAGGTTTAAATCTCTGGACAACATTGGAACAGTCTCTGGAGCTGTTCCCTTGCTCCTTGAGGGAACGATCCAGGAGAAGAGTGGGACGTAAAGCGCAATTAGAACAATGTAATGTGCTGGATTTAGTTCCACAGCACTGCAAAAGCACTAACTGGCTGATTTTCACCACTCTGAGGTGCTCAAGCTGTGCAGTAATGACCACAGAGCATAACTGCATAAGACAGAGCTTGTGGAAGCACTGCAGAATGCTCTCAAGCTCCCCTAAAACACCGCTACAATAGTTAGGGCAGACTTAACGTCTTCTCACCAAATGGGTTACATAATTATTTTCACAGAGCAATCACTGCTGTGACACTAGTCCATGCAAACTATCCTGAGCTGCATTAAGCTGCCCATGTCCTTGAGAGACAGCATGAAGCAAGTGTGCGTCAGAGACATTTATCTCCCCACCTGCTCATTGAGCAGTTTGTGCACATTAAGAATTTACCAGCAAAAACGAAAGACAGCTGCTCTTAGAGCAGTCTCAACTACTTGACCCTTGTGCCCGCAGAACAGCTTCTCACCTTGCTTCGTAGATAAGCAGAGCCTCTTTCACAACGAATCCCTCCCGTGCAGTACATCAGGACACGCTTGTCTTTAAAAAGCTCCAGGTTTTCATCTACATAGCTGGGAAAATAGCTGAACTTCCTGATATCTGGAGCCAGGCAGCCCTGAAAATGCCCCTGCAATAACAACAGATGGCCGCGTGAGTGGTTATAAAGCAGGCTTGCATGGTAAGGTCTATGCCTTGAACTAGAGGAAGTAACAAACATTTGGGCCACAACACTTGGCTCACTGCAGGTACTTTAGGCTGCATTCACGCATAAAAATACCTGTTGAATCTCTAAAAGGATTCCAGGGACAGCATGTCTCCTCATTCAAACATAAAAGAGGGTGCTAAGCAGAGCAGAACTGTCAGAGAGAGGATAAGCCACAACACTGCAAGAAGGTTGGTGGGTGCGAGAGCAGGATGCCCCTATTCTTTTTGACATGCGGGACAAGACAAAAATGCTGGGAAACATCCTTACATGTTATTCTACTTTTAGTTCAAACTATATGGTATTCACTGCTCATGCTGTATATACTGCTTTGTCTTCTTCCAGCCCCAAGCTGTGTAAGCCCTTAGCCAGGCAATCTCTGTAATGAGTTGCTGAGCAGGTCCTCTGCTGTTTGTATCAAATATTCATTACTGAACTGAACTTTGCACATATTACAGTCAATCTGGAATCCAGTAAGGTTGCACCCCCACAATGTGAAATGCTTCTCACCAGCCCCTGTAACACACTGCAAGAAGCAGGCAAACAACACTTACTATTTTACTTTCATAGAAGTTCCTACAGTCCAGCAAGATGGTATCGCTTTGTCCTAGACTGGCCTGAGACAAATAATGTTCAACTTCTTTATGAAATTCCTGAGGGGATAAATGGATTCCTTAAAAAAAGGAAAAGAAAAAGGGGGAGGAAGGAAGGAAGAGAAAAGGATGTGAGAAGCTGAACTACAAAACAGTTATGTACGATCTAGCTGATACAGATTCTCCTCAGATTTCCAAACAAAATTTTCTATGACAGTTCACAGGCTTTTCATCCCAACTCAACAAGCCAAGTATATCCATCTTTGGCTTCCTATTGGCAAATGAAAGAAAACACAACATTGCTCCACATTACAGAAGCAGCAGCAGACAGGCGCTTGTCTTTATGATCTTTGTTACATCCCCTTGGCAACTCTTACAGTTGCAAGAGTGAAAAATGTCTCCCTTCCCTTTGCTCATCTTTCATTACATTTGGAGGCACAGAAGCATACAGAAATGCAATTTTTTTAAAGAAACCCTGTTGATAAAAATAGAAAATTTCCATAACAATGTATTAAAGTTTCTCAGCTATCAGGATGCTTAGACTTAAAACTCCCAACCTACTGAAAACCAAAAAACCTCACCCACCAAATCCTGACAGAGTAAAGGGAACCATCTCCATAAACCACTCTAAAATAAGAGGAAAAAAGGAAAAAAAAAAAAAATCTAAACATACATCCCACAAACTGCCAAAAAAAGGGGGGGAAAAATAGTCCTCTGTTAAAAACACAGAAAGATACTGTAGAAATTTACCACCAACAAAACGTGTTGGTAGAAAAAAGGACAAAACTGCTCTGTTAATTGCTGTTTGCTGTGCTCCCGCTTACCACCTACGTAAGTGCCCTCATAGCATACCCAGTAACATCTTACTGAGCATAATCCATACTAAGCGGCTACAGGTAGCAGAAAACAAATGTGGCTTGTGTTAGGGGGATAGCATGAACCTGACACAGGAGGTCAAGTTCCTTTTTACTCTGAAAGGCAGGAGCATGGCTGTTAACTCCAACACAAGTAAAGCAGTCAAGTCAGCCATAACATGTTATGTCCCTAACATATGAACATGGATCCACTGTAAGACTCCAAGGAAAGCTCTTCCTATACAACTTGGTTTTCACAGCAGCGTAACAATGAAAGAGCATTGAGGCTCTTTATATGGTGTCACTTCTGAGCAGTCTAAGCACCCACAGAATGCTTAAAATAAATACAAATATATTCAAGCATTGAAACGTCTTTCCTAAGCATCACAGTTTCACTTTACATCTTGCCTTTAGCAAGAGCCCGATAACTTACTCCCTGACAAGGTATGTCCCTATCCCAAAACGAAGTAACTGCTTGACATATATTAAAACTATTACTGTTTTCCACAAAATAGAAAGTTAATTCTAACATTTTTCATGGCAGCTCGCTTGGCAAACCAAAACCTAGGCCAGTGTCCTGACCACTGCAGAAGGCAATGTCTCTGATGAAGGTACTTTATTCTTCATTTACCTCTCACTTGGATGAGAGGCTTTATTTTTCATTAAATGAACTTACCAGTTTCTTTATAAGACACTATCTTTGGATCAATGCCCATAGGTACAATTTCTTTGAATACTCCAACTCGAAGGTCTGTGAAGCAGTGAGCTCCTCCTGCACTGCTCTAAGAAATTAAACACAAAAATAATCCACCAAACCTTGTCAGGTGTTAAGATTAAAATTACCCATTCATTTAACTTCTAAAGCTCACTAGAACATGAGTGTGTCTTGGTAGCTGAGGGCAAGAAATGTCTCTCCTGCTGAAATCCACATTCTAAATGCTGAGGTTCAGGCAATGGACCCCTACCACAGACTGCAGACAGCTGTCTTGGGCTATACTGCAGGTGAGACAGGCACCATTTGGCATGAGGTGCAGACTTACTGTGGAGTGGGAAGGAGGAGAGATCTTAGTCAGAAACAATGTCACAAGCACTGTCACGAAGACAGTCAAGGCCCCTGCAGAGCATGCTGCAAATAGAAATGTGTGGAGAAGGAAAATGCTGTAAGACCAGAGACCAGTACCTAACAATGCTGAGGCAGCAAAAGCCTACCAGAATGCCATATGGTGCCAGCCACAGCTGCCATCACCATCTGAAGACAGCAGTATACACATATGTTTAGGCTTAAGCAGAAGTTAGCACTTCTCCCTCCAGTCAGGCACTGCAAAACTCTTGACTCTGCCTGTGTATTTTCTCTAGAAGGCGTCCAATTCATGAACTCCTAAGTGTACACCAAGGCCCGCAAGAACTTAAAGCAGTAGGCTTCTAGGCAAGCATCTCAAAATAGGGCAAAGAGGAAATAGTGGAAATCTTTTGTGCAGGTAAGCATACATTGTGATGGTTTTGGTAGTCAAGCTGGAGTAAATGTCTGTTGAAGAATGATGGAGATGAAGGACACTCCCTCATTCACCTGTATGGGGGCTTTGCAGCTGCACCCATAGCTGCCAAAGCTTGTAGCTGGTGCTATCACTGGTCATGCTACCTGCTACTGCTGGTGAAAACTGGCAAAGATACCTAAATTAAGCAATATTAGGAGCCCCAGACTTAGATCAGTGCTGGGAGATCAAAGTACAAGGCTATTGTGAAGCAATGTGCTTATTCATCAAAAATTAAATGTCCTACATTAACAGTGCCTATGTAGGAATTACTTTTTCGTACCTTGAAATCCTCTTGGCACAAAATGTCTTTGAACAGAGGATGGGAAAGCATAGCTTCAACGTAGAGATTAGTAGCTGCTTTGCTTCCACCAACTGTCCCATTAATCCCTTCCGAAGCAACTCGTACCTGGGAGGCAAGAGGAGAAGCTGTCGCTAAGGCTTGGTAACAGCAAAAAGGGATCACAGTGAAATTAGGAAAATATGCCTGAGTGACAAAAGGCAGACATAGAAGTATGTTCCAAAAGGACACTACGGGGGGGGGGGGAGATGGTTTTACTGGAGCTGAACATAAAAAAAGACAGTAAATAAAACAAGAATATAAACTTAGTAATCACTTTTGAGCTGTTTCAAAAGAATCACATTAAGACAGCCAGAAGAGCTTGTGCCATAAACAGCTAAATGCTAACCGGCTGACAGGCAAATCCTGCAGTCAGCATGAAAATCCCCACTGGAGGTCTGCCTCAGGAAGAACAATAGGATTGTGCCCAATGACTCACACAGCTCACAGGAAAATGTGAATATGCATAATATCGCATGTAATATTAAATTTCAGTGAGTCATTTTATCTCCTGCACTGAAAAATGCACAAAAACTCCGAAGTGGTAAAAAACCCAAAAAGATTGAATATAAAAGGCAAGCTAAAAACCAACTGGTTGATCAGGCAAATGCTGTACCAGTCTTGGAGATGAGAAAAATACCAACCACCAGACAACACAGCCGAGCAGAAATACAGAAGTGAATGAGTCAAGACACTTCACCCTCAGACTTGTGCTAGTATAGAACAGGGTATGTGTCTACTGTTGGTAGAGAATAAAAACCGCTTAGGAAGACAAGTCAAAGATAAAACTGATCTCCTGCTTTTGAGTTGCCCCTGAAAAAAAATCCTCCCTTCCACTGACAGCCTTGTGAGGCTGAAATTTACCTTTGCACACATCTTCAAAATGCCAGCTAGATGGAGCCAACTACCTTCTTTAGACTAGTCTGCCAGAAAAGAACAGACTGTGAGGGATGAGCACTGCTATCCTACAGTGTGGTCTTAGGTGTCAGCTGATTTTCTCTTGTTCCTGAGAATACGGATTACAGCTTGGTGTAGCAATTCTGACTGGAAGACGCACTGAGGAGCTATTGATACACACAACAGTTAGTCACAGCCAGCCCAGACTTGTGCTGTATGGCACTGCACCTTCAGCTTGACCTTCAGGCTGCACTGTGCTGCACATATCCTTAAGCCACAGGACAAACCCAGCCCAATAATCCTAACAAAGACATATGCACACATCTCCCTGTTGATACAGTGGTGATTATGCCACCTGTGTGCCCTTGCTTTTATCTGAAAGTGCATCAAGACATTCTCTTGTGTATGTCCTTCCTGTTTTCACAGTACAAATGATGTTTAAAAAGTAAGTCTGACAGTTTGAACTATGGAAATGGGATAACAATTGCAAGGAGAGGCCTGCACGATGTCCTGGATGTGGATCAGAGGTTCACTCAGTGCTGCACAACCTGGGGCTCCCAGCATCAAAAGGGATCACAGAATCATAGAATTATTTGCGTTGTTAAAAGCTCATCCAGTTCCAACCCTCCTGCCACAGGCAGGGGCACCTTCCACTAGGCCAGGTTGCTCTAAGCCCCGTCCAACCTGGCCCTGAACACTGCCAGGGATGGGGCAGCCACAGCTTCTCTGGGCAGCCTGTGCCGGGGCCTCACCAGCCTCACAGGGAAGAATTTTTTCCTAACACCTCATCTAAATCTCCCCTGTCAGTTTAAAGCCATTTCCCCTTGTTCTGTCACTACAAGCTTTTGTAAAAAATCCCTCTCCAGATTTCTTGCAGGCCCCTACAGACACTGGAAGCTGCTCTAAGGTGTCCCTGGAGCCTTCTCTTCTCTAGGCTCAACAAGCCCAACTCTCTCAGCCTGTCTCCACAGGAGACGTGCTTCAGTCCCCTGATCATCTTCATGGTCCCCTTTGGGATTGCTCTTACAGGTCCATGTCCCTCTTGTGTTGGGCACCCCAGGGCTAGACACAGTAAGACTGTGTGTACTACTTTATCTCTGTAGCACTAGCTCTTAAATAAATAATAGCATAATCTTAAATTATACTTTACATAGCCTCAGTGCCTTTCTTAATGGATCCTAACAGACCAACACCTTCTCCTGCAAATACTTTGCTCTCCACATCACACTGCCCTGCACTCTGCAAAGATGTTTCTTTAATAAGAACATAACTGTTGCTTAAAACCTTACCTTTCCAGTGAGATGCAGATGCTGGCACAGAGCCTTTTGCCAAGCACAGAGTTCCTCTGGATTCTTCACCTCACAGTAACAGTAGTACAGAAGTACTTCTCCCACCTTGCTGTCCACAGCATGGCAAAGATGAACAAATAGAAAAAAGGATGTTAGTGTTGAAAACCACAAAAATATACTATTAGCAGTAACCATTAAAAAAAACCCAAACAGTTTTCTTCTAGCAGACAGAAGGAGAAAAAGCACTATGTAAACATCAGAGGAATTAGTTCTGCTGGGTTTGATTCTGGGACTGGTTACAAAATTAAGTCATCACGGCCAGTGGCCTACTCAAGTTTCTCTCAACACAGGACACAAGAACTGCTTGTCTTCTGTGTTCACAAGTGTCCCATTAAATGCTTAATTTGTCCAACTTGCAACTGACAATTTAAGCGCTTGCACTACCTGGCTTTAAAACCTCAAAACTTTTAGAGCTCATGATTCTGAGCAGCACAAACTGAATTCTCTCACAGTCAGAAACATCGTTGTGAACCTGCTTGTAAGTAACAAATGAGCTCTGAAAGCACTTCGGTGAGGGACCTGCAATTCTGCTCTTTTCTGTTATGGTCCTTCCTTATCGATAGACCCTAAGCCATCAAGTAACCTGCACAAGTCTGCTGTAAGAATAGGGGATGATATGGCTCTGGTAACTCATTCCTCTGAAGTTCCTGCCTTTACCCATTTCCCATGAAAAGAAAAATACAGTGTATCTACTTCTTTATGAGCACAGCAGTAATTTGTATGTTTTGTACAGGACTGAGTAGTTGGTTGTGGTTTAAGCCCAGCTGGTAACTCAGCACCACGCTGCCACTCCCTTCCCTGTTCCCCTATACCCCCCTAGCCCAGGTGGGATGTGGATGAGAATCAAAAGAATGTAAACTCCACAGGTTGAGATAAGAACAGTCCAGTAGCTAAAGTATAATACAAAACTACGACTGCTACTACTACTAAGGGAAATAACAAGGGGAGAGAATATAAAACGGGAAAGAAAAAAAATACAACAAAAAAACAATAAACACAAGTGATGGATACACAGTACAATTGCTCACCACCCACCGACTGATCCCCAGCCCAACCAGAGCAGCGATCTGCCCTTCTGGGTGACTCCCCCCAGTTTATATACTGGGCATGATGTGCTGTGGTATGGAATAGCCCTTTGGTTAGCTTGTGTCAAGGCTCCCTCCTGGCTTTTTCTGCTCCTCCTCACTGGCAGAGCATGAGACTGAAAAGTCCTCGGTCAGAGTAACCACCACTTAACAGAAACCAGAACACCTGCATGCTATCAGCATTATTCTCAGATTGAAGCCAAAGCACTGTGCCACCTACTAGGAAGGAGAAAAATTACTGTTACAGCTGAATCCCGGACAGCAGGTGTGAAATGAATTCAAATAAGCCAAGCGACTCCTAGAGTCACCTACACCTGCTCATCTAAAGAAGTATCTCAGGAATGTAGCCAGAACATATGCTGATCTAAAGGAGTATCAGGGAAGACTCAAACTGAACTTTGTAAAAGGTAGTTCTGGCAGAAGATCACATAAAGGTCTCTACAGCTGCCTGAAAGGAGGTTGTAGTGAGATGGGGACTGTTCTCCCAGGTAACAAGCGACAGAACAAGAGGCAACAACCTCAAGCTGCACCACAAGAGGTTTAGATTGGAGATTAAGAACAACCTCTTCACAGACAGGGAATCGGGTATTGGCACAGGCTGCCCGGGGAAGTAAGTGGTGGAGTCACCGTGCCTGGAAGTGCTTCAAACTCGTGTAGATGAGGCCCTCAGTGACATGGTTTAGTGGTGGTCTCAGCAGTCCCGGGTTTAACTCGATCACCTTACAGCTCTTTGCCAACCTAGCTGATTCTGCGACTGACGCTCTGATTTTAAAGCGTAAGCAGCGCAATATCCCGCTACCGGCCGTACCCGACTCCAAACGGCGGAGGTCTTTTTTACCTCGTCAGATCATCGTGGCCAACGTGGCTGGTGTCTGGCAGCGCCCAGGCGATCTCGGGCGCTCCCCGGCAGTGCACCTGTGTCCCGTCCACCCTGGCCGCGGGGTCCGCGGGGTCCGCGGGGCTCCCTTCAGCCGCTGATTCCTGCCCGACGTCCCCGCCATGCTGCAGAGCCACATGCCGGTGAATACCAGACAGCTCCTCAAAGCCCTGCCGACAGCACCACCACTGCACGCCCTCTCCGCCGGCGGCACACCGGGCTGCGACCGGCACCTCCTTCGCTTTGACGAACAGGGAGAACGCCTGGAACGCACCGCAAGCGGAAAGCGCCGGTTAACAGCTCTGCCCGACACCTCCCCGCCGCCGCCGCCGCCGCCGCCGCCACGGCCCCAGCCCCGGCCCCGCGTGTCCCACGGGGGATGACCCACCTTCCTGCGGGCGAACGCGCGCTGCTTCCTGGCGGCAGCGCCGTCGGGCGGAGCGGCGGAGCCGACCGCCGGGGCCTCGAGCGGCACCATCTCCGCCTCGGGAGAGGGGGGAGGCGGTACCCCGCCGGACGGGAGCCGCCCGCGAACTTTCTGGTTCGCACCGCCCCAACCCCCCCGGAAGTCCCGCGGCCTAGCGCGCGCACCGCCGCGCGGCCCTGGTCCCGGAAGAAGAGGGGCGGTGGGCCGGAAGCGGGCGGTGCGAGGGGAGCGTGCTGGAAGCCGCCCGCGCGTGGTGTCCCGCGCCGCGCCGCTCCGCTCCGCTCCGCTTGTCCTGTCTCCTCGCGTCCCCCGCCAGCCGCCATGTCGCGGCGGCGGCACAGCGATGATAGCGATGGTGAGCGCCGCCGCAGTGCCGCCAGCCCCGTTTGAGGCGGCGGGGGCGACGCGGGTTGGGCAGGGCCGTCCCGCCTTGGGAGCGGGCTGTTGGGCGGGATGGAGGGCGGCAGGGAATGGGGGCTCTCCGGCCATAATGGTGTGCTCGGTGTATTGGAGCAGGGCAGCCGCACAAAAGGCGGAGGACGTCTGAGCCATCAGAGATCGAGGAGAGGCTCGAGTCACTCATCTGCAGGGTCGGGGAGAAGGTAGGTGGGCTGGGTAGGGGCCAAGAGGCAGGCAGAGTTAAAGTGGCTTTGGGGTGGGTATTTTGGCGCGGAGGTACGGCTGGTGGTGTGTCGTAGTCGTCATGCTGTGTGTGTATTCTTCCACCCCCCACCCCCCTCCGCCCCGTTTGTTCCGTGCGGGCGATTTAAGTACTCACCGCCCAGAATTAAAAGAATTGTGTTATAAGATCGTTGGAACGTTATCAACTCTTACAAAAATGTGCGTTAAAGCGGACACTTTCGTAGTGTTATCTGGCGAACAGCGATAAACGGCCAGCGAATAGTTATTGTTTCGCGTCTGCAGTATATTGGAGCTCCTTGTAGCGTACCAGAGACATGGAGGAGTTAAACTTAAGACTGCATGCGCTTCGCGGTTCCAGCGCTGGCGGGATCTGAGGCTAGTACAAAGGGCATTAAATGCATGATGACAAAAATGATGGAGTGCTGAAAAACAAACGGCAGAAGTGCTTTGTTTCGTTCATTGAGTCTCGGTCACCTTACCGTGGTGACCTTAAGGTATTGTTAGATCTTGAATCCCGGGAGCGCGCTGGGAGCGCAGGGAGCTGGGTGATCGGGTGCAGCTCGTCACAGGAGTGGCTGCTGCTTCTTTCCGGCACGCCAGCACAGTTCTTACCTGCTAACAGAACTGAATCGTCGCTCTGAAAAAGGTGACATAAAAGGATGCTCTTGCTCAACTCCCTTGTTTTCCACGCGAGAGTCAGGGGCTGTTTTTTACTGCCTGGGGGATTATGAAAATTCGTTTTAATATCTTTTATTTTATTATTTTAGAGTAATTCATCATTGGAGAGCAACTTGGAGGGTCTAGCTGGTGTTTTGGAAGCTGATCTGCCAAATTACAAAAGCAAGATACTAAGAATACTATGTACTGTGTACGTATGCAGGGTCTGGGCATGTGGGAGGTGCTTTTTTGTTCTGTGCATAAGTTTGAGTGTTTAAGGTATTTAAATGCCAGGAATGGCTTTAGTTCCTGAGGGTTATTATAGGGTAAAGTTTATTTTACTACAGACGAAAAAAGAGAGGAAAAAGGTTTATTACGTAGCAGATGTAATTGAAGAAAATACTTCTTTGCATCATTTTGACTTGAAATGTATACAAAGGCTCAAAGCAGGTAGAAGAAATTTAGAGCTGCTCTTCAGTAACAGTGAGAGTGCAGTGGTGCTGGGCAATATCCTGTTTCCCAATGAGATGCATAAGAACACCAAAGCTATTGCTGCTAACACTTACTTAGTCTTGCCTGTGCTATATTCCTTGCCTGTTCCTCTTCTCTGGCATGGAGATGATCTTGTCTTATGAGCCCACTGGCTCAGGGAGGGGAGCTGGGAACACAAAGATCTGAAAGCAGGCTCTGGCAGCTGACAGCTTTCCTTCCTCCCTAGCAAAGTGCAGGAGCAGAGGTGCCCTGTGTCTGGGTCACTGAGCGGTGTCTGAGGGAGGGATTGTGCAGGCAGTAGGGACGAGAGGTGTGAAGAAGTGGTGTGGTGAAGAGGGAGAGTGTTCCAGCCCTGTCCTGTGCCATGGTTTTGCACATTCTTTAAATCTATTTTGTAGCAATGTTTAATGTAACACAAATAGTATGGGGTTACAGTAAGATACTTCTGAAATTTTAGGGTTAGCTTATATGCATGCAGAAATGGTAGTTTAATATTAAGTGTTTATAGCAGGACCTGGCCTTTCCTACACTGTGCTTAAAATCAGTTACTTTGACTTGAGAAACGTGGAGTCAAAATTAGTAGTCTAAAATGTGTGTGCCTTTTGTATGATTTCCTGATGCTGTATAATAAACGTATTTCTAAATTATGGACTTAAAGCAACTTTTTGCATCCTTGCCTAAGTTCTGTCAGTTACTATTCGGTCAACCCTCTGAAATACTCAGCAGTTAGGTATAAATAAAAAGCAAATACCTTAAATGTACTTGAAAGTGGCACCTGCCACTTCTAAATTACTGTAGTTAGCAAACAAAAAATTGTCTGTAAAATATTAACCACAGGGCAGAACTTTAAGATCACATTAGCAATTTTTTTCTTAACTTCCTCATGAGGCAGGTTTAACTTAGTAGAATCATAGGATGGTTTGGGTTGGAAGGGACTTTAAAGCTCATCCAGTTCCAACCCCCTGCCATAGGCAGGGACACCTTCCACTAGAGCAGGTTGCTCCAAGCCCCGTCCAACCTGGCCTTGGACACTGCCAGGGATGAGGCAGCCACAGCTTCTCTGAGCAACCCACGCCAGTGCCTCAACACCCTCACAGTGAAGAATTTCTCCTTCGTATCTGATCTAAATCTATCCTTTTTCAGCTTAAAGGCATTCCCCCATGTCCTATCACTCCATGCTCTTGTAAAAAGTCCATTTCCAGATCTCTTGTAGCCCCCCGTTAGGTACTGGTGGCTGCTGTAAGGTCTCCCTGGAGCCTTCTCCAGGTTAAACAATCCCAGATCTCTCAGCCTGCCTTCATAGCGGAGGTGCTCCAGCTCTCTGACCATCTTTGTGCCTGTGTATGTATATGCTTTTGGTGTATATATATATATATTTATATATGTATATGCTGTGTGAACTAATACATTCTTTGCTCTTCTCTCCTGCAGAGTAAATTTCAGATGCTAGCTATGCTGTCATTTATTATGACCTAGGGATTTTCCTTAAAATTTTGGCAATTTTGGCCACTACACTGTTACAGCAACTGTCTTGCTATAACTGTCTTGCTGTTCCATTTCATTAAGAGTTACCAACAGAAACGCAGTTGCTCTCTGACGGCACTACACCCCACACCCCCTCCAATGCAGCACAGGCTTCATTCCCCCACTTAGGGAATTCTTTTTTCTTTAAATACTTTACACACTTTTAGTATTTCCTTCATATCACGAAAACTCCTTATTGCAGATTTTTTCAGCAAAGTTAATGCAAGCTGCCCCATAATTAGAAATATTACCTATGTTTTATTCACTGCGTTTGCATTGTCAATGGGATTTTTTTCTGGCTGGGGGTTGGAGAGATGGGGTCTAGAATATTGAATATATTTGGAAAATTAACCATTCCTTTGGTTCCTTGTCAGTCTGGCTTCTACCACAAAAAAAAAAATACCCTTTTTCCTTGTTTTTTGTGATTTGTGGTTTTTGTTTTGTTTTGGTTTTTTTTTTTTTTTTAGCAAAAGATGTTACTGGGTTTCCTACTGGTACTGCTATCTCCCTAAAATGATTTAAAACAGTACTGTGTTAGTTCAGCTCTATTACAAATCATAGAATAGAATCACAGAATGGTTTCTGTTGGAAAGGACCTTAAGATCAAGTTCCAGCCCCTCTGCCATGGGCAGGGACACCTCACACTAAAGCATGTCACCCAAGGCTCTGTCCAGCCTGGCCTTGAGCGCCACCAGGAATGGAGCATTCACAGCTTCTGTGGGAAACCCATTCCAGTGCCTCACCACCCTTACAGTAAAGAATTTCCTTATATCCAATCTAAACTTCCCCTGTTTTAAGTTTTAACCTGTTACCTCTTATCCTACCACTACAGTCCCTAATGAAGGGTCCATCCCCAGCATCCTTATAGGCCCCTTTCAGGTACTGGAAGGCTGCTATGAGGTCTCCACGCAGCCTTCTCTTCTCCAGGCTAAACAGCCCCAACTTTCTCAGCCGATCTTCATATGGGATGTGCCCCAGTCCCCTGATCATCCTGGTGACCCTCCTCTTCACTTGCTTCAACAGCTCCATGTCTTTTTTCTGTTGAGGACACCAGAACTGCACACAATACTCCAAGTGAGGTCTCACGAGAGCAGAATAAAGGGGCAGGATCACCTCCTTCGACCTGCTGGTCACTCTCCTTTTGATGCAGCCCAGGATACGGTTGGCTTTCTGGGCTGCAAGCGCACACTGAAGCCGGCTCATGTTCAGTTTCTCATTGCCCAGCACCCCCAAGTCCTTCTCCTCAGGGCTGCTCTGAATTTCTTCTCCACCCAACCTGTAGCTGTGCCTGGGATTGCTGCAACCCAGGTGTAGGACCTTGCACTTGGCTTGGTTGAACTTAAAGTATGCAGATTCAAAGATGCCAAATAATGTGATGAAAAAACTAACACCGTGTCTTTTTCTTTCTGTGTCAGCGCACGTCTGTTACCAGAAAAGCTTACTGTTTACACGACACTGGTTGGGTTGCTGAATGCCAGGAACTACAATTTTGGTGGAGAGTTTGTAGAAGCCATGATTCGTCAGCTTAAAGAATGTCTGAAAGTCAATATGTATAACCAAGCTGTGCATTTAGTAAGTGTTTTTTTGTTTCTTTGATTGTTTTGCATTTTTCCTTTTTCTCTTACTACTTTCATCACTTCTTCCATCTTTTTGTTCTGGAAGAGCTGTGCCTGTCAGTGTGTATTACAGCCCCTTTTGGCATCACCTGCACTGCGATGTAGATACACCAAGAGGAAATGTGTGTTACGTGAGCAGTATTTATTTCCTCGGGGGAGAGAAATCATATTACATTTGCAAAATTGACTTCCAATGGTGTATTTTCCCAATGATGAATTAAATCTGCAGTAAACTGGCTGTCCTACAGTCATGTAAAAGACAGACGAAAGTCGTGCACTTCTGTTGTGTTCAGAGGTGTATGATCTTCTGGCTCCCTTGGGGGAAAAATACAAAATAATAATAAAAAAAGAACAACCTGGTTCTTAAAAGCTATTTTTGATGGCTCTTATCAGGCCTGTGTTTTCAGCCTGCTAAGGAGGGATGGAGATCAAGCAGGCAGTTTTAAGTGCTGCCTGTCTTTGAAATCATTTTTGCAGCTCTCACTGCTTACAGATTTTGTTTGTAAAAATGTGTTAAGGCTTCAGAGGTGTCTGATTTTGAAGCCCAGTGCCAACATCCTCAGCTTCTTTTGAAGCCCACTGGTGAAAGTTAAGATTGTAACATTTCAGCGTATTTTGTCAAGAGAATGCTGTTCAGCTGTGGGATGCTTTACTATTAAAATCCTCAGTAGAACTGTTGAGTGTGCTGTCCCTTGTCTTTAGTTTCACCTTTGGTCACGCTTATATACACATGACTTGTGAGAGCAACAGCTAAGGGAGTGGCAGTGGAAATCCTTGCTCAGCTTTGTCTGACTTTTCAGAGGCTCTTCACAGCAATGAACATCTGGAGTTTTTTGCTTTTCTCTACTACAGTTGCTCTTTGAGCACTGAGCTGTCTGCTTAGCCCAAATTACTTTCCCAAGACTTCTTCCCAATGATCTGCCTTCAGATCAAAAAATACCTTTGTTGGTTTTTTGGAATACTTTTGATGAAGGTACCCTTAAAAAGAAAAGAGCCTTTAAGAAACAATATGCAATATTTTAATTGCTAAGATTTCAGCCTATGTTGTCTGTTAAGGCTGTGGTGATACTGGGAAAGCTTGGGTCCTACTAGCACCTTGTTTAAGTCTGAAGGCAGAATATAAATCAAAACAGAGGGGAGAAAAAAAGGGCACCTGCTTTTCCCCAGGTGTTTTCTACTTAAATTCCCATTTCTGTCAGTCTGCATTTCTTACTAGAGTGCAGTCAAATCAAAGATATATTCCTGTCATGGAGATTTCCTTCTTTCCAGGAGAATAAGGCCATTTGATTCCCAGCATGCCATCAGTCTGTCACATTTCTGAAACCTGAAAAAGCCAGCAGTTTTTAGATAAGCTCTCTGTATAAATAAGTATTTATGGATAAATAATTACAGAAATTAATCATTGTAATTGCATACAGATTTGGCACCGCTGTTTCCTGGTGTACATCTGGACTCATGAAGCAATGGATCAGTCCATCTTCAGCCTGAGGAAGTTTTTTCCATCCACTTCTGTACTTTTGTGTAGATAGAAGCACAAGGTTTTTTCTGTAGTATCAGTTCACATGTCTTTGAATCCATACTGGTGTTTCCCACCCTTCCTTAATTAGAAATATTATCCTTGCAGTGTTAATGCAAGGAAACAGACTACAGGCATTATAACTAATAAGTTAGGCAACACTTGTGACACTTGTTTCCCAGGGTTGGAAAGCGGATCTGTACCAGTGTGCAGTATTTTTCCCTTTGGAGTACTGAATGAATATCATGCTCATATTGATGATTAGTTTTTGTTATTAAAGTAATGCTTACTTGTTCCTGTGCGGTCAGTTTAAAAAGTATCTATTTAAACATTTTTTTCTTGACCTTTTTAGGTTCGTTTTCTATCTGATCTTGTGAACTGTCATGTAATAGCTGCACCTTCAATGGTGGCTATGTTTGAGAACTTCGTGAGCGTGACACAGGAGGAAGATGTACCCCAAGTAAGGCAAAGATCTGTAGACTTTTCTAGTGCTGTTTTCACTGTTGTTCTGTACCGTTACTCCTGTATTTATGCTTAGAACAGGGAAGCTTTAGATAGAGCCAACTAAATGGACTGTCATCTGTGGTTTCCTTAATGTGAGTAAAAGTAGCCTGTGGCAGTTAGAAAAAAAACATGCATACACCAAGAAAATGCCATCTTTTTATACTGAGGTAGCTGAAGTGGATATATTTTACTTTACTTTGGCAAGTGCATAGTGCCTGGTTTGTTCTGCTGTATCAATAATCTGCAGAAGGACTGTGAAAGTGATTCTGTTATTTGAGCCTGCTTGTCACTGTCCACGTTAAAAATTATACATTTCAAGGAAGAATATTTTTTTTTCATGGCTTGTCAATCTAGTCTTTAACTTTCGGTATTTACATCCCCCAAAATCATAATTTTGCTAATGTTATAATTTAAATTAAAATAGAGTCTATGTTCAAAAACTTTAGGAACTTTCTTGTCTACTTAGATTTCAGTATATTTCTTCCCTCTAGGTACGATGTGACTGGTATGTATTTGCATTTCTATCATCTTTGCCATGGGTTGGAAAGGAATTATATGAGAAAAAGGATGCTGAAATGGATCGTCTCTTGTCTCAGACTGAAAGCTATTTGAAGTAAGTTGTAATCCGTTAAAAATACTCTTGGTGGTATCCAATTAGGGATCAATAAGTTTGATTATTGCTCACTTAAAAGTATTCTAAAGTCTTAGGACTGAACCATCCTGTGGGGGTAAAACCCCTGAAAATAGAATAGGTGGAGAGAGTTTTTAAAAGTTTTATTGACTTGTCTAGTTCTAGGGTATGTTGAAGATCTTGTTCTGCTCATGCTGGAGCAGGTGCAGTTGTAAGTGTGCTGTGAATACAGACAGGTTGTTGCATCAGTGCTCTGCAGTGTGACTGCTTTCTATCTGTGTGCTTCAGTTTAACATGGCTGTCAAGATACAATAATAGATATATCTTAAGTAATCACAAACCTGGTTTTTCTATACTGTAGTCTTCATCAGCTGAAGAGGTCAAATAGTAGTATGCTTGTAGTAAAGAAAAAAAAATGCTGTCCTAAATTAGTCTTTTAAAAGTCAGGTTTTCTTTCCTGTGTAAACAGGCGCCGGCTGAAGACTCATGTACCCATGCTACAAGTTTGGACTGCTGATAAGCCACATCCACAAGAGGAGGTGAATGGACTTTACATTCTTCATGGAAATTTGGAAGTTTTTGTTAAGATGGTCTTTTATCATGAAATTAAAAAGAAGTCCTACACGAGAAATTCTCTTTTAACTTTTGGGTCTAAATATAAGGTTGTATGTATTTTGTAGTTTGTTGAAAGACCCTTGAGGAAATCTTACGACAGGAATGGTTGTAGACTGTACTGTTTGTTTTGGAACTGCAGATACAGGGCTTCGTGTTAAAAGGACCTTTGTGAGAAGCAAAATGTAATTCCTTACTTATCCCTCAGTGTTCTCCCTCTTCAAGAAAGCAAGCTTTGTAGTGGCTTTGGTTTATCAGCTCTGGGAAGTGCTAAACAAACACATAGAAACTGTGTGCAGTAGTCTGTACCACTGTTCACAACTGAGCCAGAAAAACTGGAGGGGAGAGGTGGCATCTGGCTGGTTTTGGGGGGAATTTGCCTTTTTAGATAGTCCAGATACAGGGTTTTTTTTCTTTCCCCTAAGTTTGAGGATGAACTTAGTTGCAAAGTGAGATCTAAATTGATCTGGGAGTTTTGGAACATGGCCCTTTTATGTGTTGTTCACTGTTCACATTAAATCACAGTCTTAACAATTGTCTTGTTAATCATAATTTGGGGAGATAGGCTGTCTGATTTTGACTGATTTGTCAACATGGGTGTTCTGCCTGCCCAATATCTGAATTTCCTTATTTGGTTTAGTAGAGGAGAAACTAGCAGAGTGCATCTGAGACCATGTGTTACCCAGAGTACTGCAAGCATGACTGTTCACTTCAGGTGCCAGTTGTGACTAGTTTTGTTCCCATCTTGTAGAGCGATAATTTCAGTAAATGCAAAGCAGTTCTTGTGTCAGTTATAACTTGAAACTTGTGTTCAGTAAGGTCACGGGCCTCCAGAGTTCTTGGACTGCTTTTAGGGAGAGAGTAATTAAACAGGGCAAGACCATTGCCAGTTTTCACAGGTGTCTGTG
This sequence comes from Neopsephotus bourkii, assembly GCF_033783945.1. NCBI lineage: Eukaryota > Metazoa > Chordata > Aves > Psittaciformes > Psittacidae > Neopsephotus > Neopsephotus bourkii. The sequence goes on from NW_026902287.1 coordinate 1,052,862, forward strand.
CCATCTCTGGGAGAATGCCGGGACTCAGAATTTTGTTGAAAACCATGGCAAATATGTTTCATATTTGATACCATTATATGTGGCTTGAATATGCTGATAGTTTTGTTTGTTCTTGGAAAAGCATGGCAGCCCTATGGAATAACTTTCCAACGTAAATGTTGGTATTGTGTCTGTTTTAATACCACCAATGAGCAGTGACTGAAGTGATGTTCACTGCTGCAGTTTCCCTGGCAGATTCAAAGGATGGCCATCATGCTAGGACTCCTGGGTGCTTGGTGTTTAAAAACCTGCCAGTGGTTGCTTGAAGCTAGAAGCAGCTCTAGTGTTTAGAGTTCTTTAAATTATTCTTGGTTTACTGAATCAGTAGCTTAAGACTTGAATTTTTTTCTGAATAGAATACTGAATTTAAGAAACACCTTTCTGATAGTTCACAGGACTCCCAGCTGGGTTACACAGTTTGTCACATCTGATGTTTCTCACCTTTCTCCTTCAGTATTTAGACTGCCTTTGGTCTCAGATCCAGAAGTTGAAAAAAGACCGCTGGCAAGAGCGACACATTCTGAGGCCCTACTTGGCTTTTGACAGTATTCTTTGTGAAGCATTGCAGCACAATCTGCCTCCGTTTACCCCTCCGCCTCACACCGAAGATTCAGTGTATCCCATGCCAAGGGTTATTTTTAGAATGTTTGACTACACAGATGACCCTGAGGTATATGTTTGCTGTGGGGTTGGTGAGTGGATCTCACAGTCAGGTTCCTAGGCCGATACTGGTGGAAATGTGTTGTCCTGTCTCCCAGGATAGCAAGTTGTTTGAAGACATGCAGCCGTTCTGCTTTGATACTTCTGCGGAAGTGAACTAAGAGACCAAGTTATTGTGCAAAGTAAATCTGTGAGGAGCAGAATTTAGGGGTTGGGGTGTTTTGATGCTTTCATTTAGAATGACGGTGTTGATTGAATTCTCTAATGTCTGTAGTAGAACTGTTGAGTGAGACTTTCCTTCCATGCAAGTTGCTGCCTTTTCTAGGCTAGGTATTTATTGTAATGTTTAAAGATTGCTGCTTACTCATCTGTTAAAATCCGTTGATGCATATTGTGGAACAAAGGAGTGCTTAATTGGGGTGGGTGAAAGATCTGTCTGTCTTGGCAGTCTGTCTGCAGCATCAGTCAGCGACAGATACATAGACAGAAGTGTATAGGAACAGGAAAAGAATATATGCTGCTTTCCCGAGTGCTTTTAAAACTCCCTTTAAGTCTGTTGCCTTTTACCTTCATTTATTTGCATTTATTCTATTTTTGGTTTTGCAATGAACAAAACCATGACTGTTTGTTCTTTCCACTCTGTTCTGGCCATTCCTGGCTTTATTTCGTCATCATACTCAACTGTGATTTTGTTTTTTCTCCAGGCTGCATTGTGGTAGCCTTCCTGATGGCTCCACAGAGCAAAGGAAAGAGTGGATTATCCATGAACTTACGTTCTCTAATTTTGACACACTGCTTTTTGTAATGAGTCCTAGTAGTCATTTTGTTTTAAACAACAATCTGAGGTTTGTGTAGAACTGTGTCACAGCAGCTTTTCAGTCCTCAGCTGAGACCTCACTGTATTTATGTGGAAGTTGGGCTATTTTTAATACCTTTAGATGTATGTAGGATAGCTTGCTACCTGTAGTACCACTGTATTTGCAGTGATCTTCCTTGAGTTTTAATTCTTTCTTACCAGGGCCCTGTCATGCCTGGCAGCCACTCTGTTGAACGATTTGTGATAGAAGAGAACCTTCACTGCATCATCAAATCCCACTGGAAAGAGAGAAAGACTTGGTAAGAACAGCTTAGCACGATGGGGCCTTGGCACTTTTCATATGCTACCATGGATTTGGTGCCATCAGGGATATGCGGAATCCTGCACTGGTTAGACAGGGGCTCAAGAGTAAATGTTTTCTGGAACATTTGATAAATCTTGATTTACTGCATTTAAGTATATTAAAAATGTTATCTGGAATATCCAGTAATATCCAGATAATGGAAAGTTTGTATGATGACAGTGACTGCTTGAGAAGGGGTTCCTTGACAGTACAGGTTGTGCTGAAAAAAATACACAGACATACCTTATTCATGGGAGCACTGTGGAGAGTGTGGCTGTATTATGCTTCATGGAATTGTGAATCAGCTCATCTGTTGGGGCACAGCAAGCCTTGAGGTGGTGCCTTGCAGCTGACCGCACCGGTGTTTATGAACACACTTCTGCTTCCTACTGTTCCTCTTGCATTCATCAGTTTGGGGTTACCCAGCAGACATAATTGAGCGCTCTCTAGGGAATCATTGCAGGACCAGCAGATTTCATCAGTTTAAATTCAGCTGTTTCAGGGAGCGGTCAGGGCGCTTCATTTCTGCCTCAGCAATATCTGGTTTGGGTAATCAGTAACCGAGATGGTTTGCCACAGGTAATTGACAGGGTCATGCTTCCAAATAAAAACCACCAAATTTCTTGTAGTATGACAAAAAATGGGCAGAAACAATGATTTTGGTCGTGGCATATGATAGGTTTTCTGTTATAGCTGGCTGATTTGGCAGAAATGAGAAATTGAGGATTGTTGAAGTTACTGGGATAGCCTTTGTTAGTTCTCAGAGAAGAGTAGAAGTCTAGAAGAAGATACAAGATTTGCCAGAGGTAGCAGTAAAATCAAGGAAGTAACATTTGTTTGCTTTGTAATAATGATAGGTGATAATGAGCTGATTAAAAAGGTGAATCACTTGAAGCCTGTGAGTTTCTTTTATAATCTATTAGCTTGATTGTGCTTTCAAGTCATTCAGAGCATCAGTTTTTTGGGGTTTGTTTTATTTTTTCTTTTAATATATCCATGTCATAATTGCAGATCACCATGACAATGCAAAACTATTTTGCATAGCAGAACAGTGTTCAAGTGATGTAACTGCATAGAGATAAAATACATCATTACAAATCATACTTCAGGCGATGCTCATTGTGCTGCTTGCAGTGTTCTTGTGTTGCTTCTAAATGTTCTGTGGATTGATGAATAGGCTTCAGAAAGATTTGAATTCGTGCTGCTTTTGTCTCACCTTTTGCCCAGAATTATGCACTTTCTGTAACTTTGTTGCTCCATCTTTACATCACATTGCTGCATTACGTTCTGAACTAACTTAGTATCTATGGTTTTGCAGTGCTGCACAGCTGTTGAGCTATCCAGGCAATAACAAGATCCCCTTGAACTACCACATCGTAGAGGTATGGATTTTATACATAACCTCTTCTGTAGCTCAGTTATTTCACAAGTAATGTGTCCCAGTTAGTTCCTTGATAAGTCCCTTAAATTGCAGTTTGACTTGGGAGTCAACAGGACCTTTGTTAAATTCAACAAATGGCTTTTAAATGAGTGGGGTATATGCAGTTGAAAGTTTGAAGCTTTTTGTTTGGTCAAGTACAAGGTTGTGGCATTTCTCATACTTTTAAAGCTTTACATGTGATGGTTCTAATGTATGGTGCAGTCTAAGAGATGGCTACATTTAGTTCACTTTTAGTTAAAAAAAAACCAAAAGAAACAAAAATACAGTTAAAATACAAGAGAAAATGGACACAAATCAAAATACATGAAACTTCATTTAAACCTAGTGTCGTGGTTTAAGCCCAGCCGGTAATTCAGAACCACACAGCTGCTTCCTGGGGGAATGGCAAGGGGAATCAAAAGAATGTAATTCCCACGGGTTGAGATAAGAACAGTCCAGTGACTAAGGTATAACACAAACCACTACTGCTACCACCAATGATAATAATAAGGAAAATAACAAGGGGAAGGGAAAAAAAACAATAACCAGCAGTGATGCACAATGCAATTACTCACCAGCTGACAACCCAAGCATGACCCACGCAGTGATCTGGGCCTTCTGGGTAACTCCCCCCAGTTTATATACTGGGCATGACATGCTGTGGTGTGGAATACCCCTTTGGCTAATTTGGGTCAGGTGTCCTGTCTCTGCTTCTTCCCAGCTTGCCATGCTCCTCCTCACTGGCAGAGCATGAGAGACTGAAAAGTCCTTGATTGGGGTAAGCATTATTTAGCAACAACTAAAGCCTATCAGCATTGTTCTCAAACTAAAGTCAAAGCACAGCACTGCACTAGCTACTAGGAAGGAGGAGAGTAACTGTTACAGCTGAACCCAGGACACACAGGAAAAATCTTTTTTTACTGAGATGATAAAACACTGGAAGAATTTTGCTGGAGAAGTTGTGGAGACTCTGTCCTTGGAGAAGTTCAAAACTTAAGAGGACACAGCCCTGAACAACCTGCTCTTGGTGATGCTGCTTTATGTACGAGCTGCTGAGTAAATGATCTCCAGCCAGACTCAGCAGTTCTGCATGGGTTTTTGGATTTTCTAAATGACATTGTTCTGCTGGCCCTGGAAAGAACTTGCTGTGAAATAATGGTGTTTCCTCTGGGGCATCTTCCATATTAGAGAGTTTTAAATACCTGTAATGTGTATCAGAATTGCAGCATAGGTTTTCTTTTGCTGCCTTCTTTGAAGGGGCTTGTTTCCAGCCTGCAGAGATGTACAAAATTTCATTAATTTCCGTCAAAAGTTGAAAGGGATGAGATTTCAGTAATAATGGCAACTTGTCATGTGAAGGCTTTTTGAAGAAGTAACTAAGTAGGTATTTCAGAGCTAATTATAACAAGAAATAACCTTATGTGGAAGATTTGTCTTGATAAAAGTGAAATTGAGAATTCCTCTTGGCACCAAAATGTCAAATATTCTGAATGCTGTAAAGTTTTGTTACTTTGGATCAACTTCTTCTTTTTGTGCTTTCAGAGAAGAGGAATCTTAAAATTAACAAAAAAATTCTGCTTTAAGATCGAAGTATATTCATTGGTCTTATTTTCAGTAATCTTAAGGTGCTGTATATGCCTATGTGTCTGTGTGCTTTATGCTCAGCTCTACACTAATGCCAACAAACAGTTGCTGCAATTCCTGATGATATAAATTAGCTGGGGCCCCTGGAAATTCTTTAGGAACTTGAAGGATGTGAAATAGCAAAGGTTTGTGTAGGTGAAATCACTGTAAAGAAGGGCAAGATGATCTCTGCCTATGGCAAGGGAGTTGGAACTAGATGGTCTTAAAGTCCTTTCCAACTCAAACCATTCTGTGATTCTGTGTTTGTACAAGTTCTTTGACTATTAATGCAATGATTTCCCTTTTCTTGCAATGTTGAGGTATTTCAGAATATTAATTTCATTACTTGTCTATGACTGTTTGCTTTTAATGAAGCTCCAGAGGTTTTTTAGGCTTAGCATGTTTTTTTCAGGCTTCTGTTCTTTACTTTTCTTAACAGTCAAGTTGATGATACGTTGCTTTCAACCAGAGTTTATCAGTTTAATCTGAAATCTCATGAACTTTTCAGTAAGTCTATAGAACTGTGGAAACAATATGGTCTAACAAATAAATGATAGTGTTAACATAAGGTTCAGAACATACCACTTAGGTAGAAGTAAATGTAGCCTGAAAGTGGTTGTCAGTCCCTTCCCAAAGGTGCCTACTTTTGATGTCCCTGAGGCTCCACGTTATAGTTTGTCAGGCTGAGCACAGAATACTCCATGTGACCTGGAATCTGTGTGAAACACTGAAATGCGGTGCCTTCCTCTCAGTTGCTTCTTGTTGATGGAACGTGGGTATTTCTGATAGCTGTGAACAAAGAATGTCTGGGCAGCACCATTGGCTTGTTGTGCTCCTACAGCTTTTGGTACAACTTGCATTTATCAGAGCTCAGACATTCAGCTCACCAGTGTTCTAGTCTTTCTTTGGCCTTGTTAGTTATTTTCACAAACTGTGATGTGCCAGTTTGAAACACTTAGTTTGAACATTAGATAATGAACATGTGATGAATATCATAAATATACTTTTATGATATACATAAATACATTTTTATGTATCTCAAACAGATAATGACTGCTCAACCAGTTGTTATTTCCTATCTTGAGAAAAGGAGCAGGTTTCTACCTAGTATTCTACTTAAGAGGGCCTCCCCTATTTGTCTTAACAATATGTCCAGGTCATATTGTCATGGAAAGGTTCTCCAGCTTCTTACAGTCTCTTCATGCTTGTAAGTCCTTCCTTAAAATAACAAGTTCCAGTCAATATGTTTTCATATGCTGTTTGTCGAGTCTATAAATGCCAAGTAATACTGTCATGGAAAGGTTCTCCAGCTTCTTATAGTCTCTTCATGCATGTAAGTCTTTCCTTAGAATAACAACTTGCAGTCAATGTGTTTTCATGTGCTGTTTGTGGAGTCTATAAATGGATGTCGATCTCTTACAGTAAGATCTTCTAAAGCTTACTTATTTAAACCTCGGTTCTTCTGTGTTTGTTTAGAAGTTTAAGGAGAAAATTGACCAACTATAATGAAATCCTTTGTTGTATTTTAAATCTAGTTAAGAATGGCATGCAAAATAAAATGAACTCAGAGATGGATGTTGTACAATGATACTGAAGGCTATTTCTGTAGCCCTCAAAGATTGGCAAACTTGAAAATAAAACCACGAATGCTGACTGCAGGATTGTTTTCAGTTTTCTTAGAAGGATCCTCTACCAAGGGGTACCAAGCATACATTTTTGTTGTGTGAAATGATGGTTGTAGCTTACAGTTGAGAGTTGTGGCTTTATTTATGTAAGGTTTTATGTAGGAGAAAAGAGAATATGATGGAAAAGGTAGAGATGTAATTTTAACGTAAACAGTCTTTCATACTACATGCTTAGCTTCATCTGATATGCTTGTATTTATTACATACTGTGACGATTTCTGCTTTTCTCAGATAGTGGTAGCACTGCAGTAGGTCATACTGTAACTATGCCCATTTCTACAGTTACATGGTTTATTTGTTAAGACATATGTATAACGTTAGTGTTGTGTTAGTATGAAATGCTAAGGGCCATTAGAGTGGATGGTGTTAGTACAGTGAACAGTTACCACTATGTTAACAAGTTTCTCTCCCTTCTTCCTGGAACTTAAATTTGACAGAAAATTCTGGGAGTATGTAATTGTTTAAGATCGATGGCCAAAGTTGATGATCATGCAGGCTGCATTGAGCCATGCTATGATTCCATGCCTTTCTCTCCTACAGGTAATATTTGCAGAGTTGTTTCAACTTCCATCTCCACCACACATTGAAGTCATGTACACAACGCTACTGATTGAACTCTGCAAGCTTCAGCCTGGCTCTTTGCCACAGGTTGTATCCTTTCTGTGCTGCTGGAGAGCATTTATAAAATGCAGTCTTTATTTTGTTTGTTCTGTAGATGATGGGATAGCAACAAATACTGGCAGTGTTAGTATTTTATAGCAGCAGCATGAAACTCTGCCTGTAACACCCATGTGAAAGAACAGCACGTCCCACTTAGCATAGGAGTAGACTTGCCAAGTGAGCAAGACTCTTCAGCTTTCTGGATGGTGTTATGGTACTTCTGAGATTTCTAAGAAGTGCTGTCTTGGTGAGGGGATAAAATACAATACTCCTGTTCTTCCCTGCAGCCAAGATAGGTCTGGGCAGTGTATGGCATGGTCACAGACATATGAAAAGCTGAGAAAGAAAGGAAGTGACCAGCTTGATCTTTTGTCCTAAAACCTGTGTGAGTATTCCTGTTCTTTTAGTAAGAAGTATAGCAGGTAATTTAGAGGAACTTGCCAAGTTCCCCCTCAGTGTTCTCGCTAGGGAGTATTCAAAAGGTCAATAATCATCTGTCAGCTTAGGGTGCCCAAATGCTGAGGAAGGAGGTATGACTCCCATCTATTTCTGGCTATTACATTGTCCCTACTTTGCTACCATTTTAGATCATGTTAGATCATTGTCTTGGATCAAGTGACAGGCTGAGAATGGAGGGCAGTTAACAGATGACTGTCCACTGGTAATTTCATGACCAAATTTTATTCTACCTCATAATACTACTCACAAAATCTCAGTGATTAAAGTCTCTTTGTAGAATTGGGCAGACATCCATGCAGAAAGTTTTTTACATTAACAGGGACACCATAAGAAAGATAAAGGCCTTGTTGGGTAAAGTCACTGTAGACATACTCTCTCAAGCCTTTAGTGATGATCACAGATTGTCTGTGGATAAGCATCAACAGCAGCCCGTGAAGGTGAGATCACGGAAGTACTCCGTAAGGACGTTGGTGTCTTTTCATGTGTGGTGCAAATTCTGGCTTTCGGTGGAAAAAGCCAACAGTCTCGTTGCAATAATGGAATAAAAGCAGACTGGGATTAGAGGATGGAACTCACAATATGCTGCTTCCCTCTTTCCCCACCACTGGATTTACTGTGATTTATCTGATTTTGGAGCTGACGCAGGAAGCTTTCAGTAAAGTAAAAAAAAAAAAAAAAAAGTGTTCTATTAAAAAAATGAACATCTGTCTCATCTAGTTCTTTTCTGTCAACCTTAATAAGAAACTTCCCAGCTTGCACAAGCCACTGAAATGCTGTACATGCGTTTGGATACAATGAACACGACATGTGTGGACAGGTAAGCGTGTTCTGGAGACAGTGGAATCAATATCCAATGTTCAGGATATTGAAAGGCTTGGAAAAGAGCAGTCAGAAATTCAGGTTAGACTGGTCCTATTCAGAATGGTTTCTGGGCTCTGGCTTTGAGAAATCTGAAGAGAAGTGTGGAGGACTGACTGCTTGCCTCTCCTTCCCAGCAGCACGGCCCCAAGAGGTCACAAGTCTAGCTGCCTGTACAGGACAGTTCTGATTAGTGACACCTTCTCTGTGTTCAAGGTTGTTCATAGTTCCATAGTACTTCTATCTGGTACTATGCCTGCTCCTTAGTGATCTGGGAGGAGACTTGGAGTGCAGTTAATGGTGCATGCGCCACCAGAAGAGGAGAATAGTGATAATTTTTCCCTTTAAGTGAGGTCTGCATTGTGTAGGAGGGCTGTTAATTACTCATTGAAAAAGTGAAAGTAGCATATTCACAGTAAGTTTACCCTTTAATTGTTAGTTTAATAGGTCATATTTTTGTATGAAATGGGACATGACAGGCTATTTACCCGTAAAAGCTTATTTCTGACTCTCTGAACCCAATCTTGATTCTGTGAACATAAATGCTTGTTTAATGCTGTAATAGCTTTAGAGTTTATGTTTGCCTTTGAAAAGTAGAATGTATTTGTAAGATAATCTCAAAAGGCTTTCTTGCTCTTCTTATGTCTAATGGAGCTTTTTTCTTTTAATGAAGATTTATTAACTGGTTTTCTCACCACTTGAGCAACTTCCAGTTCCGTTGGAGCTGGGAAGATTGGTAAGTTTCTATTCTTTTAGTTCAAACCTGATACTGTGAAAACCTTGAAATGTTAAGCTTATTCAGGAAATGCCACAGCATAGTGGCCCTGTTGCTTTCCTACAGCTCTTCAGCAGATACCTCTCTTAATCTGTTCACCACTGCTCGGTGGTAGATTATCTTGGTAATGTCACTGTATTGTCCCTGGTGAATTTTGTGGTAAGTCATGTAAAAGTTCCCTAAATAGGGGAGGCAGGAACGTTATTTCTCTAATCTGTCCCACACCCTTAGTTAGTTGCCAGCACTTCTAAAATGACTCCCTAGTTTACATTCAGTAGTTTGCCCTGACTCTTGTTTCCTATGTTCATACTGCAGTCTTGCTCCTTGTCCTGCCCTAAACCTTCATTATAATCTTTATCCTTGACACTTTGTGATCTCTTTCCCTCCTGCTAAATCCTAGCATCTGAAATTCTGTCAGAGCTGGCCCTGCCATCCATTCTTACCATGCCAGATCATGAATTTGCATCTCTGGCAGGAGCTCCCTGGACTCCATCAGTGTCTAACCAGAGGTTCTCCTGAGCTTTCCATTCCAGGCACCATGTAGAAAGAAACGTCACCTTGGAGTTAAGTCCTCCCTGCTTAACTTCCACAGCCTACTACCGTTCATGCTTTCTGTAGCTGATCTGCCCGTGTCCTGCTGGACGGGGAGCGTTCACTCTTTTCATGATAACATTTTTGTGGCTTTACTTCAGTTTCTTGCCTTGTCCTCTGTGGAGTTTGGAGTTAAGTGCTTGCTGGCTGTCCTAGTATGTATCCGTGTTGACTGACCAGGCAGCAGTCTTTAAAGAGATGAATTTTCTTTGCCTGGATGTTCCTTGGCAGTGCTTCTGTGGGTCTCGCTCGCTCACAAGCTGCCATTTTCCGCAGGTCTCACAAGTATCACAGTATGTTAGAGATTGGAAGGGACCTCAGAAGATCATCTAGTCCAATCCCCCTGCTGGAGCAGGAACACCTAGATAAGGTTACACAGGAACGTGACTGTATTTGAGACTTTTATTCATCTGAAATGCGTTTGTAATCATCCATAAGTTCAAAAACTCTTGTGAAGGAGGAACAGGGTATGAAATCACATGAGGTTTCTTTCCTAAGAAGAGGGAAAGCCAGGTCACCATAGGTGCAGATTATTTCTAATCTGGTCAGGGAAGGGAATCCACTTGAAAATACTTCCGCAGAGATGAGATTCCAAGAATGCTAACGGCCAGTAAGAAAATAGTGATAAACTTACCTCATTGTCTTAAAATTGCCTACACTTTATAATGTCAAGCACTGCAGTTGGCCTTACACCGTGATTGGTTTGTACCTATTAGAAAATTATTAGCCAAAAAGAGACTAACGTAGAATTGTTTTGCTAAAAGCGATCACATTCTGTCTTTCGATAGGTCAGATTGTCTTACTCAGGACCTTGAGAAGCCCAAACCCAAATTTGTGAGAGAAGTTTTGGAAAAATGCATGCGGTAAGTAAGATGTTTTGATAGGCAGTTGGATTCAAGGTGGTTTGATTTTTATTGTTTGTTTATTTCTGCATGGTGGTGGGACAAAGAGTAATGGGTTCAAACTTAAACAGGGGAAGTTCAGGTTAGATATAAGGAATAAGTTCTTTACTGTGAGGGTGGTGAGGCACTGGAAAAGGTTTCCCAAAGAAGTGGTAAATGCTCCATCCCTGGCAGTGTTCAGGGCCAGGCCGGACAGAGCCTAGGGCAACATCGTCTGGGGTAAGGTGTCCCTGCCCATGGCAAGGAGGTTGGAACCAGATGATCTTAAGGTCCCTTCCAACCCGAACCATTCTGTGACTCGATGTATCCTGTCAGATTCCTTTTTATTTGGCTTGTTTTAGGCACATCTGTTCTTGCAGTTCAGTTTCAGTTATGAGGTGAGTGTTTCTGGCATGATTTTAGTCTGGTTTACCTGTTGTAGGACACTTAGGACAGTACTTCAGAGAGAGGGATAAACAGGTGGAGCAAACAATAGGGAGCTGCATATTCAAGGTATGCACGCCTGTAGTTACATAAAGACATGCTTCATCATAGGCGTGGAAAGAACTAGAGTTTAGGCAATGTTCTTGGAAAGCGTTCAGCATTCTCAGAAATGGAGGGAACTGATCATAGGTTATAGTAAAAACTTACAATCTTGATTTTTCTAGGTGCCTTCGATGTTCATTGACTTTAAAACAACCAACCAACCCACCCTCCAAGCAAACAGAACAAACCCCCCAGCCACAACAAGAGTAGACAGGGCTGGACTTAAATTTGTTGAGATAGAAGGATACAGGAAAGAGAGTAAAATGTTCAAAAACCCTATGTTGTTCAGCACTGTACATGAAAACATTCATCCAGTTCTCAGTGAATTCAGCATAGAAAGTGTGAAAGTCTTGTGCTGCAAAACAAATGCATTTTTTCTGTGGCAGTCTTCTGTTAAAACCTCTGGTAGCAAAATTAAGCCTTTGTGGAAGTGAAATAAGCTGAAAAGTAAAATTAGGATACCCAGTTTAGTATTTTTTCTACTTTGAATACCAATGTTTTACTATTTTTCTGCGTCGCATCTTCAACTTTTGCATAAAGCATCCTACCAGGCAGCCTCTACGTCTTTTCACAAGCTAAATTAACTGTATGAGGTTGAAACTCTAGCATCACAGGCTTAAATTAGAAAGCATCTACTCGTAAGTTTCGTTTACATGAGCTCCTGCTACCCAGCAGAAATTACCATTCTGTTACTGATCTATGAAAGTTAGATACAGGAAAAACATTGTAACACAGTCACTTTAGAATTAGCCCTGATGTTATTCCCGTTTTAATTGTACTGCTGTGGAACTTGTTATTTCCAGACTCTCCTACCACCAGCGAATAATAGACCTTGTTCCTGCAAGTTTTTCCGTCCTCAGTCCTGCTAATCCAGTGTGCATGTACAAATATGCAGATGAAAGTAATAGTAAGTATGAAGGTTTCTGAGGGATCAAGTTGAAAATAGTGTTTCAGAGCACGATAGCGCACTGTGTTGACACTAATACCAGTTGCCGTAAAGAAGGATACAGCTGAAGTAAATATGCATGATTTCTATAGGGGTAAATATGCTTCACATGAGCAATTAATATATATTAAGCGTGAATCTCTGTAATAAAATCATCTTGGTTACTTTGTGAAGAAAAGAAAATCCAGATACATGAAGTTACTGTTGCTGAGGTGGTTGTGTTGGTGTACAGCGTTGTTTGCGGGAAGTCTAAAACTGGAAAATCGATCTGTTTCCCCTGTTTGGGCACAATGCAGAAGTCAGCATATGAAGTGATAATGCGAGTTTATTTTTTGAGCTTTGTGTAACAATAGAAGATTTTACCAGTAAACTTGGTTTAATGAAGTATACAGAGGCAGCAGATGATGTTAAGCTTGAGGTAGATAAGGTAGATACCTTATTACTCCTTTTATTACTCAGTGTAAAGACAGTCCTAAGTATGAAAGTGTTATCAAAGATACAGTGAGAACAACCAAGAAAGTATTGTATTTTTAGGAAATAGGTGACATATGGAGTAGAGGTTTAGAGTGATTAGCTGAGCTTAGCTGTAAATACTCTGCTCAAGGTTATGTATTAAATGTGAATTAAATTGTGCAGACAAGGAAATGTGTTGAGTGATGTGGACAGTGATACTGAACACAGCTGATCTTAGGTGTAGGTGGGAAGTGTACTTGTTTCTCTGAGGTGCAAGCTGATGTTAAAAACAGTTGCTTGCCTTCTACACGTTTGTGACATCTTTGCTTTTGTTTAGGGTCTCTTCCTGGATACACTGTGGCGCTCTGTCTAACAATTGCCATAAAAAACAAGGCCAGTAATGATGAAATCTTCGGCATTTTAAAAGATGTGCCTAATCCAAACCAGGAGGATGATGATGGTAAGGTATATGCTGCTAGGCTTTGGCAGGTTGCAGTTTGTTTTGTGTGTAGGCTCTCTGCCATCCTTTGGGGAGCTGTGTATGTGGTGGTTAACAGAACTGTGTGCTTTTCCTTCTAATAGTTGGTTTCAATTTATCAGTAAATGGAAATAATACACCATTGTTAGGGGGTTTTGTAAAAATCTCGCATCCGGAGTCAGCTCTGTTTTTCTTAACATGAAATGTGATGATTGAGGTGTGTTTTCTTGTGATCATTTACAGAGATAGCATGAAAGAATTTAATGTTTCCTTTGCCTTCGGCAACAGAGGGCAGTTTATGCCGTTATCCCAGATTCAGTGCTTGTCCCGCATCCTAAGAGCTTCCCTCCCTTGGTGTAGACCCACAGTGGATAAGATAGCCAACCTGCTGGCTGTAGCCTTCTGTGGATATAAACTTACGATGGGACTCCACTCACGTCCTTTCTAGCTTTGGAGCCACAGACAGCATTGGTTCCTAAAACCCATGTGGTTTAGGGAGTGAGGAGTGCAGAACAGAGAATTATGAGGTGACAGGAACAGGTTGCCCAAAGAAGTGGTAAATTCTCCATCCCTGGTAGTGTTCAAGGCCAGGTTGGACAGAGCCTTGGAGGGGACCCTGCCCATGACAGGGGAGTTGAAACTGGATGATCTTGAAGTCCTTTCCAAGCCAAACCATTCTATGATTCTGTGGTCTATACAATGGGGATGGCTTCAATATTTCCGTAATATTTGCACATGTTCTGTTATGCAAGCAGAAAGCAGCAACAGTCTGGGTTTGGTTTTTTTCCCTGGGATCCACTCTCACATTTCCTGATTTGCTTTAGACGTTACCCACTAAAGCATGCTCTCCCTCCTGCCAGGCAGCTGCAACTATGGAAGGGGACTTGGCATCACTCACCCTAGTATCCATATTTGCTATTCACGCTTGCTGGACCCTTCTCCAATGTCATAAATAGCCAAACCTCTGTATTTTAATCATCCTTACCTTCCCCTCTCCTCATCCACTCTCCCTTTTATATGGTTTGCCAGGCCTTCAGCTTGATGCAGAACTCTGCAGTTTACTTTTCTGTCTTTCTCTGCTGCTGTCCATCAGTGCTGTTACACCTTGATAGGCTAGCTGTGTCTCTGATAGTTTCTTCACTGACCTGGAGTTCTTTCTGTGTGTTTTCTCCATGGCAAAATGGAAGCCTGAACATCTGCACATTTTGGAATCTCTGTACTAGCCTCCTGCTCAGGCTTGCAAAACCCTGCTGATGAAACTTTTTTCTAAAATGAATTAAAACCATAAGTTATCTCTACAGCTAACTTTGCTTTCCTTGAAGTACTTAAAGTTTTAATTTTAACTTGCAGATGAAGGATTTTCCTTCAACCCTCTGAAAATAGAAGTTTTTGTTCAGACTCTGCTCCATCTAGCTGCAAAGTCTTTCAGCCATTCTTTCAGTGCCCTGGCAAAGTAAGTGTAATACGTGCTTTGTTTTGGGGCTGTTTAATTCTGACAGCATGAGAAAAGAACTGGAATGCAGGCTCAGCAATGTTTTGGGTGCTCCACAATGCAAATTATTAGGAGAAGAATGATACTGCTTACTGAAGGAACGGTAGTATAACTCGTAAGTTATAGATGTGAATGGAATCAACAGAAATGCGTACCTTACAGATACATGATGTAAATCAAACAAATGAGACAGGTTTGGAACATTACTTCATTTTAGAATTACTCATTTGCTGATTATGGTGAGGAACAAGGGTTTCTCCTTACATTCAGATGACTGGGTAGTTCCCACCACAATACCTTGTACTGTGAATATGACTCTAGAACAGTTACATCTGTATAAAAAATGAAGAGAAAGGAAACATGAAACTTCAAAGAAGTCTGCTGTAAACTTCTGCCTACCAAAGCACAGAGAGTGCATCCCTTAAAGCGTATATTTAACTTCTGAAGAATTTGGTGCAAGAATTTTGCTACCTTTTTTTAGCAAAATGAGATAACTGGTTTTTAATCCTGTGTGGTTTGGAGTTGCTTTTAAATGCCGTTAATACATGGAAGGTAGTCACGTGCATCTTAATTATTTTTCTATCTGTGCTTAAAGATACATAAAACTATTTACAAAACTTGTATTTGGGAGCTTTATAGAGGCAATGTTGATAAAAAGCTGTAGGTAGTAACCTTAAATCAGTAGAATAAGAGGCAGGGTAATACGAATACTTAAAGCCACAGTATTTTCTCTGTTGCATGCCAACAGTGGCAGCCGTGAGATCAAAAAGAGCCTCTTGCACTTTGTATGACAGTAATCTGGGTTATGAATGCTGTGTAGCAGCCGATGTAACTGCTAAAATAGAGGCTTTTAGAAGCATTTCCTTCAGAAAGAGGCAGACTGGGTAAGTGTATAAAGTTACAGAAACACATATCAAGAGGAATGTCTAAGGCTGAAAAGGCAGCAGATTTTGCTCCAGCTGTGTATAGATAAGTACCTCCTGCTTCTAAGAGTATGGGAAATGTAGCCCAGCCTCAGGGAGCAGGTTCACCACTAAGATTTATTTAAGTTGCCTTTAGGAGTGGAACTGTCATGTCTTTGTAGCCTATTTTAGCTCATGGTCGTTACATTTTCCAAGGAATATTTGTCAAGAATTGCTGCAGGTAGCCCAGAATAATTTTTGTTTGCTATTTGAACCACTTGGGTTGTGTCTGCTTCTCTTATGGCCTGATCCCAACCGCTCCGCTGA
Organism: Neopsephotus bourkii; assembly: GCF_033783945.1. Lineage (NCBI taxonomy): Eukaryota > Metazoa > Chordata > Aves > Psittaciformes > Psittacidae > Neopsephotus > Neopsephotus bourkii. The sequence continues at coordinate 1,068,817 of NW_026902287.1, forward strand.
CTGCTTGCATCTATTAAAAGGTTTCATGAAGTCTTCAAAACACTTGCAGAAAGTGATGAGGGCAAACTCCATGTTCTGAGGGTTGTGTATGAGGTTTGGAAGAATCATCCACAGGTAAGAAGTTACAGTTCAAAAGTCTTTGTAAGTTCCAACTGACAGTGGTCCTATTTAATAAAACCCATTATATTTTGCTTAATAGCCTTTAAAAATAACTAGTCTGTTGTCACCTTATTTGAGGGAAAGTTCAGATTTTATTTAAATAAATAAACTGGGTTGCCTAGGGAAGCTCTGACTGCTCCATCCCTGGCAGTGTTCAAGGCCAGGTTGGACAGAGCCTTGGGTGACATGGTTTAGTGTGTGGTGTCCCTGCCCATGGCAGAGGGGTTATTACTAGATGATCCTAAGGTCCTTTCCAACCCTAACTATTCTGTGATTCTGTGAACTGTATTTACTGTTGTTTGTGATGCCTGAAATGAAGGCTGGACATAAAATACACCTGTCCCTGAGGCCACCTCGTCCTCAGAGTTCATTGTGGGAGGGCAAAGGCTGTCATTCCAACTTGGATTTGTATTGCACTGTTTGTCATACAAGAGTATAACTTCTGCTAAAACCGTGTTTCTGTTCAAGATTGGAAAACAGTGTAGATGTGTAGATCCAAATAAAATGTAGATCTCTTATCAAAAGTAGGCGACATTCTTAGAAATGTGGAAAGCTGGGGAGGGTTTAGGGATTTTATGGTGGGGTTTTTTGTCCTTTTAATTGCTGTTGAAGGCCATACAGTTATTGCACAAAGCTCATGTTGGAGTCACTGTTGTGTGTGAGCAGGGGGAGTGGAGCTGCAGTCACTGGCTGTTCCGAACAGATCTGTCTGACAGTGCCATGATTATGTTCATTCTTGAGCCAGAAGAAATAATGCCCTGAAAGGCTGGTGAAGAATGCGTCAATTGTTTAAGCTGTTCGGTTTCTTCACAGCATTTGTTTTCTGCCTCAGCTGTCATTCTTCTATAAATAGAAATCGATAAGGAACTCAAGATGAATTTGCCTGCATTAATTATTTCATGTATTCCTTACTGATGTGTTGTGTTTGAAAGTGGGCTGTACCTCACAGATGCATAGGTCAGGCTTCTGGAGGTGATGCTGCTGAGGACGGGGTAGTCCTTGCATCTGCTGCTGGACCTATGATTCATTCCCCATGGGAAAAACTGAGCACTAGAAGATAGCTATGTGACATGTCACCTCTCTTCTAAGTACACTGAAAATACTGAAGAAGCAGGATTTTTTTAAATATATTAAACTTTGCCCAATTTACTGACCTTGAAAATGTGGCAGTTACAGCCTGGCCTACTTTTTACTGCCATTTAACTGGATCAGAAGAAATTACATTACTGCAATCAGATACCCATATCCTCTTCCTTTTGTTCTTTTGTATTGCATCATGACCAAACTGAGATGGAGGTTTCAAACTCAGATAAACAGCCGTATTAGATTTTTATGAATAAATGAAGATAGCTTTAAAAAATACCAAGTGCAGAAGTTGTGAAGGCTGTTCCACTTAATCATGGAACTTCAGATTTTCGTCTCTTGCATTTATTGCAATTCAGTCTTTTGCTTCTGCTCAGGCCTTTTATTCTTGAGTCCACAACCTCCCTAGCACACAAAAAGTGGTGCCTGGACAGCAGGACAGTTGTCCAGAGTCTGCTTTCATGCCTCTCATCCTGCTGCCATGTCTGTGGGAATGTCTTCTGATGTGGTTCAGAGTATCAGTATTCACGTGGCATATAGTGCTAATGCATGATGTATGCTGCAGGTAGTGATTTAGCAATAGGAATTGGTAGTCCCTGGACCAGCAAGGTGGTGAGGGTGACTTCATAAAGAGAAGCTTTTAACACTGAGGTGAAGTGTTTTCTCAAAATCCTGGGTCTGTGTGTGTTGGAAGATGAGGATAGGTGATCAGAAAGTCTTCCTGGCAATACAGAAAGAAAAACAGAGCATAGGATGCTATCCTGAGACTTGAAAGTCAAGTGCTGAGTCTTACGTATGATTCATTCAGTTATTTTAATTTTCCTTCCTTAAAAGGAGCTTTGTTACACTTCCTTATTTGACAATGGGTGGTTGTAAGGATAAATACAGCGCAGGCTGTGGTTCTTAGATACCGTGGCGTTCAAGCCCATCAGTAACCAAGATAAGCTTTTTTTCTGAACAGCTTGCAACAGCTTTAGTCAGTAACTCCCCTCTGCAGTTGCCTGCTAGATTGCTTGCAACCCGCAGCATCACGACAGTGCCTGTACCTAGTAAGAGCTTCCATTGACTGCACAGCGCTGGCTCTGTGATGGAATGAATGGGTCCTGTAGAGAAGAGCTTGCTGTTACATTTGAAGGCTGTTGCACTTCAAGGAGAGCAGGCTAACAGTAGCTCCTTCTATACCATGATCCGACAGGTAGATATGCTCTGGTTTGAGTGCTTTGATGTCAAAGACTAGGACTGTGTCTCTTAAGACCTCACTTCCCATTGATGCTTGTATTTTGCTTCTGTACGGAAGTATGTATGTTAACAAAAAATGATCCATAACTTTCACAAGAAGTAGAAGAGGTTGTTAAAATCAGAATGCTTTATGTAAATTGATAGTCCCTAATTTGAGCAGTTTCAGGCTAGACTGTCCAGCTTCCTAAAGTATTTGAAATCACCCAGTAATATTACCTATGTAGAGTTGCATCGAACTATCTCTGGTTTTGTCAGAGGCTGGAATATTGTCCGTAGATTGTGTGTGTGATGTCTTTCTCAAAATATAGATGATTGCTGTGCTCGTGGACAAGATGATTCGGACACAAATTGTTGACTGTGCTGCAGTTGCAAACTGGATCTTCTCTTCAGAGCTTGCACATGATTTCACTAGGTAACGAGAATTTGTCTTGGATTGTTACTTGTCTCTGAATTACTATTTTAAGTGGCCAGTACATCGTTTAATCTATGAAAGCTGAGCAGTAGAAGGAAAAGATACAAATAAAGCTTTTGCTCCTTCTAAAAGATACATACTTTAGCATTTTCCTTTCTGAGCTGGGATATGAATGTTTATATGACGGTTCCAGGGTTGTTCTGCTTTGGCAGGCTTAGAGACTACTTGCAGAATCACATGCTAGCAACATTTTTGCACTATTTCTAGACAAAGTCTGTTGCTGTGTGTTACAGAGCTGCTAGCTTAGTGTGGTGTCCTGGTCTTTGGCAGAGGTGTGTAGCTCGTATCACCATTGAGAATGGTAGAATTCGATATTGCTAGTCTTGCAACCTATGAAATACAATGCTGGTTTGGAAGTGTACTGCAAAAAATGGATAAAGAAATTACAGTTAAGCTTTCTTACATTGCACACGTTCCTGTGTGTTCAGTGTTCACTTAATGTAATAGGTGTTTAAGTGTCATCTGAATTGTTTAAAGTCCCCCAGCTACTTTTTTCTCTAAGAATCTACTTTCAGTTTTCTTTCCCAGACTAGGGTTTTGAGTGTAGTGTTTTGAGCTTTATGTCTTTCCTAGGTTTTACATCTGGGAGATCTTGCATTCCACAATTCGTAAGATGAATAAGCATGTTCTGAAGATTCACAAAGAACTGGAGGACACTAAGGCAAGATTGGCCAGGCAGCACAAAAGAGTGAGTAATTTGTTTGTAATTTTTAATTATGTAAACCTGTGTTACACAAACCTGCCTGCTGTCAGACTGAATATAGTTAGGTTTGGGAAGAATTGAATATACATGTTTATCAGGAAGCATGTTGGCAGACACGGTCACCTTTAGCACTAAGACATCGAAAACTGGATGCACTTTCTGATGGTAGTAATAACCTGGTAAAATCTTCAGTGGAATTCATTTGCTCTGCTCAAGTGCTCTCTTGCAAGTGGCGCTTTGAATACAAGCGTGTTTTCCACTTGCCTTATAATCTCAATTCCAATTACCCTATTAGATAACAATAAGAACAGTTACAAATAATAGTTGAAGAGTACTCTCATGGCTTCTACGCAGAAGTGCACTGAAATAGCTATTTCCTATTGAAAAGTTGGCTGTTCCTGTGCTTCTCAGGGATGCTGCTGTATTCTGACACTGGCAACTGTCACTTCCTTCTTCCACCTTAATTTTCTGAATGCCGTTGAGTGATCTGGGTTACTATATACCATAAATAGATGAGCAAGCAACTGCTGTGGTGCGCTGTTCTCCCAAGGAGGGCAGTAGAATGGGGTGGGAGAGTACCTTCTGTGGCAGCTGCAAAAGACAGGGCTCAAGGAAGCTTGGCTGAATGCAGTGCTTAGTTGTGACAGAAGGAAGTCAGTTTACAAACATGTCGAGATTTGCAGAGAGCAGGAGAGAATTTCCATGTTTGCATGTGGTGTGTGAGAATGATTGCCTGCATAAAACCCTCAGCTAGCTCCAGAACTTTGAAGAAACATGCACAAAAGTCAGTCTTTCTCCCAGAAGTTCCTGTTGAGAAGTCACTAATACCTCAAAGTTTGCCAGTGCCAGATCATCCCAGCCCCTTCATTCCTTCACTCCCAGCAACAGCCATCCTAGTTGCTTGCATCCTCAGTCCACATTGATCAGCAGTTAATAAATGCCTGTGATTATTGTAGACCTACATTCAGCCATTGATCTTACAGTGAGGCAAAATGCTTCCCTGGCATGTCTAAACAAATACACCAGTGTTTTCATTTCTATACTTGTCTCTTGCTGCAGCTCTTTATTACTCAGTACTCTAAATTACTGTCGTGCCAGGAAGAAGCATTTGTATGCAACAGTGAGTAGTTCTGCAGTATGACCATTCCTTCTAGAGGAAGTAAGCCGTCAAGTTTTGATGTCCCCAGCATGAATTGGATTCCTTACTATGGAATGAGTCCAAAGCTTTCACTTAGGTCCTATTGATTCTTTAGCATTTTGAGTTTAGGAAATCCTTGTAGATGGGGAAAAAGCAAGTTTCTATAGAGAATGCAATTCTCACTTGCTCTGGTAGGTCATTTCTACTTTTCATGCTGATTCAGAGCTGTAGCTAGGTTTTGATAGCGAGTTTTATGTGCTGTGCATAGGCAAGTTAAGATGTGGCCATATACTTGTCACATGTTACACGTGACAAATATTTGAACTTTTGAGCTGCTAATTTATAGGGATTTTTGCACAGAAACAATTCTATGAGACTGAATCACTATATGTACCATAATTCATAAGATTCTGCCTTTCCTCCTATATCCCTTGTAATCTTGTGTAAGACTTTGTTGCCTGAGCTCCCAAGTCTGGTACTGCTGTGTATTTAGTATTTTTGCTGTAGTTTTGCTTTCGTTTTGAGGCAGTGAGAACATGCCATGTTCCCAGTTAGTAGTTCAGCTTCCATGCTGACCCTTTTGTAATCTGAGAGCATCTCTTTCTATCATGCATACAGGGAGTCCCCACTTGAACACAATGGGCTGCATTTTCTCGTCTTACTTCTGTGCTGACCAACCAGATTCGTCTGAGTTCTTGCACAGAGTGTTTTACGTTTTGGAGCCCTGAGATCTCAGAACTGTTCATTGAATGAATTATCTGCCCTGCTGCAGTAGACACAATTTAAAAAAATCTATGCCAGATTTCTTTTTTAAAGCTGTTCATTATCTGGTAATGATGGAAGTCAGCAGGGGTATTACGTTTTACTGTGTTTCCACTAAATAAAGGACTGATCAATCTTCTAAGCTTTGTTACTGTTAGGTTTTTTCCCAGGGCTTTCCCAAATCGGCATTTTTCCTTCCAGATTTCTTCCCTGAATTACGTTCAAAGTACATGTCCTTCAAAATACAATACTTACCCAAGCTGCCGAGCAGCTTCAGTTGGTGCTCTTAAGTTGCTTTGCAGACTGTTCCTCATTCCACATGGAACCGTAGGGCATTAACAGTTTCCACAGGTAGCCGGGTTGCTTAGTTAGTCCTGTGTTGTTGTCCCTTACAGCGAGACAGTGACGATGACGATGATGATGATGACCGCAGCACTGACCGGGAGGATGGGCCACTGGAAGAGCAGATAGAGCGCCTGCAGGAAAAAGTAGAGTCAGCCCAGAGCGAGCAGAAGAACCTCTTCCTCGTTATCTTCCAGGTGATGGGCACTCTTGTTCTCCCTCTCAAGCTTTAATGTGACAGGATTTATAAGCTTTCAGTGTCAGTGGAATCTTGGGCATCTTCTTGGAGTAAAAACATGGGAAAAGGTTGAAGGGTTTACTATGGGTTAGAATCAGTCCAGATGATCCCCTTGCAAAGACTGCTTCTGAGCAGAAACCTGCTCAGTTTCAAGTGCTCGGGCCCAGGTGAGCTCTGCTAGTGTAGTTTCCAGAACAGTCAGAAGGTAACTGAATTGCAGTTGTTTACTAAACTCAGTGTTATCCAAACAAATTAACTAAAGATAATCATTCTCACATTGCTGTCAAAGCTGCTGTCCCTCGGATCCTCTTAGCTGAGTTTAGGGTCCCTCATTTTACGGAACTTAAGGTTTGTTTTTCTTCTTTTCTTTTTCCTCTGCTGCAGCGTTTCATTATGCTGTTAACTGAGCACTTGGTGCGCTGCGAGACGGGTGGAATTGATGTATTCACACCCTGGTACAAGAGTTGTATAGAGAGGTTGCAGCAGATCTTCCTACAGGTAGGTTTATGGAGGGGGTGCCGATGGAAAGCGCCGTGCCTTGAGCAGGGCGCGGCGCCCGGAAGAAGCAGTAGGTGGCAGTAACACGCTGCTGTGGGGGCTGGTGTGGGGCAAGGACGTGACTGCCTCTGGCCACGTCTCTGACACAGATTGGTGGAGAAACTGGTTCTTGATCAGTTCCCACACTGAGCGCACGCTGCAAAAAGATACCGAGGTGTGATTAGGAATTTTGCCGAGCCCCTCTTAACTGTGTTCATGTACGGGCAAAATGGAGAGAAAACTAGGATAGCAAAATAGATGGCTTTAAAATAAGTGGATTACTGCAGAATTCCTCCTAGTAAGATGCATAAATAGCTATTAAAGGTCATTTCTGAATTCTTGGCGGCTCTGTATTAAATCAGGTAACAAGCACAGGTGGCTGCATGAAAGTGACAGGAATGTAAAATTACACCTGTATGAGGAGTGGAACTGTAGAGGAATGGGACTGGTAGTGTAGTTCCCCTCTGAGCTGAACCCTTCATGGATAGTAGGTCTGTCTCCAGAGGAAAGCAAGTATCGTGATTCTCTTAGGAATCTCTGCAGTTGCGTGGGATCCAGTGCGCAATTCAGGATCCAGGAATAAGGAGCTACAGGAGCTCTTCAAACAGGACTTCCGCACTTGCTTTCTTCTTGCAGTCAGTGTGGCTCAGCATCAGACTTTGCCTTGTCAGTGGCTACTGTGTTGTGGAAATGAGAGATGCTTAGCAACTTCAACGAAAACGTTTGACGTGTGATTCTTGCATGTCTTGATCGCTCTGCTTGTTCTTACACAAATACAAACTAAACGTGTTTTGTTTGTTTTATTTGCCAGCATCACCAGATCATCCAGCAATACATGGTTACCCTAGAGAACCTCCTGTTTACAGCTGAACTGGACCACCATATACTGGCTGTGTTTCAGCAGTTCTGTGCTCTGCAGGCTTGAGGATTATTCACGGGCAGAGTCTTGCCTGCAGGACTTTAGTGAATTTAATGTTTGGTTTTTTTACATTATAAAACTTGATATGGGGATAGAAAAATTTTTTGACTAAAACTGGCTTTCGTGTGCTCCAATATAAAACAATACAATACTCTAACCAACAGCAAACTGTGTAAGCATCATAAGCCTTATAAGAGGTGGCTGATAGGGGATAGATGTGAAGTAAGAACTATTTTCTTCATCTTTTAAGTTGGTTTGACTTTATGATAGTATTTTCATTTCTTGTTTTTTATTTGTATAAAAGTCAGGAGAAAAAGAAAAGCCAAAAAAACCCACCCTGACATAAAAGCCCTCGAACAATAGAATTTCTTAGCCTGGCCCTTAAATCATAGGAATTACAGAAATGAGAAACAGTTGATACTGGTTTGTGAGTATGAAAGGGATGCACCTTCTCGGTGAAGTGTGGTAACTTCTCTAGTGTGGCATAGAAAAAGTGTCTTAACTTTGGGGATGTGAAACACTTGAGTTTAAGCTTTCAAAGTAGTATAGAGCATTTGGATTTGTTACCAAGCCAGCTAGATTCTCAGTTTGGAAGAACATGGTTTTAATACAGTTGGAATATGTGTTTTTAAACTTATTATGTAGAGTCTTGTTACAGCAGCTACAAGGAAGTGGTAGAGGAGCTTCATGGGCAGCGTCTGAAAAACTCAGCCCTCCTCACAGTGTGGTCGAAGAGTCATGCATTGCTCCTGTCAGGAGTCTTTACTGGTGCACAGAGACATCAAACCAGGGCTGGAGCGGAACAGACCAGGGACTTCCGTGCTTCAGCCCCTACCTGGGTGTTGGGAGCTGCAGCACCTGGTGCCAGGGCAGCTTCTGGCAGGACCTGCTTCAGCTTCTTCCTGTATTTCAGCCTCTTGGGCTGCCACACTTGCACTAGGCTGGACTGCAGGGATGCCAGAAATCTTCCCAGTAATGGTGCTGGATGAACCAAGTGCTCTCCCTTTATCTAGCTCAGTAACCGCAACTTTGCAGTATCTGCATCTGCGGCCGTGCCCTTGGTTTAAACATGTGGTAACAGCAGACAGTTCCCATGTCTTCAGAAAACATTTTAGCGCTGAATTAGGCGATATCTCACAGTGGAGGCAAAACAACCCGAGAATAGAGTAGCCTCAGTTTTGAGTTACACAGATAACATTACGTACATAAACAGCAAGCCAGTGCAGTGTCTGTTAGGGTAAGCAGTGACAGATGGTAAGGCGCTGCCTTAGGTGCTCCAGTTTGCTAGCATACAGGGCATTTCCAGGCTGCTCTTAGCCTCTTGATTTTTCAGGTGAATATTTAAAGGGTTGCATAGCCATTGCTGTTCAGTTTAAGCTTAGAAAGAGACGAGCTTTGAGCAAGTCTGTTCCTGTATGATTTATTTGCTTTCTAAGCACTGTACCTATTAAGGTATTTCAGCAATACTTCAGGATCAGCTGATCTCCTGATCAACCAAGGGGGTTAGAAATGGAGCTTCCTATTTTTACCTAAGTTTGTAAGTGGCCAATAGCATTCTCATATATCCTCATAGAATTAGATTTGTTGCTTCTTTTCTCTGCTTTACCTTTTCTGGTTCGGTTCTTCCTTCCGTTACTTCAGGGTTATACTGTTACTTGTTGTAAATTTGCTTTATGCAAGGGTTTTGCCAGCCATGCACAGGCTAATACTTCAGATATTTTTTTTTTTTGTTACTGTTCTTGAATAATAAAATAGCTGTTTGGGTCTTTTTTAAAGAAACATTTAATACTGTAGAGATTTTAATTGGGTTTTGATAGTTTCTTCACTGGCTTGGACCAGTGTCAAGAGTTCTGATACTAGCTAATGGTGGGGGTCTGACTATAAATGTGACTTCCATAAAACTGATAATGCAGTTAGTTAAGACTTACAAACCTGTAACTTCCTCTGAGCCTTGACAAATACGGGTGCTTGAGATCCAGTTGCACATGCCTGAGCGCATAATCCTACAACTTAAAACCACCTAGCACTGTCTTTCAGAATCGATTTGATTTACATGGCGTTCATGGGCTGTGATGACATTTCCTGCCACCTTCCCCTCTCTGTGGGTCCAGCGCTGTACACCTGACATGACCGGCACACTGGGGACGCTCACAAAGCAATACCAGCAGCTGACTGGACAACCCTGCAACTGCCGAAGCGTGGGGGGGTGGCGGGTAGTGTAAAGATGCTGTAGAAATGTGGTGCGGTTGGGGGAAGAAATGCACAATTAAAAATAAATGAAGGTGAACCAGGCTGTTACTGCAGTGTTTGTCCTGCTGCTTCTGGGGGCTCTGACACAACGATGATGGGGGGGGGGGGGGGGTTGCGCTAGTTTGGGGTTCATGCGGCCGGGGTGGAGCAGTTTCCACAGGGCCGTGGCTGGTCCCCTGACTAATACACCGCCCACGGTTCTCCTGGCACTGCGGGCTGCTCCAGCAGCCTCCCGTGCCCTCCCGGGGGCCGGGCGAGGCAAGCGTGGTGCTGACAGTGCCGTGGGGGCTGGCGGGGGAACCCTCCTCTGCCTTCCGCCTCCCGGCTGCGGGGCCGGGCCGGGCCGGGCCGGGCCGGGCTGGGCGCCTTTGCAGCGGCATGCCCGCCGGCCGTGAGTCAGCGCCCAGCACACACCGGCCCTGCAGAGGAGGTACGGGGCCCAGCGCTGCGCCAGCACCGGCCTTCTCCAGAGGTGCCCCGGTCCCAGTGGTGGGGGGAGGCCGGTCACCGGGCGCGGCCTGCCTGGAGAGGGCAGTGAAGGCTCGTTCAGGGACCATCGCCGCCTGCCCACCCCCCGCTCCGGCACCTCTGCCTTTAAGGGTTTCAATTCACAGCCGCGGGGGCCCGGGCTCCCCCGAGCCTCCGGAGACTTCGCAGGTTTTTGCTATGTGCATAATGGCAAACAAACGCAGAGCGTATCCCCTCACTTCGGTCACTTCCATCAGCATTCCACAACAGCTGTGAAGACCCGAAATTTGCACCTGAAAGCGAATCCACCCTCCATTGACAGCGAACAGTTGGGTGCACTTAAGAGATCTACCTTGGAATGCCACTTCCCTCCTGCCCCCGAGGAAAGGCATTTACCCTTTTCAATTGCAAATTTCGGACGGAGCTGCCATGTGAGAGTAGCCTCGGTCTCTGGCCCGAAACTTAGGGGGGTGAAACGCTGCGGAGGATACCGCTAACTACTCTGCCTTATGAATCACGCCGAGACGTGTCAGAACCTCCCCAGAGCAGGCGCCGTTTCTCTTGGGAACGCTCTCCTTTAATGGAGCCGAATCTCCCAGCCTAGGTCTCCCACCAGCAGGGAAGTTGTTGTATCAGCCAGAGGCCCCCTCCCCCAGTAGCAGCAAACCGGACCAGCCAGATCCAGCGTAAAACCCAACGCGTATTGTTTGTGGACTGAGCTGCTTACAACCAATGAACCCCATTCCTGAGAGAATTCGGCAACAGCTTGTTCATAATCTGCATTTATTTGACTTCGATACAAAATACAATTAAAAAGATAATTAAGGCGGGGGGAATGATTATCACTACATCTTCTCGTAAGTTAATTCATGGCCACATACAGTACATGTCTTTTTATAGGTAGATTCGTCAATGTTTTCCTCTGGTCCATACTCATGTTCGTGGATACTGGCTTTTTTCTTCCACAGACTACTCCTCACTGCACGGCGGAGTTCTGTTGGGAAATACAAGAACATTTTAAGGTTTTGGTAAATCTTAAGCAATAGTTAATTACACTCAAGCTAACCAGGACTAGAGATGCCAATCTGCCTGTTGCCTGTCTTCCGCACATTTTGGTGAGAATCTGCTACTGCAGGAACAAGCTCTGACTTGCCTGGCAACCTTTGCCTTGTTTGCATCTTTTAAAGGAGGAGAACTAGCCTGACAACGCTGTCTCACGGGGGAAGATTTTCCATACGAAATACATACACGTTGCCCGCTGCCTTTTTACACAGCGCCATTCCAAGGTATCCAAGAGGGGTCAGTGCAACGCAGCAGAGTTTTCGCAAGAACACCCCATTTGTTTTACCCGGGCAGGGCAGAGCACTTCTCATTCTAGTCACAGCAAGCCTCCTGGATGAGCTGACACTCTCAGCTCCAGGCCCAGTGCTGGGAGCTGCACCGCAGCAGCCGCAGCGAAGCCGGCGGGTTCCAGGCGAGCAGGGCCCGCCGAGCCCGGGATGTTTCTCCGGATGTTGCAAGCGCAAGGAGCAGCACAACGCCGCCATGTCGGAGCCAAGCTGCTCGGGCTGCGCACCCCATCATGTTTAGGCCTGTGCTTGTACTCTGCTCCGGCATCTTGCCTACACCGAGGCCTGGTCCCCCCATGCGCCACAGCCAGCACCGCACAGCACACACAGCGCGGCACAGCACAGCCGGGTTATTTGCTCAGCCTCACGCTGGGCCCCTGCCAGACAATACCAGTACAGCCAGTATGAGCTCTGCCCCGAGACTGCCGACCCAGAGAGAAGCACAGATGGGCAGCACAGACACCATGGTAAGCCACAGCTCTTATGAAGGAGCACGTGGTCTTCCTTAAGATTTCAGCATGTCTGTGCTCAAAGTACTTTTAAGAAGTTCCACTCTCTTAAATACTAATTTTTCAGGAAAAAACAAGGATAATGAGCAGTAAAAACAGCAGCTGGGGATGCTGTGAACAGTGGGAAAAGGTATTTTCTACATTCATTTACATTTACTCCACCTGAAAGCACATGCATGACAGAATTATAACCCCCAGTCTCCCCAAATCAGAAAATGTAACAGAAACAAACTATGGCACATTCTGGGTAATAAGAAAAAAAAAACATTTAAAGCACCATAATGAACCATTGTAGTTGATTTCTCTCATACCATGTCCACAGGAGAACAGGGTAATTCAGGTTGGAAAGGACCTCAGCTCCCTACCAGAGGTCCAACCCTCTGCCCAAAATAGTCAGCTATGAGGTCAGACCAGACTGCTCTGGGCTTACCCACAGAGCTCCTGAAAGCCTCCATTTTGCCACACTGAAAGTATTCTGAATACTTTCATCAGATGCAGAAACAAATTCAAGCAGAACTGTACTTCAGTTCAGGTACTAGAATATGTAAGCATCTCTTTACCTTTAACTTTCTTATCGAACTTCTTCTGTTTCATCTTCTCTCTGTTACCACGGCGCAGTTCCTTTGCTTCCTGCAATGATTCTTCACTACCCCAGACTTCAAGGGAACGCTTGATTACCTACAGGATGGACATAAATGTTTCTTTTTGCCCTGAAATTATAAAAGTAAACTGTTCTAACTCACAAATGGAATTCTTTTCCCCTACACAAGCCAACCCAATCTTGCCTCAGCCTCCCATTTGTCTCTCACTTTTGACTGCAAACATGCATTCCTTCCACAGTAAGAGGCAACACTGATTTTTAGTATTAGTAGATGAAACAATTCAAACCCAGATCTAATTTTGCACATACTCAACTAAAGCAGAAGCACACCTACAAAAGTAGCAAACAAGACAAGAGCCCTGAAAAACCTACTAGCTTTTCCTGCTGCCTCTGAGGGGAGAGCTGCAAACACGAGGCCACAGCTACAAAGGACTGCACACAGCAGCAGCTGCCCCACACCATTTCAGTGTCACTGAAAGGCCATGTGCTTCATGACCTGCAGCTGTGCACACCACCGAGCTGTGGGCCATGAACATCTTTACAATGCTCCCAAATCATAGACACTTCCATGAGTTTGGACCACAGCTCTATAGCTATACAGAAAATTTACCCCAGCTACCCAGAATATACTTCATTTTGACAAAATCATTCAGAAATCAGAACCAAAGCACAATATTTTGGCTAACGAAGTTGTAAGAAGGTAAAAAGAATTCTGAAATATACTAAGTTTCTGTACCTGTGGTTTTAAATAAAGTTTCATGTCACCCCATCGTGGATTATGAGGGTTTTTCTTCACAATGAATCTGAGCACTGGTTCCCTCTTATCCAAATCACAGTCTTTAAGAAGATACTCTTCTTTTGCTTCTGTCCTTGTTATAAGCTTATGCTTATCTTCAGTGTCTCTGGAAAGCAAAAAAGCTGCACCTGAAAACCCTGTTATTAACATCTAAGTCCCCACCATTTCTAACATTCCTGAAATACAGGCTGCCCTCATCCTTTCAGTTTTTTATTTATGCAAATAACTTCAGATTCTGACAATGTACAGCTAAACTCCAGGCTGGGTCTACAGGAATTAAAAGTTCTCCCATTTGAGCACACGTAGGCCGAGAAGCCTGTTTTTCTAGAAGTGCTTTTCTTACACATTCTTGTAAGAGGGAGTAGCTGAAATTTAAAAAGCATGAATAATTTTAGGTATTCACCTAACCCAGATGCAACTCAAGAGGAAAAAAGCACTAGCCTGACACATGGTCAAAAGAGAAAGAATACGTAATGCAAGACAGGTCAGATCACCTGAGAATATACACACTCCATATGCTTCTAGATCCCAGAATCAGATTAGCAACACAGGCAGTGCACTCACTTCCAAATGCAAATAGGCGGAGGAACCATGCAATAAAGACTTTAGATTTTACCAGTCCGTGAAAAACTCTGCAGCCACAGCAACGTTTATGAGTTAATGAAAAAAAAAAACCCTACATTTGCGCAATCCTGACTGAAGTGTAACTTGAATTGCTGGAGCCGGAACAATCTGCCAAACAGTAATTGCTAGCAACGGCCATCAAGGAAGCACTGCCGCCAGTGCAGCTTTACTAGAATTCAAAGTTCACTGTAAAAGCTAATGCAGCAACAAATCGCTAGTGCTCAGCTGCAAGAGCTCCGACAGAAAACCACTCCTCAGCCTCGGAGCCCTCTGCTTGACAAGCTCCATCCACCCACTTTATCTTGGAGACAGCACTTTGCCTCTAATGACTGAGCTGCCCACACCATGTGCACACCCTGGCCGCTCCCTGTAGTAAGCAGGGAAGCTCTCAGAACAAACTCCCAGCTGCTTTGTTTTTTTTTCCTCCCCCATTCATTCTGACACTAATGGCTGGTTGGCTGCTGCTTCGGAGTCCGTTTCACTACCCCGGTTATCTCTGCGGCTTTTGGAGCATTTTCTGTTTGAGATAAGTGTCTTCTGCCCAAGGTCGAACTCCTGCTTACCGTGCAGCTCAACCCACTAACGTCGCACGGGGATTCTGCCCTTTGGCTCCCTGCTCCCGGCTCTCTTGTGCTGATCAAAGTACTAACTTTACTCAGGTTAATTCCCGAAGACTGCAAATACTCTCCTAATCCCCGCACTGCTTCGGAAAGCGGGTACTCTGCGTTCTATCAGCGTTTTGCATAGCCGTGGTCTGCCACACCGAACACACTTCCACGCCGACAAGCACATTTTCGCCCTCTAAGACACCGTGTTTCCACCACGGTAACGCCAGAAAACCCACCGATGCTCCTTAACCCCGACACAAGCTCACGAGACAATGTGCTGTTCTTCACTCCCATAAGGGGAAATACAGGTAATCCCACAACCCGTTTACTTTTTCAGTAAGTATTTAAAATTACTGATAAACGTCTCTTCTTTGATTAATCAGCACATTTGTAATTAACTCTATCATAGCCAGCAATCTCTACATAAAGCTTTCTTCTGCTGATTATTTGCAATACCTGCAATTATCACATGTTGCCCAATCAAAGTGCTGCATAAGGTACGAATCCATGAATTCTTTGCCACAGTCTCCACAGATGAGATAGTCAATTTCTAGCACAGGTGCTAATGGAAAAAGAAATTGTTTAGGGAACTGCAACATTAAAAGCCAAACATCTGGAATTGGTATTACAGGCAACTTTACTAAAATTCACATCATAAAGGTATACGTTACAGACTAGTTTCACTCCTCTACTTTAGTTTTCCCTGACAGATACAAGTACAAATTAAAACCCATTATCATTTAATCCCGTCTCTGCCGGTGTATTTTTGTTCTTGCTGGAAGGTTAACTGTACAAAGTATTCGATTTCAACATTGAAATGCACACATTTGTTTCGACTTAGCCATTGTTAAATATAATAAACACACCCGTCCGAAAAAAAAAAAAACGTTCCCCATTTCCTCATGAACTGCCTCATATCCCCTCCTACAGCTTCCTCCATTCTGGCCCTCCAAAATACGCCCCGATTTAGAGAGGACGTGCAGGCAGTAACAGGAAGAAGCAGAGGAGGGGATGCAGTCTGAAGAGGGTGGCGTGAGCAGGAAGTGGCACTGGAGCAGCACTGGTATCATAGTCGTCTCAGTCTGCTCCAGTTTTTTTCCTAGCTCAGCCACACCTGCCTCTCCCCTAAACGAGCTCAATGGAGGCATGGGATGGTTGGAAAAGCTCCTTCTTGTCTGTTCCGGGTGGCAGAAACGGAGGAGGATGGCCAGAGAGCTGCTAGGAGTGGAATGGGGATGGAGCTCCACTACAATCCTCTCCCCAAGCCCTCTCAGCACTGCTCCAAGCCCAGACTCATTTCACTGCCGGCTACCGCTGCTGGACGCTTCCTCGCCGGGCAGATCACCTCCAGCGTCATCGCCATCCGCTTTACGTTCCGTGGGACACCGAGAAACACCGCAGCTATGGGAATCGCTCCTCCAGCAGTAACATTATAATCTAACAAAAATTCTAACATTTTTATACAGTTTCACGCGCTAGAAGTGAGGCAATGCCGCAGAGTTTTAACAATACCTGAAAAATAAGATTAATGCTTGATATGCACTAGCATACATTTTTAATTACGGTTGCATATATAGCAGATTCGATCTAACAAACGCGACATTTTATGCCAATTCAGCCCCGCAAGCGACAGGGGGGGATGCTCAGTACTTTACATAGTCATGCTCTTACATCACATTTCATCATTTCAGGCAGTACTCCCGACCGTAGAGGCATTTTATTAAGACAATGACATCAAGAATTACACAGCAAAAAACACCTCCCCCCGTGCAAAGGCATCCCAGATCCACTTAATTTAAACATTTATACCTCAAAAGAAGTAAAACTGCTCATAATTTACAAGCTTAATGAATCTGGTGGCGATTTCTAACAAAGAGATACTGCATCAATAGCCCCGCAGCCGATTCAGAGCAGAACAAAGCAAGACAAAGGCAATCCCAAAGAAAATGGGTCTATTTTGGGATCCTCACTTCTCCATTTGCTTTTTGGAGAGAGAATATCACTAGACAAATGGGCTGAAATCCTCCACCAACCGATCAGCAATTTGGCGTCAGAGTACGTTTTATAACGCTAAAAGCTGGCACTGCAGCAGTGCTCTCATCTCAGCATAAACGCCATCAACCTCTAAATTCCCAAAACCAACGAAATCCCGCGGATTCACACTTACTTTGCTCTCAAAATTCCAATTCCCGAAAGAAATCGTAGAAATAAGATTTATCGAAGAAAAAAAAAAAAAAAAAAGAAACGTGCTATATATACCCAAGGGCACTGGCTGTGTCCCACTTCCGCGGCTTAAAATTCTCCATTTTTAATTACCGCGTGCTTAATGCTGAAAGAATTCGGACGCGCCAGGAATTCAGCACATCCAGAAAGGGGGAACGAAAAAAAGGAAAATGAAGAGGGGAGAAGAAGCGGAAAAAAAAAAAAAAGAAAAGAAAAAAGGAGAAAAGAGGGGGAGAAGAAAGGGGTGGAAAAAGCCCGGGAAAAAGAGAAAGGCGCCCTCTCTCCCGCGCCCTCCCGCCCATGCCGCCGCTCGCTGCTGCCCCCGCTCCTTCCTGCCCTCCCGCGCCAGCCCCGCGCACTCGGCGCCGCCTCTTTCCTGCTCCGCTCCCTCCCCCGAGGGTCTCTGGCTTTTTTTACCGGGGGGATGCACGATTTTCCCGGCGCCGGCGCCGGGCCCTTCCTCCAGCTCCTCCTCCTCCTCCTCCTCCAGGAAGAAGCCCCCTCCCGTATCGACGACCTTGGCGGGGGCCCTCACCCGCTGGGCGCCTGCGGAAGACAAACGAGACACCGCGTTAAGTGCCGCGGCTGGAGCCGCCGCCAGCAGGGGGCGCTCCTGCGCACCCTCCTTCCCCCACACCATTCCTCTCTTCTCCCCCCCACCCCCCCCTCCTCCCAACCCCCCCCCTGCGCGCGCGGAGCCGGGGGCCCGGCGCGCGCGCGCCATGGACCTCCTTTCCCCCCCCCTCCCCCCCCATCCAGCAACGTGGGGGAAGGGAGGGGGCCCTCGCGCCTCGCGGTTTATCCCCCTTCCCCCCCACACCTCCCGCGCTCCCCTTCCCCCCCTAGCCGTTCCCTCTCCAGCCGCCCCGAAGCTCGCTCTCCCACCCCCCCCCCAGCCCCCCACCCCCCCCAAGGAAAGAGAGAAGGGCGCGGGGAGCTCCCCGGCGAAGCCGGGACACTCCAGCGCCGTCCGACCTGCGGCAGGATAAGGCCGAGCCGCCAGCCGCGCCTGCCGCAGTGCCAGCGCTCGTTGCCGGTTCCGTTCCATCTTCGCCAGCACTGCCGTCGAAAGTGACGGTCGCTCGACCGATGCCGCCGAGGTCTCCACTTTCTCAGCCGCCGGGTCGGGGGCTGGTGCCGGTGCTGGGGCTGGTGCCGGTGCCGCGCCCGCCATGGCGGCGGAGGAGGCGCGGAGCAGCGCGGATGCCCCCCTTGCTCCGACAGCCGCGACTCGCCCTTCCCCTCGCACGAGTCGCGCCGCACTGCGCCGGCGCACAGCGCGAGGCGGGGGAGGGGGCGAGAGGGGCGAGGCCCCCACGCATGCGCACAGCCGCCGCCTCGCCTCCCCGCACCGCCACGGCGGACCCCGCCTCTCCGCCGCGCGGGGCGTGCCGGGATCCGCGGCGGGTGGGGGGGGGTTGCAAAGGAGGGGGGGGAAAGGGGTGCGCGGGGCCTGGCGGGGCGGGGGCCTGCGTGGCGTAAGGCCACGAGGGGCTGGGGTGGGGGGGTGTCCGGGAAACGGACGGGGCGTCCGAGGGAAGGGGACGAGGAGCGGGGACCGCCGCAGCGGCGGACCCGGTTTTGGGTCCCAGTGCGGGTTTTGGGGTGGGGTGGGGTGGGGAGGGGAGGGGGAGGGGAGCCATGACCCTGCGATTTCCGCGCTGGGCCGCGTGTGCCGCTTCGAGCGCTTTCTGCAGCACCCCCCGCTGCGGGCTTGGGCAACCCTGTGGAGAGGAAAAAAAGCAGATACCGCACCGCCCGTTCCTCCCTTCCCCCCGCCCGGCGCGGCGGCAGGAATTCCTGAGCAGCGTCACCCGCCAGATCCCCCCTTTGTCCGCCTCCCCGCGCCCTCCGCAGCGACCCCGCAGCGCGCCGCGTCCCGGCGCCCCGCCGCCCGGGACGCCCCGGTTTTCCACACGCGCGCCATTCCCCGTTCCTCTGCCCGCAGACAGCGCGGCCCCGGTTTCCCCGGGCGCGGCCGCGGCAGCGCCTTGCCGGGCCTGCCCGAGCAGCTCCCGAGCACGTTTTACCGCCCCGAAAAAAAAGAAAAGACACCGAACTGGTTCGGCGGCTGCTCGGGGCACCGGGTGACCCGCGCCGCGCTCAGCATGGCACCGGCGGACTCGCTTACCGACATTCCCGCCGCTACCTTTAATGGTTGCGCGTGATGCGAGAGACCGGAGAGAACAAATGCAGCCTGTAGCCTTCCTTATTGATGAGATACACGTAAATGGCTTTGTCATGCAAATGTGGCTCTAAGCCACTTTCATATAAAGCCAGCTTAATGCCCAACAGCCAGTGACCCTCCCTCGTCCGTTAGGCAGCGTCTGCCCCGTCCTTGAAGAAACAGGGACGGCGGCGCTGGGGCAGATGTTGGCTCCGGCCACCATGCCGAAGTGGTGTGACCTTACAGCGCTGAAAGGAGTCGTGTCCCTGTAGTCCTCCCCACCCCCCAAAAATAAGGTCTCTCACGAAACGAGATTTCCTGCCAATCCGTTCCCGCTGCCCTCAGAAAACACCCCCAGTGTTTCTCGGTCCCGGTCCTCCCTGATCGCAGCGACTACCCGGCATAAGCCGGGCTTCTGCTATGCCGAAAAACACATTTTGATTTCCTTTGCAGGCTGGTACTAACTTTAGGCAGCAGCCGGCAGAGTGTGCTGTGAACGCTGCAAAAAGGACACCCCACTTCTGGGATTTTTTTAAATATACGTACATATTTTATATATCTATATATATAAACGCGGATGAAGACATCTTAAGTGGTTCAAATATCTGCATGAGCAGTTGGTAGTTCCTCCTGTCAATTACAATACTGGTCTCGTCACAGATCACAGAACCTCCTCCTTAAAAATTAATAGCCGAGTCATACTAAACTGCCCGCTTCCAGCAAGATTGCTTTTCAGTGTTTGTGCAAAGTTGGAAAGTCGCCACAATGAACGTGTCCGGACACCTTTCACGGTCACAGAGAAGGGTCTGCAGCACGAGGTGTTTAATAGATGAAAATTCAAATTGTAATCCTGGCCTACCGGAAGCAGCTTACGAAACGGAGCAGCATGAGCATACATTTCTGCAGCCTCATTACGCTCTCCTTTGGATTTACCGACGGTAGAGTTACAGAGAGATTAATAAATGCATTAGAAGTAAGTAAAATAGAAGTAGTTTTAAGCAAAATGTTTGCTACGTGGCTTGGAAAGTTTCTGCTTGAAAAGTAAACACAACTTATCTGTGGATTCCTGATTTTATTCGGGTGTCAGTCTTTTCTCCCTGGCTCTCTATGAGTGGAAATTTCGGGAATAATGAACTTTTGAGTTGTGCTGGGGGTTAACAAACAGTTCATTCACAAACCAAAAACTGAAACTGTGCTAAACTGAAGTCAAGTTTGGGACACTCTGTGAGGGATTTAAGTGCAGAAGGTCATTATTAATTACGCAAACAAACTGAAAATGAGAATTAGAAGGAAATCAGAAGACAAACAAAAGCAGATTCAGAGGCAAGGCACTCAAACAGAACTGGCGCTGGGCAGCAGCTATCTGTGCAGTGCACTAGCGCTTTATTGAGTGAAACCGTTTTAGAAATTTATGCTGAGGAGCCTCTTTTTTTTTTTTTTTTGGCTTTTTCTCAGGGTCATTATGACTGGGCAATCACAGCAGAATATTCTCCCCATCTCTGCTTCAACCAGAATGAATCAAATACAGCGCTTACAATTTTCATGGTCATGAGAAGGTAATAAAATGATAAGTATGCATTAGAGAGGGGTAACAGACTATCTCGCATGCACTCCTCTGCTCATGGAATAATACCCATATTTGATACTAAACACACATCGCTCAGTGGGTGCACATGATTTAATAATCATAATGTCACCTGTGTTTTCAGTAGTTTTTCAAGGTGCTGCATGCCAAGTAATACTCGAGATTACTTGGCTGCTGGTAGCCATGAATTAAAAAGTAGCTTCATTAATTGGCAAGTGGAGACATGCATTATTTCATAGCCACAGAGAACAGCATCAGTGTGAGTAGTTGAGTGCAGGGAGGCAGCTTAGCAGTGCTTGGCAACTCATCCCTCCCTTTGAGAAAATGGCGAGCAGCAAGACGAGAATGTTTGCTGACTACACAAAACTTTCTCAAGTTAGCAGGGGTGAGGGTCATCTTTAAAGAATGTGGGTGACTCGGCAGTAAAAGCGTAGATTAAATACAGGGTAGATAAATGCAAGATGACGTATGTGCGGAAACCTAGACCTAACTTTACAGAAACAATAGCGATATCTGAAATGGCTCCTTGCCCCTCAGGAGGGGGACTCTGTGCCCCGCAGAAACACTAGCTTGGTGTTTGGAAAAGCAAGGCACGTTTTAAGGAAGGGGACAGAGAACAAAACAGGGAACATATTTATGGCATTCTACAGATCTGTGGTGAGCTCGCACCATTAGAGCTGTGCCTGGTTGTGCTTCCTGCTTCTTGAAAGGAAACACTGGAACAGGATAACAAGGATGCTCGGCTATCTGCCTTTGTGTCCCTTGAAAGGAACAATTAAGTAGGCTCAGAGTTCTCATTCAGAAGAATTTGCTGAGGCAGGATATGCCTAAGTAACTTGGAGAGGGTAGGCAGCAACTGGCTTTTTTGAGTACAAACCATCAGATTTGTGGTAGTGGGAGAACAAGAGGTGATGGTTCTTCGAGCAGTCACATAGGAGTGGATGTGAACAGTGCCTTTCAAATAGCACTCTGGGTACAGGGTGTTTCTCTGGGGTGCAGGGGAGATTTGCCATGTATTTGGGAGAGGGCTGCATTGAGAGTTAGGGAGCCAACACCCCCCCTCAGACTCAGGAAATCCCCAGAGCTAAGAGCAGTTGGAGGCTGTGGGAGTGTTGCAGAAGAGGTATCTCATGTATTTCCCTTGTATTCCTTCTTCCCTTGGTGTTCCCTTGTGGAGGAAACAGGAAGTTGGACTGAACCAGTTCGCCATCCCAGGCAGTACACCTCTTCCTCTGTATTCACACAGGGTCACACTGCAACTGATACTTAAACACCTGGAGCCACATAATAGGAAGTAAGCATGTGTGATGGGGTCTTTCAAACCAGATTCAGTGTGCATCTGTACCAGGAGTTACTTACAGAGCAGCTGCAGGGCTGTGTATTTTTCCATTTGGCCTCATGATACACTTATTTTCCTGTGTCCACAAAGTCTTAACAGCAGTCTGCATACAGTTGCATTGCCTACAACCAAACCATCTTTGGCCTCCCTCAGTAAAAATATTTGTCCCATGAGGAACAGATCTAACTAAGTCTTACTTTTATATAGGTTTGTCTTCTGCAGGGAGTGGCTGTGGAGAAAAATCTCTTTACTGCTCTCCTTCCCCACCCATCCCCTCCCTCCCCTTTTCCCTCTCCTTCTCCCCCTGATGGCTCAGATGGTAGCATCAATTTTAGCCGCATTTGAATTCTGTAGCCAGCAACTGACCATCCAATGCACTCAGGCTGTTGGCTGCTGCCTCTCAGCATGACTAAGACATTGGATTTTGCCCAAGGATTTCAAATGCTTTTATGGGAGAGAAGAGTTCAGTTGCATCCTTAGAGATGCAAATCAAAAGACACCGTGTCCTTTGTGATTATATTCCCATCAGGTTTTTAGTTTGATGCACCCATTTTTTACATTACCTTAAGCAAATAGATTGCAAAGTATTGCTGGCTTCTTGGTGAAAAAGAAGCATGTGACCCGGCAAAGATGAAGGAAACTTGTTAAAACCAGAAAGTGCACCCGCTTGGATTTGTATGTCCTCCTCCTAGATTCACGTATGCCGTAGCTCATGGATCAGAGATACACCTGAGTCATCCTGTTGGGCAGAATGGGACATGCAGAGTAAATTAAGTTTGCCATCTCTGTGAGATTTTCTCCTTTGCTTACTACCTGTAGGAGGGGATTTTCATGGTAATGTGACCTGTCTTCACGCTCCATTTATCATCTCCCAATTGATGTATATAATCTTGCTTGAGCAGATAGATAATGGAGGAAACACATAAAGTGTTGAATGCTTGAGCAACAGATCTGAAAAGAACAGGTAGGCAAGATCTGAGGTGCAAATGGTAAAGACAAAAATTGGCATTCTTCCCTGACAGAAGGTCTTAATGCAAGTTTGTTATTATTTTCTTGTTACAGGAGATGTCAGAATGTGAAATTACAATGTAAATATCTTTTATTTGCTAGCAT
Organism: Neopsephotus bourkii; assembly: GCF_033783945.1. Classification (NCBI taxonomy): domain Eukaryota; kingdom Metazoa; phylum Chordata; class Aves; order Psittaciformes; family Psittacidae; genus Neopsephotus; species Neopsephotus bourkii. Next base: position 1,092,041 of record NW_026902287.1, read on the forward strand.
TGTACATGACTTTTGTGTTTTATTGCTTTTACTGAGTAGTACTTTAATATGTTTGCTTTTAATATAAATAGAAAACACTGGTTTCGCATCTGTGAACAGGAAAATGTCAAAGCATGATGAAAAAAATGCTGCTTTTTACTGTTTCAGAGATAGCCACAAAGCTGCAGGCTTTTGTTGTTGATTGCCAGCCCAAAAAGAGAAATTCTCTTTTGCTGTTTTACCAGGAAAATGATCTTCTTCTTCCTTGTGCGTAAACAGTGGCAAACTGTGGCAAAATGACAAACATGTTCTGTAACTGTGGCATACCAGCCTTCTGACAGTTCAGTATCTTCAATGCAAGGAATAAAAACACTGTAGGAAAGTAGGAATGTATGTATTTTTCTGAAACTAAGGTATGGGGGGGGGCGGGTGGCCTACTTGCCCCACCAGTGGCTGGTAGAGGAGGTGTTACGGAAGTGGCTTTGAAGACTTGTCTCAATTGTCATGAAGCTGAGCTCTTCAAGCTTTGGGGCTTTTTCTTCCAAATGTGTGAGGCTTGTCATGTGTAGGGATATTTGCATATCAATAAAAGGGATGTGTGTATTGGCATTTTTTTCTTCAATATTCCTGTCTGGCCAGTTACTTAACCCATGCAAGAACCTTTCCTCTAGCAACTTAGAAACATTAAGAAACTGACTAATGCTTTAGTCAGTTTTTTTCTATTAAGAGGATCTTGGGCATTTCTGAGACAGAAAACTAGTACATCATAGAATCACAGAATGGTTTGGGTTGCAAAGGACCTTAAGATCATCTAGTTCCAGGCCCTCTGCCATGGGCAGGGACACCTCACACTAACCCATGTCATCCAAGGCTCTGTCCAACCTGGTGTTGAACACTGGGGATGAAGTATTCACTGCTTTTCTGGATAACCCATTCCAGCACCTCACCATCCTCACAGTAAAGAACTTCTTCCTTATATCCAGTCTGAACTTCCCCTGTTTAAGTTTAAACCCATTACCTCTTGTTCTGCCACTGCAGTCCCTAATGAAGAGTCCCTCTCCAGCGTCTTTGTATACCCCTTTCAGATATTGGAAGGCTGCTATGAGTATTTATCATACTAATCTCTAGGACATGAGATGTAGCTGCTATTGATGGTAAAAGGCTGAGCATTCTGGAGAAAAGTGTAAAATCCTAGTCTTCCTGAAGTATTTAAGGAGATGGGGAGTGTAGGTATTGAAAATAAATTCTTCATATTTCTGCTTTACATCATTCAGTGTATTATACTTTTTTCTTTTTCCTCCTTTTTTTTTTTTTCTTTTAAATTTTGTTTAAGCAATACCATAAAGAGAGATTGTTTCCAAGTCAGCCTGACTTGTTCCTGTGTGCAGAGTAAGTGGAATGGAAACCTGTAAAACTGATGACCAGGTCTGCTGTAGTAAGAAAATCATGTCCCATTTACCAGCATTTTAAGCAAGATGTATCTCTTCCAGTACTTGCAAATCTCTGCAAAACATTTTGGTGCTAGTGTCCACAGGTTTGGTCAGATCTCTGTCCAGAATTTGTTTTCGTTATGTTAGCTGCAAACATGTGAGGAGAAGTTCATCTCACAGTGCTGGCTATGTGCGCCTCCAGGCTCCAGTCCTGCTCTTCAGGGCCACCAGGAAGGGAACTGCCTCTGGTTCAGTGCATTGAAGCACAGGAGAAGGAGGATGTGGAATTGATATTAATGACTGGACCATGCATTTTAGCTTCACACCATCCTACCTGTGAGAGAAATACGGGGCAAACCTATGGCTTAAGCCTCCTAGGAATGCAGGACCAGCGGGAGGCACTTCTGAGGCAAATGCCATCCACAGCATTTCAATCTTGTAGGTGATCTGAATGTATCCTCTCAGCATGACCAGAAAACAGTTTCTCCTCAGGGTCTTCACTTACCTTGATTCCTTCAGTTAGCAGATTTTGTTGTCTTAGTTTCACAGGTTTTTTTTCTTCTTAGGGGAAAAACTTCGCTTTGCTGTGCTGGAAAGGTACCAGTGACCATAGCAATTTAACACACAATATGAATAAGTTTCTCTCTTTGAACACGAAAAAACGTGGTCCGAAGGTTTTAATACCCCTGATTTAGTTGAAATCGTTTATGAGAGAAGGAGAACGAAAATGTCCCTATCTCTCACAGGTGTGGGACGCGTACTAAATTCCTGTGTTACTACATCTTCATCCAAGTGGTCAGTCTGTTCAAATCAAACCTTTTCATAACAGCGGCAAGGTAAAGCCAGATCCGTTTAAGGTTGGTTTGCTCTATCGGAATTGTTTTTCGTTGTGGTACGCATATGCTGAGCTTTGCCGTTCGCTGAAACCCTTCCGAAGAGCATAGTATGTCCAGTTACTGCCTAGAGCCTGGTAAGTAATTTGTGAAGAAAAATTAAAAAGAGAGGGGGGAAAAAGTGTTTTCTTTTCCTAACCAGATTCAGGATCTAGTTAGTGAGTGATTTAGTGACGCGGCGCTTTTGTTGCAGGAGACCGCGCTTCCTCAGGTTTTGCTCAGACAGAATTTTAATTGCAAGGAGGTCAAAGGAATTAGAAGGTAATGAAGTGTTTTTTAAGGAAAGCATCCTTACCCCTGTAGGAAGTGTCCCGTCCAGCATCTGTCCGTTTCGTGGTTGGAGCTCCGGCACGTGCCGCGCCAGTCACTGCCGCCGATCCACTGCGAGTGCCATCCCGTGCTGGGACGTCAGAGCTGCGTGTCTCCTGACTCTGGTCCTGCTCTGTCTCTCCAGGGGTATTGGCAAGGACAGTGTTAAAACTTAACCAGCTTGGATTTTGACCTGTCAAAGTTTGCATCTTCCCGACGTCACTTTTTTTTCCACGTCTTGTTTTTCCGGTTTTGGAAGAGTACTTGGTGGTTTGGGGTTTGTTGGTTGGGTGGTTGTTTTCCTTGTTTGTTTGTTTGTTGTTAGTTTGTTTTTCCTGGAAATTTTCAGGAAGCTCTGAATGTTGCACATTTTCCTGGGCTACGGTTGAGGTTTTTGTAGGAGTTTCACCTCTCCTTTCTACCCCGCTACTTCCTCCGCGCTTTTTGGGGAAAGCAGGAAAAAAAAACCTGGTGAAGTTCCGGCAATATCAAATACATTAACATTTAGGTAGACTTGGTGTCTGCCGAAGTCTGAAAGCACCTCAAACATCCATTGATGAGGACCATTTATCTGCAGTAGCCACTTCAGCTCTTCCCTGAGCAATGTAATTCCTCAGGGACATTCAAAGGCACTGGAATGCTTTGTCCCAGCTTCTTTGTTTTCTGAGCCTGTCCCTCCTGTTGTCCATAGGAGTCGTCTCCAGGAACATTTAAGTGCTGTGATGCTGCAACCTGAGCTTCTGCCCAAATGCCATAGTAATTTAAATACTTCCCTTTTTTCTGATGTAATTTCATTAATTCGCTTGATAGTGTGAAACTTGCTTTCTTGCCACTTCCTACCTTTGCTGAAGTGGTCGCTCAGGATTAGACACTGCAGTAAAACTCTCTACAGCACAAAGTCATCTTAGTTTAGGCAGAATCCTGGTTGGAAAGTTCCTCACAGAGGACGTCAGTTCTGTCGTTTACATGGCAAATACCAGAGGACCCACCCGGTAAGTAGTATATTTTCATGGCAGCAGATAATAACAACTTTCTAATTTAATCACGCAATATAATGATTAAATGAAGACCAGTGTGATACTTATATGATATGTCAAATTCTTGCGCTGTGGTACATGCCTAGGAGGTGTGATTCAAAATGTAATGCAAACAAAGCATGCTTGCTAGCTACTTGGCATTCAAGATATTCGTCTAATCTTTTGCTTCTGGAAAGACTCAATTTATCTGTCCTATACATTTGACAATTTCTGATGTTCTAACTCCTGCTAACTAAAGCTAACTTGACTGAAGCTGCCCGAAGTTATCATACGTTCCAACATGTACTTATGCTCTGATTCTAGTTTTTATGTTTAATGATAATCAGATACTAATTTCTGTATTATCTTACGGTAAATTCTATACTTAGGCATCTTTCAAAAGTTGTGTTAAATGTTTCATGATTGCTTGGGAGTACTGCAACAGATCTGTAAAGTAATGATTTACTCCCTCTTATGGTAGCCGCATTGTTTTCCTCTGAACAGATCATTTTTATGCCGGTGTACATTAATTCCGCTTTCTGTTATAATTTTTATCAAGGTTTCCTTCATACTAAGGTACAGAGACCAAACTTGCTGCTCTGTCAGTTTTTTTTAACCCTTCCTGAGGGTTTCTGTGACAGTTTTGAAAATTGCAGATAAAATAATTGTTTTTCACGAAGCTACGGAAAGTTTTAAAACGTTTTCATTGAATGCATAGCATTTTTGATGACTGAACAAGATAAAACCTTGTAGTTGTGTCTTTTGGACTGATACAGCGTGAATAACATACAGCGTATTCACTTGGAAATGTTAATAAACTTTATGGGTACCTATCTGCATGATAAAGCGGATACGGTAACGGCTTACTTAAAGCGGTTTAATTAGTGCCTGCGATAATGACCACAAGAGGGTGCTCTTACTACTGTTCCACGACCGCCGTTGGACTTTCCCTCCTCCCAGGTAATGGGACAACCTATTTTAGCACTGCAAAAATCCAAGTGGATTCTTAGTGGAATCGTGCTAAGTTATTTGAAATAAGCAACGATACTTGTCTGTATAATCCCCACCCAAATACGCTGTCCTCCATCTTGATGCTGATCCAGGCAGTATCTTCAGTTGCGCAGCTTCATTTAACGCACTGTGGGTTTTTTTACCTTAACACAGCTGCAAGAACGGCAAGAATCTTTGTCTACTTAGTGACAAAGCGCATATTAGACCGTTTCATATTTGATGCAAAAGTTAATACCTCTTTGCCAAAAAAGAGAAGAATTTCCATGCATGGCACTGCAAATACTGCAGTCAAGTTTTTGCACTGCGTAAGCTACAGAAAAGGACTAGATTTTGCTTTGCATCTTGTTAGCAATTTATCCAGTGGAGCTGGACAAGTAACTTACTGCCCTGTTTGCAAAGACGCCTCATTTACCACCCCCCAGAACTGACAACTTCGGGTGAGTTGTTTGCTGCTCTGCGTGTATAATGAGAGTGTGTCCATCTTGGTTTTACAGCGCCGCTTACATTCCTAGCAGAGAGTAGATGCTGTGTTCATGCGGCACTTCCCACTTGACTGCCAGTCGGTGAAATATGTGTGCTAAACACGATTCCATTTGCGGGTAAGCCACTTGGCTAACCTGTTTTCAGATGCGGTGGTCAGACTGCTGTATTTGCACACACATCACTGATCTTTTGTGGCGGTTTGTGCTGACACCATAACAGCTTCCAAGCAGACCACCCACCCTGCAGTGCAGGAATGCTTTTTACACAATTGTCGGACCTTGGGTTTTTTCCTTTCTTTCATTTTTTAAATCCCGTTCCTCTGAATCTGTCGTTTATCAAACAACAGATGCAGACAGTGGTAGCAGCGTTCAGTTTTCTGTGCGCTCGCGCTGCTGACAAAAGAGCATCGAGACTAGAGGAGGGAATTTTGACTCTGTACAAGCTGAAGCCGATGAGATTTACTCCCTCTGTAAGTCACATTGTGCAGTTTTGAATGAAGCAGCCAGCTTCTGGCTGATTCTTTTTTCTTTCTCGGAAACTGAAAGGAGGTGGTCCTGAGAGTCACAGCAACTGAGGCAAAAGCTGCTGAACTGATGAATCAACCCAAACCACAGCTATGCCACTCTGGAGTCAAAAGTCCAGGGGCTTGTCTGCACGCTAGGGCTGCCACCCAGCATGGCAGTGCAGTGAAGCCCCTGTCCCATCCTTGTGAGAGGACCTGCAGCAGGACCAGGTTGGCTGTGTAGGAATGGTCGTGCATGTGCTAGGGCTAGCAATGTGGACTGAGTTGCTCTGCTATGTTAGAAATGGATCTTCTGACCCCATGCTACCTCAAAATGTCCATTCACTGAAATCAGTACTTTCTGACCTTCGCAGCTGTAGTTTGCTTAAGTGCATTTCCTACACTTTTCTAACTAATTTCCTATTTCCTAACTGTTTCCTGACTTCCCTAAACTAATGATTAAAGATACAGGTCTGTAAGGCAAACAGCTAAGAAAAGTGCATCCTTTCCTTTGCCCAGGGCAAACAGTGATGTACTTCTCTGTATTTAATATGACTTTCAGTCAGCATAAAAATCATGCCTAAATCATGGGCACATGTTAGAGTGTCCTCAAGCCCCCAGTGGTATCTCTTCAATGAACTCTTTAGGGAGTATGACTGGTGAAGACAGCTGCTAGCAAGATGGTACAAGATCACATAAAAGATTAGGAGGACCGTTCTAGTAAAACTTTCTGGACACTTACCAGAAGCAAGGAACCAATGAATTAAACAGAGCCTGCTCCAGGTGTCCTCCTGCTGGCGCACAGGGTCTCACAGCACTTGGAATCCTTACATTAAAAACCATCAAGAGAAGGAGGCTCCCTGCTGGACCATCAGGCGTGATTTGTTTCTCTTCATACCCCAGCTCTGCTGACTGGCAGTGTGTAGTCCCGCTACAGAACCACTCAGAATGAGCTAAGTAAGTATAGCTGTTCTTCAGTTTCGGAGACCTCAGTGTCAAGGGAGCGGCTCTGGAACCAGGATTCTTGAGCCTTTTGTCCCTTTTCTCCCATGCAGAAATTTTGTCCAAGCCAAACAACAGAATCTGGGCTGCTTTTTCAGTGTTTTTGAAAGTCTGGTAAATCTATTCAGAATAGAGAGCAGTGCTGTATAGTGTGGCAATGAGCATCTCTGAATGCACAGTTACTATCCAGTCATCCTGAATGGCATCCCCAATATGTGTACAGACCTATATTTTCTGCCTACAACCAACTGCATACGACAATTTTCTGCATACAACCGAGTCCAAAACAACCTGAAAGCTTCAAAACCTTGGTTTTCTATGATTTCTGTGGTAAGCCTACTTGTGCCCAACCAATCCGGGGTGTTCCAGGCACACCTGTAGAATCATCCTCTGTGGTGCTCAGCAGATCCAGCACATGTACGTAGTGCTCACTGTGGAACTCCTGCACAACACACGTGTTGAGATATCATCTGGTAGAAATATGTGAGCCTGGTACAGAAGTGTTTGTGATTATTGTGTCATACTAACATATTATTATGCCATTACCCCAAATGAGAGTCTGATTCAGGATGAGAACTCCTCTGTCAAATTTCTGCTTGAGATCTTTTGGCTCCAGCCAAAACATATGGCTCCAGCCACAACGTTTTATCACTGTTGTAAGACATTGCTGGGTCAGTTTTTACTACTTTTAGGCCCTCCAGCTCACAAAAAAAAAAAGTGAATTATTTAAGTTCCTTGATTGCAAAAGGGACAAATGTTCATTTAGAGTTTGCCTGCTTGAGTAGTTAGATCTGGCCCATCTCAGTGCATTCAGTACTGAACAATCGTGAATTTGCTTGGTAAATACTGAGATGTGGCAGAAACTGGAGAAACAAGTAAGATAAAAGAGGGACATGCTTTGAATTGCTTTCATGCCTGTATTTTTAGCCAGTAAACGAACACATGGAGAGTGTTTCCAGGTTCTGCAAAGTTCTTCTGTCAGATGCATGTTCTGCTTCCTAAGGTTTGCTGTTAGTGACAGAAGATGCTGTTCAGGCCTTGTGGGTGTTGCAATAATTTACACTTCCTTTCCCTTCCAACAGGAAGAGCAAATTACAGACAGAAGGGAGACAGAAAGAGATAAAACTGGTATTGTTGTTATTACTGAATTCTTATGAAGGAATTCAGCTAGGGCTGCAGATCTGAGCTCTCATGTCTGCGCTGTACCTCTTCTGTTAGTTCCGGCAAGTGTCTCTCTGAGTGATGACTTTCTTCATCTCTTACAGCCATGAAACTCTGACATTAACTGGGTCACAGGAGACTTAGGACTCAAAGTGAACCACTCCCCAGTGTCCACCTGACCCCACTTAGGACAGCAAGGTGTAGTGTATTGCCTCTTCCCACCTTTTCTATTTGGGCAATGGAGCTGGTGCTGTAGAACCTGGCGTGCCAGGCTTAAAGGAGCATTGAGCTTGGGTAGAGCTGGTAGGTGATACTTTTGTTTAAAGAGTAATTAGGAACAAGAGATATTGCTTCTGTTTTCTTTAAGACCTTAAGGTATTCCCCAGAGGGCACCACGTGAAGGCTGCTGCATGCAGGATCCTAAGGATGACTTTTGATGGCTTCCTACCCTTATCAGGAAAAAGGTGACACTTGTGAGAATTGTGGGAATTGCTATTACACATAATCCTTCAATGAGATAGTCAGAGAAGTGGCTGATGGTGCTTCAGCATGTGTACAGCTCCTCCCTCACGTAAATCCTTCCCAGTCCTGCAGGGCAGGTTGCAGTACAGAGGTGTGGCTGGGCACCGAACCACCCAAGAAGTCTGTGGGTTGGTGTCTGAATTGTGCATGGAGGATGTAGTTCTTCTGTCAAAAAGACTTATTTGTTTAAACGTGGATGATCAGTCCTGGCTTGCAAGGCTGGTCACACCGGGTGAGATTCCCAGAATCTGACAAAGGTGTATGTCAGAAGGCATCTCTGGAAGTTTCTTTTCCAATCCCATGCACCCAGCAGGGCTCATCACAGTGCTAGTTCAGGTAGCTCCAGCTCTCATCCTACTGAGTGCTTGCTGTCTTCAAGGCTAGAGATCCTACCTCCTTTTGGTGCCTGTCCCAGTGCTGCACTGCTCTCACCACAAACATCCAACTCCTCTTGCAACTTGTGCCCCAAAGCCTTCTGCCCTGTCACTGGGCACCTCAAGAAGAGTCTGTCTCTGTCTTTGTAATGCTTTTTAGGCAGTGGGAGACTGCAGTTAGGACCCCCTCAGCTGTCTCTTTTCCACACTAAGTAAATCTTCCTTCGTACAAGGCATCCACAACATTTTGCAGAATGGCTTCAGCCGAGAGCATCTAACACAGACAAGAATACATTAATTAAGTCAGGAGCTGACAACGGGCAGCGTGAAGGCAGGGCACGTTTTCTTCAGATGGTACAAGGCAACACACTGACAGGACAACAAAGTGTGGCCAGTTCCAAATGACAATATTAATAATTTAATGATGCGAGGGGATGAGGCAGGGCAACAGAGAGGTGTAATTCCCTCTGTGTGCCATGGTTTGCCATACTTGGCTGCCCCCAGAGAGGGTCCCATGCTCCTCCTTACTCAGCACTGCAGCTTGTCCCTGTTTGCTGGGCCAGGGCATGCTCCTCCTGACCACAGGGCTATCCGCTTTGGTGGCTTTTCTCTTCTGCTGTTACTTTGTCTATCCGCTTCTGTGAGCTTGCCGTGTGGGGTTTTGTGCCATGGAAAACTGCCGGGTCTACTGTAATGAACAGTAGTGGGTCACACAGCTGGATTATGTATGGTAAGAAGAAATACCTGCTCTGGCTGAATGTGAAGCTGCTGTCTGCTAGTTTCATTCATTGCCTCTTTGTTCTTGTAGTTATTGCCTATGGACCTTCTTACCTCTTACCGTTTCCCCCTAGTCATCTTTTTTCTAGACCACTGTGCCTTGATATAGTTGGCTGATGAAGAAACTAATCCTTACTTCTCATCATCTTCCCAATATCTTTGTCTCTTTTTCCAGTTCTTCTTTCTGAGCCAGGGAGATAAAGGTTAAATATCACTTTAGTGGTGTTGTAAGAGGTGTGTGAAAGAGGAGACTTAAAATGAGGTGTTTGGCTGTGTTTAGCAAGGAGAGAATTGGCCAGTTGCTTGTTGTTTATATGTTGTTTTCTCTGGTTGTCTGGATGTTTCTCAGTGATGTAGGCAAAAATTACAAACTGGACAAACTCTTAGCAGCATTATTGTTTGTCCTTTGTCCAGGCCTTGGTCCTTTAGGCATCTCCAGTAAAGGTCCCAGTGGTGTTGTAACCATTTCCACGCTGCCTAATTTGCTGCCTGCCAAGAGACACTTGAAAACAGAGACAGTCCCTTCCCTTGCCCTGAAGGCAAGAACTGGATTGTTATGAGAGCACTTCTGGAAAAAAAACCCAAAACTGCTCATTTTATTCCTCTCCTTCCTGCCTACAATGGTAAAATGGTACTGTTCCAAGATGGCACCTGAAAACATCCTCTCACTCATTTGCCACTGGGAGGCTAACATAGATTACCTGTCCCACTGCTGTTATCTAGAGATGGTTTCCGTATTTTTGCCTGGGCTGGCTGTGTGGAAATGGCTTTGTCAGGTCCAGGCTGGGACGAGACAGGACATTTCAGTGACAGCCTCTAAGGCAGAGGCACCCACAGGAGTGACTCTGTGATGGAACTAGGAAGACTGGAAAATGGTGATGAAGGATGATGTGAGCCATGAAGTAAGGCCGGTGGAGAAACACCTGACAGGAGGGGAGAGTTCTTGCAGTGACCTGCAATGGACCCTGGACGCCCCTCAGCAGGTAACACTGGAGTTATTCCCCCCGTTTCTTGTATGACAGTCGCAGCAGAACCATCAAGCTCTGAAAGCTATGTGTGTCAAGCTAATACCATAGTTACTAAAGTAGCTGGACCCATTGGTTTTACTGTGAGAAAAGGGCTTCTCAGACATGCCTGGAAGAAATGGAGCTGTTTTCTCCTCTAAGTTGCCTTCTTCAGAGGAAATAGCCATGGGAGCAGGGTGTGTGTGTGTGTTTGGAGAGAGGAGTGTTAAAGCTCAGCTCATGAAAAGCACTCGGGATTGCAGACAGGGTAAGGCTGGCAGGATTTTCTGTCTGCTTTCAGCCTTACTAAATGTTTATAAATACATGGGTCTGGATTTGGCCTAGAAGTCAGCCCCCACTCTTGCTGGCCCAGCCCAGTTCTCAGAAGCTTATTGTGCAGGGTTTATGGTGCCCGGAGCAAAAGCTGCTGTTTGTGCAAATGTGGCTGTCTTAAAGTAAGCAACGGGCACACAGGAGGGCAGCAGAAGAATGGATGAAGCAGTAGTCCGTAATTTTCTTCTAGGAATGATATGCTAGTTAGATACCCTTTGCTTTTTACAGGTATCGTCTCTTGCTGTTGGAATATAAAATACACTTGGGAAAAAGAAAAAAAGGCTGCTTTAAGAACAGCCCAAAGAGCAGCAAAGAGTGGACTTTTGCAAAGCATTTTTTCAGACCATTGTTCTTGGTCTCCTTGCCCACAAGCCATCCCCACAGTTCAAGACACAAGTTCTTAGGTGATAAGAGAAGATATAATATGTATGCTGCTTTGGTCTTAAATCCCATGGCATCTGCCATTCCACATCCCCCCAGTTCTGGTTCTTGACCCGAATCTTCACCTAAGTACCACCTCTGTGCTTTCTTTAACTTCCACCAAATCCTGCAGGGATCTTGTACGTACGAGAGCTTCTTCCTCTGGGTGCATACCCAAGAAAGAAAGGGTTTTAACAAGAAGATGGATAGAGGTATTGTTCCCACTTTTTATTCCTTGCAGTAAATGCATGCCCACTGGGGGAATCACGGTGTTTTCTTGTTCAAGAAGTCTTTAGAGATGGTGGGAGTCCTGGCACGATGAAGCTGTTTCTCCTGGCAGCAACTGAAACACATGCCATGAAGGAAACACTGCGGTATGTGACATCCAGACTCCCAGGGGTGGAGGAGAGCTGACTGGTGCAGGGAGACACATACACATGTTCATTGCAGCATTTGCATGGATGTCTATCTGACCATGTGTTGTAGCACCTTTCCCAGCTTTATTCAGTCTGTGGAGATTGCTGGGGTGGAGGAAGGGAGAAGAAGCCCAACTCTCCAGGGTACGGATGTTTTACACTGTGGGTACAGTGCTGCTGGGGAAGTGTCATGGTTTAAGCCCAGCATTAAAGCATCACAGATACTCTCGCTAACTCCTTCCCTTCTCTCCCTGCTCCCAGTGGGACAGGTAGGAGAATCGAAAGAATGCCAACTCCATGGGCTGAGATAAGCACAGTCCAGTAACTAAAGTAAAATGTAAAACCACTACTGCTACAACTAATAATAATAACGATAAGGGAAATAACAAGGAGACAATGTAAAGCTAAAAAGGGAAGGAAAAAACCCAATGAACAGTAGTGCTGCACAATTGCTCACCACCCACCAACTGGTCCCCAGCCTGACCCAAGCAGCGATCTGGGCCTTCAAGGTAATTCTCCCCTGTTTATATACTGGGCATGATGTGCTGTGATATGGAATAGCCCTTTGGGTCAGGTATCCTGTCTCTGCTTCCTCCTGGCTTCTTGTGCCCCTCCTCACTGGCAGAGCAAGAAACTGAAGAGTCCTTCACTGCAGTAAGCATCACCTAGCAACAACTAAAACACTGGTATGTTATCAGCATTGTTCTCAGACTGAAGCTGAAACACAGCACTGTGCCAACTAATAAGAAGGAGAAGAATAACTGTTACAGCTGAACCCAGGATAGGAAGATGGACAGGAAGATGCACTGGCTGTGTCAAGGCCAAGCCATGTCTGCACTTGTCGGTGCAACAAGATATGGGTGGTGCTCTGAGCATAGTACCACCATCCCTTCTGTTCCTCACTGCCCTTGCTGCTGCTTTGGCTCAGGAACCACCAAACAATGCCCAGGCCTGGGAGACCTCCCAGTCTGCATTCGGGACCTGGCCATATGGTGTGGTGCGGGAAAAGAGGGATGTAACCCCTCAGACATAGCTAGAGCTGCACTAGGTGACCTCCAAGGTGTGGAATGGTCCTTGATCCTTTGGGAAACTCCCATAACCATCCTCACCTACATCCCATCAAAGTCAGTCCAAGCCCAAGCACACAGGTGTCTCACCACACTACCTGCACTTCTGGCCTTGGGCACCATTTTTCCTTCACCCTTCATTCCACTGTGCGAAGGCAGCCCCAAGTTCCCAAGCAGCAACACTGGCAAAGCAGGCAGTATGGATGTCTATACATATTTAGGTGACACATCACTTGGAGGGGTGCCCTGCAGACAGCATCACACAGGAGCTAGGACATACTCGTGCCAGGGCTGTGGGGAACAGACCTACACCGATGTGCAATAACACAGAAGAACGTGGCCTGCTGCAGTGCATCCTCTGTGGGTATCCTCTGGAGCTGGCTGAGTACCTCTTGCTCTGCTGTCCATCACAGGGGATGTAGCCACGAAAGGCAAGGGAGCCTGGAGCCTCTATGCCTTTGCCCAGGTAGACACAGGTTTGGTGCCTTCTGCTGACATAAGAGTTGCCACACAAATGATCCAGCTCCCAGATGGCTTTAGCTCTTCTGCCATGTACCCCAGCTTTCGGAATACATGGGAAGCTTCAGGAAAAGTTAATGATGTGAGAACAGACTTGTTCCGCTGGGAGGCCCCAGCAACCCTTTAAAGTGCAGGACTGGCGCAGGGCAGGTTCCGGCTGGCTGCTTGGGCAGGCAGAGGTGCTCTTCAGCTATGCCCAGCAAAGAGAATGGAGCTGGAAATCAAAAAGAGAGGGAGCTTGGGCCAGCAAGGGAGAAGAAGGGCCAAGGAGGATATGTATTTCTTTGATATTGTACTCTTTGCTCCTGGTGAGAGATACAGTCATGGGAGTCCTTCTGCCGCGCTGGTGCAGCCGAGTCTCTGTCGCAGCGTTCATGAAGGGGAAGCAGACAGTTCTCAACCTGTCTGATTGCTGCTGTAGGCATGGTTTGTACTTGCTTTATTTCTGCCTGTCTCATTGCTTCATGGTTCATTTGGCTGAATTCTCCATACAAAATAACATGTTAGACGAGCTCTGTGCAGGGAGCATTGCAGGAAGGCACTGGCTGTCTGGGGAAGAGATGGGCAAAGGGGCTCCGCTTTCAGCATCCGTACTGACCGCCTACCAAGCAGTTGTGTTTCTTTGCTTTGTCAACCCATCTAAAGTAATAGTAATAATAATAGCAGTAGTAGTAACATGTTTCAAGTCAAAGAAACACACCTACAAAACTAAACCTTTCTGGCCAGTGGCTGTGCCCCCAAGTCTGCCGCAGTGCGTGCTACCAGCTTGTTCCAACTCTTTGCTTTGTGTTAAGCAAGGAGGAGCAGGACTAGCACGTGCCTGATGTTTCAGCTGAAAAAACTTCAGCTGCGAATGAGTGGAAGAGGTATTTCCTTTCCAGGCCTTCAGTTTTGGTCCCTTTCAGCGGTGCCCTTAAGTGGGTTAACGAGCTTACCAGACCAAAGGGTCAGTTGCTGCTTTGTTCATTTTGAAAACAGCATGAAGGGGTGCTTCTGCCACAGCAGGGCACAGAAATGCATGAGTGGGTTTGAGGGAAGAAAGAGAGTAAGGCTTGGGTAAAGGCACGGAGCACAAACACTAGCAGAGATACGGGGAGGGATGGTGCTGCTCCATGCTGCTGTGGTGCACCTTGTCCTGCCTCACTGCTGAACATCTGGGGTGGGGGGCACTGGGGTCCCTGTCCTGGTTTGGGCCGAGGCTCTAGGTCTGGTGGCAGGCTGAGGTGCAGACAGCCGCTGCAGAAGGCAGGGACTGCAGCCAAAGATCAGAGGAGGGCAAACAACTTGGGTTTTTTCGTGCTGTTAGAGGAAGGAGTGAGCTGAGGTCTTTTAAGCTTGTGTCTCGTGTCTGGTATCACTTGTTAAGTTCTGGCTCTGACAGCCTTATGGCAAACTGTGATGGTGGCTAAGTGAGAGGTACCTCGCAAGGGATGCTTAGACCCCAACTGAGTTCAGGCATGTTAAAGCAAACTGTGTTTCAATTGCTCCAAAGGCGATGATGCTGAATACCTCCTTTCATCCCCAAATCCAGCAACTGTAAAATCCACACCTGAGGGTCATAAAAATAATGGAAATCATTAGAAGAGGAACACATGGAAGCCCCTGGTCCAACCTCCTGCTCAAAGCAGATTCTCACCAAAGCTAGGCCAGGATGCTGAGCACCTTGTACTGTGAAGATCGGAGTATCTCCTAGGACCAAGGTCCCACTGCCTCTTATCTGAACCTTATCTGCACCACTGATGGTAAGCAATTATTTCCTTATGTTCGATCAGAATTTCCTATGCCTGTTGTCTCACCCAAGTGCATGTCAGAGAAGAGTCTGTCTCTGTCTTCTGTCTTGCTCAAGTAGGCAATAGTGGGCTGCAAATAGATCCCACTGCAGCCGTGTCTTCTTCAAGCTGAACCAGCCCAGTTCCCTCCACTTCTTCCCAAAATGCCCTGTGATCACATCTCCAGGCCACCTTTGTGATCCTGTGTTTGAACTCTTCAGTTTATCAACACTCCTCCTGTCCTGGGAAGCCCAAAACCTGCCTTTTAATGCATGTGCTGAGTGCAGAGGCACAGTCTCTCTCCACAAGTTCTGGGTATGCTTCATGCTAGCCAGTTCTCAAGGTGCATGCTGACATTGTCTTTTGTTGCTGCATCTAGACTCTGTGCAGAAAGGAGGGTGATGGCACACCCACACAGTGTATGTATGCCTTTTACTGCTGGAAACTGTCTAGATGACTTGAGGACAGCGGAGTATGCTTGAAACTGTGCACTACCATGAGACTGTATCAGAGCTCTCACTGTTTGCAGTCTAGCTGCACAGGACTAATCTGTGAACCAGTACTGTTTTTAAATACCCTCTGTGGAAGTTCAATATGCCTGGCATAATCCCTCTGTCTTCGTGTTTAGAAGCATTCCTTAAAGGCTTTGTATCATTTGATATTTACATCATTTCACTCTCTGTTCCTGCAGTTTCTAACTGGTGTTTATTTACAGAACAGAGTGCAAGAAGTTCTTTTGACAAGCACATGTAGTGACTGGTTTCAGAGAGATGGGGCAGGGCTCACCTTACAGACATTTTTAGACTTAATTAGGAAAGGTTGTGGGGAAGAAATAGCTGCACCTACATTCTTTTGTTCCCCACTGGTTTTAGCTGCTCTAGTGTGGGATACACTTCCCTGTGTGCACGGTCAGTTTGACCGACTCTTCACAGGCACAGACGTCCAACACACTGGAGTCTGCTCCCAGCTTTCAGTTGGGCTGCTCTTCCTCAGAGCGTGCACAGTGTGAGGAAGAGGAGCACCCCAAGCAGCTGTGTACTCGCCGCACTGTTGAAGCAACAGGTGCTGTACCAGAGTCACCCATTTTAGCACACAGATTTTACACAGGCACAGTGGCCGCCTTAACTTCTGCCTAGGAAAAATGGTCTTTCTGCTTCAGTATGTTGCGACAAATGGGTTGTATGAAGAGATAAAAACAGCCTTTGAACAGGGGTCTTGCCTTTTCTCACAGTTTTCAGTTAATTTGCTCCTGTTCCTGCAGCGGTCCAGGGCATGGAAAAGAAAAGGTTCTGAAAGATTCAGCTGTCTCTGAGAGGTGAAATGTTGTTCATCTGAGCAGAAACAAAAAAGAACAAAAAGAATCCAGTCACTTTTACAGCCTTCCTGCTCCCTTCATCTACCAGAAAGATTGTGTTGGTTTTTAATGCAGAAAACTATTTATTGTCTAGCAGAAACAGCATAGAGGTTTGACTCATCACTTGCACTCCTCCAAAACCAGAAGCTGCTCCTGTAAGATGCTAGCTGACTGAACTCTGCGCGCTGCAAAGCGAGTTTGCATTTCCCCAGAGGTGATTGGAAGCGATCCTGCTGAGCTCTCCAGTGTTAGACTTGATGTGTATTTCCCTGCATCCAAAGTTTTTTTCCAGGATTGCGCAAAGTAGGCAGAGTTTAGGAGCAGCTTTATTCCACCTTTTGGAAATGAACGACTTCTGGGTTATTTTTAAGCTCCTTGGTAGTCAGAATAGCACATTACTCATCTGTTCTCATTAAACAGATTTCAGGAATGGCTGAAATCCCAGGAGCTCATGTATTAAGAATATATAGTAAGTTGATTCTTTTACTTCCTTGTGCTTTGACAGTGCATTGTATCTCTGAATGGCTTTAAAATGGCAGAAACAGATCAGATGTCCAGAAGACAGGCGTGTCAAGCTGTGGATGTGTGTTTGGGGTACTGAATTTCTATAGAGGCAGGCTTCAGAAATAAGCAGCAAAGGCATTTAGGGTGAACTTCAGAGCTATGCATCTTCCCAGCAGAGTGGCCACTTACACATAATGTAATTGCTTGTAGTTAAATTGGATGTGTGTGTCTTTACTTTGTAACGTAATACATAGCCATATCTGATTGTGGCATTATGCCCAGTAATGCCTTCTATGAAGTATTAACAAATTGAAAGGCAAGGTGTTGTCTTATAATAGTAAAATTTTAATGAATAATGAAAGTCAAATTCCTTTTCCCCCAGAACTTTGGGTTCAAATGTCACATATTTTCCCTGCTGCCGTTACTGCCATTGTTCTGGTTGACAGCTGAGATCCTCCTGTAATCTATATAATCTATATAACCCCATCTGTGAAAGCAGAGGCTTTTAGAAAAGAGTGGAGCAGATGCAAACCTGAGATATCCAAGGGAGCCTGTGGCAGCACCACCTCCCCATGCTGGGTGCCCCAACACTGCAGCACATTTTGGTGGTTGGGTGCTAAAATGAGCTGATCCCCACTGAGAGTCACTCAGCTCACAAGAGATGTGCCAGTGCACAAGGAGACGTCATTTGCAAGTGACCTGGCTCAAGCCATAACTATCAAGGTGCAGAAATCTCTTTGGGCAGGGAATGGACACACACTGCTGGTGACCCAGTTCTCAGGTGTGCAGCAGGAAAGGGGCTGACCTGCAACCCCAATCTCTTACTGAGAAAGCAAAGGTGCTTCTTATGCTGAATTTTGCATGTTGGGTGCTGCACACTAAACAAAACCTTGCTGCTGTTTGTATTGGACATTCCAGATCACAGTTAAAATCCCACGAGGCTTTATCCCAAAGACAAGGGTGGCCTCAGGGTCAAGAAATTCCTTTCCTCATGCCTTTGTGCCATGGTGGTCCGGTGATAATACTCTAATGATATTATCAGGTGGACCTTAGTAGAGCCGTGTGAGCTCTTTGGGACCTAAGGATTACTTCTCAATCCAGGAGCATGCCTCTGCCTCTGGGGTTTGACACTCGCATCTAGCAACATTGCAGGCACGTTGTAAGAAAATATTCACCATGGGTTTTGTATTAACTTTTGCCTGGACACAGAGAGGAAGGTAGTGCTTGGCTCATGCCTGTAACTATTCAATAATCGCTAGGTCTCTGTGACATTTTGTGTCATCTTACTTTATTCTGAAAGTGCTCACATCTACATGCCTGAGGAGACAGATACATGAGCAGGCAAAAGCTAAATTCCACCTGTTTGGTTACAAGTATTTAGCTCCTGGTGTTGCTCACCTCTGGCTCCTTTGCATTCTGGTTGCAAAACTGAGTGAGGATTGAATCCCCTGATGCTTGAGATCCTCGTTGTGTTTGCACCTGAAAGAGCCTTCCCAGAAGTGCTGAGCCTCAGAGTTGTTGCTCATTTTGAGGAATGTGGGGTTTTTTTGGTGATACACCAAAAGCCCCACATTTATCAGGCAGAGAAAGCATGGAGGAGTAAAATTCCTACGCTCACAGACCATACTAGCATCCTGTCCTGAAGACTGCCCAAGGGAAAACACCATTTCAGTTCAAACTTCGCTCACTTGAAGAATAGGTTTAGTTCCTCCAGGGTGGGTTGTTTGTTTTTTAAATACATATCTAGCTTAAATATCTGTTATTTTATGCATCTCTTAATAGAAGCAGGTTACAGGTACACTAGAAAGGCACTAACACATTTTCCATCATTGTTAATCCTGTTACAGAGTAAGATGGGCTACCTGCTGTTCCGGACTCACCGGGAGTGCAGGGCAAGTTGTAAGTGCCTGTCTGCCTAAGTAATCCTTTCTATTCTCGTATTTGATTGGTATGTTCTGGGCTGTTTTGTTTATGAGGCATATATAGTATCGCAAATACAAAAGGCTGTCAAGAGGGAGTGGTAAAATTGCCATGGAATTACAGTCCTTCAAAATTCTAATAGTTAATGTGACTGCTCAATGCTTCGGAAATGGCTTGGGTGTGATAAAGCTTTCTGTGCACATGGTAAGTGCATATAAAAGATAGAATCTGGATGAGGGGGAAAGGGTGCAGCTCCCTCGTTTTTGGTGTAGGGTGTCCATGACATGACAGGGCATGTCCTGCTATTTTCTGTTCTGATAGATGTGAACTTGAAACCAAAGCCTTCAAGCAGCGGGGAGGGAAGGCAGGGGAAGGAGGGGAAGGAGGAGGAAGAGGAATGCTTCCAAAGATAAGCAAAAGAGATATTTCCACTACAACAATTAAACCTGGTAAATGTGGTAAGCTTAATGTACCCTTAAAAGTCATCACAACCCAAGTGCAGGGTCTGGCTGGGGTGTGAACTCCTCTGTGATCTCTGGCCACTTTTGTGGCCACGAATCACTTCCCTGATAGAACCTCACACACACAGGATCACTAAAGCAAGTAAACTTTGGCTTTTATATCTTCAGCTCACGAATGTCTGAGGTGGGGTTTCTTGCTTCTAGTCACCAGGCACACGGGAGAGCCCACACCTCACCTGAAACCGGCAGGAGCTGCAGCCCATTGGTCTGCAGGGGGCCAACAACTGAATGACTTGTCCGTCCTTGGGCACAGGAGCTGCCTACCTGTCTACTGGCAGTGCCAAGCAATACCACAGCTGCCGAGCACAGCCAGGGCAGTTCAGTGCTATTCCCTGCAATAGGGTTGAGCTTGGGGCCCAGAAGAGAGAAACAAGTTGAAGCTTAGTCCAGGATGTTGGCTGGTTCCTGGAAGATGGGGATAACGCTTATCTGCTTTGTAGCCAAAGGGTATCTGCCTTTGCAGCTGCAGCTCTCTCCGCGTGAAGGAGCTAGGTTCCCTGTAGCTCCTGGAGGACTGAGTATCAGGGAGTCTGGAGAGACTTTCTTCTCCTTCCTGCTGGCCAGCACACTGCAGCCACAGCTTTTGGGTGCTTACATGGCTTTTCATCAGCAGTGTGGTTATCACCTGGAGATCCAACATCACAGTCATTCCACATCAGCTCCACCTTAAATCAGCACAGAAGTTTAAGTTGGGGCAGGATATGGCAGCTCCTTGCTAAATTGGGTATTTTCCTGTATGTGCGTGACACCATAGCGTTGCTTCTGGTTTCAGGGTGGAGTTGGAAATGTGGCTTCTGATCAGCAAAGCCTTTGCACCCTCCCGTCTCAGATCTATTAAGTAAGCTTTCAACAGAGAGGTAGGTCTTTTGTTTTGGTAGGGGTAAGCTGCTCAAGGTCTGTGTCCCTCAAACAGCTCTTGACTTCACACCTCTCACAGCTCTGGGATCTGAACCAGCAGAGCTCAAATCTGTGACCCCAAAAGCATGATACAGAATTGGGGTTGTGATGGCCCCAC
This sequence comes from Neopsephotus bourkii, assembly GCF_033783945.1. Classification (NCBI taxonomy): domain Eukaryota; kingdom Metazoa; phylum Chordata; class Aves; order Psittaciformes; family Psittacidae; genus Neopsephotus; species Neopsephotus bourkii. Next base: position 1,112,342 of record NW_026902287.1, read on the forward strand.
TGAAATGTGGGGTTGGCTGTGGAGCAAAGCAAGTCAGGAAGGCCCATCCACTGGCAGGTGCAATGTTCCTGCCAGATCCTTTCACCAAAATGTTTTGCACTGGGATAACATAGACACTGCATTGATTTGATGGTAAAATGGACTCCGTTTAAAACACATGCCTGAGCACTCCAGATTCTGTCCTGTACATGACAGTAAGTGAATGATCCAAGCAATCCAGGTCCTGCCACTCCAGGCAGTGGAATAAGCAGAGATCCAAAGTTGACTCTGCCCTAGAATTACTTCTTTTCTGAGAGCAATTGCAAGGAAGTTCCCCATTTGCTATCAAGTGGATTTGAAATGTGTTCTACCCAAGCAGTGACTGAGCCAATGGTTTCATTTTATCAGCTGTGAGCACTTTTTCAAAATTAGAATGTACTTCTTTTCTGAGCTGCGAGGATGCTATGACAGCACCGTATCTATGGTGACATATCTCGTTAAGTTCCCACAGGCAGGAGCTTACATTTGCTTGCAGTGGAGTCATTCTAGGTATGATTAAATGTGTTTGTCTTTTAAAATAGATGAAATTCACAGCCTTTAGCTACTAGCAGAGATTCCTAGCTATTAATGTAGCTCACACAATGCTAACACCTTGTTAAGGGAATAAAGGTGACAGAAGTGAGAAACTGGTAGGAAAAACCCAGCAGAAGGGCCCTCCAGGAGGGACGTGGTGCTGGATGTTCTTAAGGTCTCCTGCAAAGGATTCTTTGAATGCTGATGGGGAGGGTCCCCTGCCCAGTAAGCACCAGTATGCACCAGTAAGCATCTACAGAAAGAACCAGGTGCAGAGGTAACCTCTTCTCTTAACCTTTATTGTGCTGTAAGAACAATTCTGGGTACATTTCCTTTAAAGCTAAAGTAAAGTTTTCATATATCTCACTTGGAAAAGCATTGCTTGGTCCACATCTCGTAACTTACAGTGCTCACTAGTTATTTGAGGTACAAAGGGATTTGCCAGTATAATGCTTTTTGCTCAGAAAACAGCAAAGCACTGAAACCTGAGCTTTTAAAGAAATGTGCACAGAAACAGTGTCTGAATTTCCCCCTTAATACTTCATCAGGGCAAAAACCCCCTCTTAGTAATACGTGGAGGTGCGGGGTCATTCTGAGGAAGATGAGTCAGTTTCTGTTCTGAAACTCCATGGTGGGCAGTGAACTGCAAATGCCCCGGGAGTTTAAACATGTTAGTTTCTATATCAGATCTTTAGCTAATCCCAAGCAAAGACCAGCCACCTCTTTGTCTGCATGTGTGTGAGCTCCACACCTGTAGTAATAGGGAAGGAAGCATCAGCTGCTCCCGACTGTAGCAGCCAGATGCAGCAGGCTGTGTGGTGCCCTAGGGATTAGTGTCCTGCTATTCATTTGGGCCTCTTTGGATTGACAGGTAGAGTTGTGCTTTGGCTGCAGAGCTTTGGCAGGCATACTCCAGGTATTACTCACCATACGGCTTTGTTAGGATGTCAGATTAAAGCACACCCAGACTAAGCACAAAACCAGGTTTCTTTGCTGCGTGTAACTCATTCCAATAGCTCACTTTTTGTCCCAAGATAAGAGCATCAACAGTCCTTTTTTCTAATTAGTAAGACTATGTTTACAAGACACTGTCAGTCCATTTCCTTCATGCTATCTGTTTTATTGTCTGATCAACAATACGTGAACTTTCTAACTCTAGGGGTTTACAAAAGATGGATTTCCCTGCTAGTTTTCACATATGACAAAACCTTTTTGCTGGTGCCAGTATGAAATTACAAGTGGATGCTCTTTCTTGCAATAACAAGGTACTCAGAACTGCAGGCACAATACCAACATGCTGATTCCCAAGTTGGGCCAACGGCAAAGCACCAAATTGGTAAAAAACAAAAGTTCCTGTCTGCAAATTGTGATGTTTTAGGAAGGGAAATCATTTTGCAAGAGTTATTTTTGCATTTTCAAGCAAACTTTTGTGGCTAAACTGAAATTATGGATTTCAAAGGTGAACTACAAAATGGGTGGAGAACTGGATGGACCAACACGTTCAATGGTAGTGGTCCATCAGCCACAGAGTAGCTGGCCTGCAGTTACAATTGCCATTTCTCAGTGGTCAATACCAGGCCATATAAAGGATTTAGAAGAGGAGATGTAGAACACTGAGGATGGTACCACACAGAGGGAGCAGCTGGAGGTGATGAGCACAGTCCTTCAAAGGAGCCTCAGCAGGTTGCAGAAATGGGCTGCCAGGAGTCTCCCAGTGCACAGCCCAGGCAAATGAGCCCAGCAATGGTGCAGGATGAGACCCCAGTGTGGAGAGCAGCTCTGCAGACACAGAGTAACAGCAAGGGTCACAGGCATCAGCTAGAACCCTGTGGCTTCAGTAGCTGACCAGGGTGGTCCTTGGAAGCCAGTGGAGGGAAGGGCTTCCCCAGTGCTACATGGCACTCACCAGGCAGCATCCAGAAATAAGACCAATTTGGGGACATCCAGTCCAAGAGAAGCTTTGAGAAAAGAGAGACAGAACTTCCCCACAAGCATGATGCAGCCCTGGGACAGGGCCTTTACTGTGAGGGTGGTGAGGCACTGGAATGGGTTGTCCAAAGAAGTGGTAAATGCTCCATCCCTGGCAGTGTTCAGGGGCAGGTTGGACAGAGCCTTGGGTGACATGGTCTAGTGTGAGGTGTCCCTGCCCACGGTAGGATGATCTTAAGGTCCTTTCCAACCCTAACTATTCTATTCTATGATTCTATGAGAGAGCCTAGAGAGGGGATAGGATCTCCATCCTTAGAGACAACCCAATACAGCTTTGTGATAAGCCCTAGGTCGTTGGACAAGGGACCTCCAGAGATGCCTTCCATTCTACATTTTTCTGAGCTCCTTTAGTTACATTTCACAAGACTTTTGTAGCAGAACTGAAGTTGGGATGGAGAATTTGTTTCGACTGAATGCAGCTTCTTATGCCTTACCCAGGAAGCCTGTGCTTATGCTAGATGGTGACTTACCAACAAGAGACTGTATGCTCTAAAAACAGAAGGATGGCAACAAGGTCCCACAACACACCTGTGCCTTTCCTCTTTCTGATACCTTAAGAATCCCAAACCAAGGAGAAGCACTGAAGCAAGCAGAGTTCTGAGGCAAAACTATCAACCTGTATAATCCCTGGATCCCCGAGAGTACACAAGACCTGCCCAGAAACCAGCTTACCATCAGCAATCAAGAGGGGCCCGGGAGGCTCAGTGGGAGTTTGGTAGCTCGCATCCCTCATTCACTGTGTCATCCCAAGTGATCCTGGCCAGCTGACACCTCTCTGTGCCTGTGAACACATAGCTGTGAGGGGGTAGGGGAAATCTGTGAATGAGTAAGAGGAAGTGAAATCAGCTTTGCTTAAAATTGAAGTGGCTTTCCTGCTCCTTAAGACCTGCGGCAGATCAACCGGTTGCAGAGGTGCTGAGAAGACCCACACCCAAGAAATTACAGAGCTGAACTGAGGATTCCACATCTTGATAATACAGGGATCTGCAGGAGGTTCACAGTGTGAAACTTAGTTTCTAGCACTCCTCTAACCTGGAAGAAGTGAAATACACACTGCAAGTAGACCTGAAGACCTTTCTTCCTACAGAAACACATGGATAATTGCCTGCCTAATTGAATCATTTTCCTACATAGCTACATGGTGTTGGAGAAAGTGCTGTTTCAGAGCACTATCTGAGAAGGAATGGATGGAAAGCATGCATGCCCATCTGCCAGACATTGTTGCATTCTGAATAATCCCGCTGGGCTGCTGACTTACTTTAGCTCTTCGGTTATGGGCAGGTCCTACACTCGGTACTCATGTAAGCCCCAGGGTCACATAAATAATCCTTAGGATTACTCAGAAATTAATTTTTAAGACATGATTAACACATGACTGGGAGCTGCAGGCTTTGTGGATGGGATCACAGGAACACTCAGGGGGAAGGCACATAGAATAGTTAGGGTTGGAAAGGACCTTAAGATCATCCACTTCCGACCCCACTGCCATGGGCAGGGACACCTCTACACTAAACCATGTCACCCAAGGCCCTGTCCAGCCTGGCCTTGAACACTGCCAGGGATGGAGCATTCACAACTTCCTTGGGCAACCCATTCCAGTGCCTCACCACCCTCACAGTAAAGGATTTCTTCCTTATATCTAACCTGAGCTTCCCCTGTTTAAATTTAAAACCACCGCTCCTTGTCCTGTCACTATAGTCCTGGATGAAGAGTCCATCTCCATCTGGAGGTCTTTGCTCCAACACCCCTCTACAGGCAAACCTGACTTCAAAGCAGGATCAGGTTGGTCAGGGCCTTGTCCAGCTAAGTTTTGGACAAGTCCAGCAGTGGAGATCCAACCACCTCTCTTGGCCCTGTCCCAGGGCTGCCCTGCTCTCATGGGAAGGAGTTTTTCTCCTTATGTGGAACTGGAATTTCCCATGCTGCAATGTGTCCTTTTTGTCCCTTATGACAAGAGACTAAACAAGATGTTTTAAGACAAGTTGTCTCTGTGCACATTCAAGAGGAGGTTGGTAGCCACCTGTGAGGCAGTGGATATCTGCAATTAGATCTACCCTGAAACATCCCTCCTGCAGGCTAACAAAGCATGGTTCCTTCCATCTCTCCTCAGTACATCAGGTGCTCTAGCCTCACCAGCCATCTCCATGGCTTCACACTGAGCTCTCTCCAGTCTGCCAGCAAGTGATGTTTACCTTTACCCGTGACATATACACAGGAACTGCAGCTGCCCTGGGAAGACAAATGCTCCTCTGATATTTTAATGCTCATATGGCTGTACCACTCTGTTCCCTTCAATGATGCTGCAACCTGTGTCGTCTCCCATGTGAGACGGAAAGAGGGAACAGCGTGAGACCACACGGGAAAGAGGTGCTGTTTGCCATGCAAGGTGTTAAGCAACACAGTGTAGGCAGTGCAGGACCTTTTGGTCAGCTGGTGATGGCCCTCTGGACTCTGGCTGGGTTAGAAGATGCTTAGAGGCAGGATTTCACCCAGCACTTTGGTATTATCTTTGGCTGAGAGCCCAGGCTTTTTCCACATCAGTACTGAACAAATGTGTAAATAAAGCATGTTACATTTCTGTTACGCGTGCCCTGCTATCTCCTTTATTTGGCTTTTTATCTTTTTGCTTTACTTTATTTTTGCTTACAAAATGTCTGGCTTATTTTTCTTTAGTAAGCGTTGACTATTGGGGTCATGATGCTCTGGCTTCAGGTACTGCTCAGCCACACAGAGATCTCCCTGCCTCAGACAAATGGCTATTTGCCTGCAGTATTGCTGCGTATCTGGGACTTTCCAGTATAGGTACAAGCTCCAGACAATGACTGTTGAGCAATGCTGCAAAATCCATGGGCCAGATCTCTCCCAGGGCCTACTCCAGCCAAACAGCACAGTCATATCAGATATGAATCCACATTACCATTTGAGCAAGACTACACTGTGACACTCTGAAATACATTAATACCACTTAGTGTCTGAGGGATGAAATACACTGAATTGCTAAGGGAGAAAACCATTTAGCATCAGCCTTTGAAATGCCACATAAACTCTTGCCTATTCATGAAGCTCTTTGTGCTCATCCCAGCACCAGTGCTCAGGGGTTCACTAGCTGGGGTATGGACAGTGTTAACCCTAAGGTGCTGGTTTCAGCTCTCGCTCAATACCGCAGTTTTAAGTTCACCACACTGCATCTGTGTGCTCCACACAGCACATAACTGGAAATCATTTACTCCTGCTCAATGCTGCATCTTCAAGCCTTTTTGTTAGGCTCAGGGCATTGTGACTGGAGCTCTGCAGACCACCCTGGGCTTTTGCTGCTTCCCCTGAGGCTCTGACAGGAGCAGTCCAGCCTGCAGGGGAAACCATTTGCACTTCACAGCACCGTTGTGACTTCCCACTTAACCCAGTGGCCTCTCAGAGAGATGCAGCTGAAGTTCTTCGGCCTTTAATACCTGCTCTTAAAGACCCAGGAGCCCCCACAGTCTGATTTAGGGTTACAAACAGCTCTTCGCAGTACTCAGCTATGCTTTATGTAAAAGGACAAGCCTAAAGCAGGGTGTAAGAGTAAGGTGAAGTACATGTTGAAAAACACACCAGCATTTCTGATTTCTGCGTGAGGTGCTGGGGAGCGTGTGGGTGTCGGTGGTTAACCCAGAGTTTACAGGAATCAAACAGAAACGTGCTTCCGAAAACCAGGGCTAGAACCCCCAGGAATGCTCCGGCATTTGTTTCTCAGCCGTGCTTGTTTAGGCAAACCAGACAAAAAGTACCTGGTTTAGTCTGAAGAGGGAAGCTGGAGTCCAAGGTAAACATGTATGGGCAGCGCTTCTGAGTAGCTTGACTTTCAAGTTTCCTGAGAGCAGTCATGCCCACGGAGTCAGTAATGAGAAGGAATGTGTTTGCTGAAGGATCTCTGGGGCTCGGTGCTTCTTTTCCAGGTGGGGGCATTCAGACAATTGATGAATGAAGCGTTTTCTGTCTGGGACAGCAAATATTTAACTGGAAAGTTTAGAAAGATCTGTGCTTCTGTGTTTTCAGGCCTCCCATGAAAGGTGCCTTCCCTGCAGTCACAAAACAAAGAACACAAACAGGAGGACACAGGCTGGGAAATGCAGGGGAATCAGAAAAGCTGTGCCCCTCTGTAGCGCACTGAAGTCGTGCATCACCTTCTCTGCAGCATGTGCAAGAAACCTGCTGCAGATGCTCCTCTCAGAAGTCTTGCAGCGTGCTGCAGGGCATTTCTGACTCCCTATTCATTTTATTTAAGCACCCCCAAATCCCATTCATCATATTATATCTAATCACTGACTGTTCAGTGCTTTTCTTTCCTTTGGACACAAAATGTGACCTGCCTAGAAATCCCAAAGTGATGGTCAAATTTTTTACATGGAAGTGTCTTTCTCAGGTTTTTCCAGTGTTGTGTTTGGCAGCTTTTGGACATGAGGGTGGCACCAGCAAGTACTCAGAACTTTTTGGCATGCAACCTTTAGCGGCAACGTAGCCAGGCTGCCAGGATGCATCTGGATGGTTTGTTATCGCATCCTAGCATGGACAATGGCAGTCTGTGTGTGGAGGCCTGATCCAGGTGACAGCACAGTTCCAATGATTTCAGCAGAAACTGGAGTCGGTTTCCAACATCAAACCTAGCTAAATCTTCCCATTTGTTACCTAGGTTATGTTTTGTGGTTCACCCTGGAAACACGGCTCAAGACAAAGGGTCTTGAGAGTTGTTCCGTGACTGACTTCACTGGCTCAGAAAGGGCTGGGTCTGCCATTTCATTCTACGATGTCACAGATGTGAGCTGTGTGCTCTTGGGGCTGTGGCACACTTGGTGGTCAAGCCCAGTGTACAAGAGCAGTCCCTGAGCTCTGCACGCTCCAGAGCTGCAACTGACTCAAGGGCTTCTCCTCTCCAGCAGGATGCACATGATGTGGCAGGTGAAATGCCTGCCCAGCAGAGCTATGACAAGGAGGCTTGAACCCACACTTAACCACTCCATGGCTCGCCCAGGTGGAGACTGCAAAGAGCATCCGCTGGGGACAAAGTGTTCTTAGCCTGCAACTTAGCCAGGTGCCCTGAGAGCAGTGCCTCTCATCAGAGCTAAGCACCAGCAAGAAGAGTGTGGGCAGGGCAGGATTAAAGGAGCAGAGAAGAGGTCTAACAGGGAGGTAAAATGGGCTTTCTTGTGATTAGCACTTCTCTGGAGCACATCTCTGCCGGTCTTGATGGCAGGATGTTAGCTGGTTCTCTGAGCTGCTTCTGCAAGGTGATACACTTTCTCATTGAAAGTGGTCAGAAGTGGTTTTCTGCACCACCAGATCTTGAGTGGCCCGTAGTGGGAGACACATTTAGGAGAAAGCTGCACAAGGAAGTGGTGGCAAAAAAAGAGAATACTTTGGTGTAAGAGAGTGTATGCCCAACTCAGTTAACAGTAAGGGGCAGAAGAGAAGGATGCTGGGCTTACTCAGCCTGGGGATAAGAAGGTTGAAGGGGCACCTAGCTGCTGTCATTCAGCTGCTGTCGTTCATAGGATCACAGAATCATAGAATAGGGACCTTAGGAAAGGACCTTAAGATCGTCAAGTTCCAACCCTTCTGCTATGGGCAGGGACACCTCACAGTAGACCATGTCTCTGTCCAACCTGGTCTTGAACACTGCCAGGGATGGAGCATTCACAGCTTCCCTGGGCAACCCATTCCAGTGCCTCACCACCTTACAGTAAAGAATTTCCTCCTTATATCCAATCTAAACTTCCCCTGTTTAAGTTTTAACCCATTACCCCTTGTCCTGTCACTACAGTCCCTAATGAAGAGTCCCTCCCCAGCATCCCTATAGCTCCCCTTAAGATACTGGAAGGCTGCTATGAGGTCTCCACGCAGCCTTCTCTTCTCCAGGCTGAACAGCCCCAACTTTCTCAGCCTGTCTTCATATGGGAGGTGCTCCAGTCCCCTTTCTTCAGGAAGCTCTACAGTCATCCTTCTGACACAAAATTGTGTCATGTATGCTAATGGTGTTTGATTTCTGTCGGGTGAAGCCTGTCACATCCTGATCTTTGGAGGAACAGCCATGCCATTGCTCAAGTAGCCCTAGATCTGAGCAGCTGGCAATTTCCTCATGCCCTGCAGCAGGTGGGAAGAGGCATGAAGGACACAGGTAAAGCGTGCACAAACAGGGGCTCAGCACAGTGGGAAAGGCAGTAATGAAGTTGGAGAGCTGGAGTGGCTGGAGGTGCCCACAGGCTTGGGAAGGATCTGCTGAGCTATCAATGGGATGCTGCACTAAGAGCTGCATGGAGATGACAAAGGAAAAGCTCAGGAAGCCTAGGCAGGTTTTGGCTCCACTCAAAGACCCCGGAGGGAAGTTGTTCTGTGAGCTAACTGGCTAAATGGGAAACCTGGTGGTAGGCATGTGCTTGTGCCCCTCCACTCTCTGAAAAGGCCTTGAGTCCACAGACTGCTTCTGAGCAGAGGTGAGCCCCTCCTGGGCTCATGTGGTGTGAGAGGAGCTGGTGGAGGGGCCAAGCTTGTCCCTCCTCAAGAGGGAGCTGTGTGAAGTGCTCTTTCCTGGAAGGACCCTTGGGGACCAGATGTTTAAGGGACAGGGCTTTAGCAGCAGACAGGGCAGCAGGACCATCACTGCACACCACTGGAAGGATGGAGGCAAGCAGAGAAGTGGAAGTGGGAGACCTCAAGCGTGGCTGGGAGCACAGGTGGGCTCTGAAGGCCTAAGGAGATGGTCTGGAGGTGAAAGGGGCTACCACCGGCAGAGTATTCCTCAATTCTTCTGCCCCTGTGGCTGTGAGTCACCAGGAACCTGGAGAAACAGCTCCTGCAGGAATCCCCCCACGCAGCAGTGTGCGAGCAGTCCCTGTGCAGTGCAGAGCACAGCTCCATCAGGATGTCATTGGCAGTACCTGGTTGCAGCTAGCTCTGCCCACCCAGCTCTCTGTGGGGGTGTCAGCCTGCATCCAAGCTCCACGTTTTTTCAGTAGAGAATTGCTTCCTTTTTTTCTTAGTCTTTATACATTTGTCTTTCAGCCATAAATGGCTTTAACAAATCCTTCACAAAATATCTCCATTATTTTTCAACAAAAAAAACCCAACCCATGTCTCCAAATTTTTTCACCTTTCAACAAAGGGTTTGCTGTTTTTGAGTGGAGCTCCCCTCCTGTCAAAGTGACAGGTTTCTCTCCCTCCCCCTGAGCTTTTCCTAGACCTATCTGAATCTCTGTTCCTCCCCCTTCCTAGCGAGGGAAGCCAGGAAAAGCTGTAGGATGTTAATCTGAAACATGTTATGATCTCAGCCTTATGAGACAAAAAGGGGAAGTAGTTTTGGGGGTCATTTTGTGGTGTCCTGATACAGCAGAAAAATGGGATACAGCGTCACTGGAGATGGAGAATGAGACATGTGGAGACCTTGCCAGGGAGGCCCAGCACGTACAGCAGAGCATGTGCCTTGCTCGAGTGGGCTGGTACCCCCATCCGTTATGCATGGAGGACTCTGCACTTACTTTTGGTGCACTGCAGTGATGCCAGCAAAGGTCAGATTTTAGGACTGGTGATGTATGCTGGCTTCAGTATCCACTCAGAGGCTCAGGGGAATTAAAAGTTTTAATGGCACCGTGTCCCAGAAAACACAAAGGAATTGGACAGCAGAGAGACAAGGCGAAATGAGTAACCACTAGTCCTGGGATCAGCTGTAACAGTTATTTTTCTCCTTCCTAGTATCTGGCACATTACTATGTTTTTGCTTCAGTCTGAAAATATTGCTGATAACACACGGATGTTTTGGTTGTTGCTAAGTGATGTTTACTCTGACCAAGGACCTTTCAGTCTCTCATCCTCTGCCAGTGGGGAGGAGCACAAGAAACCGGGAGGAAGCAGAGACAGGACCCCTGACCCGAACTAACCAAAAGGGTATTCCATACCACAGCATATCATGCCCAGTATATAAACTGGGGGGAGTCACCTAGAAGGCCCAGATCACTGCTTGGGTCAGGCTGGGTGTCTGTGGGCAGGTGGTGAGCAATTGTATTGTGCAGCACTGCTGTTTATTGTTTGCTTTTCCTTTTCCCCTTTCAGGTTTATATTCTCTCCCCTTGTAATTTCCCATATCACCATAATTATTATTATTATTAGTAGCAGCAGCAGTAGTCTTGTGTTATATTTTAGTTACTGAACTGTTGTTATCTCAGTTGAGGTTTCTACTTTTTGATTCTCCTCCATGTCCCACTGGGAGCTGGGGAGGGGAAGCGGGAGGTGAGCGAGTGGCTGCATGATGTTGAGTTACTGGCTGCACTTAAACCACGACACCAGTCCTCTCCTGAAGTTTAATAACTCCAAGTTCCCCTCACCTGCTTCTCCCGACTCCTCCGGGCAGGATGCTGCTGCATCCCCAGTTGCTGTGCTGGCTGGTCATTGCAGATTTGCTGCTGGTTTCTTTTCTGCAGCTCTCTGGCACAGGGACACACACAGTAGTCGGTACCGCTACAAAGGGTGCACTGAATAGATTATTTTACTTCTTTTGTTTTTCAAATGTAGGGAGTTTGCACCCAAGGCAAAGGTTAGGGGGGCGACCCACCTAGAAGGGCTTCAGTACATCTAGCAGGCTTTCTCTTCTGCATGTTATCACAAGCACAAGCACCCTTCTGCTTCCCAAGATATCTCCCCTTGTAACAGAAATGCCCCAGAAATTACGATCACAAGCTAAATATACTGCATGTGTTTGAGGCCTGCCCACCAGCTCCTTTCTCTTCTCTCCAGCATACATCATCTGAGCTTTCGAGCCTCTCTCTTTTTAAAGCCCAGAGAGCTTTTGCCAACAGTCCTTATGTAAATGGAAAATTTATGCACACACCCCCACGCATGTGCAGTCCTTCTGCTTGCTCACATACCCTCACCCTCTCAAAAAGGCTGTCAGGCATCTCAGTTTTCCAGTCAAGGCCTCTCTTTCCAGATGCAGACTTTACTGGGCAAATGCTGAGGACTCAAACATCTATCTGCTAAATCCACCCCTAACCTCTAACAAGGCCCGCGTGGAGCTTGGCACCAGTCTTGTGCTGCTCTTATCCCTGCTGTATGTTCACTGATTTTAAGAACTGCCTTCCAGACTATATCCCGTTGCTGTGCACCCACATGGTACCCTTAGGATGGTAGAACGGGGACTACATCCATGCACTACAACCACATCTCCTTTTAAGCTGAACTGTGTCTTAGCATGAAAGATATTGGAAGCTATAATTTAGTCTCAGCGTGCCATTTTCCATCTCGTCACCCTGTCATATCATCTGACATCTTTGTTAGCGTGGGCTGACTCTGAAGAAAATTGTATTCGATATCTCTTATACCATGATGAGTGATGTTTTACTCGTGTAGATTCAGCCAAGCAAGTGCTACCTGAAGTTATTCCCATAGCACGCTCCTCAGTGGGGTCTGAGATCCCCATCCTTTGAAAAGAAACGGCAGCTTTCATACTGCAGTGAAGGCAGCCAGCAGGTCGCATTTGAAGACTGACAACAACCTCCATGACATTACAAGCTGCCCCGAAAGTGCTGAAACATCTAGTCTATATAAGAGATGCTGGGTTGGACGAAGCAGTGCTAAGCTTCCTCCCCTTTCTGCCTGGCTTCCATGTGAGACCTGCAGCAGCCATACAGGAAACCAGGGAAATGTGACTAACCCTAATTTACACCCATGAGTGATCCTGGATTCTCACCAGTCCTGCCCAAACTCCAGCTAAAGGCGCAGTGTAAACAGGAGAATGGTAATTATAGCAGTCAGATGGCTTTGCCAGCATCTTCCACTTAATCTCAGTTTAGGTGCCTAATTAGTATCCCTTGAAGATCTGTGATGTACTTGTCACGTGGATTAAACAGCAAGCAACTGATAAAAAATAGCTCTCTGTGGAAAGTCCTATTTCTGACTACTCCTGACACAGATCCAGCAGGCATCTGTTCTCAGCACATCACTGCAAAGCAAAGCAGAATCACAGAATCAAGTAGGTTGGAAAAGACCTTTAAGATGATTAAGTCCAACCGGATGGATAACCCAGGATTGCCAAGACCACCACTAAACCATATCCCTAAGGGCCTCATATACATGTTTTTTGAACACTTTGAGGGATGGTGACTCCACCACTGCCCTGGACATCCTGTTCCAATGCCTGAGCACTCTCTCTGTGAAGAAATTGTTCCTAATATCTAATCTAAACCTTCCCTTGTGCAGCTTGAGGCCATTGCCTCTTGTCCTATCACTTGTTACCTGTGAGAAGAGACGCATCACACCTCACTATAACCTCCTTTCAGGTAGCTGTAGAGCGATAAGTAGCCAAAGATCTAGAAGATGCCATTTCTTGTGAGGTTTACAGCCAATAGAGGCACAAGTGAAGCGATACCTCTCCAAGCACACAGTGCTGTGCCATGTCTCCTGCCTGCACATGGGGCATGCATGGCTGTCAGCAATTTTTGGAGAGTGGGGACTCACTGGAATGCATAAGAAAGACTCAGTGAAACCACCTGAGCACCCCATAGAGGACCAGTGCCTGGGAGAGTTAATCACCACAGGCAGCCACGGGAATGGGTGGTCCTCTCTGTGCAGCTGCAGTTAAGAAAGCATCATGGTTTGGCTCTTTAGCGCAGATAGGCCAGCCCACTTGTAAACAACAAGGGATTGCAACCAGAAACCGTGTCCCTCCACTCCTTAAAGAAATTAGCAGTTAAATGGGTTTTAAAGAACCATTTCTACAGGCCCCTGCCTGAGAGGTGGTGCGCCCATCACCCTCCTTCTCTGGAGCTCCGTCCTGACTGTGAAGAGAAGACCCGTTCACCGTATGCAAATACCCAGTGAGGCCAATTTTATGGCCGTGCATAGCAGCTGGCAAGCCAGAGCATTTGTTCCACTTCACGTGGGCCAGAGGGAAACCTCCCTCTTTCTTCTTTTTAGAGAGTTTTCATGCAAACTGAAAGCTCCTCATGAAACAAGAAAGCAAAGGAATTCACTTGGAAAATGTGGAAACACGTTGTTTCAGCTTTCAGAAACTTCTGCCACCCTCTTGTCAATGAAAGCTACTTGTCACTTTGGATCAAATTCAAGAAATAATTTAGTTTGCTACCAAAGCAGACCTTTACTGGCCAAAGTGTGCATCCGGGAACTCCAGACACAGTGCTAACCCTGTTTGGCTGCCACCATGGTGTTCCTATGTGCAACAAAGGGGTTTGTGTAGGAGCATCATTGTATGTGAAACTGTACAGTACGGTACTCCCTTTACCAAACCCATCCACTTCAGCTAGAGCAGATTTTTCAGAAGACTCTTAAGGCTGCATAATGACATTACTGATGGACCAGTAACCAAGTCATCCATGGCATGATTCCTTGCTGACAGGCTTCTGTCTCAAAAATGCAAGAAATCCCTAAGTAAACAGTGCAGAGCTGTCATCAAATTTGGAGATGTGTAACTTTGAAAGTTACAAGGAGTTCTTTTGCTTGTCTGCAAAGGCTGTAACAAGTCACTTAAGCCTCCAGTGTGAAAGCCAAATCTGGATAGCCCTTACCAGCAAAGCAGAGGTCCCACCAACACTGGCATTCGTGTTTATCACCAACTGGGTTTAGTGTGGGTGTATGAAGTAAAAAATCCTGGGGTCCTTAATGCAGTCTGTTGAGCTGAGAGCATGGATCGCACCCACTGGGCCTCCCCTGCATGCATCCTTTCCCCTGTGGCTGGGGATCCTGAGAGGTGCCCAGCTCCATGTAAGGTTGGTTTAGAGCAGTACCAGATTCATCACTAGCATCTTCTCCATCCCCAGAAAAATAAACTGGTTTCTTGGCAGAGTCACATCATATAAACATCAGCCTGTTTTTTACTTTCTGCTTTTATAATGCTCTCAGTGTTTGCCTTCTCAAGAGACAGCTGACTGCCAGCACAGGCAGCAGGTATTTTGTATTAATTCCAATCAAATCACAACAGACGTGTTTTGCCCTTCTCAGTAAGAAGGAGAAGCCCTGAATGGTGTCAGTGCTGAGCTACAAGTGCTGCACTTGCTGGTGAGCCCTCCCAGGCTGTTTCTGGGGACACCCTTCTGTGATAAGTGTTGCTGCTGGAATTATGTGTCTGTAAAATCAAGGTAACTAGAAAGGACATGGCAGTCAGTAGCTTTCTGAATGGAAACGGGGGGAAAGGAACAGCCTTGCTTCCCTTCTAAGGCACTGTTTCACTTTTATTTGCTGTGTTCAGCTCCTGTATAGAGATGTTGACAATACTGATGAGACCGGTGGTTAATTATTAATGCAACACTTAAGAGGCAGAGCTGAGAGGTCTGTCCAGGGAACAGACACAGAAGAGAAAGGTGGAACAGGCACTGAGCACAAGGAGAAAGCAGCCAGAGAGCTTTGCTGAATTGATAACTCTCAACTATTGTTTGTGGATTTTCACAGGTACTTCACACAGCAAAGCTCTAAAGAGAAACAGGAGGAGAATGATAACCTGTGAATAAAAATCTGAAAAGGGAGAATGATGCTTAGCTGGTAGAACAGACAGAGCTGTGGAAAATGTTTGTTTCCTTTTCTCAAGTGTATCTCCTAAAAGTCAGACATTTTAGAGTCTGTATAGGAAAACTACCTCTGCAGCTCCAGACACGTCTGCAGAGAGATCCTGCAAGGTTGGCTGGGCTGCTTTTAAAGGTTTGGTCTTTAATGTTACACTTTGTGAAAATCATGAAGTTGAGTGGAGCCAAAATTCACAGATGGGAGAGAAAATGACAGCAGTCTGTTCTTCAGGGAGGATTACTCTGTCATGCAGGACACAATAGAGACCTCTTCTTTTACTACTTTTAACAAGTTTTGCTTCATGCTGGCATTCCTGCTTTAGAAAGGCACTGTCATGGGAAACGGATTCTGGCCAGAGACCAGACATTGTTCGGGATATCCCTTCCACCTCCGTGTGCTATTCAGCATTAAAAACCCTGAGACTATTGAAACTTCTTTCTTCGTCCGCCCCTTTCTCTTTGACAAATGTGTGACAAGGATGCAATTGTTTGGGAGCCCAGTGATGGAGAAAACAGAGCGCGAAGCCTTCAGACGTGCCTCGGTAATTTAGAATTCTGCCCCCAAGACTTGTGAAAAAGGTCACCAGAGGTCTGCCACAGGGTTCAGCTTCCCAGCAGGTCTCTGGATACCAATGTAAAGGCACTTAAATGCCTCTAACAGCTGACCCTTTTGCGGATGTTTCCACCTAGGATTATCCTGGCTCTTGGGCTTAAGAATAGCCCTTAGCCAACTAATGGATCCCAGGCTCTTCTCTTTGAATATCTGCAGCTTGTGTTGGGCAATCGCACATCCAGCCAGCAGGAAGTTGTTTCTTCATTAAAATTGCTAAAGCTTTTGAAACGTGAAGATAAGGGCTCTTCTGATGAATCACTGCAGGGCCACATTTGAGGAACAGTATTTCTTGTTACCCAGAGGTTACTCAGCAGCTGGCTGGTAATGGAGCATGAAGACAGTGATGACACTCAGGCGTTGATCGGTGAATACATTCCCCTGACAGAGTGCAGCACAGCCCCAAAGACAGGCCTTTTTTCTGCAGCTGCTAGGTCACATTGTGCTCGATGTGCATGCTGGACCTTTGGCCCTTCTTGGTGTGAGCAGACGTGCGTGGACCCAGCCTCTGGGAAGCACTGGGAGTATATCCCAAGTGGAAACATGCATTACCCTGCCACATGGACACCGTGCCCCTCTCTCCTCAGGGCACTTTTGCTCTGCCTCCTAAATACAGAGCACTCTGGCTCCTGATGTCAGCTCTCAGTGAACTGGGCTGCCCATGCTAGCCCCTTCTCTGTCTGAGGGGTCACTCCTCCTCCCTGTACTGAGTCACTCCTGCTCCTCCAGGATACACGCTTGCCCTGTGATTGGGAGGGTATGGGGAGAAGGCGTCTGAGTTCATTCTGCTGTTATTTAAAGATCAGTAGGGCAGAAAGAGGCATCGAGGGTCAGCATCACTTGTGCTCCGGCTCAGAGGAGTTTTAATATGTTCACATATTTTACGCACTGGCTGTTCCATGTAGCAGCCCTCCAGAAGCCCATGGAGCAGGACAGGCACAAAGGACTCCTTCCACCAGGTGATCCTCTTGGAGTTCTGTCCTCTTTTGGCTGCCTCCACAGGCAGCACAACCCATGATGGGGTGGCTTGGCTCTTGCACCTCTGTGAACACTTGCACAACTCAGGAAGATGCTGCTGGCCCGTCCAGGAGAGTAACAAATGTACCCCACCAGCTCTGTAAGGGACTTAACACTTCCCAGCAGTGCCACCATGGTCAGTGAGCATACAGAGCTGTGCTGCCTGCTGTCCCCATGCCTGCTTAATGCCGACAGCTGAACATGTTGCTGGGCTCATCTTTATGCATATGGTGTGCATTTCCTGCTGCTGCCCTGGATCCACGTGGACCCCAGGGGCCATGGAACCTGGCATCCATCCATCCATCCTACAGTCTGTGCACAGGGTCAGAAGCCCCAGAAGCCCGAGTGTCTTGCCTTCTAGTCCTTGTTCCTGCAGGTTCAGAGGCGGAGGCTGCTGGCACCAGGCACCCCCAGTAGACTCACTCTGAGCACTAGGAGCAGAAGGTCTCTCCCAGCTCATCTCTAGTTCAGTGAGCAGTGGTAACTTGCCCTCCATCTGACTGAGAACTGCCCTGAATGGCCATACAGATACAGCCCAGAAGTGAAATGCCTATAAGCTTCAGGTGCCTCCATCACTGGGCCAAGAGTGGCATTTGGGCAGCAGACAACATCCGAAGACCTTTCATGATGTCTGCACCAAGCCTCCTACTCTGACTCAGAATAAAACCAGAAATGTCTTTCTGCTGCCTCTCTCCCTAAGTGACCCCTCCTGAAAGCTTTCCAGGCTTCCAGAACAAACAAACAAACAGACAGACAAACAATATCGAAGAAGTGGAGGATGATGAAAACCAAAAGAAAATGAAGAACCTCAGGCATCACTTGGGAAATGCACAGTGTCTTGCGCCATCTATGCTCAGTGACTAGGAGGCTGGGAAAGGTTCTGGGAGAGAAGTCCACTGCACTGGAACACTTTAAGGGCCTGGGTGGTCATGAGTCAGTGCTAAGGCTTGGATTCAGGTGTTTCCTACCTAGTACCTGCCAATATGCCTCACCTTGCTGGGGAAGGACACAGAATACCATTATCCCTGGTTCGCAGGGAGGAAACAGGAGGTGAACAGAGGGAATATGTGCCCAGGATAATCCCAGGAATCAACTGAGGGTATGGGTTGAAAACCATACGGGTTTCAGGCTCCCTGGGGCATAAGATGCAGGAGATAGAAGACCATTCATCTCAACCCCATAGCTGTTGCTGTTCTGTTGGTTTGCAGGAGAGGCAAGGTAGGGTGAAGAAGGGAAGGTGACAGCATGCTTCTGATGCAGAACCATTTCCTAATGGTGAAGGAATGAGGGCAGAGCAAAAGAGCAATGCTAGGCCGCTGAGGTCAGTCCACACCCCTGGGGACCAGACTAGTCCCTCGCTCAGCCTCTCTGTGCCCTTGCCCCAGCCCTACCAGGCTTTCTTCTGCACGTCAGTATGAATCAGCCTCTCTTTGGCAGTGCTTGTCAGGCTCGAGGGCCAGGGACTTCAAGGGGCAGTTCAGTCCAACCGCTTCTGTCACCAACAGGTCTCAGGGACACCTCTGACGGTGGGTGCTTCAGATTAGGGCAACAGCAGTTGTCCTGTGTTACTAGGAAGGGAGAAGGACAGCACAGTGTTCCTCCTGTCAACACACAGTGGGAACGGCAGTGCCTGGTCTGCTGTGGCTTTTCTGTGGTGCCTTCAGACCATCCTTCCTTCTTTTCCCAGCTCCTTCTCAACAGGTTTCCCTGCCCCAAATGAACTCTTTGTGGTGAACAAAGAGCTGGCGATGGTCTCAGCCAGATCGTGAGCCACGTGTGTGGGTTTCCATCTCACAGGGTCTCCAGGCTATTAGCTGAGACTCTGCCCAGGAGCTGGGCAACTGAGCCAGATCTCACCTGGCCCCATCAAGCAGGACAAGTAAGCTGAAAACCTCCGGTTTCCAGAACATTTAATGCTGGACTAACTCCTATGTCTCTGCTTTATATAAGCTGCAGGTCAAGCTATAAGCTGGGTTAGCCCCATGCAAAGCTGGGTGCTGCCAGGAATACACCTGCTGAATGGCCAGCGATAAGGGGAGAGCATCTCTGGTCATTGTAGTTGGGTCTGGCTGCCCTTCCAGACAAGGAGCAGGAGCAAAACCCAAAGAGCTACTGCTCGAGAAAGCATTGCCTGGTAGCTGAACCCGGACAAATGCCTTCACCTGCCACATATGGCGGCTGCCCCTACAAGGAGGTTGAGCAATAATCCAACAGGAATTTGATCAGGAGCTAAATCCCAGTTACCGCATACGGGTTGCATCGGGCCAGCGTGTGGGCGCAAACCCTTTTTACGCTCCGTTTGCCCTTGTTCTGGCGCTGACCCCACCGTGAGCTCATCGGAAAACAGCTTTGTGCACGGCAGCCCCACGGAATGTGCTTCCCTCCACACCCAGGCACAGCCCCGGAGGCTCAAGCAGTGCCGAAACGCCCGTCACTCAGCGGGGAGGCGAGGCAGCACCTCTGACTGCCATGCGAGCTGCACGGCGCCTGCGGCTAGGCAAAGGTTTGGGATCAGAAAGCT
The DNA here is from genome assembly GCF_033783945.1 of Neopsephotus bourkii. NCBI lineage: Eukaryota > Metazoa > Chordata > Aves > Psittaciformes > Psittacidae > Neopsephotus > Neopsephotus bourkii. Next base: position 1,131,567 of record NW_026902287.1, read on the forward strand.
GGCTGTGGTCATTCCCCTGAGCCAGCACCATGGGAAGAGGATGAACTCTGCGATGGAAGCAGTAAGGACAAGCACCGGAGCTTGACAGAGTTTTACTGTGGACTCCCTAGCAGCGACATGAACTAACATTGCTTTCCTGGCCATGGTGGTGGCCCTCTTTGTGCAAGGGGTGTTGTACGAAAGGGCACACGGCAGACACACCTTTTGATGTCACACGCTGGTGGCTTCAGAGCTTGGTCAGCATCTACACTGACAGCTGTGCCAAGCAGCTGGATGTAAGAGGGAGTGAGGAGGGCCCTCAAGCCCAGGGTGCCAGAATGAAAACCCATTTCCCCATAACCAGCTCTCCACCTCACTCTGCAGAGGCAGTGAGCCTCGGTGACCCAGACGTACCAGGAGATGAACCCAAGCCTGCCAACGGTGCCCTTACCTGGGATCCCTCACCACTGAGGGATGCTCCCTCCAGCCCAGCCACACAGCAGTGCAAGGCTACCACTGTGGTCCAGGTCCCTTGGAGTCCGGACACTAGACAGCATCCCCTGTGACACAGCCGCATCCCAGCACCAAGGGTCATGGTGCTGCTGGAGCTGTCACCACAGCACACCCAATATTTCAGGCTGCAGCAGACCACAGGTTTCAGGCTGTTCTGGATGGGCATTCATCCGGCACCACGCTCCTTGAACAGCTAATCTGCTGGGGAATGTGCCAGCATGCATGGCAGCCCCATGCTGTGCCGGTCTGGATGGAGGTGGCAGCAGCTGCAGCCCGCACTAGCTTCACCTGGCCTGGGGCGTATAAGGGACCGGATGAGGTGCCCACTAAGTTCCCTCCCAGCAAGGCTCGTCCTGTTTGGTGCTGCTGGAGACCCTTTGGCAAGTCAAATCTGCCCACAGTGAAGTCTAAAGAGCGGTGAGACACCAATCGTGTCTGCCGAAGCCCTGCTGCAGGGACTGCAGGATTCCACTGCCTGTCACATGTACGCACCAAGAGATGTATGAGGTTTCAGCTCATCCATAAAGGCTGGCTGGTTTCCCCCCTCCTGGCTTACAGAACACAACCTACATTACTGGAAGGCTGCAGCACTTCTGCTAATGTTCTGGCCATTTGGAATCATAGAATCACAGAACTGTTTCAGTTGGAAAGGACCTTAAGGTCATCAAGTTCCAACCCCCTGCCATGGGCAGGGACACCTCACACTAAACCATGTCACCCAGGGCTCTGTCCAACCTGGCCTTGAACATCACCAGGGATGGAGCATTCACAGCTGCTCTGGGCAACCCATTCCAGTGCCTCACCACCCTTACAGGAAAGAATTTCCTCCTTATATCCAATCTAAACTTCCCCTGTTTAAGTTTTAACCCATTACCCCTTGTCCTATCACTACAGTCCCTAATGAAGAGTCCCTCCCCAGCATCCTTATAGGCCCCCTTCAGATACTGGAAGGCTGCTATGAGGTCTCCACGCAGCCTTCTCTTCTCCAGGCTGAACAGCCCCAACTTTCTCAGCCTGTCTTCATATGGGAAGTGCTCCAGTTCCCTGATCATCCTCGTAGCCCTCCTCTGGACTTGTTATTTGGAACTAATTTCCTTTAAAACTCCTTAAAGTTTTGTGCCTCATAGCATATGATCTTAATTTTTAAGTGATCTCTTCATCTGAGCACAACTTTTCAGCAAGTGCCACATCTCTTCAACAAACAGGTGTGGGAAAGGCTGGGATGGAAAAGTGTCCTCTTCCCTGTGACTCCCTGATGCTTCTGCTTTTTGCTGTTACCACACCGATGTCCTTATCTTACAGTGTGAAATGTTTTAAATCATAATAACATAATGACCTTTAATCCACACTCTGGAGGTGAGCTCTCTTCAGCTACTCTGCAGCCAGCTGGCTGTCTTGCAAACATTTCAGGTGAAGAAAGCAAGGTAAATGGTTAAAAGACCTCCCAAAAGATGCAGAGAAAAATTGTTTTTAAGTCTGCAACAGCTGCCACAAATCCAGCCTCCCTTTCCTCAGCCCAGATGTTTAGGCTGAGCTTGTGCTTTCCCCCAGCTACCAGGTTGTCACCACTGGTTGCAAATAGCCTTAAACCCTTGTCAGAGCTCCAGTGCTGCTCTGTTTGGACTTGGCCAGTGTAATCCCTCCTAAAAAAATGCAGTGAATATTTCAAAGTCAGACTTTAAAGGGACAGCCATTGTTTTATTTGTGTTTAATTAAAAATAATAATAATTGTTTTCCAGTCCCATGGTAATTAGCAATCCAATCTGCAGCTCCCATGGGAAAGAGCCTCTGCTTCTGGAGCAAGTATGCTCAAACATTGACTTGCTGTAGACATTGCCAAGGTTTTGAGTACAGCAATTTGTTGGGAGGGGGTTTCCAACTTTGACTCCATAGCAGTTAAACTGTCATTCTCCAAACCACAGAGTTTTACTATGGCCTCCATTTCCCTTTGTTTTACCTGAACTTCTCGTCCCGCTCTGCAAATCCTATGCCAGAATGAGTCATTCCTGCAGGATTAGCTCTCATTTTTCAACTCCTGTGTCAGTGTTGCCCGGACTAGTTCTGAGGAGAAAAAATTGACACTCCCCATTCAATAAAGCTGTGTAACAAGTGACTGAGAGAAATTACCTCCCGTGCTCAGCTATTTACACTGAACTGGCAAGGACCACCCCATCTTACCGGGGTAACCAAGCCCTCTGCACAGCACAACGTTGCTGGCAGTGAAGGGGATGCACCAGCACCCCACTCCTGTGAGCCATCCCTCTTGCTGCTAATGGTCCACGCAGGGATTGTTGTCTTGCTTCTCACCCCAGAAGGAGGATCACCTGCAAGGACCACCAAGGAGGATCAGGGCTATCGCGTGCTGTCCACGTTGGCTTTGCTGTCTGAGCATCACCGGGCTGGGCTGAGCCTCCTGGTCCTCCTGCCTTTGGGGTAGACATACCTTCTGGAGGCACCCTCTCTCTACTGATTGCCAAGGTGCCTCTTGTATTAACATGTACCTCAGGCCAGAGTGTCTTCTGCTCTGTGACTTACTTGCTGGAAGCAGATCTTGGCCTGTCCATGTCCTATGGACCTTTTCTTGTGTTCACATTCAAATAAACACTTGTTGCACGAAAAAGCAACCTTTTATTTATTTATTTATTTATTTTTACAGCTCATTTTCCACCTTTCCCTTGTTCTCTATTTTTTAAAGTAGTAAAGACACTCTCTGCTGTGGTTTAACTCCAGCCAGCAACTGAGAACCTCACTGAGCCACTTGCTCACTCCCCTTGCAGTGGGATGGATGAGGGGAAGAGAACTGGAAGAGTATAAGTGAAAAAACCCATGGGTTAAGACAAAGACAGTGTAATGGGTAGAGCAAAAGCCACGTGCACAAGCAGAGCAGAACAAGGAATTCATTCACCACTTCCCATGGCCAGGTAGGTGTTCAGCCATCTCCAGGACAGCAGGGATCTATCACACTTACCGGTGGCAGGGGAAGACAAACGCCATCACTCCCAATGTCCCCCTTTCCTCCTTCTTCCCCATCTTTCTATGTTGCTCATGACACCATATGGTGTGGGATATTCCTTTGGTCAGTTGGGGTCAGCTGTCCTGGCTGTGTCCCCCCCAACTTCTTGTGCACCCCCAGCCTGCTCGCTGGTGGGGTGAGGAGGAGAACAGGCCCTGGCTCTGTGTAAGCACTGCTCAGCAGTAAGGAAAACACGCCTGTACCATCAGCACTGTTTCTAGCACAAATCCAGAGCCCCGTACTAGCTACTGTGAAGAAAATTAACTTAATCCCCGTCAAAGCCAGCACACTTTCACGCAGCTCAATTGTATTGTCTTGCAGCAGAATAAAGAGGAGGGGCATTTGAGGGTCTCAAAAAGATGCCGCTCTCCTTCCCTTTTCCTGTCCAAAACGTGTTTCCAGAAGTGATTGTTTAAATAAGTTCCAGAAGATCTGTTTTCTGGTAATGGCCCAGCATGGTGGCAAATCTCTGATTTGCATATGAAGACCCGAACTGCATAAGCAAAACTATCAGATCTAGCTGGGAGAAACAAGATCTGAGCACCTGGCATTTTGAGAAGGCATTTTGCTTGTTGTCCATGGGTCATTTTCCTACAGTATCAACAGGACTTGAGCTGAGTGGACAGAAACTCCTGGATATCATGTTTCCTCTACAGTACCAGAGAGAACTGCAGAAATTACAAGGTTTCTGGCCCAGCAAAAGCTCAAAGCAGGGTACTGTCACGAGTTAGATCAGCTCGCTCAGGACCACAAACAGCCCAGTTTTAAAAAGCCCAAAGGAAAGAGACCCCACCATCCCTTTGGGAAACCTGTCCCATAGCACAGATTTGTACTTGAAATGCACACTGATCACAGCACAGTTAAAACCAGTCCGAAATAAAAAGAGATTGATGAAACTTTCTGCTGCCCCTGGAAATACAAACAGCACCTTGTGTAGCTTTAATAGCACCGTGGAACTTAAAACCAGTTCTTTCTATCCAGACTACCATGAGCTACACGCTTCTGGGAACATGTATGGCCTCAGGTAAACACTGGGCAGATGCTTGTCTAGTGTAAATCCCCACAAGTCTGTTAACTTCATCAGGACTCCAGCTACTCACAGCCTTTGCAGTCTTGTTAAAGAAAAGTTCTTAATTTAGAGAAATAACCTTTTCTTCATGTGGGCCTAGACATTTTGCTATGGGATGTCAAGCAAAACTCCGGTAGATTTCTGTAGGCACTTCTAAATAGGGCATTATGTGGTAATTATCATGGTGATTGAGAGAACAATGAGCAATGAGAACAAAAAGGCCAAGGGAAAAAAATGGGAGCCTTCTGTGAAAGCACTCAGATTTTATCTGCCAGTGCAAATAAGCTTAAACTACCCTCACCTTTCATTTTGTTTTTAAATAAAGGCTATTTACACTCTTCACACATGGTGTTTCAGCAGCTGGTTGCACCAGTCCCTTATCAGTGTCTACCCAACAGCTGAATTCACTTGTGGCAGTGGTGCTCTCAATCCCTTTGCCCCTCCTCACAATCTCTGCTGTGGACCCTCATCTGCTTCATCACTGAGGACTTCCCCAGGAAACCTCAAAGCACCAGAAATCTGACACCAAAGTGCTGGGTGCCTGGACCTGCCTCCTGTAAGAAGCACCTTATTTTTGCTAATCAAGTTGTGCAAAGTGTGCTGAAATCTACGGATTCCAGGGAGGGAAAGGCAACATCAGCTGTGTTTAATAATGCTCAGTAATGCAGTTTAATCAGTGATTTTCCTTGGTTTAAAGAAAAAAAACCCAACAAAACAACAAAACATAAAGAACCCAGCAGAGCAGTTCACAGCACTAAACTGCTTTCATGATCTGTGTAGGCCAGTCCTAGAAAGCTGTGACATTACTTTTCATGTTTATTGAATTGCACCAAAGTGACGCCGAGAGTAAAAGTCTTTGATTCCAGGCTGAGACCTGTAGGAGAAGACATTGTGGTGGGCGCACGTATTTTGTCAATCCCTTCAAGATGTCCTGCACAAAGCCAACGTCCCAACCAGCGTTCCAGAAAGGCTCTTCATCTCCTTCCAGCTCCAGCGCCAATCCTTCCTCTCCACATTCCCTGCTTTTCTGCGGTGATTTTTCTCCCCTTTCTTCTCCTGCTTCACATGTTCCCAATCTCCCTCTGCTGCTCCCATCTACTCGCTCCCAAAACCTTTCCTTTCCTTGGCCTCCCTCCTTGGCTGACCTACTCTCCATAACCGTGGGGAAAGTCCTCTGCAAGAACTGCAGTGCAGAGCATTAATGGGACAGGAAATTGGTTAATAAATTATAGGACAACTCCACTGCAATTTGTTGAAGGACTCTGCAATATCCATATTTGGGTGTAGCAACATGAAGAACACTACCAATATGAACACCACCAATACATTTCTGTGGCTGTGTTGGGAAATCAGTCTAACAGTAAGGTTTGGCCAAAATGACCTGTCACCTCTCCCTTCCATGCTGAAGTGCTGGTTAGAAAAAGCCAGTGTCTAGGACAATGTGGTCCTGTCTGCAACAAAGGACAAAGAAAACAAACAGCATTTATTTCAAATAACTTACTGAATTAAAGCAGGATATTTGCAAAGGTATTTTGTTCATAGTAAGGCAATTAATTAACTTAAATAATTCTTCTTGGATTAAATTCCCAGCTTCCAAAGCAAGCAGTAAACAATTCTCCCTAAACTTAATGCTGCATCCTCCTGTTTTCCACCAAGCATCGGTTTCACCACTAGCTGCAGAGGGATAAACGAGGGCTGCAGCAAGCAAAATCTGGCTTCAGATGACAAATGCTCCCCTTCCAGAAGCCTCAGGGTCTTTATGGCCCTGTGGGCTCCTGTCAGACACCAGTGATACCAGTTGTGAGCCAGCAGAGACAGATCCTAGCAGGGGACCTGAGAGGCACCGAGTAAATGATGCTCATCCTGCAAGTCCTGAGCCACCACTATGTCCTGCATGCTTGTCTTTCACCTGCTGTACCAAAGTTAGGGCATGGACCCACACTGATGACAGTGGCCCTGCATGCAGAAGTTGGCTGGCTGGCTTCCCTACTGCTGCTTTCTGAAACAGCCTTGCTTCTGCTACCAGCCAGGACACAAAGAGTGGAAACTAGACCCGAAGCTGTGTGCTGCAACCCCTGGAGGCTGCGGGTGGCGGGGAAGACTCGGAGGGGAAAAGTGAAGCTCACTACAGGGAGTGTGAACACCAAAGACCTAGGCCACCCCTAGAGGGGATTAAACCTCTTGAAACTGTTGAATGAGCGGCCAAATAGGGCATTTGATAGGCAAAACAGAAAGAACTTATTTCCATGCCAACAGAGCCTGATGGCTATTCAAAGATACCCATCCGGAAGATTTTCATGAGCTCCTGAAATGCGCAGGCTTTGGGGGAACAAGAGCCATGCAAACCTCGCAACACCTGCAAAAGAAAAAAAGGCATACCAAGTGATTTTTGGCTTACAGAAGACAGCCTGACTCTGCTTTGCGTGTTCCCAGAAAAAGCCAGCTCCTCCTTTTACAGCATCTGACAGATCTGCTCAACTCCCAGGGATTTCTTGGCAGTGCAAGGGCAAGAATGGGCAGCTTATTGTCTTGCAAACCACCTCTAAAAACTGCCTGAGCAGGAGGACAAATTAATGTGTCATGGCCCACCCAGCTCAGGCTGGATCTGCTCCGCTTCCACTGCGGAGGTGTCTGCTCCTGGCTGCCTACATCACATGCAGTGTTTTCTACTGCTTTGGCTTGTGGCTCTGTATCTTAGCTAAATGAGTCTACCATTGCCAGGTTGCACAGCAAGGTTACATGTCTAACCTGCTGCTTAGGCAGTGCTGGAACAGACCTAGGCACACATGACAAGCTGTGCTCCTCCTCATGAAACACAGGACAGAGTGTGCCTTACCCACAGCAAGAGTCACTCCTGGCACATGTTCAGTCTCATGCACACTGTGCTCCAGCTCCACTGCAGCAGGGCCCTGGCTCTGCTGGTTGCTTCCCAGCTGGGACCAATGCATAATGGTTATCCTACCCCATGTCCTGCCCCACCAGCACATTTGCTGGGCTTTGTGAGCTTCCTGCAGTCCAGTGCTCCCATTTCTGGTGCCCCTCCAGGTTGGGGCTCTGACGCTTCTTATGTCAGCCACTCCCTCAGTTCATCCCCTACCCACCAAACTACATCTACAATACCTACATCCCCCATCCTGTATGCCAATCCCTCTGCTACTGCACTCACGCCGAATTCCCCACCATGGGGCAGGGGATCCCAAGAGAGCAGGCAGAGGTGAAAGCCTGTCACAGAACGCCCTCTGCAGATGCTGCTCACCCTCCATCAGTCAGGGGACACGCTGGGCTGTCAGACAAGCATGCTGTGTGGCCTCTCTTGCTGCCCTCCAGACTAGCCCACATGAAGCCATGCTGGATGGAGAATGGGGTTGTCAGACCTCTCTCCCCAGTTGCATTTCGCCTCCCAAAGCCCGTGGTCATGGCCTGTTTTAAAACCACCATGGGTTTTCTTTTGATCTACAGAAGAATGACCACAACAGCTAACTCAGACCTCTCTCATGAACCTGGCTATATCCATGTGATGCTCCCAACAAGCAATTCTTTCTGTCTTGCAGCCCCAAGTTCCCATAGAAAATTCAACCAGGGGATGAAAAGCAGCATTAACTTGGAAAACCAGGATGGATGATAAATAACCATCCTGTTGATTAGGTGAAATTTTGCTCTCACAAGACAAGGCATGTGAACATCTGATGCAAATATGCAGTGGCCACATCCACTCGTCTGTTGCTTTCCAGCCCCTCTTCTGCCACATGACAGGGCTCCATGTGGCAGCTGCACACCATTTCTCCCTCAGGAGTTTCATCTGGGTCCCCATGCCACACTCTGGGTATAAAGTGTTTCCAAAATCCATGCAATCACCTCTCTGATTTTCCCTCCCACTAATTCCAGTCAGGTGTGAGATGTCTTAAGTTAAGTGGCTTGGGATATTTTTTTGCAGACACATGCTCTGAAAGTGAATGAAGGATGTCCTCATCTTCTGTCTTGTTCCAAGGCTCAGGCTTGTGGTCCCCTCCCAGATATCAATCATGAGCTGCAGGTCACAAAGCAGCATGATGGTGTGGAGACCATCTGACACATGAACAGCAAGGTCCTTGCACCAAACACAGAGCCAATAAAAAATATTACACAAACAAGCAAAATAAACAAAGCCCCAAACAAACAAAAAAGGCCCTTGCCATCCCACTGCAGGGGCAATGAGCCTGTGGTGAAGGCTGTGCTATGGGGTGTGTGCTCTCGCTTCATTTGCATTTACCCAACCTCATATCGGATTTTGGCTCTACTTAGCCCTTGCCTTGGAGCACACTAAAGACAGCTCTGTTCTTCCTGGGACACAGAGGTAAAGCAACACGTTTCCTCTCCTCTTTGAGGAGAGGAGTCCTGCTGGTGGAACCAAAACTATGAGTGTGCTACACGTACTGTGCAGTGTGATGTGTCCACACATTTAATGTCTGCTTCCCTCTGCTTGCAGAAGCAACTCAGGTCACAGCGCCAAAGGAGAACAGAGCTTTCAAGTAGTTTACTCTCAAGGAATCTCAATGGTGCAGTTTGTTATATGGGATCAACTGTGCAGGGAATGAAGCCTGAACGAGTGGATTTTTTCCATGAGTGGAAATTGCTCTTGGAGACCCAAGCAGATGGGATTTTGGGTTGGCTAACTCTCTGGCATCTACTGGTGCTCACTCCAATCTTGAGAGGCTAAGGCACAATGCCCTTATGCAGGGTACATTCTGCAGTGCCTGGTCTCAGAATCGGTGACCATTCTGGTCAGCTGAAGGCTGCAGAGCTCAGTGAAGGCAGCATCTGAGCTGTGAAATTTACACAAGAAAAAATGCTGACCCTGGACTTCATCCCAGAGACCGAAAGAAAGTCCGAGCTATGAAAGAAGTAGCTTTTATATTTTTAACACTCCTGTAGATACCATACATTTTCTATTGCATTATGACCTCAAAATATTTAGTCAATGCATGGCATTTTCTATTTTACATACCTTTGTCCCCCCTCCACTGTAACTGAACCAAAAGAGAAAACAAAATGTTCACAAACATGAAAAGCACCAACTCTTCTGCTCCAGGAGCAGGCAACACTTTGATTTACAAGTGGAAGAGATGTGCAGTCTAAGATTCACCCGGGTGAGTCTGAGTTTCCCATTTCCCATAGTTCTTTCCCCATAGGAGATGGTATTCAAGAGAAACACGAGTGCTTAAAAAGGGACATATTCCTGCTCCCAGAGTGCAGAGCTGAGGATGTTTTTAAACAGGCTGATGATAATGTCAGTTTGAGGACTCTCTCCAAGCCACCACAGTATACAACTCCCACTTCACTTGCAAACACTGGCGTTACAGTTTTACAGTTTAACCTGCCTGGTGTGGGAGCGTGAAGGCACAAGAGCCAGCGCATGCTGTTTGGGTATCCGTTTCACTCTGCTTACACGCTGGGGTCTGCCAAGGAAAGCGTCTTCCTGGAAAAGGATTCTCATCCCTAGCAGGGAGGGCAAACGCAGCCCCTCGTCACACCATCCCGCTCCAGCGCGCACCTCGCTCGTTCTCATCCTTCCGCAAGCGCCAAGCGCATCACGATCTGACTTTGCCCTCTGGAGGCACGGAGCTGGCATGGCGCAGGCACATACACAGCGCCGGAGGCGACTGGACCACCGCGCTGCCTCGTGGAAAATCTGGTAGGAAAACCCATCTCCGGCTGCCGCGTCCCGGGAGCCAGAGGGCAGCGCAGGGCCGCCGAGGCAGCTCCGCTGCTCACCTTTCACGCTGAAGGAGCCGGTTTCTTGGTTCCTCCAGGGTAACGGTATCCTGGCGCTGTGTGTACTTCAGGAGCAGCAGCGTCAGAACGGAAGGCCGGTTTTCCTTTCAGTACAAACTGTGCAGCGTGGGATCTGAAATCTGCATCCAGCTACTGGGACTGCAAGCACGGGTCCTCAAGAGTGCCGCTTCATGGCCTAATTCTGCTAGCTCCACGGTTTGCTCGGGCGCTGGGAAGTTGCACAAATAAGCAAGTGGCAAAAACAGTTCTGCGGTCCCCTTATCTAGGTAGAAACCAGGGCTGGGTTTTGTTTGCTGCATGCAAATAGATCCCCACACCCCCACTCCCCAATTTTTCTGCGAGCAGAGAGAAAACTTTGTTGGGAACCCCTGAGGGAGCCCTGTTTCACTTCAATAAACATCTCCCACTTCCCTTTACTCCCGTCAACACCCTTTGTGCAATGGCAGGGGGCTTTGGGAAAGCTTTGCCCACAGAGAGACTCAGACCGAAACTCTGGGAGAACTGACAGAAGGCACTAAGAGACGGGCAGAACTGGCTGTACAGCCACGCAAAGAAGCTGCACATGCATGCACATCCACCTTGCGCACACAGCCGTTCCTGCATACCTGTGGACACTCATGCCATGGATCCAGCATACTGGCACATGTTTGTACACACACTCACATGTCAATGCACAGCCACAAGCTCTAATGGACATCCTCAACCCCACACTGCCCTTGTACACCCAGGTACCCGTGCATGCTCACCCTGCCATGCCCACACATCCCTGTGAACACCTGCACACACTGACCCTTTTCACCCCACTTCTAGGACCTCCTGCCATTCCCTTTATCCCAGGGCTCCCAAGGATGACCATGACAGCAGGCAAGGAGGCTGTGCTGCCTCCAGCCCCGCGGGTGAGTGCTGCAGGGGTACAAGTCCTGGCCAAGCGTGCACTTATGGCACTTGTTCTAACCCACAGGCCGAGGATCTAACCCTCATCCCCAACTATCTGAGCAAGCAGGGGAGAGCTGACAGGAAGGTAATATCTCAGCCACAGCCAGTGTGAGGATCCTTCCTAGCTGGAAGGATCATGTACCTGGAGATCCTGTGACACAAGGATCAAGGACAAGCAGGTCTGATCAGGGGTGAAACAACGCACGAGAGTCCAGCTGTGTGCCAAATTGCCATAGGGGACCGGAGGTGAGAGCCCCATACTGACCGTATCTTACATAGCAACTCGGCACTCCAATTGTGCTGTGTAAGCCCACACTTACTATCTCTCCCCACACACATCTGTCACCGGGTTGAGGGGGTAGCAACGTTTATTTCGTTTCTGCCTCTTCACTGCTGTGAAGAAGCGTAGGGCTGAGCAGGCGACCCTTCCCAGTGCCGCGGACCGTCAGCATCCCCGCGGACAGCGGCGGCCGCGCACCGCACCGCACCGCACCGCACCTCGCCTCGCCTCAGCCGCCCGCCAAACCGTCCCGGAGCCGCTCAGGAGGGGATCTGGAAATGCCCATGCCGAGACACCGTACCGGGACACCGGAGACCCTCCTGCTCCCCACCGCTGCCTGCCGCTCCGCCAGAGCTGAGCGCTCCTAACGACAGCGAGAGGGATAGCGGCGCCCCGATGGCGCTGGGGTTGGGGACCGCGGGAGGGGAACGGGGACCGCGGGAGGGGGGCTGGCGCTGCCCCTGCCCGTGCCCGCGGCGGCGGCGGCACGCCCGGCCCTGCCCGCGCCTCCCGGGCTGCGGGGCGTTGCAGGGGGAGTGCCGGCCGTCCGGGTGCGGAGCCGCCGGACACCGCCGCATAAAAGCCGCAGCGGCGCAGAGCTGAGCCTCTTCGGCTCGGCCCGGCGCGGGGCCGCCCCGACGGCCGCATGACCGCCGAGAGCCGGCTGCCGCCTGGCCCCCCGCCGCTGCCGCCGCTGCCGCCGCTGCCCCCGCCGCTGAAGGCGGACGCTGCGCCGCCGGGGCAGGAGGCGGCGGCGGCGGCGGCGGCGTTAGGGGCGCGGGGCGGCCGGGGGCGGCGCAAGCGCCCTGCTGAGCGGGGCAAACCGCCCTACAGCTACATCGCCCTCATCGCTATGGCCATCGGGCAAGCGCCCGAGCGGCGACTGACGCTGGGAGGCATCTATCGCTTCATCACCGAGCGCTTCCCTTTCTACCGCGACAGTCCCCGCAAGTGGCAGAACAGCATCCGTCACAACCTCACCCTCAACGACTGCTTCGTCAAGGTGCCGCGGGAGCCCGGCCGCCCTGGCAAGGGCAACTACTGGACGCTGGACCCTCACGCCCGCGACATGTTCGAGAGCGGCTCCTTCCTCCGTCGCAGGAAGCGCTTCAAGCGCAGCGATCTCTCCACCTACCCGGCCTTCCTCGCCGACCGTCCCGACGAGCCCTGCCCCCTCTTCCCGCTGCCCGCCCCGCCGCCCGCCGCCGACCTGCCCCCGGCACCCGCCGCTGCCTCCTGTTCCTTCGCCGCCGCCGCCGTTGCCTTCCCCGCGCAGAGCTGCGCCGCCGCCCTGCCGCACGGTTACGCACCGCTGCCCCCCGGCCCCGCGCCCTACGCGCCGGGCGGCCCCGGTCAGCTGTACGCGCCGTCGGGGCGCATCGTGCTGCCCGCCTCGCCGCCAGCCCCCGCAGGGCTCTACGGCCGCCGCTCTCCCGTGCCGTACCCGCAGCTGCCACAGGTCTACGGCACCGGCGGACAGCTGGGCGCTGCCGATCCCGGGCCGCTGCACGGAGCCTACCCCGGCGGCCACGACAGGTTCGTCCCCCCGCTCTGACGCAGCGCCGGAGAGGCCGGGCGGCCCGACGGCGGGGACCGGAGCCCGGCAGACAGCCGGCTGCGGGGTTCGCCCGGCGCTACTGGACCCGCGGCCGTCCGGGAAGATGCTGGAGGACTTTGTTCTGCGGCTCTGCCTCATGCCACCTGCCCGAGACTGCCGGCGAAGAGCGCTGCCGCCAGCCGTGCGGACCTGCGGGACCCTGCTCAGCCCTGTCTGCTCTCTCCAGAGAAGCCCTAGGGGCTCCCAAGTGCCTGGATGGGGCAAACAGCCCTTTCCTTTTCTACTGCCTTTTCTGGGGCAGGTGCCCACTGCTTCCTGACAGGTTCTCACCCTTCCAGCACACCCAGCTGGGCTCCCTGGTCTGTCCAAGATGATCTCACTTTTAACAGCCTCCTCGCTGTTAATGATTTTATTTACAGAGCTAAATGTCTGCTATGGTAGGGGACGAGGGAGGCAGGAGGAAGCATTCCCCAGCCTCTCATAGCCAGAGTTGTAAAGGTGGGACGTGTGGCATAACGCGGTGGCTTGTCCCTGATGGTGCGCAGGGCTATTGTGGTAATGCCCGGCTTTGCACCAACAACGAACAGGAGCAGGGCTGGGAAAGATTTGGGTGCTGGGGTTGCAGCCAAACACAGGAAGTAAAATCCTGACGGGAGTCATGCTCTGTGCTGCAGCGGTGGGACAATGTGGGATTGGAAGCATAAAAGCTTTTACCATGAGCATGTTCAGCCCCTGGAAGAGGGACCCAGTGAGGTCCTGGGCTCTCTGTCCTTCAGGGTCTTCCCAACTTGATTGCACAGAGCCTGAGTGACTTGACCTGTCTTTGGAGTTGGATCTAGCATTGAACTTGGACCTGCTTTGAGTGGAGACTAGTCCAGAGGTCTGTCGAGGTCTGTATATCCCAAATTACTTTGATCTTAAGGTCATCATAGCTCTGTCTGTGACCTAGAAGAAATCAGCACCCGGGGGGAAACTCTTCCTTCCTGAAATGAGTGAGAGAGGCAGGACATGGTGCCTTTTTATCTTTGGTTGCTCCCTTGTTAAGGGATAGCTGGAAAAAAGGCTAGAGGAAAACACGGAGAGGGGACAACTAATAGCAACAGCTGTTAAGGGCTTGAAAACAGATCCATGGGGAAACCCATGAAAATCCCTCTCAACAGATCCTGCCACCCCAGAAAGGTTCCCGGTGACATGGTGCGTGCCCTGGGGCTCTGTCAGGGGCTGTGAGTGAAGAGGGGCAGATGCAGTGCTGCTACCATCCAAATCTCTTTAGACAGCTACTTTTTCCTGTGGAGGTGGGACCATGTGTGATCGGGTCCAGGAGGAGGTTGATGAGAGGTGCTGCAGAGCGGTGGGAGCAGGAATGAAGAGAGGTAGGTGGAAAGTGCAGTCAGAGCCTCAGCAGGGGCTTTGGAAGAGCAGTGGGGGTGCACAGAGACCAGGGTCTCTTCCCACCACAAAAGGGTACAGATCATGGTATAACTCAGGCTGGGAGAGGCGCTGGGTATTTTCTGTTCCATGCTTGTGTTCGAAGGATGGTCAGCTATAACCTGTACAGTTTGCTCAAGCCTATCAAGGTGCGTCCTGAAAACCTCCAGGGATGGAGACAGTGCTGTTTCTTCAGGCAACCTGGCCGCCCTCGGGGGGAGAAGTTTCTCCTTTTATCCGCCCGGCACCTCTCTAGTCTCTTTTCATGTCCACTGTCTCTTGTCCCGTTGCTATGCACTGCTACAAAGAGCTCCGATCCCATGAAGACACCTGTACTTTCTGCTCCATGGAGAATGTTTCACGTGAGCTCATCAGCAGGATGAAATGACACAGGTTCTTCTCTGAGTGCTATACTCCAGCTATCCAAGTGGGACATGAGAGGGAGGAAATGGAGTAGGGTGGGAAGGTGTTTGTGTGTCCCTGCAGAACAGTTTGGGGTTGGGGAGGCTAAAGCTCTCTGCAGCAGGTGAACAGGAGGAGTTGTCTCTCTGCCTTCCCTTGGGTTCTGAAGTAGGAAATGACTTTTGGATTCAGGGCACCCACCCGTCTCTCAGAGAGATAGGGGTGGCACATTCTGGGTGAGCTACCTCATGGGCTGGGAGGGTGGTGCTGCTGACCCTGGTCCATCTGGACCTCTTCTGTAGTACTGCAGGAAACTGCAGCCTGTACACAGAGCTGGGGAGGTCACATTGCATTGCATTGCATTGCTGCTGGGGGGGGGGGCCCAACAAAGTGGCAAGCGCAGGCATCATTCCCATCCTCGGTGAGGTGAGGTGAATCAGATGTTTTCCATCCTTGCTTTCTCTCCTTCTCTCCTGAAGAGCTGTATTGTCTCTTTCAATGTCCTTCCTGGGCTTGGCATGTCTATAGGCTGCTTCCACCCTGGGTAGAGCAGAGTCCTGCCTCTGCAGCTTGGCTACCTCAGCGTGGGGCAGGTCTCCTCGGCTGCTGTGCCAGCTCCTCTCCCAGTTTCCTCTTTCCCCAGCTGGAAGAGAAGCAGCTCTGCCAGCTCTTAGTTTTGTGACAGCTGCCTACTGGCTCTCTGCCTGTATCTCCTGCAAGAACTGCACTGCATCCCTTTGTTGGCAGGTTTGCTAGCTGCTTTGGGGGGTAGCCGGGAGAGGAATTGTCCTGCCTTAATGCCTTCCTTTCTTCCTTCCTTCCTGTCAGAGCAGCTGTCAGTGTGGACCGGATCGTTTCCCTGAGTCTAGAGGTCTTCTGGCCCTTGTCCCCTGTTGCTTCAGCCTGGTTTTACTCTTTGCACCAGCTCTGGTGCTAGTCTAAGTTTCAGTTTAAAAGAAAGGCACCACTGTTGGGTGATACACGTCTTGTGCAAGCTGCTCCTGAACTCAGCATCTGCAGCAAGTTCAGGGAGCAAAACTCAGTGTCTGGAGGACGTGCATGGTAGAACTTGATGACTCAGAAGGCACAAATTGGGTAGGTTCGGTTGTGTATTGTTTGTGGATAAGGTCTAGATGCTTGGTATTTCCCTCCAGACCTTTTATTACCTACAAGGTAGGGAAACCAGACATACACAGAAAGCATGCTTTCTGCAGCAGGTACAGTCGTGAGCCTGTTGCACAAGGACCTGAGACACATGGCCACAAACTGCTTAAACTTCAGTCACAAGCAGCTGGAAACCATGGATAAGAGCTTTGTGCTTAGTAATGAGCTATATGGACCCTTTGAGGGACTCTACATCCATGCGAGGTCTCCCCTTTGGGGTTTTCAATATGAAAATTGACTGTGCTCTACCTGCCCTGTGCTAGTAGTGCTGGCAATGCTCCAACCTCCTGCTTGCAGCAAGCGTGGAGGCTCCAGAGATCCATTCCCACCAGCGCCGCTGTGGTTTCGTGGCTACTGCAACGTCCCCAGGCTGCCGTGCAGGCTCAGGCGCAGCGGGTACGCTGAACATCACACGTCTGTCCAGGCTCTACACCGTGTCAGCGGGGTTTGCTGACCCTGTGCTGGTGCATGTGGCTGTGTGTCTCCTGCGTGACCGCTGACAGAGGAAGATACAAGCTGTTGTGTCCCTGGGGAGCCATGGGGCTGAGCCTGCCTGTGAGGATATGGGGATATGCCGTGGGGATATATTAGACAATTGCATCTCAATGTATGCATGTGCCATGGGGATATGTTAAACATTTGGATCTCGATGTATTTTTGCCCGGCACTTTGCTTGTAATTTTCAGACACTGTCCAAAATTAGGAAAATTGTGATTTCTGGAAGCTATATTATAAATATCTGAGGGCCTTCCTTTTAGCACAGTTAGTCTAAGTTTCAAACTAATCTTTTGATTTTTGGAGGAAGTGTCCAGTAGGTTTGGGTTATAACCCTGAAGGAAACACTAAGTGTAAGCACTGATGACAAGAGAGAACGTCCTTGAAAGTGCTCCTTCCTTGAAGGACAGAGCCTCTCAGTTCCTGTTCTGCCTGAGGAGTTCTGGTGTGGTCAGGCCCTCTGCTGACTTTAAGAAAGGGGTGGATGGTTACAGCCTAGGAGAACATTTTATTATGTATCAGAGGGGTTTTTTTTATTTACTCTTCTACTTGCAATGGAAATAAATCTTTTTATCCTGTTGTTTGTAATAAAGTGTCTTTGGAGTTTTTTTTCCCTACACTCCTAAGACCCGGAGAGTGAGGATACAAAGCAAGATGCATGCCACATATTGATCCTTGCATTTTGCTGTGTCTGCTTTGTGTTGGCTTTTCTTGATCTGCTGGGATTGCTGAAGACATCGGAGGGAGGGGATGGCAACGCCAGGCCGGAGGTGGCTTACCAAGCTCCTGCAACCACTCAAGTCACCAGTCTGCTTCCCGGTCTCCCACCAGGCAGTAAGTGTGCCCCACACATCAGTGCATGAAGCTGCAGCCCAGCCATGTGCCTCTGCTAAAAAGGGGCAGGTATGGAAGCTAAGGTTGTTACCTGCATAAGGAACACAAGCTAAGAGGTGGGTGAGGGAATTGTGGTTGCTGTTACTGACTTTCTGATTGCTCCAGCTTGGAGCCAGGCCAGCTGGAAAAGATTTACTGCTGGAAACAGCATTGTGTTACCTGTCCTGTGGCAGCAGCACTAAAAATGCTTGGTCTTCCTCCCTGCACCCCAGGATGGTGAGGTTTGTTGGCTATGGAGCTGCAGTTCCTGCAGCTGCAGGCTGACACCACATTCACCTTATGCAGCAGCAGCATTTGTAGGAGCAATTCACCAAGCAACAACTGTAGCTAATGCAAGGTGCAATAGGAGCAACTCCACACCTTGGGGCGACGATCTGGCTTGCACATGGCTAAGATACTGGCAGATGCTGCCCCTTCTCCTGCTGAAAGGGTGGTGACCTGCTTCCCGAGGGGTTCTGGGGAAAGCGAGCTCTGCAGCTGGTGCTCTGTCAGTAGCCCAGGCTGCCTGAAGGGTTATGAATGAGACAGAAACAAGTAGTTTAATCTGCTAAGTGATCAAAAAGCAGATAGGAGTATCTTCTTCAAGAGCTGTAGGACTCCCACGTATGATTTATCTGCCTTTGGAGGAAGCCAAGAAGTGCATCAAATTTATGAGGAGTGTGCAGGGAAGGCAGCTGCCATTTGTCCAGGAGGGAGTATCTTGGAAGGATACCAAAACTCTGTAAGTCATAGTTGGAGGTCAGTCTGTGTGGCTGGAGAGGAGCTTTAGCTGCATGCTTTAGCTGCATCTATTACCGAGGACTGCGATGCTGGGTTAGTGGTGGCATAGGGACAATGTCACACTCATGCAGCACCTGGATATGAACTCTTGTGGGCACAGGAAGGCTGATGCTCTCTGGGAGACTGAATGTGCAGAGTTTTGGTGTGTGGGGATACAGTGGCCCAGGCTGGCACAGAGAATAGCTTCACACTCTTGTCTTGACATATGCCTGGAGCCCAGATTCATAGGAGGCATCATCTAGACAACAAAGCTGATTTCTCAGCTCATTTTTTCTGTTTGTGTTTCTGTCTTCTCCGTGTCTGAGGCCAAGAAGTCAAGGTGGGAGATGGTGGCATCAGCTGTACTTGGAAGCCGGGGTTATTTCTGGGAGCTACTTGAAGATTTGGAGCAGTCACCTCAATGTCTATGTGAGCACACTGAGAGGGAAGGAACAGGCACCTTCTATTGCTCCCTCAGGAAGAAGGAACACACAGTTTATCATCCTTCATCCGTGGAAAAAGAAGGGCATCCACAAAAGGGACAGGACCCACTTCTAGTGGGATATGGGTCTCAGGGGCTTTTAAAATCCAACACCAACGTTATCACCAGAGATGCTTAACAGCTCTGGACCAGGCTGAAATACTGATTCAACATTAATCTTGGTCTTGGGGTTTGTTTCTGTATGTGTGTTGGTTTTCAGTGGTTCCCAAATTGGTTTGGTTTTTTGTTTGGTTGTTGGCTTGGGGGTTTGTTTTGGGTTTTTTTTCTGTTCTTGTTTTCAATAAAATTGCCTTTACTTGAATAACATGGGTTTGCACTCCTACAGCAACAAGTGACTGACTGCTGCAATAGGCTGGGACCCATGCAATTGCCATGGAGTCACAGGCAGTTCAAGCCATGAAGAATAAATAATTGTTATCAGTATAAAAGAAAGCAGATATAAGTGCTAGCTATCTGGTCACTGACTCCTGTCTTAGCCAAGCAACCTAAAATCAGCTCAGGCCAAGACAAGACCAGTTAAGTCCTAGTCCTCTGCACTGTGAGGTCAACACAAAGCCATGTGCCTGAAAAGCAATATATTTGGAAGCTGCATTCAAGACCAGGTCCTGTGTACAATGACAACCAAAGACCCCACACCAGTGGGCTGGGAGAGGACTGTCTCTTGCGATGGGCCAAGTTTATTCTTCTTTCTGTTGTGTCTCAGGGCTCCTCATCTGTGTGGCCTGATCTGCTGTGCTGCAAGCAGCAGAGCTTGGGGGGGCTAAGTGGGACAGATACAGCCCAGGGATGGTGCTTCTCTGCTGGGGCTGTGTCCATTGGCACCAACCCAGACTCCCTGCTGTGAGGTGTAGGCTGGGAGCAGGGCTGGAGGCGGGGAAATATGGAGAGGCAATGGACATCTCAGCACCTCAACTGTTACTGAATGATTTCTGCTGACCAGCAATCAGCTAAGTGTGTTTGCCAAAGAAAGGGTGGGAGAAATCTCAGTGAAGCCCTGTATGTGAGAGCTCGCACCAGTGTGGGAACCTGACAGCCTTAAACACCAATGCAGTGGGAAGGAAAAGCAGAGGGGAGACACAGAAGTTCTCTGGAAGACCTTCCTGATCTTGTGGTTGCTGGGGTTTAATCACAGAAAGGGCAGACTGTCCTTTTCTTTCACTAAGTGAGCTCCAGCTAATGTAAATTCTTTGCCTGAGCACAGTCAGTGGCACAGCACAGCCTGAATTGTGCACTGGAGCACTTGAGCATGAATGCTTTTTAGCAAATGCACTTTATATTGACCAGGGTAATTATCCTAAACGCAAGAAAAATTGCAGCAAGCCCTGGCCCTTTGCCATACACGTAGCACCTCAAGATACTCTGAGGGCTTTAGCAGGTGACATTTGGCTGCGTGAAAGGGAAGTGGACTGGTGGTCACATAAAAATCCCCTATTTTCCAGGTGTCCTCTCGTAAAGGCTGACCTCACCATGGCTCTGTTCTCTAGGCAATAGCAGAAATGACTGAGTTGGCCACAGATGCCTAGTGAGTGGTCCCACTCTGTGTGAGAGGCTGTGCCTGGAGTGCTATTGTTAATACTGGTGGCTTTATTCAAGAACAAAGCACAGGAATATTCATGGCTTGGACTTTTAATGCAGGGAATCATAGAATCACAGAAAGGTTTGGGTTGGAAGGGACTTTAAACTTCATCCAGTTCCAACCTCCTGCCATGGGCAGGGACACCTTGCACTAGACCAGGTTGCTTCAAGCCCTGTCCAACCTGGCCTTGAACACTGCCAGGGATGGGGCAGCCACAGCTGCTCTGGGCAACCTGTGCCAGGGCCTCAGCACCCTCACAGGGAAGAGCTTCTTCCTTATATCTAATCTAAATCTACCCTCTTTGAACTTAAAGCCATTCCCCCTTGTCCGGTCACTTACATGCCCTTGTAAAAAGTCCCTCTCCAGCTTTCTTGTAGGCCCCCTTTAGGCACTGGGAACTGCTCTAAGGTCTTGCCAGAGCCTTCTCTTCTCCAGGCTGAACAAGCCCAACTCTGTTAACCTGTTTCTATAGCAGAGGTGCTCCAGCCTTCTGATAATTTTCATGGCGCTCCTCTGGACTTGATCCAACAGCTCCATTGCTTCCTCTGCAGGGGTCCCAGAGCTTATCACATTCATTTAAATTAAAAAAAAAAAAGAAAAAAGAAAAAAGAAGTCATGTTGTGAAGAACAGTTTTCCCTCTTGGGTCACCTCTTTCCTATTTCGTCTCCATGGAGGGTGAAGACCCCTTCTCTTCTAAATTAAAGACAGAAGAAAGCCTCACTTGAAGCAACCATAGAATCATAGAATGGCCTAGCTTTGGTGAGCCTTGCTTTGAGCAAGGAAATGGGCTGAAGACCATCAGATGTAAAACTTTCTGTGATTTACAGAATCACAGAATCACAGAACAGTAAGGGTTGGAAAGGACCTTAAGATCACCAAGTTCCAACCCCCCTGCTACGGACAGGGACACCTCACACTAAACCATGTCACCCAAGGCTCTGTCCAACCTGGCCTTGAACACCACCAGGGATGGAGCATTCACAACTTCCCTGGGCAACCCATTCCAGTGCCTCACCACCTTAACTGTAAAGAACTTCTTCCTTATATCCAATCTAAACTTCCCCAGTTTTATTCTGAACCTCTTGCCCCTTGTCTTATCACCACAGTCCCTAACAAAGAATCACTCCCCAGCATCCTTGTAGGCCCCCTTCAGATACTGGAAGGCTGCTATGAGGTCTCCACGCAGCCTTCTCTTCTCCGGGCTGAACAGCCCCAACTTTCTCAGCCTGTCTTCACATGGGAGGTGCTCCAGTCCCCTGATCATTCTCATGGCCCTCCTCTGGACTTGTTCCAACCGATCCACGTCCTTTTTATGTTGAGGACACCAGAACTGCACACAATACTCCAGGTGAGGTCTCACAAGAGCAGAGTAGAGGGGCAGGATCACCTCCTTCGACCTGCTGGTCACACTCCTTTTGATGCAGCCCAGGATACGGTTGGCTTTCTGCGCTGCAAGTGCACACTGAAGCCGGCTCATGTTCATTTTCTCACCAACCAGCACCCCCAAGTCCTTCTCCTCAGGGCTGCTCTGAATCTCTTCTCTGCCCAGCCTGTAGCTGTGCCTGGGATTGCTCCGACCCAGGTGTAGGACCTTGCACTTGGCATGGTTAAACTTCATGAGGTTGGCATCAGCCCACCTCACAAGCATGTCAAGGTCCCTCTGGATGGCATTCCTTCCCTCCAGTGTAACAACCGAACCACACAGCTTGGTGTCATCGACAAACTTGCTGAGGGTGCACTCAATCCCACTGTCCATGTCACCAACAAAGATGCTGAACAAGACCGGTCCCAACACCGATTCCTGAGGGACACCACTCGTTACAGGTCTCCAGGCGGACATTGAGCCATTGACCACAACTCTTTACATGCGGCCGTCCAGCCAGTTCTTTATCCACCGAGTGGTCCATTCATCAAACTGATGTCTCTCCAATTTGGAGACAAGGATGTCATATGGGACAGTGTCGAGTGCTTTGCACAAATCCAGGTAGATGACATCAGCTGCTCTACCGCTGTCCATCAGTTCTGTAGCCCCATCATAGAAGGCCACCAAATTGGTTGGGCAGGATTTTCCCTTAGTGAAGGCATGCTGGCTGTCACCAAGCACCTTGTTGTTTTCCATGTGCCTCAGCATGCCTTCCAGGAGAATCTGCTTCAAGATTTTGCCAGGCACAGAGGTGAGACTGACTGGTCTGTAATTCCCCGGGTCATTCATTTCCCCCTTCTTGAAAATGGGGGTTATATTTCCCTTTTTCCAGTCGTTGGGAACTTCACCTGACTGCCAGATTTTTCAAATATGATAGACAGTGGCATCAATCTCTCAATCATAACTCAATAATCAAACCAGGGCAAACGGTTTCAAGCCTTCCCACATGTGTGAGTACAGGATACGCCACCTCTCTGCCACATCAGGTCTAGACTCCGGCACATGAACACTGCCAGCACAGCGATTACAACTGTTAGGAAGGGAATCCTCCCTTCCGCATGTCCCACAGCGCCCGGTACCCCTGGTGCGGCGCTGCCGCTAGAGAGCACTGCCGGGCCGCGCTGGGCTCGGGCTCGGGCTCGGGCTGGGGCCGGGGCGCAGCCTCTCGTTGCACGGTGCAGCTTTGGCGCTCGGTAATGCTGTCACACAGCGGGAGGCTGAGCTGCGCCTCCGGTCTGCGGTTGAACACGCTGGCAAACGAGGGGTGATTTCCAGGGACACGCAATTCCGCGCTCAAGCCACGTTCCGTGCTTTTGCAGATGACGTGGAAGATGGTGTGTACAGAAGAGAGCTGAGAGTAGAATCAAAGAATCACAGGATCATGTAGGTAGGTTGGACAAGCCCAACCATTCACCAGCCAGCACTGGAATTAGACTATCACTAAACCATGTCACTAGGGGTCTCACCCACACCGGTTTTGAACACTTCCAGGGATGGTGACTTCCCTGGGCAGCTCTTCCAGACACGTTTTGGTGAAGACATTGTTCGTTCTAGCCAATCTAAACCTCCCCTGGTGCAGCTTGAGGCTGTTACCTCTTGTTCTGTCGCTTATTACTTGGCAGAAGAGACCGACATTTCCACCCTCCCCACCCCCCCCCTTGCTACAACCTCCTTTCAGAGTCATTATTAAGGCTACAAAGATCAGATCGCACTGTTTACCACACGGGCCATGTCGTGATTTCTTTGTTCTGCATTTTCTATGTTTTTTTAGTGAAAACCTCAGGCATCCTGGGGGTGACAAAGGCACAATCATGCTCAAAGCCCCAGATCCAGACAGATGGATTGAGTTCCAGCCAGTGGGCTGAGGCAAGTGGCCATTCACCCTGCTTGATGTGTACAAGCCCACACCTGGAATACTGGATCCATTCAGGGTAACCCAGTACAAGAAAGACATTGTTATTCTGGAGCCCAGCTGAGGCCGTGAGGTACAGATCTGGAGCATAGGATAGGCTGAGGGCATCAGACTTACCTGAAGAAGAGAAGGCAAGTGTGAAGTCTGCCTTGCAGTCCCAGAGTTACAGGGAAGATGGAGCTGGTGGGGTCTTCTCTGAAGTGCACCATGGTGGGACACGAAGCAAAGAGCAAAAACTGTGATGAGGGAAACTCTGGCTCTACTAAAGGAAACCTTTCTTCCCTTGCAGTGCCTGGGATGGCCACTTGGGGATGGTGGTGTCTCTAATGTTGGAAATGGTAGGACTTGGCTGGAAAACCCTCTGAGCAGTCTGGTTAGAGCTGGATGGGCTTTGAGCAGGGGTTGGGTTCGAGATCTCCAGGTACCTCTTCACGCTTTTCCTACAGTTGTATGGTTTCCTGGTGAAACAGGAGAGCCAGGCCAGCAAGAGGAGCACTGCTGAGCCCAGTGGGCACATAGCTACAGTCCTGGCAGTCATAGAGAGGTATTTATTCAAATGGTGAACACCGAGCAGGAAGGATCAGAGCTTGCACACTCTGAGCAAGAAATGATGCTCAAAGAGGGAGTGGGTATTTGCTGTCACCAGGATTTACTACTTGAAGTCAATATTGGTAAATCAACCATAAAGTTTTCTTATCTCTGAAGGACCAGGTTCTTGTGGGATGGAATGACTTTTCATTGACCTCTGTCTCTGAGTTCCTGGCCCACTTTTTTCTACTGAGGCTTACCCATGACTTCACTTCTGCTAATGTCCAGAAAACGACCCCAGCTCGAAACACCACCCATGAGCAACAGTCTACCACAAATCACTGACTCTCTGTGAATGTGGGGGATTCTGTTTCACAAGAGCAGTTTGAGAATCAGGAAGCAGGTTGCACAAACCCAGCAACATCTCCCAAGGAGCTGGAAGCATGTTTCCTGGGAGGATATCTAAGGGTAATTAGCTGTGGACAGAGGAGAGTCTGGTTCTCCTGAGTATGATGTCAACTTCCTTCTCCTTAGATGTCCTGTCAGCCCTCAGGGTGGCTCCCATGCTCTGTAGCCCTGAGATCACCTCACAGCAGTGTGGGCAGCTCAGCCCATTGACAACACCAAGCTGTGTCTCATGAATAAGAAGACAATCACAGTGGTCATACCCACTGCACATCACAGCATGCCTGCTTTGGTCTGTGTGGCTCAGGTAGCAGGTCAGAGCATCCTGGAAAAGCCTCATGCGGCCCTCTTACACTGCAGTACAGCACAGCAAGGGGGAGAGCATTGTGTCAGACACTGACCCAGCTCTCTGTGCTTGCCCCACAGCTCAGAAGCCATCTCCCTGCACTTACTCTTCATCATCAAGAAGGCTATAGTCCCAGCCTTCACCTTCAAGTCAGACCCACACCCTGTTTGTCATCCCAAAGGAAGAAATATTTCTTTATTGGACAGGTAAAGACACCTGTCTGGGGCTCAGGAAGGAGGGAAGAGAGGGATAAATTAATGCAGTGTTTGTGAGAAGCAGCAGCCTCCTTCTCTATGCACAGATCCATTCAGAGAGCAGGACCTACCTCAAGGATGGACGCGCATGGACCTCTTTGTGTCCAGCTTTGCACCTGCACCCCATCTGTATACCAAGAGCTCTTTTACCTGCCCTCTTATCAGAGAAGGAAACAGTGTGTTGGGAATGAAAGTGCTGCTAAGGAGTGCTTTATCTTTCTCTTGTTTATTTTACGATAAGGTTAGTTGCTTGCAGGCACATCCTTCTCACTGGTTGCCAAAGCAGTCAGTTAGAGTGAGAGCAGCTCTAAGTCAGAGTACACAGGACCTGGGGTGACTGCCATCTCTGCAGAGGTGCTTTCTCTGGTTCCTGGGAGCCCATGCTCACAGAGAGCTCCCCAGCCTTTGTAGCGCAGGACCATGTGTGTTTCAGCAATGATCATTGCCCCGTGTTCACCCTGCCTCACCCTGCCAGGCTTTTGCCACCTCCTGCACCTCCACTTAAACGCTGGAGAAGGAAGGTTGTGGTTGTTTTGTGCTCTCCATGACTGACAGGAGGGTTAATTTTCTTCCTAGTAGCTGGCACAGTGCTGTATTTCAGCTTTAGTCTTAGAACAATGCTGGTAACACACCGCTAGTTTAGTTATTGCTCAGTAGCACTTACCCTGATCAAGGGCTTTTCAATCTTTCATGTTCTGCCAGGGGAAGTGGAAGGAGAGGATGTGTGAGTGACTGTGTGGTGCTGAGTTACCAGCTGGGCTTAAACCATGACAGTAAGAGATCTTGCTCTTTTCCCAGAGGTACAAGTCACGTTTTCTTGCATTAGCTGAGATGTCTGTGGAGACTGAAATGTCACCAGGACACCTGTATAGAGAGATCCATCCCTCCAGGAGCTGCCTGTGGTGAATGGGCTTCATTTGCTTCGTTATGGCACTGCTGGATGCCTTCTGTTTTGACACCCACTGAGTGCTTTAGAGCTTCTGGCGGTGTAACATCCCAGGGTTTCAGACTGGGGAGACTGTGCCCTCAGTGTGATGTCCCTTGGACCAAAGCAGGGGCATGAGTCAGTGATGTCCGTCCTGTCACTGGAGAGACAGCGTTACTGGTGGCATGTCACATCTGCTGAGACACACAGACATGCAGGGCTCTGGGACAGCAGGGGTAACATCCCTGGAGCCACAAAAAATCCTTAAATCTCCCAAAGAGAGGCCTGGCCAGCATGGGAGACAGGCCCTTGGTAAGAGACCTCCATCCCACCTCAGGGGAAGAAAGATCCCCGGTGTCAGCATATTACAAGAGCATAAGAGAGCCACCTCCCTAGCTAAGCACAGAAGACAAGACCCGAAATGGGGGCAGAGAGGCACCCCATTCCTTCCTGGATTTAGGAGAAACCCTGGTTGTGAGGCTGGGGAGCCAGGGGCACAGAGAGGCTCCTTTCTTTGCCCCAGATGCCATTTCCCAGCCTGTTGCACTCAGATGTTTACAACCATGTTTTGTTTGCTGAATGCAGTGGCTCACCAAGGTTGCAGTGAGGCTGCCCAGAAACTGAAACCAAAATGGTTTCCAGGCTTTAGGAAACCAAGCTGTTTACCAGGAGGGA
This sequence comes from Neopsephotus bourkii, assembly GCF_033783945.1. Lineage (NCBI taxonomy): Eukaryota > Metazoa > Chordata > Aves > Psittaciformes > Psittacidae > Neopsephotus > Neopsephotus bourkii. The sequence continues at coordinate 1,158,376 of NW_026902287.1, forward strand.
AAGAGACTGTAAGAAAGACTTCAGACTGAAGATGATGAAACATGTGCCTGTTTTATTGTGTGCAGGAAAAAGCCCAAGCTGAGCAGCTCCAGCTAGCTAAGAGTGCAGTGAGTAGATTTGCCCTAATTCTAACTTGAAAGAAGAACAAAAAGAAGAGTGACAAGGAGCGCATGGGCTTTGTTACACGAAAAGAGCGGGTCAAAATCACTCTGCATTACCTATTGGAGTTTTTTAGGCAGGAGTCAAAATGTCCTGAACAGGACAAAACCTGATCAGAAAACTAAAAGAGAAAGGGAATTTGTTCATTATCCTGGCAGAGGCTATTCAGAGGAGCATTCAGATCGTCAGGTGTCTCTGCTTCGGTCAGATTCAGCAGCTCTTCATCACCTGTAAGACATGTCCAAAACAGGTTATTTCATACTGCGGTGTTCTTGCATGTTACCCCTCCGTGCTGTGCTAAAGACCCCATGGACGGGCTCCTGAGATTGCCTGTTGTGTTAGGCAGCTCCTGGTGGCCTGCCTGCTTTCCAAAGGACACAGAGGCACAGGGATAGTGGAGGGGAGTTGGAGAGGGTAAAGCCCCCGTGGGTTTCAAAGGGGTTTCTGCAGGAACCTGTTGCCCTAGTGACAGCCCTGAAACTGGGTGGACTGTAGACAGAGCATGCCCGGGTTTTGGCCCTCCCTTGCTGACCAGCTCTGGCCTGAAGAGACTGCGTCTTCCCTGCACAGCATCTCTGCCCTAACCTGGCTTTTGGCAGAGCCACAGAGGTGTCTGTAGGACAAGCAGCCATTTAGGACCAGGGACTACAGGCCCCATGCCAGAAACTCTACTGACAGTAGTGGGCTTTTTATCACTCCCCATGACTTGGAGAGTGGTATCTGCCCCTACAGCCCCAATATTCCCCCACCCATTCACAGTGTTGTGGTTTAAGTCCACACAAAGCTACCCAGGTCATCACATTTGGTGGGGCAGGGACCTGTGCCTTAGTGGTGCTGTGGGCTGGCTGTTGATAAGGTGGGTAACCTTGGCGAATAGTCCTCAAGTGTGTCTCTGCACTGATCCTGAGCCCCCACAGAGCCAGCAGCTCACCCACAGCATCCTGGCTACTGGCTGCCAGCTCCCCATCGATGCCTCCCATTGGTATCCCAGCACCCAGGCCCTGGGTGGTCAGCACAGGCAACTGCTCCTGTTGCACTGGCTCAGGTGGCACTGGCTTGGGTGCCACTGGCTCAGCCCTCTTCTGCAGCTTGGGCTTGGGCTGGACATCTTCCAGTTCTTCCACCAGTTGTTCCACTGGTTCCTTTGACGATCCTGCCTGTGATTCCACTCCCAGTTCCGCCTTCAGTTCTGCCGCTGGTTTGAGCTCCATCACCAGCTGGTTGCTCATTCCTTTCTTGTCTTCTCTGGCTTTCCTCTGCTTTTTGATCCTTGGCTCCCTGCAAGGGGATTTCACATGAATGACAGTTGGGCTTGGGGAGGAGGACTTTTGCCTCCTGCACCAAGGCCTCTTGCCTTTACTGTGATTGTGCCCCAGTCCATCCCAGCAGAAGCTGCCCTTCCCCAGCCCTCCTCCCCAGCCCTGCACAGCAGCCTCCTGTGGCTGCACTGGCAGGTGGGATCTTGGCACCAAAATCTCCCCCAGCTCCACACTGTGGTTGAGGATTGCTTGCCACCCAACTGAGCACCTACATAACCACCCCCATCTGTCTCTGCCCCTCAGCGCCTGCCTAGACCTTTTTTAGCTTTCCCCACTGAATACTGATGGGGCCCAGCTTGGCTCTGTCCCTGTACAAAGATCGAGCGGCTCAGGGCTCAGGTTAAGTGCACCCAGAAAACAACCCCACAGCATAAGCAGGTTTTTACCTATAAATCCAGTAAGCTGAGTTCTCCTCATGGGCTTTTTCCTTTCTTTTCCGGAGCATCTCACGGTCCCTCAAGCGGCGGGAGATGGGGATTTCTGCAAGGAAAAATTAAGTGATGACATGACAATTCAACACCTCCCTGCCTGGTGACAGAACACTGGTGCAAGAAGCTGTGCTCTTTTTGCCATGAAGCAGGTCTTGATGTGAAACTGCTTGGGTGCTGTACCTCCAGCTCAGCCTCAGTGGGTAGGATCTCATGATAAACACCCCCAAAGCTCCTGTGCTCCTGTACTGAAAGTTACTCTAGACTTCTAGTTGCAGTTTTCCTGCTGTTGCTGCAGCTCTGAGGTGAGAAGGGGATGAGCCAGAGGGCATAGGCTTTCCTGTAAACAGATGCTTGTGTGTATTAGGATGAGACATTGTGGGTGATGCTGACCCAATCAGAGACCAGGACAGGACTAGTACACATTGCTGTGAGTGAGACTGGTGCCTCAAAACACAACAGCTGCCCCAAGCTGGTCTGCAGCTCTGAAGAAGACCATATCAGGGCTGAAGACAGACTGACTCTTGTGAATCAGACTGGCTCCAATGCTGACTTTACCATTTAGGCAAGATGTGCAGTTTACCTACAGCCACCAGGAGAAAGGGGCACCCCCCTGCATCCCCATCACCCCATGCAGGGCCAACTTTAAAATTACATCAAGCAATCCAGGCCCTTGTCCAGGGAAGCAGGAATACCTTAAAGCCCACATATCTGATCTCTGCACGACTCTCAACCCTCATGTTTTTTCTGCTTTTCTATCCAGCCATATCTGCAATGTGGACCAGGTGCCTCCTGCCTTTCCCTGTGCACCCCTAAAAGAAGTATGGCTCTCCCTTCTCTTAGCCCCTGTTAGAGTATGACTGCAATGAGCTCTCCTCAGTTATGTTTTAATTCTTAGGAGTCTGTTCAGGGCTATGTTTGGTTTTAACCTCAGGACAATGCTGATAACACAGTGATGTTTTTGTTGGTGCTAAGGTAGCGCTTGTACTTCTCAAGGACTTGTCAGGGTCTTGTGCTTTGCAGTGAGAGAGGGAATTAGCCGTTCTAGAGATGATTTACCACCTTTTGCTCTTAGCACGGTAGTGCCATACAGGAAAAGAGGGCTCCTCTCCTAAAAGATTCCAGCCTAACAAGAGAAAGGACACAGCAATACACACAATTCTGAAGGCAGCATGCAATGATGGTGCCAGAGTCCATTAGTGATGACAGGATCACCTCAGCATCACCCGAGAGAGTGTCAGCCTCTGAGTGCAGTCCAGCACTGAACTTGGTCTGCACAACGCAAGCAGATGTTCCCCAGTCATGAGGCTGTTCCCCAACACAAAGCAGTGTAAGAAGCAACAGGGCACAGCCAGCACGAGGTGACCCTGCCATCCGCATAACAAAAGGCAGAAAAGAACCTGGAAAAATGAGGTTACAAGGTGCAGTAGCAGGATCTGCTTCAGTTTAACTACCGAAGTACTTAATCCCTTGCACACCCCTCGCACAGCCAAGGTAACTAACTTTCCCTTTCAATAGGTCCTGCGAGCCATAAAAGCACTTTTAGCTGCTTGCAATCAGTTTCCTTCCCTACTCATCCTAAGCAAATTGTTTCGCATGAGTAGCAAACACCCCTCACTCATTTCTGACTGGTCCAAGAGAGCCCTCCCACAGATGCTCTAGAGCTGTCAGATGTTAACACTAAGCAGGAAAGATCACAGTAAAACATCTGTGTCCTGGTGAAAAAAAATCTAGGTAAGAACACAAAGGTTGAGTTGAAATTAAAAGAAAAAAACATCCATCAAGCTGAAAGAGCAATGAGACAGTATTGCCAAGTCTGCAGAGAGGCATTATACTGATGCTGCCAGAGGGATTTTGAGTTAGAAAGTGTTTATAGGTGCTTCTGCCTCTGTGATCTGAAACACGACACAGAAAAAACACCTTTGTAGTTAAGTCTGCATCCTCCATCCCCCAAGCATAAACTGTTAATTATTAACTCCTTTTTTAGAAACCACTGGTGACAAAGATCGTCCTCTCTCCTCCCCAAAAACTCAAGTTAGGAGTGTTCTCAACCTTACCTTCCTCTTCATGCTGTTTATGGGCCGCAGCGGGTGGATCAGAAGGTTCAAAATTAGTATTGTATTGTTGGGGATTAGCCATTCCTCTTCACGGTGTTGAGTAGGAAGCAGCCTAACTCCCTCAGAAGAGCATCTGGAGATACTGGTGCAGCATAATGAGGGCTTGAAAAAAATGCAGACTGCCCGCCCAAAACCTCTTATCTGGCCTGGCCACTAGTAGAGTAATAATATTCTCCTTATCAGAGTGCAAAGGTATAGAGAGTCTCTGCCCAGGATCTACTGTGGATTGCAAAAGATCCACACAAAGTTAGAACAAAAGTTAGTGCTTTTATACATAAAATAATTATAGTTCAGATTAATTTACACTTATTGCTGCTAAACTGTAACTCAAATGCCCTCCTTTATAGTAGAAAGGAGCTGCATGGCAGGGCAGGATGTGGCACTGCCTTTCTACTGGTTTCCATACTGGGGTTTAGGGAACTGTTGTTAGTCCTTAAGGACCCCTTGTGAGGTCTGAAATGGGATGTTTGCTATTTGAAAGATGTTTGCACAGGACCCTGGTAGTGCTGGTGGGAAGGGACCTCTGTCTCCACTGCAGCCCTTCTCTCAGCAGGAGTTTCTACTGCACAAGGTTGGAGCCCTTGTGGCATTGTACACTTTGGAAACCCCTGCAGATGGAGACTGCCAAATTCGTGTGACCTGTCCAAGGGCTGCACCACCTTCCTGGGAAATCCAGACAGAATAATGAATCCAGATTGGCACTCCAACCAAATGCCTGTGTGTGTTGAGGGCTTCCCTGTGACTTGTTGGTCCAGGCTATGAGCAAAGCACTTCTCTCAGGAAGCAGGATGGCAATGGGTAGCCCCAGTAAAACTAGTGAGAAGACCCAGCTGTAGCCTTGTCCACTGCAGATTACAGGTTACCTCCAGAGAGGTGGGGCATGTTTAGCAGCCCCAAAAGGAGCAGCAGGGTGGTGGCAGCAGAGCAGATACAGGAAGGCTCTGATATGGACGGGTAGGCCAGGATGTCATAAAGAGATGTGAGGCTTCCAAGTCATTCACAGGAAAGTTTCTTGTTGCTCAGTCACAAGTGAAGGTGTCCTGTGCTGGTGAGGATGTCCATGTTCTAGTACTGTATGATGATGCTGCACAGCACCGGAGTCATGCAGACTTCTTGAAAACTGTCTGGCAAGGTGCTCTATCATGCAAACACAGAGCTTGGGGAGGAAGAAAACACATCACATCTCAAATGCTGTATTAAATTCTGTGCCTTTCACTACAAGACAGACATTGAGGTGTTGGTGTGGTTCCAGAGAAGGGCAACAAAGCTGGTGCAGGGTCTGGAGCACAAGTCTAATGAGGAACAGCTGAGGAAACTGGGGGGGTTTAGTCTGGAGAAGGGACAGGGGGGACATTATTGTTCTTTACAACTACCTGAAAGGAGGTTGTAGTGAGGTGGGGCTGATCTCTTCTCCCAAGTAACAAGCAGTAGGACAAGAGGTAACGGCCTCAAGCTGCACTGGAAGAGGTTTAGATTGGACAGTAGGAACAATTTCTTCACAGAGAGGGTGGTCAGGCATTGGAACAGGCTGCCCAGGGCAGTGGTGGAGTCATTGTCCCTGGAGGTATTTAAAAGATGTGTGGTGTTTAGGGACATGGTTTAGTGGTGAACTTGGCACTGCTGGGTTAACAGTTGGGCTTCATGATTTTATGGGTCTTCTGCAACCTAAATCATAGAATCGTAGAATCACAGAATGGTTTAGTTTGCAAAGGACCTTAAGATCATCCAGTTCCAGCCCCCCACCATGGGCCTCACACTAGACCCCGTCACCCAAGGCTCTGTCCAACCTGTCTTTGAACACTGCCAGGGATGGAGCATTTGCCACTTCTTTGAGCAACCTGTGCCGGTGCCTCACCACCCTCACAGTAAAGAACTTCTTCCTTATAGCTAACCTGAACTTTCCCTGAATAAGTTTAACCCATTACCTCTTGTCTTATTGCTACAGTCCCTGACGAAGAGTCCCTCTCTGGCATCCCTGTAGGCCCCCTTCAGATACTGGAAGGCTGCTATGAGGTCTCCAAGCAGCCTTCTCTTCTCCAGGCTGAGCAGCCCCAATGTTCTCAGCCTGTCTTTGTATGGGTGGTGCTTGAGCCCCCTTATCATCCTCATGGCCCTCCTCTGGACTTGCTCCTACAGCTCCATGTCCTTCTTATGTTGAAGACACCAGAACTGCGATTCCATATGCCTGGCCATAGCAAAACTTCACATCTAGAAGCATTCTTACAAAAAACTTGATATATTCTGGGCTGCTTGCAGATGATATGAAATATAGAAGATGGGATGGAAATCTCTGGGTGTTTCAGTGCTCCGTGGGAACCGGCTGCGTGCTCAGTCTGTGGCTAACTCAGCTTCTCACACCCTCCATCTACTCAGTCACTCCAAAGCCTGGTGGGGTCCGATAAGTGACTCCTGACTCAGCAAAACATTGCCATATGACACTGCAGAGATGGTACTGTCAATATTGCTCCATTCCAGCAATCTTCTGGCTGGGTAGAAATGAATAGATTTGTAAAGAACATTTGTATAAGAAGGAGTTGGTGTGCCTTTAGTGTCTTTAGAGGTGCTTAATGGAATAGATGGGCTTTAAAATCTTACACAGCCTGCATTTGCATCTTTTCAGAACTGAAATCTCTAGAGAGGCTCTTAGGTGCAAATTTCCCAAGGAAGTGATTTTATTACCCTATGGGGAAGCTTTGGTGTTGATGACTGGAAATTACAGATGCGGCTGCCTAGTTTTGAGTTGTCTCTGCTCTGCAGTGGAGGCACTGAGAGGCAGAGACTCACCTGCAAGACCACTGACACTGGGCTCATTTTAAAGCCCAGATTACCTCCCTGTCCACTACCAGCACCAGTAACACAGAATACTCTTCTTTTCCAGCAAAGCTCTCTAGCTCATGTGGCCAAAGCTGCATCCTTTTTGCTATAGAGATGAATCTGTACAAGTAGATTAACCTTTCCTGACAGTCTCAGTTGCATGAGCTATTACAGCTGGATACTTTACATATGCCAGGTGCTGCTTCCCTTCGTTCCTCTCCACATTTTGGTTCAGGTAGCTCTGGGATACCTTCACTGATGCTTCGGAGGTGAGGAGCTGGAGGAGCTTAAGCAGGTGTCTAGCCTATTGAGCAGCACCAGTGTCACAGAACCCTTGAGTGTCAGTGGAGCTCCTTGGCAGGGGCACACTCCCAACCTTGGGTACCTCTCACTGTGCTGGTCCCCCACATGGCTTTTACTACCCAAAAGCTCTGAGCATGCTTAGTCCAAAGGACAGCTGGACCTAGGCCAGGACCCTCTGCCCTACGCCCATCTCCTGACACTGTTGGAGCTGTCACTGCAGACACCAGGCTTTGGACCTATGCATAAGACAAAGCCCTTTACGAGACTCAGTGTATCTCTCTTTACCCCTATCTGTCATTTCTACTGCAAAGCAATATCCAGAGACTTGCATATCCCTCCCTGCAGTTAATGGATGCAGCCATAAACCCAAGATTATCACATTGAACATGAGCAGCTGGGGAGCTGGTCTGCTGTCACTCTAACAGGGTGTCAGGGCACTTCTCCAGTTTTGTCTCACATGACAACGATAGAGAAGCGATTTTCAGGCTTGAACTTCACTCCCTGAATTGAGACAGGTTTGGGGGCAACTTTACTGGTTGCAGCACGCTTCTCTGGGAGCTGGGCTACCAGCGAGTAGCTCTGTGTGTTGAACTATGGTGCCTGTGAAAGCAGATAATCCCTTCCTTCCCCTGCCCTGACTGACGCATGAAAAGACGGGAAACAGGTGGATAAATTCAACAGGCAAAACTGCATGCAAAAGTACAAATCCATGTTTATAGCCCCTGCCACTGACCAGTGCAGTGCACATGTCTTGCTACCCACCAGCTGCCTCCTTAGTCTTGCCTGACCTTGCTAGGCACAGATCTGTTAGGCTTCAGGGTTGGGCTTTCTGCCCAAGGTCTGTGGTGGTGTTAAATCAGCACCTCCCAGGGTCTGCCTCTTGCTCTTGAGTCATACTGAAATAAGCAGACAAATCCAGCAGTCCCTGAGGGGGTTGGGTGTCTGAATCTGCTGCATGTATCATCAATACTAACAGGGTCCCAAGGCTGCTCAGTCTTTGACCTTGCATGTCAGGCTCACAAGTGTGTGCTTTAGCTCTGTAGTTTCTAAATAAACAATCCATGTTGTGCTGGAGGCATGCAGCTTTCCTCTCCAGAACAGCCCCTAGATTGTCTGTGTTGTTTTTTCCTAGCCTCTGCAAATAAATAGATGCGGCTTTAAGGGTATACAGAATGAAGGGCTGCAGCCACTCTGCGTGTGCGGGGGAAAATGGGTTCCAGTTATGCATCATGTTATGCTATATCTTCCCTCAGCCCTGCCAGAAAGCTGGGACAGAGCTGTCCTAATATATCCTGCGTGTGGGTGGGCTGGCAGCAGGAGGAATAGAAAACTCCATGGGGAAGGTGCATTTGTGTTGTTCACTATGGAAGTGTTTTAGGGATGATAACCCCACCAAAATCCATCCCTATGGTGCATCTGAAGGTCTGCACAGAAAGACTGGCAATACAGAGAACAACATGCAGGCAGACCAGCCCTCCCTTGCTACCTGAGGGCTGGAAGGGAGCAAACAGGCTTGCAGATCCCTGGGACAAATGAGCAGATGGTGTAGTAGCAGTAGCTGTGGGTAGGTGGGCAAGCTGTCTCCCCTCCTCTGCAGAAGTGGAAAGGGTCCAGGCATGGAAAACAGAGATGATAGAAGCTATGGACAACTCCGAGCAACTAGCCAGCTGGGACTTTCCAGCCTGGGGAAGAAGTTTCAATGAGAGAAAAGCTTTCAATGACAGCAGCCAGCTCTGAGCCAAGAGGCAGTGGACATCAGGTCAGACGCATCTCTCATCAGACTGTTATATAACAGCCATATAACATGGCTGTTACATGCTCTCCATACTATTTCCAGCTGCAGCATTAAAATCTACCAGCAATGGCTTTGTTGCGCATCGTGGTGATGCCATGTCCCATGTTATGATTCCAGGAAGGTGCAGAGCTGGAGGTGCGTGGGGATGAATTACATGACTAGCTGGCCAAGCACCACAGTAGCCATGACACTGGCACAGCTCCTGGACTCTTGGGGTGGTCACTGACTTCAGGGAGCTCGCTTGACCATGTCTGTGCCCTGGACTCTTACCCAGGTGCCTGCAAGGGAGTTGTATGAGTATAGTAGCAAGTCAGAGCAGCATGATTCCCTATGGGTGAGCACAGACATGTCCTGGAAGGGTTTCAGCTCACACTGAAGTTCTTTTAAAGGCTGATCAGAAATATTAACCAGTCATTCTGAAGAAACACAACATCTGGTGCACAACACAACAACTGAACTGAATTCAGCAGGCAAGTCCTGGATTAGCTAGCGCCTGCTGATCTCTACCACTGCAAGGAAAGGGATCCCCTTGCATACCCAAGTTGTACAGTCTCGTTACAGCTATCTCATGAAAGGTTGGTTGTGTTCCACCTGGGAGACAAAAGAGCAGAGGGAGCCCCAAGGACTGCCAAGGCACACTGTCGGGCTGTGCCAGTCCCAGAGATGGCCCTGACACCAGGAGCAACCTAGACCTGAAATTTGGCAACCAGACGGGAACCTGCAGTTCCCAGAGAGCAGTTCTGGGTAATTAGTGAAGTTTGGTGGCTACTTTCAGGAATCAGGAATCCTTGATGAAGCAAGAATCAGGGGTCCCTTGTGTGCAGGGTCTCCCCTTGGGCTCTTTCCAGACTGCTGTTGTGAAAAGCTCTTGGATAAGGAGCTGAATAAAATCTGCACTGAGAAGCGCAGATATTACTATTTTCAACTTACGCCAGCTCTGTAAGCTGTGGTGTTTGCTAGGGAGCCAGGAAGACGTTTTCTCCCACGCTGGAGAAACTCCTTTTGCTAAGTTGCCATCCTACAGAAAAAAAACATCTGCACCTTCTTCACTGGAATCTGTGTGCTTCTTGCTACTCCCACATGGCCTTTGCCGCAGGAATGTGTATGAGATAATATTCACAGTGCAGAGCATCGTTTTACAGGGGATTTGAAATGAACGTTTTGACTGTACACTTTTAGTAGCCCTTTGTAGGAACCACCTTATGCTGTTTTCCCTCAGCCCTGCATAAAAGAAGTTCTGTTGAAATAAGACTGTGCCCATCATTTTATTATTCACCATCCCTAACTTTAACGTGCAATCAGTACAGAGCACACAGGATCAATTAATCACCTGTTCCTGGGCTCATGAAAGCTCAGATGTCTCGACAGTTCCCATTTTTCAAAATCTGGATGTCTTGCCTGGTTCTCCTAGAATAACAGAGGAAAAAAAGCATACGCGCTCAGAAAAATACTTGCCACATCATACTTTGGCTCCTGTCCAGCCCATGGAACAGAGCTGACTGGTATAAAATTGGCTTACTATCCTGTCTAGAAAGCTGCTGTGGCTGCATGCCATCATGGCCCACAGTGTCCACTCCTTTGTGGGTGATGCTTGTGGTTGCTGCCCCGTTTTGCATCACCCACTACCATCAAGAAGAGTGTGGCACCATCCCATCTGCAACCATAGGCTGCTGCTAGATCCCCCAAGCCTCCCATGCCCCAGACTAGCTGGACACAGCTACCCTGTACCTCCCTGCAGCTTCCCTTGACAAGCTGGGCACCCCTGTCCTCCTACAGCCTAGCACACAGTTTGTGTTACCTGCCGTGCAAGTGCACTGCTGACCTGTGTTCAACCTCATCTTCACCCTCTGTCCCTTTCTAATGGGATCTCCTGCTCAGTCACTCCCCAGTCTGGGTAAAATCAGTGCCCCAAAGCAATTTGTGCTTCTCTTAGGGTCCCTGCTGCCCTAGTCCTAAAGTTTATGGTGGTACCTTTTGTTTGAAGTTATGCCAAAAGAGGCATGAGGCACGTAATCGGACATGTGCATTTGCAAAACTCCCTTTGAAGGATTTAGTGGTGCTGTTTGACTCTCAAGGCTAGATGCTTAGTCGACTTTCTGCCCAAGTTCCACTCTGCCTTCTCTGATTGCAGGCAGCACGAACGGTGGGCCTTTCTCCCATACCTGACAGTGTCCGGTTCGTTGTCAGCTTGCCGGCACTTAGGTCGGAGGCCTTCTGGCCATGGGTTCCTGACCTCACCTTTTTCATCTGCTGATCATGCAGCCACAGATGGTCTGACTTAGCAAGCTGATGCAATGGGTGAATAGTCAGCTTTTCTGTGAGATTAGTCCCCTGCCAACACAACAACCTAAATCCCCCCAGCCTGCAGATGAACACTAGTTACTGAACATCGTGCTAAGAATGGGGCAGGAACCTTCAGGCAAGGGCCCTAACCCTAACCCTAACCCTTCAGACACGCCTGCACCTATTTTCAGGCACTACCAGTGCAGGACAGTGAAGCTCCCAGGCATAGGGGAGCTTGAGTGACAGTATTTCACAAGCACCCAGTTTCAGATGGCCAAAATTAGGCACCCGGAGGTCTCTGTCAAGGGCATGAGCTTACATTCGCTGCACACAGAGCTGGCATTCATTGGCATAGGTGTTCCCATCAGTCCCACAGACAGGCAAGTACACGAGGGGGCAGACCTGCAGCTCCACCATCTCTCCACACACCGGCTGAAAAGGAGAATCCACATCACCCATTTCAGTACCAGAAGCACCCACTTCTTCCTCCCACGGCACCTGGGAAGGAGCAAGTCCCACCAGCGACGTGGCTCCCCCAGCTCTGGGCAGGGCACACAGAGCAGGAAAGCAGAGGGCAGGGGCCACCACGTCGCTCAGTGGGACTCACAACCCATCCTCTGGTGTGGGTTTGATGCTGGAGCACCAGCACACATGAGGCTGAGGATGGTTGCTGGCAACAGCTTTTCTCCCAGGCATGCTAAGCACTGAACCTAATCTCAAGCCAGAAACCATAAAACCAGAAATCTCTTACCTTTCTCAGGCCGTTCCCTTCGTTCACCTCTGCTCCTGAAACAGAGCAGAGACCCATGAACATGGCAAACCAGTGACTGGTGGCAGGAGCATGAGATATCAATAGGGGTCACATCCAGACCAAAGGAAAGGCAGGGTTGTACAGGACCCACTCAGGATCCAGATCAGCTGTGTGGGTTTCATGAGGGGGGACCAATTCCTGCATGCCACCCTCCCAACAGCACAGTGCACAGCCTCCATCCGCAGCTGAGCTGGCTGGGACAAAGCTGTCAATGCCTGTTCCTGCTCCCTAATCGCTCTACTGACAGCCTTCTCTCCCAGTGTCTGGACCAGGAGCTCCACACTGCATCCAGCACATTCCATGAAATGTGAATCCATGGAGTGCAGCACAAGGGGTGTCTTCAGAGGGCTGAGGCTGGGTAACTCTGCACAGCCAGACAACAGCCACCCCAGAGACAGCTGCATTCTGTGGGTCCTTCTGCAGCCAGGAAGAGCAGTAGCAACAGCTCACAGCCCATTTGTGCGGTGCATGAATATCCTGGGAGCAAGAGGGCTTATACACAGGCTGCTGCGGGACCACTAGTATGGGCACCTAGGTAGCATCGATTTTCTGGAGTCTACAAATAGCCGCCTCCCACATGAATACGCTGAGCACACAATGTTCTTGTGAAGATCTGCAGCTTTTCATGGAAGCAGGAACAACAGTAGCTGCCATCACAGTGTATGTGCTGTCCCCACATATCCTGGCTCCCACCTGCATTGCGGGCTGTCCCCTGTCCCACCACTCTCCTGAGGGCAATGCAGTTGATGAACCAGCCTATAACCCTTGCCCTGAACTAGCACAGTCTGTTTGCCGCAATCCTTCCTCCCTACAGCGCTGCCCCTGTGTGTGCTTGCCCTCCCCACCTCCGCTCCAAACAAGAGATCCTGGTTCTTTCTGCCCTCCCACCCATTTCTGGTCCATCGGTTGCTCCCAACCCACCACCACAGAGCCATGTACCAGCAGCAGAGCAGGCTTACCACCGGCAGTGATGAGAGCAATCAGTGCTGCTGCCACCACCAACACCACTGGCAGCTCCTGCATGGGCATGGCTGGTGCGGACGCATGCACTCGTGCACCTTGCTCTGAGCACAGCTGCCTTTATAGGAAGGGCATCGGCTTATCTCAGCAGTGCCGGGAAAAGCAGCACTTTGATCTGCCCTGGGAGCAGCTGCCCTGTGAGGAATCACTTGGGTGTTCTCACACCACTGATAAGCCCCGGCGGTGCCACTTGCCGGCCTCAGGTATTGGAGGCTGCTTTACAGTGCCGTGCTTTGTTGTCTGGGTTGGGCGATGCTGCTCTTCTCCCCTCCTCACAGCCAGCTCACCCCTGGGTGTATCTCATCCAAACCATCCCTCCAGCTTGGCAGCTGCTGCTCTTCATACATAGCAGGTATGCCCAGTGGAAAAGAGGAAACTCAGGCTCATTTGAACGGCTGTGCTGTGGCCTGAGCGTTATGAGACACAGCCAAGCAGATACTCAGCTGCCTGATGCATAGGGCAGGACCACAGGAGTGGGATCTCAAATACATGGGCAGGAGACCTGCTGTCATGCTGCAGCAAGCACACCCCATCATCAGAGGGGTGGGATGGGAATGGCTGGGGGTGGAGAGGGCCTGGAGGGAGTGAAATTCAGGAGTGGGAGCAGGGAGCTGCAGCTGCAGCCACTGTCTTTGCTCCTCTACCCATCATCATGGGCAGTTTGATACTTTGCTCTGCTCACCAGCTTGGTCACGTAAATGGTTGCAGCTGAGACTGACAAAGCAAAAGTATCATAAGATTCAGTGTGATGGAAGGGGTCTGTGTGCATAGAAAACCAGCTTAAATACTCAGAGAGAGGACAGAGAGCGTGGAGAGGATCCTCCATGGTAAGAAAAGCCAACTGTTCACTGAAGAACTTTTCCACAAGCATCAGCAACCCGGAAGATCTCAGCCACTTTGCCTGCAAGGCGGGATGCTCAATGTCATTCTTTCCATGTAAGCATCGTCATCACCCCTTTCTGAAGATCTTAATTTACCACATCCATCCCCACCTTCCTCTGGTGAATCAGTGGTAAAGGGTAAAGGATGGAAACAAAGACCACTGTGTGGAAAGTCAGTGTTGTAGCTGAAGACCGGTGTTGACTAAAAACTCCTTTGGGACAGACTTGGTGGGGTCAGAAGTGACAGAGGGTCTCCTTCACTCTGGGAGCAGGCAGCAGGTGCTGTGTAGGCAAGGGGCAGGAAGGGGGTAGGTGTCCTACAGAAGCCACCATCAGCCTGGGAGAGCTCCAGACACCCACAGCAAGCACATGTGCCCTTGCTGAGGAGCTGACCATGACTGTGCTCAGGGCATTTCTTCCCCACAGTCTACCTGAGGCTTAGGAAGGTACAGGCTAGCCCTAGATGTCTGAGACAAGGAAGCAGCTTGGTGAGCATCCCTCCTCATCAGAGGGGTATGGGCACTATGCAAAACTGCTTTCACCCTTGCCATTGGGAGGTCTTTCCACCAGCTCAGCAGGGCTGTGAGCAGGTTCTGGGAAGGAGGAAGGTGACTGATTCAGGGTTCCCCTTGCAGAACCATTCCTCCGCTCTGCCAAGGCAGCTGTGCACATGTTTTATATTCCCTCTTCACAGAGTTTACATAGCTCGGTAACCTTTGGCTGTTATTATTATTCCACTTTGGAAATCCCTCAACTAAAGTAAATACTTAACTGCATTAGTGGTTATTCCTGAGGCACATGGGAGCCTGTTGTTCTTTTTTAATCTAGTACTAGGAAGGCCAAAGTGGGATCAGACAGTAGACTGATAGCAGTAGCCATTGCTCCTGAAGCTAATGAGGGCCTGTTGTTCTTGTTTAGTCTAGTACTAGAGTCCAAGGTGGGATCTGATAGTACCCTGCCAGTAGCAGTAGCAGCTGTTCCCAAGGCACATGGAGGCATCTTGGTCTTGTTTAGTCAGGTACTAGAGAGGCCGTGGTGGGACCTGATACAGCCTCTTGATAGTGCCAGATAACAGAAGAAAAGGCAACAAGCTCAAACTGCAACCCTGAGATATGCAGGTCACAAGGTAGGAAATAATCCCTACAGTGGAGATCAAGCAGCAACCCAGACCAGCAGGGAGGTGGGAGATCTCCATCACTGGTGGCCTATGTGCAGGGGCACAGGTGGCCTGTCCAAGCCCTTCCATGCACAAGGGTTAGCAAGCTCACCAAACCAAGATTTGGAGGAGCCCACCACCAGTGTGTTGGGCCCTGGGGACACAGGAGCTCTCATCTACAGCACATGTGGCACCCACCTTTCAAATGTGGTCCCAGCCAACACTCAACTACATGGACACCGTGGGGCCACGTCCTGCAAACTGCTCCCACACCAACTCTCAGGCTGGGAGCACAGCCCCAGTGAAGGGCTATCATGGGCCTTTACAATATTCTTCAATGCTTTTATTACCAAAAAACCCCACACAAAAGCTGATGGCCTCCAGTGCCACCACTGCAGAGAACCATGCTGTGTCATGAGTCCCAAGCATGACCTGGCTCTTTGGGTCTGTACCAGAGGCAGCAGGTTATGTGATGCCATGGAAAACCTGCTGGCCGACACACGGCTTGATCTGCCTCCATGTGGTTCTTTAGTGATTCAGACACTAAGAGATGACAAAGAGGAAGTCACCTCTTGCAAGCTGTTTTTGTCTTTTTCTGCTTTTCTGTCAAGCATAGGCTTTCAGACCCTGCTGAAAGTCCTGCCTGCTCTCCCCATCATGGAAGAGGTGGGTGGAACTGAAGGTTTTCTGATGGCTGTTTGCCCTCACACTGGCCCCACAGCTACAGCTATGTCTGAGACAGTCATGCATTTGGGTCTGGGCTTTCCTGCTGTGTGTTGCAGGTGTCATGAAGTGGGCTACCTTTCTGCTGTCCCAGCCTCTCAGTGCTACAGGAACACACGGGGGAGCTGCTTCCCATTCCCTTTGTCAGGAGCTGTAGGGATAGGACAATGGGTAATGGGTTCAAACTTACACAGGGGAAGCTCAGGTTAGATATAAGGAAGAAGCTCTTCCCTGTGAGGGTGGTGAGGCCATGGCACAGGTTGCCCAGAGAAGCTGTGGCTGCGCCATCCCTGGCAGTGTTCAAGGCCAGGTTGGATGGGGCTTGGAGCAACCTGGTCTAGTGGGAGGTGTCCCTGCCTGTGCCAGGGGTTGGAACCAGATGAGATTTAAGGTCCCTTCCAACCCAAACCATCTCTCTTGTTGCCTCACGGTGTTGCCCCTGACTTTGCACTTGTACCCACAAGCTGGCTGGCATCCTGTGTCTGTGGTGTGTGCCCGGGATTGCTCGTTGCAGCATGGGCCTTTACCATGGCTATGCCTCCCGGTAACCATGGTGCTGTGTGCAGGTTCTCCATCTGCCGGGGCACTGGTGGCTGCAGGTCAAGCTGGATTACATCACATTACTCTTTCTCCATGTCTGCCAGGTGGCCTTATCTGACGTGTGGCCTTGGATTTGTCACCGCTCCTCCCAGCACCTGCCAGTTCCTGGCTGTTATCTGCTGCCTTTCCTGGATTTTACAGCTGTTCTCAGCCTTACAGCTTCCTGCACTTGCACCAGTGTTTTAACTCCTCTTCTGCTGCTCCTCCCGGGGCTTTTGCATAGCAGCAAAGAGCCCCAAGCACCCAGGTAACTCAGAGCAAAGTGCTGCCAAGCTCCAAGTCCACTGTCTACCTGCCTGCTGCACAAGCGAGCAAGTAAAAAAGAGGAGGGCAAGTACCACGCTCACTTCCATCCTTAGCTCCCTCCCTGCTCCAGATGTTTCTTTTACAGAGATAATGAGAGCCTCTGTTCTGCCTCTGCTCACCCTGAGGTGTCTTCGCAAGTAGAAGGGAGAAGGTCTGATTTGTTCCTTTGGATGGAACAAAAACCCCACAGAGATGCAGGTGACCACAGGTTTTCCTTTGGCTATAGAGGGGAACACCCCATCACACCTGAGATTGTTACCTTGCGTAACCAGGGCAGGGAGCAGCTATCACCACTTCCCAGAAGTTTTGCCAGAATATCTGGGTTCACACCTCACCTCTGGCTGTTTGCATCCTCTCTTTATTGCTGTGGGTAAATACTCCCACGTGGCAGGCAGTGAGTAACGCTCACTATTTCATTGATGATTCAGAAATATCCTGGTGACACCACTGCACGCTGCGAGAGGGCAAGACAGGGTGAGTCCGTGTGCAAGTCCTCCTGCCTGCTGACCTCCCCACCAGCACAGGGTCAGTCAGGACCAAGGTGGCATCGGTCTGGACAAGACTAGAGCTTCTCACCAAGCCAGGCTGTGCGCCGGACCTCAGAGGTGCAGCAGGCTAGGGGCCCATCCACTGCACACCTTTATCCCCTGCTTTAACTGCAGCTGGGCAGCAGTTGCTGCAGCTTGTCCCAGTCCATGGATACCTGTGTCTCCTCTCAGATGTTTGCCTCTGCCTGTTTGGACCTCTGGACTACAAGACATGCTCTGAGTGCATCTGTGGTATGCAAATGCCCTATAGCTCCCTGGCAGCTTAAGAACAGAGTTTACCTTCTTTTTCCCATGTGCTCCCACATAAGGGATGGGTGTTTAAACTATCAGTGGAGCAGATAATACAGCAGAAAACCATGGATTTACATTTTCTCTAGTGAATGCTCAGCATGGGTAAACCAAGCCACCATGCTGGCATAATGGAGGGGATGAGACTGTGTTGTCTGGGCTGGGTGGGCAGAACTCTGAGCTAGGTGGGCTGGGACTGCTGCATACTGTGCCCTCTTACTCTGAGCAGACAACAGTTGACCTGGATGCTGGCAGCAGGGGCAGGTGTATCTCTGTCCCAAACATGCCAGTGTTCACTCTTGTTTATCTGACAACTTGCACTCACTGTGACTTTAAAAAAAAAAAAAAAAAAAAAAAGGAAAAAAGAAAAAAAAAAAGTCATATTCTGGAGCCTCTTTCTCCCTGGAGTTTGTTTCTAGGTGAACAAACCTATACTGGTTTGTTCATCCTTAGCCTTTTTATACCTTCTGAGAACAGTGCTCCTAATTCCATCTTGTGTAGGACTGAATGCAGTCATCAGCCTGCATTTAGCACCACACTGGAGGAAAACAGGTAGCACATATGCTAGCTCTACTCTTCAGAATGACAGCTGCTCTTGACAAGTATTTGTGGAGGAGGTGCCTTGGCTTCTTCAGGAAAGGCCTGGTCTTCCCAGTCTGCCATTTGCTAAAGCCCCCACAGCTACACTGGGATGAACCGACGTAAAGAGGGACGCAGTGTAAGAGAATTGGGGAAGTATTTTTGTTCCTCCATGCATGGGGGGGATGTTGCTCTGTAACACTGCATTTGCATGGATTGTTGGCAGCAGGGTCTCCCAATTTTCCACGTTGCTGTTGATAACATTCACACTTGTCTCCAGTTTCTTCTACTCATCCAGGGGTGCAGCATCCTTCTGAAGAAAACTGGAGGAATGAAATGCTCTCCAATGCACTGTTTATACAGTGACTGCAGGCACACACACTGGTAAGTGCTCTGCCTGTAGCTGAATTGCTAGAGAAGGAAGAAGCAGGTCTTACACATAGATGCTAAAAGCAGAACTGTGCGTCCTTGAAACTGTGGTCTGCTTCTGAGTTCAGAGCCCACCTACTATGAGGTATCATTTTTTCCCAAATGACCTATTAACTGCTTGGATGTGTACAAATTAACACCAGGAGTGAGCCATGACAAATACCATTGAACACTGAAACCCATCCTGTTTCTTCCAGCACATTCCTCCAGTTTCTGGTTTCTATTCCTCTTAAAAGTTGCAGAGTGAACTTTGCAGTTTGCAGAGCATAGTTCTCTCTGAAACATCTCATTTGTGTTGAGATAGAAATAGCCTCAAATGACTCACACCTTTGCTTTATCTTCTCCTTTCACATTATGGCTATACTTGCTGATCAGAGCAGAACCAGAACGCTTGCCAACAGCTTACTTTTATGTGCCCGTGCTAATGCAGTTTCTCCTCTGTGAACCTGTCAGACACAGAGTTAAATAGCAGCACCTAAACACACCTTTGCGTGTAACCTTCATTCCAGGTTCTGCTCTGCAAATACACTGTCCAAAGACCCAGCCAGGTCCTGGCACCTCTGGACATTCTTGCTGTTGTCTGCCCCAGGAGGCAAAGCAGTGCGTAAGGAAGAGGTGCACTGCTAATAATGACAAGCACAAAGTTTGAGCACACTTCTAGTGGGTTTAAGTTTAAACTGCTGTAACACATGATTTGGCCTCTATGTTATAAGAATTACTTCCCTGCCAAGGTGAGCACACAAAATGGGACCTGATACGCACACAGCTTAGCACATCCACTTAAAAAGACGCCCACATGGGTTAGTCACAAGATTGGCTACAGCTGAAAGGAAAGGGGGAGTCAGCCCTGTGGGGGTGGTAGGGAGGTCTAGGATCATACACCTTTCCTGTCACAAGTATGGGACACCCTCTGTCTGCAGCAACCAGCTTAGCAGATGCTGGTCTATGTCACTTCAGAGCTGCTTGGCACCCTTCCCAAGTTGCTGCACTGCGCAAAACCACCCCACAAAACCAACCCACTGCTGGCAGGAGAAATTAAGGAGGAGCTGTGCAAAAAGGCTTCCAGGTCTGTAAGACGATGTCGGGTGTGAGTCTTGCGCTCTTCCAAACTCAGCCAGTTTCAAGCCTTTATTTCACATAATGAGCAGTGCGTATTGTAGATGAAGTTTGTTGTCTGGTCTCTCATGAGACTTCTTTCTGCAGAGACAGTGCTGTCCCTTATTTGACTCTTCAGCACCTTGGCAGAAGAGCTCTGCGTCCCACACAGGTGAGCAGTGGCCTCACAGAGCCAGATCCTGCCATGCTGGGCCATGTGGCAGTGTGACCTCCAGGCGCCATGGGGACATGTCCTTGCCTCTGGCTCCTGCCCTGTGGAAGTGCACTGCTCCACACCACAGCCCCTGCAGCACTGGAAAACACCAGAGGAATGTGGCTGCACGGGGCGGCACAACACCCCAGTGATGCTCACCCATACACCTGCTCATCATGGCCCAGAGTGGAGGAGAGACAGAGCGGGGGGATTCAGACACCGGGGATAACCCTGGGGTTTTATGTGCCTTGAAGGAAGTAGTGAACTCGAGAGGGCCCCCCCCATTCCATTCCAGGAAGAAGAAGAATCTGTCCTGCTGGCATGCCTGGAAGCAGCATTTCCATTACAGCAGCCACACTGAACTTACTCTAGAGCATAGCTGCACAGCACCACACACAGGCTGGAGCCCAGGGTGTGCATGCACACACAGGGTCCGTCACCATCACTGCGGGGGCAGGGACTAGTAGTGGGCACTTGTGAACGCAGGCACCCCACACAGCACAGGGTGCACGGCTCCATGGCTCCCCTGCCACTACCCACTAGCCCCCTTCACGCAGTCCCCACCTTGCCTTCCTGCCTCTCATCTTCCCTGCTCCCTGTACACTCTGTGCTCATCCCAGGCACTGCTTTCACGCTGTGGAGATGTGCAGTGCATGTTCTTTGCTCCTGTGCGCAGCCTGGGGCTGTGGGCTTCACCCCAGTGCAGTCCCAGGCTGGACACATGTGCAGAGCTGCTGCTATCCCCAGGGATGTTCAGGGCTACTGCAACCACACTGAAGAGTGGGGTAACAAGCACAAACTGCCGCTTTTCATAGAGAAGCTGGCATCATGTATGCTGGGCTTGGGGTAGGCTGGCAGGAGAGCTGCTGTGCTTCTTTGTACCCTCCCTGACCAGAAAAGCGCTTGTGAGGCTTGGCAAAGACATCTCAGAACATCTGCTGCACCTCTGTTGTCCCAGCAACCATGTTTTGCTGTGGGACAGGGCATTTCCATGTGGATACACCCCTGCAGTGCTGGTAGTGACCACATGCTGCTCTTCGGGGGGGAAGTGGTTGCCCCATGGCAGCAGTTGGCTGAAACATTGACCTCAGCGTGGACCTGGAAAGCCAAATCACACTGAAACAAATCCTTCCTTGAGCTGCAGGATTCATAAACCTCTGTTTGGCACATATTCACATCCTCCCCTGGGTTCTGCCATGCTCCTCAAGAACTTTGCTTTTCTTCCAAGTGAAGAAGGGTTTACAACCACCCTCTTCCTGCTCATACAAATGTCTTGTTACAATACCAGCAAACTTGTACTCTGTTGCACCCTGATGGCTTGTTTCGGCAAGTATTTGAGATGTTTATGATCTCTTCCGACTGCCAAGTGTGATTACAGACTTACAAGTTATTAGCCATGGTGGGTGGACAGATCTATTCATGTGCACCAGAACAGTAGTCACTCAGCAGGTTTTTGGAGGGAGAAGGAGGCTAAAAATTAGCTTCACTAAAAGAAGAGTATCACCCCCACAGTGAAGCCAGGGAGCTAAATATGGTTCAGGTATGACTGAAAAAGTGAGATCTCCAAGGACTCTTCAGAGGTTGCACTGGGTGGAGATTGCAATGGTGAAAAGCTGGAGAGGGCTGATGTGCAGTGTGCACAGCTGGACCTTGCCCGAGGATTTGCATGTATTCACATTTCCTTTAAGGTCTGTGTCTCTATTTCCTCATTCACAGGTACTGTAGGACATCTGACCTCTGTAACAAAAAAAGGTGTGCCACTACATAATTAGATGTGGATACCTATATTTACCCATACATACGTGGCTGCATACTTGTGTGTGTCCAGAGTACAAACGATTGATCTCTGACTGCAACAGAGGCTTCTTTCATCACAAAGCCCCTCTCTGCTTCCAGATCTGTGTTGAGTAGGAGCAAGATGGTGGTCCCGTAGGAAAAGCATCAATATTTTCATACCATTCACACAAAACATAGCAGGCATTCATGGCAGGGTGCCACAAAGGACCTGTGGAAAAATGTGCTGGACACTTCCCGTCCCTCGGGTGTTTGTGTGAGCACTGTGTTGCAACTTCTTTTGCTATTGCTAGCTAAACTTAGTAAGTGACGTACATAGCAGTGTCACAGGAAATTTACCTTAAGTCACAGTTGAGGTCTGACTCTCAGTGCTCAGCAGGAAACTTCCCCTACAAGTGCCCAGTTCAAAGCTGAAAGAAAGGGAGGAGATTTGATGAGCACAAGTCCAGATACTTGCTGGCAGCATGAAACATGGGAACTCTGGGCTGATTTGTGAGTTCTGAGGACCAGATTATCTGCTGAGAGTCGCATTGCTGGGTTGCCTCCTGCTGACTGATTCATAAAAGATGTCTGGAGAGCCTGGATGCTTAAAACTGGGTTTGCTCATTGAAGTAGGCAATTCATGAGCTGGTCATTAGCTGAATGTTGACTAAAAGTATCAGCAGTAATGGCATTAGTGTCATGGACACCAGCATCTTCATTGTGATGCTTACAACATCAGGTTTAACTGAAGCACAAGGTGATTATTTGACTTACTTGACCTTGTGGAAGGTGTCAGAAAGAACCGAGAAATGTGTAAATGAACAGAAAAGAGGAAGCAGATTTTTCTGTTCATGTGCCTTGACTGCAGGATAATTCTCCTTGAGCTTCCTCATGGCAGAGGTGATGCCCATCTTTCAAAGGAGGTTTCGGGGGGTTAGTGAAAGTCACTTAGGAAGTGCAAAGAGACCCTCAGACCTGAAGTCAGATCTTTGTCCTGCCAGAAACAGGAAATCCCTTTGTCCCAGAGCAAGGTAGATTTGTCGAGATTCACAAAGATCACTGAACATTTCAGCTTTTAAAGATGGGTGCGTCCTCCCACTGGTGGCAATAGCCATACTTCCTGGGCACTCTCTTCCTGTTTCTGCTCTCTTATCACAAACCAAGACTGTGCCCTGCTGGTTTTCACCATGGCCAGTAGTAAAAAAGTATATACACTTGCTTGTGTGTAACACTGAACAGCTGTAGTCCATGGGACCAGATAACAAAACAATCTGTCAAGGTCCAGCCAGTCCAAACCTCAATACAAGCCAAGAGAAGCACGTGTAGCATCTATCTCACAAAAGAGTGCCAGTCTTGAGACTGAGGAACAGAAGTGTTGGCAGAGGTCGAAGGATGGGACATGGTATGCTTCTTCAAAGACCACAGATGGCATAGTAGCCTGGAAGAGTACTTGTGAGCAGTCACTGAATGAGCACTGAAGGAGCATCCAAACTCCTGGACGGGAGCCCAGCTCCACAGACCAGCACTTTGGCGGCCCACCAAGCAGCACTGGAGGCCACTGAGATCAGCGGACCACAAGGGCTGAGGGCAGTGGGAGTGCTCTGTGTGTGTGTTGGGAAGTAGTTTTAACCAATGAGAAGAGGGTAGATTCACTTCTCCTTTCAGAGACTTGGCTTTCATGAGACCAAGTAAACAGTAACATTAAATAGTAGCGTTAAGGACTACTGGCAGAAGTCCTTATTTGTAGCACTTAAAAACCACTTGAGTGTCACCGGGTGTCCCTGAAGGACTGTGAGGCCCAAGGCTGCCAGACCAGCAGGATTTTGCCTCATCAGCTGTCAGCCTCACCAATGCCCACTGACTTCTCTCCAGCCAGCCGTGAGCAAGGTGCCTGCAGCACTAGGGTGAGTACTGAATTCCTGGCTGTCACTTCACACTTGAGGGCAACGCTAAACACGCTCGCCTGCTGTTGGTTGAGACAGGGTTACAGGGCAGCTCCAAGGAGGCTTCTTTCCATGCTGGTGAGCTTACCACTCGTAAGAGACACATATAACTTTGAGGGATGCTGGATGGTGCCCAGACCTGCTTGCCCAGGCTCTTCTAGTGACCTGATGAAGGACACAAGGAAACTCCTGCCTTAGGAATGTGGGGCAGCTCTGGGACAGGGCACCAGGGAGGTGGAGATCCCCATGCTGGACAGCATTCAAGGCTCAGAGGGATAAAATACAGCGGGCTTTACCTGCTGCTGGCAATAGTCTTGCTCCAAGCAGGATGTTTGGCAGGAGACCTGCAGAAGGCCCTGCAGCTGGCACTGCTGGGGTCCTGTGATTTATTCAACAAGAAGGTGGTCCTGGCCTTTTTCATTTGGCAGAAAACACACTGAAACAAGCTCTACTGAGCTGACAGGAAACTACAGTTCACACTTAGCTGTGCCTAGTGAAGTCTACCTGCAACCCTCCAAGGGGCAGGAGCCCAAAGACAGCCTGTGCTATCTCACAGCAAGCTCACAGGGGCCTCTTAACTCGCTCTGCTATAGCACAGCTGTTTTCCACGCTGCTAGTGACCTGCACGAACCTGCAGTCACCATTACCACGCGGTATCACCGGGAACGGTGCTGGAGAGCCAAGCTAGAAGGGAGCGGTGAGCTCCCACGGACCAGAGCTGGCAGGGGCAGGCAAGGGGACAGCGATGGGGATGCCGGGGAAGGGAATGCAGAGGAGAGACTGGGGGGGGGTGGGGGGGGTGGGATGCCGGGGAGGAGATGCCGGGAGGGGGGATGTCGGGAGGCGGATGCCGAGGCGGGGAGATTGCCGGAGGGAGAGACGCCGGGCAGGGAGATGCCAGGAGAGGATGCCGCCGATGGGGAGAGGCTGGGGCGGGATGCGGTGGGGAATGCAGTGGGGTATGCCGGGGAGGGTGAGGTGGGGGGAATGCTCTGAGGTATGAAGGGGAAGATGCTGTGGGGTATGCCGGCGGGGGATGCGGTGGGGGATGCCTGGGGAGGCGGATGTGGTGGGGGATGCAGTGGGAGAAGCCGGGAAGGGATGCGGTGGGAGACGCCGCGGAGGGGATGCGCGGGGGGTTGCGGTCGGGGATCCCGGAGGGAGATGCGTGGGGGATGCCGGAAGGGGGATGCTGGGGGGATACCGGGGGGCTGCGAGGGGGCTGCGAGGGGGCTGCGAGGGGGATGCCGGTGCTTCCCCCTGAGGCGGGCGGCTGCGGGCGGGGCGCGGGTCTCGGAGCCGCCCCCTACGGGCGGAGCCGCCGCGGTCCCCTCCCCGTCCCTGTCTCCCGTCGTCGGCGCGGGGCGGGCGGCGCACCCCGCCAGCGCAGCGGCATGAAGGAGTCGTCGTTGCCCGGCACCTCGCTGCAGCGGGCCTGCCGCCTCCTCGTCGCCTTCTGCGCCCTCCACCTCTCGGCCACGCTGCTCTACTACCTGGCGGGCAGCGCCCTGGGGCCGCCAGGCAGCCCCGAGCCGCCGCCGCGCCGCCCTCCGCCCGCCAACGTCTCGCTGCCGTTCTCCCGCCCGCCGCCGCCCACCGCAGGGTCCCCGCCCGCCTCGTCGCCGACGGGCCCTTGCCCCGAGCCCTCCCCGCTGCTCGGTGAGTGCCGTCCTGTATGGGCTTGGGGCCCCGCTTCCCTTCCTCCTGCCGCCCGACGGGTGCCCGGCGCCGTCCGCTCCGCGGGGAACACGGGGCTGGGGGAGTGCCGCGAGTCCGCGCCCCTACGGCAGCATCCGCTGTGGGGTCCCGCCGCCGTGCGCCGTGCGCCGGTGTCCCTGGTGGGCGCGGGGTGACAGCGGCGTGGCTGTCCACGCGTGTCGCTGGCCGCAGGGGGATTGTGGGAGAATCCCGGGGGAGCTGGTGTCGGAGGGGATGCTCGCGCAGGGAGTCAGCGAAGAGCGGAGCCGCGGCGCTTTCGGGGAGCGCGCCCTCCCCGTCCGGCTGGGTTTCTGGTTGCCGGAGCGGTTGGGTAATTTCCTCTGGGAACTCTACCCAAAATACTGCTCTTGCGCAATCTCACAGGAAGGCTCAGACGGGCTGCTGGCGCTGTGTAGGCTCCCGCAGCCTTTTGTGTGCGCGGACCTGCTCGGTGAGCAGCACGGATTTACAAAGCGCTGTGAGGCAGGGTCATGAATACAGTTGTTATGCATCCCAGCGGCGCTTCCCACGTATTTGGTGCTGTGATGCGGTATCCTGATACGTGGCAGCCTGGCCTGTGTTTTATCTGCACTGGAGCTGTGCTCCCCCCAGGACAGCCTGGGTGCTGGCAGGCGGTTGGCAGGTCTGCAGCCGGCTGGTGGTCTCCGTTTCTACACTGAGCACCTGTATCTGGTTGGATCCACTGCCTTTGTCAGGAGGCGGCGGTGGAGGGGAGGTGGGTTTCGGCTTTTTCCCTACCTTTACAACTCTCTCGCCCAACCTCACATTTTGAGCTGCTGCTCTTGAATAGATCCTCCTGTGGCACAGGTAGAGTTCACTACCACAGCCTGAGCCATCCCAGTGGATAATGACCCAGCCACAGGCTAATCGGGCCCTGCAGCTTGGGGATCATCTCCCTCTTCATCAGTGTGCCACGTTAGCACGGGCACCTTTATTACCAGAGATCACAGAGGGGGAAGAGACTTTAAAGAAGCTACCTGTGGTTTTCAGTTTACAAAACCAGCACAAATTCATAGATTCTCTGGGTGCTCACTGGTCAGCTGTTTATGGATCAGTGCATCTGCATAACAAATGACTGGCTTGTTATTTTAGGAAGGTGGTTTTGAGGTTGCTAAAAGGAACTGTGCTATGTTTTTTGTTGTTGTTTTTTATTAGTATCTTTCACTTTTTTTCCCCCGATCACTTTAAGTTGAAAGTGGCTTTTCAAGCCTGTCCTCATGAAGTAGATGTGGGAGTCTTTTATGAATATGGCTTTGCTTTAAACGGTCTCCACTTACCCTGATCCTCTCAAGAGGGAGTCATGTGCTTTTTAAATGCCTGGAATTCAGAGAAATGCTCTTAGTGTCCTCAAGACTGAAAGCATTTATCGGAGTTACTGGCTGAAGGATCTGTTAAAGTATTTTACATTGTCATTGTAACATCTTCAGTGGGATTTGCTGAATCTGCCAAGGGCCAGATGAGGCTATTGGAAGTGGTTACAGATGTTCAGAGAGCTTCAGAGCCACGTAGAAAGCAGCTCTTAACAACACAGTAGGCAGACGGTTTCTGTCTGTGGTACCTTCAGTACTTGCTGGGGTGCAGTTAGTTGGAGGCCAGCATCGTCAGAGCTTCAAGGTTTGTAGCCAACGTGTAGGTGACAACCTTGAAGCCAGTGTGTAGGTGAGAGACCTGATGGGTATTTGTTTTTTCCCCTGCTCATTTCAGGTTTTATTAGCAAACAGCATTTGTAAAGCAACGCAATCATGCCTCAGATGAGTCTGCCCTGATCAGCATCTCCTGTTTCTCCACGGCCAGTGTGGGGATGGAAAGATCTACCCTCCACAGGCATTACTGCCACTTAATTCACCCACACAGAATTAAAAGAAAACCCTCTTCTTTTTTATGCACAAAGCTCCTTATTGGTATGAACGTTCACAAGCAGTAGCCAGCCAGCCCCTTCTTGTAATGCCCACCTTCCCAAAGCTCTGATGGGAGCAGGTAGCTCCAACTGACCTGTACCCTCAGCGTAAACCTAAATTACAAATGCACCTCACCCTGGTTTTTAGTATTTTCTGTCCTCTCCCTCCCCCGTCGTTGGGGAGCATGTGATGAATCACACAGGATATGTGTGACTGAGCTGATCGGGCTTTTTGAAAGGTCACATAGCCAGGTACTCATTTCAGAGGCACACAGTTTTCTTCCTAGTGATGTTTAGAAGAGTAGTTTACAATCCCTGCTTTCTGGCACAGCAGCAAACTCATTAGCTGAATGAGGTTTAATCTCTACAAGGAGCTGCCAAATTTAAAATGCTTTTATGGCTCACTTGCCTCTATTTGTTAAGCATAAATCAGGGCTGGGCAAATAATACTATAATTCAAGTTTGAATTAAAAGTCCTTAACAGCTGTGAAATTCTCTGATACAAGTTAATATAAGCATTGTGGATTTATGCTCAAGTTCAGAGCTGTCTGTCAATGAGTATTTTAAATGGTGTATTGAGAAGCAGAGCCTGCTTGCTGTGGTGAGATTGCAGCCTTCAAGAAGCCCAAAACCAAGTGAATCCAGATATACTCTGTACGTGTCCATTCGCCACACTGTTGTATTCTTTAGGAGCTGTAGAAAAGTAGTGCTTGTTTATTTGGTTTTTAAGAAATTTTGAAGTTGCTCTGTAGAAGCAGGATGTATGTTGGCCTGAATGCCTTCAAAACAGTTGAATGCTTTTCTTCTACCTATTCTACGAGGTCTTTGTGTTTTGATGATGGCATAGTTTATGTGCCTGCTGATTTTAGGAGGGAACATGGGAAGAGACAGCTTCATTGGTAGCAAGATCCCTCTCCAGAAGAGCTCATTTTAAAGCAGACTGTATGCTTTCTGCAGAGCAGAGTCTCATGGCACAGGCTTACCTGTGTAAGGGATTTCAGGGATGTCATTTTCAAGTCCTGCTTGATCAAAAGCACGTGTTGTTTATGAAGGTTATTTTAGAAGACAGCTGTCTCCTAGCCATTTTTGACCCTCGTTCAGATACCAGGTGTGGCTGGTACGGGATGGCAGGCTGAAGAGATCAGTTCATATCCTCAACTCTGTGAGCATCTCATGGCGGAGACAACCCAAGTGCCTTAGACATGTTGCCGTTAGGTGTCTGGCTCAATAGCTTTTCAGCCCCAGGTTTCAGTTTCAGCCCCCCTTAGCCACTAGAAGCTGCTCTAAGGTGTCTCTGGAGCCTTCTCTTCTCCAGTCTGAACAAGCCTGGCTCTCTCAGTGTGTCTTCATAGCAGAGGTGCTTTGGCCCTTTGATCATGGCCTCCTCTGGACTCACTCCAGCAGGTTCACATCCCTCTTGTGTAGTTGTCCCCAGAGCTGGATGCAGGACTGTAGGCAGGGTGACACAAGAAGCAGAGGGTCAGGATCACCTCCTTTGACCTGCTGGTCACGCTCCTTTTGATGCAGCCCAGGATATGGTTGGCTTTCTGGGCTCTGAGCGCACACTGAAGCTGGCTGACGTTGAGCTCCTCATCAGCCAACACTCCCAAGGCCTTCTCTTCAGGGATCTTGGGCATGCAGGAAAAACAACTGCTTCTTTGAAATGCCAGAGTTCTGGGTTCAAACTGAAGCTTCCCGCTGTTGGCAATTCATGTTTAACAATAAAACAAGAATCAAAATGAACAAGCTCCTTTGACCAGCTTGTGGGTGAGCAGCTGTCAGTTGGTTGGTGGACTTACGGCATGGGCTTTGTCTTCCATGCACTGCTTTTGGTGCCTGCATAGTCAGTGTGTGCAGTCACTCTAACCTGTAGATTAGATGAGGGTATTCTGATGCTTTGAGGTTTGGAGGAGGCTTGTGGTGATGCTGACTGCCTGTGTTGCAGAAGTTTTTAGAGGTGGTATGCTGCCTGAGAGAGACACCAGCAAGTTCACAGATAATCTAGATTAAGGCCTCTGTATACATGGACATTTCATGTGCAGGAGTGGAGGATGCTTTAGCACTGGCAGAATCCTAGCAGAGCATAATTTGGGGCCAGAGAGTGGAAAACTCAAGAGGTGCTGGGAACGCTAGTTTTTAAGGAGACTCAGGTGGTGGCTGTGCCAGAGGGGTTTGTTAGGTTTGGCATGCCTGGGGTCTGGTTCCTGTCACATTGCCCACCTGGAGTCATGGGCTCTTGTCTTGCTGGGGAAGATGGATTCTGCCCCAGAAACTGCAGGCTTCTGAATCTGTGAAGCCACTTATGATACCAAGTGGTGGAGAAGGCATTTGCTTTACACACAGCATCTCACCCTCCTCTTACCTGAGCCTGCTATTGTCTGATATGCCTTTTTTGGCTTGTTATTTTGAACCTTGCCAATACAGCTGCTATCTCTGCCTCTTCCCACCACCCCTACCCACCCAGCCTGGGTGCTGTGGGCTTTACTTTGGTGGCTGCAAGTTGGGGTTTGTGCAGTGTCCCCCCACTGCCTTGTGTTGAAAAAGCAAAACAGAAACTCAGAAAAGAGAGCATGGAGAGGGCTGAGGGGAGGGGGAGCTCACATGTGGACTAGTTTGCTCAAGTTTAGGCTTTCTTGGCCTCAAAAGAGGGGTTGAGAGACTGTGTTGAACTCCTCCAAAGGGTATGTTTAAGCTATTTGGCAGGGAACAGATGTGCGATCCGCACAGAACAGCTCCGCAGCTACCCGTGCAGTTGGGAGCACTTGCACCTCTGAAGCGCAGGCTTTCTCTGTGGCCAGGCAGCAGCCTCTGTGGCGAGAGCACCCCTAGCATCCTCTTAGCTGGTCAAAGTGGAGGCCAAGGACTATTCATTGGCCTTGCAAATGGAAAGGTACCGTGCCTGCCTGGAGCGCAGCTGTTTCAGGGATACAGCACCACAGATGGAATGTGCTGGGGAGGAAAGGAAAGTTTCCCGTCTCATGCACGTAGAGTTTTATAATGTGCTCATTCCTCTGCCAGCGTCAATCTGAAGCAACAGCTAGTTTCCTTGGAAATTGGGCCAAGTTTGTGTTTGGAAGGAGACAGGCACTCACAGCTTCCCGAACTGCACCGGGATGCAGAATTCAGTTCAGTTCTCAACTTTACTGCTCTGGTGTGGAGCTCCTTCATGTGACTTCACTCAGCAGATGGAGGACATTGTCACTGTGTTAAGGCCCCCCTGCACCCCAAAGGGTAGAGTGCTGGGGGTGCTCTGGGTATGGTGGCCTCAGAGGCAGCCTGAGGAAGCTGCTGTGCTCCACTGCTCACCTTCCTCCTCTCCCTGGCAGCATCCTGCAGCCACTGCTCCACTCACTCCCTCCTGCACACTCTTCTCCATGGAGCAGGAGGGGTTTGGGAACGCAGTGAGCCAGCCTACAGCAGTGCTGCAGTGGTGGTGCCAAAGATGTGAGTTTTCTGGGATGCGGATGGAGGAGCAGTGTCAGCTCACTGAGCACGGTCTCTCTGGCCTGTGGAGACAGCACACAGCTCAGCCTGTTGCCCCTGCAACAGCGTTTTCTACTGTACGAATCCGTGCCCAGAGCCCCTTGCCTGCAAGAAGTGCTCAGTGAGCCAGGCACGGGTTAGCACCTCCGGGCAGGTAAGCAGTGGCACGGGGGAACTGCAAACAGCCTTTCCAGCTGCCTCTCAGCTGCAGCTGAGCTGCCACGGCTCGGGGCAGTCCCGAAGCCCCTGCAGATGTTTGCCTGAAAGCGGGCGGCTTTGCCACCTCCCCATGTTGGGCTTGCTTTGAGAGCGCTTGCCTGCAAGCACATCTTGCTGAAGCTGAAGGCTTTATGGGGTGGGTTTCCCTGTGTGCTGGGGCAGTGGGGTTTGGGCAGCATCTCCCCAGGCATGCAATGCCCTGATCCTGTCCTCACCTCCCTGCTGCTTGCTGGCAGCACCCCATGCTTTTAGGGGTGTGCCAGCCCTGGCATGGTTTTATGCAGACAGAAGAACCTCCACCCCACCCAGGACAGCACCGGGATCTGGGTGCAGGCACTGCTAATTGCATGGGATGAGATAGGATGGGATGGGGCAGGAGAGCTGGGGGCTGCCTTGTGTGTTGGGGCTCCCCTGGCAGAGCTGTGTTCCTGGGATGCCACTCATCCTGGGATTGCTCCTGTCTTCCCATCCCACCCCACAGCAGGGTGGGGGATTCCTGGTGGGGGGCAGCTCAGCCTTTTTCTGATCCAGGCCCCTGTGTTTATTTGTTTTGAATTTGCTGTTTGAGGGCCTGGAATTTAATTTCACAGAGGCAGTGAGAAGGGCTAATCACATGCAGATTGCCCGGCTCAAAGGGAGACAGTTCAAAGCTGCCTTCCTGAGCTTGTGCTGGATTTCAGCCACCGATGAGGGCTCTGGTTCTCTCCCAACAGTACCTTCTTGTGGAAACAGCAAACTTTTTCCTTTTCTCTTGAAAGACACCATGTCCTGATGGTGTGAGACCTTGTGTTGGAATAGGCAGTGTTTGGGGTTGGATTAAGATGTGTTTGTCTCTGTTAAGTGCTCAGTTAATCGTACAAACGTGCCATCGTGCAGACCCAGTGCTGCCAGTGTATGTGATGCACCCTCATGGCTTTTTCAGCCTGTTTCCCACAGTCTAAGATGACACAGTGTGAACCTGCCTAAGACAGGCCCTGCACTGGTGTAGCAACAAACTACAAGGCTCAAGCCTTGCACTGGCATATCTGACATCTGTAACAGGATGCAACTTTGCCTGTGTAGACCAGCAAAAGAAAACGTATCCTAGTCCTTGGGAAGGCTTTGTTTCCTCACTGGGGTATTTCTAGCCAGACCTAAGGATTATTTTCCTTTAAGAATACTCATGGGGGAGTGAGATGTGCAGGCAGCAAGGGGCAGCAGCTGCCATCCAGTCTGCAAGGAGGCAGAGGTGTTTTCATACAAGAACAGGAGGGTTAGGGCTGGAAAGGACCTTAAGATCATCTAGTTCCAGCCCCCTGCCATGGGCAGGGGCGCCTCACACTGGACCATGTCATACAGTGGTTTGCACGCCAGGACAGGGGCTGCTTGGGGAACCAGTCCCATCCTCCACCACGGGGCTGTACCCCCATTTCAAGCCTGGCTGGTCCTGTCTGCGTAGGTGCTAGCATGGCTCTGAAGTCGAGCTGATTTTAATGGGAAATGCTTGCTTTGGTGAGCTGTGGGATGCAGGTACCTGCCTGCCCTGGAGTGCTGCGTGGGTCTGAGGGACCCCTGCTCCACAGCCTGGGGTGGGGAGACGTGCCCCTGCATTGTCTGGGGTGGAGCGGGGTTTGTTTTTCCCAGCCGTTCCCTTTTCTGCTGGGCCCCTGCAGAGAGAGGTTTGGGTTGGGGTTTTTTCCTTCCTGAAAGTTTTGCTTCTCTTTTTCCAGCTTTCTTTTTGCATGAGGTTTGTCTGAGCTCAGCAGTGCGGGTGTGCACATGGCTCGGCGGCTGGAGAGCACTCGGCCACGGCAATGGAAACGTTCTTCTCTGCACTGTTTGGAGAGGCATTCTTTCCAACCTCCGTGCTGCACGCTTTTGCTTTCATTCTCATCAGATTAAATACCTGAGGTTTGTGCCTGGCTTAAGGCGTGCAGGTGAATTGTGCCGCTTTTCCCAGAGGAGTGCTTGGGAAGGCAGTTTACTCTGATGGGTACCTCTGCAAACTGACCCATGAGCCCAGCTGCCCTCCATCACATCTCCTTCTGATGGGGCTGCACTGCCCTCCTAGGGAAGGGGTTCTTCCCCAGCCCATCCCACCTGAACCCCTCTGGGCTGCCCTTCATAGCTGCTGCCCCACCTTGTATTACCTGCTACCACCTTGGATGGAACGTGATGCTGCCCCCCTTGGGATGGAAGGGTATAATTCTGGGCATCACTTCTTGGGTTTTCTGTTCTCTTCTAGTATCTGTGGTCCAGGGAGACTGGAGCAGCTTCTAAATTTGTTCTAGCATCCAGCCAAGCAGATTCTGGGCTGTTGGTGCAAGGTTCTCTCGTTTGAGTCAGGGGGATGCGCACCAGCGAGAACGCGTGCTGACAGCCTCATGCAGCAGGAGGATTAGCTGTTGTGGCACGTGTGGCTGCTGCAAAGTAGGGGATGGGAAGATCACCAGATCTGTGGGGCTGGTTACTGAGGCTTGAGTGTTGTGCTGCCTCTGACATTTCGCAAGCCTCACCTTTTGCTTCATGTGAGAAGCTGCTTCCTGTTTGTGTACACCGTGATGGCCACCTCAGCATCTGAGCCTACACAGTACTTTTCCTGTGCACCTTCCCTTAGAGCAGAAATGCTTCTGAGTGTCAGAGATGGGGGGGCAGGAGGAGGTTGGCTTGTTTTTGTGTGCACCTTTCCTAATACCCTGCCGCTGCCAGCTGTAAATCCACCTTTCACAGTCTCTGAAGCCTTTGCTTTGGGTGCATGCTTTTGCCAGCTTCCGGTAGCTGCTTACTCATGTTTTCGAGGTCTTCTTTTGCTAAAAATGTACAGTGGAGGCTTGCAGAGCTGCTGCTGGGACTCCAGAGGAGGCCACGAGGATGATCACGGGGCTGGGAGCACTTCCGGTGTGAAAACGGTCTGAGAAAGTTGGGAGAAGAGAAGGCTGCTTGGAGACATCATAGCAGCATTCCAGTATCTGAAGGGGGCTGTCCTGGGTTCAGCTGTAGCAGTCATTTTTCTCCTTCTTAGTAGCTGGTGCAAGGCTGCGTTTTTGACTTTCAGACTGAGAACAGCGCTGATGACACTGATGTTTTTAGTTGTTGTTCAGTAATGTTTCCTCTGACCAAGAACTTTCTGAGTCCCATGCTCTGCCAGGGAGGAGGGGAAGCCGGGAGGAAGCAGAGACAGGACACCTGACCCAAACTGACCAAAGAGGTATTCCATACCACAGCACGTCATGCCCAGTATATAAACTGGGGGGAGTTACCCGGAAGGGCTAGATCACTGCTTGGGTTGGGCTGGGTATCAGTCAGCGGGTGGTGAGCAGTTGTGTTCTCTCCCCTTGTTATTTCCCTTATCATTATTATTATTGGTGGTAGCAGCAGTGGTTTGTGTTATACCTTAGTTACTAAACTGTTCTTATCTCAACCCATGGGAGTTACATTTCTTTCCATTTTCCTCCCCATCCCTCCGAGAGCAGGGGAAGGAAGAAGAGAGGGGGAGTGAGCGAGCGGCCGCATGGTTCTGAGTTACCGGCTGGGCTTAAACCATGACAGGGGCCTATAAGGATGCTGGAGGTGGACTCTTCATCAGCGACTACAGTGGTAGGACAAGGGGAAATGGGTTCAAACTTAAACAGGGAAAGCTCAGGTTAGATATAAGGAAGAAGTTCTTTACTGTGAGGGTGGTGAGACACTGGAACAGGTTGCCCAAAGAAGTGGTAAATGCTCCATCCCTGGCAGTGTTCACGGCCTTAGGCAACATGGTCTGGTGTGAAGCATCCCTGCCCGTGGCAGGGGGTTGGAACTAGGTGACTTTAAGGTCCTTTCAAACCCTAACTATTCTATGGTTCTGTAAACTCTGTAACTCTGAACCCAAAGGGTGTCTGCCTACAAATCCTAGGCCGTATGGGTGACCAGAGTCACAAGTCTGCATAGCTTGGTCATGCCTGCCTGTTTTTAGCAAGGGGCTTAATATACAGTGACTCCTATGTCAGGCAGTCACCTTGACCAGGAGCAGAAAAGACTGAAATGGAGCAAATTGGGCTGAAAATTTT
The DNA here is from genome assembly GCF_033783945.1 of Neopsephotus bourkii. Taxonomy (NCBI): domain Eukaryota; kingdom Metazoa; phylum Chordata; class Aves; order Psittaciformes; family Psittacidae; genus Neopsephotus; species Neopsephotus bourkii. Next base: position 1,193,309 of record NW_026902287.1, read on the forward strand.
ACCTAGTAAAAACAGATAAGGATAGAGTTTTGGCCAGTGGGACAGCACACGCATCAAACTTCACATGCTTTCATGGCATCAGCAGATCATGTCCTGAGTTGGCATCCTTGTGAGACAACAGTCTAGGGGCTGCTTGCTATCCAGGCAGTCAAATTTCAGTAAAAGTTATTTAAAATCAGCAACTGGAACCATGATTCTGATCCCCATCTGGAAAGCCCGTGTTTGCAGATGAAGCTTCAGCCTTGTCCTGCTTGGGAATTGAACTGGAACCACTGATGGGCAGCGGGTAGTATGGTGCTTTTCATCAGCCACATTGCTTTACCAGGTCTAGCTTGTTTTAGCCATTCCTTATTTGAAAACAGCCTATTCAGGTTTTTCACCTTTTTTGTATTCTTACTGACGCCAGTGGGTGTATTAACCGGGTGATTTGCATCAAGCCTGCCTCCAAAGCGGCTGCCTTCCTGTACATGTACAATGCCAGTGCCTGGGGTCTTCCCACTGACCTTCGTGTAGGCTGCATCCCTCGGGGCGGCATTTGTAAGAGGGTGTGTTGCCTTTAAGCTGATTTGATTAACTGGAGGTCAGAGCAGCACAGATCATCTCCCAGCAGTGTCTGTCAGGACCCTGAAACTGTTAAATGTCTGTCTTCTGCAGCTGGTTTTTATCATGAATGTGTTTTCCATCTTTTCCCTGCTGACCTTACAGCCTCCTGAAGGCAAACAAGAGCAAGCACTGGCAGGGTTAGTTGTCCATGTTTAGCCCTGGGGGGCTGGTGAGTGCCAGCCTGCAAAAAGCCTTGCTTGGAGTGTCCTGGATAGCTTGTGGCTATCCTTGACCAGCTGGAGCTCACAAACCACCAGTAGAAGATTTCACCCCTACATTTTCCTAAATGGGAAACTTTTGTGCTGTGCGAGTGAGTGTGATACATTAAAGGAGCCTTTGTTTGTTAAACCAGAAAGCATCCCCTGGGCTGATGGGGCTTGCAGTTTCCTGGGAGTAACTGGGAGCAGAGAGCTCATCCCTCTGTGGCAGGAAGGGGCTTGCTCCATGGGACAGCAGCCGCCCGGAGCCTGGGAGCGGGTAGTGCTGGCAGGGCCCTGTGGAAGGATGTGCTGCTTCCGCTCTGCTGCTTCCTGCAGTGTCCGGCTGGGTCGGTCCCGCTGCTGGCAGCAGGGCATGAACAAGGCAGGGAAATAGCATCCCTGGGCACAGATGCCCGGCATAATCCCATTTGCTGGCTATGACCATGGTTAAGTGAACCATGCCCACTGTAACACCCTTTGCTATAGGCATCATCCTGGCTGTGAGTGCCAGTCTCCTATTGGAGGTAGCACTGAGGGGCAGAGGGATGGGCAGGGGGAAGCAGGCATGGATGTATACTGAGGCCAGAGGCAGCTCTGAGAGAGCACTCACTGCAGGGAAGAGGTACCCATATTCAGAGGAACAGATGCACTCTCCCATCTCCTACTGTGCTGCTTCAGTGCTTGCCCCCTGCCTGTCCTACTGCATAAGGAAGCTGTGCCCCATCCCATGCCTGCTCATGCCACTGCATGTTCCTTCCTGCGCTGGTTCCTCTCATTCTTGCCTCTTCCTCCCACTGCAGAGCGCCCTCCAGGCTCTCCCTGCAAACCGCTGTTCAGCCGGGGCGGTTTTGGCCCTGGCTGCGCAGGCACAGGCGCAGGGCTGGCCTCTCCAGGACCCGTGGGGCAGAGAGGGTGGGGAGCCGAGCAGGCACACTGAGGTGAAGCTGGGAACCGTGAGGATGCTGAGGGCACGGACAGACTGATCCCACTGCTGGAGCCTGAGAAATCACTGCCTTCTTTCTCCTTGTGCAAGAGAAACGTGCAGGCTTACCCGTTTAACCTGAGATCAGGAGATCCCTTTGCATCCTGCCTGTGATGCCAAGTCATACAAGGTCTTGCCTCCACTGTGCTGGCAGCAAAGCCTCATCTCCTCGCTGCCTCTGGGGATACACCAAGCACCTCTGCCTGTTTGGCTGGTCTCCTTCTTGCCATCTTCAGCCTTGAGGAAGCACACATTTTGTGGAGTAGCACAACTGAGCTAAAGCAGCTTCTTCTAGATCTGTAAGCAGTGAGTGACCTGTACACCTGGAACATTGTTTCTGCTTTTAGTGCAGTCACATCCTGGGGTACGCACAAGGTTGATTGGTACTGCCACTGTCTTTCAGAGCACTAAAAGTCACTTGTGTCTTTTGTCACAGGGCTGTGAGGGCACTGTTGACACACACACACACAGACATGTACATGTGTGTGTCCTCAGAGGTGCACTGGGCATCTCTTCAGCAAATGCAAAGAAGAGACAGGAGCTCTAAGACACGTGTGCCAGTGAGTGCGTGCACACACATATGTGTTCACACCCATGTAGAGTAGAGGCAGAGGGTACAGCAGCCAAATCTCTAAGGAGTGATCCTCAGCCTGGTGTTTATGGTGAAAACCTGCTTTATGTGCGGGGCCCTCAGCATCCCTGCCCACTGCAGAGGCTTCAGTGGGAACAGGGTTTGCCTGCAAAGCCCACTTTATTAGCTCCCCGTTACTGGGAGCAGGACATGACAGCAAGAGAGGTCCTTCTGCAGACCACTACCATGCTCACTGGGTTTTTGCAGCCGGCCTGTTCACCAGGGCTGGGGCTGCTGGAAACAGATACCGTGGAAAGGCCAGCTTGGATGTAAAGAGGGGGCATGCACAAAATGTCTGTGATCCAGTGCTGTAGAGCCACGTGGCAGAGCAGAGAAGCCCTGGCAAGCGATGAGCACGCGCATGCAGGCGCATGAGCCAAAGTCTTGCAGAATAGGTCTCATTGGCCGTATCAGTGCCTGGGGCTGTCGCTGCCCTTTCTCAGTGAGTTTGGCTTTGAACAGCTATCTCAGTGGCTGCTGTCTTCTCTGTGGTGCCAGGGGGTTCTCAGTTTTAGACACCAGTTTTGGCACAGATTATCTTGGCGGTTTCAAAACCTGCCACTGTTGAAACCGTATGCAGGAATTGCCAACCACCATGCAAATCTGGATATGCTTTTTATAGCAGTTCTAATGTGGGACTTCTAATAAATAACAGGCATGCCTACAGAACACGGAAAATAGGAGAGAAAGAAAAAACAAGAACAGGGGTTTTGTTCACTTTGCATGTGTCAAGCCTTGGTGTAAGTAGTTGCATTGGTAGGATAGCAGGGTTGTTTGAGGAGTGCTCTTCTCTCAATGCTGTGTGGGATGGGTGAGAGCCCAGAGGTAACACTCCTCAGTAGGCTGCTTTTGTGGCACACATGCCAGTGGTAGCACCGCTTTTGGTTTGCCAAGAAGATAGGATTGTAGTGATAGGACAAGGGGTAATGGGTTCAAACATAAACAAGGAAACTTCAAGTTGGATATAAGGAGGAAGTTCTTTACTGTTAGGGTGGTGAGGCATTGGAATGGGTTGCCCAAAGAAGTGGTAAATGCTCCACCCCTGGCAGTGTTCAAGGCCAGGTTGGACAGAGCCTTGGGTGACATGGTTTAGTGTGAGGTGTCCCTGCCCATGGCAGGGGGGTGGAGCTGGATGATCGTAAGGTCCCTTCCAACCCTACATATTCTATGATTCTATGACTCCGTTGGCGTCAGTGACTTGGTTGGGGTCTGATACCAATAGGCTACAGCACTTGCAGGTTTGCTCTGAATTCTGTTGTATGGCTGCTCCAAGCTTCAGCATCTCCGTGCACTGCTGGGATGTTGTGTGCATCCATTCCTCTGTGTTTAAAGAACAAAACAAACCAGGAAAACAAATGTGTAAAGGATGGGTGCTCAGAGAAGCAGATCATGTGTGCTAAGTTGCTTTGTGCTGTGCCTCTCTTCCAGTTGGTGCGCTACGTGTGGAGTTCTCCCAGCCTGTGAACCTGGACGAAGTGGCGAGACTAAACCCAGAGGTCAAAGCAGGAGGTCGTTTTGCTCCAAAGGACTGTATAGCACTTCAGAAAGTAGCAATAATCATACCATTCAGGAACCGAGAGGAGCACCTGAAGTACTGGCTCTATTACCTGCACCCAATTCTCCAAAGGCAGCAACTAGATTATGGAGTGTATGTTATTAACCAGGTAAGATGCTCAAGGCGTAGACAGGCCTTTATACCTCTATGATTAATAGTGTCTGTGCCCCATGAAACAGAGGAGTGGTTTCTTTGTCCTCAACAGCAGTGGTGTGGCAGGCAGGGGTAAGGTTGCTTTAGAAAATAAATAAGAAAAAAAGAAAAGTGAAAATTAACGTGAGCAATTTGAGCAATTCTGCATCAGTGATTCTGATGGAAAATCTGAGGTCCCTTCTTCTGGTCAGGCACAATAATTCACTCTAAAGAGCTTCTGCTTAAAGAGCCCACCTGGTGAGGAGGGAGAAAATCCCGGGTTGCACAACCCAGTCTAACAATCTGCTACATCTTTCCAAATGGTCCTTTTTCCCAGCTGCTGCAGGAGTTGTATACAGAGATTTTTAAGGTGACACAGTAGCATTAATGCATAATCTGGCAATGGGTGTGCCATAAAGCCGTAGGATTTCACTTTCTTGAGCAACTTCTATTCTTGTTAGTAATAGTACACAAAGTGTCAGGATGAAGAAAGAAAAGCTGTGGCAGTGGAGTCAGGTGAGTGATCTTCAGGTAAACAGAACAGAAAAGAAACAAGGGGATTTTTTGTTGGTTTGTTGCTATTTTTCCCTCAATATCTGATGGCCTTAGACCTGTCTAAGAAAGAAAAGGGCATGTTTCGTTCCAAATAAGCTGTCTTAATTTATACTGTAATGGTGGTTAAGTAATTGAGTGTTGTTCACCCCTAGAGAAGCCTAAAATGTGTAGGCATTTGCATGGGCTGCAGCGTGAAAGGGCAGGTGTAGTTCTGAGGGCCCCGGAGGAGATTGCCAGCTGAACAATCTCACAGCACAGTTTCTCTTTTGGATATGTATTTATATCCTGTTTTCTCAGCTCTGTGAAAACGGGTGTGAAATAACATGATTCTTTAAATGTAACTCCTTAAATGTGTGGACCAGCTGATGTGTTCATGCATATCAAACACCATGAATACTGAAAGTGGTCGCCCAAGCGATAAATTTCTTTACAGAATTGAAAGTAAGGGGAGACCTTTTTCTAGAGAGGAAACCAATACTCAGTTACTACTATTTCTCTTACTTTGCTCATTTCCTGGGTGCCAGAGATCTGGGCAGAAGTGATTTGGGGGGAATTAGTGATAGCTCCCAAGCACAGCAGCCAAATTGCTCTGGTGTCTGCAGCCAGCTGTGCTTGTGGCTGCGCTGCTGAGGACACAAGGTGTTTCTGCAGCACACTGTGCCCTAAAACTAAGTCCTATAAGGTGTCCCTTCCTGTGTAATGCAAAGAGCATCTGATGCTGCTGTGGACCAGCAACGCAGGGCCAGCCCCAGCCCTCCATCCTTCAGGCTGCCTTCCTTGCACAGCAACATTTGTCTGTGCAAGGTACTGGTGCCACAAGGCTGCTTGAGCCATGGTCCCCACCAGTCACTGGGTACAGGTGGGTGATGGTGGCAGGGCAGCGTGCCTCCCTTTCCTGAGTGTGGCTTGGAAGCAAGCTGTGTTGCCAGCAGTGGTCCTGCAGTGGCTTTGCGGAGGACCTCGGTCTGGGGCCAGTGGTTGTGGGTGAGCAGCCATCTCTACTGCAAAGAGCCAACAGGGCAGGCATTTCCCCATCAGTGATGTTCAAGGGTAAGGAAAGCAAGGGGCCCGGTCCCATGCGGCTATGCTGGTGCCTGTAAAGGCAGGCAGTGTCTGAAGCCCTGTTGGAGTTCCTGCTGCTGCTGCAATGCTGCGTGCTGGCTTGCATTGCCCTGCATTGCTGGCTCCTCCTCTTCCCTGGTCCTGTCCTCCAGCACTAGGGCTGTGGGGCTGTCTCTGTGCTCTAAAGTAACACTCACTAAAATTACTGAAGCAAATGCTGTTTTCAGACGCACCCCTTGAGCAAAGTTGGGAATGAGAGAGAGTGATATGCAGTACACAGGCTATATACACCCTGGACACATCAAGCAGTCAGATCTACGTTAGTAAGTGAGACTACTTGATCTGTAAATTAAACATGCTTCTTCTGCATGCCCCTAACAAGCTATGTCTGGAAGAGGCAGAGTGATCAGGTAGTAAACCCACTGGACGTGTCTCTCGAGGGTGAGTGGAGCACTGAATGTAGAGTTGCAGAAAATGTATTAATTCTGCCAGAAATACAGTAGGAAAATAGTTTTATTTCTCTGCTGTCTTGACAATTGCTTTTCTCTTTTTCTTGTCTGTCCTTCCCTTTGCATCTGCCCTCCTTTTTTTTTTTTTTATTTTATTTTTCCTTCTAGTGGGGAAATATTACCTTTACTTGTTAATCCTGTCTATATCAAAGCAATCACTGAAGCAAGGAGACTTACTGTGTGATCTGGTTCTTACACGCTGCCTACGTGCTCTTCTGTGCTCTGCATCTCATAGAAAGAAAGAGGAGCGCTGAGCCCTGCTACTGCTGCACTGGTAATGTCAAACTTCTTCCTTTCAGCGCAATGTGTTTCCGTCACGAGTCTGTCCTGTCTCCACCATGCTGTTCTTGCGTGCCTGAATGCCTCAGGGCAGGACTTGGCTGAAGTCAGGGGGATAATGTTTGTAAATGTAACAGGAGCCAGTGGAAAATATATATATTATGCTTCACCCTCCTCACTCGCCCCAAGCAAAAGCCAGGCCTGACACATGGAGTAGCAGTTATAGGATTTTCCAGAGACGTGGACATGTGGCTGTACATGCTTTCTGTAGCATCCACTTGCTGCCGAGCAACCTTGACTGCACTGAAAGAGAAGGTAGTGGTGACTGTGGTGCTGCAGATGGCTCTGCAGCCAGACTGAAGTTGGGGAGACTTAGCAAATTCCCTAAAAAACATGCAGGTCATCCATATTCCACTGCCTCCTGCAGTGTCCTCAGTAGTGATTTTCCAGAATGTGTGTGTACATGTGCCTGCAGAGTGGTTAGGCCATCACACTGATCCATGTTATTCTGCAGGAGGTATCAGGACCCCTCAGGTATGTGGGCAGAGGAGGGAAGTGTGCTCAGCTCCTTCTTACCCTCTCAGTGGTGAGGGAGATGAGTTTCCTCTGCAGCTCCTTTCTCCTAAGCATCTCCTCATGTCTCTGTAAGACCCTGGAAATCTGTTTCTACCTACTCCTCAAGACCACTGGAGCATGGTCTTTAACAGGGACGTTGTGGATCAGGTTGCTGTGCCAGATCCCTGACATAGCTAGCAGCTTCCTGTTGGAGGTGATGGCTCTCTTCTAGCTGGCCAGAAACATGTATCCTCACCAGTACCATCCTGAGATCTGGAGAGCGTAGGATTCAAGTGAGAGAGATGCAGCTACGGGTCCTGTGCAGTCTGCAGGAGGACTCTCAGAGCTGCCTTCTATATGGAAATGGGTGGGAAGACAAAATTAGGATGGATGGCTTCTTGCTGATTTTCAGGTGCTTTAGCTTGAATGACAGTTCCAAAACTTCAGTTTTATCTGGTGCTAAAAGAAGGTAGCATCCTTTGGAAGGTCTGGCTGAGCAAACCAGAGTCAGCAAAGGTAAGGGATGGGAAGTAAAAAAGCCTCCATGTTCTTTTGCTCGGGCTGATTGTCTCTGGGTGTGAGAATGACTTAGTGTCAGATCCTGTAGGACTGAGGCAAGAGGTTGTCCCCCTTCAGCCGGTCTCTTGTGGACCACAGAATGGGGATGGACTTGGATGTATTGGCTGAGACAGGGAGAGTGAAATCAGGAGCCACAAACTGGTGCTGGGTATCAACGCTGAACTCGGACATGGGCTGAGTCTCAGGACAAGATAACATGGGGAAAAAATTATCAAGGGAGAAAACCAGCAAAAGTGTTCTTGGGCTATATCTCTTCTGATTGAAAACCTAGGAAGTAAGCATGGATGTTATGTTTAGAGCTTGGCTGCACTGTCAAAGCAGCAGTCAGTCCCTTGTGCACTGTCTGGCTCTTCATATGGTGCTCCTCTGTCTAAGCAAGTCCAAACTAATCAATTTCCTTGTGACAAGTAACAGGGAGCCTCTGTGGGATTACTTGCTGCCAAGCAGAGGCAAGGACTGGAGGTTGCTTCAACTCTGCTTCATCTGTTCGCTGAAGGAGTGGTACTGTGCTTTGTGCTTTCCTGGCAGGGGCAGCAGCACAGAAAGGAGATTTCCCAGCTCTGCTTTCTTTCGAAAAGCTGTGAATCAGTCAGAGATGGAAGGCTACAGCATGTGTCTGAGTTTTGGAAGATGTGAATCTCAGGTACTGCAAGCACGCCAGTGCTTCCACACTGCCTTAGGTAAAGAAACAGAGCTTTCTCCAAAAGAGCAAAACCTCTTGTCAGTCTTCTTTCACTCCGATGCATGCTGTAGAGCCCTGCATACCTCGACAGAAAACATGCCTCTTGCCATCAGAGGAGTCACCACTAATGCTAGCATTGCAAGGCTTGCTGCATGAGCTACCTGCTCACTGTAAAGTTACTAAAAAATGGCTTGGAAAGGAGTTTTCTTATTTGGTTGTGATTTTTTTTTCTGCCCCCCCCCCAGCCTTTTGGATCCCACAGTGTGAACCTGTGTGTCCATTTGGGACAGTGCCCACATGAAGTGTTTGCTGTGTGTTTAGTCCATCTCCACGCAGGGGGTCCTGGTGTGGGCTCTGATGGGTGAGGGGACAGGAAGGGTCTGAGGTACCTGTGGTCTGGTCACTGCACTGTCCTTTGGGTTTTTTCAGGGAGAGGTTTAAAATCAAAGCTCCTCATAGCACTGTTAATCCCCAGGTGTCACCTAGAGGAGTTAGAGGCCACCTGAAGGCACGGTTTAATTGTGGCTGAGCCTCTGCCTGTAATAATATTGGCGTGAAGCACCCTTTGCCTTGAAATTTCATTATGAAATGAGCAGCCAAATGGTATGAAATGAAGACAGTCATGTAGACTGGACCCCAGCAGGTGCTTTGGGGTGTGAGCACACTGCATTGTGCACCAGCACCAGGAAAAGCCCCCCTTTTGAGTACGGAGCCAGGGCTGGGTTTGATGCCATGGGACCTGAGGAGCACAGGGCAGATGGGGCTGGGCAGCCCCCTTTGCTGGGGGAAGAAAACCCTCCGATCCCACAGCCTCAGCTGCTCCCTCTCACCAGCCTCTTTGCTCATCTCACCCTCATTTACTGCACTCAGGTTTTCACTGCTCTTACTTACACATGATGGGTGAACATCTTCCCACCACCTTAGTAATTGTGTGAACCCTTTTGGGTTTTCGGGTGAGGAGGCTGAGAATTTGCTTAGATCCTCCTCCACGAAAGCTCACTCCTCCCTGTGAAATCAATTTATGCCTGAGGCAGGTGATGAATGCTTTGAAAACCTAGGTTTGACGCTTGAATGTTAAAACCTTCATTTGAAAGGTATTTGTGGCTGTTTCAAGAACCTACCTTGGCTCTCTCGCCGCAGGTCCCTTAACCAGTCTGGATTAAACAGTTTCCAAATTGATTATTTATTAACCAGGCAAAGGCAGCCGGGATGAGGTGATGTTTTAAGCTGCTGCTCCTTGGGCACAGTATTTTGCCTGCCTTGATTTGTGTTCCATGCTGGTGTGGGTACCACAGGTTGTGGGGATGACTTGCCCAGTTGGAGGAGTGGGGGGTCCTTTGGCTCAGCACTGCTCAGAGGATGTGGGGGAGGAAAGGTGAGATATGGTAGAAGAGAAAGGACTTGGCAGTCTTGGTTTCCAGGCTGGCAAAAAACTTGAGCCTCTTTCAGTGATGTCCTGCCTTCTGCCTGCTTTGATGCTCTGAACAGGGTTTGGGTTTGAAGCTGCTGCTGCAAAGTTGAATCGTGGGTTGGAAACCCTTACTCTCAAACCACTGGTATTCTTGGGTTTGTGGGTATGATGTTTTCTCAAGAGTACTCGAGCAGTTTGCAAGCCTGTACTTGTGTTCAAAGCCGTGTGCGCTTTTGAAATGTGTCTGCCTGAGAGAGGCCAGGCTGATTCTCCTCAGGCACCTTGTGGCTTAGGGGAGAGAGCAGATACTTTCCTGCCCTGCTCCACAGGTCCCTTTGTAAACTGCGCCTGTTCTGGGGCATAAACGTGCACTGCTGCAGTGTCATCTCTGTTCAGTCCTTCCCGTCGTGGTGACTGCCCTCCTGGTTCCATTTTCCCTACGAGGCCCCTGGGACAGGGGGTGGGTTGTGCTGTACTTGGGCTGGCAGAGCAGCAGCAGAGCCGGGGCTGCGCACCGCAGCAGATGATGGTGGCTGGTGTGTAAGCCGTAGCCCTTGTGAGAAGCAGGTCACACCGTCCTGCCATCCAGTAAACACGGCTGTGTGTCACAGCACTGCCCTTTCCAGGGCCCATGCAGCGTTCTGCTCCCATGTGTACACAGCTGCACAGGGCTCATCACAGGAGCAGGAGCTCCTGGTGCCACGCAGTGCTTTGCAGATCAGGTCAGGCATGTGCTGCTCAGCCGAGGCCATGCCAGTCCTGCAGCCCTGTTGTGGCAGAGCTGAGGAGGAGGGTGCTGAAATCCTGGGCACAGAAGGGTTTTTGGTCCATGGTCCTTACCCTATCAGTAAGCTATAGCACTGCCGAGGTTTCTCTCTGCAGCAAGGGTTCCATCTTCCAGAGGGGCTCATTCCTCTTTGATTTTCTCAGCTGCTATGGGAAGTCCCAGCCGCTTGCCCTAGTGGTCCATAAATCACTGAACTTTAATCCAATTATCACAAAACTCACTCTTGAAATGCCTGTGTGTGTGGTGGGATGGGGGGACTGCTCAGCATCAAACCTGCCCTCTTGGAGCCTTTCACCAAGAAACAGGAGCTGAGCCAGGTCCAGCCTTTCCTCGGCTGTTGCGGCTGCCCCTGCAGTTTGCAGCTGGCTCGGATGCTGTTGTCTCATGGGCAACATTCCAGGGGGCTCCCTGTGGATGGCCTGTGGGATGCTGTGGGGGAGATGCTCAGGCTCGAGCTCAGTCCATCACAAGCACACCAACTCCGTGCAGCGACACCGGTGTCCAGCAACAGGTAAGAAACTGCTGATGTTAACTGTTAAATTTAAGTCACTTAACTGCTTTTTTCTTGTTTCTGTTTTAATTTAGGATGGAGAGGAAGAGTTTAACCGTGCTAAACTGCTGAATATAGGATTTGCAGAGGCTCTGAAAGAGTATGACTATGATTGCTTTGTGTTTAGTGATGTAGACCTCATCCCAATGGATGACAGGAACACCTACAAATGTTACAGCCAGCCACGGCACCTCTCTGTATCCATGGATAAATTCGGATTCCGGTGAGATGCCTTTTGGAAGGGTTTTTCATTCTTCATGTTGCTGTTAGGCTAGCGAGCCAGGCACAGCGTTACATGTCCCCACCCTCTGTGAAAGCATGGGAAAATGTCTCTTGCAAAAGCCTGTCTTGGCTTGGTGTTCCTGTAGGGAGCGGGTGGCTGTGAGCAGGATGGGATCGGGTTGGATCAGCTGGAGGGGAGGAAAGGGGGAAATGCAGCTGAGTGGTTTATTAACATTCACAGCTTCTGGAAAGTGAAATGCAGAGCAAGGGAAAACTAGGAGCCCATAGTTCTGCAAATGGCCTGCCTATCCCTTCTTGTGTTTCAGGCTGGAAGACAGCTAGTGTTTCCACCCAGTCTGAAAAGTGAGACACTCAGGCAGAGAGAATTATGCGCAGCTTTAAAAAGACTGCATCAGATGCTATTTTAAGAGCAAAATGAAGTATTTTTTGCTGTTCAATATTGGGCCACTGAGGGAACTGCCCTAAAGTCTGAGAGCAGCACGAACAAAATGCCTTTCAGCATACATTTGTACTCGGCAAGCTGCAGTAGACAAAAATGTGTGTTTTCCTTTCTGTGTTTTCCTTTTCCTACCCCAAATCCCCCGTGCGGAGTTCAGAAGCTCATCTGTAAAGTGAAAACCAGTCGTGGCCCCTGGTGTCCGGTAGTGCTAAAGATGGTGTTGGTGGCAAGACCCCTGCACATCCCCACTCCAGACCCTGCTAGCTCTGCTCAGAGCAGGACAGTCACCAGCACCACAGCAGCTGCAGTTTCTTTTTGCAGCTAGGTGAAGCTTAGAGCAGAAATGCAGGGCCTGGGAGTTTCTTCTGCTTGTTGAAGCAGAGGCAAGGTCTGCAGTAGGTCCTGGTGATCCCTGTGTGGGCCCTCTCCTCGTGCTGTGGGTCTGAGTTTCGTAAGTCCCCAGTCCCTTGGTGAATTGTCCCCTGTTTTGAGCAGCAGCTAGTTGGCTTTGAGTGTGCAAGGTCACACTGCTGGCTTACTTCGGGGCACTGTGGTGCCCCAGGAGCTGCAGGAACAGAAGGTTCTGCAGCACCTCCAGCGCCTTGCTGCTCCTGGGGCATGCCTGTCATCCATCTGCCCTTTGCTGAGGCGATGTGCTTCTCACCAGCCTGTCCTTTGAGGACAGCATACTTGTAAGTGAAAGGCTGTGGCCATTGCTGGTTGCCAGCTGTATCTGGGACCGAGCCCACCAGCTCATTCTGCCTTGTGGTGGGTGCTGGCTGATTGCAGGCTGGGGTGAAGGAAGGGGTGTGGCAAGCCCTGTTTGGGTGGGCAGGCTGCTTCTCAGCTAGTGCCTCTTCTCCTCTAATGTCATTTTCTCTCTGCTTTCAGGCTGCCTTACAATCAGTATTTCGGAGGTGTGTCTGCTTTGAGCAAGGAGCAGTTCACAAAGATCAATGGGTTCCCAAACAACTACTGGGGCTGGGGTGGCGAAGATGATGACATCTATAACAGGTAAATAAATACCCTCCTTGGCACCTGGAGTGCTTCCAGTGTGGGGATGAGCACACACCTGCTGATCTCACCCAGATGAGGGGGTGCAGGATGTCTTTTCACCCCAATCAGGGGAGCCTCCCCTCTGGGTGAGGGAAAGAGGTGGCTCAGTGAAAGCAGGCTCTTCCTGCTGCGTGCTGGCACCCCATTTTGCAGCTCCCAAGGTGGGTCCAGGTGACAGATATCCCACCCCTGACCCACACACACATCACGCTTTCACCACACAGCTTTGGAAGCATCCGTACCAATGCACAGGTTGGAGCAGCATGCTTATGGGTCTCCCAGCACTGGCTGAAGAAAGGGGATTCAGGGCATGATGAAAGGAGAAGTCTTTCACCCAGTGCAGCCCAAGGCTTGCCTGTGTCTGCAGCCTGGTGGCGGATCCTTTTGTTCCCAGGAGAGCTTTGTTTGTTGGGCTGTAAGCAGTTCTAAAGAACACCATGAGCTGTCACTTCCTGCCCGGAAGGAAACCAAGCAAGGCTCAGAACTGCAAGAGAGGTGGAAGGTGTTTGCATGGGGCAGGCTGAGACCACCCCTGCCTGAAGACCAGGGCAGAAGGTGGACATGGGGTTGTGCTACCTTATGGATGTGAGTCCCTAGGGCAGTCACTGGGAGTGAGAAGTCATTGAGGGAGCAGATTTGGGAAGCCATCTTCATGTTTCTCAATGAAAAAAAACACTTTGCATGGTCTTTTCTCAGGGCTTTCCAAGTTTTTCTGGAGTTCCAGAAGGGTCTTCCTAAAAATGCTTTTACCTTCCTGAGGTTCAGCACTTCTGTTTGATAAACCAAGTGAGAGACAACCTTCCAGTGGTGCAGGGCATTCAGAGCAGGGTGGTGGTCCTCTCTTTTTGGGACACTATTTTTGAGCAGCAGAGGATGCTATGTAGAAATGAAAATGCAGACACAGATGAAGGATCACAGAATGGTTTGGTTTGGAAGGGACCTTGAAGCTCATCTCCAGTTCCAACCCCCTGCCACAGGCAGGGACACCTTCCACTACACCAAATTGTTCCAAGCCCCATCCAGCCTGGCCTTGAACGCTGCCAGGGATGGGGCAGCCACATCCTGTGCCTGTGCCTCACCTCCCTCATGGTGAAGAAACCAGGTCCTTCTCTAGCATTGGTGTGCATGAACTGCAGGTGCCTTGCGAACAAAGGCAGCTGTCACTGCAGTTTTAACATCCCAAATGAATGCTCTTCTGGCTCTTTTCCAGATAGGTTAAAAACTATGTGCCTCCCATTGGCATTCCAGCCTTCAGCCTGGAACAAGATTAACGTGGCCAAAGGCCACAGTTGGTGTAGGTCAGCATGCAGTGAATTAGGTGTTTGCAGGGAGACATCTCTTTTCCTCATGATGATGTGCCAGTGTGGAAAGGGTCTGTCTTTTCCTTGTCTTTCAGCATTGGCAATCCTGCAAAAGGACTAGCAACATCCTTAGAAAAAAAGGGCAAATCCCAGTGGTGGTTTATGGAAAAAGTGGGAGAGCATCAGACATCTGTTGCCTGTCACAGGTGGTTAATACACTTGCTTTTTACAGGCTGGTGTTTAAAGGCATGGGGATATCGCGTCCAGATGCCGTCACTGGGAAGTGCAGAATGATTCGGCATTCCCGGGACCGGAAGAACGAGCCCAACCCTGAGAGGTGCGTGTCCCCGTCCCATAGCCAGTTCAAGAGGTGCCTCCCACCCTTGTTGCTTCAGCTACTTGGCTTCCTCTTTGCCAGGCAAAAAGCCTCATCACGGAAAGCCTGCGGCCATCCGCTCCCTTGCTCACCTTTCTGTGAGCTGCCCCCTTGCTCTCCTCACTTTATTACATTACTAGAGACCTTTTACCCAATATTTCTTCTTTTTTTTTTTTTTTTTTCCTTAAATGCAGCAAGTTACTCTCCAAGTAATTGTTTCCAGCTTGTCTTTGGCATATAAAACTTGAGCTCCATTGCAGAGCTGGAAAAGGACCCCTGTGATTTAAAAGCTTGTCTGCTTTTTCCCGGCTAAAATTTTACCCCCTAGAGATGCCTTTGCCCACTGCTCAGGCTGCCCAAATCTGGGAGTTTATGGGACCCGTACTAATAATACTCAGGTTGTACTTAAAACACAAGAGATGCTGCCTGAGAGGCTATAGAAATGTTGTGCAGAATTCAGGTAGTTGAAATGGGTTTTGTGTTTTTCTTTCTTTGTTTCTCTCACCCCTTCCTTGTTTGCGTTTTCCCCACCACCTTCTGCAGGTTTGACCGGATTGCTCACACAAGGGAGACAATGAGCTCTGACGGCTTAAACACACTATCCTACAAGGTCTTAAGAACTGACAAGTACCCTCTGTATACAAGGATCACAGTGGATATTGGCTCACCAAATAGCTAACATCACAGACAGGAGAGAGACCTTGCCTGTGTGGAACAGGACTGATGCTTTATATCTGCTGGTTTTCTAACAGTTGCAATGAACAGCAACAACAACAAAAGGCCTCTTTTGGCATGCCAAAGTGTCTCCCTTATTGGTTGGACAAGTGCTTTTATTGGTTTTTTTTTAATTCCAAACTTGACTTTACACAACTTTCTAGCTCTCCGTTGTTTTGTAAGTCCAGGAGCTGTACATAGTAGTTGTAAATACTTATTTTGCCAGAAAACATTGAATCTGATCTGTTTGCTGCAGTGCTCCCCATGTTGAGCTAATTACTGGACCCAAATTGTACTGATTACAACTGTGATGCATCAGCAATTACTGCCCATGACATTTGGTATTTTAAATGAGGTTGTTGAAAACATTCCTTTTAATTCAATCCTGGTTTTATTTTATGAAGGACTGTAAAATGCTGCTAAAATTGTTCAAGTTTATGCTTTGCATTAGATTTGGTTCGGGGTATTTTTTGTTTTTTAACGGGGACACCACCATATTTTTTTCCCTTATAGTGACCAAAACAAATATCTCTGAGTGCAGAGCAAGTGTTGAACAACCTGAATTCACTGAATGTCATTTCTTTTAGCCTCGAAGGAGGCTTTGAATGACTTGAACCAGAGTTTGCCAGTGATCTCTCTGCATAGAGTAGGAGCTACACCAATGGCATCTGCAAAAACCACTGGCTTCAGACAACCTTGCTTCTGGATGTCACACTGAGTTTGTGCCTCACCACAACATCACCTGAGGTCCTTTTGGGAGGGGTGGGGGAGGGTGGTTGGATTTTCCCCCCCTGGGAATAAAGGGTTAATTGGATTGTGCAAAGAAATTCTGGCCTTAAAATCTGCTGACACCTGTTAACAGCGGTAAATGGTTACCATTTAAACATTGTCTAAAATGAGTTTTCTTTTCTTGCAAGGTCATGCATAAAACTTGAATTCACTTATTACTCTTGTTATTGTAACATTTTAATAACTTTTAAATGTTTTTAAAGTAATTTGTATATCATAAGCAATATATTTAATACCAGATTAAACTAGGGTGCAGCATAATAGGATATGATTCAAGGCCTCTTTTATCTTCAGATGAGTAGGTTCTTTATGTGCGTCATTATTATAAGACATGTATTATATTTGCTCTGTGTATGTGTCCATAAAACCTCCTGCGGTGCTGAGATACTTGCAGCAGGGCTGACATCCAATTGGTCTTTCTTTGCCTTAAGCCTGTTGCAATGTGTCCTCTACCAGGAAACTCCCTTCTGACTTTCTCAGGGCCTGAGGCTCACGCACGTTCGGAGTACTGTTTTTTGTCAGACACCCTGCTTTTCCTTCCCGTGACCGTGTGAAAGCCTCAAGCGCTGACACCCAGGGAGCCGGTTTCAGTGATTTAAAGCTCTCAGCCAGAACCGAGAACTGAATTCCTTCTGGCGAGTATGCTGCCAGCAGCTCTGACCACAGCAATTTGCACTTCCTTGGCCCGTGCTGAAGGCTGTTAAAATCAGGGACACTCGTTGTTGCATTGGGGATCGTCTTCAGCACTGCCTTTCTTTTTGCCTCTTTTTTTTCTTTTTTTGTGGCTTGGATTGGATTTTTGTTGAGACCCAAAGGTTTTGCTGAGCCCTGCGCTGCAGGGGTGGGATCCTGCAGGGGACAGGGGACACTGCGTTTCTCATTAGGCTCATTGTGCGCATGGAGACTTCAATTACTAGGGAGACACCCACTGCCTTTTCAGTCTTGCTTTGGAAAGCTGTTCACCCCTTTTGCTTAGAAGCTGTTGCTGTCCAGACGTGCTGCTTCAGTCATGCTGGGAGCTGAGCAAAGGTGGGCTTGTGTGGAGCAGGAGCAAAGCACAGGGAAAGCATACACCGTGCAGAGCTGCTCACTGGTGTTTATCATTGCATTAAAAACCTGACTGTGCTTTGGCAGGTCAGTCTCCAGCTCTTGCAGGTACAGGAGGGAGTATAGGAAGAGGATGCGTGGCAGAAGTCAGGTCAAAAGTCTACCTGTAAAACAGCGGTATGGATGTAGTCTGAACCAGTAATGGAGACACGGATGGGGACTTCGGGTCTGATTGGTTCGAAGGTGCCTTAGAAGCAGGGCCCTGCTCCCACAGGCAGCACATCAGCACCAAAACTCACCGAGGCTGGCTGAAAATGGCAGGTCTTGGCAGAGAGCACCTCGGGTTTGCGCTGAGCCCTTTGCAAGTTGAGCAGTTGGGACCTTTGGCTGTAGTGGTGTCTGTATGTAACAGGCTATGCAAAGGGGCTGCCTGCTGTAACTGAGTGGTTGACTTTGTTGGTTTTGGGTTTTTTTTCCTTGCCTTGGGATTCTCTGAAGATTAGGAAAGAGTTAGTATAACAACTCGTTCCGCTGTTTGCTGAAATCATTGGATACTGTGGTGGTGGTCTGAGCACTTGTTTCTGGCTGTTGCAATCAAAGGTTTCTACACATGTGCCTTGAAAGAGGGGAGAAAAGGAAACTGGAAAACCAGGAAACGTGAAAACCATTTTCAGCAGAGAGGCACTAGCGAGTGAAGAAACTGTTGCTTAGTTTCTCTTCTGCTGCTCAAGCTGCAAACCATGTAAAAACAGAAGCTGCCTTTCGTTACTCATTTCACCTTTTGGTGCTGACCCGTGATTTCCAGATACCCCCATGTAAACTATATCAAACTCATGAAATGTCCTTGACTCAATCTGCCCATGAAATTTCTTTCACTGGGATTTTCAGGGGCCTTTCCTACAAACCCTCATGTTGACACAAGTGAATTCTGGCCATAGCCTGTGGTGAGTGGTGGTTTTTCCTCTCTCATACTGGTAACAGCACTCAAAGTGATACCGTGTGTAACGGCTGAAACCCAGAGCAAATAGCTGCAAAGGAAATGGTAATGCTCGGTTTCTTTGGGATGACTGTTGGGATGAAGGAGGGTCCTGGAATGCAGCTTTTCCCTGGGATGTTACTTGTCTACTGGACTGCTTATGGGTTTCCTGTAGATGGTTTTGCTTTTGCATTTTATCATTTCTGCATCAAGGGATGTATAATCCAGTGTTCTTACTTTACTATTCTTGTCAAATAAAGTATTTTCACTTATGCTGTCTGCCTGTGTTGCTCTAAATTACCCATCTGGCTGGGTGGGAGTCTGCTTGATGGGGTGGACTGGGCCATGTCTTAGCTTCCTTGCAGTAACTTCCATAGGTTGGGAGGGACCTCAAGGATGATCTGGTCCAACCTTTCTAGGCAAAGCATGACCTAGACGAGATGTCCCAGCACCCTGTCGAGATTAATCCAAGTGTCCAGTCTTTTAAGCTTTCTCTAGCTTTCCGCCCCTGTGGCTGTCCCACTGAGTGAATTTCTGCACTGCAGTGTTTTTACTGGCATTAGAGGAACAGGGATCCCCACATGACACCAAAAAACCATGGCATACGCCATTTACCAGTGGGTAGGGGGACAGCACACAAACCCCTACTGAAACCAGGCAGGGGATACAAGCCCTCACCCAGGCTGTTTGTCGGCTGCTTGGGGGAAACAGGCCACTGCTTGCTCCCCAGGTGCTTGTGGGTTTGGTCTGAGCATGGAAATGCAGAAGTCATTCCTGCGAAACTGATGCAAACATTTTCCTGTGTTACTTGGCACTTTCTCACGAGCAGTTTCCATGGAAGAGATCCTTCTGGCTGAAAGGCAGTGGCTAAGGCTAGGCGGCTAGAGGGAGTGCTCAGCAGAGGGAGATGAGCTTGGTCCTAGCTGGGGCACAGTGGGCAGGACATCCCCAAGCCTCTCAGTTGATGGAGGTATGATACTGACAGAGGGCTCTGGAGCAGGTTACTGGCCTCTGCTGTGTCATCCCCCCAGGACTGGGAATGGGGACACTGGGCACAGTGCAGGAGAATCACTGTGTGAAGTTGTTATCAAACCAGGATGCAACAGAGGGCTGGGATGGGGATGCAATGGAGCAAGGTTGCTAGGCCCTGTGGCATCTTTCATTGGCTTTTGGACCCTGAAAGGCATTGCATGGGAATTGTGGCCATTTTATTCTAATGTTTCAAGGTTTGATATCAATGGACCAGAAACATGGTCCAATGGGGAAGTTCCACTTTCTCCTGCTTCTGTCCCCAGACTATTCCATTCCTGCCCATTTCTGCTCAGGTGGGTGAGGATCGGGCAGGACTTGCAGAGCTCAGTGGCTGGAGGAAACCCTCTGTGGAAACTGGTCCCTGCTGAAAGCAGCAGGTGGAAAGTGTCACCCTTCTCCCCACTGGTTACCAAGGCTTCCCTGGACCAGATCAGTACGTGCCTTGTAAATGATCCCTCCACTCCTTTGCTGTGAGACCATACTTACTCCAGCAGGACTTCCTTTCCTACCTCCGGCTCCAAGTGCCTGCCAACAGCGAGGATGGAGCAGAGGTCTCTGACATTTATCTCACTTGTTTAACCTGCCACACCTTCCAGTTCTCTGGCCCATGGGGAAGGAAAATCCCAGTAAAAATGAAGCTGTTGTTAGAAGGAAGAAAAGGGCTAAGCTGGAGTTTGCTGACTCCTTTCACCCCCTTGGAGCGAGCCTGAAGTGGGTGTGCTTGCCCTTTGCTCTTGCTCTGTGTCTTAGCACAGCAGTGGTGACACTGGATCTGTTCTTATTTGCCTATGTCCCATTTACAGGATGTCTGTGCACACAAGTATGAGACCTGTTTTCTGTCTGTTCTCCCCACTCCCGGAGCCTGTTTTTCTTTCCCATCTCCTGCTCTCAATATTACTACCAGCAAAGCAGATGAGCGCAGAGACAAGACCTCTGCAGCGTCAGAGGTGGCTGACTCCTCAAAGGCTGCACTAGATCTTGCAGTAGTGGGGAAGACAAGGAGCTGGGGCTCAGTCCAAAGCCTGGACCTGTGACTCTTTCCGGTTACCTTCCTGCCCTTCACATGCTCGAAAATGATCTCCAAGAGGTCTTGATTCATGGTTTTTACAACGACAGAGCTTACAGGCTGATGCTTCCCACATCAAGCAAGGTCTGCTACGTTTTTAGCTGTCTATGGGCTTTCCCCTTTCTTACATGCATCCTTTTTTGCATTTTAGTGCAAGAAGCTCCCTTTTTAGTCAAGCAGGACTTCCACTGGAATTCCTGTCTTCCTGCAGAAGGGAAGGGTTGTCAGATTCAGAATGGGCACTGTGAGAAACCCCCTCCTCAGGAAGATGGTGCAGCCCCAGGACAGCATCCTAGTGTGGCAGACATCTCCATCCTTGGGAGGTTTCAAGGGTTAGTCAGCATTTCCCAAGATGTGTGGCCAATACAGTGACAAACTGACCCCTGGGAGCACCAAGGTGGAGCCAGTGGAAAAGCAGGAGACTGCAGCCCCTCTGCAAAAGGACACTGCAGGAGACAGGGACAAGGGTGATGCCAGCAAGCCTGAAGAAGCCTGCAGGGCACTGCCAGCGGAAAAGCATGGAGCCAGATGGTTGCCTCTGCTTTCCAAACCCACTTTACACTGTCTTTCCAAAGCCAAACCTCTGTGGTATTTACCACTGTGAACATCCTCCCAGTTGCAAGAGAGAAAAGGAAGAGCCGGGAAGCTTTCCGTGCTTGAGCCTAACTCATCCAGAGGTGGCAAAGGGACCCTGAGCCCATGCCTGTTGCCCGTTTCTTCCAGGCACCTGAAGATGTGCAATAATAAAAGCTCACATTCTGGGGGGGGGGGGGGGGGGGTTTACACCGTCCTGAGAGGGAGAGAAAGAGCTTGGTCAAGAAATGCAGAACGTTGGCAGACTCCCATGTGAAACACAGACAGGCTGAAGTCATGCCCCCAGCAGCAACCCCACCTATCAATGACCCAGTTTTCTTTGCCCAAACCACCAAAAACCTCATCTGAAAGGAAAAATGGGAAAAAACGTTGTCATCACCATATCTCTTTCCCATGGGATGTAGGGACTGCTCTGAGGACTGAGGACTGACGGGGTCTCAGAGGGAAGGGCAGGGCTGAGGAAGGGGGTCACAGCATCACTCTAGGGCAGGATGTGCTCCAGCATATCCTGGGAGGAAATGTCTTTACAGCATAACAATTATAGTCCCCATATCGAGAAATACTTTCAGAGGTACTTGAGCCCAACAAACAGCATGATGTGCCAGGGAAGAGACTAGCACTGGGGAATATCAGCTTCGAAGGGAAAAGAGGTTATATTTCTGCTGGTGGTCCAGCTCCTTTGCCTTCCTGACTGCAACGCAACCAGGGCAGATGTGTTCTTACAGAGGAGGCAGCGAAGGCACTGGGTTCTGCATGCCGTTCATCCATTCACTCACTAAGCATCAGTGCCTGGGGACATGCTTGAGACAAGGTAGTGCCGAGGCTGTGTGAGATCATCAGTGGCAGAGGTGAGACGGATGAAGCATGGAGGTGAAACAAGTCCACAGATGCAGTTGCTCTCTCAGATTGCCTGTTTTGACAGTTTCAGGTATAAAACACTGACTGGTGCCTGTGTCTGTACAGCTTGCTTTTCCTCCAGCTCCTGAATGTCTGCACCACATGTTTTCTAGGTCTGAGCAGTCTTCCAAAGCTTGGTCTGAGCAGAAGTCCTACTACAGAGCACAGAGCTGAGGGGATGGGTTAGGTGTCCCTGGACTGACTGAGGGATTGAGCGAGACCCCTCCAGAGATCCCTTCCTGCCTAAATCACTCTAATCCACTATCACTCCTTTACAAATCACAGTTGCTGTGATTTGGTTACCTCTACATCCCACAAACATTGTGGTACCTCTCACCAGGAATTCTGTAGACACAAGGACCCTGCGTGCCTCATGGATGTGGTGAAGATCATCCAGACACCATGTGGAGCATGAGTGGAAATAGGGTTTCCGTGGGGAGGTCCACCTGGCAGCCTTAAAGAGCTGTGATCTTGCTGAAGTTAGAATTTCTGGTGGACAAGAAGCCAGGTGATTGCAGAGGTGATGTAAAATCGTCGAGGGTACAAACCCTTAACACGTAAAGGGCAGCTGAACATCAGAGTTGGTGGTGGCACCTGCAAACTGCAGTTGTACCCAGCTGAGGCAGCACTCTGCCTGCGAGTTTGCCCTCTGCGAAATCAGCTGCTTTGAAAATCAGTGTGTCTAAAACACTGCAACTGGCCTGCTTTTGAAGCACTGTGCTAAGGACTGCCCTGTTCCACAGGTGCTAGGATGGTAATGCAGCTCAGAACTGTGATCTCCAATCACAGTTGAGTTGATACATCATAAAGCTTCATTGAAGACTGGAGCATTAGACAGGAGAAATGTGCACAGAACCCCATGCTCAGATACACTCATAGCACCACGCACCCGCCTGGGTGACACTGGTGACTCAAAAGGGGTTTGTCAGGGTTTGCAGCCAGGCATAGTGAGAATCTCCACCCTTGCAAATGTTCAAATGCAGCCTGGGCATGGTCCTGGCTCTAGGCAGCCATGCTTAGGCAGAGGGGATGGAGAGGATAGTGTGCAAAGGTCCCTTCCAGCCTCATCTGCTCTGTGGCTGTATGTGGTCCCCAGGAGAGCAGGACTGCACAGAGCAGGGGCACTCAACAGCCCCACCCTGGTCCTGCAGCAGTGACTGTGGGGACAGGAACCCACAGGCACACACCACCTTCAGCATCCCATCACTCCTTCAAGGGGTCTGAGTTCCTAGACCGCTCTCATCCCCCATCCTCTTCCTGCACTGCACTGATGGCTGTTGCTTTCCCAGGGAGTAGCAGGTGCCTTATCCTGTTGCTCAGATGTTTCTCAGGGCTCAGCTGCTGCTGCTGCTGCTTTAATTTGGTACACTTAACACAGGCTTTTCCCAGCTTTTGAGCCTGCACAACTGATCCACCACCAGAGAGCTGTTTATAGTCCTGATGCCTCTGTGTGTGACCTGTTCCAAAACTCTCAAGACCAATACAGCTATCGCACTTACATCGCACATTAATAACAAGAGACATCTGGTACCTTGGGCCAGTTCACACACCAGACTCGTGACAAGCAACAGAGAGGACAGGTCAGGACGGGGGTTTAGGGACTGTTTAAGGGTAAGGACTGAGGCTGCTGCCAGCAGTGGCAGTGTCCTTTTGGGGTAAGCCCTGGCCTACAGCAGCAGTAGAAAAGCAAATCAGAAGTGTCAGAGCACCACAAAAATGCTGGCAAAAGGTCATCCTGCAACAACGCATCAGAGCTCACTGTGGGGCACAATGGGAAGGAGGACTATTTTGAAGGTAAGCCAGTTTCCTCACTGCCACCCCCCACATCCCTTTACTCACAGGGAGGTACAAGATGGGGCGTCTGAGCGGTCTGTCCAGGATGCAAGCACCAAAATGAAAGAAGTCTGCCCAGGGACACTTAATGGTGATGCAGAGTAAAAGGCACACTTGTTACTGAGGTTTCACCATGGCTCCTCCTTTGCTGTCTCAGGAGCTGAATGCTTCTCCCAAGGTCCTGCCATTTTGTACCCCTTAGGAGCTAATGGTGATTGTGGTCTCCTGCCTCTTCATCCCGCATCCCCTCTGGGAGCTATTAAGATGCACTCATTGCTTTCTGCCTCCTTAATGTCTCCTTCCCTTTTCCCTACTTTCCAAACACTATTTTTAATGGCTTCAGTATAGCCTGCCTAAGGCTCTCACATACTTAAGACCATTCCTTCTCTGGGGTGGTGTGGAAAGCACTAATCATCTAATGCTTGGCTGCCAGGTCTGTGGCCACTCCTGCCACTTATTCCTGCAGGTGCTCCCGTACCCGCACAGACTCCATCCACCCCAGTCAATGTATTCACTGCAGTTCCTTTGCAGGAAAAGAAAACCAGCACAGTATTTCCATGATGATAGGGGAAGTTAGGGCAAGGGAACAGCTGGCCACTTGTCGAACATCGGGATCAACAAAGCAGCTGGAAACTGCTATTGGAACCGGCCCCGAGTCACAGCATTGTCAAACAAACTTGTTTTCTCCTATTTTTCTTGCTTCAAACAAATGCAGCTCAGAATTATTGTTCAAACCCGATAAAGGGCATGGTGTTTCTGTTACATAACAGGATTTCCTCAGAGCATTCTTTATATCACCTGATGCTTTGCTAAGACCCAGGACTTATGCAAAAGAAACAATGCTTAAGAAGTGGCTGAGTGACATTTCAGAGAGTAGCTGTTACAATGCCTTTATTAAGTTTGCAGATGGCAGGAACACGGTGGCATAGCCAATAATGGCTGTCTGCTGCAGAAGGCTCTGGGTCTAAATAAATCATTACAGTCTGGTGAAATTAACTTCAATAAATAAATTACTGAAATGGAACCAGAGGCCAGTAATGCCAGATGTGCGACCTGCCCTGCAAAGCAAGGCTGCAGAGACCTAAAATATATCTGTGAATAACACTATGAGCAATTTGTGCTGCAGTTATTAGGGATAATGCAACCCCCAGCTGTAAGCAAGTTGGGTTACAGCATTAGAAACACAGGGATCTTGCTTCTGTGCATAGCCCTGGTAGAAAAAGCGCTCAGTTACTGCCAGTATTTCCCAAGAAACAATTAAATCTACATATCCAAAGAGGTTGCAGAGATGAGCAAGGAGTGCTACAGCATGAAGATTACCTTGTGCCACACATCTGGGAGGGAGAAAGTGTCTCCGAGCCCTCTTGAAAGTTACAGTGCAGCAAAATGGAAGGCTCCGAGGATCCCCTCTGACCTTCAGTCTTTCCATCAATAAGGTCTCTGCTTTGCTCCTTTTTTTCCCCGACACTGGGTACATCTCTGGGGAGGAGACACTGACAATTCTGCAGGTATCTTCTGTGGCTCTGTGTTGCGACAGAGACTATAAACCAAGGCTTAGTCTGCGGAGTTAGTTATCTGCAGGGGTCAGGAAGAATATCTCCTCTTACCATTTATTTGCCCCACATTTTCTGTTTTAGATCCTGCTGGCTGTTTCACCAGAGAGGAAAGAGCTGAGCAGGTTTGGCACAGCAATGAGTTAAAATGACCTACGTTTGTAGGATGCTTGAATGGCACAGGGTGGACAAGCAAACCTGGGCACACCTGCAAGCTGGGATAGACCTGCACAACTGAAGGTTTTTCTCTGGGTGAACAACTTCATCTTGAAGGGCTGAAATTTTTAATTCCACGTCTTTCCAGATCTCAACACTCAGGGAATCCCTTTTGTTTCTGGGCACACAGCATGACTCGAGTGAGTTAGGAACAGCCAGCGGGATGCCTTGCATCCACCTGCCTAATCACTGTCTGTTGATCTTTCCTTCTGCAGGATGTCCAGCCAGGAGGCCTATTTTCTCTTACCATTTATTTGCCAACCCACAGATGTGCACAGTCCTGGAAGAGCAACCTCAGCTCTGCCAAATCCCTTCTTGCCTGACAGCAAGAGAATAGCCTCTCTGCAAGGTGTGAAAGCCTCAGCATGGTGTCAACGAAAGTGGAAGCAGGCATCTGGTTTTAGCAGTCAAGTTCCCCCTGAACTTCCAGACAAGAGCAATGCAGCTTTACCTCTCCCCTGGGGATTAGAGAACTAGACCCCAGACCTCGGATGTTTGCCAGGAGAACATTTATACAAGGGCTTCAGCAGCCTGCCAGAGGAGTTCCACGTGGCCAGACAGATGTTAAACAGAGCTGGTCTCCGAGGGGAGCAGTGGCGAGGACAGGGGAATCTTGGCAGCCGAGTGCAGCACAGCCCAGGACAAGGAGGAAAGCAGATAAGCCCCCAGATTCCCCTGGGGAGGATCGACGGGACAACTGCATGGCTCCGAGGACATGCACATGTGGTAGAGTGAAACTGCTCCATCCCTGTCAGTGTTCAAGGGCAGGCTGGACAGAGCCTTGGATGGCATGGTCTAAGGTGAGGCATCCCTGCCCACGGCAGGGGGGTTGGAACTGGGTGATCTTAAGGTCCTTTCCAACCCAAACCATTCTGTGATTCTGTGGAAGCCTGGTGGATGGTGGCTGAGGACAGGAGCTGGGGTGGCTCATACGCAGAGGGGAGCAGGGGCAGATGCTGCCCCACTGCCCCAGCCTCGCTGGTGTATTCCTCCTTTCCCTGCATCTGTCCCAGAGCTGCCTCCCCAGCCCACACCAGCAGAGATGATGTTAGTGCAGCAGGGGCTGCCCAGGGTTGGGAAAGGCAGGTTGCAGAGTCCCATCTGAAACCAGCCGGAGCCTCAGGAGGCTGCTCAGCATAACTGCCAAGTCGACTGACTTCTCCTTATCTCTGTTGTGATTATTTCCTCCCCCCACCCCTCGCTGCATTCCTGGAATAGCAACATTCATTTTGGAAATTCCTCTCCTGAATGGTTTCAGGATAAGAAACTGGGAGGATGCAGGAGCAGGATGGGGACAGAGGTTGCCCCAGTCCTGTATGGCAGGCTGCCTGTGTTTACTCATGTTGCACCCAATGGGGTGGCTGGAGGAAGGAACACCCCAGTCCCACTGCTGCTAAGCCTTTGGTAGATGCTGTCCCATCACTTACAGTCCCCCTGTGGTTCAGGAGTTTGCTGCACAGAGGTGGTGGCACAGAACAGCAGTGTACTCCTTCCAACCCTGCTGCTCCAAATCCTACCCCCTGCCCTGGCTTCAGGACTGTGCAAGGCAGAGGAGAAAGTGCTTCCTGTGGCAGAAGGACTGCAGCTCAGCAGAAGGGATCCGGCAGCAGTGCTGCCAAGCCCTTTGGTTTGATTTGCTCCTTTTGGGGGCCACCATACTCCATTGTGCGTTATTGTCCACTAAGACATTCACAGTTGTGCTGGCTGAAGGAAGCCATGCACAGGATAGAGCCATGCCACAGCACATTCAAAACACCCCCCACCTCTGTAGGTGGAAGGAGCGACATAGGGATCTGACACAACACACACGCAGTGGGCACGTACCTCTTGCTGTCAGAGACCATGCAGGTGTCTGGATGCCAGTCAGCCTAGAGGCATTGTTGTGGGGACCCCCACAATCTGCCTGCCACAAAGCTGGGGTGCATCCAGCAGTTCGTGGGCTTTTTCCTCAGCCATTGAAGCACTTCATCCATTTACAGTGAGAGAGCACGTTCTTTGAACAGCAGACTGACCCCATCCGGTGAGCAAGAGAAGGGAAACAGCCTGCAGGACGTAGCTGGGAAGCATGGGGAGTGATCAGAGGCTGAAAATCCATGGGCATGCCCACACCCTCACCTGCCCGAATACTGCATTGGGCTGTGGGTCCACACAATGCCTGGAGCAACATCTATGTGTATCTCACCTTGGATCTACCATACCTGGCAAAACATGACCCGGAGGATCATGTATGGCTCTGTTCATGTATGCATTTCCGCAAGGTTTGGGTATTCAAAAAGGCAGTAGAGACATCTTGCACTGGACCACAGAACAGAGAATAAGGCAGCTGGGCTAGGGAGCTGCCATTTTTCATGGCTGCAGTCAAATCAGGGTAGTTGTGGAGGGTCAGGCCCTCCCACAGGGAGCAGTCCTGTGGGTCAGTGCACAGAAGAGAAACAACACCCTGCACACCACCAAAATCCGATGGCAGAAAAATGCCGAGTTGCAACATTTTTTGGGCGACCTCCAGGAAATAAATTAACCTCGCTTCACTGCAAACACAGAGATTTACATACACATTGCGACACAGCTGATGAGTCCTGTGAGCTGCAGCTGTACTGCGGAGAGGAGCTCCTGCTGTTGTGGCCCCAAACAGGCTCTGCTGATGCTTGGGCAGATGGGGCAAGGGGACTGCTTGCAGGTGACAGGAGGTCAATGCAGCTTGGCCACAGCTTTGGATGAGGCGAAGTGTGAAACCAGCAGGTTGAGGCCAATGGCCCCTCAGAAGCAAGGTGTTCATGGCCAAGAATGGTGGCAGGGGATGGCGGCAGCAGTGCCTTGGGGGATGGATGCTGGACGGGTTTTTCCGCCCTGTGCTTTATTCGGGTTAGGAGTTCTGCAATGCACCCACCTTTCTCAGAACAGTTTCAAGTTTCAAGCACAGCTTGCTCCCACCACACCAGTATTTACACAGCACTTACGGATCTTGAAACAGTGCACTTAAGGAACACTGGGGGACTTCCCCACATCCTCACAGTGCCACTTGTCACCCAGACCTGCTGCCCAAGGTGAAGACAATGAACCTGTAATGTGAATCTGTTCACACAGTCTGTGAGTGGGGACTGAGTAACATGTAAGACTGAAGCCCACCTTGAATGCTAAAGAGGTTGACAGTGCTTGCATGACTGATGGGATTGTGCCTTTTCCTGGCTCACAAGGGGGCAAGAGCCTCTTCATTTCTTACTGGCTTGGCTTTGGCTCCTTGCACATCCTGAGCAGACACCCCAAATCCCTTTTGGCACTCAAACCCTGCACCTTGACCACTGAGGGGACCTGCTGGGTGCACAGCCTGGGCAGAGAGGCTTGGTGCCTGCTGGGTGAAGTCCTCACCTGATCTGTCTCCTGACCCTCCTCTCCTGGCTCCTCATTATGAACAGATGCTCACAGGGCAGAGATGCATGGTGCGCTGCCTGGGAGCTTTTATGCCCTCTGTCTCCCACAGATGCAGAAGATAAGAGTTTGGATTGCTGCTGCTAACAGTAATTAACAGCTCCCTGCTCTCTGCAGGGCCTCAGCTGCAGTGGGTCACATAGAAAGCACACAGTGGAGTTTGCTAGTGCTTCATGCTGGTGGCCCCTGCCCTCAAGCTGCAGCTGCAAGGACAAAGACAGTCACCACTGTGCCTAAGGAAGGACCATGTTTCATCTCTCTTGTTGCTCTCACAGTCAGGTCTGAGCCAGCGTGTACCTGGACACAGCAGGCTGCACACTGGCACAGCCCTTGCCAGCTCATGGTAAGAGCACAAGCAGTTAATACTGGGAGGAAGCTAAGAGGAGTTTCTTGCTATGCAGAGCAGTGTCCTTGAGGTGGGCAGGGACAAGCCCCATGCTGCAAAGGGATCCCCACATTTAACTGTCAGGAAAACCAGTCTGAGCCTCCCTTCGAGGTTTCCCCTTCTCTCAGGGTAGCACTCCCCTCCCTGCCCCAGCGATCCTCTAAGTGTGCCATGCCACGGGCCCCTGCGGCATGGAGATGCTGACTCACGCCTGCAGGTTGCCATGGAAACGGCAGTCTTCATCCATGAAATGACGTCATCATCCCGTCTGGAAATCCACTGCTGCCAGACGCGGAAAAAGCCACCCATAGGCTGAGCACCGCCTGGCCAGCATGGCTCCAACCCACCGCACTCCCAGCTTCAGGAAACCCTTCATTTCCCTGTGCTGGATCCAGCCCACCACAGGCTCGGGGAATGGGTTTCCTCGCTGGTTCCCCATGCAGTCAGACAGCATGGAGCCTGCCTCCCCTCCCAAAAAACCCTTTCCAATGGGCGCATGTGTCACTGCGGTCCCTGTGTGCCCACGGAGGGGTATGTGCATGGGAATGTGGATGTATACATTTACTTTACTGTTGCCTGTGCAAAGGGTTTGCCACTGGGGAAATGCTGTTTGGACACAAGGGAAAGCTGCTTCCCTGCAAGGGGGGTGCAGATGGGGACCAGAGGGTTGGTAGGGTCTCTGGTCTCTCTCTGGGAGAGACCCCAAACCCAAACTGATAAAGGCTCATAACAACCAGATCTGATGTTGTGGTTAGACTGCTTTGAGCAGGGGATATGTTAGGAGCGCTCCAGAGCTCCCTTCTAGTTTAAGTATTCCTCTGGTTTCCTGTTAGTATGAGCCAGCTAGCTGTCCAAATCTCACAGGACCTCTAAAGAGCATGTCGGTGAAAGATCCCCGTTCTCTATGTTTGGGACTGTAACTAGCACAACACATAACTGAGCATCCCTCCGCTGCAACAACTAGATGTTGCGTGAGTCATTTGTGCCACTTCACTACTGCAAAGGTGCACGTCATGTCCTCCTGAGTGACAGTTCTCTGGTGCCAGTCACAGCAGACCTGCCAGCAAAGAAGCCGTCATGGGGGTCCATGGTTTAGCCTGCTGCACTTCCACAGAGAAACAAATGAGAGACAGCTGTTTCACTGTATGAGGGCATGGGCAAGAAAGAGAAGTGACTCACAGTGGCTGCAAAAGCCACTGCAGGGTCCTCCAGATTAAGAAACTGAGGTGGATTGTTAACCCAGGTGGATTTATTCTTGGCTGCCTCTGGCAAGGGCCCATGAAACCAAATCTGCAAACATGAAGGGAGAGACAAAAGGCCACAAGGCATCACTCCCAGGGGCTGAGGCTGTGAAAAGGCAACTTCCTACAGACAACTATCATAGAATCATAGAATCAAGGTTGGAAAAGACCTTGAAGATCATCAAGTCCAGCAATTCATCTCAGAGGCAGCCTTAGGGCAGACTGCACCCTCCCTTCCCCTGGTCCTGCCTAAAAACATGGAAGATGAGCAGAGGCAGTGCTGGATGAGGCTCTGCTTCCAGAACGGTGGTCCATGGAAAGTGGTCTGGTGAAAGCAGCATCTGACCCTTCTCCCTGGGGTGGCTCCTGTTGGTGTGTCCTAGGCTGAGCTGCAGCACCCTCTACCCCTGTACCCTATCACAGGCTCACCTCATGCACAGACCTGCCTGGGGCCAGAGACCCAGCCCAGCCCTTCACCCATCCTCCAGACCCTCTCAGCTACCAGGCAAAGCCTTCCTGTATCAGCAATCCCTCCTGCTTTATCTCCTGCACTGCAGCAGTGTCACATGTGAACAGCTCTACCCCAACTCACCTGAGCTTCATCCCCTGCAGGGAAGCTGACTACTCCCTACCTTGCTCCTGCATCGGACTCTCAATGGCAGGAATCACAGCCCAGTCCAGCTTTGGTTTCCAAGGGATGCCGGAGCAGATGGAGATGCTGGGTGTAATTCATTACTCATGCAGATTGCGCATTCCTGCTTGACTGACATCCCCAAAAAAACGAACACCCATCTGTGCTCACATTTAAACGTAGAAGTGTTTTTCAGACCTGGTGTTAATAAAGGTTACTGATTTGCATTTGGGAGAGCAAGAAGAAAACTAGAGGAGAAGAGGGGAGTAGGTTCTTAAATAAGCAAATCTTTGTCATAAAATGCCTGGATAGCTCTTGAGTCCTCTTGGATCCGAGTGCAGAGAGAAGACAGATGTTGCCAACGCTCTGCTGTATTAGCTGTTGATCCAAAATTTGTGCCTGGACCTGATTAAACTGAAATCTTTCTCTTTTGTTTTCCCTGAAGTATACCATCTATAGTAATATGAATGCATGAGACAAATGAGTCCAAAGAAGAAAAAAAACCTTGCATGTTCAGACATTTCTGGACAAGGAACAACTACCTACAGGAAAAACTTCAAGCCAAGGTCCATATCCTACGACTAAAGTCCGGTATCTTCCATCCCCCCGCTGGGTTACTTGTAACTGAGAGCAAACACAAAAGCCAGAACAAAGGGAGAAATTTAATTACTTTGTTTTGGGAATTCTGGTTGGAGAAATAGAACAGAAAGGAGCTCCTTTGTTAGTGAAGACTGCGGCTTCTTTTGTGAGCGGCTTCCATGTGGTCACTGGTTGCACATGAGTAAGTGATTATCCCGTTTCAAGTAACATCCAGGAAACTCTGAAAAAGCACCAGCCATAATGACATTGCAATGTCTTAACAAATCAGATTTCTAACCCCTGCTGTCAGAGTTACAGTATTGCTGGGGCTACAACACAAAATAAGGGCAGAGCCATAAAGATCCTCCTTTAGGGGAAATAAGTGACCTCTGCTAATGTTTAACTCCATGATCTACTGTTGCACCAACAGCTCAGAGCAAAGAGTGCTCCAATAACCCCTGCTCCACTAACATGAGATGGTACAATAGTCAGAAACCCACCCAGCAGAAAACACGGAGAGTGCAACTGGAAAAATGGTGTGGCCAAGGGTCCCAGGTCTCCAGACAAAACGACACCTAGCAGAAGCAAAACATAAGAACAAGCCGAAGGACACCAGGCAGTGCCAAAACCCTTCCATTCTGACTGCGAAGGAAACAGGCTGTGTCTCCAGACCCACCCTAGCCTTTAACATTCCAGCATGCCTGGAGCAAGGGCCTGAGGAGGAAGCAAAAGAGACAGTGCTGCTGTACCCTGCACCCCAGTGCAGCTCTCACGACTGCCCCATCGAGGCAATGATTACTTAGGCAATGCCAGCAAGCTGTATAGTGTTCATTCCAGTGCCTAACACATGGCAAAAATCTTGCCTGCCACCTTCTGCCAGCATGCCTGCACACTTTGGTGTCTCTGACTAAAAACTTGGGTTCCCACTGGTCTGACAGCCCGCAACCTTGACAGGTCCAGAGGGTTGCAAAGGAGTCTTTCTTGCACTTTGCCTATTTGTCCGTACTACAATGCATCACCTTGAAGAGCTTTTTAGACTTACAGAAACATAGGAGTCTCCAACACCCCTCCACTGGGCTGACCGCGGTTTTCCTCATACAGCCAGTAAGCAGTTTGCATTATTCACATCGAGAATTACATGTGGTCCATGTTCAAGTGCGTGTTCACAGTTACCTCCAAGTCCTATCCAGCAGCTCCACCAGTCACTTTCCAGCCTGGACAGATGCTCAGGCTTATTTCTCCTTTACCCCTGTGTACCAGGCATCACTGGCATTGCTACTTGTGGGGCTTTGTGAACACCCAGGTACCCCTGTCCTCCTGTTTAGAGAGGTACGCCAGACTGAGGCTCTGCTTTTCACCATGTCAGCCACTCCCTCAAAATGGCTATTTCCAGCACTGTAAAAAAAAAACAACAAGAAAAGTATGTAAATACACATGTACACACACCATATGTGTGTGTGGATATAAAATTCCTGTTTTCTAGAACTAAATCTTTTATCTGCAGACAAGTGTTGCTACCCTTCTCCTGGTTTTGATGTTTCCTGGCAGAGGAAGACTTTTATTAAAAGCAATAAAGCCAAAAATTACCAGTCTACCACAGAGGAAAACAACAGGAACTAGA
This sequence comes from Neopsephotus bourkii, assembly GCF_033783945.1. Classification (NCBI taxonomy): domain Eukaryota; kingdom Metazoa; phylum Chordata; class Aves; order Psittaciformes; family Psittacidae; genus Neopsephotus; species Neopsephotus bourkii. The sequence continues at coordinate 1,226,396 of NW_026902287.1, forward strand.
GTTTTCCTTAGGGTCTTGCCTGAAGACCCCTCATGATGCTTGTAGTAATTTCCCTGGTCAAACTTTGAATACCAGATTTCTCCTGAGGCGTGATGCTGTTGGTAATTTATGTAAGCAGCTGAAAAGTGGCAAGGTTAATTATTTGTGAAATGGTTACCATAGTCGTTTTCTCAACATTTGCTATCATGCACCATGAAGCCAAACTCTAACTAAGCAATGCATCACTGGATGTATCCTTGATGGGTTTAGTTTGGTTTTCATTTTTACCCTACAAAGGTGTCTACAGAGTTTTTCTAGATGATGTGGGGTTCCTTATCCCTCTTTTTGTTGCACTCATAAAGGCTCAGCAAACGGATGGCTGAAGCTGAAAGGTGAAAGAAATGGTACTCTTGTCACAGGGAACCACAAGCAGCATATGTATTCGTTGTAACATTTTTCTTGGTTAAGGCATGTGAATCAGAATGCAGCACTGCCTTCAAAAAACAGACATGCTTCTTGGGTGTGGAGGGACTGATTCCTGGGCAGAGCATGGGGTGCTTTGTCATGGTACTATTTCTGAGAGGAACATCAGGATGGAGACAGTCCAGCCTCGAGTCTCCATGCTCCCCATGGCCATGTGGGGCTGGGAGAGAGGAGAGGCTCCCTTATATGCATGTATCATTGCAGGGATACAAAACGCTTCATTAAATGCCAGCAGTGAATCTCTAGGACCATCCTTGGATCTTCTGTTGAGTCCCTGGCCTCTCTTTCTTGGCGTGGTGATGTGACCTGTCCTACAAGTCCAAAAAATGGTCAAGGGTCTGACACTGAATGCAACCTGCCCTTTTGGTATAAGCCAGGCGAAAGCTTTCCTAAGGGCTACAGGTAAAGGAAGAAGGCTCTGTACAGCATTCTCATAACATGGAGCTGGAGCTCTGGAAAAATTGTTCTCAACAGATTATTGTTTAGGGGAACAACAATGAAAGCCCAGCAAACCTGACAGCAGAATTATGAGAATATTGAGGTCACGAGGGACCTCTGGAGGTGCCCAGATCCAAACCTGTGCTTACAGCAAGGGCAGCTTCAAGGACTTGCACAGCCAAGCTGGGAAATCCCAAAGGTCTCCACGAGGTCCCCTGGCCATTCTGTGCATGGACAGGGAGAGCATGAGGAGGTGTCATGGCCAAGGTGCACCGGGAGCTGCCATGGGTGTTCACTTCTATCACTTTAGGGCCACCTCCAGCCCCTGCCACCTCTGAGCTGAGCTGCTTTTGTGTGCTCTGCCCTGGTCTGAATGAGAGGGACCAAATGGAGAGCCACCAGAGGCTCCATCACCAGCACTGCTGGGGGGCCAAAACCCTTCAGGTGAGACAAACTAGTCATAAGCAACAGCAGCTGAAGGTGCTCAGTGAAGTGCAAATTATGTGCTATAGTACACCATTGAAACTGAACCTCTGAGCAATGCCTACAGCTTCTCACATCGTGACAAATGAAAGTTATTCCTGCTTAGGTGCAAATACCTGCTGAATCTGCCTTTGTTAGGGACATGGGTGCAAGCTGACACACCTTGGCAGCCCTGGTGTGGCCTTCCAGTCTCGGCTTAGAGGGTATCCTGCAGGCAGCAAAGGCAAGTCAGGAGACATCTTTGCTTTTACTGAATGTCAAGTACCTGCCTTCTCTCCCTTTGCCAGGAAGAGCTGGGCTTCCCCCCACCGTTCTGGGTATAAGAACAGTAAGGGAAGGATCCCAGCAGATGGGTATTTCTAAGACTCAGACTTTGACTTCAGTCCTGTGAGGTGTATGCTCTGTGTGCTTCTCAGTGACAAGATACTTGGGGATCTCATCCAGCCACCCTGCTGCCTGCTGATACTGATTTAAAACAACAACAAAGGAACCACTCTAATTGGAGGATTCTACTTACCTCAAAACCGTTCTGTGTCCACGCTGAGGTTTGTAATGCTGACTGCACACAGTCAAGAGAACATCAGCTCCTATGCTGCCACCGCACCAAGCCTGGCAGCAGTACAGGCTGCTGGAGTGTCTCTCTGTCTCAGTGGCTGTCACCCCCGTCAGCACAGACCTCCCTTGCTGACTGGGGAAAAAGCCTGGGGAGCTTTCTGCCTGCTCAGGCTCCCACACAGATGAGTGAGAGGAGCTGTGGCTGTCCTGCACCCACTTGACCCAAGAGAAAGCACTGCTCTCCAGTGGGATGATGTGAAGGGACAGCAGCCTGTCCCCTGCACTGCAGCCCCCAAGGGGCACCCAGAGGTAGAGACACAGACAAATGAAGGGCAGGCGGCTCAGATATTCTGAGGTGCTGAAAGTGATTTTGTTCAGTGTATCAGGGAGGAATGGCCTGAAGAGACAGCTTGTGCTGGTGCTGCTGCTGTCTGAAATGCCAGCCACCAGGTTGCTGTCTTGCCATGCTCCACAGTAAATTGTGATGGCCAGTGTGTAACACCAAATCCTGGCTTCATAAGTCTGCAGCCCGGGCATAAATGAGCCTCTGCACTGTCAGATGTTCATTTTGCTCCAGAGACAAGTCTCAGTCATGGGCAAGGGTGAGTGAGACCACTTCTCTGGGGAGAGTAGACTGAGTGTATTGCTGGTCCTGACGATCTCCAGGCAGGCACTGGGACGGGGGCTAACCCTAAAGAAACCCTGCCACGTGTGAAGCCACCGGCATTATTCCCTGGCCCTTCCTTACTCCTATCAGTCATTTTATCACTTCTCGCCTCATTTGTAATAGTGTGCAGGAGCCGTGCCCAAGATGACGATTTGGAAACACAACACAGCCTGCAAGTTAAATATGCTCAATCCTATTTAACGTCAGCAGGGAGTGTCATTATTCATGATTAGTCTTCAGTTACACAGAAATTCTTCTCACAGTTTTCCCGTGCCTGCAGTCCTTAAAAACAAAAGGCAAATGCCTTTATTCAATTGTTGCCTCTGAATAACAGCCATTTCAGCCTAATTCCTATTTCAACTTCTAACTGTTGAAACAGTTTTGACATGAGTCATGCATTAAAATCACTCCAATGGGCTGCAAGGTGCAGCTACAGAAATATAACTGTAATGAGGTCTCCCACTCCAAGGTGGTACAGGCTAAGTACATCATACTGTGCTTTGCCTTCAGGAGGCCTCCTCTGCTCTGTATGTACTCAAATAAATGCCTGTCTGTCCTCATATCACAGGTCATTTTGAACTTCAGAAACCATGCAGATAAGAAGGATAGCAGGAACCTCCATTAAAACTGTGCAGGGGTACCTGTGGCTCTGCTCTGTGCCCCTGCACTGTTGCATAGTTGCATGTGTGGCTTCTGCAGACACTCGGCAATAACTCCATGTGGAAACACTATGGGGCTGGAACCCAAAAGCTGCTCTCTGTGAGAGCACCACCAACTGCCTGGCCAACCACAAGTTGTACTGGATCTCCTGGTGCTCCTCAGCTGCTGATCCTCACTGCAGATAGCAGAAAATTTCCCTGCACAACCTGGTGCTAGCATTACCTTCCCTGGCTTTCTCCTTCCCTAACCAGCCTTAGGTCAGCTGCTGCTTAGGTCAGTCAGTGCTTCTGAGATGCCCAATACAGAAGTCAGAGGGCCAAGATGATGCTGGTGGGCAGTCTGAGACCAGACTCTTTGCACACTGCTGCAGACCCCTCCAGACCCCCAAGGAACACACGAGGGCAAGCTGGAGACTCCCCAGCACTGGCTGTTCATCCAAACCAGAGCTCAGGTGCTGCTGGAGGTAGATTCAGTCCTCATTCCTGCAGCAGTGAGGCAGGCTTGGTCGAGAAGAGGATGTGAAACCTCCAGATCAAGGACTGCAGGTGGCCCACCACTGAGTGTAGCTGCAGGAAATCTCTGACCACACTCGGGCCATCCTTTCACCTTCTGCAAGGAGAATAGTGGCTCCAGCTCTCACCACACTCCATGCAAATCATCCTCTGCAGAAAGGCCACCTTCCTTCCAGAGAAACAACAGCTCCCATGGCTAGCCTTGCATGCCTGGCCAAGAGGGGTGGAAACCCTGGGCAGCTCCCAGGACCCTTTTGGTCCTGCTGTCTTGTGGAAAGGTGGGTTGAATCCCACGCCAAGAAAATGAGAAAAAGGTAATGTCAGCTGTGCGAGCAGTTCCTATGTTGTGGGGGGAAGGCCTGCCACCCAGTGCAAGGGTGGAGGAATGGGCAGAAACAACTTTGTGAAGCTGAATACTGATGATCCTGCCTCATAACTTACTGCTGCTGAAGACTCTGTACTTGCATCCAAGTAGCAGTAGTAGTATTTTGGGGCTACTCAGTACAAGGAAGACACTGACAAACTGCAGAGAGACCAGCAGTGACCCCCAAGGTGGTGATGAGGCTGCAGCACCGGGTATATGAAGAGACATTGGTAGAACTGGGCTTCTCCAGCTGCAAAAGAGACAACTGAGGAGTCTTCATAGGTGTCATCCACTGCCTGAATGGTGGTTATGGAAAAAACAGAGCCAGGCTCTTCTCCAAGGTAGACAAGGACAGGACATGGGCAATGGGTGCATGCTGCAGGATGGGACATTCCAGCTGCATGAGAAAACACCTCCACTGAGAGCGGTGCATCTCAGAAACCACATATCTGACCTCCAAAGGTGCACAGAACTCAACAAGGCTCAGCACAAACTGGTCCAGCTGTGGCCCTTGCAGCTGGGACTATAGACCTCCAGAGATGCCTTGCTAACAAGAGCTGGCGATTCTGGGTTACGATGGGAGGGAGAGCCTGGCAAGGACTGGAAGCTTGCCTGAAAGGAAGGTCCAAAACCCCAGAGCTGAGCTGGATCTGCCACCACTACCCTGTGCAGGGCTGTGCACTTCAGCTGGCCCAGGAAATAACACAGCTGCTGCAATTCAGAGCCCCTTAACATGGTTTTGGAAATTTCCTCTGCTACCAATTCAAGAAGCACTTGTGTCTGTACATCCATAGTTTTACTGATGCAGAGCAGTGACCGAGCAGCCAGAGGAACGAGACAAGAGAGGAAAATGACTGCAGGAGTGTATTATTCAGCTTGTCCAGCTGAAAGAGATTCCTGCCAAACGATTTTATGAGGAATGAGGCATTTTACAGGAAAAGCGGGGCCTCTCCTCTCATTTCCTCTCCCCTCTTCTCTATGAACTTCAAAGAAAAGAGGGGTCAAAACAGAGGCCAGGCAACTGGAACTGAGTTCCTGAGCCCTAAAGCCTAATTAGTCCAAGATACATTTCATTGGATATCTCTTAGAGACAGGCCTAAATTACCAGTCCTCCCCATAGTGCTGCCAACAGCCGGATAAAGCCAGGATGTGGTCTGCAGTTTGCAGGGCCCCAGCAGCCCTAGGGCTCCTGGAGGGGGCTCAGCCCAAGCCCCACCGCTGGCAAGGCTCTCCCAGACCCCAAGTTTTGTGTGGCCACAGCCAAAGCCTGCTCCCCAGGTCCGGGATTACCTCCCCCTCCTTGGTGCCTTATCTCAGGACTGCCTTCAAAGGGGTTGTGCAGACTGAACTCACCCAGGGCCATGTGGCTATTGTCTTTAGACGCATCTGCTGAGGTTATCAAAGAGCCTCCAGCCATTTGGAATTGCCCTTCCGGCAGTTTTAGGCTGATGTTAAACCCAGCTCCCTGCCCAGCTCCTGCCTGCAGGCCATGTGCCCCATGCCCCTTCATGCAACTCTTTGTTCATGCATGGATCATCCAGCTTCTCTGCATCCCCACATAGTGGATGCCCAGCAGAGGGGAAAATAATGTCCCATGGTCTGCATTTCTTTGCATGGCCCAGAGTGTGGTTCATCGCAACAGCATTGAGAAACAAAGCTTGTATTTGCACAGGTTTAAGCATTCTCTGGAACTACATCAAGTCATGCATCTCCCTCCCTGCAAGACACAGGTCTTGGGTGTTTTTTTTTTTTTTTTTGTTTTGGGATCCATAAAAAGTATTCTCAAGAACAGAGAGACAGAAATGACACAAGCTGGTTCCCCCATGCAGCCTCTCTCAAGATGCTGGCCTCAGAGGGGTGCCTCTTATTTTCAGACTATAGTGAAGGCACTTTGGCAGAAGGACTAATTTCCGGCCTTGTGGTCTGAAAGCTGAGAAAAGCAAAACCCTAAGGCCGGTCACTAGAGTAATTTGGAGAGCAGAGAAAGGACATCATTGTCTCTGTAAGCTTATGTGGCCTCCTGGTGCCATAGCACAGCTCTGGAGCATAGGAAACCATGCCTTGCAGCTGGCGAGGCAGCAAGCAGTTGCACATGAAGCCAGATGGCCACCTGGCAGGGAAAGTGAGCTCCTCACGGGTGTACAGCTACCCCTAAGCTGTGATTCTGCACCCCAGTGGCGCCTGGGTCTTGCTCCCTTGCCACTGCATTCAGGTGACCTGGTCAGTGTAAAGCATAGCTCATTCCTGGTTTGGTGTGTAAGGGAAGCCAGGGAGCAGAAGGGGAGTGCAGAAAACTGACTAATCTTCCACTGGGAGAGATATGAAAATTATTTTATTAAATTTTAATCCAGGGAAAAAGATCTTTTTCCTTAAAAAATTTGACTGAGCTCCCACTTAAAGAGTGGGTCTGGGACCTACAAGGACTTGGCTTAACTCTGTTCTACTGCAGGTCATCTGTGCTGCCTAACTGCAGCAAGAATATTCATGCCCTTCTGCATCCATTTCCCAGGGGAGCCAAAATATAAAATAAACACCTTTCCTTCCCTTACGTAATGCTCTGCCAGAGCTGGCGTCCTGCGAGCGGTGGATGGAACACTCTCTGGAGGTCTCCCAACACAGCACTGCTGCCAGCACGAGATCAGGTTGGCCTTAGCTGTGTCTAGCCACAAAGCCGAAGTCTGCTTCCCTTGTGCTTGCGCAGCAGTTGGGTGTAACGACCCTTTCCTCGGATGAAGCTCATGGAGAGCGCTGATTCCACACAGGGAGGTTTATCTGGGGGGTCTACCTCCCTCTGCAGCTATCAGGGAAGGAAGGCCAGGTGGCATATATAGCACTGACATCCGCCCAGGCTGTTAGCCTGTTCCTGTGCTGGTTTCACCTTCCAGGAGAATGTCATCCTGATGACTCTGATGGTTCAGGACCAGGCAGGCTGTCTGTTCAGCTCTTCCTGCTGGGACCAGTAACACGGGAGGGAGAGCGAGCAGGAGAGCATACTACTAGCATAAATACTACTTTATGCAGCTGAATTTAGTGATGAATTGAGCCAGAGCCCTGTGTGCTGCCAGAACAAAAATAGCTGCTATCTTTGGACCTTATTTTGTTACAGTCTGGATCAGACTGGTTTTCAAATCAACCTTCAATAGATATCAATACACCTGTCACTGAGAACAAAATACCTGGTATAATTAACTAGTACTCAGCAGTAACCCCTGCACCTCTATTAGGAGTTTAAAAAGATGAGTGGAGAGGAAACAACAGCAGGCAAAACGTTACCCATGTGCCTCACTCCTTGTTTTTTCAACTCTGCGCTATTGGATTACTTTCTTAAGCACTCAGGGGACAGAGACAGCAAAGAACAGCTTTTGTTGGCAAAGGCAGGCATTTTCTCACACACGGCTCTATTTTCCATGGCTCATCCAACAAATCGTACACTAAGCCTAAAAAGCCAGCAAGGAACAAGTATATCCAAGAGGGGCCGAGTACAGCAGATCTCACACCCCCGTGCATTAGCAGTGTAGCACTGGTATTGGGCACTTACTGGTGTAGGTGGGAAGTGCCCCACACCAGGAAGACACAAGCAGCAGCATCCTTGGTGCTGCCCAGTGTTGCATCACACGTACAGAAAATTGGAAGAAAATGCCCCCGATGTGTTCCAGCCAGTGATCAGAGAGGCTGGGGATGGCTGGCCTCGATTCTGATTATCACTAATTCAACACTCAAGCTCCCTTTGTGTTAAGTAAAAACTTTCACAGTTACAGATCCACAAATAGTGCAGTTTATTGAAGCAACATTAGTACAGATTCTGAATTGCCATTTATAAATTCACTTACTTCATTAGCACTGTAATCCAGAGCTAGCCAATGATTAATTGAGCTCGTATAGAAAAATAAACCATTGAGCTCAGTTTCACCCGGGTATTATTCAGTGTTGTAGGAGGCACAAAGAGGAGTGCATCCCTGCAGAGAGCAGAGAGCCCGCTGACTTGTCTGTAGAGCTGGGTCGTATTCTCATGCTCTGCCATGGGGGAGCTCAAATGCCCAGTTTATACTGTTGAGACGGTTTTCAAACTGCCTGTTGCTGCCATGATAGATGGTGTGGGGGATTTCACTTTGGTGTATCGTTATATGTAAGTTTTGATTACCTTCGCTGTGGCTGCTCAAAGGGCTGTGAGTCTCCTCCAAGGTGGGAGTAGAACTGTGACACATTCCATTATTCCCTCTTTCACACTGCTAATGCAGTGATTAAGGCCCATCCGGCCTCTATCCCTAATCACCTCTCAGCTTAGTCACCCCCATCAGCAGCTCATCACCTCTATTAGGGCGTTGCTGTTAACCCCCTCACCACGGACCTCATGGCCTCGTTCCTATACCAACGGATCTAGGAGCTTCCTTCCCAGCAAGGCCACCTAAGCCTACACGAACTCAGAAGGGACTCAGTCAGCCTTACTTGTCTTTCAGCATTAACCGGGGCTTCCAGACCTTTGGCCTCGGTCAGAGTCCAAGCAGCACGGATGGGTGCCACAGCCACTTTTTTTGTGTTTAAAAGACAGGAATCTTCCATGTCCCCCCCACCACTGCAGGGGTCTGCCTGGCCACAGCAGCGTTTTCCCAATTCTTGGTCCATAATTACTAAAAGCTGACATACGCTATTAACTTCCCTACTAATTAAATATTACTTTACGCAGTGCCACCTTTCACACACGACCACACTTTTGAAATGCAGAGCTCACAATGGGCTAAGGCTTGCAAAACAGCAAGCAAGATCCCTGTTTTGCCTCGGCAAACCTGCATATGCATAGAAGCAAGCGGCCGAGGAGCTGCTCCACATCCGTGCCAGACCTGACCTGCAGTCAGCCCAACGTGCCTGTGATACCGCAGGGAGCCTCCCGGTATCTGATGAGTGAGAGACGGTGGCTGGACTGCAGCCCTGTGGGAAACCAGTGTATTCAGGCTGTAAAACACTCACGCTTATGCAGGAAATGCAGACCATCCTGTGGGACAGCTCTGCACTTACACGGTAACCACGCAGGGTAATTCGCGTTAGTGCTCTTCCCTGATGCCACAGGTGCTCTCCCAAGCGGCCGTTCTGTTTGGGGTGTTACTGCAGGGAGGGACAGGGAATGAACAAAACCACCAGAGGCAGTAGCCACGACTCCCAGAACAGTAGACCCAACCTTTCTAACGCTCTTTTCTTCGCTTGTTCACTCTCAGCCCTCCTGCCCAGCTCAGCTGCATCTCCATGACGCCTGCATTTGTCTTGCGCTACATAACCCCAGTATTCACACCAACTCACCTATCTAGCGAGCAACAGCGAGGTCGGGAGGCACCACAGGCTCCCTCTTTCGACCCCGCCATACGCCCCGGCACGCACCGCAGGGAGTACCCCCCACCTACAGGGGGCGCCCACCCGCTGCCGTGGCGCGGGCTGCCCTAGTGCGCACGCTCAAATTGGTTCCTCCCGCCCACCCGCCCACCCTTGCTCTGAGTGGTGAGTCAGGCGGGAGGGGGCGGGCCGCGGGCCGGAAGAGGAGGAGAGTGAGGGCGGAAGCCATTATTAGTGGTGGCGGTAGCGGGCAGCGCGTCGTGAGGGTGTCGGTGGAGCAAGATGTCGATCGAAATCGAGTCCTCCGAGTACGTGTGGTATTGGGGGTGTCGGGGTGCTCCCCGACATAACGGGAGCAGTAATGGGAAGCGATGGCCGCGCGAGGGGCCGCTCCGGAGGTGATCGGGGAACGTGAGGGCGGTCGCGGGGCGCTGCTGCTATGGCCTAGCGTCCGGGCGGTAGAGAGGCCGCGGGGCTCTGGAGGGAAGGGGAAGAGGGGCCACAGGGCCGTTTTTATGACTTTGTGCCGTGCCTCTGCAGTGTGATCCGCCTGATCATGCAGTACCTGAAGGAGAACAGCTTGCACCGAGCCCTTGCCACCCTTCAAGAGGAAACCACCGTGTCCCTAAACACTGTGGACAGTATTGAAAGCTTCGTGGCAGACATCAACAGTGGGCACTGGGACACGGTGTTGCAAGCCATACAGTCGCTGAAGCTACCCGACAAGACCCTCATTGATCTCTATGAGCAGGTGAGTGAATGCAGGCTGCATGTGGTCTGAATTTCTGGTAAGACTTTTCTGGTCTGGGTGTGGGTCTCTTTCTGGTGTGTTCCACTTCCCCTTTACTGATGGAGATGTTTTTCTCTTGATGCAGGTTGTGCTGGAGTTGATTGAGCTCCGGGAGCTAGGTGCTGCCAGATCTCTCCTGAGACAAACAGATCCCATGATTATGCTAAAACAAACTCAGCCAGAGCGGTACATACATCTTGAAAACCTTCTGGCCAGATCTTACTTTGATCCTCGTGAGGTAAGTTATACTCTCCCTAGAGACTTCACACTGGTCTCTTGCATGAACCCTAACTTCAGTACCAGGTGCTTACTGCAGCTTTTCTTTTTCCACTCTAGAAGTAAAAACGTGCAGCTGCCCAGTTTCATGATTTTGCACGTTTATGAAGTGTTAGGGCAACAGTGTGTCACACTTGGTCACAAGGCAGTGGTTTTGAAGTACACTGCAGGTGGGAGTTTAGCGTTTTGTACCTGTGCCCTGTCACGGGATGATGTCTGTGTTGTGCTTTTTTTTTTTTTTTTTTTTTTTTAATTTATATATGCAGAAGAAAATGTACATTTTTGTAAATAAAGCTGATATATAATAATAAGTTATTTGTGACTGATTACATCAGCCAGAAATTTGAGTGAAAATGTATTGCAAGTGTTTCGAGGCTTGGTGTTAAAAGGAAGGGCTGTCTTGAAGGTCTAATAGGAAATTAGTGTCGAAGGGGCTTCTGTTCAAAGCAGTGAATGTTTTTATGGAAAATAGTTCAGAAGAGTGATTTTTATACAAATGATGTTTCTCTAGGCATACCCAGATGGAAGTAGCAAAGAGAAGCGGAGAGCTGCTATTGCACAAGCTTTAGCTGGAGAAGTCAGCGTGGTGCCTCCCTCTCGTCTTATGGCATTGCTGGGGCAGGTAATTCTTAAATAATATTTTAGTAGCTATGTTTGTTTCTGTGGATCTTTGCTGCATAAAACTGCTTGTGAGATCACAGTCAGTTTTGTCTAGCTGATTCTCAGACTCTGTAGAAGTAAAGCTTACGTGCTGCACATTTACATGTGGTATAGGTAAAATTGTATTTTCTGCATGTGACAAGGATTTCGCAGATTTAGGAAAGTCAGCACTCCAGGAGTAGATTTTTTTTGCCATAGAATAGGTACTGGGAGCAGAAAGAAGTGTATTTTTAAGGTACATACTTCAGGGGTTTAAGTCAAGCTGATAACGTGGCACCACACAGCTTCTTGTTCACCGCCTTATTTCCCCCCAGTTCCTGGAGGGATGGGGAGGAGAATCAAAAAAATGTAAACCCCATGGGTTAAGAACAGTCCAGTAGCTAAGGTATAATACAAAACCTACTACTGCTACTAATGTTAATTATAAGGGAAGTAAGAGGGGGAGGAAATGTAACCTGAAAAGGGAAGGAAAAAACCCAATAAACAGCAGTGATGTGCAATACAGTTGCTTACCGCCTGCTGACTAGTACCCAGCCTGACCCAAGCCTGCCCTTCCAGGTGATTCCTCCCAGTTTATATATAGTCTCAAACTGTTCAGGTGTATAATTTTAAAGGGTACAAGGAATTGCTGTATTATGTTAATTAGAAGCAAGCTTTGATGAGGAAGATGTATGCTAACTGATACGTAACAGTATGGCTTTCAACTCCTCCAGGCACTTAAGTGGCAGCAGCATCAGGGCCTGCTTCCTCCTGGTATGACAATTGACTTGTTCAGAGGCAAAGCAGCTGTGAAAGACGTAGAGGAAGAAAAGTTCCCAACACAGCTGAGCAGACATATTAAGGTGATGTATTTGTTTGGTGTGTGTTTGATGTGTGGTGTTCCAGCTTATTTCGTTGCTGGCCTTTATGTTTGGAGATAAGAGTAAACCTTATGAATTCTTCTGTTCTCTTTTTTTTTTTTTTTTTGTAAATCTTCTTCAGCTCCCTCACTCTTCCCCTTTCTCCATGCTTTATCTCATCAGGAGGCATTTCATGAGACTCTGAGATGAGGTCCCTCAATAAGATTGGATGCTCATAATATTTGTGAATATGATAAATGTTTTAATTGTTTGACTTCACAATTAAGAATAATTCAATTTTCAGAAGTGGTTCTTTGTTTGTGCAAGGCAGTACTTGTGTCTTGAACTTCTGTGGGTGGTGTATATTAGGTTTTGTGAACCATTTTAAGTTTTAGACATACAAGGTGTTCTAATAGGATCAGTATATCCTTTTTAAGGATTTAATCATATAGATAACAAAAGAGAAAGCAAACTATGCTGTAATGACATAGTAGTCCTGCAGCACTCGCAATGTAGAATAAGCAGCTTCGTCATGTGGAGGTTTTTCAACTTCAAGCAAGAAGTGCTAGGTGATAGTTTTACCAGTTCTCACAGTGAACGAAAGATAAGGAGGTTTTTTTTGTTTTTAGAAGTGCTGGTATGTTGGTATTGATAGGGGTTTTTGTACTTTAACCTTAAATCAGTGAAAGCATACCTGTAGAAAATGGCATATTTTTGCCACCAAAATTAGTCTGCTTTTTTGTTTTAATGAGTTGCTGTTTAAAAATTGCTTATCAGGCTTAATTTATCTTTTATAAAACAGTTTGGGCAGAAGTCACATGTGGAGTGTGCTCGGTTTTCCCCAGACGGACAGTACCTTGTTACTGGCTCTGTTGATGGTTTCATTGAAGTGTGGAATTTCACTACTGGAAAGATTAGGAAGGTAAATCGTGCCTTATTTTATTCACATGGATGTTTTGTTGGCCAATTCTTTGATTTTATACTTTGTTTTCATTTCTTGGGGACTGTGAATTTGTCAAGGGTGCCTGGCTGGGTGATTCAGATGCCTTTCTGAAATCTTTACATGGGTTCATTTGTCCAGTTTGTCATAAACTTCCCTCTGCAAAGGAAGAGGGATCTGGATCATCGTTGTTGCCTCTAAAATGGTGACAATAGTACCCCCCTGTTATTACAAGGTTGTGAGGTCTGCCTGCTGATGGGTTATAAAATACAACTGAAGTTCAAACACCTAGTAATTTTACACTTTACATTAAAATGTATTTAATTGAATTCGCTATTTTGATTGGTGGATCTTCTGCTTTTGTTTAGGATCTGAAGTACCAGGCACAAGATAATTTTATGATGATGGATGATGCAGTGCTTTGCATGTGCTTCAGCAGAGATACAGAAATGCTAGCAACTGGAGCACAGGATGGAAAGATCAAGGTACAAATCTTTTTCTACAGTATTTTGGTAAGGATGGTTACCAGAAAGATGCACTTTAATTACAGTGATGCTGCAGTTCCTTCTAAAAAAAAAAATTTAGTGTGGTTCAGAAACAGATATGTATTGCCTCTAATGTTTTTAAGCTTCTGTGATCTCATAACAAAGTAACCACCTCTGTTTCATTTGCTGTTTTCTCTCAGGTTTGGAAAATTCAGAGTGGTCAGTGTCTGAGGAGATTTGAACGAGCACACAGCAAAGGCGTTACATGCCTCAGCTTCTCTAAAGACAGCAGCCAAATTCTTAGTGCTTCATTTGATCAGACAATCAGGTAAATAAACTGTAAATATGTGACCTACAGTGCAGAAGAAAAATTTTTGAATATATATTGATTTGACTTGGGATTTGATCCTTTTGCACTGAGCTTTAGTATATAGGAGAGCATGACTGCTGAGGGTTGGAGCAGAGCAGTTTGAAAGTTCAGTCTTTTACCTTGCATAACTTAATTGCTTCAGGGGTAGGGGCCAGCTACCTCTGATCTATTGTTGCTTACACTGACTTTGCTCACTTTCTTTCTGTGAGTCTCCTAGCTTAAGTGATAGTTGTGTCAACCTTCAAAAATAACAGTTTTCATAACTGCAGGGGAAAAAATCTGAGGATAGCAGGATAATGATACTTCTTTTTCTTAAACGACCTAAACAGCCTGATCATACTCAGTATCTTTAATACATGACTTGAAAGTAATTGTTTCCATCCAGTTTAAAATCGGAGAATGGTTTGGGTTGGAAGGGACCTTAAGCATGGCCTAGCTCCAACACCACTGCTATGGTCTATAGTTCAGTTCCCAAATGTCTGGCATTCTTTTGGGGGCATTGAAGCAGTTCATGATGATAAAGGCCTACAGGGTGTGATTTTGGAACCATGGGAATGGGAGTTGAGCTTTTCTACAGACTTTGGAGTTGCTTTGATGCACAGTCCAGTTTGTGTATTCAGCTAGTTGATAGTGTGTCAGCCTAGTTACAGTGGTTGGATATGAGATCTGTCTACAGAAAATCGAAGGAAGTACATCCCTCTTAATGTGGTTTGACTAAACTGAACAAACTTGGCATTACCTGATACTTTCCATGTCCTAAGACTTACATGCATAGAGCTACTGCACCTTACCTGGCATGCAGGTAATCTGTTAAAGCAACAATGTGGTAAATCAGTGGATTGTAGTGGGATAGGTATGTAGGTGGCTGGGCTTGCATCTGTGCTCTAAGAAAGCCCAAGTGTTTGTGCAATTTCTGTAAATGCAGACTATGCATAAATTTTATCTTTAATTAGAAGGTACCTCTAGAGGTCTCTAGTGCAGTGTGCTTCTCAAGACCCAAACAGTCTTTCAGTTAGGACAGCTTGCTCAGTCAGGTCCTTTTCTAACTGGGTTCTCTAAATCTCCATGGGTGGAAACTCCACTGATTCTGGCATCTGTCCTAGGGCTGTATAGCTGTGTTGGAGAAAATCCTGTTTGGACATAAGGAGGGAGGTTTTGTCTTGGTTTGTTTTTACCTTTGTAACTTGTGCCTTTTGCCTCTTGGGAACGTCTAAGAAGAATCTGACTTTCAATTTATCAGGTGTTTAATAAGGACTTAGATATCCTTTTTCTTTTTTTTTAAGGATCATTGCAAAGTGGGTAAAATCAAGAATGAAAGTTAATTGTAACTTCTGATAATAGTGGATAGTCACTACAGTACTCAAAACTCTGTCCTAATCTAAGTTACCAGATGGGCAGCAACCTTACAAATCCCTTGTTCCTGCAGCCCTTAGCATCTGGAAAATACTACTTAACATTTGTGTAGTGCAGTAATTCTGATCCTGCACCTATTTGGTTTTTGCTTGCTGCTGGGTAGATTTGGTTTGCAGCACAGTTCTGTTGCTATGCAGCCACTTTGCTGCAGTTGAAAGTGACTTAGGTGAATTTTGTCTGGTTCAGTTTCTTTTCTTCTTTAGGGTTATTCTGCCTTACTTAGTAATAATTGGTTTAACCTTTTCTATCTATGAGGAAGACAGCAATTAGATGCTTCTGAATGTTCCTTTCTCTGGGCTGAATGCATCTAGCCCTTTCAGCCTCTCCTCACTCTTCTGTGGTGCTGTCCTCCGGCTATTTTAGTGACTCCTTAGTGGGGACCCAAAACTGAACACAGTCCTCCCAACGTGACAGCACCTTTGCCAAGTAGGGGAGAACCTTGATCTATGGACTCTGCCTCTCCTAGTGCATGTGGTGTCTTTCCTCAGTGCCATAGCACGCTGCCTGGCTTTCACTTTGATTTCCCCAGGGCTTGCTGGGTCCTTTGCTGCAGACCTCTGTGGCTGGTCAGTCCCCAGCTGATTCTTATGCCTGAGGTAGTTCTGCAATGATCTGCTTTCGGCACTGTGAGGCTTCTTTCAGTCAATCTATCCAGTTTGTCAAGGTTTCAAAAGTTCTTATCTGTTTTTCAGAATTGAGTTGCAGGATATGGGACTTAGATTATGAATCAAATTGATCCAGTGCTCGATGAGCGTGTACATTTTATGTTTAATTGAATGGGTTTGTGTAATATGTTCAGTGGCATTAGCCTGCTGTAAAACCCAGTGTCACCAATAATACTGCTTTAGATGAAGAGATGTGTGGACCTGGAAGCAACTGCACAGTGAACTGGCATTATGAAACACCTTATTAAGAGATGTTATTCTGCTGAAATCCTGATACATACGAACTATAGCATAAGGATTTTAACTGAAATGGTGTAAGCTTGGATGTTGAATCAAGGACATGAAACTTAAAATTGAATAAGTAATTTCATTCTCAAGGCTTCAAACTTCTGCTTGAAAACTATATTCCTGTAGCCAGTAGCTAGTACAATTTAAGGCTGGTATGGATCACCTCTATAATTTTATTTTAGATGGCTGAGCAAATTCTGCAGGATTGCACAGTTAGAGGCAGTGGCAACAGCTTCAAAAAGAGAAAAAGTCTGGCTGGGTCCAAGGAGAGAATTTTTCTTAACTCAGAGCTTGGTCAAGGCCCTGAGCAAACTGACCTAAGTTAGACTAGTGACTTTCGAACTTAATTCTGTAATTCATTTTGTCAGCTTCATAGTTTCCCCTTTAATAGTCCTGTTAACTAACATGTGCAGTGTGTATTACATACAGGTCCTTGAGGCTGAAGGTTGATAGTATTTCCCTAAGCTTTTCAGGGGAACACATAACAACTTTAAAGGGGCTTGTCCTAAAGACAGTTTGTGGATTTTTTGGCACTTTTTATTGTTACCTATGAAAGGTACCTTGGAAGTAAAATACAGTAAAGCCAAGGGGTTGTTCACACTACCTCGGTTACTCACTCTGTTTGACCTTTGTGACAGGATTCATGGTTTAAAATCTGGGAAAACTTTAAAGGAGTTCCGTGGTCATTCTTCATTTGTCAATGAAGCTACGTTTACCCAGGATGGCCATTATATTATTAGTGCATCTTCTGATGGCACAGTGAAGGTAAGATAGCATTTATTTATCCTTTATATAAATAATGTATTCAGACACTTTGCATGTTGGAGCTGATACGTTATGGTTGTTGCAGTCATTGGAGAAGGACTTGGGGTTATCTGCAGTAATAAGTCTTTCTGTTTGTGACCTTTGCTGTAGATTGCTGTAAATGAGAACAGATAAAGTTTCATGCTGTTTTCACAGACTGCTGTAGAGTCTTTCTGCTGTATTTATTAAAGGAGAAGTGCAGCCCTTATCTGCCTGTTCCTGCTTTATTCTAGAAATAGAATTGACACCTGTCATCTTAGAATGTGGGGATTCCTTGATCTGCAATAACAGCATTTTCTTGCTTACTGTGTTGGGCACATGTTTATTTCTTGGTGTTTAGGAGTCCCTTGCTGTGTAAGCTAGGTAATCTAGCATTAATAAAACTGACTGTGGGAGCGGCTTCTAGCCTCAGCAAAGTGTGGAACTACTTGGTGTGTAGTAGTTAGGAGGAGTATAGAAGCAGCCACCATAAGTAGGACATCAGTGTAGTGCATGGAGGGGATGGGTAAACATACCTGGTTTATAGATTTGGCCTAGGAATGTGATAGATCTTGGTTGTAGTAAATGGGGTGTTACTTCAACCTTGCACTCTCTTGCTAGACTGCCACAAATCATGGGAGTAGAATAATAGGGTGGTACCTTTCATTTTGACTGTACTAGTATGCAAACAGCAAAAATATTCCACAGATGATGAGTTACATTTTATTTTAAATATTAAATAAGCAGTTGCATTTCCTGTTTCTGAAAAGCTAGAACAGCCTGGGATTGGGCCTGAAGCAGCTGGAATGTGGGATGTCTCTCCCACTGATATCAGTGAAGCTTTTTTTTTTCCCCTGCAATTCTTGTGTCTGTCTTGTGGAAGGGAAATTGCATGTGCAGAGACTGCACGTATATTCACAGATACCAGTTAAAACATGAAGCAGGTCTGGACTCACCCCTTAGGGAATATGCTTAACAAAAGGGAGCCAGGCTGAGTTTCCAGTTCAGTGGTAGTGAAATTGTTCGTGGTGTCCAGGCTTCAAAATAGATATGATAACTTATTGTTTGGTGGTCTTACCTACTTTAAACTACAGTTTTTGGAATTCATATTTCCCTTCAGGAGCCTTAAAAAATCTGAACCATGAATCAGGGCTTTTGTTTTATTTGTTTGTTTGTTAATTGGTTTTGCATCTCTTCCTTGTACTAGGTTTGGAATGTGAAGACGACAGAGTGCTCAAACACCTTCAAATCCCTTGGCAGCACTGCTGGGACAGACATTACTGTGAATTGTGTCATTCTGCTCCCTAAAAACCCCGAACACTTTGTTGTTTGCAACAGATCAAACACAGTCGTCATTATGAATATGCAAGGACAAGTATGTGATGTTAATAGTGACCTTTCAAGTCTCTCCATCTCATTCTTTTTAAAAATGCCCAAAACCTAGTTAGTAACCTAGCCTTGGGTTAAACCCCGTTTCTTCCATTTGCTTTCATGAGAACTACTCTGTACCCAGATTATAGAACAGCTTGACTTGCAGAAAGCAAATGTAGCTATGGAAAGATCCTGTGTTCTAAACAGGCCTAGTACTGCCTAAATATTTTTGTCTTGAACATAATAATGAGGTGCTGTAGCTTAATCCTGTCAAATATTTTTGGGGGGGTGTCGTTACAGATTGTAAGAAGCTTTAGCTCTGGTAAGAGAGAAGGTGGTGACTTTGTCTGCTGTGCACTTTCACCTCGTGGTGAATGGATCTACTGTGTTGGTGAAGACTTTGTGCTCTATTGCTTTAGCACAGTGACTGGCAAGCTGGAGAGAACTCTGACTGTAAGTTCTTAGTTTGGAGCTTCTGGGGAGTTCTAAACACAAGGATGGTTTAAATCCTTGTGCTGTTTTAAGTCTGTATGGAGAAGTGTCATATCGAGGACTCTTTCACTTCTAGCAGACATGATTGGTAACAGATGCATTCTAGAACACTTGGCTGTGGGATGTTGTGATTCTCTAAACCTAGATGGTAACTCAGCACCATGCAGTGGATCTCCTGCCCAATCCCTCAGGTGGGATGGGGAGGAGAATTGATAGAATGGGTTGAGATACTGCTACTGATAAGGGAAGTAACAAGGGGAGAGAATATGCAACTAAAAAGGGAAAGGAAATTAAATACAATAACCAGCAGTGCTGCACAATACAGTTGTTCACCACCTGCCGACTGATACCCAGCTCGACCTGAGCGGTGATCTGGGCCTTCAGGGTGACTCTCCACAGTTTATATACTGTGCATGATGTGCTGTGGTATAGAATACCTCTTTGGCTAGTTTGGGTTGGGTGTCCTGTCTCTGCTTCCTCCTGGCTTCTTGTGCCTCTCCTCTGAGGCAGAGCGTGAGAGACAGAATAGTCAAAGTAAACATTATGTAGCAACATCCAAAACAGCACTGTGCCAGCAGTAGTAGGAAGGACAAAAATAACTGTTATAGCTGAACCCAGGACAGTGCCTCTTTTTAGAACCCTTTTAGTTTAAAAAGTTACAAAAATATTTACCCACAAAGCCAAGAGTGAATTGTTCAAAGCTTGAACTAGAGCGTGTCTTGACCTGGGCTTTGTCTGATGAAAAATCTGACTAAGCTGTCAATATCTAAAGCTGTTAGGTATGGCAGCAGGGTAGGGAAGGAGGAGGGAAGAAACATTCCTCCGTTTTTGCTGTATGCACAAAGCATGTTAAACCTCAGACCAACTTTTCTCTAGTTCTTGTTTGAAGAGATTATTTACTAGAAGAAGAATCTCCTGGTTAATCTTTCTGCTTACTCTCTAGGTTCATGAAAAAGATGTCATTGGCATTGCTCACCACCCCCACCAGAACCTGATTGCCACCTACAGTGAAGATGGCCTGCTCAAGCTCTGGAAGCCATAGCTTGATTTTACAACAAGCTATTAAGTGTGCCTGTTAGTTGCAGGTTATTGGTGTTTGTGCTTTAACAAGGTCTGAATACGGAGAGTGTGATACTTGCTCCATTTTCAGTTCAGTTTTTCAGAGAATGACATTTTTAATTCTTGGTCTAAGTTTAGGTAGATTGATGCTTAAATATAGCATCATTTAATTTCAGATACTTTTTATTTTAACCAGAGTAGCCCAAGCAACTTCAAGTGAGTGTTTTTTCTGTATCCTGACGTCTGTACTCTTCCCATAGTGTTTATAAAAGTTGAATAAGCTAGGAACTATATACACCTAAAAATAAGTGGTTGGTGACTTCCTAGAATATGGTAAAATACTTTTTCTGAATGAATTATGTGGAATGAAAATGTCTTTTTTTCCACAGAAACAGAGGGAGTTTTACCAGAATGCAGATAAGGCCACTCTATGCTCAGCTTGAAGGCAGAGTATTTTCTAGTCCAGTGTACTTTTCTAGTACAGTGAATACTGTATTTAGTATTCACTATATTTTTTCCATTTTTATATATATTAAGTAGTGTCACACAGCTTCCTTGGAGCCAGACTATTCTTCCTCATCTCCCAGCACTTCCTAATGTGACAGTGAGATACAGTTGGGCTTTTATTGTGGGCGGCTTTTGTGGTTTGTTTGTTGTGGGGGTTTTCTTGTCCTTCGTTTTACTTCACTTCCAAGCTAAAATGAATTATTACCTGGGCCCTCTTCCTGTAGGTGCATAATGTCTTCAATCTTTAATTGAAGTGAGCTGCATAGGATCAGTACTTTAAAAGATGGAAAATCTGGTGTACATAGGCCAAGTTCCTAGTGCTGTGACGCTGCACATGCTACAGTTGTATTGGGCTTTTTTACAGTTTACTCAGTTCAGCTTCCTATTTTCCCAAAAGGGCATGGCATAGACTAAGTAATTATTAGCAAGGTTTTTGTTTAATTTTAAAATTCCATATGCCTGTGAACCTAGTGGAAGTGCTACTTGATTCGCACACTATGGTAAAGTTAATCCTTCAGGCTCTTCAGTTTGGAGCAGGTGGTGGTTCTGTTTCAGATCCTGACCAATGCACTCTGCGGTGAATGTGCACAGGAATCTTCTCCAAAGTATCACCTAAAAAATTGCCTAAATCAGTTCTAATTGGGCTTGATCTTTATACAAGTGTTGGTTATCAGCTAGTGTCAAGTGTACTCACCCATGCACTTCATTGGTCTGTGTTAATACTGGTCTAAGGAGATGAAGAAAAGAAATCAGCTTAACTTCTCGCACAGCATTGCTTGTTCACTACAACTGTAGTGCTTTGTTCTGTTTAGCTGTAATGTTTTAATTGCTAAGTTTTTTTTTTACTTCCCTCGATATTGCAATAAAGTTATTTTGTAGATAGCAGAAAGTTATTGTTCTTCCTGCCTGAAAAGACACCCACATGTCAGAAACATCTGACAGTGATGCATCTGAAAAGCTCCATTGGCAAATACTACTTGTACAGAAGTCGTCAACACAGTATTTTTAATGTTACCTGACCTGTGCTTCGTTTTGCCTTCTTCAGTCATGCAAAACTGTTCATCCTCAATGCAAACAGTATCATTCATTTCTCTTAGGAAGAAAAGTCATTGTAGCACATGAAACTCCTGGATGTTTAAATATTGGAATAGATTCCCTAGCTTAAAAATGTGAGAAGATCTGACATTTGATTGTTAAGAGTTCTAGTTTGTTGTGTCAAGTACTTCAGACAAAAGGTGAAAGTACTAGTGCTCATACAAGGGCAATAGTAAACTCCTGGGCTGCAGCTGTAATTTACAAAATAGCTGGCAGTTGGCACAAACGTACAATGATTAATTAATGTTAATTATTTTTTTTTTAATCAAAAACCTGCATTTTTCTTTTTAATGTAATTCTCTCTGGAGAATCAGTCTGGTGCTGCACCGCTTCCCCAGATGCAAGACTTGAACAAGGCAGTATCCAGTGGTTTGACTAACATTAAAGCAAGCGTTGTTCACCTTTGTTTGTCGCTTTGTTCTTGAAATACTTTGCTTGGAACTGGTGAGCTCCATCATCCACTGAGGAGTGCAAAGTAGTGACAGCCTCATATGTTGGTTCATCCTCCTGTTTCTGGATTGGGGATCAGTGAGTGAATTCCAGCCTGGCTTGGATGGAATTGGGTTCATGTCTGTATGTTCTTGCAGAATACGTGTGGAGGAGCTTCAGCCATCTCAGTCAAAATAAGTGATCTTGGGTTTCTGCACATGTATGTGATTGGTGGCTGTGATGTTTTTAATGTTATGGAACATGTAAGCCTGTAGATACAGTATCCACCACTACCAGCTTGTAATTTGCAAATTAAACTCTCCGCCTGACTCCTAGTACAGTTTAGAGAGACCAGCTGAAAATGAAGACTGGGTCTCAATAAAGTCCTATAAAGCAGCCAAATTCTCTTGAGGTCCCAGAGAGCAGGCATCTCCATGGGTGCCTGCCAGCCCCTGTGAATGCATGATAATGCATATTGCTGAAGGACTTACACCATGAGCTTGAGAGGAAGGCTGGCCTCTGGACTGGGGCAGCTTGGTAACAAGAGTGTTCATTTGAGGTAAGTAAAAAGGAAGTATGTTGCTGAGATTTATAGGAAAGATTAAGAACATTTATAACTGAGTTCTGGCATCAACTACAGCTTTTCTTCACTTCCTGGCTTTTGGGAGTTCTTAAGCATGATTGATTACTTCATCTGCACTTCCCGTTGGTGATGGGGGCACCAGTGTGTTCACTGAATAGCTGTAAATAAAACCTATGACATGAACTATACCCCTCTTGTGTGATGGAGCCCAAAACTAGACATGACACTTCCAGGTGTGCCCTTACCAGCGCTGAGGAGAGGGGAAGGATCAACTCCCTTGACCTGCTGGCAACTGGGATACCAGTTTTCTTCTTTCCAAAACCAGCGCATTGCTGGCTCACATTCAATTTGGTGTGCACCTGGGCTCCCAGGTTTCTTCTCTACCCTTCTGCTTTTCATCTGGGTGGCCCCCAGCATTTTCTGGTGCCTGGGGTTGTTCCTCCCCAGGTGCAGGACTTTGCACTTCCCCCTGTTGAACTGCAGGAGATCCATGTCAGCCCATTTCTCCACCTGTCAAGGTGTCCCTGGATGCCAGCACAGCCCTCTTGTATGTCAGCTGCTTCTCCCAGTTGTGTCAGCTGCAAACTTGCTCAGGGTTTACGTTGTCGCATCATGCAGATCATCACTGAAACTGTTTAACAGGACTGGAGCCAGCACTGACCCCTGTGGTACATTGCTAGACACTGGCCTCCAATTACTCTTTATCTCACTGGTCACCACCCTCTGTGCTTGGCCATTCAGCCAGTTTTCAGTCCACTTCACTGCTCATCCATTCCCTACATCAATGGCTTCTCTGTGGGGATCTGACAGGAGACAGCATCTAAGACCAAACTGAAGTCCAGATAGACAATGTCCACTATTCATCTACCAGGCCAGTCATTTCATTGTAAACATCTATCAGGTTGGTCAAACACGTCTTTCCCTTGGTGACGCTGACTACTACTGATGACTCTCTTGTGGTTGATGTCCCTGGAAATGGTTTCCAGGTTTAGCTGTCCCATTGCCTTCCCAGGGACAGAGGTGAGGCTGACTGGCCTTTAGTTCCCTGTATTTCTTCTTGGCCTTGAAGACAGAAATGACGTTTTCTTTCCTGCAGTCTTCAAGCACTTCCTCTGGTCACCATGATCAATGAAAGACTATGGAGGCTGGCCTTGCAATGACATCTGCCAGCTCCCACAGCACTTGTGGTGCATCCCATCAGGATTTATGTATGCCCAGTTTGCTTAAGTATTTCCTGACCTGACCCTCTTCTGCCAAGGGTACATCTCCCCTGCTCCAGACATTCCCCTGGGGTGGTCTCTGGGACTCCTCACAGCCAGTGTTGCTAGGAAAATGGAAGCAATGAAAGCATTCAGTACCTCAGCCTTTTCCATGACCCAGGTAACCAGGTGCCCTCTCTCATCTAGTAGTAGGCCCACATTTCAGCTAGCATTTCCCACCTGCATACTTATAGAAGGCCTTGTTGTCTTTGACATCCTTCACCAGATTCAGGTCCAGTTGGGCTTTAGCTTTCATAACTTTATACCTGGATGCTCAGACAGTTAGGGCCCTGCAGTCTTTCAGGCAGGCTCTTAAATGAGCTTGCAGTGGGCATTCCCAGTTTCACAGTGAACTTGTGGAACAACAGAGCTGCTGGATTACTGGGGAATAAACAAGTCCTGCATGCTTGGTGCACAGTGGAAACTGTAACAGACTAGCACTGGAAGCTTGATGAAATGAATTTGGTGGTGTTGATACAGAAACTGCAATACAATTGCGAACACCAACTAAGGCTATGGTAAGTTTGATTACTACACTGGTAGTTAGGAAAGCAGCTATTTCGTGCTACTATGTTCTTAATTCCTGCGGCTGTCCATTCAGAGGGCTGGGTCCTCCTCCTTGCTTGCTCTTGCCTTCAACTGCTCATGCCTTTTGATGCAAGCTTACTGTACTGCTGCCAGTGTTTATCTGGGACCTTGCTTTTACGTCAGTCACTAGCTCGTGTCAAAGCAGGGTGCTAGGCTGGTGGTGCTTCTGCTGCCTTTCCTGCACCAGCAGCATCATCTTTCCACAGGATACTCTACAAGGCTTCTGGAAATGTGGTCAGTCACCCTCATGGAAGCTGGACCTGACCCCTCCTCTAGACTGGCTGTGACATTGTCGTGGTTTAACCAATGCCAGACACCTTGTTCACTCACTCCCCCCCTCTTCTTGCCCTCCCCCGACTCCTGGAGGGACAGAGAGGAGAATCAGAAAGAATGCAACTCCCACGGGTTGAGATAAGAACAGTTTAGTAACTAAGGTATAACACAAATCACTACTGCTGCCACCAATAATAGTAATGATAAAGGAAATAACAAGGGAAGAGAATACACCGTCTCATCACCAGGCGACCGATAACTTGCCCCCCCAGCCTGACCAAGCACCGACCAATACCTCCTCCAACCCTGCAGTCCACTAAGCCCTTCTGGCCAACTCCCAGTTACCTCCTGGGCATGACGTGCTGTGGTATGGAATACCTCTTTGGTCAGTTTGGGTCAGGTGTCCTGTCTCTGCTTCCTCCCGGCTTCCCCTCCTCCCTGGCAGAGCATGAGGCTCACAAAGCCCTTGGCCAAACCAAAACATTGTTTTTCAGCTCTGTTCCCAGCTGAAAGTCAAAACACAGCACTGCACCAGCTACCAAGAAGGAGAAAAATGACTGCTACTGCTAAAACCAGGACAGACATCAAGCATGAAGCAGAATTGACCATCATGGTTTTGAGGGTAAGTCAAGAGCAGAAACATTACTTGAGCAGTGCTGATGCAAATATGGGAGTGATGAAAGGAAAACTTTAGTTTTCCCAAAGTGTCCCCAGGAAAAGAAGGCTATGGAATGGTTTTATATATAGAATAGTCCCCTGAAGCAAGATAATGTCCTGTTGTCATCCCCAAGTATTTGGTTTGTCCCAGCTGCTTGATCTGTGGGTACAGAAGGGTGCTTACTGAACTGGAACACAAGTAGCGTATTTTAGTGCTGTTTAGCCTTAAGCCAGCCCTAGCCAACAGCAGGATTACTTCCTCTTCTTTACTGGTAAGAGCAAAGGCTCCTGCTAGTCACATTCGTACAGCTCACTGTTGAGCTCCTTCAGGCACATCTGGAAAGACACATAGTCCACAAGATTTTATCCCTGCTGAAACAAACATACAGGGCCTGGCTATTCTGTAGGGACCTGAAAGGGAGCTACATGTGAGGTTCAAAACCCACAGTACCAGATGTCTTTAAAAAATGAAGCCCGTAACACAATAGCTAGAGATGTTTCCTAAGTTTCCAGACAGTTTCCAGATGATCAAGTTATGACACACACATACTGTCATGTAGCAGCTATTTCCAGGAAGAAAGAGTTCTGTTTGTGACACTTTTGCTTCAGAGCAGTGTGAAAAGCATAAGCTCCGTCCCAAGCCAGATGGCAGAACAAGACCAAACCACCGAGCTAGAGGTTAAATCTGGACCTGTCCTCTCAGCATATTTTTTGAATGAAGTTTTTTTGCTAGGGCATTTATGTGAATAACTGCCTAAAATGAGGTGGGTGGTGTCTAAACCAACATCTGGTCTAAGAAAAGAGGCAATGAGCGATTTTGTAATTATATTGGAAATGCTTCATCTACAGTATTTAGAACATACAGAAACTTCAAGAGTCAGCATAAAATAATGCACACAATACATTAATTCCAGAACATCCTAAATGCATCAGTTGGTTGTATTCACCGTTTCTCTCCCCTGCAAGATCATGTATGGCCCCTAACAGGGCTGGTACTGCTTTTCAGGACACACCGAGGGAGGAGTGCCCAACTTTGGTAGGCAAGGTAGAAGTCAAGCTTCACATGCCAGCAGGCTAATACAAACTGTGTGTGTGTGTGCTGATAAAGCCTGGGGGTTTTTGCTCATGCATGGTAGTAAAGGAAGCTCCTGCAGCAGCTCTATACCACAGGCTCTATATACAGTACAGTGCAGGAGAACAGCCAAACAGTAGTCGGTGATGAACCAAAAGCAAGCTTCACATCTAGCTCCAAGGTCAGAACAAAAGCTGGCACAGGAAGAGGCTACTTGACCTTAAGTGCAGTAGCATCAGGGAGCTTGTGGATTACACAGTTTTACTGGGCCTGTGAATACTGGCCACATCCTTGCCAGCTTCATGTATTTTGTGGCTGCATTAAAGCCAATCCCCATTTAACAAACATCAGTACAAGCCCAAAACACTAACATATTATCCTAAAGAGTACAAAATTTTACTATATCTTACGATTAATTATAAGTACTTGTGCATACTTTAACAGAGTATAAGACCTAGAATTCCTAAAAACATCACAGAGTCTTAGTTTAAGTCTCAGCAGCTGCACACATACAGGAATTACAAATGCTTGGAATAAAAGACAAAGCAAGTAAGGGAGTTTCCTTGATCAAGAGGCAGGGATGAAGTGCAATCAACTTCATCTGAGCTTGCACCCTGGAGCTTTATACAAATTTCCAAGTCAGTTTAATAGCTTTGTTTATTTCTTTATGTTTTTAGAAATAGCTATGGCTGGATAGACCAACAGATAACAGTAAGTGAGGGTGAACTGCTTGTACTCCTTCACTCATCCACTAATACATACAAAACAAGCATCACAAGTTATTCACTGGCTCATTTATGATGTCTGACACTGAACACCACCTCTAGGGTGATGCTCATCATCTTCATAGACTTCCCCATTATAGTGGTGCTCTCTTTTCTGAGACGGATCAAAGTCCACTAAATCCACTTGCTCCATTTCCTCAGTTTCTTCTATTTCCTGCCTTGTAGGAAGCAGTTTTTCAAGTAGTGACAGCTTATCTGAGGAGAGGAAGCCACTCTCTGGGAAGTTCACCTGAAATCATCAAGAACTGGGGTTATTCAAATCCGTCTGAATTGGCTTTTCAACATCCCACTACAGGTCAAATATATGCCCAAGGTATCTTTATCACCAGGTGACTTAAACCAAGTGCTTAAATAAAAACAACATCTAAGTCACTAGGCTTTTTTTTTTTTTATTGCCTGTAAGAAGTTAGCTTCTAACATGGCAACTT
Organism: Neopsephotus bourkii; assembly: GCF_033783945.1. Classification (NCBI taxonomy): domain Eukaryota; kingdom Metazoa; phylum Chordata; class Aves; order Psittaciformes; family Psittacidae; genus Neopsephotus; species Neopsephotus bourkii. Next base: position 1,253,966 of record NW_026902287.1, read on the forward strand.
GACCAAGACTTATCCAACATTTCTTCTGCCTCAGGCTGCCCTCTGGAATCACCCTAGAAGTACAGGATATACTGACATTAGGTTGTGCCTCCTCTAAATGACACAGCTTTCAGCATTAGCTTCTCTCCAGAGAAGAAACTGTCCTTTTCCAGCCTACTCCTTCGCTCCAGCACAGGGGATATTACTAATCCATCCTTCCTAGAGCATGCAAGAAACACGACAAGCAAATGAAAATTCACAAAGTTACCAAACAAATTCTCCTGGTACTTAATGTGCTTTCAACACAGTGTTCTGAACTGTGTGTTTGATGGACCGCAAGTTCTCACTGATGTCAAAAACAAATACTAAGCAAGGACATCTAGTAATTGCTCTCTCTTCCTGATTGAGGTAATGCTTAAAGGCTAAATTTCAGAAGGATATTCAGTGCTGAACTGTGCCATGGAAATAAGTCGATTCACTTACCCTGAATTCTATGATCAGACGCCCCTTTTCATAGGGTCTGCGATAAATCGGCATTCCTTCATTCAACACACACTTAATAGCCCCATGCTTGACAACCTGGCCTAAAAAAAGACAAAAAAGGAAGGATCTATGCAGATAACAGAAGCAGCTTTAGTTTCAACTTCCTTTAATATTGATGCAACCTTCTACACTGTGGTTAGCTACAGCAATATGTAGTAGTCTAACAGGGACTTACTGGCTGGTAACTTTCAAGTAGGAAAGCGGGTTGACATCTACGTTCTGTTCCAGTAGCCTTGTTATGCTTCCTAAAGGAAGCACACTTCCAAGAGGTAAGGTCTATTACTATATCACACAAAGAGAAAGCTACTGCAGACTGCTATCCTTTTATTTGCTTGAAGTTTTGCACCACAGAGACCAGGGAAAAAAGGTTGACAACAGCACACATCCCTTGTATATCAAGACTGGATGTTTCTATTTCTTTAGATTTTCAGCTTGCATTCACTGTATGCTTCTAACAGAAAGCAAACCAACACTTACCAGGATGGGAGGTAATAATAATAGTTCTATTATCCAGCGTTGTGATAGGCTTTTGAAAGCCACATAGTGCTTCAACCAGTTGAATATCCATAGACATGAAAAGGTCTTCATCTCGTCTAAGGCAGAACCAATAAAGAACAGTCACAGAGAGGCAGTACCAGGATCATACCTGTTACTGTAACAGTACCAGGATCACACCAAAATTCAATTTTTAACTTGGTAAGGACAACAAAACTGTAGTTTTAATAGAAGCCCAGGCAACTAAAGTGCAGTTAAGACCGATGAAACACCTCAAGCCAGCAACTAAAGGAATGATATCCACACTGAAAACCATTATTGCCCAAGTCCAGCTTTCCAAAGTGTGGAAGTGTTTATTGAACAGAATTAACTAGAACATGGCTCAATTGCATCGTTTTACTTCACTGTTTATTCCCAGCTATAGAAAAAAGTTCTCTCAACCCCCAAAACACTGCCAATGGGACAATTAAACCCTTCCTTTATGCAGATTAATATCCTAAGTGCATTAGCTAGATTCTGTTACACTTGCTTTCTGAAGATCTGGTACTGGGGTTGGAAAGTTAATTTTAGACTCTGACAGGAGAGGGGGAGCATTCCACTTGTCCCAGAGCATAACCTTTGCATAACCCCACTAGACCAGTAATATCAAGGGTTATCTAAGGACACTAGAACTGAAGGTAGTCAGCAGAAAGACAGACAAAAATATGCCAGCAGAACTGCAACTTCAAGTCCCAGCTAACATGCAAACAGTTTGGCCCAGATTGTCCCTCTGGCACAGCTGATTCAGTATCTGGTTTCAGTGACAGAAAAATCAGCTGAGTAAGCTTATCCAAACTGAAGAGAACTGATTCTTAACCTGTGAGCTCAGTGCTCTTTGGCACAGAGTTCTGGCACAAACTTCCAGAGCTCAGCTCTGTACATGACAGTCAGCAGCCCGTTTCCTAAGAACCTTTAACTTGCCGTTCCTATTTACAAGTACAATGCCAGTGTGGTTGGCATTGAGACAAATGCTTTCTCTACAGCCACAGATTATCAAGCTCAACACATTTCTGCAGGACAACCAGTGTTGCTTTTAATCAGACCAAAAGGTACTGGACAGACTCACTGCACAAACAGTAACTTGAAAGCAGGAGAGTTGCAACACCAAGCAGTACTGTCCAGTAACATGAAACAATGGAGACAAGTCAATGCCACTTGAGTCATTTTTGCTTTTGCAAGAAAGAACAGACAGGACTCATTATTGATACATTCAGTGTATTTGACATATAACAAGTGAACATGCTGGAAGTTTTCTGTGCCTTGAGGCCAAGTGGGCAAGCTGCCTACACTAAGTGGTAATTTTCTGAGCTAAGTGATGGAACATTATTCTAGAGAGCAAGAAAATAATCACAAATATTCACATCTATTAAAAAAAAAAAAAATTTAAGAGTTCTTAGATGTTCAAGTTTTGTAAATTCTTTGTAACCGGTTTTGTTTGCCTTCCATCTCCTTCCACTGCCAAAGCTCACATAAGGGTATCCTGTGCTAATACAACACAGATGGCTGTGACTAGTTATTTATACCAGGATGTCATTCCTGCACACCTTGGGTGTTCCTCTGGACACCCAAACAAATTCACAGGTGAATTCCAGCCACATGCTCCTGTCACCTGATATTTACAGTAGATAAAAGGTGAGTGGTGTTCAAGGAAGTATGTGGACAAGCATCTCAAGAGCTAACGCAAAGGGCTTTCAGAGTTTTTACCTTGTAAAGACAGAATGGTCTTTTTGATCCAAGACAATAATAATGTCTCCTGGCTCCAGTCCTGGCTCTTGGTCCCCTTCACCATGGAATGTTATTTTCTGACCATCCTTCATTCCTGTTGCAGGAAATAAACAAGCAAGGATTTTTTATATTTTTAAGTAAAAAACAGCAACAAAATAAGACTTTCAAAAGCACACACTGGTATCAGGACATCTCTAAATCTTTAAATTAGACTACCAGGACCTCCCCTTAAAGCATTCATGACTTTTTTAAATCCCATTTCATGTCCAGCAGTACAGTGGTGCCCACCTGAACTATGTCTCAAGATTATTAAGCTTAACTGTAGTGCAAAACAGCTACCTGCCAAGATAGTCCTTAAAACATTATCAAAAGCATTCATTACATGCACAAGCACTGAACAGAAAACAGAAGCACTGCACGCAAAGTACATTTTGAGAGCAAGTGACCAATCAACTTCTTCAGTGTTATAAATATATGCAGCAGAGCTACTTATGAAACATGATCTCAGTGCCTGCCAAGTGCAAGCAGCACTCTCCCTAGGACTGTCATCTAAGAAACCCTTTCACCCACACAAGTCTCACTACCGTAAGTTCTAGCTGCTTCATGGTAGCTCACAATCTGTTTTTCCATAAGAAAGTGTGGGGGGGGAAAACCCTCTTTTCAGTGATTTCCCTGTTTAAAATGCCAGTAACATATCCTTACTAGCCCTCGTATCTGATTTTACTGTAGCATTTCCCCCACTATATCCAGGCATTGCATAAGGTGTGCTTCCACATTTAACAGTTGCAGGTGATGATCAGGCACGAGTCTGCAGAAGCCACGTGCTTGTCAGCTTGCTGTGTCTTCCAAGCTGCACTACTCCAGAGACTTCTCCCACCAGTTTTTTTGAGCAGCCTCCTCAACGGAGATGTGTTTGTCACTGACACTGTTGCGTTCTCCCATCACTGTGAGGGCTTGTGTATTGAGTTGCATTTTCCCAGGCAAAGAGTGCCCGTGCTGTGCAGGACTGTCAGGGTTGCATAGCGAACAGCCCTAAGCATGAGAGGCTTAGCACTGTCTCTGCACCCTATTTCTGTAGCAGACCTGGTTCCCCTTCACACCGAAGCACAGCAGAAGAGATCGGAGTCTGCAGGGTTTCCATACAGGGAGTGAAAACTCGTTAGGCAAACAGAGCCAACGAGTGATGAGTTTCATTTTTCTCTGTCCAGCTACCTGATCAAGACTCACATTTGTGAGGTTGCTCAAAAGTCATGTGCTGCTTACAATACTGCAGGTTTCAGAATTCATTATTGGTTACATGCATAGGCATTAGATGCAAACACAGAAGTAACCAACATTCCCTAAAAACAAGCCTCATACTTTTTAAAGGCAGCAACAGGCAATTTAACTGTATATATATTCAGCAATGTTACCACCAAATAAACATTATGAGCTTGCTAAAGGTTCTGCTTCATGGCTGCAAAGTCAGGCAGTACATCCAGGTTCAATACTTCACCTTAATAAGACACCTCACCTCTGTCAATGTGAACTTCCAGTATCTTCTTTTCTCTGACAATTTTCCTTCCAGTGCAGCTCTTACACCGGTCCTTGGCGCTGATGCGCTCCCCGTGCCCCTGACACTCCATACACACCGACTGGATTTGCTGCACCATTCCTGGCCCGATCTGGTGAATTCTGATCTGCATGCCTGTTCCCCTGCAATTAGGACAGCATTCTACCGCACCCTTCTTACCACCACGACCTGAGAGCAAAAATTGGAGAGAGATGGTTATGGGCTGCCAGAAAAAAAAAACCAAAATCCTTAGACGCAGCTTGTGCTTAGTTTCATTTTCTGTTACCTTCACATTTGTCACAGATAACATTCTTCTGCAGTGCAAGTTTCCTCGTTGCACCATTGTACATGTCTTCTAAGCTTACTGACAACTGATGGACCACATTTTTGCCTGTAGGAGAAAATGGATACTCAAGTTTGAAAGCTCAGTCTCCAAGTAACAGAAACTTCCCATGTCACTATGCTCGAAGCATGATAAACTGAGTATGTGAGCTTTAACATCCTGTTTTAATATAGCTTTGTCTTGTTTTTAGTCAGTCGGGGCTTCCTACCCGGTACTGGATTAGGTTACAGTTCTAATGGCTTTGTCAGCAATGTTTCTCTGTTAGAATGTCAGAGATTCTTCAGACTCAAAGCCAGTACCAGAAACAAAATACTCAGAGCTTCAGACATTTAAGTTTTACAATGCAGAACTCCAGTTTTAACAAAGTAACTGAACACATCTCCTACAAGGAAGTGGGAGACACTGTACAGCGCCAGCGAAGTACTTTCCTCCTCCCACCAGGGGACTTCACGGAAACTGAATCGATTAATTACATTTGTACACTCGGGAATTAATTAGAACTTTAGCTCCTGCATGCTTAATTTTGTGAAGAATACCAAGTTCCAGCTTACCAGGAACAATGCGATACAACACTGTGTATCAGACACAGTTTGGGTCTGACAAACTTTTTTCTTCCCTTTTTTACTAGGTATACAGTAAGAAGTTACAGGGTCAGCATTACCCATAACAAGTATAGCTAACACTGGTGCGATTAATCTGGACTTTAATTTCTGAGCAACTTTTTACTACAGCTTCAACTCAATGCCACTGAACAGCACACAAAAGCAGAAAGGCTTCATAGACTGCATTTATCTTCTTTAGACAGTTACATACAATGAAAGGCCAAATTTACATTTAGACACTACGCTTACGGTAGCTAAGTTACAAAATCATGTTAAGGTATGTCACTGTTCCGTTCCCTATTCAGCCTGCTAGCTAGGCTTAGGCTCTGCTAGAGGCTTTCCAAACACGGAAACCGGTTAGCTATTAACAGGAGACAATGCACAAGAGATCGAACTACCACCATATGAACCAAATGACCTCCCCCCTGCTCTCTTCGCGTGGCAAGAACTCGGAACAACGTTTTCTCCCATTTCTCCCAACCCTGTAATTTCACTTTAACGTGATTTAAAGCCGTTCACCTACAGCATTCTCCTCCAAGGCCCCGATCCTGCGTATCGCAGGGACCACGCTGCAAAAGCCCGGGAAAGCGTCGGAATGTGTCACATTACCTCGTCTCTCTCTCTGCATCCTCCCACCGCCGCCAAAGAACATATCGAATATATCCATGGGCGACCCGAAGCCACCACCAGAACCACCCTCTTTGATGGCCTGCTCGCCTCCTTTGTCATACAGATCCCTCTTCTTTGGGTCCGACAGCACTTCATAAGCTTGCGAAATCTGCTTAAACTGCGGGAGACATACACCGGGGCTCAGACCCCGCGCCGCGGCACCCCGCGCACGGCACCCGGCGGGCCGGGCACCCCCCCTGCATCTCCTCATCCCCTTTGCCGTGCATGGCAGTACCCGCAGGGCGGGTAGCCCCATCCCACCGCGCCACCGACCTTCTCGCCCTCATTGGGGTTCTTGTCGGGGTGGTACTTCAGCGCTAGCTTTCGGTAGGCCTTCTTCAACTCCTCGGCCGAGGCGTTGGGCTTCACGCCCAGCACATCGTAGTAGGTAGTCTCCTTCACCATGGCGGAGGGCGACCCCTGGGTTGCGGGCGGTCCCGCACTCCGCAGCGGCTGTTCTCCCAACACCGATCCCGACTTTTCTGGAAAGTTCTGAGCCGGTCCCTCATCCGGGCGCTTTTGAGCCGGCACAGTCCCGCCCCGGAAGGGCCACCCCGCCAGCCCACGGCCGGGGAGCAGCGCGCAGCCAATAGGAGCGGGAGGCGGAGAGCGGCCGGCCAATCACCACCCCCCAACGGCTGCCGCGCTCAACTGCCGCCTCCACTCCCGGCGTGCCCCGGTGGGCGAGCGCCCCTCTGCGCATGCTCCGGAGGGGCGGTGGTTTCCACGCTGCCCGGGTCGAGGCGGTTTGGCGAGCACCAGGGGGTGTGCGCGGCCGTCTACGGGCCCTACCCCCCGCGCCTCCTGTGCTCAGCGCTGCCGGCGCGGGCCGTTTCTTACGGGCGGGTACGCAGCGGTGCCCCGCAGCCCCCGCCGCCTTTCCGGCCCGCTCCCTGCTCCCCTCCGCGCGTGGGCGTTCTCGTACCACCGCTGGTGTTACCGCGCTGCCCTGTTACACTGCCACGCCTGCGCGTTGCTGACGCTGCAGCAGCCGATTGGCTGGGCCGGATGCGGCGCTGAGGCACCGAGCGCAGTAAGGGGGGGGCCCGGCGTTGCCATGGGCGCGGGGCCTGGTCCCCGATCCCTTCCGTCGCAGGCCGGTACCCACCGGTAACAGTCGTGGTGCTGCGACCGGAGGCAGGGGACCGGCGGGGCTGGGGCCCGCCCGGCCGGCCGCTGGACCCGTAAGGTGCTTGCGGTGATTGCCGCGTGGGAGGCCTGCGCGGAGGGCGGCAGTCCCGGGCAGGAGGCCGAGGGGGAGGTGCTGCTTGGTGGGCATAACCACGTGCCAGACATTGCTGAGCGTGTTGCAGTAGGGACGGAGGGTCGCTTTACACCGGGAGTTGGGAGGAGGAACCCTTAATGCCAAGCACCAGGCAGGGATCGTTGGAGGTATAAACCTGAGGCCCGGATTCACTGCATAGTCCATCTGCAGGATGTTCCTAGATGAAGCTGTTTGCCTCTGTCGCCCTCTCTGTCTTCTGCCTCTTTGTTTTGGTGCATAAATGAATCTCTCAGATCAATCCTGATTCAATGGGAAGCAAATATGTTTTATGGGTAGGCTTGTCTGTCAGATAGAGCTGTTGATCCAGTTGATTTTTCCTGTATAGTGATATGGAAGGAAGGAAATAGGATTGCCCTTTCAACAGCAACTTGCCCATAGATTACATTAGTGTTAATTCCACACTTGGCCTTGACTTTCAGAAGCATGAACCCAGTTAGCAGAAGTGACTCAGCTAATGGACGGGCTGGCAGCAGAATCCCTGGACCCCGTTCCACTGGACAGTGACCCACTGGGAGGTGCATGTTAGTAACACGCTCTGTGTTCTGCTCTCACAGTGATGCGTGTGTGCTGGCTGGTGGGGAAGGAGAAATGTGGTCAGCGAGTGAAACTGCCACACATGGAAGCAGTGGTGATTGGGCGCGGCCCAGAGACTGGGATAACGGATAAGAAGTGTTCACGTCAGCAAGGTAAGGTTTAGCTCAGATCCCAGTTCCTACTTGCAACAGCAACAACCTCGCTTGTGAAAAGTGTGCGATGTTTATCACAGAATCGTAGAATGGTTTGGATTGGAAAAGACTTCAAGCTCATCTAATTCCAACTCCATGCCATGGGCCATGAATATCACTTCTTCTGGCTAACTTACAGTAAAGCTAACGAACCAGCTTGCTTTGAGCAGGGTCTAAATGGGAAATCACAGTTTTGCCCTGGAACTGAAGCAGGCTTTCCTTGGGCTTGCTTCTGCAGTCACTGGCTTATGATGTTCTTTCTCTGCATGATCCATAGTGTTGCCTGATTCTTGAAGTTATCAGTCTTTTTCCATAAGCACTTGTGGACATCTCTGGGTCCTAAAAAAGTGGAGGAGCCACCTAATATCAGGAAGCTCACCTTTGTGAACTAAGGCATTGAACGTGAACATGGGTCCAAAGACCCACAGTCATGCTCCATGGCCTGCACTCTTGCTTTGTGAGTAGCACTTCATCTCTTTAGTCTTCCACTGGCTGGTTTTTAATATGACTTGTTTTATAGATGCACTGTGAGAGTATATAAAAATACCTGTGATCTATAAAATACTTGTCGTGGTTTAACCCCAGCCCGCAACTATGTAGCACTGCTTTCCCGAGGGATGGGGGAGAGAACTGGAAAAAAAGGTAAAACCCATGTGTTGAGATAAGAAGGGTTTAATAATTCAAATAAGTAGAATATAGTGGTAACAACAACAATAATAATAAAAAGAGGAATAAACCAAACAAACAAAAAGAAAAACCCCAACAGTGGTGCACAATGCTTGTCACCTGCTGACTGATACCGAGCCTCTACCTAAGCAGCGATCTGGGCCTTCCTGGTAACTCCCCTGACTTTATATACTGGGCACAATGTACTGTGGTATGGAATACCCCTTTGGCTAGCCAAAACACAGCACTGTACCAGCTAGTAGGAAGAAAATTAACTCTGTCCCTGTCAAAACCAGAAAAATACTTCATATCTTCCCTGCCTGACCTTTTTTCCCTCTAGGCACAGTCCTGTTCCATGCCCTGCTAATTATAATTACACAAAGTCAAAAAGGGTTGGTGACAATAGCAGAAATGTGTAAAAGACTTACACAGATTTTGTGCTGATCATGGTGTGGAGTACTCAGGTACGACTCAGTGTATGGGTTGGTTCCATTTTACCTGTGGTCCTGGAAACAGAGGATGAAGGAGAAGTATTATTTTTGTACATTCACAGAGATCAGCTTCAGAAAGTAACAGGTCTTAAAATACAGGAGTGCTTTCTGCAAGGGTGGTTCATCAAAGTTCTGGCTTTTCTGTTTACTCAGCATTGTGACACTTTGTTCTTTCTTTCCAGTTCAGTTAAAAGCAGACTGTAACAAGGGGTATGTCACAGTTAAACAGGTACGTAGACAGGGTGTACAATATTTTTGATATGTACTTAAACTCCACAAATGCTGCAAATGATGATTCTGCTCACTGGGTCTGAACGACCTGTAGCTGTTTTATGACCAAGGATTGCACAATGAGTGGTCCTTGGAAATGATATGTTCTTCTTTTTCTTCTTTTGAACTGGAAAGACTGCACTATTCCTTCCAGATATGCTCCAGTCTCAGACAGCATCAGGGAACCTTACTGTGAATCCTCAACCTGTTCTTCCAGTCACTGTGTCTGGGAGATGGGACTGGCAGTTGTAGAAGGTTTGGGGTTTTTTTAATGGCTGATAGAGCCAAAGATGTGCCAATGATCAGGCGAAATCCTTCTATCAGCCAGTCATTGTAGGTTGCACCTGCCACTTTGCATTATCAGTTATGCCTGGGAGGGAGGAAATTGTATTGCTTTTCAAAATTATCAGCTCAACATCAGGTAAATTCTCAGTCTTTAAAACACTGTTTTGGGGGGTGAAATATTTTAGAGTTGCATAAAGCTGAAAATGGATGCAATGAAAGAGGCAAGGAAAAATCCGACCACCTTGCTGTCCTCATTTTCTCCTAGAACAGAATAAATAAGTTTGTTTTGTGAAAATGTGAGGTGCAAAATGAAAATCAATGGACAGTGAAGCAGTAGTGGCAATTCCAGTTGCAATATCATTTGCTATTTATTTTCCTTTTTGTACCTACCAAAGATAGGAGTCAACCCAACTAGTGTTGATCTTGTGAATATTGGCAAGGATGAAGAGGTGAAAATGAAGCCAGGACAAGTTTTGCATATTGTGAATAAACTTTACCCCTACACGGTGCAATTCGCTGAAGAATCAGGGAAAACTGTTACCGAAGCAAAAGAGAAAATACAAACCAAAAAGGTGTCACGTGAGGACTCCTGTGAGAATGATGATACGGAGTTTGTGCCCAGAAAAACAATGAAGGTGGAGGTAGGGGATACAAAAGGCAATTCTGAAAATCCCAAGCTAAGCAATACTGGTGTATCTCCACATGAAGGAACTTCGAGCAAAAAGGCAAGTGTTAATGCTTGTGCTGTTTCTCATGGGGTTGTCTCTTCCATCATGGCTTTTGGTCTTTCACTTTTGTGGGTACTCCTGATGAGGAGTGTCTCAGGTGAACACAGATGCTCAGAGTGTCCAGAGCGTGTGAAACATGAAACCCAGCCCTGAGAAAGTTTCCTGGGACCCATTCTAACCTGTGCTGAAGGGGGTGCATGTGTGCGAAGGTGCTTGCTTGGAGTCAGGAAGGATTTAATCTCTGGTTCCTGTTGCAGTTTCTGCTAGAAGGACAAGTCACATGTGCTCAGTTTATCTGGAGTCACACAAGGATATGGTGCATTCTGCAATGTTACAGATAGAGCAGTGGTTATCTAAAAGCTTACACATGGAGAATGGGACAACTTGACATTCTTACGGGGTTTTTTTTCTTTTTTTTTTTTAAATTCATATGTGGTTTTTTTCCTCTTGCTTGGGTCATTCCTTACAGTAGAACCATGTTTACATTAGTGAATGCTACCGGCTGTAATCTTTGGAAAGGGAATTTTTAGCCTTGCTGATGTGGACAAAATAAGAGACCGCATCTGGACCTGTAACAGTGCAGTTGCTGGAGGAGGAGTCATGGAAATGAAACCCCTCAAGACAAGATGTCAGTCCAGGTTGTGGTGGGTTGACCACTCATTTAATTTGTGAATTCAGGCTAGTTAGATTAGTGCCAGACAAGACGATTCATCCTGTTTCTTTGTTAGTACTATAACCGAACATCTCTCTCTGTAAGAATGTGATGAAGATCATAATTGATAATGCCTGTAAAGTGATCTGAACAAGTAAAACATTATCTGTTTGGAAAAAAAATGCACTCAAGGCACCTTCTATTAGGTATTCAATAACCAAGTTAAGAGATACCTGCTAGTGTTGACTTGATTTTCTTGTGCCTTTCTTATTTCCTGTACAAGCGACTCCTGACACAATATGAGAAAATAGATACATGTAAGAGTAGGGCCACACACCACAACCATTTCTTTGTTCTGTGCAGAGCAGCATGTGATAGGACATGGAGATTCTTCTGCTTCCTTTGGCCCTTGCACTCGTTGTGATCCATGAGGCAGAGGGTCTTTTAGTAAAATAATCCGTCATCACTAGCAATGGAGGACTGTGCCATAGCATGTGTATGCAAGTTATTAAATTCCAGCAGAACTAGAGCCCTGTGTTTTTAAACTTCCAACATTTGAAAGACTTAACCTTAAATCTTAATAGTATCTCCTTAAAAGGTTTCAAAAGTAGCTCTGTGGGGCCAGTTGGAGCAGGCATGTTGGCATTTGTAGAAAGGAAGTCATTCAGCTGTCATTCAGGTGTTCTTTTGCTGTTGTATACTAATGAAAGTACTTCATTGAATGGTTTAAAACGTGCAGTTGGGTTCTTGATTATCTTATACAATAATTTCTTTTTCTTTGTGTGCTTCAGGAACACTCAGGACACTGGAGTCAGGGTCTAAAGAGCTCCATGCAGGATCAAAAAATGCAGGTGAAAGCTGTACACTTGTACTATACAACAGTTCCTGTCTAACAAAATTAAATGAGCTTTCTTTGTTCCTTCTGCAGTTTACTTTTATGACCTGATTAACCAGTGGAGTACTGCATAAGGGCTGATTGTACTTGCATCTCGCTCTGTCCTAGCATTAATTTAAGAGTCTCTACTATACTGATATTGCAGAATGTCATTATCCTAATTACCTTTGAGCTATCTACACTGTTAAATTTAGCCCACAGTTCAGAAAGGTTCTTGGGAGAGCAGGTGAGCCGTGCTGTTGCTTTGTTTCCTCAGGGGGACCATCTAAAATGGAGGTGTAGTCTGAAGCTGAGCAAGCAGTGGAGGTTCCTGTTTCCCAGCAGTAGGCACTATTTTTACCAAGCATGGGGCAGATTCATGGTTTCCAGCAAACTAAACTGCAGCACCTCCATACTAGCTGGCAGGATATGACCTCTGGCTCCTCATTCCACTCCATTTCTTCCGTGCTAACAGGAATTTCCTGGGTGTTTCCTTTAACGTCCTGCAGATACTCCAGATGCACCTCACTCCCCTGTGGCTGCATAATGGTTTTCCTTGAGCTCTTTCCTGCCTGGTTTTGGGGAGGTCAGACTCAAGATGCAGAAATCTGACAAATGTCTTTTGTGGCTGCAGTGTATGCACACTTTCTTGTTAGTCTATTCTGAGAGAGCCCTCAGAGAACCTTTGCTGTCCGCGTGTAGAACCTACTTTCCTTTTGTTTTTAAGATATGGTAAATATGTAGGCATCTCCTTCTCAAAACCAAGCTGTGTGGCCCCAGCATAGGGAGAATGCTCTCCATCAGTATTGCACTGTCTGGTGGAGTAAGGCTTTAAGCTTGTGTCCGTTTAGCTCAGGTTTCGGTTCACTGACTGCTGCATGGTCATATTAACATTAGAGATGTGTTTTTCCCTTTGTACTTCTCAGCAAGAGTATGTGTTCAGGAGGAGAAATATCACAGACACCTATGATACTTGAACAATTTTAGTTGGAAATGACCTTTGGAGGTGGCTCAGTCTGACCATTTGCACTTGGTGTGATTGCCTCAGGCTTTGAACTAATCTCCAGGGGTGAAAATCCCACAGCCTCACTGGGCCCCTTAAGGTCCTGATCACCTCCAGCTGAAAATAATGTCCTTGATACTGATCAGAAGATCTCCATTTTTAATTTTATATATATATAATTATTTTTTTTATTTAAGTGTGAAGCGTTGAACTGTGTAGATTTGTAGTTCCATTCTTCAGGAAATGCCAGGAGTTTCAAATGAGTATTTCTATGGGGAATGATAATGCTATTGAAATACTTGTTTACTTTCTAAACATGAAGCTTAATTTTCATCTCTTAAGCAAATTTCATATAGCACTTACCAAGATGGTGTTTTAAAACTGTTCTTTGTGTGTTAGAACACAAAAAACTGTGATTTAGTGTTAGCTTTATTTAGTAGTGCGTCTGAACTAAATGCACAAACCAAAGAATTCCTCTCTTTATTTTTTAACCAAATATTATATAAATGGTGGTATTTCTTTCTTCTGAATGATCATGATCCCATTCAGACTGGGATATGAAGACACTAATATGTGTATATAAAAAGCTGAATATGAGGGAGGAAGAACTTCTTCATGTTGAGGGTGTAGGGCACTGGAACGGCTGCCCAGGGAGGTTGTGGAGGCTCCCTCTCTGGACATAGCTAAAACCTGCCTGGGCGTGTTCCTGTCTGACCTGCTCTAGGTGAGCCTGCCTTAGCAGGGGGTTGATTAGATGATCTCCAGAGGTCCCCTGTAACCCCAATCATTCTGTGACAGTATCAACCCGTCTTGCTACTGAATCAGTCCTGTGGTTTGTGTGCTGATAAAATTTTAGTCTTCCTGTAGAGCAAGACTGATCAGATCTGTATATAAACATATGAGGTTATTAGCAAAGATGACAGACATCATCCATCTCTCACCAGTAGACATGCTGCTGAGGTATAAGAGGCACAGCCCACAGCTTCTGCTGGAGAAATAGCTTTTTATCGCCAGGGTCAGGTTGTCTCCATACCCTCCTAGCCACATGCTTTGCTACTGTTTCTCTTCAGCATCAGATTGTTGCAGAAGGTAAACCAAAATGAAAGCAGGAGAATAGCATGATGGGCAACGAAACTGTTCTCCTTTTTGTGAGTGAACTTACAAAGTAAGATCATCGAGTGGCATGAGCTGAAATAGGTGGGACTTGAATGTTTCCGTGTAACACTGGCGGAGGCCTGCAGCACTAGACACACTGTTGGCAGCACCTCTGCAAATTTTGTTTCTCTCCAAAAATCCACAAGGGATGCAGCAGTGCTGTGCATTCCTGCATGCTCCACATTGAGTACAGGGCCATGAGTTTTGTTTCAGTGACTGCAAAACTTGAATGTTACTTGATGGAAGTGTTTCCTAGACATCGTTGGTATCTGCGTGCATGTGGTTTTCAAAAGAGTTCGTATCTACCTGGAGCAATGGTTAACTTATTGCTCTGTAAGAACAGAAAGCTGTTTCCTTAAAGTGTATGAAGAGAGATAGTGGAACATCTCATTGTAGCTGCCTCATACATGGTACGGAAAAGGGTTGTTTTGATCTGAAATTAGTTGTTTAGGACAACCTTCCTCCCCTGGGGAACAATGACCAAGTTCCTGATACCCTTGTACTGAATTAAGGTGAAATGACATCAACCTACCTATTTAATACAAAATACAAGGCATGTGGTTAGATATAATAAAATTATTACTTCAGCTGGATCAGCAAGTCCTGTGCCATGTGTTTTTACTTAGGTGTAGTTAGTATTCAGTGAAAAAGAGAGAAGGGGAGAGAGAGAAAGAAAGGGAGAGGAAGAGAGAGAAGTGTCACCACCTGTGGATCCAGCCATGCCTTGTTGGTTCTCTTCACCCAGCGTATCATTGGTGGTGGGAGCTCTCCCTCTGACCTGAGCCCTGAACTTTTACGTTCATATTCTCTTGTGGTGTTATCCATAATTTTCATACAAAGCATAGAGAAGTGTTCCTGTGGTAATTATGGGCACAGTTTAGTGAGCACTGAGGATCCTCCAGCTGGTCATTGTCCCTTCTATCATGGTGTCTGCTTTGTGACTCCATCCTCTGAGTCAGCTCATCCTTAAATCATCCTTTCACATTCCTGTGGAGGCTTATCAGCTTCTAACAAAGGGGTCAGAACAATCCTATCGACACAGTATATAATAATAGCCAACATTATTATTATTTGCTTTGCTTACATTCAAGGTCTCCCATAGTCACATGCAAATGGTGCCCGAGACAAGCTCAGTTTCCCGTCTTTTACTCACACTATGGAATGTAAGCAGTGTTTGAGACAAGCTTAGTGTCCAGGTTCTCACATGGGTGAATATCCTGCACCAACTTAGTTACAGCAAAAGCCCCCTTGAAGTGAATGCTCTGCTGTTTGATATTTCTTTCCATATAGTATTTTTCCCAGGCATTTTTCCTGACAGTCCCTGTTGCACTAGCAACACCTATCTGTGCGTAGGCAACTCTGCAACCACAATGGGATGGGTAACATCCCAAAATCCAGCCAATATAGTGCTTATAGGACTCTTGATACTTTAACTTTCAATCAGTGAGTAATCTAGTTGTTTGTTTTGCAAGGTTTACAAAGATGAAAAGACTGTAGTCATCAAGGATAAATATCCCAAAGCACGTTACCACTGGCTTATCTTACCATGGGACCCCATTTCAAGCCTCAAGGCAGTCACCAGGGACCATCTTGAACTCCTGGAACATATGCATGCAGTTGGGCAAAAAATGATCGAAGAGTGCCCTGCCCGGGAGAGTCTGGAGTTCAGACTGGGCTACCATGCTATCCCCAGCATGAGGTAAGGTCACCAGGAGGAGACCCCTATATAGATTTGGGGCTGAATCAGTAACGTGAAACACTTGGCATGACACAGTGCTTCCAGAACAGAGGGGATTTCTACTGTGGCAAGGCTGTGGGTCAGGTATAGCAAGACTGACCCATATGTTTGGTGGTCTGACTGCTGAGTCACATTTACAACTGGTACTACTGCAAAAGAACTGTGAGCATTAACGTTATTTTTGTCTCATATCTACCTAATGTATTTCAGTCAGCTACATTTGCATGTAATCAGCCAGGATTTTGATTCTCCAGCCCTGAAAACCAAAAAGCATTGGAACTCTTTTACTACAGATTACTTCTTAAATTCTCAAGGTAATGATTAGAAACTGTATTTTATAACATGTAATCCTGCTTGTGGCTTTGGGCTTTTTTCCCCCCAAACAAATTCTGTTGTAATAATTGAAATATTTTATATAATTTCAGATATTGGGGAATAGCACGAAGTAAAAGTCAGCTGAATTTTGTGCCTGGTTTAAATTGGAATGCCATGATGACACACTGTGCATTTAAAGCAGTGTCAGGGGTTCTGCATGGTCCCAATACCTCTGGGTCTTTTTTTTTGTTCAGATGTGATAGAGATGGTACGAAGCAAGGGAAAAGTGATGGTGAAAGGTGATGTCTCTGAACTTCTCAAATTGCCCCTCAGATGCCATCGTTGCAAGCAACATCTCTCCACTGTCCCACAGTTAAAGGAACATCTCAAGAAACATTTGCCAAAATGACTTCGCAAGTAAATCATCCTGCAGTCTGTCTCCAGATTTCTGGCTAGAACCAAGGCCTCAGAACATTGGTGAACTTGTGTACTTTTTGTTAAGTGGAATGACAAATGTAATGTGTGAAAAAGCAACCTGGAAACAGCAGCACACTAACTGTAATCGTTCAGGCAAAACCAAACCCCAATATAAAATAAAGTGACTTCTGAATTGAAGGTGTATTTGCAGCTTTGTTGTGGTACAGCCACATTAATCTGTATATGAACTGGAGTCTGGAAGATTTCGTTTGGATTATTTTAATTCAAAAGCTGTGGCATTGAGCCCAGCTCTAGGTTTCTACTGAGAAAGCAATAAAACAGTTTCTCTTGAAGTTTGTCTTAAGTGATAATGCTGCAGAAGCTGGTAAGGCTGACACCAAGCTGTCACAGAGTATATTGAGAGTGGCTGGGAAGGAGCATCAGCTACTGTGAACTCACTCTGATGAAATTCCAGTGCTGCTGAACTTCTCCTTGGCCTGGAGCAGGCACTGCATCTCACTGCTCAGGCTTTAAGAGCGGCAGCTTTTAAGGTACAAGGATTTAACAGAAATACATGAATAACACACAGTGACCACATTTGCTGCTCCCCAGAATAATAAACTGTAGTTTGCAGTTGTTTGGCTGCATATGTTGAGGTTGGCACAGAAATTGTGTGGTTTAATGATGTCCTGTTTCTGTGCATCTAGATTTTGGTGAGCCTCTGTCATTTGATTCTTGTAAAGATGTGAACTCCCAGATAGGCAGCAGAGCAGTAGCGATTAAAATCTGTTTCTGGGTCTAGAATAGGTTTGTGGTGTTCAGTTTCATTCTAAACCCAGCTTTGACTTGTCAAGTAAGGTGCCTTCTGGGTGAAATGGCTCTCAGTAAAAGAGCAGATGGAGCTTTTGTTGTACAGGAAGAATGCTGTTCCTAACAGTGCACTGTGTGGACAGGGTGTCTTCATGTGTCTTCCATGCAGCAGCAGGTCATTACATACCCTGGTGGGGCAAATAGTGACTGTTGCTGCTGGAAAAGAACAAAGATGTTCCTGTGGTGATATGGGCAACAGTAGGGGTTGGGTGTGGCCTAATTTCAAACACTAGTCACTCTTTAGTTTCTGCTGACATTAGTAAATACTATGCCTTAGTTTATAAAACAAAACTTGAAGAAACAGAAGCACAGCCAATCCTGGGATTCACTCTTTAACACAAACTAGGGCTTCACTTAGCCCCAGAGGTGGATTGGTGCTAATGCCTCACAACAGGAACTGTTTTGGACCAAAGGCAGTTGCAAATGCTGGAGAACTGTGGTCATCCTCACATGGCAGACACAGGCCAGAAATGGAATCATCCTGTTCCACTTAAATGCACATCTTACGGCCCACGATCTGGGTGGGTGTCATGTGTTTTAGTACCTCTCAACAGGTCAAAGCGAAGTACAGATGTGCATTCCTTCTGTACGGACACAGCATGCAGCTAGGTGCATGACTGTCATATCCTTGCCTGTGGAGTGCTGATTTCTGAGGAGCAAGCCCAGGTATGGTGTCATAGGCCAGCATCATCAGCAGAACCACTGCCATCAGGTGCATGTCTGTGGCTTGTGCTGATCCAGGAAGGAGCAGTGGTAGAACAACACCACCCAGAGCGTGTCCAGCACTGTGACACAGTGGTGTCACAGCTGCCCAGGAAGCGGCTGCAGGAATGGCATCCTTACCGCCCAGCTACAAATCCACCACTACAGCTAACCTCAAGGCAATGAAGGAAACTAAAGCATTAGTTGTAGACACTGGCACGGGATACTTCAAGTGTGGCTTCGCAGGGGACCCGTGGCCTTTGTCTGTTGTTTCACCTACATTTGGTAAGCCCACGTGGGAGGCTGGGAGCAATCAAAGAGAAGCCTTTGTTGGAAAAGAGCTTCAGAATAGCAGCATATCCTCAGCACCCACCAACCCAGTAAGACATGGCACAGTGGTGGACTGGAACTCTGTCCAAGATATTTTGAAGTGTATTTTCAAGGTGGAGATGAAGATTCAGCCAGAGCACCATGCTATTTTGATGTCAGTGCCTCCCCTGTGTTCCACCACTGACAAGGGGAAATATGCTGAGATGCTGTTTGAAGGGTTCCACATGCCTGCCATACACCTTGCATACCAGTCCCATTTATCCATGTACTCTTATGGGAAAACCTCAGCTCTCGTGGTGGAAAGTGTGCATGGCGTTTTGCATGTGGTTCCTATCTATGAAGGTTATATTCTACGTAGCATCACTGGGAAAGTAGATTATGCTGGCTCAGACATCACGTTACCTCATGAAGTTACTAAATGAGTCTGGAAATGCATTCACAGAACATCAGCTAAACACCATACAAGATCTCAAAGAGAAGTGCTGTTACACCTCTCTGGATCTTAAGCAGGACTTGAGTTTGCCTGTTGAGAAACAAGAAGTGGATTACAAGCTGCCGGATGGGCACTTCATCACTGTAGGCAAGGAGAGGTTCCTTTGTGCTGAAGCACTCTTCAAAACAGAATTATTTGGCTCACAGCAGCAAGGCCTTGTGCAGCTGACACCTGCCTGTCTCAGTAAGTGCGGTGCTGATATCATCAGCAAAGTGCTGGGGAACGTCCTGCTCTGTGGGGGTAGCACTATGATGGAGGGCTTTGCTGAACGCTTCCAGAAGGAACTTGCCACGATGTTCCCCCATGACAGCCCCATCATAGCCACATCCCCTCAAAGGAAGTCTGCTGTCTGGATTGGTGGGTCTATTCTGGCCTCACTGAACTCCTTCCAGGACCTCTGGGTGCACAGGTATGAATATGAAGAACATGGTTCTACCTGTATTTTCAAGAAGTGCTTCTGAGGAAGAGACTGGATGCCTTAGAAAGACCAGTGCTGACAAAGGGTACTGAATAAATTCAAAAGCACCTCCCTTCCACCCCTTGCTGTAATTAAGAAATTTCTACCAGAGCTGTATTAGTTTTGTGATATTGTGTGCCTTAAATACTTTTTTCCTTTTGTATTTTGTACTTGATGAAGCTAGAGAGCAGACAGGTGACAAACTTCTCCTCTAGTGAGAGGATCAGGCTTCCATGAAGCAACGTTTGCTTCTTAAGCTAACTCCTTTCCTCTACTACTTCTGCACTGATGGCTTACAAACAGATGCAGTTATCAGGAATTGAAGGAAGATCCTCTGCAGAATGCAGAAGAGCAAACTCAACCTGTTTGCACAGACATCAGCTAAGGCAGTGTGTATTTTAAGATGACGTGTCACTGAGAAAAAGCATATCCTAGCAGAAACCAGGGGAAAGCAGGCTTTTGGCTGCTGCTGCAGCTGAAAAGGAGGCAGGAATTTCCCACTGGAGGCTCAAGGGTACGGGATGTGGCTACCAGCTCTACCACTCCTTAATCAAAGTTCACTCAGGAGGGAGAGGGGTAGGGGAAAACAATGGAGTTTGATGGCAAATTACCACATGAATGATTTAGAAGACTGGTCTTTCACCTGGATGGCAGATGTACAGTGATTTTGCCTTCATGGGCAGATAGGAAAATCCATCTAAGACCAAAGGGTCTTCAGCTTTGGCCATCACCACAAAGAAGAAGCACAAGTATCCATATACATACATTAAGGGAACTGCTGTGTTTGGGTACAAGCATGAAAGCTCAATGAGCTGGCAGGCAGTAGTTTCGCCTTTTGTTGAGTTCTTCAGGGGGAAACTTTCTAGACAATAGATTAGGCCATACAAGACCTCCACATTTCCTGGCATCAGGTTAAGAAATGTCAGGGATTAGTCCTTTGCTGAATTTCAGTTGCAGGGCCAGAGCCCTCCACAGCCTGGGGAGGACCATGCACTCCCTCCGACCACCCCTTTCTGCAGGTCTGAAAGACGACTTCTGTATTTCATCTGCAGCTATCTTCTGCTACCATTGTAAAGATCCAAATCCAGTAAAACCCCTGCACAGCCTTTCATGTGTTCTGCCATCTCAAGGCTTTACTCTTTGAGAATGTTCCCAGTGCAGTCACAGTGCTTGTCAACAGGGTTAAGCCATCCCTGCACTGCCACATAACTCAGAATGGCTGGAAGAACACTCCAATGCTTCATGCAACACTGACAAAGGATTGTTGTACCACTCCAACAACTCCAAGCCAGCACGGCACGTACAGTGCAAGCCCATTTGGCCATCCATCTCAGTACAATGGGGTTCTCACATCACAAAATCAATGACCTGCAGCACTAGACACATGCTAAGGCCATGCAGTAAGAACACAGCACATTGTCATGTTTTGAGGTACCTCCAGCAAGCAGGAACTGCCTTGTTTGTTCTGGCATTTTTCCACTGCACCTAACTGAAATGGCTTGCATTGCACACAGTACCTGCCAGGCCAGAATGTGGTAGCGGAGAGCTGCTACCTCTGGAGGTGTTGCCACCCTCACCTGCAGAGCTTGTCCCTGTCCTTTACTCCCAGGGCTGCTGCTGTTACCTCTTGAGCGAGGTTGCACAAGCATTCTGGGGTAAAACCTAATTCTCAGGTATGAGGTTACATCAGTTTCCAGCTGAAACCATTCCACAATACTGCACAGCATAATCAGGGTACAGCTGCTGATATGATACAGCAGCATTAACTGACCTAATCTAGGTTAGTGTAACCCAGCAGTGAGCGACACAGGATCTACCCCCTGCTTTTATTCATTCTTGCATCTCCCCAAGATCCCCCTGGTGTGAATGGGCACACTTTCAGGACAGCAATGCTGTTGGTACTGCAGGGTTCACTCTGATGTAACAAAGCGATTCTGGTGAAAATCTGGTATTACCAACATCCAGCTTCAACAGAGAAAACACAACTCATTCATTCAGCAACTACATTATGATATTGGTACAGACCTTTTCATGGGATCTCTAAGCCAGGTGCACAGCTTAAAATGTGACCTGTCATCATGGCAGGTACCATCCACACATAGGAGTGATGGCAGAAAAATCAGCCCATCCAGCACTGATGGGGTTGATTCATCTGTAGGGGAAGGAACAATGGTGGGAGATGTGGGATTCAACCTGCAGCATTCAAAGCTGCACATCCCCTTAGTCCCCAGCCTCATAAACCAGCTTTGCAGTGGGATGCGAGCAGCTGTCCACATTAACACGATGCCTTACAGGTCACAGTCAACAGCTGCATCAGATGGAGGGACCCTTCTCTTGCACAGCCCAAGAACAGTTTATCAGAAACATCAGGACAAGGGTTTCCGTAAAGATGTAATGAAATTATATTAAAAGTTACATCTCAAAGTCCACTGGGATTTCTTGCTTTTAGTTACTGGAGAAGATGCAGTTTCCATAGTAGATTTTTACTGAGTTTTGGTGGAATAAGTAATTCTGGATCTGAAAGGCAAACATGGTAAGTGTCAGAACAGAGGTAACAACCATACAGTTTCTTCAGGAGCTGTCAACTACTCTAGTTTAATTTTCTTTACGGTAAAGAACAGTGGGAAGTCTGGCACATAGCCTTTCCCTTTAGTGGCTGATGACCTGCCTGCACAGGGAAGAGTACCCCAAGCAGAACTGCTTTCAGAAATAAATCTATGAGGCAGATCAAGTCCCCTCTCCGTTAAGTGTGATTGTTCAGAACAAGGAGGCAACAGTCAATGGCAGAAAGCAGAATTCTCTTCATTCACCAGTAACAGAAGCATCACACACAACAGTCAGCTGGCTCTGAAGAAGCAGCACAAGTTTTTTCCCTGGCAAGTGGCAACAGGCAGATCGCATCTAGAGGTTTAATAGAGGATTTCTCCAGGTAGTTCCTGGGTTAGCAGTGGAACAGACTGTAGAACTAGTGGGGAAGAGGTAAGACAGGGAGGTGGAACCAGCCCTTGTAGGTCTCTTGGCCTTAAGGTTGTATTTGCAAGGACTTTGAATGGCAGACTGTAGCCTGGCCTGCTCAAGAGCCTGGCCTGGCTGCCAAAGCCAGACAGAAAAAAATCAGAGGGTAAGTTACAAGCAGAATTATCCAAACATCCCCTAAGAAATCAGACTTCCATTTTCCTCATAACAGACAAAAAGTACACACAAGGAATTAAGGAGCACAATCCAGAGAGGAATTTTAGCAAAGTACTTCAGAGCAAATGAAACCTTATTAAGACGGCTGCTCACCTGCCACAAGGCAGGAGGGTATAACCCTAAAGAAAAACAAGAAGCTCCTACAATTATTGGCAGGTAGCAATGCTTGGAAAGCCTCAAGCCCACTGACCTCAATGAGATTTCACACCCACACCTAACTCAGAGTCTAAACTAACCTTGTACAACAGGAGTCACCATCCTCTTCTGCTGATAGGCAGCCATAATGCTGTTTGCCGTTGAATTGGGTCCCAGGACCTGTATGAAGAAGCAATACCCATGTTCCAACGTGCACAAAGCAAGCTGAGAGCAGGGATAGCTACAAATAAAACCCTGCTACTAGTCTCCAAAAGCATAAGCAGCTGCCTGCAGGAGACCTCACAGTACAAAGTGACCAGGAATATGTGATCAAAGTCCAGTGATCTCTCAGAAAAGTTAACAGAGGGAGAAAGAGAGGACCACTTTCAGACAGCTTCTCAGGACACAGAATCCTAATCCCAGCACCTACTTCTTCACTGCACTGTGTCATGACTTGGTAGGACTACTTTCATTACAGTTCTAGCAATATTTAAAGCTCTTTTGAGAGCTTCAGCTCTCTGTCTCACAGGAACAGTTTTAATCTGTCCTTAGAGTCAGTAGTTAGAGAGAAGATACCGCCAAATACCTTATCCTCACCACGAATGCCCAGAAACTACTTATCAGAAATAAAGACTTTTACTTGGGAAGGGAACTAAGTGCAGTCCCTGTGATTTCCTTGTTCTGTGTTAAGCTGAAGTTTGGAAGCCTGACATAACCCTTCTTTTTTGCAATATACTCCTTATGATACACTGGTTCAGACTAAATTGACCAGTCTGGTAGCCTTCACAACATTAGGTCTGACAACCAGTACCCCAGTAGATGAAAGCTATGCAAACACTTCAACTACCAGGCCTAAAATCACCCAAAATATAACAGTGCTTTCATGTTCTACAAATTGCTTAAAGTAGAGCTTATGAAGCCACCCCTAGGACAAGATAACACAAGCACTATGAGACCTCACTATAACCAACGTGGCATTCAGTTCAAGGGACACAGCAGGCTGTACCTGTAGTACGCATCTAGAGTGCACTGACTTTGCAGGTACTGTACAGACTATCTATTTGAGCTCTTCAGAAAAAAAAAAAAAGAGCAGATCTGGGAAGCCAAGGAAGCTTTCTGGACTCTTTACTGGAGGATGCAAAATACTGCTAAACACTTGGTTATTGCATAGCAGACACAATAGGTATTGCAGATGAGCACAGACCAGGTTGACAGAGCTCTGCTGTAGGTCTGGAGTCCAGATTTCTGGGATGGAGATCTCCATCAGCTGCAAAATATCTTCCAGGGCTTGCTGCAGTGCCCTTGCTTGCTCATTATAACCAAACAACACAAGCTGCTTCAGAAGAATATGTATGTCTCCTGCAAGAGGGAACAGAAGCACAAACAAAAGCAATTAACACAGTTGTGCTACATAAACAGCTGTATTTCACTGGTTTCAGGGCACAGAAAGAGAGAATCAAATCTGAACAAGTTCTGTCCCTACCCAGCACCTCCAGTGCCTTAGTATAAATGTGAGACAGATCTGTGATAGCACTGGCAAGGCTTCACTTCTCTGCTCTCAAACTTCAAGCATGGAGAGCTTACACCATTATGTGTTCTAACAAGCACAGAGGCAGATGAGCTAAATCTAGGTCCAAGACAGGTGGTCTTACGGCCCAGGCAGCTTCTCTCCCCACCATATCCATTAAGGACAAGAGGGGGCATGCTGCCCCAGTTGTCTTTACAAGCTGTGAAGTGGACCAAGATCATCAAGTGTCGTACCCTTCACAGTCTCAACAGCACGAACGTTTTCTCCCAGGACTTCCAGAAGGGCTATATCTTCAAAAGGACTCCCCTCCTTCAAGCTGTACCTCTTGCGCTCAGCCTTGCGCCGGTTCTTTGAGGATCGCCTGAAAAGGAGGATGCACAACAGGATCAACTGTATCAGGGTAAGTCTGAAGGAACATTAACTTGAGTAACAAGTTACTTATTACTCTCTCCCAATGTCAGGAAACTGAATGTAAGCTTATATACCTTTGTGTTAATGTTTCCATCACTACTCAACCAATATCCTTTGTGGTGTGAATCACAAGTAGTTGGGCTGTTTCTTTACTACAAAAAGGACTGACCTATGCTCTAGCAAAGTTAAAGCACTGCTCTAAGCACAAAGTAAATTGTTTGGCAGTAGTCACTATCAGGCAAAGCTGAGCTCTATTTGAAACTGTCTGGTGCCAGGGTCTGTGCTTGCCTGTGCACATTTTCTGCTATCTCCACAAACTATGCACTGATGCAGCTCAGCTCCTGGCCATTATCACAGGAAAGCAATTTCTAATCATAGGCCAGTATTAGTTGCATGATGTCCTTAAATGATCAAAACACTGACACAGGTGTGCTGAATACTGAGGTTGTGTTCTGCTCCTGTTTTCATCTGGGACACAGAAAGTATCCTAAGCAGCTCACAGTTTTCCACAGCTGTATTGTTGCACATTTCAGCTAGGGAATTCAGAAGCAGTCCCACAGACTACAGCAGCCCCTAGCACACCCTACCCCACACTGCAGCTCACATTCTTAGGAGCACTCAAAAGCAACACAGACACCCACTGTGGGAAGACATTGGCATGATTATTTAGTAGTAATTTCCACCCATTAAAGCAGAAAACCTAGGGCAAAGAGCACAGGCCATGTGCATGAGCTGTTCATGTTTGAGTTACTCTGCCCACATTCTGTGTCAAGCTTCCTGCAGCCAGCTATTCTGGCAACATGCCCAACACTCACAGAGCCAGCTCCTGCCCAGAGTCTGTGTTCACAGCTCCTCTGCTGGCCACTCAGTTCCTATTGCACTAAGTAGCTTCTGCCATTTTCTGCTCTCTCCCTCCCAACAGAAGTCAAACTATCCATGAAATGCCCGCAATTAATGCAGCTTCAAGGCATGGCAGGGAGGTTGCAACGAGATGATCTTAAGGTCCTTTCCAACCCTAACTATTCTATAATTCTATGCACAGCTGCAAGGAGAAGCATGACAAGCATGAGCAAGCTGCCCTCCCAAATGCTGATGCCAGCGCAGCTACTACCTAATTTGAAAGCAGACACTTACACTGATATCCTTGAATTGCTGTGTGAATATTTGCTGTTCATGTCACTGGCTGTCACAACACTGCTCGTTTCAGAGAAAAGATCCAACTCTGGGCAATTCGGTGTTTCATAATCTGCAAAACATGTTAACAACTGTCAGAGTATCAAAAAGAATTAGTTATTCCAAGCTTTGTCTCTGGGTAATGTAGTTTGTTGGAAGAGCAGCTGGGGTAGATTCATTCTACCTGCTGGCCTTACAGTTCTCAAACCCACTCAGCTAGCATGCAAGAGAAACAGCAACCGTGCTGTTTAATATCACAGTCCCTGTTGGGGCCTGTAATACTGAAAAGCACAATCAGAGGGATGACAATCTCACTGCAGCAAATCTGGACCAGGGCGAAGCATTCTGCTTTCAAAACACTTCTCTAAGCCTGCAGGAGCAGTCAGGTGAATGTATCAGCACAAAGGACATGCTGAGCGCTGCCTGACCCAACCAAGCTGACACTGTGGCAACAACGCTGAATTGTTCTGAAGAGGTCTCGGGTGCATTTTGATCCCATGAAGCTGTGAAACAGCACTGAGAATAAAGCTGTCTTTACAGAATATGCAAGGTCAAACAATAACAGTCCAACTATGGTGTGAAGAGGGGTGAGGAGAATGCTGTTCTACTATTATAGATACCAACACAGGTACAAGAGAGTACAGCTCCACCAGGGCAAATGGAACTCAGAACGGAAAAGATGATCACAGTTACTTCTGCATGAGAAAGTGGTATGCATTTCAATACCTACCCTGCAGGCTTTCACAAGCCTTCTCCTTCAGCTCTCGGACCACCTGCAGGCGACTCTTATGGCGAAGAAATTCTGCCTTCTGAGAATATAGGAAGATCAGCTGACTCTTCTGAGCTGCTCAGTAAGAAAATCAGAACATGAACATGTGTGCAAGAGAACCAGAAAAATGTTATTTTTTACACAAGAAGTTTGAAGGAGCATAGTCCCTCGGCAAGCTCAGAAGTCAGGTGCAAAGCACACAAAAGGACTGAAGTGCAAGGAAATTCTAAGGTTGTAATATAGGAGCCCACCAAACAAGATGCACCTAGATGCAGAGTGAATTAATCTCCCAGACAAGCATTTTCTAGAGTAAAAATCTGTTTCTGATCTAAGAAGAGCTGACAGATCTATGTCCAAATCTCTTTAAGTCAATTAGGTTTGAATCAGAGGAAATCTTTTAAACAATACTCGTAAAAGCTTATAGGACATCTAGGCGTTTTCTCAGTTCATGGCTCTACTGCTACATGTGCTCTGGAGTAAGAATTATCCTGTAAAGGTCCAGTAAAGACCTTCTTCAGCCTCTGTAGCACAGGTAAGTCTCAGGTTCTTGCACAGATTCACCTTCCAGAATAGCAGGTTTGAAGTTGGTCTCCAAGATATCCAGTCTGCCATACTTGTGAATCTGGATCAGCGAAAGGAAACAAAGTATTACTTAAGGATCTAACCCAGACCCCATCCCTGTGTTCTTGCACTCTAAAGAAATATTTTCACTCTGGTTCTTGTGCTCTAAAATGCCTTACCAGTCTTAAAGCCTCTTCCCAGAGAGTCCCTTCTAAGAGCAGGAGAAGAGCCTCCTCATAGTCCTAGAAGGATAAAGCAACCATGTAGTGCTACTGACATCCAGGTAACACCTACTCAAATGCATATTCCTACACAGCAGTATCACTGTCAGGACAGGAAAACACTACTCACTACTGTGCCACGTACTCCCAAGTGCTAACATGAAGAAAAACCCCAACCAACCAAAACCCCCAAACCCAAAAAACAAAGTTACTTCTCCTAAACTGATGGGAAATCCCTCTGGAACTCTGTCTTCATTACTCCAGCCCTCATGCTTCAGCTCTCTAAGACAGAATCTTTTCATACCAAAGCTTTATGAAGGAAAAACTCAGGGACATTGCATCCAGGACCACTCTACTTAACTGCAGCGCCTGGGCCTGCTCTGCCCTCCCCAAGAGAGCTCATGCCACAGATGGTTTTGCTGTCACCATGCATGGAGTCTTGTGTGGCCCAGAAAAATAGAGAAAACACAGAGGGTATTACTGGGCATAGACAGGAGTGTGATTATTACCTCAGTGTACTGCTCCAGGAGTATGGCAGCCTCTGCATGTTTTCTCTGTTCAACCAGTTTTCCTACAAGAAAAGATAGAGTTTAGCATTTCAGAAGCAGCTGTACTTTGTGCCACAACTACAAAGCAGAGGAAAATCCCACTCAGCGAGGCACTTTCTAACTGCGCACACACTTAACCTGCCAGGAAATAGAATGGCTGCCTGATGCCAAGAATTCATTAACTTGAACATAATCAGCCAGTTGCTGGTGAAATTGCTGGTGCATGTCCCATTTTCCTCTCAGTCTGAGACAGAAACAGTGAAGTGGAGGGCATCAGGATGTAAATCTCTCCTAAAAGCTCCAGTGCATTTTGCTCTTGCTATCTGCAGGGAGCACTTTGCCCCCTTTCTGAGGTTAACCAAGGAGGCAATGTGCAATAGCAGCTCAGGAACTGATTTCACAGGAAAAGTGCAAGAAGCAGTTGGCATGGGGCAGCCAAGAAGACCACATCTTAGCTTGTCAACTCCTGGGTGCCTACCAGCTCAGCTCCAACTTCTTTTTGCTCTTTTGAGTAACAAAGGTGATGTGCAATGACACAAAGCCTTGGGAAATGTAGGATTTTCATTCTCCCCTAAAGAAAAAAGCTGCTGCAGGCCAAGGTTTTCATTAAATTTTAGGAAAAATCAAACTCAACCAAAAATAACAGCAGCCAGTTTTGCTCTGCATACTTACGTCTCCTCAAGGCCTACCTGCCATGCTCCGTGCCAGGCTGGACAGCTTATCCTTTGTGTAACCAAGCCGTGTTGCCATGCACAGGGCTTGCTGCCAGCTCCCACTGTCCTGAAAAGCATCAAGTGCTTTTGCAAAGATCCCAGCACGAGCAAATATCAGTGCAGCCTGTTCATATAGCTGCTTCTGAACCAAGTATTCCCCATACGCATCACTGATATCCTGCAAGAAAGGGACAAAAGAGAAATGTGAAATCACCTGTGGAGTCAGCAGTTCTCTATTAGTGTAAATTAAGTGCCCACCAAAACCAGCTTATTTCTCCCTTCTCTCAAGGAACCTCCCTGCACAATGTTCCTACCCATTTCAAACTTCGTATGAGGCCAAGGGCTGATGATTAGCACACTGACACATTTCACAGAGCTAAAGCAAGAAGCATGGAGAGGTATCTAACTCTTCAAGCCAAAGGCTGGGTAAACTACGTACTGCAGGAAATCAGTCCCTTCTTCCCCATCCATGTGAATGGTCTTTGTTAGAATGTCTCTCTGAACCAACTTACTCCAGGAGTCAAACAATGGCACAAGGAAGGATGCAAGCCCTGCAACTCTATAGGCACAGGCTACTGTGTATTAATATCCTGAACTTCACTATGCTATTCAAACCCCACAGTCTCCATCAAGAACAGGTGGGTGGATTTGACTGGAAAAATACAAAAGGAACAAAGAAAGACTCCCAACAGGTCACAGTCAGGAACAGATCTCCCTTATGAGGAAAGTCCTTTCTGCTTTCACCATGTTGCAAATAGATAAAGAGTTTCTGTACTTCTCCTCTTACTTCTTCCTCTACTTCTTTTACAAAGGCTTATGTGTTGTGTATTCACAATATCTGAATTAAATTATATTAAATGCATTCATTTACATTTTACCTCAGCCTTAAGCAAGCTACAGTAATACACAGAAACCAATACAGGACATACTACAAGCTCTCGATCACTCTTCAGAATAGTTTAAGGAAAACAAAGTGTGTCCAGACAACCTGTAAGTGCCAGACAGAAAGTGGGTCTCACAAGGGTCAATGCAAGAAGAAAAGTCTGTGGTTACACAAATTCTTCAGCACACCGTAAGATGTGCAGCAGAAACCAGACACCTAGGTGCTCTCCTGGTCATTGGGTCACAGAAGCAACAAACATTCCTTCAATGATCAGACCTCACAGGGTCAGCACTGAGAGTCATTCCCGCTACCATCTCAGAGGAAAACCTGAACACAAAGCAGCTGCTGTCTCATCCCTGACCTCACTCAAGGTGCCGAGGACAGGCAAACACATGTGTGAGACAGTAAAAAGCCTGCACACTGCAGTGTAACATGCTTACACACCTTGTACTCCTGAGTGCTAGGGGGGTACAGCTTCAAGGCTTCACAATACAGATTCTGATCCTTCACCAAATTCAGAAATTCAGAGAAGTGTTCAGGACCTGCAGAAACAATTTATTTTTCATAGCAATAAAAGAGAAAGCACACAGTTCTCATGGCTCCCAGACAGCCTGAGTTCATTGCATCAATGAAGCATCTAGAGGTGTTTGGGTGGAAGAGCACAAAAGCACTTGTTCTATTACTGTAAAGTAAAGGTGTTCACTTCCTTGAGGTTTGCCCCACTTCTGCCAACAATATTAACTGGGGATAAGTCACCTACAACAGCAGCAAACAGGACTTCACTTCGTGACCACAAAGCAGTAAACTTTCTCACTCCTTTCTCCCTGCACCATCCTATACTACATAAACAGGCAGCGGAAGTTAATCACACACTAACAGAAGGGAAGATGACCTTGTACAACCTTTCTCTTTCATCTGCTATTTCCCCCAAAAGGCTCTTCAAAATGGAAATGTTCCACTGCAGAATTTCTCCTTAGAGATAGTGCATATGTAGGACACCTACCACATTTGCTGAGATGCCCAAGAGCTTTTGTGTATCTCTTTAAGTGTTTGTCTATTGTATATCGCTGATAATTTGTTTCCATCTTCCGGAGGGTATTTAAGAAAGGCAAGTACTCTTTTGGGTCCTGCAAAGAATAATGAAAACTGCAGTTGAACTAATCTGGCAAGATCCTTACTTGCCCCCATCGTCACCAACAAAGTCCCGTATTTGAAATCATACAGTACACTAAAAAGGCCATCTCAAAGAATCAGTTCAGTGTATGCACTCTTGCCAAGAATGACTAACTTAAATTACCAGGTTCCCAAAGGGATTTCAGCTATTATTATGTATAAATTTGCAGCTGTAAAACTGACCAATTTCCCTTGCTACAGGGAATCCGTTAACATGAATAGTGTTTTAACTGTCTTGACAGTAGACTATGCTATAACACTAAGAAACTCTGAAGATTCTGATGGGTATTTCCATTCAGAGATTTGAAATTATACCTGCTGGAAGACAGAACATTATTATAATAGCCACCACCAAATAAGAAAGAATGAAGAGTACAGAACTGGGAATGTTAAGGTATGCAGTCACAACACTTCAGACCACAGCTGTTCCCTTCTTCTAAACTACACTGCTGCGCTGCTCTAGAAGAGACCTATTTCACCTTGAACACAAGCACATTTCCAAAGCTGTGCTCATGATGTATTAAGGGACAGCAGAGACATGTCACCTTCCCAGCATCATCCCGTGCATACACAGGACTTCTGAGCAAATGGAATCTTGCCTGGGTGAAGAGCTATGACCATCAAAACACATGGGTTAATCCACAGATTATAAAGAACTTTTAGGAAAGCAGAAAAATGGTTCCTTGTCTGGAACTCTGATAAGACCTTTTGAGACTTTTCTGCCACCATGATGACTAAATCAAAGTCATATGTCCCCAGGGAATAATCATACAATTCATTGACATCAACAAGGAAAAGTAGGTACTTCAGTGCTTCTTCTGCACTCACGGCTTTGACATCTGGAGTATTATTTTCTGTAACAAGATAAAAAAAGCGTACAATCAGTGACACCATCAGCAGCAGAACCCCACTCTGAGGGTGGGGATGCACAGTCAAGCACGTTCTTGACACCAGATAGGGACCATCAAACCAACAGCTCTGTCTTGCAGGAGAGGTTACTGTGCCTTTCCTGGGAAACTTCAAGGACTAGCCCAAGCACAGTGACTTGTTAAGTGTTCATCAGTGACAAGTCAGAAGTGTCAGCACGGAATAAAAGCAAATATGCCAGCTTGAGATAGCAGAACCCAGAATGGGAACCTCCTTTTCCATGCTGAGAGAACTAGAGTTCTGATGGGAAAGAGGAAACAGCTGTCTGCTGACATACTTGGATAAAATGATGTGCTCTGAGGGCATGACCATCAGCGTATACGCTGCTTCTCCATTAACACACAACTAGCTTCAAGTAAGTTTCTGTTTTCTGGCTGGCTCCATGAACACCCTCCTTAAAATAATTTTCAGTGTGAACCATGCTCACAATGAAAGCTCCTGCAAACCACCCACTTTCAAAACTTTTGAGTTCCTGATACAACACCTCGAAGATCATGAACTTTCTGGAGAGCAATTTCCAGTTCTGGAGGACTTTTCTTTACATGTGCTGTCAGAATTGATAGGCAGTATCTGAAGGAAACAGAAGGAGTAAATATAAAAAAAAAAGAGAATGTAGAAGCACTGTTTATTCTTAATTTTAGGACTGTTTATGCAACTGGTTTGCATTTTATTAAGGAAACACAAAACAAAACCCACAGCAATACTACTCAGGTTTTTCAATCTTTTTAAAGGAAGGCAGGAAAAACTGCAAGAGAACAGTATATACCAGAATGGTTTTCCTACTCAGCATGTCCCCCCAAACATGTCACAAGACTGGCGGTGTTTTGAGTAGAATGAACTTCCTTACCATGCCAGCCAGCGAGAGCCAGGAGAGAGAACACCTCCCTCCAAAAGCTCAGATAGCTGGACAGTCTTCCAGATCAAGTTAGGCATTAAAATGGTCTTCTTTTTATAAAAAGAAAGCTTTGTAGAACGCTATTTCCACTTTCATGTATTTCACACATACTATTTCAAAATGGTTTTCCCAGCTAAGGTTACATTTTGTTTTCCAAAACGGTTTCCAAACAAAAATCTCTCTAATGGTTCATTTATGTACAATAAGAATATACTCACTTTTGAGGGTCAATGTTTTCCATGGCAACTCTCATCGCATCACATATAAGGTTTACTTTTTTCTGATCAGGATGCTGGTGTGATTGAGCTTTACTGCTACCATTCAGAGACGGGTACATAGTCTTGGTGAAATCTTCTTCTCTAAATAAAAGCAGATTAACATGAATACCAGCACGGTCCATCACGTAGCCCAGCACAAAGGCAGTAACATTAAGAAACACAAATGTATGCAGAAAATAACTACACAACAAAACAGATCATATGTCATTCAGTACTGACACACAACCTGCTACACTACCAGAAAACTCTACAGCATCTGTCATCCATCCCAACTGATTCTCAGCCAAGACAGGCATTGAGAAAAAGCAACCAAAAAGAAAAAAACCCAAACAAACAACAAACTGGTCAGAACAACTACTTCAGTTGGACAAAAAACAGAAAACAAGATATTCAAGATACAGCTGTCTTTTACAAAACCCACTGGGGACATCCTGAGCACTTCTGAAAATTAAACCGTTTGCTTTTATTTCTAAACAAAGATTTAGGTCAGGTCAAAATTTAAAACACAGCAAAATAGCTAAGTGATAGTTCCAGCTCCTAAAATTTATTTACTTCAGCAAGCTTGAAAAGTCCTGAAATGGCCAATGTGCTAATGCCTCTTGCCACTCAACTTTGGAGAAAGAAGTCAGGGGACCTAATTTGGGAATCTAAGGAAGTATCTTGGCGTCAGACTTCAGATAAGCAGTGCTGTCTTGCTCCTGTTTATGAGGCAACAAAACTTTTTTATGTTCACATTTATCCCAGTACAGCTATAATCAGAAGACAAGTCAAAACTGTCAGATGATGTACTAATTCCTTGCTGGAAATTATCTACTGGCTGTTTGCAAGCTGGAATTCCCCTAAAGACACACTGACTGTCCCTGAAACTACTGAGCTGACTTGAGTCTTTATGAGACCCAACATTCCATGTTTCTGTCTGACTCCTTACACCCACACTGAAGAGCTGCCAGCATTTTGACAAAATGATATACTGCCACTAATTATATGCATGCTTCCATTTGAAAGAATTATACTCACTTCAGCTCTGTGAAAAACAAGTTGATGTAGTTCACAGTATCTATCTGCCTGATGAAGTTTTCTGCATTTTCCAGAAATACCTGAAACAAACAAAGAGTGTTACTACTGTTATTTTGAACAAGTACATTAAGACCTTCTCTGAGTGTACAAGAAAATACTAAATCTGATCTGCCTGCGTGAGGATGCAGCAGTGCAGAGCAGCCATTTCTTCTGAAAGCAGAAATGACAGCACCACGTACTTGTTTGAACCCACTCTTCAATGTCAATGGATTCCAGGCTAGACAGATATTGAAAACAACAGAACGGGGTATACTTGCCTTGGGATTGTGGTCATAGAGAAGATTGAGGTTGATTCGCAGCTTCCTCATACTCTGAAAAGCCTCCCTGAACATAAGCCTGGGGGAATGAGTCAAGAAGGGTAATTCAGACAGCGGATAGGTGCAATATCTGCAAATAAAGGTAACTGACTGGCGGTAAGCACAGATCCCCTGGGAAAGGAACAGCCTAGGCAATAAGCCATACAGATTGCCTTCCAGAAAAAAAAATGTGCAAGGTCAATCCTGTTCATTGCCAGTCTCTGCAGTGGGACAGAGCAGCACACCAGGAAGCAGTGCAGGTTTTGCATTATTTATTTCCTCTCTTAAAACAGCAAACATTTTCATCTAATGGACCTACTTCTGTTTCAGAAAAGCTTCAATGTGAATCAATTAAATAAAATATGAAAACCAGCAAGTTCTGTCATGTAGTGACTGAAGTACCTGGATAATGGAGCAGATGAAGATTTCTGCTATCCACACAGACCCAGCACACTTATAAGCCCAGTGGTGAAGTGAGAGGCACTTGGGGCTGCTGAAAGCTGCATTTCCACCCGGTAGTGCCAGAAAGTTTCATTCTCATTGACAGACAATTTCTTTGAATTTAGCCTCCCTCCCTTCTCTAACACAACACAAACAGGCCAGCCAGCCTCTAACAGCTCATACTGAGGGAAGGAAGACCATACTACACCAGTGCCATTTACCTGTCTAGCCACTTGCGAATTTGCGCAAGAACCAGAGCTCGGTGGTGAACAGTCTCCAGATTTCCTCTCGGCATCTGCAAAACAAAAATCCATGCAACTAATAATGTGTAGCATTACACTGAAGGCAAAGGAGGACTAGTCAATCTTCTAGGCCTGACACTTGCAGATGCATGGACCTGTTCACTTCAAAGAACATGCAATTTCAATGACTGTGGAAAAACACATGAAAAATCTCTCAGCTCAGAAACAGTCCTTTCTCAGGAGCCTGGACTCCGCTCTATCAGGCAAGAACCAGAGCAACCTGATCAAGCTTTCAGGTTAGACCTGCTTTCAGGAAGTTGGGCTGCACACCTCCAGCCATGTTTTTCAAATGCCATCCTTCTCCATTCTTTGTTGGTTCTGAAGAGTGAGATCTGCACTTCAGAAAAACTTAGTGGCAAGATTAATGGAGGGCTGCTAGCAAATACAGCAAGTACTAAGAGGTGTGTCCAAGATTCACCATGAGGTATATATTAAGAGTGCCACAGTATGTAGCATTATGCTACCTTAACCATTAGGAATTTGAACAGATCTTCCCACTTCTACCCAGCTGCCTGTCCTGAAACTAAATCCCACAGGCATGCCCAAAATCCCTCCACAGCTGGAGATTTGTGAGGTGCTGTGCTGTAGCAGTACAGGATAGCAGTTCTGTAGCACTACACATTGTTTGCAGGTTGGCCAGTTGCCCACTGAGAGCCTGACTAGGGTCCCTGACAGCAGACGTGGGCAGAGCACTGACCTGGAGCACAACCTTTGTGTCCTGGGGCACAACGGTGATGATACGGGAACCTCGCTCCACCTTGCGCAGGGTCTCACTGTTGGGTGCAGCAGCGCTGCTCAGGCCAGCCTGAAGGGCTGAAGACAGCATATTTATCAGCATATATGGCACACTGCAGCATAGTGTCCCAGTCAGGCTTTCCTATGTGGCCCAGCAAGGTCATACTGGACACACAATAATATGCCAGTGATCTTCAATGGTTCCAGAGGAAGAAGACCTCTTAGTCCTTAGTTCAGCTCTGCGGTACACAAAATAGGATGTCCTCTATATCCTATTTTGTCATACAGGACATAGGATATATGTCCTCTATACAACAGGATCACAAAGCTCAACAGATGAAAAAGCACTGAAAGATGTATAGGCCCAGTACGTTGTCACCCTACCTTTCTCAGGGTCCTCATACCTATTACAGCCAGATGCCACCAGCAACTCTTCCTATTGGGATCCCTTCTCTACCACACCACACACCTGTAATACTGCACAGCCCTTTTTTTTTTTGTTTTTTTTTTTGACTTGGAGTGGAGGGAAAGACTGCAGGGCTAAGCTGTTGAAAACAGTGAAGGGACAACTACAGGACAAATCTACTCTCTGGGAATGACATGTGACATACAAAGTCAGTTCCCTGTGCTCCCTGCTCTGTAGCAGATTCCTGAAAGCAGCTTTCTTCCTCCATCTCTTAAGGAGTTGCTCTGAGTGACCCAAATACAGCAGGCAGCAGGTCTGGATGTGAATAGCGATTTCTTGTGGTTCCCAGACAATGACCATGAGCTGCAAGCAGCAGGCAGCCACACCTGCAGCATTCACCTTTCAGTGGCATGTTCTTCAAGCAGAAGCACTGACAGGTGTGGGAGTTTGTAGTCACCAACAAAAACTCATTGTATGTTGCAAATGACGTGATGTTGGAAGCCACCTGTAGAAAAATTATGAGATTTATAACTGTACAGAGTGAACAGGAAAGCTGCCTTTGGCAGAGGAAAAGGGGATACAATGAGAAGCAAACACTTTGATACCTCAGTATCATTAACAATAAACCGGCATCGATCTGTGAGGCCCAAGATCACTTCCTGTAAATAAAAAGGATGACAAATATAAGCTATGTTTCACAACCTCCAGGGTTTCACAACACTGACTAGCACTGAAGTGCCCTACAGTTAGATGCCAAGTACCCCATGTGAATTCCTTGGAGAAGCTGGACAAGAAGTCATGCAGCCTCTATTTCAGGAGCACTTACTTAAGTGTCTTTAAACACTTCTCGCTGGAAACCCAGCTTGCTTTACCTTGTAACAGAAACTGCACAGTAATAAAATAGAAGCAGAAACTATACCAGATAATTTACATTTTTTTTTAATTCAGCAGCATTTGGTCCAAAATACCAAAATAAAAGCAGTAGTTCAGAGCAGAGCAAAGCAACTCCATACAGCATTCACCTGGATGCATGCTGAAGAACAGAAACTCAAACTGCCAGAAAAGAGCTAGCTGTTCCTTAAGTTGCTGTAACTATCAAGAAACCATCTACAATAGGAAAGACCAGTAGAAGGAAAGATACAGTAACTCAATGCAGCCTATTTGCTGCATTCAGGGTAAGACAGAACAAGATGCTGTTTCCAAAACAGTGGAGCAGTGACTGCTGGAAATTTTAGATCTGAAATTTCTCACTCTTCAATGACATTATTAATTTTATTTATAGAATATGCAGATTCTATGTGTTCTGAGATTCTGATGTGTTGCAGGTGTTAAATGCCACATATCAGAAATGCTCTACAAGACAAGGAAAGATATGCTCTCAGCTCTGCATAGGGTCTTACAAAGAATGCTGTTAGGAGAGGATCATGGTGCACATATGATACCAAGAAAACCGAATAGTGGGTTTAGTCTGCTCACAGTCTTACTTACTTCACCACCGATCCTTGTGATAGATGTCTGCATGCAAGAGTAGGGGAACTGAACAGCATAGCCATTGCTAGTCCTCCAGGGCTCAAGAACCGGAGGAGAAGCCTCTGAAGAGCAAAGAAGATCACACAGTTTCCCAGGCAATTGAAGAGTCAAATATTACAACCACCTGGCACATATCAAAGAAAACCAGAGCTGGGAAAAAGCTACATTATCTGACAGAGAGGAGGATGGCTGACACAAAGGTGTCTAGGACACAGCAGAGAAGGTGGTAGCTTCTAGGAGCTTAGCAGCACCTTTTTCCTCTGTGAAACAAGAGAGAAGTGCCAATGATGTGGCAGTCAGTCAACACTTCTGAAATCACTAAACCAATCATATTCCTCTCAAATCAAAGTCTGAACTATTATTCTCAAATACACTAACTGCTTTCTGATACAAATCACTAATTCTAGCCCATTTCTGGGAGCAGACGGAGCATGAAAGGCAGGACTGACTACCAGCAAGAATCATCTATGTCCCTGAAAGTCAAATCATCTCATTAAACCTCTTGAGAAATATGTAGTAACTACAACTCAGACCAGGTACTTTAACAAGGCCCAGCTCACCCCAGAGGTATTTCAGGATCTGTCTATCAGCCAGCTGCAGAGCTACAGTTTTGGTCACTGGGCTGCAGCACAGGCTGATCACTTCTCCATCTACAGGCACAGACAACCTAGAGCAAGACACAAAAGACACAGATCAGCCACAGGAGATATACTTAATACCTAGATCCTGCATTTTTTGTGGCCTGACTGAAGAACACACACCTCCAGCATGGACAGATACCTTGTTGATGTAACAACGTTCTGCAGTCTTGTCACGCCTATGTCAGCTAACACTGGCAATACAGAGCACCAGCAACTCCAGCCAACAGGCATTTGCCTAACTGTGCTAGTCACTGCATGCCTAAAGCACTCTGCAGAGCCCACACATCTTTTGTTCTGCTCCACAGTTCATATGCAAATCAGTCTGTCTTTGAGTGCCAGTTCTGCAGAAAGCAATTCACAGGATCCCTTTGGGAAACCCCGGCTGGCTTCCTTTTGTGATCTAATTTTAGTTCA
Organism: Neopsephotus bourkii; assembly: GCF_033783945.1. Taxonomy (NCBI): domain Eukaryota; kingdom Metazoa; phylum Chordata; class Aves; order Psittaciformes; family Psittacidae; genus Neopsephotus; species Neopsephotus bourkii. The sequence continues at coordinate 1,292,618 of NW_026902287.1, forward strand.
ACTGACTCCACAAAGCCCAGCAGGTGAGGAGAAGGAAGACAGGAGTAACAAGGGCTACCAGTCCCCTTCCGGACCTTGAAAACGGTGAGCAAAGGGTAGAATAGAGGAATTCGGTCCCTCCTCCCACCCCAAGGGTCTGGAATTCATACAAGAAACAGCTATCCTGTATAGACACAAGCAAGCTAGCATACAGCCTCCTGTCAGGCTGGGTGTAGACATTAGGACTACATGCTAGTGCTAACCAGTGGGCAGCTTCATGAGTTGTTTGATTCCTCTGCAGGAAAAGTCAAATTCCCCAACCCACAGCCTCCAGGCTGCATGTCTACTAAGAGGCTTAATTCCTTCTAGGCACTGCTCAGAGGCACTCTCAGACTTCACCCATAATTGTCAGATCTCTAGTACCGTAAACTGAGGCGCTGCTGTTCAGCTACAGTCTCATGAGGCACTTCAGTCAGATGGAGAAGGACAGACTGAGCAGCATGTTGGCCCTGACCAACCATCAGGAAGCTGTCATCTGGCAGCCAGGTGAGAAATCGGAGGCCCAGAGGATTCATCACTTCATTGCTGCTGCCCACATCAACTCTGTCACAAAACAAGAGAGACCAGGAAGCAAATAGAATCTGATTTCCACGGGCCACCTCACTGTAGAAGTGGAGGTCTTTCTAGGCACAGCATGGCTGTTCACAGCATGGCTAGGAGGGCTCCAGTACACAAACACAGTCAGTAAACGCATGAACCCTGACACAGGCTAGGCTGGAGATGGAAGGACGAGACACAGGGAACCCCACAATACCAAAAGCATCAGGCACGAGAAAGGCTACTTCAGTGCTGTCACTGATAGTCACTGCTCCCACTAGATCAACAGCTCAGACAAGAGCACTTCTGAAGATAAAGTGCCTACTGCTCTGCCCAATCCTTAGCAGTAGTTGCAGCCAGTGTCAGTACAATGAAACCATGTTATCTGACCACCTCTTCAAAATCTCAGGACAAATGGTCAGAGCTAAGACCTCTAAAACATATGGCCAGGTTGAACAGACTAGTACCTGCTATTGCAGAAGAACTTCTACCTGAAAGTCAGTGTGGTTTCAGGGCTAATAGAAGTACCACAGACATGGTATTTGTTCTCAGACAATTGCAAGAAAAGTGTAGAGAACAGAATAAGGGGTTATACGTAACTTTTGTTGACCTCACCAAAGCTTTTGACACTGTGAGCAGGAAAGGCTTGTGGCTGATCTTAGAACGATTAGGTTGTCCCCCCAAGTTCCTCAAAATGATTATTCTGTTACATGAGGATCAGCAAGGCCAAGTCAGGTATGGCGATGCACTCTCTGAGCCTTTCCCAATAACCAATGGTGTGAAACAAGGTTGCGTTCTCGCACCGACCTTATTCACAATCTTTTTTAGCATGATGCTCAAAAGGGCTATGGCAGACCTTGACGAACAAGACGGCATTTATATTCGATACCGTACCGATGGTAGCCTATTCAATCTAAGGCGACGGAAGGCCCACACTAAGACCCTAAACCATCTTGTCCGTGAACTGCTCTTTGCTGATGATGCCGCCCTTGTTGCCCACACAGAAGCAGCTCTGCAGCGTTTAACATCTTGCTTTGCGGAGGTGGCTGAGGTTTTTGGGCTGGAAGTCAGCTTGAATCTTTTTCTCCCCACTACACCTGTACTAGAGTTCTGTATTACCTGTAAGTTTTATCCAGGTATGGTGTTTCTACTGCTGCTTTAAAACCATTTCCACCCACAGCTCCAAAACTGACAGTGGGGTCACACATTGTGCTTTGTCCTAGCAAACACAGAACAAAGCAGAGTTTAGAGATCCTGCAAGCAAAGCCCCTTCCATTTTCATTCTTATAAAAAACAAGATGCTGTGGCTAACTACACAAGTCAGAAAACAGCATCCCTCCATGCACAGCCATCACCTAATCCTCATTAACACTTACCCTGAGGAACACAGTTACCTCGGAATGTCACACTACAAAACTCAAGAGACAGCAGGAAGCGTCTTGAATATTACATTTTATATAGGACTGCTTTAGGAAGTGCTAGATGCAACAGACAGACCCTGGGCAGCCATTGTGAGACATGTCCAGTGCCAATCAGCAGCAAGCCATCAGAACAGATTACACAAGATACTGCTTGCTGCACTTTACTCAAGCCAAACCTACACAGGGAGATATTACCACCATACGCACATAGCTAAGTGCCGAATGATTCCTTCTCATGCAGCCAGTGTACCACTAAAATGGTCCTGTGTCACACAAAAGTACTGGAGATTAAAGAATGGAGCTTGAACCCACAGATTAACCACAGGTATCTCGCTCCTTATGACTGAAGGCTTGAGTGACCACCACCCTACTAGTCCTGCAGGCTGATGCTTTCAGGAACAGAGGGCTTCCTTTAATGAGACAGTGTAACATGCTCTCACCGTATCTGTACACAGAGATCTTGTTATCAGCATCCAGGACAGCCATGTCTCCACTATGTTTGGGATCTGTGTGAAATGCAACTTGATTAACTGCCTGTTGGAGCCGGAGCTCATAGGTACACATGGGTGGAGGCACCACAGCATGCTGGAATGCTGTGACAAGCACTTTATCTGTGGAAGAGAAAAAAATAAGTCAAGATGCAATCCAGCTCAAATGTTAGTGAGGCTCTTCTTAGGTTCTTTATTGAAAGTAGGAACAATGTTATTGGAAACAGAGCTGTAGTTAACTCCATTGAACCACCTCTGAACCTTTCATCAGTGTTAGTGAAATGACCCTCACTAACAGCTTTGTAGAAACAGCAGCTAACAGAAGAACTACCCTAATCCCATCCAAAAGGCTAAGCCACTTCTTTTGACCTTAGAGCAAACAAGCAGTCCCACTGCTTACCTCCATCTATGACAGCCACATTTGCCATGTGCTGGCTATTCTCCCCCATACCATGGTCTATGGTCCAGTGCCAGTCGTAGAAGAGGTAATGCCAACCCTGGCAGAGTACATGCAGTCTATACAGGTTTTCTCGGTCCCACAGCAGCGACACCAACTGATTCTCCTTCAAGCTACCAAAATGTAGACTTTGCTTCAGGTACCAGTGATAGTTCCCTGTGGTCCACAGCTGAACTACAGAGAAACAAATGGTTATTACAGACTGCTCCCTGAGACCCATCTCGAACCCTCACCACCACCACTGCTCTTCAAGGGGTGAGTTAAGTGCAACAAAAATAGCAGCTCAGCCCATGAGTTGTGCCATAAAACACCCAGCATAAGAAAATTTAGCAAGAGACTACCTGCAAAAGAGCCAGTGCTGGAATTCTTTGAGCTTCCCTTGTGAGAAGACACGCATGGCTTATGAAGGGCTCACACCTTTACAATTCTGTTAATACCACTTAAAGCAGTACAGAAGATGCTTCGAGCTCAGGCTGAACAACCGGTTCTTCCTGTACTGCTGGAGGTAAGCCTCCCCAGCATCTCCTAACTTGCAGAGGAATAACAACTGCTAACAACACCGACAAGTGTAAAAGCCAGAGCCCCTCACAGTGCTCTCACCGTAACTGCTTGGGTTGGAGTTGTCCAGCTTCAGGTCTTCCAGCCATATAGCCAGAATCGTAGAATCTGCATTCCAAAGCAGTTCATTAACCTGCAGAAACACACAGAGCTCTTACTAATATTGTTGCTTCTGTAGGGTGTAGGGTGGGTATGCTCCCAATTGTTTTGCAAGACCGTAAGTGACTCCTTATGTAATGGTGCACAGTTACCTATCTTAACTATATATATATATATACACATACACATATATATATATACACACACACACACTAACTATACATACTAATAATTAACATAGTAACATAGCCCTCATATACTGCAAAGCTTCCAAGAGCTGGAGCAGAACCTGCAGCAGAACCATTCACAGTGGTTCCACACAGCTGAGAGTTGATACACCCACAAACATGCCAGCAGCATTCACTTTGCTTTCCTTGGCACTGAGGAAGCATCTGCCAAAAGACCTCTCAGCTTCCAAAGGCAGAATCTGAAATAACACCATAGCAGGAGCTTCTCACTTGTCTTATTTTTGATGAGTATTTTGCCTCATTCCTGCAATAGCTGACATCCTGAACATTTCTGAAGCACTTGCCTAGTAGAAAGTATACAGGGCCCAGAAGCACCCCAGGGCTACAATCGCCCTGTACATGTGTCTGTAAAACAGGCCTGCAAGAAGGCAGTGCATCTTCTCCACGGGCTTCTTCATTGCTCTCTTTCAGGTCTCTTTTTCAAACAGGACTAGCACTAAGTGTTAAGTTAAAAACTTCCTCCTAGAATCTGGAAAAGATCTAATCCTTGTCTCCATTACACTCTAACCAAAGTAGCCTAGACACAGCATTTACCTTAACCTGTCCCTTTTGGAATGGGAGGGTGAACTCCCCATGAAGAAGTCCATTCTTTTCCAAGAAAACCACATCATGTCTGTTGGGTTTTTCTTGCGTAGATGCTATCAGGTTTCCAGAGGGCCTTAAAAGAAGAGTCACATGAACAGTGGTTGTTCACGTAATCAATTTAATATCATTTTGAACACTAGCCATCTTATATTTTCTCCAGACATGAAGAAAAGGACAGCAAAGGATGTATCTTGCTCAGCACTGTTTAGGTAAAGTCATAGGTCCAGCAGAGACATTCTTCCAGGCTCATGACATCCTCAGGTAAGCAACTAAATGTCAGCATTGGCAAAGGGACCTATTTACACAGTTGAGCCCCAAACCCACTTGACGTAGAGGCTGTGCAGAGAGTCTACCCCTTCCCATGAGTAATCCAAGCATTATACTTTTCAGAGTTTTAGGGACTACTCTTCCTCATGCTGGATCAAAAGGAAGCTTTCTTTAAATTTTTGGAAGACAGAGAGGAGAAATGAAATTTATGATCAAAGACTGTGACCAGGGAATAAAAAGCAACACTGTTGCCAGCATGCAGATTCTTTTACTACTCACTTCCAGGACAGTGCTTGTTCTAATCCTGAGACAGGTTCACTTGTTGACTGTAGCACAAGCTCTCTGTTCCACACTCTGACCTTCCGAGCACCTACAGTTTAAGAGAGCAATGAGGTGAAGAAATCATTGGGAAGAGATTTTTCTAGTTTTATGAGGGTAGGAGGGCAAACTCTGATGCATATAAAGAAAAAGGAGATTTCTCTTTACACCTTCAGGGGCAAGAACTTATTTTGTCTTAATCAGCTCTCCCATAGTAAATGAGTGACCCTAAAGGAACTGAATAGGAATTTCGGTCTGATGTAGCTCAGTCATAGCCACTTCCCTCTCCAATTTTCACCACAGAAATGTTAAAAGTCTTGCTAAAATGCAAAATCCTCCCTAACCTAAACTACTGAAGGCAAAAACCTAAACTAGCAGAAAAGCAGTGTAATTTGGTGCAGTTCATTATGTTGATTGATACATTTAAACTGTGTAGTAGTAGTTATCATAGAGGACATCAATTACAGTCTTAGAAGAAATGTAAGAGTGTAATGTAAGAAATGTACTCAGTAAGGTAAAACCTAGGGAAAAGTAATGCTAGCATTGAAACAGAAACGTGAAAGGCCAAACTGCTAGTATGATGGACAGTAGGTAGGGCAACCCAAACAGATCGACCCACTTGACACTGCGAGCCTAGAGATTGCTTAAGAGCTTCAGTAGTGATCTAACACCTGTAAAAGAAGTAATTCAGATAATAACTACTCACTGGACTGAAAACTAAACTTCAAATAAAGTGTTCAAAAGATCATGTCTATAAAATGCCTCTGAGAACATCAGAGGAAAACAGAGAAAAGAGTAAATAGCTCAATTCACCCTTGCTTTATGTGGCCAAGAGACCATGAACACCACCTAGTTCTAGAATTCTCTTACATGTTTGTGTTTCAAAGAAGTCTGGTCCCATACCTGTCTCTGGACACACAGCACTCACTGCAACAAACTGCCCATCTCCTCTCCACGTCACCCGAGGCCTGCCATCATCCCAGGCTGAAGTGGGTGATACTTCCTGAAGTCACACAAAAGAAAGTTGCATCAAAGCTTGGGATTCAACTGCTGTCTTTGTCTAAACAAGCTGCATTGCTAAGCTAGCTCTTTCAAAAGCCTTGGCATGAAATCAAACCATTAAAAAAATCTTAAGGCTTCAAAGTTAAAATTCACTACTCAGATGTTATTAAAATAATTATTAAAACTGTCTGTAAATTCAATCTGCTCCTCCTGCAAGTGCATATGACTGTCTATTCACATGACCACACACACTATCCTTCCCCTCCACCTTAGACCAGCTGTGCATAAGCTGGAAATGAGGGTAAATCAGGGTTTGATTGATTCCTGGAGTCATGACCCCTTGGAAGGAGAAAAGTATGAAAGGTGAGAAATGCACGCCATCCAAGCAGTTTGTATAGCAGACAGACTCTGGGATGAGTAGTGTTCTCTGAGGCAAACAGGCTCTTCGCAGAACAATACAGGGAAAAACCAAAATCTAACAGAATACACATAAAGACCCAGCTGTTCAAAGATTTAACTTTGCAAAATTAAGCACATTTTCCCAGATACAGCCAAGCCTCATCCTGTCCCTCCTAACAGTAAAAGGCAGAAGAGGCCATGTTTCATGTCTGCACTCTGTCACGCCAAATTTCAGCAGGAGTTTTTAATTTTGAAGCTTAAACACAGAAAGAAAAATCCAGCAGTAGAATGTTTTTCCACCAAATAAAAAGTAGAGAAAACAAGACTAAAACAAGGAAGTGCCAGACAAAGGACCAAAGAGCTAAAATACGCAGGAACACAGAGTTGCCTCATATGACTGCTGATGCTCAGTAGCCCAAAATGTTATACTCTTGTCTTCTGGGATCTCAAACTACTGCTGCTTCTGCTCCTCTCAGCCAAATTGCACGCTGTTTGTCTTGGTCATATGGATGTTGCTATAGAACATATATTAAACAAAACCCATCATGCTGATTTAAGGGCAGCTTTATTGCTGCAAGCACTAGCACTTGCAACTCTCTTTGAGCTCTGTACGAACAGTCCTAAGTACACCCAGATGCTGCCTTAAATTAGGAGGATAAAAATGCTAGATTTCAGATAACAACAGAAACAGAAGAAGCCTATGAAGGCAACTACCAGAAACGCACCACAGGAATAACAGAAACTCTCTTTATACATGTCTCCCCAGAGACAGCATAGGCCTAACGTAAGAGAACTAGTATAATACCACCTGTTTGCGATGTGCTGCCTGTTTTCCCTCTGATCCATGGAACTGCGTCTCCTTTTTACCCCATCCAAGAGCTACAAACTTTCCTGAAAAAGGAATAATCATTGCAGTGGAAGATTTTACAGCAGTACCCCACACAGTACGGTAAACGCAACCGCAGCTCCAAGCCACTCACACCTTCCATCCAGGTTTAATTCTAAAAATCTGCAGGAAATAACCATAGCCCAGAAAGTCCTCTAGTACAGAGAATTCACTTGAACGTATGCCATCAAGTAAAATCCTGGTGCTCCCTTTCAGCTGCCCACCAGCAGTAGTTTAAAATGCCTCCTTTGGCCCAGTAAGTGCTCAGCTCATTTCTTTACTTTCTACACACTCACCACACACTAGTGACATCAGTTTGAACTCATTTCAGTGCACCTCTCACCTTCCCCAAACTCATCTTGGTGGAGTTGCTTCTCAGTAATTGGCTCAAGTTCCCTTGTCATCATGATGAGTGTTTGCTGACCTGCAGGGTAGAATACAGTATTGGCAATGGTATCTCTGGCAAACAGAAACTTAATGTTCTCGTGTTGTTGTCCTACTATTCTATCATGGACTCAAACATAGAAACATTTCTAACACTAATATGATACTAAACTGAAATATCTGTCAAACCAGAAAATCACAAACTGGAACAGAAAAACACTTCTGAGGCTTTCGCGTCAAAAACATTCTTCCTGGCATTACCTTAAAAAGTCCATTTCCCCTTCAAAGAACCTGGCACTCTTAAAATATGTTATCTTGAGGTATGAAGAACAAGGTGACTGGAAACAGCATGGATTTATGAAGGGGAAGTCCTCATGGCCTTCTACAATGAGATGACTAACTTAGGGATATGGGGAGAACAGTGGATGTCATGTATCTTGACTCTAATAAAGCTTTTGACAAACTCATGAAGAACAGGGTAGATGAAAGGACAGTGAGCTGGACTGAAAACCAACTGAACTGCCAAGCTGAAAACTTGCTATCAGCAGCAGAAAGTTCAGCCTGAGATCGGTCACCAGGGATATGCCCCTGGACACGAGGGCCAATGTTCAACACCTTAATTAATGACCTGGAGAATGGGACCTTCAGCAACCTTGCAGATGACAAAACTGGGAGGAACAGCAGGTACACCAGAAGGTTGTGCTGCTCTCCACAGGGACATTGTCATGCAGTCAAAATGGGATGTTAAGAACCTCATCAACACATCTGCATCTGGAATAAAATCATCTCATGCACTAAGGACAGACTTGGAAGCCAAGCAGCTGGAAAACAGCTTGGCATTAAGAATGACCTGTTTCCTGGGGACCACCAAGCTGAGCATGAGTCAGAAGTATGTCCCTGCTGCATAGGTGCCCAACAGCATCCTGAGCTGCATTAGCAGTGTTGCCAGCAGGTTGAGGGAGGTGATTCTTCTCCTTTACTCAGTGCTGGCGAGACTCATATACAGTGCTGGCTCCAGTTTTGGGCCTCCCAGTACAAGACAGAAAAAGACATACTGAGTGAGTCCAGCAAAGGGTCACACACATGCTTAAAGGTTTGGAGAATCTGTTACATGAGGGGAGGCTGACAGAAGCCATGCTCATGGCTCATTTCATCAGTGTGTATGAACATCTTATGTGGGAGGTGGGGTACAGTAAAGATGACAAAGCCACACTGTGGCGCTGAGTGACAGCACAAGAAGCAATAAGCACAAACTAAACCACAGCAAATTCCATTAAAAGAAAACCACTTTTTACTGTAAGTGCATTCACAGACAGGAACAGGATGCCCACAGAGGTTGTAAGGTCTCCATTCTTGGAGATATCCAAAACCTCACTGGGTACAGTCCCCAGCAACTTGCTCCAGGTAACTTGCTTTTTGCAAGGGGGTAGGACAGGTGATCTCCAGAGTTTCCTTTCAATCTCAAGCATCTGTGATTCTGTTTTGCTTGAAGCTAACTTTACTTTCTGGGTGACACACACCTGCAGCTAAGCTGAGTCTGTAATTTCTGTACCTAAGTTAAGCCTGTGACACATGAATTTCCTACTAAAGAACAAGAAGCAATTTTTGTTACTAATAAATCAAATGGATATATAAAGCAGGAGTCTTCACAATTTAGAAGCAAGATCATACATATTTCTTTGGAAGATCTGAAAGACTAATTACTGTTCTATAACACTCAGCTTTTTGGGTGTGAACAGCTTCTGCTTTTATCACCAAAACATCTCATGCACCATGAAATGAAATCTCCTGTGTTGGATCAGGTGGGGTTTTATAATCTCTTTGAATTCTAATTTCATAAATTTGTATTTTGCTTCTTCTAGCGTAAACTTAACTGTAATTCTGTGATTTTGGCCACAGTGAGTTTCACTGGCAGAAACCTTACAGACTGTTGATCATACCTGTTACTAACAAAACAAGCTCCTGGTCAGGGCTCCAGCTCATGGTACTCAGGCCACTGTCCACAGTTCCAACACATTCCACCTGCAAGACCAAAGTAAGATCATAGAAGTGCAGAAACACCAGCCCAGCACCACCCCAGTCACCAAGAGCGTTGAAATCCTTTCCTACTTAGGAAAGTAACAAGCCTTACTTTGCTCTTTGCATTGAATGAAACAAAATAAACATTTCAAACCAAAGATAGTTCCAGAATGTTTAGGTATGACAGCCCACATAACCTACAGATTAGCATTTTCTACCATACATAGTTTTAATATGCTCTTTATTCTGCAGCTCTCAGTCTTATGTCAGCCTGATTAGTTAATATTAATATTGCCTGATCAGGTCTGTAGTTACGTTGGTAAACATACTGAAGTCACAAAACACAGCCATAATGGTTCTTACCTTGAGAATTTCAACATGCAGTTGATAGGCACTGTATCCATTAAAACTCTGATCAGCTTGTGCAGGCTGAATTTGGCAACTGTACATAGCTGCACTAACTCCAAAGTTTATGAAAACTGGGCCAGTTTTACTGGGCCATCACAAGTACATAAGCAATAGCAGTAGGCAGGGAACGTCTGCTATGCACTGTTACCCTAATTTGCAAAAGGCATGGAACAGATCAATTGTGATAAACAGCAAGAGGAGGCCATTCAAGGAATTAAGCTTGGGTGTCACAATCTTTTAAGGTAAAAAAAGTGGGATTGGGCACTGGTGGGCAGAGTAACCATACCCACATGCAAAAAGTTTCTGAACAACCAGAATACCTTCAGGACTTCTTTCTCTGTGCCCAGACTGCAACCAAAAGAACAAACTTTAAAACTGAGAAAGTGAACCAAAAAGCTGTGAAATAAAAGATATGAAATTAAACCTCTGATCCATCTATCAGCGCAAGAAGTCTTGGGTATCACATCTTTTGTTCATCTCTATTACCTGAAAACATGTTTTAAGCTGCAATATGAGACACATTTTTCAGCTACAACTGTGAACTTAAGTGGTATCTGCAAATCAAACCCAAACAAAAAAACAAAAGAGGGGAGCTGCAAATAACCACAATCTGACAGCTAACCCAAACAGACAGCTGAGCAGGTACTGCAGGAACTGATACAGATTCCAGAGGCTGCTGCTGTGGTATTTGTCTTGCTGAAGATCATACAAATCTAACACCAAGGAAGGAACAGAAAGCAGGTATCTCAGTTCCTGCCGTATTTACTCAGCTAAGATATTCTGGTTTCCCTTTAGTATTTTCTAGGGTTTCAAATCACAATGCGTAACACTTTCTCCTCTCTTAAGTCATGTCAGCACGATGTTCTGCATTGACTGACAATAATAAAAAGGTAAATAACACCAAGTTATGAATTAATTACTTTACACTGTACCTAGTCTCAGCAATATCCTACTTCTCTAAGACTGCCAAGAGCCCCCTGAGCAAACATAAAGGACTATAGCTGTTAACAAGCAAGGCACTCCTACAATTCTGCTTCTGTGATGAAATCTATATTCTGACTTTACTTCTGCTCAAGGCTCCCACAAACATCAGCTCATCTGCCCAGAAAAAGAATAGCCACATCTCAACATGAAGTAAACATACAACTGCCCTCTGAAGAAATTAGAAGTGTCATCTTTTCCTTTGAAATCCCTCAGTATTGCTGTGTCCTTCCTGTCATTTTACCTGCTTCGTGTTGAGATTGCACAGTAGGATATCTCCAGCTGCTGTAGCAACACACACACATTCCTGCTCTGGAAGATCTTCAATGCCCACGATGCTGCCACTTCCATCCTCAGGCATGAAACCCTCCACAGTTAAGTCAACTTCTCTTGTCACCTTGAAGTAGAGAAACCAATGACTTATTAAATACACATAATCTCCCCATGATTTTGGCAAAAGTGACAGAATAACATCCACAGGTACATCTCATACTACTGCAATTACACAGTCTTACACCACATAAGTATGCAGATGATAGCAAGAAACATGCAGTGTGCATGTACTTATCTTCACTTACCTACAGGAAACTATGAAGGCCCTCTTATAAGAGTTAGAAGACAACAAGAAAGCTCACATAACGGCAAACAACGTGTGGCAATACTACAACTTCCAATGCTTTGCTAATTAACTCTCATCCTCCCCTTTTAATACTTCTACACCCCGTGTCAACATGAAAATGCTCACGGGCAGCTGCTTGGCGTGTGCCAAGGGCTCATTCAGACTTCACAGACAGCATACAAAAAATGGCAAGGAAACCCTCTCACCTCGTCCCGGGCGGACCCCAGCTCTAGCAGGCCGTGCTGGGAGCCCACCAGGAGCGTGCCGGCCTCGGCGCCGAGGCAGAAGCACTGCGGGGTGCCCGAGGTAGTGGTGTAACGGCAACCGCCATTCCGCAGCAGCCGCAAGTTCCTCATGGCGGGGCGCACTCGGGACAGCGCTGACCGCCTCACACCGCCACCATCTTCTGCGCGGCTGGCGGAGAGGCGGGGCACCCGTGGAGATGAGCGCATGCGCAGCTGAGCTCTGTGCCTTACCGGAGCACCGCCCCTCCCCGCCATGTCCCGCTTCGTACCCAAGAGCTCCTGGGGTGGCCATGACCTTCCCGGTGCGGCCGACACCCGGAAGCCGCCGCGCAATGGCGGTGTCTTGGGCCTGTCGCTGAGCCCCTCCCTGGTCACCTCGTTTACCCTGCGGCGGCACCCACCACCCGTGTGGAGAGGAATCCCCGCGCAGGAGGCGGGTCTGGGGTGGCTTCGTGGCTCCTCCTGGGGTGCCTTTGCTTATGATCTGGCATCCACTTTTCCTTTCGTGAGCCATGTAGTGTGTGCTGGGTCTGGAAGCCGTGATTTTTGGCTACAAAAGCGCCACTTGGGTTTTCCACCGGCTCAGCTCCCTTGTGTAGTTGCCTATGTCTCTGCTGGTGCCAGGGTGTAAGGCGGCTCTGGAAGCAGGACAGCTCTTTTGCAGGCATACTGGTACTAACTGAAACTGATGTGGCCTATTGTGTACAGGGGGGTTGTACAAGGGGGTTAGACAAAATGTACAGGGGGGTTGTACAAGGGGGTACTGCTTAAGTTATAGCTTGTTTGACAAGCTTAGCAGATGCCTTATCAGGCAGTACCAGGACAGAACCTCCTAATGAGGAGAACAGGGGGGGTTGTACAAGGGGATACTGCCTAAGTTACAGCTTGTTTGACAAGCTCAGCAGATGCCCTATCAGGCAGTACCAAGACAGAACTTCCTAATGAAGAGAATAGCTCATTAAACCAGTTGGACATAGACCAGACCCATCCAGCTCCTAACGAGCACGCGTGAGGACCAGAGGTAAAAAGTTCAAGCCTGAGGAAGACTCATTTACTTCATCTTGAAGACCCCTACCCACAAGAGGAAGACTACTTCATCTGAAGATCCCTGCCCAAGACCACCAGGAGGCACTGCGCATGCGTGGAGAGCCCTTTCGCTCATTATAATACAAAGCAGGGATAGAATATGAATATGTATAGGCGTATTGTGCAACCTAATACATATGTATGCCTGTACAGGATAAATGTAAAAGGAAAACAGCACTGAGGTACGCATGCCTTTTGGAGGACCAATCCCCCGTGCGTCTTCAGCTGAATAAAGCATACCTACTTTACAACTTCAACGAAGTTGTGGAGTCTATTCCGCTGTCACTAACCAATTTTAGGAACTTCAGGTGAGCCTTTTAAAGTGTGTCCGGAGCAGCCTATACATGGGCTAGTGCTGCCCTACTACCACACTCTGAGTCACATTTGGTCCACACAGCTGTAGCCAAGGGGGACAAGGCAGCTCAGGCTTCAGAGGGGAGAAGGACTTCACACAGCTGATCTAGTCTCATGGCCAACTGCTGTATAACCCAAATTTGGGTGAAATCAGCTTAACTGAGAAAATGAGTTTGTATGCTGTGGTCATTTCCATGTGTCCTATGGTTTGGGACTGTAAGCCAGTGGAAGGATAAGCCACTGGACACCTGGACGCTTGGTTCTTGCTGCTGAGGCACTAAACTTGGCTAAAGTCGGTGATATAACTTGGTAAATTTGGCTAACTCAGGGGTTTCTTGGGAGCAACGGAAGTGAGTCACATCATTATCATCATGGCTCAGCTATCACTGCATGCAGAGAAAGTCATAGCCGTACAGACTCTTTATCCCGGGGACAGGGTGAAGGAAGTGCCTTCCCAGTCCAGCCCAATTTCCACAAAGCCCAGCAAGGCTTTGCAGGAGGAGACGCAGCTGCCTGACAGCGTGCGAGCCTGGCTGTGCTGTGCGTCCATCCTGTCAGTGGATCTGCACCACTGTATTAGGGAAGCCCTTGACACCGCTATTCCCTTTCTGTACTTCTTTTGGAGTTTTTTTCCAGGGGTCAGTCTACACCCTTTGGCCCTGCTTGATCATACAGCCTTCAACCGCCTGGGACCAACTACCTCTGCATGTGAAATTCGTTTGCCTTATCCGATTAGCCGCAGCCGCACAACCTTGGCTCTCGCACTGTGTGTCTGGGGAGCAGCAGGGTCTGCACTCACTGCCCCAGCGGTTTTGCAGGCATGGGACACATCCCGCCCAGCGGACGGAACCTCCCGCTCCCCACTGCCCCGCTCTGGCTTGCTTTCAGCGCGCCGCACCACGCCGATGAATCATTTTCTCCCCGGTACCCGTCTGCAATGTCCTTTTTCCTGTTTCCGCGGCCGCACCGGCCGTCCCCCGCCTCACACCCCCTGGCTCCTCTCCCCTGTCGTGCCGCCCCGCCCCGCCCCGCCCCGCCAGGAAGGGACGCAGCAGGTAGCCGGGCCGCGGCTGCGGGCCCCCTGCACCACCCCGCGGCAGCCAGGGTGCTCGCCCCCGCCCGGCGCAGCGAGGCGGGGTGGCGCAGCGCGGTGCCAGGGCCCGGTCGCCGGCGGCGCAGCGCGGTGCCAGGCTCCGGCAGCCTTCGCCTGTGCCCCGGCTTGGTGCAGCTGGGCTGGGAGGTGCTTCTGCGGCGCTGAGGCAGACACGGGGTGAGGGGGCCTGCCTTGTGCGGCTCGCACTAGCAGATGCAGAAAGGGCTGTGCAGGGTTTGTCTTTTCGTCGTTGAGTCAGTGTCGGAGCGCACAGCAACGTCTCTCTTCCAGACGGCTCCCAGGCGGCGGCTGGACGGAAGGGAACTTGAGGAAGACCCTCTTCTGCTGCCGTTGTGTTTGGTTTGGAGGCTGCTCCGTGGTACCTGCAGCAGGACACCAACAGATGGTGAGTGACTTCAGGGCATCTCTGCTGTTAAGAAGGTAAGATCTTCTCTAGTTATTTGCAGTGCAGATCTGACACAGAATAGAATCAGCTAGGTTGAAAAAGAGCTCTAAGATCATCAACCTACATTTAAGATCCAGCCATTACCCCAGCACGACCAAGACCACCACTAAACCATATCACAGAGCGCCTCACCTTCACGGGGTTTGAACCCTTCCATTGACAGTGACTTAAACACTTCCTTGGGCAGCCTGTTTCAGTGCTCCCTCTGTGAAGAAACTGATCCTAATATCCAGTCTAAACCTCTCCTGGTGCAGCTTGAAGCTGTTACCTCTTGTCCTATTGCTTGTTACTGGGGAGAAGAGGCTGTTGCCCATCTCACTAAAACCTCCTTTCAGGTAGTTGTAGAGAGCAGTAAGGTTCTCTCTGCACCTTGTAACATGACTCAACCTGGTGCCTGAATCCAAAATGCTTATTAGATCCTGTTCATGGTGTGGACCCATGGACACCATGCTGGCAAGAGGTAGAAGGTGGAGTCTTCAGATGGTGCAGGAGGTCCTTATGCTAGTACTGCCATAAAGCCACAGGGTCTGTTAGGTCTGTGAATTCAGCAGGAAGATCCATGATGTCAGGGGAATAAACTAAAAGATGCTCGGTAGCTTTCCAAAAAGTGTAGGCATTGTCAGCAGTTGTCTAAAAAGCTAATGTGGGAACGGGAGGGGGCAGCAATAAACATGGTGAGGCTTAGCCAGCGCTGAGATGGGTAAGCCGCCTTTTAGTCACGAGGATGTGCAGAAAACCATGAGCTCGGGCAACCTCTCTGTGTGCTCCGCTGTGTTAATCTCCATTCACCTGGTGTCACACAGCTGGCTGTGATGTCCAATAGTTTTGTTTCTGCGGTTGGATTGTCACTAACTTAACACTGCAACAATCCATTTGTATACATATTTGCTTCAGGTATGTTACTTTCTGAACTGAAGTCTTTTTATTGATCTTTAAACCATGTTTTTACTGAAGAAAAACAATGCAAGAGGTTATTTATAGGTGTTGGAGTGTTGTATAATGTGCTTTCTTTATACAAAGACCATGGGTGTCTGCAGCTCTGACCAAAAAATGACACCTGCCGTGTGCTTTTAAGCACTTGAAAAATACCCAGAAATGTAGGAGAGTTGCCATCCTGCATATAATCAAAAGTCATCAGAATGTAGACCTGAGTAGTTGTCTACAGCTTTGAAGATGTTCCCCTCTCAACAGAGGGAAGACGGACTAAAGTTCTCCACAGATCCCTTCTTGTTTTTGTTTTTCTCATGCACTCTGCATTTCTCTTTGGAACCCAGCAGGTTACGTTGGCCACTAAGCAACCAAGTCTCTTTTGCAAGCATCACAGAATTACTTTCTCTGGTGCACAATCTGTCAAATGAGGTCTATTGGATGGAGACTGAACACATGATATGTGTGCTTTTTAACAATTCTCAACTGACAGAAAGGATTTATAGGGATGCAGCATAAGGCTGGATTCTTTTCCAGACACAGTGGTTTAAAATACTAGCTGAACATTTACTGGAAATGCCAGGATGCAATTACCTGAAATCTCCTGATCCGAGTATTTGCCCTGCCAGAGCTTGTTTTCTTGCAGTGTTGTTTCCTGCAACTGTTAACATCGTTTGTGGCTTCAAATGCTCTTATTGCTATTAATTTGGTATGCCCATGGACTGTACTTATTTTTCAGTCAAGGAATTGTGGTACTGTTTCTTGGCTGGTAGTCCAGGATAATGTAGGAATGAAAAAGGGAGAAAAGAGGTTCATAGAGATCATCTGAGCTAAGGAAGGCAGGCAGCAGTGACCAAAAGTAGAAGTCTGACACCTTGGTTGGGCAGTTTGAAAGCTAGTGAGTGTCTCTTGTTGTAAGCCATACCTGAGATTATTCTTCCTTTTTCATTTGCTGCAGGTTCTGTAACAATTATGTGGAGCTGAGTAGTTCGGTATCTCCTGTTACCTATTTACTTAGAGAATTTCATGTTTCAGTACAATTCTATTTCCTGAAAGAGATGAAAAAAGGACTGAAAAGTGGAGCTTGTTCCCTTACCACTCCAGGCAATTTAGTGGAGTCAAATCCGGACAGTAACAGCAGCAATGGAGCCTCAGCAAAAGAGAGAGATGTGCTTTCCTCTTCTGGAGAGCTGGAAAATGTACAGCTGAAACCCAGCAGAGATGCATCCAGAAAAAAACTCTGTGGCTATTTAAATAAGCTGGGCATCAAGGGGCCAATCAAGACCTGGAAGTCTCGCTGGTTCTTTTATGATGAAAACAAGTGTAATTTATTATACTACAGAACTGCACAGGACATCAACCCTTTGGGATCTGTTGATCTCTCCAGCGCCAGTTTTGACTGCAAGGTGGAAAGTGGGGAAGGGGTTTTTGAGATCAGAACACCAAGCAGAGTTTTTACTTTGAAGGTAAGGGGCAGCATCTTCTTGTGGGGCTATTATGAAACATTCCCAGTCAGGACAGACACATCTCTGCTCAGATGGGTTGAGTTTCACTTCAGTCCTCCCAGCCTGAAGTGCTGTTATTTGGACCTAAATTACCTGCTTTATTTTGGCAAGACTAGGACTCCATTACCTGTGAGATGGCTGGTGTTTAACAAAATAGGAGTAAAAACTGAACCAGGTGCTGAGTTAAAATTGTTAAGGAGTCATAGAGTCCACATATAATTTGCTGAACAGAAATGAGCTCCTCTGTCTGAAATGGTAGCCCAGCAGGAGCTTTTGCTAGGTTGTTATCTCTGTGAAAATTACTCTTAAGGAGCTCTGTGGGTGATTCCTGGCTGAAATAGTTGTGACATTTCTGCTTAGCCTTGGAGCATAAAGAACCAGAAACCAGTTAACATGTTATCAGCGGCCCACTGAGGTTCTGATAGTAAGGCTGTGCTGAAGATTTTCTCTGTCCTCCCAGGTCAGTGTTAGGACCAGAGGATAATGCATAGGCTTGACACAGCTGGCCTTTATTTCTGTTGACTTGTGCATTGAAGTGGTGGTTAGCCCTTTGGGATACATCTCGTGCTGATGAGGTTACTTCCCTCACTTTCCTGTTTTGTGTTAATTCAGGCAATCAGCAATCAGGCAATGATGTACTGGCTGCAGCAGCTACAAATGAGACGTTGGGAATTTTGCAATGCTCAAAGCAGATTTCCTGTGGGCAGCTCACAGCTTGTCAATGAACCTCTGGCTGGCAGAACAAGTAGGTGTTGCATATGTTAGCCTTTCTTCTGCTTTCAGCCTCCCCTGTGATGAATGGTGCTCCTCATCTATATGTGGGCAGAGGTTTTGGCCAGGTTTTTAAATGCAGGTGCCAGCTATCAATGCTTGGTCAATGTTTGGAACTTCTGGACTTATGTGAATGGGCTGTTTCCTAATCCACAGCATGTGGCTGGAGATGCTCAGGTATCTTACAGTCATTAATTTCCTCTTGATTTTCCTCATGCACGTGAAATGTGCACATTTGGGATATCCCCTTCCTCTTGTGAGGAAATTTACAGCAAGCAAGTTTTTTTAGTGGTGGTCAGATAAGATGTGCATTCCTGGCAGTGGGAGTACACAGTCCAGTGGATCAGAGGAGGGCACAAGCAGGGTGTGCACCTGCTTAGTTATGACTAGATACACATTTTGTTTGAAACAAATAACCCCCCCTCTGTAGTAAATGGCTGCTCTAGAAGATTCTGGGTAACTTGGCATTTTGCTATAGCAGGTGATAATTTGGTAACGAATTGTGTTTGTGGAGTGTTATCTGCACATTAAAAACACCAAAAACTGGGGTGGAGAAGAGCAGCAACATCTTACTTCCTTATTCCTTTATGTGGCTAAACTCTGATTGCTTAGGGTTTGTCATTCTCATATACAAATGGTTGAAGTGACTTCATTATCCTTAAATAGATGACGGTACATGGAACCTTCTGTAATTTGACCTAAAACTACAGAAACATGCTATGCTGTTCTTTTTCCACCTGGCCCGTTGAACGGGGAATGTAGACCTGTAGTAAAATGTTGTGACTCTCAAGCTACCTCAAGGAGCCAAAGTCTGTCTTCCTCACTTGTTTTTGTGTCCTGGTTTGTTTTTATGTAGGTGGTGTTGATAGTGAAGACTTTCTGCCTCTGGTGAAAACACCGACAGAAGGAGTGGGTTTAAAGGCAGCATCTTTGCCTGCACCCCAAACATCTACTGCTTTGCAGAACATTTCCCTTAAGCACCCTTGGACAGAGATACAGTAAGTGTGAGGAGAGCTGCAGGTGGTTGACATACTAGCCTGCCACTTTGTGCCTTCCTTATCTGTCGTGTTGTGTGAAATGGGAGTCTTGCCTAAGTAGAAGAGCCATGAAGTAGCTTTTTTGAAGGATATTTCAGGTGAAAGAAAAATTCTTGCTAGAGGGCTTTTCCCATCACCCTGTTCCAATGCCTTTCCTGTCCTCTAGCTCTCTCAGCAAGGATCCTAGTGGCAGCTATAGGGCTTGGTTAAGCTTTCTTCGGCGTAAGTAGAGGTTCATGTGCCTGCTGTGATGCATGTGCACATCACTTTTGAGGGACACTAGGCAGCTTGTGCCTGTACTCTGTAGGCTGGTGATAGATGCCCATTAACACTGTCCAGTATTTTCAAAGAACCTTGAAAGGAAAGTTTTATTGGATGGGTACCAACTGCAAACTACAGGGAATGAAGGCCTGCTGATCTTACATGGCAATATGTTCGCTGAAGTCAGAAGTGTCTGCTTTTCTGTGGTGGAGCCTTACAGTAGCAAGGCAAAAGCAGAACAGTATTTAAGTGCCAACCTCATTTACAGTTAGGAAGTAGCTGACACTGTGTCTTGTGTAGACCTCAAAACAAGGGTCTGGTTTTGTTTCAGTTGATGGACAATGCAGGAGGTGAAGGGAAAGTATCTGTGTAGAAATAAGCAACTCTCACACCTTTTTGTGTAGGTTTTACAGAAAATACTCATGGATTTGTGGTTTTGCATGATGCTGTAAAGTCATCTCTTAGTGCTTCTGGCAACAGCTGGTCACAGCAGCTGTAACAGTTTCTGGGTCTGATTGCAGTTTGTTCCTGAATCTCTTTACTGCATTGAAGTCTATTGAGTCTGTTGTGGCAAGGTTGTTAAATGTGGTTCAGAGCACAGGACCTGTGAATGCTTCAGATGTGATCATTGTGGCAGTTTTGGCTGTACTGTAGCTTTTCGTGGCAGTGTGCTAAAGAAAGGAATGGGGAGAAGAAGAGAAGGAAAAAGGGAGAGAGGAAAGGAGGAGGAGAGGGAGGGAGCAAGAGAGGGATGTGGTTGCTCTACTGTTACCTTTGATCACTCTGTGCAGCCTGGCGTGTTTATGTATACGGCGCAATCACCTGGGGAAAGATCTCCAGCTGATTTATGTTGCTGTGCTGGTACTGATTTTGTGGCACCTTTTTGGTTTATGCCAGTTATAACCTCACTCCCCTCAGATTCACCAATGCCATGAACAGTTCCTTTTCCTAGCCCATGAAAGAGGTAGGTTTTGTGAGGAGAGGTGGGATATGAGGAGAAGTAAGGCACTGAATAATTTGAATATGCACTGACTGTGGTGATATTGATTCTCCTGTTCACAGGGCTGTCTTGATCTCTTCTTATTTCAGAAACACTGTCTACAATATCTGTGGCTCAAAGCAGCTGTGGGGGAGCAGTGGGAATGTCTTTACCTTCAGTGAATTCCAGGAGCATCCTGAGAACCCGGATGAGGAGCAAGAGGCAGAAGTGGAGGCAGGGTGTGCAGGTGCTTGTTACTGAGCTGCATGAGCTGGTCTGAGTACGGTGGCTTTTAGCAGAGGATCAGACTTAGCAGGAAAGGGGTGGCAAGTTGTCGTGGGATATGAAAACTCTCACATTATCTTAGTCCCTTCCTGTGTTCTTCGTACATGACCGACTCTTCTAGCTCTGCTTCAGGCTGCATCTGTCTATCTCTTACCTTTGGAACCTTCTGCAGAGGCAAAAGTACTATCCGTGGTGCAAGCCCATGCTGTTATTTCTTCAAGGTAAATGTTAAATTGCTGCATGGGTACAGGCTAAGTTCAGCAGCTCGACTACATGCTTGGGAATTTACTTCTCTGTGATGGTAACTTGCATTTGCTGTGCACAAGATAGATTGTTGGGAGGCAAGGTGGGTTAACAGGTACCTGTTACCTGTAAAACAGTACAGCTTTTCTTATTCTGGGGATATCTGTGGCTGTTCCCTACTGTCTGTGCTTCAACCCTGTGGATCCCAGTAGGCCAGTTTTCCTGTGTGTCAGTCTTTTCTCAGCTGTTGTGAGTCTCCCCATAGCAAGTGTCAGGAGTCCATAGTAGCAACCCAGTTCCATGTAAATTAATCTTATTTCCCTTCAGCTAAGGGAGGAACCCTAGAGGATGAAAGAATGGACTCCAGGCTGAACTGGGTTAGGAAAGCCAGGTGGATGAACAGTGGCTTCTCAGGCTTGCCTGAAGAACTGTCCAGGGAGAGGAACCCAATGGATAAAGTGAGTGTCCTACAGCAACAGACTCTGACACTCACAGAGGAAGTCAAGTCACAGAAGGTGAGTGTGGTGAAGAGTCTGCTGTTTCTAAGGGCAGGGCACTGAGACTGGTCAGAGGGACTGCTTTTCACCTTGGTGTTAGGCTGAGAAGTGCTCAGCTGGCACTCACTGGGGACCAGTTGAAGCTGCTCGTGGTGCCCCTTTGTATGTGGTAGAGTTTGCCCAGCACAAGGGAGAATGGGCTGTCCTTCAGCCATTGCTAGGAAGTGCAGGTAGCAGATGGTCTGGAAAAGGGAGATGAAACAAATCGGACTGTGCTCTGCAGGTGTCTTGCTCATGCATCTCTGTTGGTCAGTGAATGGCAGAATTACAGTCCTCAATAGGTACTGGCAGTAACTGTCAGGCCGAGTCATGCTGTTAACAGCAAGTCGTTCTTTTTGAACAGTGATGCACCATTAATAAGTTATTTGACTGTAGAAGTCAGCATGTGGGTCACTGGAAGAGCTTTCTCTCTTGAATGGTCATGTTCTTCACAAGCGTGGAGCAATACTAGGCTCTGCACTAATGATGTGGGTAGCATTTCTAGCAGAAGAGGCAGAAGAGACAGGTCCCATGCTGGGCAATCAGTTGCATCCTTGATTCGATTCCTTAAATGGCTGAGATTCAGGCTAAGCCTGAATGAGCAGCATGTTGCCAGGGCAGGCTTTTGTGCCTTTGTGTGGGATGGAGTGAGGGAGGGCTCTGGCAGAGGGAAGGTTACAATGGATACCACGGTTCCTTCTGGTAGCACAGATAGATGTAGACTAAATTATTTCCCTCCCTCCTGTTGTACCACACTGCTGACCAGATCTCCAGCCTCTCTGGTCTCTGCTGGGCCTCCCAAGAATGATGACTGTAGGAAAGCCAAAATTCAGACAGTGTGAGCAGCAGCTTGTCCATCTGCAATTCACCTAAAGTCAAGTCATCTGTGTCCTGCCTGCAGAGACGTTTCAGGCCACCTCTGAGAGCGGAGCTCCTCTGAGGAGGCACTGTGATTTCAAGATTGGGTCATGCAGTTTTGCTTCTGAAGGAGTGTATTTCAAGATCCTGAGGACCCTTCATTGTTTGCTTATTACTGACTGGGTCTGTGCTGCTATTGCCCTGGGCAGCGCTGTGATGTGATGGCTTACTGGTCCTTTTCCAGGAACTGGTTAAACTTCTTCACAAAGCTCTGGAGGCAGCCCAGCAGGAGAAGCGTATATCTAGCATGTATCTTACTGCAGCAGAAGACAAGGACAGGCTGGAGCTGGTGCGCCACAAAGTGAGGCAAATCGCAGATCTTACCAGTCGACTGGAAGCTCTTGAGCAAGAAAAGAAGGAACTGGAGCAGATATTGACTCTGAGAGACAGCCATATCAAGGAACTCAAGGAGCATGTGCAGCTCCTGATGGAGAAGAACCATGCCAAACAGGAAGTCATTATGGCCTTGACAGAGCAGATGGCCCGAGAACAATCTGACCCCCTGCAAGAAGCCAACACTATCACTGTAGAGACATTGTACAAGCAGCAGGAGGAGATTGAGCACCTTAAGGTGTGTGAGATGGTACGGGTCATTTGGGAAGTCCCATTTCTGTGCCCTTTTGTTCAGTGAGAGGGTGTTCCTTGTGGGAAGCACAGAATACACTTCTGCTAGTTGCTCATCTGTCTCCAAACCAGTGGCAGGCTGGGAGGGGTTCACTTGATACCAACAGTGTGCTCAAAAGCATCTGGGTTAGTTTCAGCTTCAGCTCAGCTCGTTTTGTTTGACTTCATGTCACCATTCAGTGCCTGCCTCTTTCTTTGCCCTTCTTTTGTTTAACAGCTTCAGCCTCGCTGCCTTCATTAGGTTTGTTACTCCTGTCTCGTTTTTGTGAAGAATTTCCCAATACATCCTGGTTCTTTCAAATCCAGCCTATTGTGTGTCACTATATGCAGTTACAATGACCAGTTAGGCGGGGGGTGGAGACCTGCCAAAAGAGCCACTTAACCACATTGTGGGAGAGTGTTCATTTTTGCTGCCAGCTATGGGGCTGAGATTTGTGTCAGATTGGTTTTTGTTTTTGTTTTGTTTTTGGTTTGGTTTGGTTTGTTTTTGTTGTGGTTTTTTTTATAGAACAAAACACATATATTCTTTATCTTGCTTAAGGTGCTTCTCTAGCTTTATATTGCCCAGATGTCCCTGTGTTTTCTAACCATGTACATGCAGCGTACCTAGTATTTTCAAGTACTGCCTTGTCAATGCATGACATTTTGATTTAGTGTTGTGCCTTGACTTCCTTTGTAGGCTATATTTGTCTTGGGGAGTCCTGTCTTCTCCCCAGAACACAAAATTACTGAGATGCTTTCTTGTCCTTAACATAATCCACATCTGGAATCTCTGAAGTAGGGGGAGATTCCAAGTCCCTCAAGAACTCTCCTTGTGTGACTGTTTCACTTTGTGGCAGGATGATATTGAAGCATACAAAACCCAGAACCAGTTTCTCAATTCAGAGATCCACCAGGTTACTCAACTCTTGACAAATGCTGCTGAGAATGAAAAAGCCCTTCTGATGAAGGTAAGGCAAAATGACTTTTTTCCCTTGGTGAGAGCTGTTACTAATTTCTTTCCAAAGCCAGCACTGTAATGGATTTTGGTCCAAAACACACCAGGAATAAGATTTTTTTCTCTATGTGTTTTTTAGTGTGACTTTCCCCCCCCTCCCCCCCCCCCCCCAGTTTGTGTTCTTCCCAAATTAGACATGATCATGTTCATTCTTCAGTAAAATACTTGTAAAGCTCAGTCTTAAGGATGTTGAAACTTAACCCAGGTTTCTGCATTCTGGCTATGCTTTTGGATGCAAATAAAAAAGCAATACTGTGTAGGCAATCAGAATTTTTTCCTAAGAACTGGCAGACTGTCTTGAGTCCTGTCTCCATCTAGTCTTGATATCTCTGCCAGGTTTGGCACTACTAGGTGGCAGTGCTCTCAGGTCCTGCAGCTGGGTCAGTGTTCTTATGTTTTCTTAAGCTCTGTTTTTATTTCTAGCCTTGTAAGTGTGCATGGCTTGATTACTCTGAGACTTGTCTAATCCTACCTTCTGGTTCTGAACCGCTGGCCAGGGTGGTGATGTATTCTGTCATTTGTACTGTTGATTCTACCTGTGTTTTACTTCCCTGGGTTTTACAGAATGTCTCCAAGTCTTGGATTCTGGAGCAGGGCAAAAACCTGCTTCTGAAGTTGTTATTGTTGCTTTTATTATTATTGCTACTACTACCATTTTTATATCTGTTTACTTTCTTGTCTTCTGAAACCCTGCCTACCTCCTAACTTAGTCCTATTCTCTGATCCTGAAACCACCATAACCATCAGAGAGGAAGTAATTAGACCAGCATAGTGAATATGAAGCAGAATGCTGACTGAAGTGGTAATATAAGAGTATACCATTCTCCTTTCTGTCCCCCCTATATGCAGCCTAACTCTCTCTGTTGTTTCTGTTTTGGTTTTGTTTTCAACTGCTGCTTCCCACTGAGCAGGAGTTTTCATTGAGCTACCTGTGATACAGTGGGTGAGTCTTGTCACCTGTGTGGCCTCAGTTCCCCACTTGTGGAGTGGGGGTAACAGTCCTCATTCCTTTCGTTGCTTTTTGTGCCGGGAGTGTGGTGGTGGCAGGGACTCTTCTGCTGTTATTTGAACTCAGTTGGGCTTCCTACGTTAGAGAAAGGCTGTGTAGCAGTGCCATGGGACCGGGGGCTGCTGGGGGGGCATGTAGTCACTTTGATCATGATGCTACCAAGTATCCTGAAAATTCTACGTCCATAGCTCACTCTCAGGAGTGGTATGTTTTCTTTTTTCAGGGTACAGCTCAATGGGGGGTAGATAACTTGTCGGAGGAGCAGGGAAAAAGACTGCAGAGAACTCAGCTGCCATGGTGGCTTTTGGGTTGTGTCCTGAACTGAGCTGGCTGGGATATGGCTATCAACTGATGCAGTTCAGTTGGTAGCCATAGCTGTCTGTGCACCTAGATAAAGCAGGGAGTGCTGCAGTAGCTCTTGCACTCAATAAGCAACATCTGCTCATGCTAGCTACTGCAGCTTGTGCTTGTTCATAAACCATGGTGATCATTCATGGCTGTGATTGCACTGACTAGAAAACTGCTGGATGTGTTTCCTTCAGCTTTGCTGTTCAGGAGTCTTCACTTTATATGCAGAGGAGACCAATAGAGAACAGTGGCAATGCAGGAAGAACTATGAATGAGCCAGCGCATTTGCTCTTTTTTTTCCCCATCAGTGTGCCTGCCTGCAAGCACAAAACTGCCAGATGGAGAGCAAGTACCTGACAGTGTTGCGGAAGCTGCAGGAGGCTGTGCCTGGCCTGCCCAGCTCCCATGCTGAGTTGGTGAGGAGCCTCATCCAGGAAGCACTCCAGTGGGATGTGAAGGAAAAAGCAGAAGGTTTTAACCTGAACCCTGTAAGGTGAGGGGTAAGAGCATGGCAATATTCACCCCCTTGTAGGAGGCTGTGGAGGGGAGTGTACAGGCAAGTAAGAGCTGGGGACATTTCTGTAGGAGGGACTTGGAGCCATGACCAAGGAGTGCAGGCTGAGGAGGCTGGTTTGATTTGGTGGTGTGGAGACCACAAAAATGTCTGATGGAAGCACATCACTGTAGGAAGGAAAAGTTAAAAATGATACAGCTAAACTTTTCTTGGCAGTGGAAGACAGTATAGCAAGTAATAACAGCAATGGCATGCCTGTACATGAGGGTAATCTTCTTCTGTAGGAGAGGAGGCCATCTGGGAAGTGGGGGATCTCCATCTTGTAGGGTTTTTCAGTTCCACCTGTACAAAGCTGCTATCACCCCGTTTGGTTCTGGGGAGAATCCTGCAGTGATGTGGGACTGGACTGGAGACCTCCAGAGAGCCATGCCACCAGTGCTGTGGTGGTCCTTGCATTTGTGTTCATGCTTTCCTGTTCAATTAGCACCCCAGTTCTGTAGCAGTTTCCATGTAATCTGACTGGTCAGACTCACAGGTTGTCCACGTAATTTTGGAGATGGGATCACCAAGGCCAGGCTTGCTCTCTGTTCAAGAATATAATGCTGTCTTATGAGTATCCCAGCCTGTGGAGTGATGGTGATCACCCTCAATGATCTGTACTTTCAGCACTCCTGGTGTTTTTCAGTCAGTAGGAGATTTGCATTGTGTAGAGGGAGACATCAGAAGGGACAGTGGATCTCTCTTCTTTACTCTCATGCTCCAAAGCCTTTGCAGTCCTTTCCTACAGAACTGTCTGCACTTGAATGTAGTAAGGAGGAGGTTCACAGGTAAAGCTAGATAATCTGTTAGGGGCAGGGGAGCAGGTGAGGTGAGAGAGGTCTGATGAGATTGGGCTGTAGCTTGGACCAAAGTTACATAAGTCTGTGTGTGTATGCTGTTGCTGCAGGCTCTCATTTGCCTTCAGGGCTCTGAGACAGTAGGCATGGCAGGCTGTCGTATGTGGCTGTCATAGAAGTGAAGGAACACCTCTGCTCCAGCATGGGTGACAGGAACCTGTCAGCAGGCTGAAGCTGGTATGGACCCAAGCAGTAAGTGGTCCTTGATGCAGGTACCAGCACTGTCCTTTGAACTAATCTCTGACTTGTGTCCCTCCAGTGAGTACGATGAGTACGGGTTTATGACTGTACCTGAATATGAAGTTGAGGACTGGAAACTTCTGGCCAAAATCCAAGCCCTGGAGATAAAGTCCAACAACCTGCGGAGCCAGGAAGTAGTAGAGAAGCCCCTCCGTGACAGGTGGAACAGCATTGGAGAGCTAAGCCCCTCTGCAGAGCTGAAGAACCTGATCCGAAGCGGCATTCCAGTGGAGCATCGCCAGCGGGTCTGGAGGTGGATTGTCAGCCGGCACTGCGGCCGTCAGCCTGACCACTACCAGCGGCTGCTGCGGCAGAGCAAGAGCACTGAGCACCCTGCCTGTCGGCAGATTGAGCTTGATCTGCCCCGCACACTGACTAACAACAAACATTTTTCCTCTCCCACCTCCCAGCTCATCCCCAAGCTCCGGAGGGTGTTGCTGGCATTCTCCTGGCACAATCCTGCCATTGGATACTGCCAGGGACTGAATAGGTGAGGAGCCAGGTATGCTGCTTCTTCACTGAGAAGGTGTAAACATGTACTCCAGGGTGTGATTCAAGCAATCCCAGGCTCCTGCCTCTGCAGAGTTCTGTCCTGGCTGCAGAGTTCTGCATTTGGTGTGGTTTTTTTCATCCAGTGTTGTTGCCGGAATTAAGGAATCAGCAGGATGCACTTGTTCGGCGTCTCCATAGTTACAGAATAGGAAGGAGCAGCCATAGGAGGTTGAGTGAGGCAGTCCCAGTATAACAGCATGAGGCTGAGGCTGAGTTTCTAGCTCTTAATCACCCTGGTGATTCCTATTGCTGAGAAGAGTTGGAGGAAATGTTGGGAAGTTAGAGATGAGGGAGTTGTAGAAAATGACATGGGGAGAGGCTGAGGAAACGGATTGTTCTGTCTGGACAAGGGAAGGTTCAGGGAATCTTCAAGTTTCATTTCTTAAAGAAGGCTGCAGCTGAAGAGGGTAAGGGGTTTAGAAGAATGTATGGGAAAGTGAGCTGTGTCACTTAACATGGAGTGTGTCGCGTAGTATTAATGTATCCATAATACGGAGTATCTCTGAGAGACCTCTTTCCTGTATGGAAATAGCCAAAATGAGCACGCTGGTAACTTCAGGAGATCTGCAGAACATCCCATTAGCTGGCAAGTCTGTCTTTGTCACATCAGTTCTGTATTTGATGCTCCCTGTTTGCCGACAGAAGCATATGAGAAAGAAAACCATAGCCCCATGGTTCCTTCAGAAGCCTGCAGAACAGTTCGCTTGCTTCTCTGACCAGCAGTCCTGCCATGTTTGATGTTTTGGACACTCATAGAACTAAAGACATACCAAGAGGAGTCTTGCATTCTGCAGTTCCTGTGCTGGTGGTGTTGTTGTGCCTCACCATGTCTTGTCCATCACAGGTTGGCAGCTGTTGCCCTACTGGTCCTGGAAGATGAGGAAAGTGCCTTCTGGTGCCTAGTCCATATTGTGGAGAACCTAATGCCAGCAGACTACTACAGTGACACACTGATAACATCACAGGTGAGCTGGGCACGCTCACATCTTCTTGGTCTGTGACATGGTGATTTACAGTAAAGGTTTAAAAGCTAGCAGTCAACTTCCATTGTGTTTGATTTCTCCACGGGAAAGTAAACCCACCTTGCAATCCCTTTCATTGCAGAGGTGTTGTAAACTTGAGAGTACAAAGTTTTTACACACACAGGAGCAGCAAAATTGATCCCTAAGCACTAGGAAACTGGGCACCACTCCTGAGTAATTACATGAAGATGAGGTTAGTCAGAAGGAAGGTGCCTATTAATTACACACTTGCTTATTTTAACAAGGGCCTAAGTATGAACTGAGCATGAAGAAAGCCCCATTCTGCAGCTCTTCAGATGTTTCTTTGGAACCTGCACCCTATCTTTGGAGTGCCATGCGCGAATAGGAGAAGATTTTTATATTCGTTGTACTTGCCTCAGTACATGATCAAATACAGCATTAGTTGTGACTTTGGGGTTGCCTGCAGATGAGAAAGCGCTCTGGCCATTTGATGTAAAATGTTGTTCTATGAGAAACCCTGTAGTTCAGATGGATGCTTGTGACATGCTTTCTTTTTTTGTCAACTTTAGGTAGATCAGAGAGTCTTCAGAGACTTCCTGTCAGAGAAGCTGCCTCGCCTTATGGCTCATTTTGAGCATTATCGGATTGATGTCTCACTCATCACTTTCAATTGGTTTCTTGTGGCCTTTGTGGACAGCCTGGTCAGCGACATCCTTCTGCGAGTGTGGGATGCCTTCTTGTATGAGGGAACTAAGGTGAAACTCTCAGTCTAGGTCTACCTCCCATCTGCACCACCTCTGTGACATGATGGCAGGGCAATGGACATACACGTTTCAAAGAGATGGAGGGCTGAATCTTTTGTTCTATGCTGCCTGTTTGGTGAAATGCCTTGAAGCCTCCCAGCCTCTGTGTTGTCTGTTCACTTGCTTCTGGTAGGCAGAGCTAGTCTGTGATGCTGTGCCTAGGATCCCTGGCACTTTTGAGCAGGTAGTCCTGCCATGAAACAGCTCTCTGACGGGCCATGGTGTCTTCTGGTCTGTGACCTGGACAAAGCTGAGAGTATGACAGATAAAGGAAAAAGAAGATGGGCAGTACCTTTAGGACCTGAAGGAGTCTAGCATTGCCCCTGTGCCTAGTGAGAACTGGAGGATCCTTGTGGAATCCCTGTGGTGTCCTATCCTTTTGGAGGATCTGGTATGCTCTGGGGTTGTAAATTACAGAGGGCCGTTCCCTTGGGATTGGCTTTGTGCTTCTTTAGGCCTGCCCTAACGTAGCCTGTTGGGAGAAGCCCAGTGTCCAGCCTATACTGCAGTAATATGTACCCCACCCCAAGTTTTATACAAGGAGAGCCTGGTCTTCAACTGCCTAAGATTGACAACTCAAATACCTTTCAACCCTCCAGGTGATTTTCCGCTATGCTCTTGCGATTTTTAAATACAATGAGGAGGAAATCCTGAGAATTCATGACAGTGTGGAGATCTACCAGTACCTACGCTTCTTCACAAGAATGATCATGGATGGCAGGTAGGACCGTGGGATGTAGATAAGCTTCCATCCTGGGTTTGGACTTGCTTGCCTGTTAGGTCAGCCTAAATGGAGCCCTGACCTGTCTTTTAAGAGAGGTGTATGTGCATTGGCAGGTCCACAGGACATGTATGAGTTTGTCTTTCTTTGACTTCCACTTCTTGGTGTTACTTAAACTCTTTTTGGCTCAGGCAAAGGCAACTAAAGCAGAGCAGGCCCCTGAGTCTGGGCCAGCTTCTTTTTTGCAGAAGCTGGAACTTGTGCTGCCACTTGATGGGTTTCTCTCAGCTGTAGTTGGGATATTTGGGAGCACAGCAGCACTCACAACCTTTCATGGCAATGTGTGTCTGAGAGGAAGATTTCTGTGATGAGAAGAGCTTGGTGTTGGGAATATTCTTCCCCTAGGGGCCATCAGAATTGGCATCTGATCCCCCATATACTGTCTGGTGGTTGCACACTGGTACCTTAAAAGATGGTGTAGTGCGAGGCTGTTTAAAGTTTTGTTTGGGTTGGTATTTGTGTGGGGAGTTGCCTGTGGTTCCTTTAAGACTTCATTGCTCGGTGACTTTTGAGCTCAGAGAGATGAAATCTGAGGCTCTGTGCTTTGCCTTCCCCGGGATACACTTGGCATATCTGTTACCAATCAGTAAATTGGTTCACCAGGCCTGTCTTTTCCCTTGTAGGAAGCTGATGAACATTGCTTTCAATGACTTAAATCCCTTCCCGATGAAACTGCTGAAGAACCGCCGGTCGATGCACAGGGAAGAGCTGGAGGCAGAACTGTGTGAACTGGAACAGATCAAGGCAGCCTATGTAAAAGAGAGAGCAGAGCAGGGACCTCAGGACCTGAAGGAGGTTGCTAGTGAAGAGGAAGAAGAGATTTAACAAAAAGAGTTCCTTATCACTTCCCTCTCACTTTGCAGTCTTCGGTAGCAACTGTCTGTAAGAGATGGAGCAGAGGGGGAAAGGTGGTCACAGCAGGAGTTCATCTGTCTCAGGAAGCAAGGCTGTAAGCATATAGGAACATTTGGGGGACCATATAGGACCGAGCTTTGTAATGGACTGGAAGGTGTCAAAGGCATTTTACTCTCTTTGGAACTTTTCCTCATTCAACCTACCCTGTCTTGTGCAGTTCAGGATTATAGCTGATGGTCCATAGGAAATACCAGTTGTGCTACCATGACAGAAGTTGAGATGATACCAAAGAACCAGCCAGACAGGAGTTTTCTGCCTTTTCTGAGGGAGGCTTGAAAGATATCCTTATATACAAGTAAAGTTAGCAGAAATAATGAACTGAGAGCACTCCCTCATTGGTACCTGAAGCTGCTGAATTGGTGAGGAAGAAAACCTGCTCTATGAAGGCATGGTGCCTTCAGTGGATAGCCTGCCAGGAGAGCGTTGTGTTGAACGTTGCAGTTCCTGAGTCTCTTGATGAGTGCTGGGCCCAAGAAAGCTCTGGGACCTTGAGGGCATCTTCCCATGGGTCTTGGGCTGGGACAGTTGAAATGTGTTGTGGGAGAGTGCACTTGAATCTAGTTTATTTTGTTTCCTCTAGAAGTCAATGGGAGCATAAAGTGTGTCTTCCTGCCTGGCTAGGAAATGCTGGGAGTTATCTTTCCTCTTTGTTTAGCTCTGAGTAGAGCCATCTATGGGTTGGCCTGACCCTGGCAGCACTGTGTCTTCCAGAGGTGGGTTTGCTCCACGAAAAATCTTTCACCTCAGAGTGAAATCAACCACAGCCTGGCTGCTGGCAGGGCTTACTTAATGTTACGGAGAAGTTGACTGCTGTGGACGCCTGGGTTTTCTGATCACTTCACACTTGACCAGGATGAGTGTTTGTCCATCTTCCTCTGCCTCACGGTTTTGCTCTTCCTGTGCCAGGTTTCTGTGTTGACTTTCCTGTGACTCCCATTCATAATGGGAAGGAGGAGATAATTTCTGTAGGAGTTTCCAGTATTGAAGGAATATGGAATATGGCCCTCTGCTGGTGAACCTACAAACCACTTGGACTAGGTCAGAGAAGATGGCTTGCTTGATAATTCTTTAGAAAAAACATTAATTTCCCCTGAACCAAGGAGCTGGCCTTATGGGTCTGGCACATGGAGATGCCCTGCCTACCTCTGGGAATGGGGTCTGATTCTCCCCTGCCTCCCAGGATCAGCCATCACCTGGACCGTGCAGCTCAATCCATCACAGATCCAGGATAGGTCAAGTGCTTTAGATAAACACAACTTTTCCCTAACACAGTGCTAGAACTGCCCTGCTTTCCTGCTGAGCAGTGCTTTATTCTAGGTGTGCCAGCAGTCCTGTCATTTTCAGCATCCAGCAGACTCTGCTGTAAGGCAAGCTTTGCTCTGTGTTTTCAGACTGACCTTGAACTGAAGCCCATTCAGTGGATGATGCCTCTTTCAAACCTCTTGTGGTATGAAGCCATCAGTGCTTGCAGAGGAAGCAAAAGGAAATACTCATAGCCCATACTGTTCTCAGCCAGGTGGGCCATAGGCAGGATCACAGACTGTAGTGGAAACAGCACCAGTCTCTGTTCACCTGAGACACGTGGTCCGCTTGGGCACACCTGCACAAATCAGACAGTTTCAAAGCATTATAGAAGTCTGAGTTGGGACAGAGCTGTGGAGGCCAACCACACAGCATGAAAGTAATCAAAGTGGGTATTAGATTTTAGGAAGAGTAGTTGGATGGGCAAGAGTGAGGTAGATCCCCTGTATGTCACTGACAGCTGCACACATTGGAAGTGTGGGACAAGAAGAAAATGGTACTGGGGTCTTACCACAGTATCTCTAATAAGAAAGCACTGGTTTTAAAATGATGCACCTACCTAGAGAAGCTCAAAAGGCAGAAGGTATTTCTTTACAGATGATATTGCTGATCTAATTTACTCATACTGTTATGTGCATGGGTGCACACAAATACAGATCTTTGCTACTGTTACGGACTATTGGAAGGCATTATCTTTCAAATCAAGACTGTGGAAATTAGAAATATATTTAACTACTGTATTTTTCCTCAAGCCTTTTGCAGTAGGTCAGAAATCTTTTCTACCTGACACTGTTTTTTAAGAAAAGAATTTGAAAACATATTATTAGACCAGCTCACAGGCTGATGTATGTCTACAGTATATAAAAAGATATTGGTCTGTGTGATATATAATGACCCATTAAAAAATAAATTTTTCTGAAGAAGACAGAATTGAAATTGGAAGGGAAAGACATCTCAGTGTTGTTGGAAGTTTATCTTCCTGTTGTGTGTTCGCCAGCTCTTGGTTTTGCTCCACATGTGTGTTTGCTAAGGGCCATTTCCTCTGGTCATTCTGCCAGCAAGTCACTTGTGCTTGTTCCTTACTGAAATGTGATGGATGCAGGAATATCTGTCAGGCCTGTGCAGACCTGCACATTGGAGCCAAGCTGGCATTCCTCATTGGCCTTCCTCCCTTTCTGTTCCACAAACTTTAGGGCTACTGAAAAGCACTGAACTCATGTCACAACATGCCAGCTGGTCCCAGAGGTTAGCTTAGCCCTGCACAAGTCCCTTGAGCCTCCGCAAGAGC
Source organism: Neopsephotus bourkii (assembly GCF_033783945.1). Classification (NCBI taxonomy): domain Eukaryota; kingdom Metazoa; phylum Chordata; class Aves; order Psittaciformes; family Psittacidae; genus Neopsephotus; species Neopsephotus bourkii. Next base: position 1,326,291 of record NW_026902287.1, read on the forward strand.
TGCAGTGAGTATCAGTGCCAGAGGTGCTCTAAACTGAGGTTGCCGCTGTATAAATTGCACAAGGATGATTTCTGTGGTTGGCAGACAGTTTAACATGGTTGCACAACCCAGTAGCTCCCTCTGCCTGTGCTTGTGCCTGTGTGCAAAGTGGGTGCCTTTCCACCCCAGTCAGCCTTTGCTGAGCTTTGCTGTATGCATGACATTATTTGTAGATTAAGCCTTAATTTGTAGATTAAGTCTCTGCCTTAATCAAAACCTCTGGATACCAGCTGCAACCCTAAAAATTATGTTTCTGATTCCCTCCCTACTCCCCATGTGCAACTATAGACTGCCTTGTTGCAGGCTTTTGGGGCCACCAAGAGTTTATATGGTTTTGAGAGCACAGGCTGGTGGAGGGTGGCCAAACACACAAAAAGCCACTGCTGGCTCAGTAAATCCCTGTGCTGCAAACAGGTGGAATCTGGGAGGCCTCCCTTCCTCACCCTTTTTTGGCTCTGGGTGATACTGGCCTGGAAGGATCTTGAATCTTTACATGCTGAAGACCCTTGCATGCAAAAGTGCTAGTGCACAGCAAAGACACTCAATCCAATGCTGTATGCTGGCATGCTGCCCTTGAAAGAAGCATTGCTAGTGAGGTTGTTTCTGTGTGAGTTAATGTTTTATCCCAACCACAGGCTTCTCATCCATGGTAAAGGAGGGAGATAGGGGATAAGGCATGCACATGAGCAGAAAGCAGCAACACCCTGTGATGGGAGATAGGCCACAGTGCTGAGTTTCTCCCCCAGCTTGCAGGCTGCCACCTGCCCCATCAGATGCAAGACCATTGCTGATACTCTTCCCATTTAAGAGGTCACTTTGGTGGCCTGAGCCAAAGCTAGGATTTCTCCAGATGTTTCTCAGTGCTAAGAGCTCCTCTACAGAGCGTTAGCTCTGCCTGGCCTTGGGACAGGCCAGGTGCAAAAGGACAAACCACTTTCCCATGCCAGCACCACAATGGTGGAGCTGACATAATTTAGTGCCCTCCAGGGTAGTTCCTGGAGCTCAGTGAGGGGCTGTGGGCTGAGCTAAATCATGAGAATATCCGTGTGTGCTTCCTGCTCAGCCCTGGGAAACAGCAGACCAGGATGTGCGGAAGAGGAGATACCACTAACCATGGCGAGCACATGTGGGGTGAGGGGTCCCCTGTGCTGCTGCAGCCAGACACTTGATTTAGGCACATGGTCCACTTGCATTGAGACAGAGTCCTCATTTCTTCTGAACTGGTGGCTTCCTGCAAAGTGTGAAGCCTGGGTTTGGGATTCTGGCTGGTCCATCAGTACCTGCTCTGCTTTTAAGCATAATTTTCACAATACAGAACCTCTTTGGCATGTTCTGGTATCAAGCTGGTAGAAAGCTTCAGTGCTTAAGGCAGCATTCAAGGTAAGAAAAAATATATTTCAAGGTGCCTTGGGAAAAAATAGCACTCAGCCCAACATCACAGCCCCCTGCTAAAAATACCTTTATTTTTTCCTTTTATAACACCATTTTATTACGTACAAAAGCATTGGTTATGGCAGCATTTTGCAGGTAGGAAAAGTTCCAAAAGGAAATTAAAGCCAACTGGTATTTTGTGCTTCATCTTTCAATAATTTAACATTTTTCAATGTGACAAAAGCTCTTGCACACTGGGGAGAGGGGTTGGGGGGGAGACAGGGAATGCCAATGCTACAAGACTAACAGGACTGCCAGTTCTGGCACTGCCATCACGAGGGTATTTTAAATCAACCCCCAAGCTGATGGGTTTGGCATGGCTCAGTTTCCAGCTTATCCCCTTTGTGCTACCTGCCCCTTAAACATGGGCACAGTCACTGCACAGAGCTGGAAATAATGACAGCAGGGGAGGTGTTATATATGGTGCTAATTGGGTATAATTAATTAGCAGCTTCCTCCGTGAGGCTCCATCCAAACCTGCTATGGGCATGTCAGGCCCTTGTCTTCTGTGGGTTGGGATGAAGCAGAGTACAGTGCCTGCTGCAGCACTCTTCAGTGCAGGTGTTAAGTGCTGTGCACTGATGTAACATATCCCTGAACTAAATCTAATTCAGAGAAAACTCCAGGCACAAACTTGCCAACAAAGTTTTCAAGCTGACAAGCAGGTATTCTTTACTGTGGCACCGGGAGACGGGGGATAGCTCCTCCTAACGTGTGTCCCCGTATTGCTATACAAGCCATCCTTATATAGTCCCTGGGCATACATACATATTCATGAGGCTACATATGGATTACATCATTTTCCAGAGTTCCCCACATGCGTACAGAATTGTGGTGGTGGTCTCTGAGGGTCGTTTACTTCTTCCAACAATCTTCATCACTTCTGGCAGCCTTTGAAGCACACGCAGTAGATGCTCTTACCAGTTTAATTGGTTCGTTAGCACCACAGACATAAAAATCCTCCCATCCTCCTACTTATCAGTTAGTTTAACTGTAGCCCACCCTGGACACCTGTGGTTCCCAGATACTCCTTATCCCTGTGTCCTGTTCTTCTAGACTGTTTTTCTTAAACTATGCCAACTATAATGATTTATCTTATGAGAATTCTCAGTATGTTCTCTAGCTGTACTCTATATTTTTCTCTATGTATCATGAACCTCAGTAATTTTCCATTGCTACTGTTACAAAGCCATGAAACTTAACATTACTTAAAACTAATTCTAAAGGTTTCTGTATTCCATTTTGTGATTTTGTGCCCCTTTGTCTCAAGGATATTGTCTCTGCAAACCCTTCACAGGGTCACAAGGCTTATCACCAAGCAGAAAGCTTCTGTCTCATCTCACTCCCTTCTGCAGCTGCTCTCTGCAACGCAGTACCTGGCTCCTTGGGAACCACCCCCAGCCAGGTGAGAGGTGCTTTGTCTGTAGCTGCACAGATACCAGGAATGTGGCTCCTGCAGCACAGAGCAGCCACTGCAAGTGCCGGCTCTGCTCTTCCCAGTGGCTTGCTGCAGGTTGCAGTGTTGTATGTGGTTTCATGTGGGACGATGGTGGTGCTTGGCTGTGCTGCTGTCAGGCTCCCCTCCATAGCTAACTGTTGCCCGCAGTGGTAGCTTCCCACTTCTCATTAGTTTGCCCAGCCTGGGAAGAGATGTCCCAGGAAAGAAGGCAGAGAGTGGTGCTCACTCCAGTCACTAAGGACACCCCAATAGAGACACGAGTCCCAGCCACCCTGTCTTAGACTGCAGAGGCGAGTGGGCAGCAAAACCATTCACTGTGTCAGCACCTGAAACACCTCTGAGGAGTGGCACTTGTGGATAACTAGATAGATACCTACAGTGCAGGCAGCAGAAATGTTTCCCACCAATAACCTCAAAGATGTCTTTGTCCCCCCTGTCAGTCCTGCATGCAGTCTTCTACAGCTCAATCAGGGCTGGAGCACGGTGTGTGTGAAAGGAAGCACTGGGCACCATTTGTGCATCAGCACCTGACCTGTTTTGTGCTTTTCCACGGTGAAGATGTGAGCACATGCTGAGAGGGTCCTGAACGGTTTCTGAAGTCATCTAAATTCCCATAGGCAGGGCAGCCACGATTTGTGTCCACAGCTGGGTTGTTTTCTATGCTCCATCCATGCGCGATGCTTCTCACAGTCCTGTCTGTGCTTGGCTGCCTCAGTATACTGGGTTGTCCCAGCCTGGGACCTGGCAGCAAGGCATGGAGATCACTCCTGGGGCTGCTGATTGCTTCTGAAATTCTCTGAATTCAACTCCCTCAGAGGATTTGGTGAGACTGCTCTAGTCAAGGGCTTACTTTTCCTTCCCCTCTGAGGGAATTGGCAGGCTCCTGCCACACCACCACAGAATCAAAGTGGAGACACCTGAACTGCAGCAGCTCACGTGTGGAGGACACCCAGTCTCACAGTCTTGCCATACCCAGTGGCTCAGCTCAGCGCTACCACTGCTCCCCACTGACCAGTGGGGCTGAAGCATGGAGGTGAGCCTGCTCTCTCAGGCTCTCTTCAGGCAGGACCAGAGTGGTGTTGGCTCAGTGACTGACCTGGCCAAGGAGATCTCCTTTGCCCTTTGATCTTGGCCATTGATGTCCACTTGCCAAGTTCCTCATCCAGGGTACCAGGTAGGCTTGTAGTGCTGCCAGGGTACCAGCTAACTCCAAAGCCTGAATGTGAGTTCTGCAGTGATGAAAAGCTTTCTAGAGACATTTGCCATCAGTGAAGGCCCTGCAGCTTGGGTCCACACTCAGTCACACAGGCAAGGCCTGCGGGTACACACCGCAAAGATGATGTCAAAGTCCTGGTGCTGGCTGGACCATGTTCCTAGGTGATTCCCTAGTTCATCACCTGGGAAAACGTACCCAGATTCACAAGGTTCTCTAGGCACAGCCCTGGAGGATCTATGGCTGGTGGTGACAGGAGCTGCACACATCGATTCAGGGAAAGGAGAGGTGCCCGAGGACTCTGCTGTGGTTACGGGGGGCTCTCCCCACGACTGCAGCAGGGCAAACCTCACGCTTCCCACGGCAGATCGTGTTTCGGGGCTGAGCACGGGGGAGCACTGCCAGACCGGACCCGAGCGCCCCTCGGGAAGCGTTCCGAATCTCTGCGGGCTCGGGCTCGGGCTCCCCCATCAGAGGGCGGTGCACGGCCCCCAAGCCCTGCTGGCACCTCCCCGATGCGGGGCGCGGCGTGAGGGGCGGGCCGGGGCGGGGTCCGCCGGCGGGCAGAGCTATCTAAACCCGGGTCTGGGTCAGTTCGCCTCAGTTGTGTTCCTGTGCGCGCTTCGGGGTCCCAGCCACCAGCGGCAGGGTATGAGACCGGGGTGGTGGCGGCGGCGGCGGCGGGGTCGGGACGCTGGTGGGCAGAGCTGCGCTGGCTCGGCTCGGGTTGGCTTTGTTGTCATGCAGGCTGCCGGACCGCAGCTGTCAGCGGCAAGGTGCGAGGTCGGGGTGATGGCGAGGGCTGCGTGGCCGGGATGCGGGTGGGCAGGGCCGGTCGCGGCACCTGCGGCAGCTCGGGGGCCTGCAGAGCTTGGCGGCTCGGAGAACGAGGCTCCTGCTCACCGCTCTCGGGCTGCCGCAGACCCCTCCCGACGCTCCCCGCTTTGTGCGGGGCCGCCGCAGCTGCGGGCGCATCGACGGCCGGGGGTTGCGGCGGCCGCCCTGTGCCGCGGGCCTCGGGCATCCCCCGGCGTGTGCAGCGGGAGCGGGGCTTCCCCATTGCTGCGCAGCCACCGGCATCGGGTGCCGGTCGCGCCCTCCCCGGGCGGTGTTCCGCAGGTAGCTGCGGAGCGGGGTTTCAATGCGGAACGTCGCAGACCGAGAGCCGGCCCCGGCGGGAGCCGCCGCGGTGCGCGGTCGGGGCAAGGAGCAGCAGGGCTCGCCGCTGACTCGGGCGGCGGGATTCACACCGCGCCTCCTCCCGCCAGCCCTGCCCGCTGGTGCACGGCTTGGCGTCTGTGTAACTGCAAGGGATACAGCGAGAGCCGCACCCGTGGTTCTGTGTGTGCGAGTGGCTGAATTTGGCCCCTTTGTGCTGGAGTCAAGGGTGTTCTAGGTGCCTGATGTCTGTCCACATCTAGTGCAGACCACAATGACAGCTACATAAATGACATCTGGGCCATCCTCTCCAGCAGCGGGGTCTCCTGGTGCCTGTTCCCCTTTCTGGGTAAGCTCTTGGAAGGGGGTCTTACTATCAGGCAGCACAGCTTTGGAGGAACTGTTTCTTGCCGTGGATCTGGCTTTGGTCCTGCAGCTTTGTCGGGGCCGTTGCACAGGGATATGTAATGATGACAGCACTTTGCAAACAGGTCTCTGGTGGCCTCGGGAGGCCAGCTGTATGCAGCGTGTTGCCGAACACCCGTTGTTCACCCTGCAGGAAGTGGTACCCTCCTTGCCTTGCTCTGGAGCATTCTGGCTGTTCAGATTTCCACCCCTCACCCCATTCACTTCACCTCATCGGAAGGCACTGTGTTTGCTGCAGTCCCTGTGAAAGAGAGTTTGCCTGGACAACTTTGTCCTGTTCTGGCTTGTTGGGTGCTCAGGGGAAGTGATTTCTGCACTTGGGGGGAGGTTGGGTGTTGGTTGCCTTCTAAGCTTCCCAGTGCAGGCTCCCCAGTGGGTTAACAAAGGACCAGCCTGTGTAGCCCTGATGCTCCTTTTGTTTTCCCAGTGGCTGCGCCCTGTTTGGATCTCTCCTGATTTGATCAGAGATAGGGCGTGACTGCTGGAGACATGAACGGAGTTCGTGTTTTGCTGTGAGCATTTCAGGAAAACCTCGCGCAAAGCTGTGGTAGGGAGGAGCTGGGTGTTTCTTAGAGACAAGGGAAAAAGGAGGTGTTTTCATCTGTGCTGATGTTGTTTGGTGAATTTGCGTTATTGCAGACAGCTATAGCTCCATCAATGGGAGGTATTTCACATTAATTCAGTCCATTTAGCCATAGCAACAAACCAAACCCTGTCATCTCCATAGAGGTGCCACAGACCTCAGAAATATGAGGCCCAGGCACTGGAGATGTTTGAACAAAGAGCCAGACAATTCTGCTGCCTGCACCATGGCTCTGCCCCAAGGTCCCCCTGACCTCCCTTCCTCGGAAGCAAAGAAACTGCATGAGGGTGCCAGTTGTGCAAGTCCCAAGGGGGAGGGAGACCACTGCCCTCTGTGGCTGCACATCCTGGCCAGCCCCATTGCTCACCTCCGTCCCATGGATCAGACTGCTGGCTGTGTGAGCAGCAGATCAGGGCATCTCCAGATGTGGGGGGTTTATCACTTTATTTTCTCCCCTGGATAATAATATTTGAATGTGTCTGTTGTTAGTAGCTGAGTAATGTTGGATTTTGGGTTGCCTGGCTCCGTGGCAGGTTTCTGTGAGTCTTGTTTTAGGTGGGTTGCCACTGTGCAGGCTGCTGGTCTCTGGAACTGGTATGCTGTGCCTGTGTAAGGTCCGCTCTCCCTTGCCCATGGGCTTTCTGGGCTGCCAGATGCCCAATTGTTGTGCAGAATGGGTTTTGTGGACATACACTTGAGTGCAAATCCAGTTCCTGTGATATGAGCTGCAGGTGCTCAGGCACAGTGTTTGACTTGGGGAGACAGCTGAAAGCTCTAGCAAATTGGAGAAGGAAAGGTGATGCTTTGCAATGAGAGGCTACTGTCCCTGAGCAAGATAAAGTAGATTTTGCATGTGACCTTGCAGGCCGCTCCTATGTTGCGGTCAGTTTGTTGCCTTTGATTATTTTTTGTGTGTGTTCTTTGGTGTGCAGTGGCTGCACAGCATGAAGCCTTCATTCCACCCTGGTGGGCTCTGATTTCCACAGCAGGGGTTTCAATGGGAGAACTGTTGGAGGGCGAGTTGTGGCAGGGCATGACACAGACCTTCTGTGAAGAAACGGGGTGGTGGGAGAATGACCCAGATCAGTTCCCCACCATCACTTCCTGGTTGGCCCAAGGGGACCTCAGCAGAGTTCTGAACCTTCATGGCCAGACCCTGTTCTTCACTTTCATAAATAAGTCCTCTCCAAGAGGGTTTGCTTGAATTTAAAAACAACAAACAACCCACTGCCTTATCTGAGTGCTCCTGTATGCCACTTACAAACAGCAGCAGTCTGTTTTGACAATAAAATGTATTAATTTAACAGTATCACAGTTGTCCAGTGATAAGAGGACTGGGTACTGCTGAGGAGCTTGCTGCTGACCCCCCTGCTCAGGCACAAGGGCACTTGCAGACCCATCCCTAGTGAGGCTGGATGGTGGCTGCACCTCCTGATGCACACGTATGGGCTGGTCTCTTGCTTCCCCGTCAAGAAGACAGGAGTGATGCTGCACTGAGGTGTTTCACATGTAGTCATTACCTGCCTTCCCTGGAGTGCACGTTAACCTGCTCTGGCTGCAGAGAGCCAGCCGAGGTGAGCAGCCCGCAGCACACAGCAATTACACTGACGCGCCTCCTGCCTCTCTGCAGGAGAAACAGGAAACCCTTTAGATCACCCAGGAGGCTGTATGTGCTGAGGGGGTTTGACACGCACAGGGTTATACTGCCTTGTGAGGAGAAGCCAGACTGGCCTAGTATTTCCAGGGGTTTCCCCTCTGCGGTGCTGCAGGCTTGCCAGTAAGTCTCCATTTTGAAAGTACACCCCGCAGCGCTCCATTAGGGTAATGCTGGTGCTTACTATTTCCAAAGCACTTTGAGATTCGCAAATGGGACTTTCTGACCCTGAGCAAAGCAAAGCGCTTTCTAAAGAGTGGAGACATGCTGCTGCAGGGTGGCAGGCAGCTCCAAGCCCTGTTCTCTCTTCTCCTGCTGACCTGCTCTATTTCACACAGTTTCACATTTTCCTATGCGGTGCCCAAAGCCTGGCCTCTCTCTACCTCCTGAGCATCCTTCTGGGCTCTGGCTTGTGCAGGGGGTTCTTTCTGGTCTGGTGAGTCACTGTGCTCTTTAACTCTGTGCCATAAAACATGGATGCTCCTACCTGCAGAGAGGAGGTCTTCTGCACCACTGAGTGCACCACCTCTCTTTGTGGGACAAAGTCACAGAGGAAAATGATAAGGAGGACCAAGCAGCAGAAACTCTCACCCTTTGTGGCAATTTTATTCCTGAGATTGAGACAAAGTCCTTGGAAACTGATTAGATAGCTTCAAGGAAACAGGAGAGGCCAAACTCCATCTTGTTCTTCCTTCTCCAGCTCTGGGAGCTGTGCTTAAACAGGCACAGTTGCAATGCTCTTTTGTAAGGAACCTCATATTGATGTTATTGGGAGCTTGAATGATGCCAGGAATGACCAGTGTTCCTTGTCATCCCCTGGTTTCTTCCATCCTATCTGCTCACTTAAATGAGCCTGTGCTAGCAACAAAATTACAGGGTTATAGGCACAGAGGACCTAGCCAGCTCTTTAATTTCAATAGACAAATAGAAGAAGTCAAAGACTGTCTTGCTAACATCTACTTAAATGTAATTAGTTCACATTATTTTTCTCTTCCATTTTCCCTAATTTAATTTGAATACCAAAATACACGCACAGAGGGACAAAAACAAAATCAGAATAGCGTTGCCCCAAGTTCCTGCTTTCATAATATTCAGCTCCTCCTACATACAGAGGCTCTTTTCCTTACAGCCAGGGAAGATCAGAGTTTCTCTTCTGACCCCTCCTGCCTGTGGTTGTGGCTGTAGCTCCTGTTTCTCTGAAGTTGTGAAGGTCTTGGTGTCAGTAAGTGATGCCTGAAGTCTTAATTGAAAAGATCAATTTTGCTAATGATAGCCTGGCATCCAACAGCTTCCAGTAGAAATCAATATGAATTCAGTTTTTCACAGTTTTAAAGATCAGGGCACTCACTTAAAAGTTTTAACAGGGATTGAAGGGCTTGACTCTACACCCCCTTACATCTATTTGAGGTTCTTGCCCTTGCCGTACATTAAGCCTTGTGCAGTAACAATGGGTGTGATGCAACCTGAAAACCAAGTCTTTGAGCCGAAATACCCAAGCCTTCACTGAGATTTTTATAAGTAAAAGCTCAAATGTGAAGTTGGCACTTATATCCTGGCATCCAGGTTGTGTTTTGGTGAACTCTTGGTTCCTGTGGAGTTGAAAAGATCAGAATCCTCTTGTATCTTCATAGATAATAGATTTTTCTATCCAGCTGACAAACTAGCATGAGAGCCAGTAGCTGGAAGCAGAAGTTATTATTCGGCAAAATAAGGATGTGGTTGTGTTTTTTAGCAACAGAGAGGAGGAACTGTGGGAAGAGCATCCTAGGATGATGCTTGGACTAGAAGCTAGGGCTGCAGAGTCTAAATTTGCCTGTGGTTCTGTCATGATACTAGAAGTGCAAACCTGGTAATGACATTAGGAGACAATATTCCAAGAAGTTAAAGCAAAGAAACCCATAGCTGAAGTCCACCTGGAAAGTCTACTTTGATCCCTATTTTCAATGCTTCTTTCCCAACACTCATGCCAAGTATTAAACTTGGGTGAGTGGTGGGAACTTCCTGCTGCAGTACACATCCTCTTTATGGGTCCACTGGATGGAGGCAGAATATCAAAGGATGTCCTTGTATATATTGTGCTCATCCCTGCAGCTTCAAAACACATTTCAGTAAAGCTCATCTTGCTGTTATCTTGGAGAATTTTTTGACTGTTGAGAGCTTGGTTGTGACGTCCAGCCCTTTGTGGGCTGTTTGTGGAACAGGACTTCTTGAGCTTAACTGAAAGCTTGATGTGTAACTGTTTGATGTGTAAAGAGGGAACTGAAGTGTCTATTTCTCTACCTCCTCTTTTTTTCAGCTTTGAGAAACTGGTGAAACCAGTCATTACCTTCTGTATGATTTTGTGTATTTCAGAAGTGTTTTCCAGCATCTTACCTATTCTTCCTTCCCTGATAGCATGAATGACTTGCAACATGAACTTTTCTGTGGCTCCATGATAGCTACGTATTAAAAATAAGTAACAGTGTTTGTACTCTTGTTTCTGCCTGTCTTGCAGTCAAGCTTAGTTGTGGGGGTTGGAAGATTAATGGGACAGACACCATCGTGGCACCAGGTGGCTTTCACACACCTTTCACTGCTGCCTCTGGTGCAACTGATACTGGCAGGTGATTGCATGGTGTCTTAGTTTATAAATGTAAGGGGATGTCTTTCCCAGGAAATTCATATCTCTATTTTAAGCTCTTTCTAAACCTCCTTCCCTTTCTTTGCTTCCATACCTGCCTGCGTCATTATCTGCTGTCCTTCCTGTGCCTCAGTTTCCTGGTGTTGCAGGATGTCACGCGGAACAGTGGTAGCTCTCAGCCTGCTCCATCCCTCTGTGGGGCTGTTCCCACTTGCTGTCATCTGTCTGAGCAGCAGTGCCGCTGGGTGCTCCTCTGGCTCTGAGCCATCTGCAGAAGTTTCCTGGAGCCTGAAGACTTCCCTGGTACTGAAGAGCTCTAGATGCAGATGTAATTACATGAATGCATGTAAGATATCCAGAGAAAAATGCATATTCAGTCAGGTGCAGTGTAGCCCAATGTGTCTTACCCAGTGCTTTTCTTGCTCTTCTTCACACAGACACTCTTTGGTTTTGCTGCCTAAGGCATGGAGATTGCTTCCCAAGCTGCCTGGCCTGCGTTATGTCAGGAGTTCAAATGCTGCTTTAATTCACAGCCAGACTTCAAGGCCCATGCTACCTTTCCTATTCCTATTTTTGTTTTTATTTTCCCTTTCTACTGGCACTGTGAAGAGATCAAACACTGTCTGGCTACAGTGCAGCTGTGCCTTGAATGCCTCATGCAATGCTAGCTTTCTGCAGCTCACTGAGGACCTAGTAGTGCAGAAGACTGGCAGCAGAGGAGCAACTGCTTCCCTACTAGTTTGGAAAAGGTATGCCTGAAAAGGGATATGACATATGGTAGGATGATGGGATGTAGAGTCCAGATAGGGAGTGATTGTTTCTCTGTTTATCATTGCCCAGGAACAACAGGATACAGATAAACAGTGGAACTCATTGACACAGGATGTCAGTGATGTGGTTCAAGCAAACCTATTAGATGAATCTGCAGGTGGAAAATCCATTAGGGCTGGCTGAGCAGGCAGATAAGCCCTTGGCTCAAAAAGCCCATAAGGCACAGGTACCCAGACTTGACTCAGAGGCAGAGGAAAGATCAGCTTGTTGGCATCATATCAGCTGTGCTGGAGAAATAGGAAAGTAGCAGTGGTAGAGAGAGTAAGCCTGTAGCAGGGAGCTCAGCTGGCATGTGGAGGTTCTGTGTGGGGTGATTTCCAGCTGTAAGGGGTGGAGGAGAGGGAGAATGATCAAAACCTGTACTGGAGGAGATATGCAAAGAGGTTGTCAGGAGTAAAGTACTTGGGGAATAAGCTACTATATGGTAGGAGAGGCTGATCTTCACTGATGAGGTGTGAAGGAGGGAACAGGTCACAAAGCAGAGCAATGATGCTGAACAAAATGATCAGAGGTAGAGGAGCACTCAAACCCAATAAAAGAGATCAATACACGGAGGAGAAGAGGTAAAGAAAACTGTATCTGAAGACCTGGATGTGAGACTGGATGTGAGGAAGAAATCTTTCACAGTAAGGGTGGTGAAACACTGTCAGTGGTTCCTTCAAGAGGTGGTGGATGTGCCATCCCTGGAGACATTCAAGGCCAGGCTGGATGTGGTTCTGGGTAACCTTACCTAGTGTACGATGTCCCTGCTCATTCTGGGGGGGGGGGGGGTAGATTAGGTGAACCTTGGAGGTCCTTTCCAAACAGAAACTATGACTCTAAGGCAGGCGAGGCTGAAGGTCAAGAAAGGGGTATCTATAGAAAAGTGTCTGTGCAGTGCCTGACCTCACCCCTCTGTTAACTATAGCCACATCTACAATGCAAGAGGAGTAGATCTGTGAAGTGAAAGAGGTGGTACCAGGACTTCATATCTGCAGGCATTTTGAATGTTTTAATCTGACTCAGCTGATCCCATTAGCAGATGGAGTGCTCTGGCTTCTGATCCTGGAATGATTTTAGTTTCATCTGCAGTGAATACTGTCTGCATGCTCCACGACAGCTTTGCGGTGCAAACTGGAGTGCAGTAAATGGCAGCAGTAAGGAGATGTGCTTCAAAAATACGCTTCCAGTGTGAACCAAACACTACTGCTGCACTTGCATCAATGGATTCGGTTCAGAATGATGCCACTGATTTCCAAGACACTTTGCATTTGCCAAGCCCACAGGGTGAATAAATGGGCACAGAATCTCATTTCCCTGGCAAAGAAGGCATTGGTAGTCCTCCCACTTAGTTAGCATTAGTCAAAGATTAGCTAAAAACTGAAAAGAGCACAAATGAACCTGCTGTTGCTGCTCTAAATGGTGAGTTGATTTTAAAACTTGTGATGCTGCAGCAGAAAGCATTGGCTGTTGTGTCTGTAGCACTTGCCTGTGCTGTGCTCTCTTGCTGGTTTGTCATGCATGAGATAAATGGGGCCTGCTGTTAGCTGAAGTGCTTTAAGAGTTTGGATTTCTAGAGAACAGAGCAATGCCAATTCTTATTTAATCAGCCAGTTGAAGAGAAAACCCTCAATTGCAATCATAAAGCAATTCCACAGGCACTGAATGGTTGTTGGAGAGCTCTCCACATTCTGCTGTTCTGTGGGTCCTTGAGTGTTTTTTGCAGGCAGATGATGCTGCAAGGGAGATGAAAGAGCTCTGCAGCTATGGACTGCAGAGAAGACCTTATGCTGCCCGCCACCTTTCAAAGAAGAAGAGCCTGCTGTCATTGCCTCCAGAAGGATGGGGACCACTTCCCTTTGCTCCATGGCTTATGAGTGGGTAACCCAGGGGTGGTTCTTCTTCAGTCTATGGTTGTAGGTACCTGTGTCTTTTGCTGCCAAACTGATTACTAGCAGTGTGATACAGTTCCTGGAAGGGTGGTTACAGAGACAGACTCTTCCTGGCAGTGACAGTGTAACAAGGAGAAAAGGATGTAAGCTGCAGCTGAAGTAGGTCAGACGTGAGAGAAAGCTGTATCTCCTGGCACCAGGCTGGTGGAGCTCCTCATCTTGGGGTTCTGAAGGCTCCACATCTGCCTTGATTTAGAGCTATGGGCAGGTTGGTTGTGAAGCTGTCCTGGAGACTCCCAGAGACAAATGAGGTCCCCTTGGCTGTGTTCTTGCATCAGTGCTTGTGCTCTCCAACCCAGGGAGTCAGAGCTGGGTTAGTGCCTGGCTCTGTGTTAGTTTCCATTGTCACCTGGTTGATCAGACTCAGTCTTCCCAGGTAGCTTCAGAGATGAGATGCTAAGGCCATGCTTGCACTTGCTCGACAGAATCCCCTCACGTCCCGCAAGTGTTCTAACCTGGGTGGTCTGGGCAGTGCACAAACCTTCGTTCCTGGGAGTGCTTTTGCACTGAATCACATTAGATGTTAAGGGCTGTATCTTAGACATTCAAGTGTAGCTTACAAACTTTCACAAAACTCAGGAGAAACACCCGCACGTGGTGTATTTCCACTGCCTTGCTGCCCTGCTGGCCGCCCCACTTTTCCTAACATACCTGTGTCCCAGTGGCAGCCACAGCGCCTCAGATAGGCGGAAGAGTTTGGGAAGAACCTTGGCTATCCCATTGGAACCTGTTTGGGCTTCTGTGGGTAAGTAATCAAAGTCTTGGGATTCTCTGAAGGTAGCCAGCCCCTTCCCCCCCACCAGTAAATCTCAGCTTTTCTGCAAGGAAAGCCTTCTGTACAGTAGCCTTTAGCAGAGATACCCAATATGCCAGATGTCTGCAGGCATAGTTAAACCTCACGATAAAGAGCAGTAGGACCAAACATCCTTATCTTCCCAAAGCACATGACCAGCTACTGAGACCTGGTTTCATCTTTTGAATGGGTAGCTGAACTTTTTTTCCTGAAACTCAGTGTCTGACTTGCCCTTGAATAGCAGGAGGCTTCTTCCTGTGAAATAGGAGAGCGAAAGCATGGTGCTCTGGTTTCAGGAGAAACTGCTGAGCTTGCAAAAGGTCAGGCTATGAGCTTTTTGAGTCTGCCTTTCTAACAAGAAATGTGTCAATGTCTCTTAAAGTGTGTGCATTTCACCACTTCCTCTTTCTAATGAGTTCTTTGCAGTGTGTGGGGTGGAGGAGGCTTCCAGTTTTGATTGTTCTTTGAACCAGGATTGTCGTATTTGCTTTTCTTCATAACAGAGAAGGATCTTGCCAGGGTAGAAGAGCTCTATAAGGTGGAATTTGCCCTCCCATTGAATTCAGAGGCACATTATACTCACAAGGAAGTTGATAAGCAATAATATTTTCTTCGCTGCCCTGGTAACTGGCAGAGTGAAAGAGGGTATTGTCTCTGGAGAATGTAGGCAGGGCTTTACCTTTCTGCAGGAGTACACAGGCTATCTTGGAAAGCTGCAGGTGAACCAGGGGAAGGAGGAGCTTGCTTCCCAGTGAGGCTGAGGTGGCCCCATCCTTTACTTCAGTCACACTGCTCCCTGCCCTTCCTGGGAGCTCTGATAAACCTAATGAAACCGAGCTGAGTTTCGGCATCATTTTGGGTCTCACCAGCCTCTCGCACTCCCCTGACCCAAGGCCCTGCTGACTGAAGCCATTTGTGTCCTTAATGCATCATCTTTCTGCCAAAGCTTATGGAGTAGGGGCACCACATGAAGCTGATATGGGACATGTGGTGAAAGGGGAGGCTGGACTGTCAGAAAATGGTGCTGTCGCTGAGTGAAAGCATCCCTGGAGGACTGCCCTGTTACTGGGGGAATACAAATGCTTGGCCAATACAAAAATCGGAACAAGATGACTTTGTATTGACCGAGCACAGTGTTCTCCACACTCATTGCAGGGTGGGCCCTGCTCTTCACCTGCATTTCTACTGATGTTGGCTTAAAAATGTTCACGGAGCAGCTTCCTCAGCCTGGGGTGTGTGTGTGCAGTGAGGTGGTGTTCCACCCCTGAGCCTCAGTGAGGTGTGAACCTGCAGGAAGTGCAGCTCCAGGGTGCCACTGGCAGCAGGACAGTGATGGTGCCGCAGGGGCCACATGCTCCCTTGCTACAGGGTAAATCACTTGCGTTGCTCATGGGAAGAGCGATGCTTGTCTGGCCACTGCAGGGAAGTCCGAGGTCTGGCAATAGACCCCCACATGGGCACCTCCCAGCCCCTTGGGCTTCCTAAGCAACCTGAAGGCTCCCAGCCAACTTTATGCCTCTCAAGAGGGGAAGACCCCCCCCCCGCCCCCCATGAGTTTCAGTAAAAGTAAATGTCAACGTCTGCTCCTGATTTGCAGCAGCTCCCTGCAATGGCTCAGGCTGGAGATCTACTCGTCAGTGAAGGCTATGGGGTTCTGGTGGGCAATAAGTTTGACCAGAGTCATCTAGGTCACTTTGCAAGCCCTCCAGCCTGGGCTTTTCCACAACAATGTGGGCAGACAGGTTTCCCACAGAGGACGTGGGATCTCAGTCCCTGTTGGACTTCCAAACTCAGCTGGAGAGTCTGAGCAACATGACCTGCCTTTGCAGTGGGCTTTGCTGGGGAGTGAGGGTAGAACTTGGACCTCCAGAAGTGCCTTCTGGCCTAATTTTTTCTTGTGTTTCTGTATGCTTTATTGTTTTAATTTCTTCTTGCTCCTCCCGCTTGTCCCAGGGGAGGCTCAAGTACACATTGTCAGGCTTGGGAGGGACCCCAGCAGTAAAGAATGAGTGACAATTCAGGCAGTACTTCATGATGTGGCTTCAGTGTACAATGTTCTGGGGATGCCTACCCAAAATACAGTCTTGGGCTCCTCGTTAGCCCAGGTGATAGCAGAGACAGCTTCTTAAGAGCTGCCTGAGGCTGCGGTCTGACAGCTTTTCTCCTTGCTTTCTTCCCTGCTCCTGGCTGTTGCTGTTGGCTGTGCTGGGATGACCCAGTTAAAAATAGCCTGGCTGGGCTATTTTATAGCTTCCTCATCCTTCTCCCTGCTGTGCCAGTGTGACAGAAGAGCGGAGCCATGCAGTAATACCGGGTGGCGGGGATACGGCAATACCATGAGCAGGTGTCACCATCAGGGAGTTTCTGTGCTGGACACCGCTGGGCATTGCTGCCTGCCTTGGGGTGTGCACTGTGGTTTCAGCTTTGACTGAGTACAAATGCAGTTGGGAAGCTCAGCCAGGATGGCCACTGCTTTTTTGCTGTCTCAACCAATCTTGCCTTGTGGAGAGGGCTCTTGTTTCACTCCTAGCAGCCCTAGCCTGTCCAGACATACCTGTCTAAAGTTATTTTAAGGTTCACAATAGTTGGTTTATCTTCTAACAGGAACAAAATTTGCACAATGTATTTTTTGCCAAGTTTGGGGCTTTGGTATGTCCTTGCTCCCTGGTGGGCTGCTTTGGGCTCCCTCAGTAGAAGGATGCTCTGAGATGATGTGGTGTCAGCTAGTGATGATGCTTGTGGGATGCTGGCACCTTGCTGTTTAGTACAGGCCAAGTCTTCATGCAGCATTTGCCTTTCTGAGCCCAAACTGACACTTGGGGGGAGGCAAAAGTACAGATAATGCCTGTGTCAGCAGAGGAGCTGCTGTCCCACCTTTCCTAAGGCTGTGGCCACCATGTACCCTCTGTAAGGTCTGACCTACTGCTAGCATGGTGGAAGGTCTGTCATGCCTTCTCCCACTGACACGTGTGAGAGCTCATGTCCTGCCCTGTCTAGTGTGCACCGAAAACAAGGGGCAAGAGGGGCTGCTGTTCCTGCTCAGAGAAAGGTTTGGGCCTCATTGTTTTGTGGATGAGGGAATCCACTTATTTCTGTCTTGAGTGACAGCTTCACCCCCTGCTTCACATCCTCTGCGTTTGCGCAATGTTTGTACTACAGGCAGAGGTGTTTTTCACAACCAGCTTTCCAGGGCACTATATTTAAGTATGTTTGCCATGCTGGAGAACTGCAAATGTTTTTAAGTGTTATTTAGAGCTCGGTTTTCTGATGAAAGCTCTCCTTTGAGATCTTTCTTGCTGTTGTCAATTTGTCCCACCCCACCTATGCAGACCCTAATCCATCCGCACCAGCAGCATGCTCTCCCTCAGGTCATCAGTAGCCTGCAGGTTCTGCTGCTGGAAGGAAGTGACAGAAACAGTTTCCTCAGCTCTGAGGAAACTCCTTCTCCAAGAGCTGCCAAGGAGAAGGGACCTTCCTGCTTCTGAAGATGCCTGATGTTCAAACTGGTGCTAGTGATGAACATGGACAAAGTACTGCTGTCCATCTGCTGCTTTGCCTCTGAAAACAGAGGTTTGAGTGTATGGCTGAGGCCAGGCTTTGGTGAAGGTTCTTTGCTTGTACCCCGATGCTGGGGAAGGGTACTTTGATTATGAAGCTGGTTTTACAGCTCAGGAGAGAGGTTTGGTGTGCTATGGGACTACCTTGACCCTGTAGGGAAGGAGAGGGTGCCTGGTCAGGCTGCAAGCTGTGAGCTGATGCTTCTGGGGGTGGCATGGACTGAAGTCTTGATCTGAGCCCCTTAACAGTGAGTGTGGACAAAGAAAGGCAATTGATAAAATCGAGGCCCATTGCAGGATGGGTTAGTTAAGAGACTGGCTCCCAGCAATCTGATTTAGAAGGCTTCCAGCTCTGCTGGCAGATAGGGTTGATTTTCCAAGGATATGTCTCCGAGCAGCTGTAAGAAGGTCCTGCAGCCTGATAGAAAGACATGCTGAAAGGTGTTTTATTTTTGCTGCTGTCCTGGGTTCAGCAGTAGCAGTCATTTTTCTCCTTAGTAGCTGGTGCAGTGCTGTGTTTTTTGGAAATCCGGTGTGTGTTAAAACGCAACAGCTACCGTGGACTGACTGGAGAACAGATGCTCTGGAAGACATGCTGCATTATTCATGAGACCTTCCCTAAAAGCTAATGCACTGCCTGGAGGCTGTGAGCAGTGGTACAGTTCTTTGTTTGGTTTTGTTGATTCACTTGAGAGTCTGGATTGCTCTTAAGCCTTTTTTCCTGAATACTGAGATAGAAAAAGATCACTTCCCTAATGGCTCTCCACCTCCTCTCTAGTTTACAAACTGTTCCTGGATTTATTTATTCATTCATTTTTAATGCATTATTCATACGGAACTGCTGGCTAGACTGGTCCTGCTTGTGAGACCTCACCAGTAACTCAGTTTTCTTGTGGCACCGACCTGAACTGCTTCTCTGACACTGCCCAAGTGTCTGAGGTGTGGTGTGCATGCCAACGTGATTTGGAAACCAGGCAGCTGCTTTAACTGTGCCCCATGCTGGATGCTCCACTGATGCATATTCAGCAGTCTGACCCATGGGGATCCCCGCTGTTGAAGGCAGATGCCAGTGCACCCACCACCAGCAGCAGGGCTGTGGGAGACAGCTCCTGTGTTTCTGCGTGCTAGCCACAGTGGGAGGACCTCATGCAGGGCTAAGGGTGCCACACTCTTAAATACGGGCCCTCTTTTTGTGGGAAGAGGCTCAACTGCAGCATGTGTACTTGTGCCTGGACTGCTTGAACCCACAGAGATCCCTTTCTGAGATGCTGGCAGTGTGTGCTTCTTGCAGAAACAGCTTTAAGTGATGCTGTGAACCCTGGAGTCACAGATGGGAAATGCTTTTCCTGCTTGCACCGTATGTGGTGGTGGCCTCAGCAAGGCAGACTTTGTTTCCTAGTTGTGGCCACTGATTGTAATTGCACTGCTCTGTGGGTTGAATGCATAAAAAGCCAGCTAGTCTCTTACTGAAGTAACATTTACTGTCTTTTAGCAGCTGGCTGTCAAGTGACATGGTCAAGGTCATGACCCACTGGTCAGGTTGTCCATATGGGGACTCTCAACTGACAACATCCTTGTAGGCAGAATATTGCTAACCAGTCTACAGTTGTAGAAGAGGCAAGTGCTTCCTTTTGCCCTACCTTAGGTGGAACCAAGAGGTGAAAACCACATATCTGCTGTTTATTACTCTCATAACAATAAATCGGCAGCCTTGGAGCTTGTGGTATTGTTTGAGATGACACGTACAAATGGTATTTAAAGCTCTGGGTTGCTGCATAACCATGTTGTCTTGTTGACTTTGGATCCAAAGGAATTTATTACTGATAATTTCTCCTTGATAGTGTTACTACACAAGCAGATGTGGAATTTGAATGGTGAGGTGTGTCTGAGAGTGCATGACCTGCTGTCTTGCAGGTATGCCTGGGAGAGCATCCATGGCTTGGAGTGGAGCCCAGTTTAAGGTCTGAGGTTCACAAACCTATTTCTGAAGCCCCATGAGAACAAAACCTTGGAGATCCCAAAGAACTTGCACCCCTGGTGGGCTGTTAAGAACAACAAGCAGTTTCCTGTCCCTGGACCCCAGTGTGTATTAGGGTACTGTCGGTTATTGCCACCTAAGCAGGCTTGACGTGCCTGTTTGGCAGGGCTCACTGCTTCCAGCCATATTGGCTTCTTTGAAGGACAAATGCAGAGCCCTACTCAAGCCTAGCTAAATTCCTCTGAAACAGCAAGAAGGAATGAGTGGTAATTTGGGGTACAGTGGGACACGGAAGGTAGACAGTGCTCATAGCAGATGTGTGGGAACTCCAGTCAGTGCAGACTGCAGGACACATGAAGAACTGTCTGAAATCAACTCAGAGCAATTAGCAGGTTGTCTCTGAGAGCTCTGCAGAGGGTGGAGGAGATTCCTGAGCTCTGGACAGTGGGAAGCTGCAGCCTTTCTGTAAAGAAAATATCAGAACAACAAGAAAAAGCAGAACACTTGGGAGAAATAATGAGGCAAAAGAGTTAGGATGAGCATTGCAAAACTAAACATGTCAATACACTCAGACGTCTCTTGCAGAGTGTGGTGAGCCCAGAGGATATGGAAAAGCAGACATCATTTATCTTGACTTAGGAAAGTGTGCAGTGCAGTTTGACACGATTAAGATACGCGAATGTGTAATAGATACCCCTGTTTATGGTAAGGTACCAGTAAATCTGGTGAGGGAACTATACAGGAGAGCTCATGTGACAGCGAATTAGCAGAATGTGAGGATTTCTTGAGAAGAGTTTTACAGGGCTCTTCCTGCCATCCGATGCTGTTTGGTACTTTTGTTAGTAATTAGGAGAAAGGAATAAATACTGAACAGGAAAATGGGAGGAGCAGGAAGCCTGCAGGAGAACAGGGTTCTGGTTTTAAATTGCCTTGATGAGCTGAAGAGATGGCATGAGAAAATCAGTTCTGAAGTGAGAGGTTCAGGTCTTCCAATGATGCAGTACTGTCGGACTAGTGCTGTTCTGCAGAGAAGTGTCCAGGGACTGCAGTTCCTTCCAGGCTGAGCACAGTGCAGTGACATGCTGTAGCAAGAAAATGGTAAGTATGAACAGGAGAGTATCTGGTGAATTATAAAGAAGGCATCTGCTCACCCATATCAATAAAATTGATGTATGCCAGTTTTGGACAGCTGCTCTAGAAGAATACAGATCAGCCAAAGAGACTGGAAGCAAGGAGGACAAATTCATCAGCTGCTGAGATAATGTGGCTGCCAGAAGGAGGAGGAGGTAAAAACTGGAGAATACTGAAAAGCTCTGTGTCAACTGCAGAGGAAAGTTTGCAGCGAAAAGAAGAGAATAGGTTTTTCCGGTGATGTGGCCAAATAGGATAAGCAAGGGACATTGATAGCACAAAAGGAGATTCAATTTTGAAAGCAGGGAAAAGCTTTGTCATTGTAAAGGCAGCTAAGTGCTCAGATAAGCTTCACAGGAAGATGATGATCTGTCCATTACTGGAGAATATTAGGAAAAAGATCTTTAGGGAAGGGTCCTAGGGAAGGGTTGCCGCAGAAAATATATGGACCCAGTCAGATCAATGTGATCAGATAAAAGCCGTTTATTACAAAGCCCTAACCCCTCACATACCATTTCCTACATGCAGTTACAGTGATTTGGCATATTATGATTGGATACATGTCTTCAAGACCCTTAGTGACTAACAGATAATTGGTTAAGCACAGGTGTGAGAACTTGACCTCAAAAGCTTGCCAGCAGTCCAGAGTTCTCATTAACTCAGTGAATTCCAGCTTCTTACCTTGCTTGTTAGGCATCCTCGGGCCTCTCATGGCCTTGCAGTATCTTTCAAGATTATTCAGAGTTCATGTATTGATTATCTATTCTCCTGTGAGAACACTGCCTCCACAAAGGGTGTAGAGAAATGAATGAGAAGAATAGGAAAAAGATGGACTTCTAAGACCTGTGATGGTCTGCCTATGTTCCGTGAATTTAGCCCTCCTGGGAGACATGTAGGCTTATGAACAAGGTGGCCAAGGTTTATTTTGAACTTAAGCCTGTAGCACTCAAAAAGTAGGTATTACTCATTTTTCACAAACCACTTATCCACTTGCGGACCTTCTTGCTGGTCTTATCACTGTGGTGAGGAACCATGGTAGCATTGCAAACTGGGTACGCAGTATCACAGAGATTGTGGCTTTTGTTAGTGTAGCTTGGCTTGTGAGGCCTGGCAAGGGTTTACAAATGCAGTGCTGACTCTCCATCTATCTCACTCTTACTGTGTATCAGCTAATATTTTACTTTTTGATGTCATTTTTTACTTTGATGTCATTTTCCTTTCCCCAGCATCCCCTGAAAACCTTCTAACAGGTTCCCCAGATCGTCTGTCTTGCCCTGTTTGAAGATAAGGGTGACATCTGCTTTCTTCCAGTCCTTAGGCCATTGCCATGACCTTTCAGAGAAAACCAAGAATGATCCTGTAGCAGAGTGGGCCAGCTGTGTGTGCTGCTTGCAGTAAACTGTATCTTGATACACAATAGATACACAATACTTGATTTAGAAAGAGGGACATGTTTGCCCCCTCTGCTGCTTCTAATGAAGCCCTTTTCCTTGCCACGAAAGCTGGCGGCCACAAAGGACACATGGGATGGGAAACTGAAACCCAGCACTGGTTGCTTGTAGCTCCAAAGTGGCACCTGCAGACTAGTGCAACAAGCAGACACCTTTCTAGCTGCTTGCTTGTTTTGTGATGACTGTGTGTCTATCAGGGTTGCAGCGGGCAAGAAGAAAGGGTGAGAAATGCATATGGAGTGCTGTGAGGTTGAAAGCTTTAAAGCCATCTGGGTGTCAGAAGTTCCTCTTCACACTGTGTTTTCGGTGTTTGTCACTTTGAATGTTCTCGTTTAACCTCAGGGGCAGGGTGTATTACTGCATGTGGCCTGCAGTACCAGGTCCTGGGGAGAGATCTTTGTCCTGTGGGAGAAGCACTAGTAGCACTACTTAGAGTATGATACCATGTACTTGTCTTTGCACATAATACAATGATGTGATGTACTTGTCTTTGCCAAAGTTGTCTCAGTCTAGCTGGGTGGACCTGAGTCTTAGCTGGCTTAGGAGAGGCTTTTTCCCAGTGGAAGTGCCTGTATGTGAGGCTTGCTGCTGTATCACATCCTGATGAAAGTTATCTTGTGCAGGAAGTGTTAAGAAACACTAACCTTGCTGACCTAGTGTGTGTGCTGCACTGCTTCCTAGCTGATGCTGGCTAGGTAAGAGCAGAGTTTGAAGCATCCTGCTCTGCTGCTGTTCCTCTGCTAAGATTCATCAAGAAGCATGCCTCTGTCTCATCAGAAGTTGGCCGACAGTCTCTTTAAAAGTGGAGACATTGAAACCAAGACCTTGTGTGTGTGTGAAGATTGCACAAGCCTGTTTTGGGAGCAGGTAGCTCATGTCTTCCTGATTAAGCACAAATCTGTTGTGGGGATAGCAAAGTGAGGAGAGGAGAAGTACTTTTTATGGAGTTCTTTTGTACAATCTGTTCCACATGGGGTCACGTAATGAAATTTGCAGTGCATGTTAGCTGGCTCTCAGGCATAAAACCAGATGTCCTGAGGTACTGGGAATGGGAATGTCTCTCCTATTTCTCGTGCAGCTTGACGTTCAGTGCATTGTTAAGCCTGACTTCATGTGCATCTTGCTCTTGTCATCTGGCTCTAAACATTATCTAATGGCCATTGGCAGAAGCGAGATAGCTAAAAGGGCTTTTTGAGTCTCCCAGAGTCATGTCTTTTTGGCAGCAAGCTACATTATTTGTTTTTGGATGAGGAGGTGTGAATTCTGAGAGGATCAGCTGTGTGTAAGGAAAGGACAGGGAAGCGGGAGAAAGGATTTAGCAGGAGAGAAGGGGAAGATGAATGAAACTGAGTTGAAGACAGTGGGAGAGAGGGTGCAAGAGAAAATTGTGGATGTAGGCAGATTTGGGAAGGCCAGTGATTCTTGCTTTTGGTTTTATTGCTTGGAGCTGAGTGTATTTAAAGATTTTATTTCATGGACTGCTGATACAGGGCTGAGAATAGGATATGTATGTCCTCTGGAGCCTTCTAGTTGTGTATCCTTTTGCCAACTTCAGTCTGCTTGCTTGCATGAAGTTGGAAGTTTCAATGTCTTGTGCCACTCTTTGGATGCCTGCAAACAGTGCTCACAAGAGACTAGCAAGGCTGCCCTGTGAGGTTTTTGATTATAGGAAAAGCACCTAAAAATGATGAAGTTTAAATGGAAAAGGTATTACCCGTGCCGCACAAGTTTAGTGTTCCAAAAGAGAAAATGAAAAGGGAAATCAAAAGTTTTCATGGCACTTCAGATTGAAATGCTCACTGTAACTTTCAAAATTTCCCTTATGAGCATTTGCATTCCTTCCTTTCTCCCATTTTTATCTCTTTCTGACTGTGCATACAGGAGAAGGAATGAGGGGTAAACTTAAAAGTGTTTGGAAGATTGTCGTATCACTTGCTTTCCCCAGGAATGCATTGAGGCAAGGTCTCCTGAGGTGTGGAGTTCTCTGGTACAATCTATCCCACATGGGGTCATGTCATGAAATTTGCAGAGCATGTTAGGTGGCTCTCAGGAACAAAACCAGTAGTCCTGAGGTACAGGGAATGGGAATGTCTGTCCTATCTCACTGGATTTCAGCCTGTGTCTCCTGATGCCAAGGCAGCTTTCACATAGGAGTAGCAACACAGGCCATGTGGAGTGCGTGTCTCAAGGAGAAGGGAGGCTTCTTTTGCAAAGCTGGGAGAAAGCATGAAACAAAGATAACTATTATTCATTGGTATGTATCTATACCCTGCTTAGAGGTGAGCAGCACAAGAAAACAGAAAACAGTTGTTTGGTGAGGGGCATATACCATCCACATTGCGCATATGATGAACTGGAAGGCTTTCAGCCCAGGCATGGGGTGTTCTGAGGAGCGTGAGCATCTTAGTGTGTGTTTGCATGGGGAGAGGATAGAAGTCTGTTCCTTGAGAAGGTACTATGCCAGATTCTGGTCTCCAGAGAGCTCTGGCTCTCCTTTGATCACTGAAATAGCCCTGAGATCAGTGGCACAGACAGGCAGTGTGAAGGCAGCTGAAGGCAGGCAGAGCTGGGGAGCTTTCTATTAGAGCTTCCATGCAGTTACTCGAACTAGATGCTCTGCTATCCATGGAGCCTTTGTGTGCTCTGCTTCAGTGCCAGCGTTGCAATATAGTCTTGTGGGAAATGCCTCATCTTGTGCTTGCACAGGTGTAGTTTGAATGAAACTTGTAAAAAAAGGCTTTGAATAAAGGTGATGTTATAGGTGGTGGAGTAGGGCTTCTGTTTGTATCATTGGAGTCAACAGCAAGCCTCCTCCCTCTACAGCCTTAGGTCAGTGAAGTGTTGATCTTTTGGAGTAGGGACAGAAGTGGCCAAGGACCCCTGTCTAGATGAATGCATGTTGGGTGGGTGCACTATAGCCATGGAGAGCCATGAAAAAGGAGGTATTTCTCAGACTGGCTAGCCTGAGAAACTTTCTGTAGCCAGGGACCTCGGACACCTTCCTTGAAGGAGCTCCAGGTGTCCTAGTTAAGAGAAGAAGTTTCTTGTGCCCACTTGGCTTGCTCAGCTCCTGCGAGTTTGCCAGATGCCATTTCACGCCACTTTGAATGCTTTTGTTTCTTAGTTTCCTACTTTTTCCATGGTATGCTGTGATGTCTGTTTCTGAATGTCCCACCCCTTTTACTCACTGTCATCTTCAGGTCTGCAGCTGGATGGGATGGTCTGTGCCCTTTATGTGTCTTTTTTGTAGTCTCAGAGTTGTTGAGGTTAATCTCAGGGAAACAGGGCCTGCTTTTTTTTCATGAGGGCTGTAGGGAAGGTTTAAGCTGTAATGCTACATCAAACAAGTGAACTTAAATGACTTTTGGCTTTTGTCTACCATTATACCACTCTTAACAGTGACCCTGAACAGTGACATATATTTGAAAGGGGCTATTCTGACCTGTTAATGACAGGAATGATGGCCACAGCAGAACAGCTTGGCTTGCAGCAGGGCTCTTGGAACCATAAAGAAATAGATCGTTCTGCAGTAGCTGTACCTGATTCAGCTGTTTTGTGCTGAATGTTAAGAATTGCAATTCTGACGTTAAGTATTGCAACTGAAATTGCTTGAAACAGAAATACTGGGTACCCTGCTGAGCGGGATAATGCAGCCAGTATGAGAAGATGTAGCCCTGCCACACTCTGGACATGGCAGGCTTAACACACATGAAATCACAATATTATGTGATTTCTCTGTTCTAGCCGAGTCTTGTCTCCTGTCTGAATCACGGTCAGCCAGAGCTCTGTTGTCATTGCTTGGCTTTTATCAAGTCTGCCTGGAAAATGCTGCTGATGATGGAGATTTATGCCCTTCCCTGTCCCACTCCTGTGATGTTAGACAGTTTTTCTTGCTGTTTAATTGGAGATTTCTCTGATGTGGTTAAAACACATGGTTTGTGATTCTCTGTCTCCCCTAGACTTTGAAAACAAATGATTTATATCTTCTTTGTAGTAACTTTCTCTCTGTTTGAAGCCTACTCTTATGGCTTCTCTCATCATCTCCACCCTGAAGCTTTTAGGATTTCATAGCACGTTGCACACCTTTGATCACTGGTCTGTACTACTCTCCACTGAATTTTCTTCTGTCTGCCACCTTTCCCAAGAGCAGTGTGCAGAGCTGGAGTCTTTTGTCTGGTGTTTGTGTTGCTTATGATGAGATATCCCAGTACAGGCATGTGGAGTGTGACAGGAGCTCACAGTCCAGCATCATTCTCTCTATGCACTTGTGTATTATTTCCATTCTGGAAATAAAGACAGCTCCTGCCGTGCTTAAGTATTTCAGTTTAGAGCCAGACTACCTCATTCCTTGCTTGTATTGTCAAAGTAGGGAATGTGCCTGGGAGGAAAGAAAATACATAGTGACCATTGATTCGGAGAAAACTTCAGGAACAAACTCGCCAACAGAGTTTCAACCTGACAAGCAGGTATTCTTTATTGCGGTGCCGGGAGACAAGGGGGATAGCTCCTCCTAACGTGTGTCCTGTCCACATATTGCCATGCAGGACATCCTTCTATGGTCACTGGGCATACTGCATCATTTTCCAGAAAGTTTCTGTCATGCATACAAAAAAAAAAAAAAAAGTGGTGGTCTTTAAGGGTCGTTTACTTTTCCCAACAATCTTCATAACCACCTTAATTAACATTATAGACACAGCAATCATCCTGACCTTTTACTTACCAGTTTAACTGTGCCCACCCTGGACATCTGCTAGTCTCAGATACTCCCCATTCCCAGGTCCTGTTTTTCTATTCTGCTTTTCTCACACCTTTTGTACTAGGGTCCTAAGCACCTGAAACTATGTCAACTACCTTCAATCACCGCAGTTATTTGCCATTACAAAGCCATCACACTTAACGTTGCTTAAAACAGATTACATCTTGTGCTTTTGTGCCTCCTTGTCTCACCATCCAGCTTGTTAAAAACCGGTATTGTTTAGCCTTTGCCCTTGCATAAAGTCAGTGGAAAGTAAGTCACTGACTCTAAGCCAGTTGCTGAACCAGGATGGATGGTAGTGGACAGTTTGGCTCCAGAGTCATGCACGCTCAGTGGCTGGTGTCCATTTGGCAAATGGGGGCCTGGTAGCTGATTGTTTTGCTGTTTGCACGTGGAATTAGAAGACGAGTGTCCTTCCTGGCAGCCGGCAACGGGATGCATGAAAAGTCCCAGTTCCCTCATCTTCTGATATCACCTGTCACCTGCCACAGTGGGGGTCTGCTGTTAAGGTTTTGTATGTGTAAACATGATCGGAGATCCTGGGTTGCAGATGGTGTCTACTTTGGAGTTTGCTGCTCCCTGGCGACTGAGAGCAGAAGGCTGGCATGCTGTGAAGAGTGTGCACTACAGAAACTGAGCATGCTAAGTGGGATTTCTTGACCCCAGACTTCTTGATGAGATTACAGACCCATCTCCCATTGATGCGGACCTCGATGTAGACTGAATTCCTCCCTGCTTTAGCTAGGTGCAGCACAGCCTTTGATGTGTGTCCAGCCATTGCTAGAGACTTGCAGGCCTATACAAAAGGGAATGAGGCAAGGGCTGTTTTGCAGCCTCTTCTTCCCTGGAGTGAGACCACCACACCACCCAGTTGTAGTTCTCTGGGTGCGCTGAGGGTATCTTATCTCTGTCAAAGACACTCCAATTCCCTCTGCTCCCAGCTGTGGTGTGACTCCCACCTATTTGTGCTCTGTTTGACCCACATCGGGTATTTCTTATGATCTGATTCTGCTCAAGGGCCTTATTCTGTGGTTTGTTTTTAAACCCCCATCTACTCCCATCCCAGGTTAATTTTCTGCTCTTTGAGGGTGGGACTGAAAGAGAACACAAATAAGCCAAGAGAGTGTGCTGGAGAGGTCAGCTCATACCTGTGTGGAGCCAAACCTGAGAGCTGCTATTTCTAGGAGATAAGGTGTCCATCAAACTTCTTTCAGGCCTTCCTCAGCGTATAAGGAAAATAACTTCCAGGTCTGTTCACCCTCCAGCTCTTGGCACTGTCTGCCAAGGGTACCGAAGACAGGAGAAGACAGAAAATATTGTAAACTTGCTGAGTTTTGAGACAGTTAGGGCTGGCTTGGCTGCTGTGACTTTTTTCACAAAATACTGTGCACCGGAGGAGAAGGTGCTCTCAGCTGGGTCTGCATTAGGCTATCATATGTCTGGGTTTCCTTAAGCGTATTTCACTTTTCCTACGTAGTTGTTTTGTCCGGGTGCAGGAGAAATCCATCCAGAATTCAAAAATTTCATGTGTGGTTCGGTCAAATCTGTAATCCCAGGCTAACTGGGATGCAGTAGGGCAAGCGGGAACATGCTGGCCTATGGTGAAGCAGACATTCAGTCATTTGGACATGCATATGCCTGTTTTTGTGTGATGTTTCCTGGAGAGCAGTAAATACTCCACAGCATAGCTCTCCTAAGACTGCTTCTGAGTGCTGCAGACATTCCTAGGCTTCACAACCCTCTTAGGAGCTCACACCTTCAGCAAACAGTGAGGACCTTTGCAGTCAGATTTCACAGATGAATCATGAAAAGCAACTTTTCATAAACACCCTTGTGAAAGGGTCAAAGCTAAGGCAGAGCAAAGTCCCTTCAGTGCTGCTGCATCATACTTTGGAAGAAAAGTGGTGGACTGGATTCTCCATCTTTAACTGTCTGTTCTGTAGAGGTCACATGCGCATTTACAAATTCATGTAAAATAAGCACAGAAAGGCTGAGTAGGCCGTGCTTGAGGGTGTCAGAGTACCACAGTGGCTTTCTGGGCACCTTTCCAGGTGCCAAGAAGAGGAATACCACTTGTTTTCAGCACTGGGTGGAGAATTCCTATGGCTTTGCTGTTTTATATATCAGACGCAACTGCTGAGCCAAGGACAATATGAGTCTGTCTTAGAAAAAAAAAAAGGAACAAAAGGTCTTGAAGGCAGCAGACCTGGGGATCAATTTTAGGTTGAGTCCCTTCAGGTCTTCCTTCACAGTCAGCATGAGCCATTGCTGACTGTGCTTGCTGCACGTGTGATTTAACTTCTGCACACATAGAAAGAGTAGGACTACCTGCAGTGGTTTTCAGTGAAGCCTGCACTCTGAGCTGCACACTGGAGATGATCTCTGGTGAGGATCTTTCTGGATTTTGAGACCGGCTTGCATGGTTCTTGTGCTCTGTAGTTGAGACTCTCTGAATGGTCAGATCTATCTCTCGGAGTAGTCAGTGTTGTACCCTGCTTTCAGCTTAGAACCAAGCACCCAGAAATGCCTGTTGTGGGAGGCTTCAGGGAATCATTTAAAACCATCTGTATGCCCTTTTCTGTTTTTTGCAGTTACATTATCCTGCTTAGAGAGGCAGAGGAGCTGATTCCTCTGTTTATGCCAGCAGTGAGGAAATATGAAGCAAATGAATGCATTTTACTCTTTCCTATAAAGTGCTGAATATTATAGAATCATAGAATCACAGAATGGTTAGGGTTGGAAAGGACCTTAAGATCATCAAGTTCCAACCCCCCTGCCATGGGCAGGGACACCTCCCTCTAAACCATATTACCCAAGGCCTCGTCCAACCTGGCCTTGAACACTGCCAGGGATGAAGCATTCACAACCTCCCTGGACAACCTATTCCAGTGCCTCACCACCCTAACAGGAAAGAATTTCCTCCTTATATCCAATCTAAACTTCCCCTGCTTAAGTTTTAACCCATTACCCCTTGTCCTATCACTACAGTCCCTAATGAAGAGTCCCTCCCCAGCATCCCTATAGGCCCCCTTCAGATACTGGAAGGCTGCTATGAGGTCTCCACGCAGCCTTGTCTTCTCCAGGCTGAACAGCCCCAACTTTCTCAGCCTATCTTCATACGGGAGGTGCTCCAGTCCCCTGATCATTCTTGTGGCCCTCCTCTGGACTTGTTCCAACAGATCCATGTCCTTTTTATGTTGAGGACACCAGAACTGCACACAATACTCCAAGTGAGGTCTCACGAGAGCAGAATAAAGGGGCAGGATCACCTCCTTCGACCTACTGGTCACGCTCCTTCTGATGCAGCCCAAGATACGGTTGGCTTTCTGGGCTGCAAGCGCACACTGCCGGCTCATGTTCATTTTCTCATCAACCAGCACCCCCAAGTCCATCTCTGCAGGGCTGCTCTGAATCTCTTCTCTGCCCAGTCTGTAGCTGTGCCTGGGATTGCTCTGACCCAGGTGTAGGACCTTGCACTTGGCATGGTTAAACTTCATGAGGCTGGCATCAGCCCACCTCACAAGCATGTCAAGGTCCCTCTGGATGGCATTCCTTCCCTCCAGCGTATCAACCGAACCACACAGCTTGGTGTCATCGTCAAACTTGCTGAAGGCGCACTCAATCCCACTGTCCATGTCACTAACAGAGATGTTAAACAAGACCGGTCCCAGCACTGATCCCTGAGGGATATGATATCACTTGTAACTGGTCTCCAGCTGGACATTGAGCCATTGACCACAACTCTGTGTGTGTGGCCATCCAGCCAGTTCTTTATCCACCGAGTGGTCCATTCATCAAATTGATGTATCTCCAATTTAGAGACAAGGATGTCATGCAGACCAGTGTCGAACGCTTTGCACAAGTCCAGGTAGATGACATCAACTGCTCTACCGCTGTCCATCAGTTCTGTAGCCCCATCATAGAAGGCCACCAAATTGGCCAGGCAGGATTTCCCCTTAGTGAAGCCATGCTGGCTGTCACCAAGCATCTTGTTGTTTTTCATGTGCCTCAGCATGCCTTCGAGGAGAATCTGCTCGAAGATTTTGCCAGGCACAGAGGTGAGACTGACTGGTCTGTAACTCCCTGGGTCATCCATTTTCCCCTTCTTGAAAATGGGGGTTATATTTCCCTTTTTCCAGTCACTGGGAACTTCACCTGACTGCCATGATTTTTCAAATATGATTGCCAGTGGCTTAGCAACTTCATTCGCCAGCTCTTTCAGGACCCGCAGATGGATTTCATCAGGACACATGGACTTGTGCACATTCAGTTTTTTAAGATGGTCTCAAACCAGATCCTCTCCTACAGTGGGCCCAAGGTCTTCATTCTCACAGTCCCTGCGTCTGCCTTCCAAGACTTGGGTGGTGCGGTCAGAGCCTTTGCTAGAGAAGACCGAGGCAAAGAAGTCATTCAGAACCTCAGCCTTCTCCAAATCCTGTGTAGCTAGTTCACCTGAGAGCTTCCTGAGGGGGCCTGCTTTCTCCCTAGTCTGTTTTTTTATTTGCTATGTACCTGTAGAATCCCTTCCTGTTATCCTTAATATCCCTAGCCAAGTTTAATTCTAACTGGGCCTTAGCTTTCCTAACCTGGTCCCTGGCTTCCCTGACAACATCCCTGTATTCTTCCCAGGCTGCCTGTCCTTGCTTCCACTTTCTATAAAGCTCTTTTTTCATTTGAATTTTCCTCAGCAGCTTCTTATCCATCCAAGGAGGTCTCCTGGCCCTCCTGCTGCACTTCCTTCTAGTTGGGATGCAACACTCCTGAGCTTGTAGCAGGTGATCCTTGAAGACCAACCAAGAGTCTTGAGCCCCCCTGCCCTCTAGGGCTATATCCCATGGAACCTTACTAAGCAGGTTCCTGAAGAGGCCAAAGTCTGCTTTTTTGAAGTCTAGGGCAGTGAGCTTGCTGCACGCTCTTCTCACTGTCCTAAGGATCTCAAATTCAACCATCTCGTGGTCGCTGCATCCAAGGCTGCCCTGCAGTGCCACATTTCCAACGAGCCCTTCCCTGTTGGTGAGCACGAGGTCAAGCATGGCACCTCTCCTTGTCGGTTCCTCTATTACTTGCAGAAGGAAGTTGTCTTCCACACAATTGAGGAACCTCCTGGATTGCTTGTGCCGGGCCGTACCGTCATTCCAACAGATGTCAGGGTGGTTGAAGTCACCCATGAGAACGAGGGCCTGTGAGCGTGAGGCTTTTCCTATCTGCCTATAGAGTGCTTCATCCGCAGATTCCTCTTGATCAGGTGGTCTATAACATATCCCGACAGTAATGTCTCCCATCGCTGTTTTCCCTTTAACCCTGACCCACAAGCTCTCTGTTATCTGCTCACCCGTCCCCAGACAGAGTTCCATACACTCCAGCCTATCCCTAACATAAAGGGCAACTCCCCCTCCGCGCCTGCCAGGCCTGTCTTTTCTAAAGAGTCTTTAACCTTCCATTCCAACACTCCAGTCATAGGAGCCATCCCACCATGTTTCTGTGATGCCTATAATGTCATACCCCTGTAGACGAGCACACATCTCTAATTCCTCTTGTTTGTTCCCCATGCTACGGACATTTGTATAGAGGCATCTGAGCCGAGCTCCAAATGAAGCTGGTTCATTGGCTGGAGCAGCCGGAATATCCCTGCATTGGTCCAAGCATTTATTATAGGTGCTGGCAACTGACTGGGAGTGTTGGGATGGAATGATGCCCCCCTCCCCCAACACATCTAGTTTAAAGCCTCCTTGACCAGTCTGGCAAGCCTCCTACCAAAACTGCTCTTCCCCTTCTTTATCGGACCATCTCCACCAGCCCCGCTAGACCTGGCCTACAAACTTGGGTCCCATGTTCAAGACACCCAAACCCCTGACTGTGACACCACCCTTTTAACCATTTATTAACCTGGCTAATCCTCCTAGCTTTTTTTAGGTCCTCCCCTGTATCCTGGAGAATAGACGAAAAGACTATCTGAGCTCCAGAGCCCTTAACCACCTCTCCCAGGGCTCTGTAGTCCTTCTTTATGTTCCCCAGGCTACTACTATCTATATCCCTAGCACCCACATGTATCACCAGAAGTGGGTAACAGTCAGTGGGGCTTACCAGAGCAGGCAGCCTCTCTGCCACATCCCTGATTCGTGCCCCTGGTAGGCAACACACCTCCCTTGAGACCGGGTCAGGCCAACAGACGAGTGCTTCTGTCCCTTTCAAAGTAGAATCCCCTACCACTATGACCTGCCGCTTTTTCCTGGCAGCACCAGTAGAAATCTTCTTTACTAGTGCATCACCAGGCTCTTTCTGGCACATTCTATTCTTTAACGAGATAGTATCCCAGTGCTAGGGCTGCACATCTCAATGGGCAGAAGCTGCCTAGGAAACACCATCCAGCCTGAAAAACCTTGTGCTGATTGCCTGCTGCAGCCTGGTAAGCAGAGGTCTGAGGAGTGCTACAGGGATCTCTGTATCCTACTCCAGGACTCCTTGGCAGCTTCAGAAAAAAACCTCTGTGATGTTCTGTGTTGGAAGAAGTGGAGTGACAGCCACAAGAACTTGGTCTTTGGGAACTGGGTAAGGGGAGGGTAGTGTTAAACACATTCTTCACATCAGCTTTATTGTCAGAAACATAGGAAAACTAGTACAGTCTGCAGTGTCTCCTTCCATCCCAGTTCGCCTAACCTCAAAGAGAGGCTCGTGATATGGAGAATTAGGTCAGGGTGATGGGTAGGGAGGGCAGGAGGCTTGGACTGCAAAGGCTATGCTGCCGCCTTCTTTTTTCTCCAGGATGCATGCTGGCAGAGGTGGCTTCCTCAGTCCCTTTCATCCTTTTGTCTCTTCAGCATCAGTCTCTGTGCTTGGGACTGACACTAGAGCCCTGAGCAGCAAGTGAGGCCAGATGAAAAGACCCAGACCTCAGCTCCAGCTCACTCACTGCCCCTGAGCACTGACCAGTGTGCAGGGCTGGTCTGCGTGCTCCTGCTGTGGGGACCCTGGCTCCTACCTGCCCTGGCTTCTTGCAGCCCCACAATCAGGTGAGGTGAGCTGGGGATCCCGAGCTGTGGCTTCAGGCCTTACCCAGTGCTGCGTACCTGGGATTTTCAGGAGCTTGGGCTCTGCCCATGCTGGCTCACTCTGCTCAGACATGGCTGTGCAAGGAGAACACAGCAAGCCTGCTCCAGTGTGGGCTCCTCTCTCCATGGGGCCACAGGCTAGGAGCCTGTTCCAGCACAGGCTGCTCATTGGGTCACAGCCTCTTTTGGGCATCCCCCTGCTCTGGTGTGGGATCCTCCGTGTGCTGCAGGGGCAATGTGCTCCACCGTGGACCTCCATGGGCTGCAGGTGGAATCTGCTCCACCATGGACCTCCATGGGCTGCACGCACACAGCTGCCTTACCATGGTCTGCACCATGGGCTGCAGGGGAATCTCTGGCCCAGTGCCTGGAGCACCTCCTGCCCTCTGCACTGACCTTGGTGTCTGCAGGGCTGTTGCACCCTCATATGCTCATCTCCTGGATTCAGCTGTAACAGTAATTTTTCTCCTTCCTCGTAGGTGGCACAGTGCTTTGGCTTCAATCTGAGAATAATGCTGGTAACATGCAGATGTTCTGGTTTTTGCTAAGTGATGTTTACTCTGACCGAGGACTTCTCAGTCTCTCATGCTTTGCCAGTGGGAAGGAGCACAGGAAGCCAGGAGGGAGCAGAGCCAGGGCCCCTGACCCGAACTAACCAAAGGGGTATTCCATACCACAGCACGTCATACCCCGTATATAAACTGGGGGGAGTCACTCAGAAGGCCCAGATCACTGCTTGGGTTGGGCTGGGTACCATTTGGCAGGTGGTGAGCAATTGTATCGTTGAGCACTTGAGTTTATTGTTGCTTTTCCTTTCCCTTTTTAGTTTCCTGTTGTCTCCACCTTGTTATTTCCCTTATTGTTGTTATTAGTAGCAGTAGTGGTTTTGTGTTATAACTTAGTTACTGTACTGATCTTATGTCAGCCCTTGGGGTTTGCATTCTTTTGATTTTCCTCCCCATCCTACCTGGAGTGGAAGGGGAAGGAGAAGTGAGCAAGCGGCTGCGTGGTGCTGAGTTACCAGCTGGGCTTAAACCACCACAGCTCACTCCTACTGTGGGCTGCAGTTGCACAGTTTTTCTTTCCCTTTCTTAACTATATTACCCCAGAGGCGTTTCCACCATCACTGGTGTACTTGTCCTTGACCGGTGGGTCTGTCTTGGCACAGGCTGGTATTTGGCTCTATAGGGCATGGGGGAAGCTTCTTGCAAAAGCCCCCCCCCCCCGGCAGGGTTTTGGTAGCTCCCTCCTAGCATGGCTGGGTTTTGGTAGACTCACCACCAACAAAACCCTGCCATGCAAACCCAATACAGCAGTGAAGGCTTCAGTGCCTTTTCTGTGTCATTTGTTAGAGGACTCCTGCTCCCCTTCTCAGCAGGCTCAAGTTTTCCCTAGTTGTTCTTTTACTGCTGTGGTACCTGTAGGAACCTTTCTTGTTGCCATTCACATCCTTTTCAGATTCAGCTCCAGGTGAGGGTTACTTTTCCTAAGCCCAAACCTGCAGACTTTGGCCTCTTCAGGAACCTGCTTAGTAAGGTTCCATGTGATGTAGTCCTAGAGGGCAGGGGGGCCCAAGACTCTTGGTTGATATTCAAGGATCACCTGCTACAAGCTCAGGAGTGTTGCATCCCAACTAGAAGGAAGTGCAGCAGAGGGCCAGGAGACCTCCTTGGATGGATAAGGAGCTGCTGAGGAAAATTCAAAGGAAAAAAGAGGCTTACAACAGGTGGAAGCAAGGATGGGCCCCTGGGAAGAATACAGGGATGTTGTCTGGGAAGCTAGGGATGAGGTTAGAAAGCTAAGGCCCAGTTAGAATTAAACTCGTCTCAGGATGTGAAAGATAACAGGAGGGATTCTATAGGTCCATTGCGAGCAAAAGACAGACTAGGGACAACGTGGGCCCTTTCAAGAAGCTATCAGGAGAACTGGCTACCCTGGATTTGGAGAAGGCTGAGGTTCTGAATGATTTCTTTGCCTCAGTCTTCACTGCAAATGCTCTGACTGCACCACCCAAGTCTTGGAAGGCAGACGCAGGGACTGTGAGAATGAAGACCTTGGGCCCACTGTAGGAGAGGATCCAGTTCAAGACCATCTTAAGAACCTGCACGTGCACAAGTCCATGTGTCCTGATGAAATCCATTCATGGGTCCTGAAAGAGCTGGCGAATGAAGTTGCTAAGCCACTGACCATCATATTTGAAAAATCATGGCAGTCAGGTGAAGTTCCCAGTGACTGGAAAAAGGGAAATATAACCCCCATTTTCAAGAAGGGGAAAATGGATGACCCAGGGAATTACAGACCAGTCAGTCTCACCTCTGTGCCTGGCAAAATCTTGGAGCAGATTCTCCTGGAAGGCATGCTGAGGCACATGAAAAACAACAAGGTGCTTGGTGACAGCCAGCATGGCTTCACTAAGGGGAAATCCTGCCTGACCAATTTGGTGGCCTTCTATGATGGGGCTACAGAACTGATGGACGGCGGTAGAGCAGTTGATGTAATCTACCTGGATTTGTGCAAAGCATTTGACATTGGTCTGCATGACATCCTTGTCTCTAAATTGGGGAGACATCAGTCTGATGGGTGGACCACTCGGTGGATATAGGACTTGGCTGGATGGTCGCACACAGAGTTGTGGTCAATGGCTCAATGTCTGGCTGGAGACCAGCAACGAGTGGTGTTCCCCAGGGATTAGTGTTGGGACCAGTCTTGTTCAACGTCTTTGTCACTGACATGGACAGTGGGATTGAGTGCGCCCTCAGCAAGTTTGCCGATGACACCAAGCTGTGTGATTTGGCTGATTCAGTCAAGCGAGGGAATGCCATCCAGAGGGACCTTGACACACTTGTGAGGTGGGCTGATGCCAACCTCATGAAGTTTAACCATGCCAAGTGCAAGGTCCTACACGTGGGTCGGGGCAATCCCAGGCACAGCTACAGGCTGGGCAGAGAAGAGATTCAGAGCAGCCCTGCAGAGAAGGACTTGGGGGGGTTGGTTGATGAGAAAACAAACATGAGCCAGCAGTGTGCGCTTGCAGCCCAGAAAGCCAACCGTATCCTGGGCTGCATCAAAAGGAGTGTGACCAGCAGGTCAAAGGAGCTGATCCTGTCCCTTTGCTCTTGTGAGACCTCACTTGGAGTGTTGTGTGCAGTTCTGGTGTCCTCAACATAAAAAGGACATGGATCTGTTGGAACAAGTCCAGAGGAGGGCCACGAGGATGATCAGGGGAGTGGAACACCTCCTGTATGAAGACAGGCTGAGAAAGTTGGGGCTGTTCAGCCTGGAGAAGAGAAGGCTGCATGGAGACCTCATGCTGGGATGGACTCTTCATTAGGGACTGTAGTGATAGAACAAGGGGTAATGGGTTAAAACTTAAACAGGGGAAGTTTAGAGTGGATATAAGGAAGAAGTTCTTTACTGTAAAGTTGGTGAGGCACCAGAATGGATTGCCCATGGAAGCTGTGAATGCTCCATCGCTGGCAGTGTTCAAGACCAGGTTGGACAGAGCTTTGGGTGACATGGTTTAGTGTGAGGTGTCCCTGCCAGTGGCAGGGCATTGGAACTAGATGATCTTATGGTCCTTTCCAACCCTGACTATTCTATGTTTGGACAGTGGTCGTATCACTTTCTTTTGCCTGGTGTTCCTGTCTGTTCTTCTCCACTAAGTGTGGCAGGAAAGGAAAGGAAAGAAACCAAATAACTGTGACTGGGAAAACCTGAAAACAGAGAAGAGGGAAGTGAATGTTTGAAAATGGAAAAGAAGGACCCTTTAGGGAACACTGAGCAGAGGCCGCTGGCAGATCCCAGCACCCTCGGTTGTGCCCGGCACTGTGAGCAGAGGGGGAGCAGATGGAGCCCTGCTACTGTCAGGGTCTCCTTCTCCAGTTCTCTTTTCCTCTGGAAGAGGCTGTTTGATGAGGGCCAGGAGAAGGTTGGTAAGAAGGTGCTGTAGTGTGGTGGCACCTTGGATGTGGGGAGGTAGGTGAAAAGTGCAGCTCTAGCCTCAATAGGTTTTGAAGAACTGGGAAAGGTTACTTGTACACGAGGGTCTACTGCTTGCCATGGAAAGATGTGGGAGAGGGGCTCCCCATGGAGGTGCCTCTGCCTCTTGCTCTGGGGAGGATTTTGCAGCTAGTTCCCTGTGGTCCATGGAGTCAGCTCTCATGTGCAGCCTGTTGCTGTCCCTTCCTCCAGCAGGAAGAGGACCATCCTCCTAATGTTGAGGTGGTGGGCAAGGGTGGGGAATGGAAAGGGTGAGGTGTACATGGAAACATGCCAGTGTGGGGGTCACCGAGGAGCTCAAAGGCCGTTAGGGAGAAGGTGGGGCCTGCTCTGCTGCAGGACTCACACAGGATGGGAGAGGATTCAAGGTGGGCTTGCCTCCAAGACAGAATGGTGGGGAATGGAGCTGGTGGCACAAGTGACCACTCTGCTTACTGCCAGGAAGCAGTTTTGAGTAGCTGACAATCTTGCAGGAGTGGAGAATAAAAGATGCAAGACCTGTTGTAGCTGCCTGGAGTGCAGCAAGTAACATTATGTTCTTCCGAAACTCGGGAGCTGCTTAAATACAGCCCTGTAGAGAAGTGTTTTGCCCAATCCAGCTCTTCCCAGCTTCTCTATCTGGGCTGCTGCTTGTGTCTCGATCTGTCTCACCACAGTTGTGTTCAGAATGGGCATCTGTCCCTTTTGTATTGCAGATATGTCATGACACTTCAGGCCACACCGTGCTCCTTCTGGGAACAGGAGATATGACAGGACTTGTGTCCTAGCACTATTCATAGCACAGATCTTCCAGTGTGATGTGGGATGTGAGCTTTGTATTGATGGGTGCTTGTAAAGTTTCAGTTTAAAAGCCCAGGATCAAGCAGTACAGTTTCCTAACCTCAAACAGTCATCATAAGAGGATGCAAAAACATGCCAGCAAAAAGGATATTTAAGTTTAGAATTGCTTAGGCCCCTTGTCAGGTGATAAAGCTCTTGAGTTCCTGCCATTGCATGCTTCCCCTTAAACGTTTGCCCCTATGAGTGAGTGGTCTAAGTCTTGCTGTAACTCAAAAGCTGCTTGGTTGGGTTCCCATCTCAAACTGGAGTATTTTGATCCAGCATTGCTAGTAACAGTGTTCACCAAATGCATGTTAAAGAAATCAGTACTGGGCAAAATCAAGCCCTCTTCCAGTGTTTGCCCATACTCACAGCTGACTGGGGATCTCTTTCACCCATAACGTTCTTGCCTGATCTGCATTTCTTTTCCCTTAGGCAGTAGGATCATCCCCACTGTCTAGGTCTTGTTGAGAGAGCAAGTGTTAATAGTCTGAATTGCCTTTTCTGTCCAACACTGGTAGTTTCCTACTTGAGAGCACTTGCATGAGTTCTGTTAAGCTTCAGTGCTCTCTGTGGGAAGGGTTCTTGTGTTTAGCATGATTTACGTATCTAATTTAAACACCATTTAAAATGCTGCCTGTCAGAAGGCTATGGTGCGGTTATAAACTAGTCATGCAAAATGTCATTCATTGTTAGTAGGGAAAAAAACAACGGGTGACAGCAACTATTCCTGTAACCTGTCAGATCTCTTTTTTTTTTCCCCTTCGTATGCGCAAAATTTAGACGTATTTTTGGTCCTAAGCCACCTCAGGACTAAATGAAGCATGCATCCATGCTTTCACCACCTAAGATGTATCTTTTATCCTTCCTGAGCTCTGTGCTACCAGGATTCATCTCCTCTTAAACTTGCTGCTGTGTGGCCCTGCCCCAGTGATAGGGACTGCATGCGCAGCCCAGCTGGTGATGGAGAGAGCTGTCTTCTCTCCCCTGCACTCTCTTCCCTTCATCACCCCATCTGCAATGGATGCAGACACAGGTCATGCCACAGGGGTGAAGACCAGCAGAGAAAAATATGACTGCTGCCGTTGATGTGAGGAGCACAGATGCGGAGGGGTGAGCCTGTGCTGGGGAGTGGGGGTCTGCAAGCCTTGCTTGGTCCTTATGTCATGAATCGTTGTGTTTCTCCAATTGCAGATGTCGTGGAACCTGCAGTACCGCACCTCCAAGTTCCGCCATGTGTATGGCAGACCAGCCAGTAAGGAAAAATGCTATGACTGCGTGCCCATCACCCACAATGTCCACGACAACCAGTTCTGCGCTGTAAACCCCCACTTCATTGCGGTGGTGACTGAGTGTGTGTGCGGGGGGGCCTTTGCTGTCATTCCCATACACCAGGTGAGCTCTCCTGAGGTAAGCTGGCTTTTGAGAGAGCATCAGGAGGCTGGAGGAGAGCCAGGCTTTCTAGGGAGCTAGATCACACAGAGGATATTCAGTTAATGCTGCTGTCCAGGTTGCAGAGTGATAGAAGGGGCCTCAGATGCCCTGGCAGGTGATTCCTGGGTTGTGTATAGTTTTATGTCTTACATTGCTGCTTGCAGTTTTTTAGCACCTTCATTCATTTCACATCTCATTTGCATTTCCTGTATAAAGAGCAGGAACTGTGCTATTCAGATGTTTGTCTCCTAGGAGAAATTTTAAATATAGAAGTAATTAGGAGACACAGGGGGCAAAATCTGAAAGCTGTGTTACTGGCATGTTTTCAGATACAACAAAAGGAAAATGCGGTATGTTTCACTCTACCTCCTGCTTTGTGAAAGAGTGGAGAAATAGTTATCAGGCAGTGAAGCTCTTAAGCTTAAAGCATCGATGCTGGAGAAGCTTCCCTTTTAGAAACAAATCCCATGTTTATGGGCTTTGGTGACTTATGGATCTGATGAGAGAGAGAAGCAGGCCATCTCATGTTTATTGCTTCAGAAAAAATTAGGCACACACACTAATGTGGATTAACTTGAATATGAGATTATGAGCTCTCTGGAATCAGGGCAGAACAGATGAAAGGCAAAAGTTCAGCCTTTAATTAAAAGTTAATTGATGGTGTTATTGCATTACCACTTTTTCAATATATATTTGCTAAGGATGAAAGTGAACTGGCTATGCTTGAAAAACTTAGCACAGTTCCTGGCCCTCCTCGACTTTGTTTGTTCATCTCCTTCACTGCAGGTGCTGTTCAAAGACAGTCCTTCTAAAATTAACCCTTGCCTTGTTTTTCTTGACTGAGTCACTTTTGCCCCCTCAATCATGATCTGTTGAGGCTGAAGAACTTGTCCTTACAGAGCTGCACCTGCATGCAGGCAGCTGGTGACTGTGGGACAGGGGGTGGGAGCCAGCTCTCAAAATGTTGGCAAAATGAGCTGAGGGTGCTTGCACTAGGTACTATTCATTTTTTCTGTCTTCTCACCTTTTTCAGCTCTCTAGGCTTATATTCAGTAGTAATTCTTCCATTCTTAACACCTGCTTAACACTCCATCCAGATCTGAAATACCTGCCTGCAGAAATAACTGCCTTATTTCAAAGGCATGGTAGAACTGGGAGATACAGAAAAAGGTTATTAAAGTACATCAATGAAAATATGCGAGGAAAGACTTTGTAAATTAGGCCTCAGTGAGTCTGGAAAAAAAGACAAAGAAGTGAGATATATAAAACTTGTCATGAGGATGGGGAAGAAGCATAAGGAGCAATTCTTGTTTTTTGTGGTATGGAATCCCTGGAATCCTGGTAAAGGGAGCAAACTGTTATCAGCC
Organism: Neopsephotus bourkii; assembly: GCF_033783945.1. Classification (NCBI taxonomy): domain Eukaryota; kingdom Metazoa; phylum Chordata; class Aves; order Psittaciformes; family Psittacidae; genus Neopsephotus; species Neopsephotus bourkii. The sequence goes on from NW_026902287.1 coordinate 1,367,970, forward strand.
AATGTGAATCCTTCTGCAGTTCAGATGTGGAGCTCACTGCTCCAGATCCTGATGAGACCAGAAGAATTAAGGGGTGTAAATCAGGATGAAGTTATAGAGCTTTTTATGAACTGTGTTGGTTCTGATGCAAGTCCCTTGAGGGTTGACCATTGGTGGTGGATCGGGGAAAGTAACTGTACGTGCTGCGCTTTGTACAGCCATTCTCTGAATACCTGTTCCTGACCCTTGCTGAGTGTGGAGAGTGGCCTCAGCCGCTCACAGGAAGGTACCCTGAGCCTCGGGAGTGTGGTACACTTCCCAGCTGGTCCTACCTGGTAAAAACAGGCAGCTTTTGGTACACTTCCCAGCTGGTCCCACCTGGTAAAAACAGGCAGCTTTTGACTTGTGCTCCTGGTGGTGGTATTTGTGGCTGCCATCCTTTGCGATGCTGACCATGGAAGACAGCGTACTGTCGACCCAGCTGCAGGGAACCAAAGGCAGCTGCTCTGGAAATTATGTATGGGACAGTATTGGCTTCTCATGATGAGCCTCTGATCTGTGGTTACTTTTGACTGGATTCACAGGCAGCCGCCCCTTTACAGCCTTGCCATCGTGTGGAGAAAAAGCGCAAGAGCGCTTTTTAGCGAGTGCGGGAGATGGTAGCTGGGAAAGGAAGGCCTACACTTTCCAGGCTGGGTGAATAACCTGCCCTTGGAGGTGCTCTTGTCCCTCCAATGCTTTTTGGAGTTCTTTCTGCATGTGCTACTAGAGGTACTGCCTGCTTCAAGATGTGCTTAAATGCAGGCTCAACCTCTCTGTTGGACTGTGCCTCCTTGCTGACTTGTGCTCCTTATTGTGGGCACCAAGCTCTCTCATCAGTCTTTGCATAAATCCTACTCTCGACTGCTGCACTGTTCTTCCTCTCTGAGAGCCTGGGGGAGAGTTAGGGTTGACAGCAACAGAGGTTATATAGGGAGATAGCCCTTTGCCATAGAGACTCTCCTTTCAGCAGACCTTTGCTTTCAGCCTGAAGAGGAATTAGTTTAATATTTGCCACCACTTGGAGAATGGTCTTCTGATGCAGGATGTGTCAGACAGGCCCTCGTGAAGATGTACTGTTGAATGGCAGCACATCTCACCAGGGAGGAAGATGGCTGAACAGACTGACTGCCTTTGTTAATCTTGCAAGTCCAAGGAAACACAGGCTCAGTGACTATAATTGGGAGATGAATGGCCTTCTTACAAGCCTGTGCATAGATTGGTGTCTGGCACGGATGTGTTTGGGAACTGCCTGCAGTGCATAGCAAGCAAAGATTTTGACTGAGAGAGCAGTTTTGTGGCCTTCCTTTTTGTGGCAAAGGCCTGACTTTTTCCTTCTCCAATGACCAGACTCACTTGAGACTGCGTCTGTCTCTTCCTTTGCAGCATAAAGCAAAGGGATGAGAACAAAGTCTCAAGAGACAAGGAGATATTTATCCAAGTCTTTGCGATCTCCAGTCTTTCCATGCATCAGCACTGGCTGTTAAAGGAGGGATACCTACTCTGTACAAGCTGCTCTTCGGAGAGTTGAAAGGGCTGTCCCAGTAGAAGTGGTTTTTGTCAAGGAGCTACTTTTCAGAAGTGCTGAGAGGTTAGAAAGTGTGAGGTTGAAAATTCACTGATTTTCAGTCCCTCCAAATCTCTGTGGAAGTCAGTCTGCATGCATAACAATACATTAGTTACTGAAATAGCTTTTGAGACGAAAGCTTCCCCCAGCATGTGAAGAGCTTCACTTCCACATGCAGACGTGCATCTGAGATCAGCAGCTCTGCCTGTCCTATGTGTTTATTGGCAGCCTGGGGGTTCACGTGTTGCGGGGTCCTGCTCTGTCCCATGGCTGCAAGGCTGCACTGGGGCTGGTGGGTGGAAGAGCAAGGGCTCCTTTTCCAGGGCCAGCTGAGCCTGCTGAGGACATGGTGGTAGGACAGCCTTGCAGGATGAGACAGGGAGAGCAGGCTCAGGGCAGCCTGGGAGTCTCCCAGATGGAATGGGGAGCAGACAGTCAGTCAGCAATAGGAGGGGAAAGAGTTCCCATACGGATCAAGGGATCCTTGTGGCGCTGGCTGCCCAGCCCACTGAGTTGCCAAATTGAAACCAAGCCCTGAAGTGTACAAAAGGACACTGTGGGTGGGGGAACACTGCTTATTAAAGGCCTTTTATCTCTCTTCTGCATTCCCAAGTCACTTTGCATTGTCACAATTGTTTTAGACTGTAGTCTGAAAAAGCACAGTCTTTTACATTTCAAAGCCCTCCGGTGTTCAGTTTAAAGCAGGTGAGTCCCAGTCTATGTGATAAACTTTCCAGTGAGGCCAGTATAGTTACATGTTGTGTCCTGTTCTTCGTTCAGGACCATACACATTTTAAAGGCTGGGAAAATTACATTCAGGCCACATCCGTGTTAGAGCCAGCACTGATTCCCCTCTGCTGTACACTCCTAAGGCCCACCTCTGGAAAGGAGCAGGGAGAGCACCAATAGAAGTGTCTCCTTTCCATGAGAGCATGCATTGTGTTCATTTTGGTTTGTAATTCTTTGAGGTGGGACAAAAATAAAGCAGTAATCAGGACCAGCTTGCCACCACATCTCTAGGTGTCTGACCTTTGCTTTTGGACAGATGTCTTGGATAGAAGGTGGGCCTGTACTTCTGCTCCTGACAGTGAGAAGCAAGTGCTGCTCCAATGTTACTAAAATTCCCAGCAGCCTTCCTAGCACATAATACACTGGTTTGGCTTTGTAGCACTGTGCCTGCTGTATGTTTTTTTCCTGGTGCAAGACTGCTCCCAAGTGGCATCAGGCTCTCAATACTCCTTTGTGCACTTCCTGCGGGATTTTTAGTAGTGAAGATGCCACCCAAACTTGAAATCGTTTAGGAGAGTCTGGAATCTGGTTCAATCTGGTGAATGGCTGGATTTGAGCACCATCAGGGAGAAACAGATAGCTGTTGCAAGAAAAACTACATTTGTAATTTGTGTCACAAATGCCTTTTTGCTTGAAAAATAAAACAAACTCTAGCTGACGAAGCTAAAGAATAAAAGCTAAACTATATATGCATATATTTTTCCTGCTTATAAGAAATGTCTTCTGAAAGAGATAAGAAGTCTTATGGTGTGTGTGTTTCTCCCCCCAAGATCTTTAAAAAATATGGAGGATTCAATTTGCTTGTGAGTGTTTCCCCTCAAAGTTTTATCCTCATGTCTGAACCAAATGCTGTCTTCTAAACCTCAGCAGTCTCAACTGCTGCATGTGTACAGATTTTTTCATAGCAGTGTGTAATTAGAAAGGCCTGGACACTCCTTTCTTTTCAGTGGTATCATCAAGACTTGCTTAGCAGGGACAGCAATAGCCCATTCTCAATAGACAGAGACCACCCAGGGCACTGGGAGCATAACAAGGAGGAAGAGGTTTTTTTGCTGGAGCTGGCTTGGATCTTCTTTAAAAATGTCCTGTAATTACATGGCTCACCTTAGGTTTGTTGATACGTGTTTTCCAGACAGGCAAGCTCGACCCACATTATCCCAGAATATGGGGGCACAGAGGGAATGTTCTGGACATCAAGTGGAACCCATTCAATGACTTTGTTATAGCTTCGTGTTCAGAAGATGCCACAGTAAGTTTACCAGCTTGTTGACGGTGTTGTTACATGGCTAATATTCTTTTGGGGGAGAGAAATGAAAAATAAACCAAAAGGTCCACGGATGAGATGTAAAAGCATACATATACATATAAAAAAGTCAGGTAAAAGTAAGATACTTTCTTTCTCTTGGGGTCAGACCTTCCAGATGATATATCAAAATCAGTGTGTAAAGAAAGATCTGTTTCATTGGGACTTCTGTCTTTTTGGGTGTGTTTGCATGAGAAAACAAGAATACAAATTTAAAATGGAATTACTATTCAATTTTAATCATTATAAAACTCTTCCTTTAATTTCAAACAAAAGCTTCAACACAATGTAATCTGAAACAGCTGTTTCAGATTAATTCCCTGCAGAGCAAATTTGAGTTTCTCTTCTCAGTTACTCTGTAAAGTCATGCTGGATCACTTATGGAGTAGCTGAGGAATCTGTATCATACCATTCTGCAATAAGTGTTTTACCTGGTATTATTATAATTAAGATGCAGTCACACATTTTACCTCAGTATAGGTGCAGATGAGTAACTGAAATGTTTGTAATGGGCAATTTAACCCATATCTAAGTGATCATGAAAGCTTGTTTTTCCATGTCCTGTCAAAAGCGGGATGTTAACTTCTGCAACAGAGCCATCTGACTAACTACTATCTTTTTTTTCCGGAGATCCCCCATGTATTTTCTTCCACTGGGTATATTTACTCTCTACCACACAGCATCAGGGAGGTTTTCCTTGTCATTTCCTTCAGCCCTGGCTTAGTGCACATTCAGCCATTTCAGCTGCCAAAAATCACTCTTGAATTAGAAATCTAGGCTCTTTAAATTGTCCTTCATGTAGTGACTTTCCTTTGCTTATTTGGATATACTTGTCTTTTATTTTTTGAAGCCTTTAAATTTCCGGGCTGCCTGTGAGGGTTTTATTTTATCCTCCAACATGTTTGCTGAGTTTTCATACTGTTTTGGGATGGACCTGAGGCAGAAAGGACCTCTCTTTTGATCCTTAGATGAGGAATGAGCACTAGTTTCGAAACTTCCTGCTGCAGTTACAGAATCACAAAACCATTTGTGTTAAAGGAGCTTGGGTGTTCTCCTGTGCAGGTCCGTTGAGCACAGGAGGCAACCCAAGGATAGAGATTTCACCACCTCTCTGGGCAACCTGTTCCTGTTCTTCACTGCTTCCGTGGAGAAATATATTTCCTTATATGTAGTCAGAACCTCCCCAGTGTAGTTAGTACCTGCTGTATCCTGTCCTCTTCAAGACAGAGCCTGGCTCTAATTCCTTAGCAGTATTCTAAGTATTGAAGGCTTCTCTAAGTTTGCCTTGAAGGTGTCTTCTCCAAGGTAAGCAAGCCCATCTCCCTCAGCTTCTCCTCAAAGGGCAAGTGCTGCCACCTTCTGAGCATCCTGGTGGTCTCCACTGGAATCACTTATCAGCATCTTTATTGCACTGGGATACTGCAAAACTGATGCAGTGTTCCAGCTGCTGTTTAATGATAGCTGAGTAAATGAAAAAATTTCTTCCCTTGATCTAACGGCTGTCTTCTTTTTGTACCAGGCCAGGATGTTGCTAGCTTTCATCCCTGCCAGGATATGCTGCTGGGTCATATTTATCCTATTGTCTACCAGGACTCTGGAGTCTATGCAGAAAAGCTGCTTCCTGTCAGCTTTCTTTTCCAATATCCTACTGAAACTTGGCACTGGATCATTCTCTGATGATCTAAACAATGAAAATACTGAGCTTGTCACTGGGCTCATCAATAAAAGTTGTTCTAAGAGGTCTTGCTGTTTGTGAATATACTCTCTGTTTTGGTACCACCTTCCCATCATCCTGGCACGAGGACCTTAGGGGTCTGCTACACAATGACATAGTGTAGGGATACCTCTTCCATCCCCTTTAACTACAGGGGACAGCAGACTGTGTTTCTTAGTGTGACGTTTGCCTGGTAGCCAGTAGCTAGACTTGTAGAGCTCACTTAGTCCAAGCCCTACTCAAAGCAGGTCAGTTGAATCAGGTTGTTCCAAGCCTTGTCCAGGTGAGCTGGAAGATCTCCAAGGCTTCAGATGCTGTGGCCTCACTGGTCCCTTATTCCAGGGGTTGGGTGCCCTTCTAGGCAAAATAGGGCTCCTCTGATCCCCAGGGAGTGCCCATATTGCCATTTGTTTTCATTGCCTTTGGTGCTGTCCCTGTGCACCTCCAAAGACTCTGGCTCCATTTCCTCTATGCTTTTCTGCGATAAAGTTGAAGGGTAGCCAGAAACTGAACAAATTCTTTTCATCCCACCTCTCCTCAGATTTGTGCCCATTCTCCCTTCATCTCAGTGCCTGCTGTTGGATTCACACACCACTGACAGATGACGTCAACATCTGTCTTGTGCTGTCCTGTTCTAGAGAGCTCAGACTGGACATACTATTGACACATCTCCACAGCAACACTTTCTCTGTCCTGAGAGAAGTCTGAGGAAGTTTCTGGGGTCCTAGAGATGTCAACCACTTCCACTAGGCTGGACATCAGAGCCCAAGACTCCTTGCGTTCTGTTGTTGAACGTATGGTGCTCTCCACCATTTCTGAGCCTCACTGTGGCATAAGCCACTGTTCTGGCTTGTGTGCAAGGATGCATCTGGTTGTTCTTACTGGACTGGGTCTCCCTGGAGCTTTTGAGGATGGCCACAAGCTTCTGTGAAGGTAGTGGAAGTTTCTCATTACTCGCATTCCTCAGAGGTTTCTTGGCCATTAATCAGCCTTTCTGGAGCTTGCCTTGGTGATACCAGAGCTATCTTTCGCAGTGTGTAGCTAAAGATTGTAGAGTGGTAATTTTTGGAACGGGAGGGGATGGCTAGTCTCACCTATTGCCCTTTACAGTTCCCAGTGCTGCTTCAGGCAGGCTTGGAACTGAGGACAGGCACTGAGAGTTTGAATGATATGGGGAGAGGGCTTATCCTCTTATCCCTTCTGTTCCTTTTGGCATATCGTCAGGAACATATGAATTCAGCTTTCTGAGGATGTCTTGTGGTTATAGGGGCAATTCTGTGAATTCGCTTTGTCAGGTTTTCTTCAAAATGCAGCAAGGCAAACGGCTCACGCATTGTTCTTGCTTGACCTGGCTGGGCTGGCTCCAAGACCCACTCCTGCTCACTAAGCATTGGCAATTTCTGCTATTTAATACAGTCTGAGACACCAGCCAGGGGCTTTTCCCTGCTTTTATCACCAACCATTTAATAGCATGTGGGGTGAATGGCTCATTCTAGGCATTTCTCAGTATGAACACAATCTACTTTTCCATTTCTTACACTCTCAGCTCTATTGTGTTAGTGACAGCTGTTGAAGCTGTAAAGTGTGATGCTTTCTCTTACCACTCTGGAATTTTGTCTGGAGGCTACTGGACCCCACAGTCCTTAGGTTTCTGATGAGCTTGATTCCTCAGTTGAGAAGAATGCTCATGACCTTTCCCAGCAGGTCCCTGTATTTGTAGCTCTCCTTCTTTGTCTTATAAAGGTGTGATCCTCATTGGCCAAACAATGGGAGACTTGGGCAGATGTGGCTAGTTTCCATGACCTATCTGCCTCAAAGAGCATTACCCTTTTGCTTCAGGCTAAGTCTAGGAAAAAATATGACAAGCATAGCAATTTTCATTGTGCCAAAGGGTTAATCATCTGTTAGAGTCCTAAATAGTTGTGCTCCTACAGTTAGTGAGGGAAAGACTCTTTCATTATACCTGCATAGGTCAAGCCCCTTTTGCAGGTTTCTTCTATTTCTTCTTCCCCTCCAGGAGGACAGAGGTTTTTTGTCTTCATGCAGCAGCCCTGTAGAACCCAGGGGTGCAGGTAGACCTGTTATGAGACACTACACTCCCAGCTGAAGTTGAATAAACTTCAGTGCAGTGCTTCTCAGTCTCTCTTTTTGGAACATCTGCTCTGTGGGCTTCTGAGTACTTTGTCCACCTGCATGGGCTCAGTGTACTCTGACAAATGGCTGTGTCATTTGCAAAGTGTTCAGCACTGGAACAAACAGTACTGTAGCTGTCATCTGACCAGGGGAGTTGTCAGTTCTTTCACTAGGTAATATTGAGTGGATGACTGTTTGGATTGATCACTGCTATAATATATTTCTTTTAAGTTTATTTCAGATTCGCTCGGTTTTGCTCAAAGTTTGTTACGAGGCAAGGTCTGCAAGATCTGTCATTTACTTTTTCCCCTTGGAAATAATTGTAATTGGAAATTTTTGTAATTGTGTTGACAGCTTGGCCAAGTTTAAGTGTTGGATTACCAAGTTAAAACAAACTGGTAGAACTGCTGGCTAAAGATAGAGGGTAAAGAGGATTCCTCAGGCCCACAGAAAAGTAAAGGCACTAATTTAAATAACTGGCATTCAATAAAGCCAGGAGCATTCCTATTCGCTCTCAAGGGCACAATAATACCAAGGGAATAATAGTTATTGTTAAGTTCCAAATCAGCTCCTTACTCAGGAATCTCACAAAGACCCATCCTGTGCCATTCAGGTGAAAATCTGGGAGATCCCCAAGCCCTTGCTCACAAAAACCATTACCAGTCCGAAGAAGGAACTTGTTGGGCATGTTCGAAGAGTTGGTCTCATTGAATGGCATCCCACTGCTAATAACATCCTCTTCAGCTCTGGGTATGACTACAAGGTGGGTTGGTTCTATGTGCAGCTGTCCTCCTGGGGTACCCTGTTTGGCACGGTGTTTTGAAATTTGTTTTAATTTCAAGCTGTGAACTAATGCTAAAGAGTTCATAAGCCTTCCCCAGGGGGAAATTCCATGATGACCCCAAAGGCAAAAGGACATTGCTCCGAGTTCAGAAGGACTTCCTAATTTTCCAGTCTCTGATGAACTTAAGTTTACTGTGCCGTTCTCCTTTACTGGATTAGATACCATATGCAGTGCCATGCACTTTTTTGTGGTTTTTTTATTTGGCTTCATTCCTGTGCTAGTGCAAATATCTGCACTGATGCTGGCCACTTTTATGTATAAAATGTGGTTGTGAAGGAAATTAGAACATTTGACATTCTGAGCAGTGTATCCTTGATGTTACTGTAAGTACCAGGGGATATTTTAAATGCTGGAGAACAATCACTTATGATGGCAAGACCTATGCATGCAGAGAAGAGGTGAATAGGGCACACAAAGCCCTCAGATGGTCAGGCAGCAAAGGGCTGATTTTCTTTTATTTCTCCAGATAATGATCTGGAACCTTGACACCACGAAGACTGTCATCTCAAACCCAGTGAAGATCCTCAATGCTCACAGAGATGTGGTCCTTTCTATGTCATTCAACACAGATGGCAGTCTCCTTGCCACAGCCTGTAGGGACAGAAAGATACGTCTGATAGACCCTCGTGCAGGAACAGTCCTACAGGTAGGTTGGGTTCAGAGGTTTGTGGTTTATCTGATCTCACCCTTGGAGTGTTTCCTCTTCTGGATAGATTCATTGCCATTAAAGAAGACTCCTCTCTGCCTTCCATTGCCCAACACACCAGGTGGTGCAATTGCCTTCTGCTTTTCATGGAACACTTGCTGTCATTGTTGAACACAGAGTTTCCACATCTTACTACCATGCTGCTTGCTCCCTGAAACTCCTTTCAAAGGGCACTGTTCTCATAGCTGCCTCATGCAGTCCTGTGTGGGATGCCACAGGGAGGACTTGTAGAGATCAGGTGGACAGAAGGGTGCAAGTGTCCCATTGCCAGGGTTGTTATTGTTGCCTGGATTCTGTATTTGTTGGCAAGGTGAAGCTGACTTATTCCTAGGTATTTGCACAGATTTGGGCACACAAAGCCCTGGCAGCAATTAAGAGATTGTCCTTTTGCAAACATGTAATTCAGTAGTTTGACTGGGCTTTTGCAGATGGCTCTGAAGAGTTTAAGCTGCCTTTCTCAGATGCCCATGAAATCTTGCTCACTGTAGTTCAGGCAGGCTGAGCAAATCTTGCAGAAGTTACTGAGTCTTGTGTAACATGAAATGTAGCTATGCGATGAGTGCTGTCTCTTCCTCACACAGTGTCCTTTCTCTTCCTATAGGAAGCCAGCTACAACTCTCACAAAGCCAATAAAGTCTTGTTCCTTGGAAACATGAAAAAACTGATCTCTACTGGAATATCTCGGTGGAATAATAGGCAAATTGCATTATGGGACCAAGTGAGTTGGACCAGCAGTCTTAACCACACCAGCTTCAGTTTTCTTTCTCTCTTTTGCTGTCTCATTAACTTTTTCTACCTGCCAAATACCCAAGAACCGGTTTATAACAGCAATTCAGAAGTGATCTGTCAAATACTTAGTTGGTGATAGTCCTTATGTTATGACACTGTTAAGCTCTCAAAACTTCCAGCATAGAAATCCACCAGGACAGACAGAATGCTGTGCCTGCTATGGGTAGAAATCATTCGAAGAACCTTTGGATGGTCACAGTAACTCTGATTTAAAAGCAGCTCTTCCTGGTCTTCCTGGCAAATTGATACTGGTACTGGAAACAGAAATGAGCTCTAGACGTAGCCTACTCAGGTGAAGCCCTCAACTGAGTTAAAAAATGTGGGGTGTTTGTTTTCTGATGACCTTTGACATTGGAGTATTGAGATAGTACTTACTGATCACTTCCAAGACATGCTCTCCTATCACGATGCCTGCTAGCCCTATGGAACCCTGCTGTTTTCTACCCCTCTCTTACACAGTTATATTCTTTTCCTTTGTCAGTGTCTCACTTCATCCTTCTGTGTTAACTACCTTGTAACACAGTCTTTTGCCTCTTTGTTGTGCTGTCACCCTTTGTACCACTGTCACGAACTGATGTCCTGAGGTGCTGCACTCAATTGCGAGCCTGGGACAGAGCACCCATTTCTCACCCACAGAACTTTGAATAAATCTGTGCATGACCCTCTGTTCAGGGCAGCTGGCCATGGCCTAGGGTCATTATAGAGTATGAGTTTCTGAAGAAGCTGGCTTACGTGCCACTGTCAGGTGGGGCTCCGCTGAGATGTCCCTGACTCGAGGTGACTGGCCAGTGATTGAAGCTCTCTGTTTTTCCTGTGTCCTGCCAGGATGACCTTTCTGTGCCTTTATTGGAGGAGGATCTGGATGGCTCCTCTGGAATCCTGTTTCCCTTCTACGACTCAGACACACACATGCTTTATGTGGTGGGAAAGGTAAGTGCTTCCCGGTCAGCAAATGCTGGGGAGGCACACTGCAGAGCCCTAGCCTTCCCACATAGGAATCTGGGGGTAAATATTTAGTTCATTCTTGACTCTGCATGGCTTCTGAGGCCAGTCTTCTCAGACTGTCATACTAAGCAGCAGAGGTTGGCTTACGTTAATTTTCTTTGCCTTTAGGGTGATGGAAATATACGGTACTACGAGATAAGCCCTGAGAAACCATACATGTACTACCTGATGGAATATCGTTCTCATTTACCACAGAAGGGAATGGGTGAGTGACAGCATATGTCAAATGTTACAGGAAGATGGTGACTTCTTTGTTTTAAAGGCTGCCAGAGTCCAGGACTATCCAAAATATCATTTAGAAAAGAGAGTGGGCCAGATTTGAGTCTATGCAGGTTTACAATCAGTCAGCTGATTGGAGCTAGCCTAGCTAGAGCCGCAGCCGGCACGCTACAGTGACCGCGATCTTCTACCGAGATCAGGAAAATCAGAGGGGATAGAGCGGAGCCACCGCGATTCCCCACATTAGCCAACACTTCCCGATTCCCAAAGTTCCAGCAGCCCTTGCGAAAGAGTGGCTGACGTGGCGGGGGGCGTTCCCACGGCGAACGGCGACCACTCCCCTGCCCCTTGACTTGAAAAAGCCTTTGAGAGGGCAGCGACGGGGGTCGCTGCCCAGTAGGTGCAGGGAGGAACAGGTAGGTCGTTGTGCTGACCAGTATGGTCGCCTCCAGAAAGAGAGCTACCAGTAAGAGGGCTGTAGCAACGCAGACAGAGACCCCGGCCCTAACCGTGGCTGTTCAGGTCTCTGGATGCAGGGAGTGCCAGAGCCTGCTGCTGCCGGGGGAAGGAGGACAGCATTCCACCTGTGTGAGGTGTGAGCAGGTGGAAGATTTGCTCAGCTTGGTGGCTGAACTTAAGGAGGAGGTTGAGAGGCTGAGGAGCATCAGGGAGTGTGAAAGGGAGATCGACTGCTGGAGTAACTCCCTGGCTAACCAGTTGGAACGGCTCCAGGGAGATACCCCCCAAAAGAGGATGGACCCCCTGCCCTCTCAGACAGAGGGGGATGGACTGAGACAGCCCCTGTCATGTAGCTGTCGCCCGGAGGTAGGGGACCAAAAAGATGAGGAGGGTTGGAAGCGAGTTCCGGTTCGGCGTCGTGGGCAGCCCTCCTCCCTTCCTGCCCCGCTTCCCCCAGGTGTCCCTCTGTAATAGGTTTGAGGCCCTGGATCTGGAAGGAGAGGTAGGTGAGGATGTGGTGCAAGGCCCGCCTACAAGGCCACATAGGAAAAAGCGGTTGACTTCGCACCTCAAGACTGCCTCTGGTAAGAAAGAAAGAAGGGTCATTGTCAGTGGGTGATTCCATTCTGAAAGGAACAGAGGGCCCGATATGCAGAGTTGACCCTCATCGTAGGGAAGTGTGTAGTCTGCCTGGAGCCCGGATCAGGGATATCACCAGGGCGCTCCCCAACCTGGTGCGCCCGACAGACTACTACCCGCTGCTGGTCTTCCAGACGGGTGAAGGGGAACTTGCTTCCCGCACTCTGAGGGAGATGAAGAAAGACTACAGGGCCTTGGGGCGGATGGTGAAAGACTCTGGGGCTCAGGTGATCTTCTCTTCGCTCCTTCCATCTTCTGTTGATGATGTGGGACTGAATGGGGAAAATGCAGATCCATAAACGATTGGCTTCGAGGCTGGTGCTCCAGGCAGGGCTTTGGATTCTTTGATAACGGCTGGTTTTATAGGGCACCGGCCTGGACGTTGGCATGTGGGGAAAGGTTCTATCGCACAGAGGGTAAAAGGATGCTGGGGCACGAATTAGCGGGGCTGCATTTCCAGGGAGAGCTTTAAACTTCAGATTTGAAGGGGGGATGGGGTTGTAGCTCGGCTTGCCTCAGTGGGACAGCGCTCGCAATCGGGAATTGATGATGACTGGGAGGCCTCCTGTAATCCTGAGGGGTGAAATCGGTGTGCTCGGCTCGCTCCCTGAAATGTCTGTACGCCAATGCGCGCAGCATGGGAAATAAGCAGGAGGAGCTAGAAACCTGTGTTAAGTCGGGAGATTATGAGTGCTGGTGGCAATTCACAGAGACGTGGTGGGACAGCTGGCACTATGACTGGAATATAGTCATGGAGGGCTATGTCCTTTTCAGGAAAGACAGGCCAGCCACGCGGGGTGGTGGGGTTGCTCTTTACGTGCGAGAGCAGCTACAATGCGTTGAGTTCTGTCCGGGGACAGATGATGAGCGAGTCGAGAGTCTGTGGGTGAGAATTAAGGGGGCAGGCTGGCAGGGGCGATACTGTTGTGGGGGTCTGTTACAGGCCACCGGATCAGGGTGAGGAAGTTGACGAGGCCTTCTACAGGCAGCTGACAGCGCGGCCTCACGGTCACAGGCCGTGGTCGTCGTGGGCGATTTTAACTTCCCTGTAATGTGTGCTAGCAAGGACTGACTCGGCAACCCAGCCCGCAGTCCCAGGAGGTTCCTCCAATGAGTATGCGATGATAACTTCCTCATGCAAATGGTGGATGAGCCAACCAGGAGAGGTGCGCTGCTGGTATCTCATCCTCACTAACAAGGGAGTCGGTTGAAGGAGTGAGAAGGTTGAGGGCTGCCTTGGTTGCAGTGACCACGAGATGGTAGAGAATTCAGGATCTTGTCTGGTAGGGTCAGTAGAATAGCAAGTAGAATCGCAACGCCTGGACTTTAGCAGGGCAAACTTTGGCCTCTTCAAGCGATTGCTAGGGGAAATCCAGTGGGCTAGGCTGCTTGAAGGGAAAGGGGCCCAAGATAGTTGGTTGACGTTCAAGGACTGCTTTTTCCAAGCTCAAGATCGGAGCATCCCGACACGTAGGAAGTCGAGGAAGAGGGTCAGGAGACCTGCGTGGTTAAATAGGGAATTGCTCGGTATGCTCAAGTGGAAGAGGACAGTTTACAGGTCATGGAAAAGAAGGGCTGGCCACTTGGGAAGAATATAAGGCTGCTGCTAGAGGATGTAGGAAAGCTGCTAGGATGACTAAGGCCTCCTTGGAATTAAAGCTGGTGAGAGGGGTCAAGGACAGCAGAAAGAGCTTTTTTCAAATACATGGCAGGTAAAACTAACACCAGAGGCAATGTAGGCCCGCTGATGAATGGGATGGGTGCCCTGGTGACAGAAGATACAGAGATGGCAGAGTTACTGAATGCATCTTTCTTTGTCTCTCTGTCTACTCTGCTGGAGGCAGCCCTGAAGAGCCCTGTACCGCTGAGACCCCGGATGAAGATAGGTCAACGAGCAGCGAGTCTGCCTTAGTTGATGAGGAATGGGTTAAAGATCAGTTGAGCAATCTGGATATCCATAAATCCATGGGTCCAGATGGGATGCACCCGCGGGTGCTGAGGGGAACTGGCTGAGGTGCATTGCTAGACCCGCTCTCCATCATCTTTACCAAGTCTTGGGAAACGGGAGAGGTGCCTGAGGACTGAGGAGGAAAGCAAATGTCACTCCTGTCTTCAAAAAGGGAAAAGAAGGAGGACCCGGGTAACTATAGACCGGTTAGCCTCACCTCCGTTCCTGGGAAAGTGATGGAACACCTTATCCTTGGTGCCATCTTAAGGCATATCAAGGATAAGAGGAGTTATGAGGGGCAGTCAACATGGCTTCACCAAGGGGAAAGTCGACTGCTTGACCAATCTTGTAGCCTTTTATGAGGAAATAACGCGGTGGATGGATGATGGTAGGACGGTGGATGTGGTCTACCTTGAGCTTCAGCAAGAGCGTTTGACATGGGTCTCCCACAGCATCCTTGCGGCTAAATTGAGGAAGTGTGGTCTGGATGATCGGGTCGTGAGGTGGACTGTGAACTGGCTGAAGGAGAGAAGCCAGAGAGTTGTAGTCTATGGGGCGGAGTCTAGTTGGAGGCCTGTATCTAGTGGAGTGCCTCAAGGGTCGGTACTGGGACCAGTATTATTTAATATATTCATCAACGATTTAGATGAGGGAATTGAGTGTACTCATCAGCAAGTTTGCTGATGACACTAAGCTGGGAGGGGTGGCCGATACGCCAGAAGGCTGTGACGTGCCATCGAGCGAGACCTGGACAGGCTGGAGAGCTGGGCGGGGAATAACTTGATGAAATATAACAAGGGAAAGTGTAGAGTCCTGCATCTGGGCAGGAACAACCCCAGGTTCCAGTATAGGCTGGGGAACGACCTGTTAGAGAGCAGTGTAGGGGAGAGGGACCTGGGGGTCCTGGTGGACGACAGGGGTGACCATGAGCCGACACTGTGCCCTTGTGGGCCAAGAAGGCCAATGGCATCCTGGGTTGTATTAGAAGGGGGGTGGTTAGTAGGTCGAGAGAGGTCCTCCTTCCCCTCTACTCTGCCCTGGTGAGACCTCATCTGGAATACTGTGTCCAGTTCTGGGCCCCTCAGTTTAAAAAGGACAGGGACCTGCTGGAGAGAGTCCAGCGCAGGGCAACTAAGATGATTAAGGGAGTGCAGCATCTCCCCTTATGAGGAAAGACTGAGGGAGCTGGGTCTCTATAGTTTGGAGAAGAGGAGATTGAGGGGTGACCTTATTAGTGTATATAAATATATAAAGGGGGAGTGTCACGAGGATGGAGCCAGGCTCTTCTCAGTGGCAAACAATGAAAGGACAAGGGGTAATGGGTCACAAATTGGAGCACAAGAGGTTCCACTTAAACCTGAGAAGAAACTTCTCCTCAGTGAGGGTGACGGAACACTGGAACAGGCTGCCCAGGGAGGTTGTGGGAATCTCCTTCTTTGGAGACATTCAAGACCCGCCTGGACACGTTCCTGTGTAACCTTATCTAGGTGTTCCTGCTCCGGCAGGGGGATTGGACTAGATGATCTTTTGAGGTCCCTTCCAATCTCTAACCTACTGTGATACAGGTGCACAGCAGCCAGCTTGACCCAGTTTACCTTTATATCACACATGATATTACAGGGGCACAGGTTAGAGGGTACCCTTCTGACCAGCATAGCATGGGCCAGGCAGCTTTACCAGTCACTGCTGCATCCTCTCCTGCATACCTAATCAAGGTGGAAGGGAGGATAGTCTGGATTTAAAGGTGGAGGATGCGCCTTGCCCATTGTGAATCTGCTCCAAGGTTTTTGGCATTGAACTCTGTTGACATTGTTTCCGCTCTGGGGTTTCTCTGGTAATGGGTGCTCCACATCTTAATACCTTCACTCTTACTGCTTTTCTATCTTCTCCTTTGCTGGCATTTCCCAGTTAGTGATAGACTTGCCGTGATTAGGTCACCTCTACTCCATTGGAGGCCCGTGCTTATTAACCTGTTCACTTACTACCCATTGCTTAGCTCATTCAAGCTACACAATTTGGCTTTCAGCTCTCAGCTCCTATTGGTATCCTTTTCTTGAACCTTCTCCAGTCTACCCTGTAATCTGTATTCCTCTATAAACTGATGTGTTTTTAGGACCATTTGCCACCCCTCCACACTACTTGCAGACACTCCCATTCTTCCAGTACGTTGTTACAGACATTTAGCAGCACTGAATTTTGTACCTGTGTCCTTCAAAAAAACTGTTATTGGAAAGGAATAAATGATTTTAAACTTAACTGGAATATCTGTCTGTTACTCAGCTTTTACGATCCTTGCAGTATATAGTATCCTAATTTTTGGTTGTCATAGTCTTAAAATTTGTTCACTGAAAAGGAAGCGTTCAAGTGTTTTTAAAGGGCCTGAATGAATCAAATCTGCTTCCCTGACCTGACCTGTTATGCCGATCAAATCATACTGCTAAGGTTATTTCACTATATCTTATCCCCCAGTATTTGCAAAACAGAATACAATGTGGATGTAGAGGAGTGGAGCTTAGGTTTACATTTAGATGAATGCACAATGTAATGATCACTGGCCCTTCATGTAGAATCTACTGTTTAATGGGGTCATTTGGTATTAGTAAAAAACTAAGCTTCTGTAGGACACAATGAAGCAAGGTCTAAAGGAGAGACAATCCCTTTTGTTAAGGGAATGGATATGCATGTGTCTTCATATGTGTCGTGGTTTAAACTCAGCTGGTAATTCAGAACCTTGCTCACTCCCCCCCACTTCTTCATCTCTCCACTCCCAAAGGGATGTGAAGGAGAATGGAAAGAACGTAACTCCCACGGGTTGAGATAAGAACAGTCCAGTAACTAAAGTATAACACAGACCACTTCTGCTACCACCAATAATAATAATGATAAGGGAAATAACAAGGGAAGAGAATACAACTGATCACTGTCCACCGATTGATACCCAGCCCGACCCAAGCAGTGATCTAACCCTTCTGGGTAACTGCCTGCAGTTTATATAGTGGGCATGATGTGCTGTGGTATGGAATACCTGTTTGGCTGGTTTGGGTCAGGTGTCCTGTCTCTGCTTCCCCCTGGCTTCCCCTCCTCCCTGGCAGAGCATGAGACTCAGAAAGTTCTTGGCCAGACTAAACATTACTGAGCAACAACTAAAAACATCAGTGTTATCAGTGTTGTTCCCAGGCTGAAAGTAAAAAAACACAGCACTGCACCAGCTACTGAGAAGAAGAAAAATGACTGCTACTGTTGTACCCAGGACAGTAGGCTTTGGGCTTTATAAGCTTATGAGATAGAAATCCAGTGAGGTTACTAGGTACTTTGAGACTTTGTGTGGCTCAGTGAGTCCCTGAAGGACAAATGGTGCTTTCTGACAAAGTAGGTGTTCACATCCTACTCCTACTCCATTCTGCTTTGGTACAGTGCTGGGGGAAGGATACTGGGCTGGAAGAGCTTTCAGCATGACTCATGTAGCTCTTCTAATGTGTTCAGGTGTCCTGAAATCCCTTCCTGTTGATCCTGATAGTCAAATCCTGTGGCATTCCCTGCCAATTCTGCTCAGTCCTGTTCACTCAATTTGCAGCTCATGAGAATGAAGAAGGAACAGGAGGCTTGGCATGAAAAACACAGACCCTATATGTAGCTTGATGGTCTGACAGAAACCAAAATTGTTTAGTCTTGTTATTTGTGCCACTGAGCCAGTTTTGACTGCAGACTTCAAACCTCACTGCTGTATAGCTGATGCTGTGATTCCTTTTGTTGTTTAGTGTCGTCCCTATTCCAATGTGGATGACACTAACTTTCCTAGGGAGATTTATATCCTGTTTCTTTCATGCTATCCTACCAGGAATGATGCCAAAGAGAGGCCTTGAAGTGTCAGCTTGTGAAATCTTCCGTTTCTACAAACTGATACCTACTAAAAACATGATTGAGCCCATCTCCATGATTGTGCCTCGACGGGTAAGTTAACCTCAGGTCATGTTCGTGTCTTGGACAAATATCAGTGAAAAAGAAGGCAGCGCCCTCTCTGTGTGACTCCTGAGGGCAGGAAAGTAGGTATAACAGATTTTCGCTCTCCTGAACTGAGGGACAAAGCTGGTCAGCTTGTGGGAAAGCCATGCCAACAAACCCTGGCTGGGTAACTCGGGAGTTAGGTGTCTGTGTTTGACATAATGACAAAAGAGAGAAGAGTTGGGGGTGTCGTTGAGTTACATGACAATCTGCTTGTGGAAGAAAGAAGAATCACCCATGGAAAAAGGGAACAATGGATTCCAGAAACACTGGAAGGTATGAATGCCTTGAGTTCAGAAAGGCAGCAAGAACTAATGCTCATTGCAATGACCAGTCAGGCATGTTCTGCCAGTGTTATCTGCTTGGCCAGTTTCTGTCAGCTGATGATCAGCTAATAATTTGTGACTTGTGCCTATCCGTCGTATCCACTTACTTCATCCTCAGGAGTGCTGAATTTGTGAGAACTGGGTTAGTGTTTCACCAACCTCGCCCAGTCTGTTGTCTGGATGTGTAAAGACCTTATTGGCAGGAATTAAAATAGGCCTTCAGATACAATTCTGAGTTGGGGTGAGGAGGAGGAGGCTCAGGGCAGACAAGAAGGTTTTATGTCCAAGCTGGTGAGTGCTCATGGCACATCCTGTGCTGAGGTGGAACAAACTCCTTTCTCCACCACAATCCAGTATAGTCCCTATAAGCCAAAACCTCACTGATATGGTGACTCTGGACTTTTGTTTGCTTGCAGTCGGAGTCATACCAGGAAGACATCTACCCCTTGACCACAGCAGCCCAGCCAGCACTTACAGCACAAGAGTGGCTGAATGGAATTAACAAAGGTCAGTACATGGAGAGCTCCCCAGCCCTTCAGCTCTCGAGGGCTTTGGTAAACTGCTACTAGCTCCCTTGCCTGTCAAGTTCCAGAGAAAGAAAGGAAGGAAAAAGAGAGACATAACAGATATGGCTGTAAGCTAAAATAATTTGGTGGCTAAAATCTTCACCACTGTGAACTCTGGAATTCGCTCCACTCATTTATCCCTTCAGGCTGTTTGAGTGATTGCTTACAGCTGATTTCTCAGTGTGGTTCCTAAGTCCTAACCTGTCACCTACCTCCTCCCCTAGGACCTCTCTTGGTATCCTTGAGACCAGGCTCTGGAGTTGTGAATTCCTTACCACAGCTTCCTGAGACAGAGCCACCTGCAAAGACTGATGACCTGAGCCAGCACCAGGGCTGGGGAGGAAGGATGCCGCTGGAGGATGTGCAGGAGCCAAATGAGACTGAACATAGAAGAAAACTTCCCAGAGTGGAGGAGAAATTGCCAAAAAATGAGCAAATGTGTCTCTCCAGTAGCTTTGACATATTTGAGTGCCCACCACCCAAAACAGAAAATGAGGTGTGAATATCTGGGGTGAAGGGTTGGGACTGTGGGTGGAATCCTCAGCCAGCAAAAGGATGCCATTCACAAGGTGACAGAATCTGGGGAGGATTTATTATGCAGACCTGGCCAGTGCAAGCTCTTTGTGGGGCAGAAGCTCTGCATGCTCTGGCTGCAGAGCTGAAGCAGAAATGTGGCCCAGCTGAGGGAGTCTGGAAAGGCGAAAGCAGTCAGTATTCCTGCTTCTTAGGCATTCTTGTGCACTGACCTGCCTGGTGTCTGGGGACAAGGAGGCGCTTGTGACCTCCAGGGTCTGGAGAAGGGAAGGGGGTATATGCAGTGTAAACCTTCTATGGGAGCTGTGTTCAGAGAGCCCCATGAGGCATCAGGGATATCTGTGGAAGAAGTGGGTGTATCCTGCTTCCTTGGCCCGGGGTGCATCCATATAGCCTTGAGCGCTTAGCTATATTGTAGACCCTGACATGGGAAAGGAGCTGGCTTTGCCCCTGCCTCGGAAGCTCACTGCTGGGGAACAACTTGGCAGTGCAGTGCCACTGAGGCTGGCTACTGGTCACTGCCTGCTCCTGGGAATGGCTCCAGAAAAGGTCCTGGCAGCAACATGATCTGACTTAACTGACAGCCAAACCCCTCTGTGTATCGTAACCAAAGCTTGTGCAGTGGTGCAGGATCAATAGGAAAAAAGACCAGAAGTAAAAGGACATGCCTAAGGTCAGAGTAGGAGACATGGCAGATCCAGGAATTTAGACTCCAAATACTCTATGTGTTTAGGCTTTCTTGGAGCAATCAGTAGTGTGAAAGTTACTTTTTCTGATCTTTTCCATTGAATGAATCCAATGTAGCATCACTAAATGGTGCTGAGAAACACATGCATTTATAGTCCAAGCTAGAGGACAGCAGGAGCACTGCTGATGTTCATTCTGTTGGTTGAAGTCTTCCTCCTTAAATGGTTTCTCTCAGAAGTGAGATTTGACAGGACTGGTGACATTTGACAGAGTAAGTCTTGTGTTTCCTTACTGTAAGGGAGATAAAATGTGACTTTTCTTACAGCTTTTGCAGATGTTTTACCGACAACAGGAAGAAATCCGTAGACTACGTGAGCTGGTAAACCAGAGAGATGTTCAAATTAAACAGATGAAGCTGGAAAGTGGAAACTTCTCTATGGACACAGACAGTTACTGAGGGTGCTGGCCTCCAGCTCTTGGCACCCCTGGCAACTGCAGCAGAATCCTGTTTCTGTGGATGACTACTCCTAGTGTTTTTGCTGGGGGGAAAACGATGCGTCAGGCAGCATGGACTTCCCTGGCTTGTGGTGGTTGTATTTCCCTAATCATCACCAAACAGTTACTGATGGAATTGCTGTGCTTCTCCAGGCTCCCCTTGCTCGCAAGCTCACTTGTGTCAGAAGCTCATGCATTAATGCTAGTGAGAGACTTCGGAAAATCTTGCTCTTTGGATCCTGGAGATCCTCTAGGAACAACCTGTATTGCTGTTCCTCCACATGACATCAAGATGGGACGCTGAAGGCAGCTACCAGCTTCTTTTCCCACTCCTGGACTCAGCAGTGTGGCTCCTGTGGCTGCTGTCCTCCTCCCCTGGGAGACCACTCTGCAACTGAGCTTCACAGGCACCTCTAGCCCCCAAGTGATCCTCAAGCACCACAGTTGCCTCATGGCTTGGCCCTAAACCTGGGTGGCTGGGCAAAGCAATAGCTGCCCTTACTTGGAGATAGTCCTGCTCTAAGCGGGAGGCTGCACTGGGGCTCGCGCGTGCTGGCACTTTTGTGATAGATAAAGGAGAGTTGATGTTTGAAGGTTCTACTGTTAAAAGGGTGGTGGTGTGGGCTGATTGTCACCAGAAAAGCTTCAGGTGCAGCAGAGGTCTCTGGGTCCTTTGAGTCAGTGGCTTTCTGTCCCTCCTTCTGCCAAATACCAGTGACAGTCAGCTGGGGGCCCATGATGCTGCAGTGGTCATCAGGCAAATTAGAACAACATTTAAAGCTGCAGTGTTGAGCACACTTGCTCAAAGGTCTGGTGTCAGCTACACGAGGAGCATAGGAGCATCTGCTGTCAGCCACACGAGGACCACCACCGTGGGTGGTCACAAACAGTACTCCGCCTTTGCTGGGGTATTGCTTGTCCTGTCTGCAGCTTCTGCTTCCTTAGCTCCAAGTTGCCAGCACCTTGTCCAATGCCTGCAGCCATCTACAGCTGTAGGCTCCCTCTTTCCAGCTGTGTTGCCCAGCCTCCCGCATCCTCCAGGGCTGCCCTGTGTCCCCAGGCCCTGAAGCCACACACATACATCTGCCCTTCAGCATCAACTCTCTAGCTTGCTGCCTCCCCCAGCCCTTTCTTGGGAACAAAAGCAGCTGTAAGATGCATCCCATCCTTGGTTTCAGGGCTGGCACTTGTGACCAGCTTTTATGCAGCCTGCCTAGAGTGCAGAGCACCCATGCAGGACACAGACCTGCCTGCCTCATCGGTGCCTGGGGTTTTTTTCCATTTGTTCCTGCAGTGTGGGGCAAGAGTGTGCACTGTCTGTTGCCCTGGGATCTGAGCGCAGCAGCAGCACCGGAGTTTGAATGTCCCAAATGCAGAGCTTATGGAGATGTCTTAAACCCAAGCAGATCAAGCTACTGCTTTTTGACCTGTATCCGTGCACCTTTGTTGTGACACATGCAGGAATGAATACTATCCCCTTCTAGTTGCCTGATGTCTAATGTTTGTTTTCTCAAAAGTCTAAAGAAATTTAAGTATCTCTGTAGTTAGAAATTTCCAAAGACAGGAATCCTTAGCAAGGGGACTAAAAGCTGTGCACTGCCTGTGCTCATGTGAGATGCCCCTCTGGTTATCCCTGAAAGCAATAGCCAGCAGGGAGCTCACGGGCACTAAACACATTCAAGAGAGAGAATCACACGAAGACTCCAGCATCCGTTTTTCCCTGCTGCAAACACGTCACCCGCTTTCAAAAATATTCCATTTATTTATCAATAGCAACAACAGCCATGGGTGCTAAAAAGTCACAAATACTGTTGCTTCTTTCTGCAGCAGTACAGAAAGCGGGTAGTTGCTCATGTGCATCAGGAGGAGTCCTTTACCATCGGTCAATTAACACTACTCTTTTTGTAAAAAAAAATAATTATATATATATATATATATATATATATAACGAAGTTGTTGAAATAAACTTCATCTCACTTCAGGTCTTCTAGAATGGACATCTGGGGAAGAACAACCCCATGTACCAGTACAGGTTGGGGACTGACCTGCTGGAAAGTAGTGAAGGGGAAAGGGACCTGGGGGTCCTGGTGGATAGGAGGATGACCATGAGCCAGCAATGTGCCCTTGTGGCCAAGAAGGCAAATGGCATCCTGGGGTGCATTAGAAAGGGTGTGGTTAGTAGGTCAAGAGAGGTTCTCCTCCCCCTCTATTCTGCCTTGGTTAGGCCACATCTGGAATATTGTGTCCAGTTCTGGGCCCCTCAGTTCAAGAAGGACAGGGAACTGCTTGAAAGAGTCCAGCACAGAGCCACAAAGATGATTAAGGGAGTGGAACATCTCCCTTGTGAGGAGAGGCTGAGGGAGCTGGGTCTGTAGCTTGGAGGAGACTGAGGGGTGACCTCATCAATGTTTACAAATATGTAAAGGGTGGGTGTCAGGATGATGGAGCAAGGTTTTTTTCAGTGATATCCAGTGATAGGACAAGGGGCAGTGGGTGTAAACTGGAGCATAGGAGGTTCCATGTGAACATCAGGAAAAACTTCTTTACTGTGAGAGTGACAGAGCACTGGAGCAGGTTGCCCAGGGAGGTTGTGGAGTCTTCTACGTTGGAGATATTCAAGGCCCGCCTGGACAAGTTCCTGTGTGATGTACTCTAGGTTACCCTGCTCTTGCAGGGGGGTTGGACCAGATGATCTTCTGAGGTCCCTTCCAACCCTTGGGATTCTGTGATTCTGTGACTTCCCTGTGCCCTGCAAGCACTGCAGTGTGTGGTTGCATGCAGAAGCAGCTCAAACCAAGTTACGGAGCTTTAATCCAAATACATGAATATTACACCAGAAGTAGTCAGGCTTTCTCACCAAAGAGAAGAGCTAAATAAAAAATCGAGAAGCTCACAGTTTTTCAGCCATGTCAAACAGGCCTGACAGCTTTAAACTTCAAAGCCATTTTCACAGAGGGTAGCCCCAGGGATATTGTACTCTGGTTTTCAACCTATCATTGTCAGAAAGGAGAGCTATTGACATAGCCTCAGCACTCCAGGGGATAGGACACATCGTTGTCACCATATGTGTTTTATTTGCTGCATTGTGTTTTTGTGTTTTGGGTTGGTTTTTTTTTTTTTTTTTGTTATTTTTCATACAGAATAAATTATTTAAATTATTTCCAAGTTAGAGTAATTTTCCTGGGGGATTTTTAAATCCTCTTGAGGACTGTTTCTTCATTACCCTCTGACTGACTAGCATAGAAAAATGGCCAGCTACCGTGGTTCTTGTCTTATGGTTGTGTTGATTTCAGCATTTTTGGAAAATAAGTTGCTTTCATTTAGGCTTTATTGGCAAAATTTTATAAGGTGAGACTATTTAATCAAAACTTTTTTAGACATTATGCCTGTAAAAGTGTAGACTGTGAAATGTATTTCAATTTGGAGCTTAAATGCAATCGTAAATCTTTCACACAAAGAAAAAAGTGGAGAAAGTGCAGTTATGCATTAATAAACTGTGCCTAAATAGACTTAAGTGATCATTCTAATAGTTTCTAAAAACCCTAACAGCTTTGTAAAAAACTGTAAACCATGGGGATGGAAACCAAATTTGTGCAATGAAAAACAAATGTAACTGAATAATAAATGTATTTAGAGTTCTACTTTTTCATACATGCAAGGTTGTTGGTTTCTTCTTATCACTGCATTGTTGGAAGTGGCTAAAAATTAAGCTGAATCAAGGTCAGAGAGAAATATCACCTGCTGTCCTTTCTTGCATGAAGTTGAGGCCTTACATTAGGAGACATTGTACACGGTCTTAGCACATATTCCCCATGCGCCCTTGATGCTACAAAGGGGTGGTCATTTCAAATTGTTCTGCATTACAGTGATGTGCATGTTGCCTTGAGTAAACCAAGCCCCCCCTGGAGATGCATACCTCATGACGAGGAGTGTCCTGACCATGCTTCCTTGCAGTGCTGGCACTATTCTTGTCCAATGCATTCTGACCAAGCTCATTCAGATATTCCACATGAGGACGGTTTAATGTGTTATTACTAAATTTACTTATTTGGAAACTTTTGTTGTTAGCTGGGATTTTGATTTAGCAGAGTGAAGCAGCAATCACAATACAAGCATGATATAGCATTTACAAAATCTAGTTGATTCAGAATACAGACAAAATTGCCATTACTTGCCTATATACATTTACCATCATGGTGCTATGTATCTCTGGTCACTGGTAAGAAATACGTGCACTGAAGCCAGCTCAAGCCCATAGCTCTCTTCAAAGTTCGTTTTGCTGGTTGCTCAACTTTTATGCTTTATTTTGGGCTGAGTGCCACACTAGTCTTAGCTGGCTTAGGAAGATAAAGATAAAACAAGATAAAACCTTTTGATTAACTCAGAACACTTGTACAACCAGTTGATCATTTAACTGATACAGCAATTTAAAACAAAATTCACCCTCCTTTTTCCATTGAGATAACTTCAGCTTTCTTTAGACAGCTGTGGTGACTCCTCCTGTTCTTCCCCAGGCAACACTACTGTGTTGCCTATGCCCACCCCTGAGCCAGATTTGTTGATCAATCCCAGTTTAGGGCATGGGAGTATTCATGGGAATATTACTGACTGCATTCAGGGTGTAACTTTTGTTTGATAAAACATATCTCAAGGCAGTCTTCCGAAAAAAAAAAAGGTGGAAATTGCTGGAGAAAGTTGGTGCTGGGAACTTCATGCACCAGCTGTGCAATCAGGGCACTGTGACATCCTGACCTGTTTGTCTCCTAAGGGACCTTGTGTGTGGGAGGGTGGCTGGGCAGGCACTGCCCTGGGATGGGTCTGTCGGTGGGTCTGACATAGGCTCACTGCTCTGATCAAGGCCTTGGAAAAGGCAGCACTGCTTGTGTTGGTGTGGAAAGCGGAGGAATCCTGGTTTTATGGCTGCAGAACCACAGAGAGAGCAAAACACAGGCCTGTAGTGTTACTTGCCGGCTGTATTTAGAGCCACAACACATCTTCACCCACTACTCAAGGCCAGCTGCCAGCTACTAAAACTCCACTCAAACCTACACAATAGTTGTCATTCTCATTTTGTTTGCTGCCCTGAGGCTGTGTACCCCTGGTGTGCTTGAGGAGCTGTGAGAAGAAGCAGGCATGGAGCTGATGCTGCTTCATTTGCCCTGAAGGGCATTATGATTTGTGAGGCAGCTTCTTTGGGAAGATTTGAGTGAAACTATACTCAAGCACTATTTTCATGATCAAGGACAGCCAGCAAAGATGCTTTGTTCCAGCTGGATCCTCAAAAGTGGTGGAAATAATAGCATTTACAGAGAGCTGCAAAATAAGGAACTGATTTTACTTTCCATTGCTGCTGAAACTTCTTGAAAATAGGTTCCAGGGAGGGACTGGGAATTCACTGGTGTTCTTAAGGCTTGGACACACTCTGATCTGAGGTGTGTCACACAGTTTTCTGCAGTCATAAATTTTGACTGCTTGCAAGCACGCAATTGCTTTTGGTGGTGGTGAATTTAAAATTGCAGTCATCTTCAAGCTAGATACAGAGCTCTCTTTCAAGGAAGTGAAGCACCCTGAGAAAGTGGGGGGCAGATGGGAATGCCTGCCTTTCATCTGACAACGGTGGTGAAAAGGGACTTAGTTTTTTTCAGGGACATGGAAGTGAATTGTAGCAGCTCACACTCAGGCACTGACAGTACTTTTGCCCCTGGCCCTTGTGGCCAGAGGGATTTCATGGTGTTATGAAAATCAGTGGAAATGCAGCAATACAGATTGAAGAAAAGCTGAGTTTCAGTTCCCCTGCTCACCATAAAGGAGCAAAATCGTGTCTATCCTGGGTCACCTCATAGTGATGGAACAGGCATCTGCGATTGTTTCATAAAAAGAACGTACAAAGAAACATACAAACCTATGTTTCTCTCCCCTCTGGAAAGCAACTGTGGGTGACCTGTTTGGCTATTCATTTTAATTCAAGACCAGAAAAAGCAGGTCGATATTCCAGCTACTGAGCCCTGTTCCTTCAGCTGGCTAAAGGTGACCACTGTGTCCTTATAGAAGATGGTCCTCTCACAGGGCTGTTGTAGCTACAGGCTTCTTTGTATGTGTGGGATCAGCTTTTTATCACGTATCCCAGGAGCAAGCACTGGGTCACTAATTTGTAGAGATGTATCTCTTGGATCACTTATGTTTTAGACCTCAGAGCAGAAAAGGCTGGTCACGGCCGAGTTCCCTGTTAAAGTTTACTGTGTTTTCTTTCAGCCAATTATTAAACCAATCAAGCACAGTAAAAAAATGGAAAACAAGCCTATCTGTCTTTTCCGCCTGACTAGCTTCACAGGATATACTGGAGTCTGACCAGGCTCTGGACAGGTTTTCTAATACAATGTGAACACTCAGAGTTTGCAGTCTTGAAAAAAGAAAAACCTTGAAAAAAGTATTTGTTAAATATCTTTGTTATATTTCCACAGCCTCACTCTTTCCGTTCAACTGGGCACTTTTATTTCGAAGAGGGGCTGTTCTGAGCAGCCTTTGTTTTGGGGTGTTTTTTGGCCAACTGTAACACTTGCCATGGCACAAGTACAGGCCCTTTCCTTCAGTGAGATCTGCAGCAGCTGATCCTTGACATCTGAGTGGACATGGGTGGAAAGTGCAGGGACTTGGCCATGGTGTCACAGCCTCTGAGTGCCATCCGTCCTGGGGAAAGGCCAGGTCAGCTTCCTGGGACACAGCATGTCAGCTTTGGTCAGGAGGTGGGGGCAATGGCCTCCAGAGTGAAGGGCCACACAACTGCTGTCAGGAACATGCTGAGAGGGACAAAGCCCACCTGGTGTCTTCTTGGTACCCACAGTCCCATGTGTCCAGCCCAAGCCCCATGCCTTTCAGCTGCAGCCATAAGGGGGTCAGTGGCATTCACGATGGGGCAGCTCAAGTCAGAATAAGTAGATGTTGTTGTCATTGCAGTCGATGCCAGCCTGCAACTCCTCACAGCAACAGTCAGTGCAGGGCTTTGACCACCTGGTCTAGTGTGAGGTGTCCCTGCCATGGCAGGAAGGTTGGAACTAGTTCTTTAAGGTACTTTCCAACTATAACCATATGATTCTATGATTCCATGGTAGCACACGGCCAGCAGCCAGGCCTTGCTGCAGGTGGTGCAGGCAGGGTTGCTCCCCAGAGGGAGGCAGGAGCTGCGTAGTGTTCATAGAATCATAGAATAGTTAGGGTTGTAAAGGACCTTAAGATCATCGAGTTCCAACCCCCCTGCCATGGGCAGGGACACCTCGCTCTAAACCATGTCACCCAAGGCCTTGTCCAACCTGGCCTTGAACACTGCCAGGGATGGAGCATTCACAACCTCCCTGGACAACCTGTTCCAGTGCCTCACTACCCTAACAGGAAAGAATTTCCTCCTTATATCCAATCTAAACTTCCCCTGTTTAAGTTTTAACCCATTACGCCTTGTCCTACCACTACAGTCCCTAATGAAGAGTGTTGCGCACACTGCCCAGTGCCTGCCTTGCTGCGTGACCTGACCACCAGACAGTGAAGCTGGTTATGCAAAGCAGGGAGATGGTGGCATTCCAGGACATGTGAGTATTGCTGCTGTGTGCATGGGGCACAGTGGTTGCTACTGGGCACCTGCAGCACCCCAAGGCTCTCTCTTGTCTCCACCAGCCCAGATGTTTTCTTTCAAATCTTCCATAGGGAAAGAATGCTAAGCAGCATACTTGGGGATGAAAAGTGGAGACTGGAGCTGCCCTGAGCTGTGACACACTCGTCATTTGGCCAGAGCTGCAGGATGGAGGACATTCTGCTGGGGGTGTGTAGTCTGTGTGCCTCATCCAAACCGAAGGCCCCAGGTCAGAGCAGGAGAAGGTCCTGGCTCGCTGAGCCATGGGATGGGGAAAGTGCAAGAAGGGGAAGGAGAAGGAGGAGAGGGATGAGATGAAGAAGGAAAAGGGGTATGCATGGGCTCTGTGTCCAGGTGGAGGCCCTTTCACATCCTAGCCCCACTGGAGACCCTGCCCCACTCTGGGTGGAAAGCTCTCTGGGCCCCCACGACCTGGAGCCCATGGGCTCCTGGCTGGGCTTTCTGCTGGGGTCTAGCTGCTTGTCATCTGCACTAAGGCAGTCCCTGCTGGTGAGCTTGTCCCTGCGCGGCCCCTCAGAGGAAAGCAGGTTGCGGTGAGGCTGCATGACAGCCACTGCAGGACCTCTCACACCTTCCTGTCCTCTGCTTTTCTCAAGGCACAAGAAGGCTTCTCTGGAGGCCGTCAGATTTCTTTGCCACCAAGGCAGGAATCATAGAGGTCTGTGAAGCAGGGCTGGCAGTGTGAAATCTGTATGTGTTGTTCTGGAGTGGACTTCAGTAGTGTCTATTTGCAAGATTGACGCTAGCTGCCATTTGTCTTCAGATGCAGGTTCCTTAGGTGCTTCAGTTCCTCCAGTTCTTCCGTACTTAAACTTTACTCTTCTGGGCTTCTTCTTGCAAACAAAAGGTTAAAACTTGGGAGAGAACAAAATTAAGTTTCAGGTGCTTGTGCTCCCTTGCAGATTTGTTTCCTAATACTTTGCTCAAGGTAGAGATGAGGATTGATGTATTTGAGGGGCCATTTTGTTCTGTGAATTTGAGCCCTTGAGATTTTTTCTGCCTTATTTGCTTTGGTCAGTGTTTCTTCTTTCAGTGGCTGATGGTTTCTAACCTAGTCTTTGGTTATACAACCAATGTTCAGGTCCGAAAGCACAAGACCTTGCATCAAACACTTGTTTAAAATAAACTCCTCCTTCCAGCTCAGTGATTTGTGCAGCTTTTTTAAGAAACACTGAGAGTTTGTGAGTCAATGCATTCCAGGGAATTCGTGTTTCAGTCCTGAAATGGTGACAGATCCTTACTTACAGCTGTTGTAGCTATCAGTGCCTTCAGCTGAAATTGAATGCAGAGCTTCACAATCTGTTACTTCATTGATTTCTTCACCTCGTGTGCTTGACTTGTGTATAGACCTGAAAGCTTTTCTTGTTACTTTAATTAGGAAAAAAGCCCCAAACCCTCAGTAAACATTAGCAGGAATTTCATTCTACAGTGGTTTCTCCGCAGTAATTGCAACATTACTTCAGTCCAGAAGAGGGGACTATTGCTTCATTTATGGAAAATCCAAGCAAATAGTTTAAAAAACTTTATAAGCCCTAGGGTAAAGATGAGGTTTTTTTTAACTTTTTTTGTTATCTAATGATAACAAAAGATGAGGTGTAAAGACAAAGCCATTTAGAGATTCTGACAAAGCCAAAAAAGATCAGAGAAATACCATGTATCTTTGCTTTTAGAGTATTCTTACATTGGTGATTGATATAAAAATATGTAGACTAAATTGAAATATTTATTATAAAACAAGAACACCAGAAATCCCACTAATTTTCTGGCATGTGAAAAAAATTATGTTAACTAGGTTGCTTTGGTAACATACCTGGGTTTAAACAGATTTTTTATTAAGCCTCTCTGGGGAAAATGAAATCATAGAATCATAGAATGGTTTGGGTTAGAAGGGACCTTAAAGCTCATCCAGTTCCAGCCCCCTGCTATGGGCAGGGACACCTTCCACTAGACCAGGTTGCTCCAAGCCCCGTCCAATGTGGCCTTCAACCCTGCCAGGGATGCGGCAGCCACAGCTTCTCTGTGCAACTTGTGCCAGCGCCTTGCCACCCTCACAGGAAGGAGCTTCTTTCTTATATCTAATCTAAATCCCCCCTTTCTCAGCTTAAAGCCATTCCCCCTTGTCCGGTCACTTACATGCCCTTGTAAAAAGTCCTTCTCCAGCTTTTGTGTAGGCCCCCTTTAGGCACTGGGAACTGCTCTAAGGTCTCCCCTGACCCTTCTCTTTTCCAGGCTGAAAAAGCCCCAGTTCCTTTGCCTGTATTAAAAAATGATCCTTTCATTTGCAGCTTTCTGCTGTAAGCCATTGCTATAAATCAGAAGAGAGGAATGTTTATCTTCCTGTAGGGATTCCTTTAAGTGAGCATTCTGGTACTTAGAACTTGGGTGTTATAAATGCCTTAGTTTGGTGTTGGTGGTTTTTTTTTTTTTTTTTTTTAAATGGTTTATTGGGAATGATTTTATTTTTTTTTAATTATTATTCTATTATCCAGTTCTCATGACAATATGCTGAGAGAATTTAGCAGCCAGTGCTCTTGTAGCTAATACAGGGTTTTGGAGAAGGAGATCTCTTCTCAAATCTGGTCAGGGATGATGGTATGATTCCATTTTTAGCTGTGTTTCCATCTTTAGCCTCAACATGAAATGAAGTATTTGTATCCTGACATATTTTGGATGCTCCTGTCATCATACATAAAATCATGCAAATGAGTGCCAAGTTACAAGTGAAGGCACAACATGAAACCGCTGAACTACCACCAGCTTTTGTGGAGCTCAAGTCTGGGTATATACTCTGGGACTGACAATAGAAATGAATGCTATTTTAACTGTTTTAGGACAGTATGTGAACAGTATATCCTAGATATGGTGTCCCTAGTACTAGTATACAAGAAAGAAAGTCTGCTGCACTGTCAGTGATGCTAGCTAGCATCTGTGGTTAGATTTGAATAGAGGACTAGGGCCTACCATAAACTTCCGTTTACTGACTTGTCAGTTAAACCATGCCATTATTCTCATTACTGCTGGTAAACAGAAAGGTAATATATTCAGACCAATAAAACTGGTTTTCTGGAGCTGTCTTTAGTCTTGCTGATTTGTTGTCTGATTCTAGCAGCTATTTTGAATGGCTTTCTCTGGTTTCTAGCCATCACCAGTTCATCTTGCTGACAATAAGCAGAACTGATGGAACTTTTTGAAGTGTGGCTGTCTGGAGGATGACACCACAGAATGACTTCTGGTTACCACCAGTAGGCTAAATGCATTTTTTTGGTAACTCCAGTTAAACCTAGTGGGAGAGATTTTCAGCTGTTGTATGTCAACACTGCACTTCGCAGGATGGCCATGCTGGTTTTTACAGTCTATGGCTGGGAAGAAGTAATCTTGGCCACTTGTAATGAGCTCGTTCTCACTCTTTCTGTGTTTTCTGAGTAATAATATCTATTTTGCATGTTTTTTGTCTGTTGTTATCCTCCTCTTCATCAGTTCTTGTACTTTCCAACTAACTTTTATGTTTTTGCTAGGAATAGTGACACAGTGGCAAGATAGCTATGATGGTTTGCCCTATGAACCATCAAAAAAATCAGAAGTTGAAATTCCAGCTCTTGAATCTTAATGATTGACAATGATTTTCCAAATAGAAAGAACAATAGCTTAATTTGCAGTTAAGATGGCAAGACATTACACTGACAGTTTAGAGTAGCTCATCTTTTGTCAATAAACTAAGCAGATAGGACTCCATATGATACCTTGAGGCTATATTATAATCTGTCTCTACATATTACTCGTATTTGCATTTACAACTGTAATTTGCTATGATGTGAAATGCTTCATAAGTTATCTGTATAAAAGATTTTTGCTATACAACCAAACAAATGTATTTCAGACTTACAAAATCAAGGAAATGTGATCTGGAACTCACTGGGGAGAGTAAGGGAAGTCAAGTCCAACAGGTCTTCCTTATTAGTTTTTTGATTCCAGTTATGTATAGAGCAGAGCTGAAAAGGCCTAAAGAGGTCATCAATCCATCTCTCTGCCTGAGGCAGGATTAAATGCATCCATGCCATTCCTGGCAGGTGTTTGTCTAGCCTATTAAAAACCTCCAGTGATGGAGATGTGTGTCCTCTTCAGGCAATCTGTGCCAATGCTTTTTCATCTTCACCCTCAGCAGGATTTACACTAATGTCTTATCTGGCTTTTCCTTTCTATAACTTAAGGCTGTTACTTTTTTGTCCTATTTGTGGAACTGTAGTATAGACTATTATTTTTTATTCTGCATTAGCTCTTTTCCTTGCCGAAGACCACTAAGTCCCTCCTCTGTAGGTGAAACTACTCTCACTTCATTCTCTTTTTCCTCTCTGGATTAGTCTCACTGATCCTCTGGGTCCTTTTAAATTGGTCTACTCAAATCCTGTGATGCAGCACTGTACACAGACTCCCAGAGGACAAGGGTGCATTCACAGGTTATCTTGGCTGTAGCCCTTTTTCTGAATGCTTTATGATTGCTTTCCTGCAGAAATGCATGGAATTATATTCACTGTAATCCTGACCTCTCTTCTTATAGAGGTGCTATGTGCTTTCCTCCTTGGATTTTTCAGATGATGATTTTTGCCTATGTGTAGTATTTCACATGTTTTCGTGGAAAGCATTTTCTAAACACCTTGAAATGAAAATATGCCTGATGAGGAAGGAATGGGAGTTTAAATATCATAAGTGTGCCATCAGGAATTAGCAGGTGATTTTTTTTTTCCTGGATGTTACAATGCTACATTGAATTACAATAGCTGGGAATCTGTCTTTATTAGTGGACATCAATGAGCAGTTATCCAGTCATTCTTGCTCAGCCATACTCAACAGCATTGTTCATGGAGTCATTTGAGTGCCTATCTGGCTCAAACTTTGCTTTCATTCCCTCCTCTTGTACTTGTTTATGAAAAGACTGCATGTCTTGATACCTTGTTCCATAGTAGATGGTACAAGAATGATTATTTCGAATATCATAGGGTATTATAGAGCAGTATCTCAACCTTTAAATCAGAATCATGGAATGGTTAGGGTTGGAATGAGGCCTCTTTCTTGAATTTTCATTGTAGGGAGAAGGCCTTATATTTTCCTAGGTACTGAACTAGATATAGTTGCATATAAGAAAGATTAAGTATAAACTACAAGTATACAAAAAATACTGGAGAAAAATCAGAAAGCGCTGATAAAAAGTGAAGGTAGAGAAGAGCAAAATGAAAGTAAGTCTTCTTTTTCAGTTCTAAAATGCTGAAACCCAAAAGACACTATGACAAAAAGGCTGTGATGAATTCTTTGTCCTGTGATGTCCTCAGATTATGGCAAGGTGATTATTAGATTATATTTTAGTTAAATATGAGTCACTGGCTCCATTGTGAAAGTACCTGAGTGAGCTTTTCTGGACTGAGTCGTGTAGGAAATCACATCAGATAATCCAACAGTCCCTTCAGGCTTAAAATCATTGAATGAGCAAAAGATCAGTGAGAACACAGGCCATTTACAATTCCAAAGGCAAATTATGTGGGAGGCTAAAAAGGAGCATAGAAAATGGGGCAAATTCAGTGCTAGTAGACAATGTAGCTTCTAAAGAGGGGAGAATGAGTAACAAAGTAAAGGTTCAACTTTATCTGCTGCAATCAGATGAAAGATTGCTGCATGGGCTGGCCTCTTAAACTGTTCGTAACTCATGTATGACTGTTATTCACCAATGTATATACACCAATACATGTATACACACAGACACATACATAAGTTACTGGAGTGAGTTTGTAATGTTTCTTGTCATTAAACCAAGAACTAGCTTTTAAATAAAGGGAAACAGTGTGCCATCTTCATATTTCAGATAAAAGCCAAATTTTAGTTTTGGGGACAGAGAAAACAGCTGATGTGTACCCCTTTACAAAGAGAACCTATACACTTCCTGGTAAGGGTGTGAAAGTCATTTCACTTGTGTGCTGCTTATTAATGCACAGAACCATCCTTTCTGTTGGCATAGGACAGAATATTTCAACCGAGCTGTCAGATGAAAGCACAAATATCTCTTCCAAAAATGAGAAAACCAGATAGATTTGATAGAGCTTGATTTTACTTCTGACCTTTGAATTAGGAATGTAGAGGAAAGGAAGAGGAGGGAATGATTTTGGTGGCAATACTTCTCTATTAAATGTGTTCAATGTTCTGGGTCAAAAAAGAGCATCCATCAATATTTCAAGATTGCTCACTGGAGCAGCTGTGATAGTCTAGCATACGCAGGTTACAAAACATTGCCAAATATTAGCCATCTGGGGCTGATTGGAAATGCCTGCCATTGTCTGCCTGGGGCAGCAATTTGTAAGCGCTACAGTGCGTTATGATGGATTAGCTCTGCAGCTGAAGGTGTCATGACCCATTTCTCTGTATCTTCTTTGGAATAACACTGTAAAGCAGTGGCTTTTATTGTTGCAGTTTCAGGGGCAGGAATCTAATTTGTAATGATGCTGTAGGACAGAAGGGAGGAAATGCTTAAATAGTCACTATGCCTGTGAACTAGGATACACTTTAGTTCAGCACTTGGCTGCCACCACGCTTGCTTCAGGGGATTCCTTATTCAGGAGCTGTCAACATACTTCCATGCATCCAGGAGCTGAGCTATTAACACCAGTCTGGGACTTACTTTCAAGGATGCTGCTTCAAGTGTTGGTAACCTGCCTTCCCACTTCCAGCTGTCCACATCCAACTCTCTCTGCTCTTGCTGACCTTCTCAACTGCTGTCAGTCTTATGGTACTCCAACAGCCACTGTCAGCCCTGCTCCTTGCAGTTTTTGCCTTGGGGAAGGCAGAGCCACTGAGTCTGTGGTATCACTCTATGTGACATTGGCTTGCTCTCCCTTGTAAGGAATATTAGTCCTCCATTACCTTTACCTTACTTGAAATCCTTTCTGAGGGATTTCTCTCTCCCTCTGTTGGCTGCAGGACTGTGATGAAGTATTGTTATTCCTTGTCCCTGTGTTCTGTTAGCTTCTTCTCATTCTGCTTCAGTCCAGTAGGTTGTACGATGGGTAGGACCAGTTCTACTGTGATACAATTTAAGAGTTCTCTTAACACCACACAAATTCATGACTATAGATGTATGTATGTATGTATAGTCTCATGCATATGCACATGTGCACACATGCTAACACTCACCACTTGCTTTAGGCAGTGACCAAGAAACGTATCCCTTTTGATGAGAAATGGGAGAGAAAAGCACATAGTTGTGTATAGGCTTGTCATTACTTTTCTGTCTGATATACTTAACAGTTAGCCACTGTGCCACTGAAGGCTGTAAAGTATCAGAGAACAACTGCTGGACACTTTTACAAAGAGCTTCTAATGGACCACCTAAGCAACTTTTATTCTGAAATTCCATGAGAAAAATGCAAAAGAAGTTACCTGTTTTGGTTTTAATTTAAAGCTTACCACACAAGATGATGGTGGATTGTATATTAACTTTGGAATAGGTACCACATATAGCAGAGCAATCAATACAAGCTTGTTGAAGTGCACGTGGAAGACAGAAACTCATGGGGGGAAAGGATAAGAATAGTCTTATAAGCCAATTTTTTCAATAAGATTTAAAATAAAATAAAAAATGTTAAAAATGTCCCTTTAAAAAGCACAGAATTCCCAACAGACCTGTGGACAAAGTGTCAGGGGATGAGGGAGAACAGAGGACACAAATAGCTCCTATATTTGCTTTGAAAGACTGCTGGGGCAGCGAGCATGCCAACATTCATGTTTCAACCAGGGCAGAAGTGAGTGGACTCAAGGAAGGGTTGCAAATGCTGTTTTCTTGGGATCTATAAAAGAGACAGTACCCAAACAAGCTTAGGCTTATCCAGGAGCTGTAGTGCTGGTACTTTTCATACTGCTTTTAGATGATGGCACCATGGGCTTGCAAAGGAAAACCCCAGCTGTCTACCAGGGAGGCAATAGTGCTTGCAAATGTAAACAGGTGGATGAGGTATGTAGGGTAATTGTCAGAGTCAGAACATTTAAAAAGGTGTGAGGGTATTTAAAATATCGGTGCCTGGAAAATTAGCTTAGCATTTCTTAGAGAAATCTTAATCTTCTTACCTGTGGGGAGAGACCTGTCTGTCCTGTGGGTTTTCTTGGACCACTGTCA
Organism: Neopsephotus bourkii; assembly: GCF_033783945.1. NCBI lineage: Eukaryota > Metazoa > Chordata > Aves > Psittaciformes > Psittacidae > Neopsephotus > Neopsephotus bourkii. The sequence continues at coordinate 1,404,507 of NW_026902287.1, forward strand.
GGGTGTTTGCTGGGAAGAAATGATGGTGAATAAGCAGTTAGGATTGTGCTGCACCACTGCTTTCTACATTGCTATACCAACGGATATGTGACTTTAGGCCAGCCTCTGGGATGGGTTTAATCCTGTTTAGCTGTAGGCACCTGGTGTACATTCAAAGTCAGTGGAGGAGCAGCCTGCTTCCAAAGGAGGTTTTTGCCTTGGGTATGAAAAGTTGGTTACTCAAAGTGGTAAAGTCTGTGCATGGTACAGGGATCCTGAATACAATATCGCAGTGATCCTAAGGGATTTAACAAAGGTGTCATCTAGATAGATCAATCCCAGCCTTCATCTGCCTCAACCTCACAACTGGAGAAGTTTTTTTCCCCCTAACTCAAAGGAAATTATTGAGGACAAAGATGCTGTTGATGATCAGATATCACAGTAAGGCACTATAGGTACTACAGATTTGCAAAAACCCATGGAAAGATATATGCAGCACTAATTGGCTTTTATTATTTCCTTAGAGCACCTTCTGGGACATTGGTTCCTCTGGCCTCATTTCAGCTACATGGCAGGTATTCATCATTAGTGCTACTTTGCCTGCTATATAGGTCTTTTTCCTAGCATTTTGAAAAGGCCTAATTTATTGTCTTAGGGATGCCTCTGGAGAAGTTCTGGCAGTTCATGCTAGAGCTGCTTAAGATGTTCTGACCCATAGCTATCAGCAGCAGTTGGAGAAGTAGGAGACCAGGCAGTGCATCTTCCACCTACTTGCCTAGGGTTAGGGACAGGTAGATTACAATAAATTGAAACAAAATGACAATGATACCGGCTTGAACACAGGAGACCTCATACACAGGCAGACTAATTTTTGGGGTTTTTGAGCTGTATTTTGTTGTAGGTCATTTTCATATATTTTCAATGATAAAAGAAAGGTTGCTCCGTTCTTCTTTTCCTTTCCCCATGAATGATGGCTCCAGAGATTTTCTTGCTTCCAGCTGCATGGTTTGATTCTCCTTTGCTCAAGACATGGGTGCAGTCTGAAGCTGGGCAGGAAGAACCACCTTAAAGGTGAGCCTGAGCAGGGGTGAGTTAGGTAACAGTCACCCTTTCATCTCCTTTCCAGACTCAGAAAAGGTACTGAGTACTGTGAATCAAGGGAGTAGAAGATGTATGCATCTCCCTTCAAAAAACACATGTGAGAAGTAATGAAGGCTGGCTACTGCTATTTTTATCACTGTATAATCTGCAGAACTGTAAAATCAAGACTTCTGTTAAGCAGTTTCCTCTTTTTCTGTCTCACATTTAATCAGAGCAAAGACAAAATACATCACTTAACATTTTGTACTTGCTGATTAATGGCTGCATTTGAAAGCAGCTGTGGGAGATCATTACAGTGGAGTTAAGGGACCCGAGATCTGCCATTAAGCTCCTAGGATTATGCAACAAAATTTTGTTTTGTAGTTGGAATTATAACATTAAATGACTTCAGTTTTGTGTCTGAAGCTGGCTATTTATAAACTGAAGTAATAAATACATGTTTACTGTGCTAACCTGAACAAAATATCTTGCAACAAAGATTCAGGGACCAACATATACAGAAAGGCTTTTATTGCAAAAAAAATCTGTTCACATGAACTTCAAACCATTCAATATTTCAGCCATGCTGATGAGTTTATCAGTGCATCAGTATGTCACTTGATAACACTATAAAACTGTATAAACACACACATATACCTCACAAGCTAGTATGTAAGTGTGCAAAGGCACAGATCATTTTCTTCACTGTGAAGACTATGAAAATAGTCTTGATGAACTGGACCAAAAGGCTGTCTGCAGCACTATTTGGTCTTCAGGAGTAACCAGAATCAGATGTAGGGGACTATAGGAACAGGGCAAACATAGATGCAACTTCCCCCAGTGTCCAGTTATTCTAAGCTTGGGATCTCCCTCGTTTTGGACTGGGACCAGTTTGATCTTCCAGCTTACTAAATATTCCACAAGTGAATGTAGGAGAGCAATGGGTGGCAAGGTAGTAGAAAGGCTTTAAGCCTATCCTACTATGAAGGCGATACTTTAACAAATCACACAACCAGATGCTACAGTCATAGAATCACAGAATAGCTTGATTTGGGATGGACCTCAAAGACCATCCAGTTCCAACCCCAATGGCACAAGCAGGGGCACCTTCCACTAGACCAGCTCGCTCAAATCCTCATCCAGTCTGGACATGAACACTACCAGGGATGGAGCAGCCACAGCTGCTCTGGGCAACCTGTGCCAGTGCCTCACCACCCTCACAGTAAAGTGCTTCTTCCTCATATCTAATCTAAATCTCCCCTCTGTCAGCTTAAAGCCATTCCCCCTTGTCTTATTCCTACATGCCTTTGTAAAAAGTCACAATAGTGAGAGTTTAGAAAACCTGGCTATGTGTGTAGTTTTAGGGTTAACATATTTTGTAATGAAAGATTGGGTAAAATACATAGTTTACAATGGCTAAGGAAGCTGAGCATGTGATCTTTACACATCTTTGTATGTAACTGCTACAATTGATGACTGTTACAAACTACTTTCTTACCTATGAGCCACTCCCTGTATTTGTAATTTTAAGGTGTTTACTCGAAGAACCCCTCCAGCAACTTCAAATAAACAAAGCAACTGCTAAAGTGGTAGCTGCCCAGGAGAGCCTTGGGAGAGGGGTGTTATAAATGCTGACAATAGATGGGCTCAATATATTGTTTGAGAAAGTTGTAGCTAGTGGCCTCATTCATCATAGTGACAGCAATACTGACAGCTCTCTGCAGTGCTTCATCTGTGAAATGATGGATCAGCAATGAGGGCTGGCTGGCAGGAGATGCTTGAAACATCCAGGGCTTTCAAAATCTACCTTCTCTGTCATGCTTTATTTGTGCTGCATAATGGACAAGCAAAGGCAGTGTGTTGAATCATAGGCTTGAGCCTTGAGGTCCTGACCAGGGATAATTTACCTAAATCTTCACAATTCTGTGTTTTTTGTTTTTTTTTTTTTTTTTCTTTTTTCCCCCCAGGTTCATGCAGTAGCAAGAAATGTTGCAGAATGGTAAGGTGAGACTCTTCAGGGTCTGGCCACACAGAACTGTTCAAAGTTGATACACATGTAGGCAAGAGGAGGAGTTACCTAGGACAGAGGGAAAAGCCAGACTTTGTGATTTGTTTTTGGAACAGAATCATACAATCACTTAGGTTGGAGAAGACCTTTAAGATCAAGTCCAACCATTAACCTAGCACAGTCAAGTCCACTACTAAATCATGTCCCCAAGCACCACACCTACACTTCTTTGAAATACCTCTTGGTCTGTGATTCAGCCACTTCCCTGGGCAGCCTGTTCCAGTGCTTGATTACCTTTTGGTGAAGAGATTTTTGCCAATATCCAACCTAAACCTCCCCAGTGCAATCTGAAGCTATTTCCTTTCATCCTTTTGCTCGTAACTTGAAAGAAGAGACTGATCCCCACCTTACTCCATCCTCCTTTCAGGTAGCTGTAGAGAGTGAGAAAGTCTTCCCTGACCCTTCTTTTTTCCAGACTAAACCTCCCCACTTCCCTCAGCTGCTCCTGATCAGACTTGTGCTCCAGGCCCTTCACCAGCTCCACTGCCATTCTCTGGACCCACTCCAGCACCTCAATGTCTCTTTTAGTGAGGGGCCCAGAGCTGAACACAGAATTTGAGGTGCAGCCTCACCAGTACAGTACAGGGGGATGATCACTGCCCCGGCCCTGCTGGCCACGCCATTGTTGATACAGGCCAGGATGCTGTTGGCCTTCTTGGCTGCCTGGGCACAAGCTGGCTCATGTTCAGCTCCATCAATCAACACCCTCAGGTCCTTTTCCCTCAGAGAGCTTTCCAGCCACTCTTCCCCAAGCCTATAGGGTTGCATGGGGCTGTTGTGGCCCAATCTGCCACTTTGCCTTGTTGAGTCTCGTGCCACTGGCCACAGCCCGTAGATCCAGCCTGTCCAGATCTCTCTGCAGAGCCCTCAGCAGATCAAAACTACCAGCCAACTTGGTGTCATCCTCACATTTACTAAGGGTGCACTCAATCCTCTCATCCAGATCACTGATAAAGAGATTAAAAGAACTGGCCCTAATACTGGTACCTGGGAAACACCACTTGTGACCGACCACCAACGGGATTTAACTCCATTCACTACTACTCTTTGAGACCAGCAATCCAGTCAGTTTTTAACCCAGGAAAGAAAACGTCCATTTAAGCCATGAGCAGCCAGTTTCTCCAGGAGAATGCTGTGAGAAATGGTGTCAAAGGCTCTAGTAGTGAAGTCCAGGTAAACAACATCCACAGCCTTTCCCTCATCCACTAAATGGGTTACCTTGTCACAGAAAGAGATGTCAGTCAAGCAGGACCTGTCTTTCATAATTCCAGGCTGACTGGACCTATCAGTAGGTTGTCCTGAACATGCTGTGTGAAGGCACTCAAGAGGATTTGCTGCATAAACTTCCCCAGCACTGAGGTCAGGTTGACAGGTCTGTAGTTCCCTGAATCCTACTTCTGGCCATTCTAGTAGGTGGATGTCACATTTGCCTTGGTGAACTAGCCTAGATGCTGATGACTAGAAATTATTTTAAAGGTATGGATCAGCTTATGAGCTGTATGCATACAGACAAATTAGTGATGACATAAATCTAACGGCTTGTGTAGATCAAAGAGCAAATGAAGTTATAGTGCAATGACAACAGCAGATGTATTCAGAGAGGATGTGAAATAGACTTTAAAATTTGGCAAAGGTAGGTTGAATGAAAATAATATGTGCAGAACATGACTGAAATGCTCCCTGACAGTACCATGATAATTGCCTTTTTCTTCTTTATTGCTGTGAAGCTGATACCAGACTTGCTAAGGCAGAGCAATAGCAGTTTCTAAAGCTGTGTTTTAGTTAAGGGTCAGTGTCACTGCTTTCATTATAAAACTTGTTCCTCCAGAGAATACAGTACTGCAATAAACACATTCACTCTGGCCTGGAAAGTGGTGCATGACAGTTTGGTCTAGGAGCACAAACAGTGCAGTGAAACAGCTCGAAAGAAAGTCTGATGAAGTCAAGGGCGAGGTTTTGGTTTGCCTCCTGATTAGGCTCTCTGTAAGGTAGGTGGTTGTGAAATGAATCAAAAATGCCGAATTTTCTTTGTCAGCAGAGCATGAACAGTGACAGTGCATGTTTCCCTGCAGTGACTATTGATTAAGCACACTAACTTTACACGATGCACATTACGGGAGCACATTGCCAGCACACGACACAGATCTTAGTCTGTCAATAATTTCACCTTCCCCTTTCCTTAAAAGGTACCTATGGCATGGGCAGGGGCCATTCAGCACAGTTGCAGTTCTAGTGCTTAGGTCAGACCATTGCTTGGACCCTTCACTTCTCACACTGGGGAATGGGTTGAGATATCCAGATTAGGACTTAAGTCTCTGTGTGTTTGCTCTAAAGTCAGTGCAAAGAGAGAGAAAATTTCAGAGGTGGTCTGTGATATGAAATCGTGGCTCTAAACTTACAATTTCAGTTTAGCAGCTGAAATGAGATGGAATCACAAAGGAGTTGCTAGTAAGGGTGTAAACAGCCATTGTGCTGCTGAGGTCCTTCCCAGGGCCAGGTCCTCCATGGTTTCTCGCAAGGGGGTCCAGCTGGGATAGGTCCAGGTAGCCTGTGGAGGAAGTTTTATTCCGTCTTTTGAGGCTTGAGTTCATGTGTGTTCAGCATGCAGCTGTCAGTTTCATGAGTGTGAAAGGTCCTTCAACTAAAGGGAAGATCCCTATGGTATAGGGCAAGGACAAATGGGGATTTTTCAATCAAGTCTTCCTTATGAAATAAAGTCAGGGCCAGAAAAGCACCGTTTTTTAATCTGCTTCAGTTTGTAGGTCCCTAAAATCTATGGATGTTGGAGATGCAGACAACTGTCCTCTGAATTCAAGCCAATAGCTTGCTTCTCTTAATTACCTTTTCCAGATGCACTAAGTATAGTTTTTGGGCCTTATAGTATGTGCAGTTCACAGATTGAAAGCCAGGTCTTTGAACTGGTTATTCTAAAAGGAATTAATTATTCTTGTGAGTCATAATACCCGATTTATTCTAAAGCCTAATCAGGGTGAAGTAAACGTCACCATGAAAACTGGACATGACCTGGCAATGTGTGCTTGCAGCCTAGAAAATATCCATCCCAACTGTATCTGGTATTCCAACTAGCATCAAAAGAAGCGTGGCCAGCGGGCTGAGGAAGGTGCACCTCTGCAGTGCTATGGTAAGACTCTCCTTAGACTACTGTGTCCAGCTTTGGGGTCCTCAGCACAAGAAAGACATGGAGCCATGAAGGTGGTCAGAGGACTGAACCACCTTTCTTATGAGGACAGGCTGAGACAGTTAGGGTTCTGTAGCCTGAAGAAGAGAAGGCTTGGGCGAGAATTTATTGTGGCTTTTCAATACTTAAAAGTGAATGTAAAAAAGATGGAGACAGACTTTTAGCAGGGCTTGTTGCAATAGGAGAAGGGTTAATGGTTTTAAACTAAAAGAGGGGAGATTCAGGCTAGATATAAGGAAGAAATTTTTTCAGTCAGAGTGGTGAAACACTGGAACAGGTTGCCCAGAGAGGCTGTAGATACCTCATGCCTGGAAACATTTGAAGTTATGATGAATGAGGGTCTGAGCAACTCGGTCTACTTCAAGATGTCCCTGCTCATGGCAGGGGAGTTGGACTAGATTGTCTTTGAAGGCCCCTTCCAGACCAAACCATTCCATGATTCTATGATTACCTCTTTCCCAGATAACGAAGCATGTAAAGAATTACCTCGTTGTGAAGATCTGCATCATCTTAGAGTTGAAGCCTAGTCTTGAGGTTTTACAAGATCAAGAATTTAAACACAAGTGGTCCTGGGCATGCTGACATGTACCCTGTCCTGGTGCTTGTGCAGAAGAACTGCCTCATGACCTTTCATGTAGTCCATGCTTCTGAGCTTGTGACCTCAGCCAGAAGTCTGGCACTGGAGAAGGGCTTCTCTCTTCGTGGTCTGATTTTAACTCATTACCCCATCTGAAGGAATTCCAACTAGAGGGCTTCGGAAACAATTGCAGCGGCTGCCTTTACCCACTGAAACTGTGAGCTGAACTGACATGGAGTTCAAACCATGATCTTCCTGTCACAAGAGGCTACGTATGCCCAAAGGTGAGTCATGTTTGTCATGTGCCACTGTGTAAAGCTTCTCCATGCTTTGACATGTGGGAAGGTTAGTTCTAATGGCCATTTAATCCTTTTTCTGGATGTAATGACGTTTGTTTCTATGACAACCACTTTGGCAGCAGGGGTATATTTTCATTAATTTGTATTGCTTGATGTTGGTTTTTTTGTTTCTTTAAATCTGACTTCTGGGCCTGGCCTTAAAGAGTAAAAAAGCTCAGTGTAAGACATAGTAATTTAGGATAGTCAAGTTTCCAACTTGAAACACGAAATAGTTCAATGAAATTAACCATTTGATCTGTAATCCCATTTTCAACCTCTGTGTCCTGGTATTTTCAGACCTACTGAGAATGTGGGTATTCTAAGGCAACCTCCAGCATCTTATATGCCTGTATTTACCATTGCAGCATTTGTAAAACCCAGATGACCAAAGGGTATTTCAATGACAAACACTATTTCGTGTTAAGGTGAGGAAATAAGAAACACCAGGAGATACTGCCTCTCAACAGTACTGGAGTAAGGGTGTAAATGTGAAATACAGGAAATGTATCTCATGTTATATATGTCTCTCATCTATCTCATTCAGAGCTATCTGACATGAAAAATTCAGGCTGAGTTCTCCATCTGGAATTTTTGCAAGCTTGGCCCATGTCCCAGCCAAAGACATACATGCTTGAATTGGAAAACCTAAAAGCTTGATTTAAAAATACCGCATTTTAACACATTTCTGTATTTTTAAGAAGATTCTGAGTGGTCTTTTTTCAGTGGGAAACCAAAATCCCCTTTCAAAACTGTGTATGCTACAGGATTGAATTGTTATCCAGGAGTACTTCATGCTTTTATGTACTCTGGGGGTGATTTCCAGCTACTGTATGCTTAAGCCCTTGGGATGTGAAAATTGTAATTAAAAGAGCAGATTTTTATGAGGAATGATGGACATGATATCAGAAAGTCTGTCCAAGGTGACAGAATCTAGGCATGACTACTCAAAAAGTGAATCAAATTTTCTTTCCATGAAACAGGTCAGTCCATGGACTTGGGAGGGCTGGCTAATGTTTCAAGAGCTTTCGGCTCAGTTTGACAGATGTCTTTGCCAGTTCCATCTCTATAAATTTGGACTACAGACATCATTTATAGGGTTTTATGGCTTCAGCCCACTGACGCTTGAAGAGGAGGAAGACACTTCTGTAATTGCAGAGATGAGAAACTGAATGCTGCGTTATCCTCTTTCAGAGTATGTTCTTTATGAATACACCACCATTTCTGCCTCTTAGAGAAGCTCATCCTCACACAAAGTCTTACCATGTAGATTTACCTTAGCTCACAAGAGCAACTACAAGGAGCATAGTTTCATTTATAACCTTCCCTAAGCCAGCTGCTGTACTTCTGACTGCTTTAAATTAGAGGTTTCTGCAGCTTCACTCTTCAGGGATGCAAAAGGCTGGTTGTGTTCTCAATATTTCTTTTGATGTTAGGCAGCTCAGGATAAGATAAAACTGTGAATGCTCCTTGGGTTATAACTTGAATTTACAATCTTGACAGTTCTGTTCAGGCACAGTGCCAAAAAACTCTTGGTACATTTAAACAACGATAGGACGAAGTGATATTGTTTCCTAAGGGACAACAGGAAACAACTTGGCCTTTCAGAAATGTTACATTGATGTGCTTTCCTAGGAACATCAAGTCTAAGTATGGCAATCTCCTAGTAAAGTATCTCCAGAGATCTCAATTGAAAGAAAGCCATGATATGATAAAACTGCTGGATGGAATGAAAATAAGGAAAAATAACAGAAGTGGGAAAGCTGATTCCTATTAAATAAACCTTAAATCAGCAGAAATAATTTCTTTATAGGAAAAGGGATTCTTTGTTCATTAAAGAACAGCATGAAGGGGTACCTCTATAGTAATTGTTGTGTGATGTAATTGTATGATGGACACTCAGTGTAACCTAAAACTTGTCATTGTCAGACAATGCCAACGAATTCATCATTCTTTATTTTTATAGCAGTCATTTCTGTTCCATCTTGGGCAAAATGGGTTATCAAAAGCTAATCTCATAAGTCGCTCTGCTGCATCAACAGTGAAGGGCTAAACAGGGAAAATGTGGGCTGCATGAGCAGATTACATGAAAAGAGGCACAGATAAGACAAAGGTGCTCACTGCTATCTTTGCTTCAGTCTTCACTGAGGGGCTTGCCAGAGACAGGATTCAAGGAAGAGGAGAACAATCAGCAAGTGGAAAAGGGCTGAGTCAGGGATTACTTGCACAAACTCAACCCATGCAAGGTGATGGGACTTCACAGGCTGCACCTAAGGGTGCTGAGAGAGGTGGCTGAGGTCCATGTTCAGATCAAATTCCCAACAACTGGAGAAAGGCAAATATTGTGCCTGCTTTCAAAAAGGAAAGAAAAGATGATTTGGGGAACATCAGGCCAGTCATTTCATTCCCTGCAGCAATCATGGCATGCAACCCCTTGGAGCACATCCCTGGTTGCATGAGGGAGAAGAAGGTGATTGGGATAGTCACCAACCATTGACCAGTGTATATCATGCCTGAACTAGCTGATTACCTCGTCCAATAAATTCCTTTGTAGACAAGTGAAGAGCAGGGTATATTGTTTATTTTGGCATTGGCAAGGCTTCCAGCAGTCTTGGTTGGGTGCTTATGCTCAGGGGTGGTGGTTGCTGGGCTGTATCTCCCTAGAGGGGCAGGGTCATTCAGGGTCTGCTCTGAGGCCTGTCCTCATTACTGTCTCTAGTGCTGAGCTGGAAGGTCAGATAACACCACGCTTGTGGGGCTGGAGTTGATTCAGCTGGGAGCAGAGAGAACTTCAGAGCACCTAGCAGCACTTAGGTGCCTGGGGAGGGAGGGTGGGGTGGGGATCAATGAGACAAGGCAGGGACAAGCTCTTTACAGCAGTGCCTGGATGCATGTAAGAAACTTCTGCTTTCCAAGGATAATAGCCAAGCCCTGGAGGATCTTCCCTGAAAGCCCTGGAGTATCCATCCTTGGAAGCTGCAAACTCAGAGCTGATCCTGTTCTGTGCATGTGGTGAACAGGCGGGCCTCCTGGGGTACCTGCCTACTGCTGCTGCTGTGGGAAGCAGCTTTATGATTTTATGAAGCAGAGAACAATAGACCATTGTTTTTTAAAGTGCAGTTGAAGGTTTCACATAAGCACAGCTCTGATTATGCAGTAGATGAAATTTTCACAGTCCTTGCTTTACTAAAATGTTTTATCATTTTAGGCAATAAATGGGATGAATCAAATCCATGATCAAAAAGCTGTGACTTTGCAGTAGTGAAGACAAGGGCAACCTGCTCTAATATCCTTGTAGCGAGCTACAGTCTGCACGTCAGGTGCTGTAGTCTTTACTTAGACTCATTTACACTTCTGCAAAGCCATTGTAAAAGTGTTACCATTCTGATTGCTTAGTGCTTTGAACCTACTTTGTGTGAGTGGAAATCACTACTTAAAAATCGGAGTCCCACTTTGTTCTCTGGCAACTGTGAAGTTTTTGCAGTTCCCAGAAATACCCGGTTGGCAATTATTTTTGCATGTGTAAGATTGAAAGGAATATGGGTGAATAAACCCTTAAATGTCTTTCTGTAACTAGCTCCTTCAATCCTTTCAGGCTTTGCCAAAGCTCCCACAACCATTGACCTGGTTTTGAGTGATTTCTATGGCAATGTTTTCTCATTCATGTTAGTTTTGATTTTGAACTATCAGTCTTGATATGTATGTTATTATTCAGCCTTATCTAGAGAGAGACTTGTCTGTACTGCAAGGTTTCTCCATTTTGGTATACCCAGTAGATTTTACAGTGGTAGCTATCATACTAAGGAGCAAGCAAAGGCCAGCAAACTGATTTGCTATGGTGATAGAAAAGAATCTGATACCAATAGGCCTAAGTGAAAGCTCATGCTTCACCCAGCAGGCTTTGGAGGACTGCATCGTTATTTCAATTTTTTTTGGCTTAGAATAATAGGATAACTGACCTCTTGTCTTGCTTTGTAGTCTCTCTTTACTCCATTTATTTGTTGCCATCATGCTCCCATGAATATTTCATCATTATTTCTACAAAACATCGCCCAGCAGGTTACATGCACATTAGTGTTTGAGAAAGCAGAATCTGCCAGTACCAAGCTTTTGAAGAGGTTTTCCATTTATTCATAGCAAAGGGGTGGGAAGGGTCAGGTGAAGCTCACTGACTTAATGAAGAGATGGAGGAGGAGGAAGTGAAAGAAAATGGGGAGAACTGATCATTCTGAAAGCTGTTGTAGTCAATATAATACATGCATGCACACCAATCTTTTTTTCTTGGTTACTGAAATTGTGACACTGTGTTATCACTCAGGAAAGACACTGCAGATTCATTGAATTCATTGCCCATGATCAAAGGAAAAGACTATGAAAAGAAATCAGCAGCAGGCAATGTGCACACAGCTCATTCAAACCACCTGGAAGCATTATACATTATGTCTCTGCCCGTGGCAGGGGGGTTAGAACTAGATTATCTTTAAGCTTCCCTCCAACCCAAACCCTTCTATGATTCTACGTGACAGAGCAGTTCTAGAAGGAATGAAGTATTGCTACAAGAATGATCATGATGAGATCTGGGCCAGTCTAGGACAGGTCATCTGCACATACTTTTTTCATTGTAGTTACTGACTGCAGAGTTTGGCCCTGAACAGTTCTAGGTTTACAGTTTCCTAGCATTCATACTCCCAGCATGATTTAGAGGCAGAATACCAAAGTATGCTACTGAGGAAAAAAGTTTTGTGAGATCAGACCTATGCTTTGCCAAATATTTGTGTATTCCATGGTTATAATGTGGCCGGCTCATGAAGAAGCAATTCAGATACAAAGTGGTAAAAAAAGGTAAAAAATTTGATAATGGGTAGTAAAAAGGAAGAGTTTGGTCACTGTGGCTCTTTCAAACAGTTGTTGGTTTTGAACTGGGTATTTTAGTTTTGGTATTGTAAGCATTGAAGAAATGTTCCTAAGCAAAAGGAGCTCCAGTTCTGCTTAAGAGCAGGAGTTTTCTGTGTGCTTAGTTGTGATGAACCCTAACTCTTCCCAGGCTAGATGTTAAAATGCCATTGCTTATTCCTAACTCACCAGGTGGATTCTCCTCGCACATTTTTACTGGATTAGAGCCAACCATGATGCCTGGGCCTTAGCCTGCCACTGCCTCTGGTAAATATCATAGAATCATAGAATAGTTAGGGTTGGAAAGGACCTTAAGATCATCAAGTTCCAACCCCCCTGCCATTGGCAGGGACACCCCACACTAAGCCATGTCGCCCAAGGCTCTGTCCAGCCTGGCCTTGAACACTGCCAGGGATGGAGCACTCACAACTTCCCTGGACAACCCATTCCAGTGCCTCACCACCCTGACAGTAAAAAACTTCTTCCTTATATCCAATCTAAACTTCCCCTGTTTAAGTTTTAACCCATTACCCCTTGTCCTATCACTACAGTCCGTAATGAAGAGTCCCTCTCCATCCCATCCTTAGAGCCCCCCTTTGGATACGGGAAGGCTGCTATGAGGTCTCCACGCAGCCTTCTCTTCTCCAGGCTGAACAGCCCCAACTTTCTCAGCCTATCTTCATACAGGAGGTGCTCCAGTCCCCTGATCATCCTTGTGGCCCTCCTCTGCACTTGTTCCAACAGTTCCATGTCCTTTTTATGTTGAGTACACCAGAACTACACACAATACTCCAAGTGAGGTCTCACGAGAGCAGAGTAGAGGGGCAGGATCACCTCCTTTGAGTTACACCAAGATAGTGGCAAAGTACGCTCCTGATACACTTAATACAATGGTGACCCTGCTGGTCACGATCCTTTTGATGCAGCCCAGGATACAGTTGGCTTTCTGGGCTGCAAGCGCACACTGAAGCCGGCTCAAGTTCATTTTCTCATCAACCAACATCCCCAAGTCCTTCTCCGCAGGGCTGCTCTGAATCTCTTCTCTGCCCAACCTGTAGCTGTGTCTGGGATTGCTCCGATCAAGGTGTAGGACCTTGCACTTGTCATGGTTAAACTTCATGAGGCTGGCATCAGCCCACCTCACAAGCGTGTCAAGGTCCCTCTGGATGGCATTCCTTCCCTCCAGCGTATCAACCGAACCTCACAGCTTGGTGTCATCGGCAAACTTGCTGAGGGCGCACTCAATCCCACTCTCCATGTCAGTGACAAAGATGTTGAACAAGACCGGTCCCAACACCGATCCCTGAGGGACACCACTCATTGCTGGTCTCCAGCCAGATATAGAGCCATTGACCACAACTCCTTGCATGCGGCCATCCAGCCAGTTCTTTATCCACCGAGTGGTCCACCTATCAAATTGATGTCTCTCCAATTCAGAGACAAGGATGTCATGTGGGATAGTGTCTAATGCTTTGCACAAGTCCAGGTAGATAACGTCAACTGCTCTACCGCTGTCCATCAGTTCTGTAGCCCCATCATAGAAGGCCACCAAATTGGTCAGGCAGGATTTCCCCTTGCTGGCTGTCACCAAGCACCTTGTCGATTTTCATGTGCCTCAGCATGCCTTCCAGGAGAATCTGCTCCAAGATTTTGCCAGGCACAGAGGTGAGACTGACTGGTCTGTAATTCCCTGGGTCATCCATTTTTCCCTTTTTGAAAATGGGGGTTATATTTCCCTTTTTCCAGTCATTGGGAACGTCACCTGATTGCCATCATTTTTCAAATATGATGAACAGTGGCTTAGAAACTTCATTTGCCAGCTCCTTCAGGACCCATGAATGGATTTCATCAGGTCCCATGGACTTGTGTATGTCCAGGTTCTTAAGATGGTCTTGAACCAGATCCTCTCCTGCAGTGGACCTAAGGTCTTCATTCTCACAGTCCCTTCATCTGCCTTCCAAGACTTGGGTGGTGTGGTCAGAGCCTTTGCCAGTGAAGACCGAGGCAAAGAAGTCATTAAGAATCTCAGCCTTCTCCAAATGCAGGGTAGCCGGTTCTCCTCATAGCTTCCTGAGACCACCCACGTTGTTCCTAGTCTGTCTTATTTGCAATGTAACAATAGAATCCCTTCCTGTTATCTTTCACATCCCTAGCCATGTTTAATTCTAACTGGGCCTTAGCTTTCTAACCTCGTCCCTAGCTTCTCAGACCACACCTCTGTGTTCTTCCCAGGCCTCCTGTCCTTTTATAAACCTCTTTTTTCCCTTGAATTTTCCTCAGCAGCTCCTTATCCATCCCAGGAGGTCTCCTGGCCCTCCTGCTGCACTTCCTTCTAGTTGGGAAGCAGCACTTCTGAGCTTGTAAATATGTGGAGTATACATCTTCTCAACTTGCAGAGTATCTGTAGGAAGACCTTTATTTGCATTAATGTAAAAAGATACACACAATCTTGCACTCCATGTATTTATGTACATGTACACCGTGTACACAGTTGTGTTTACAGAAGAACCCTCTCCTGCAGCTAGATAAAGACCACGCAAAACTATTAAGCCAACTAAAGCAGAAGCTATGTTCATAGGGAAGGTAGTGCTGTTTTTAGAATTCTTCATCCTCCTCAATGCTGTGCTGTTTGTCTTCCTGCAGATATCAATCATCACCCAATATCTGGTAGCTGTTATTTTAAATGTGTCATTTGGGCTTCAGTGGCTTTGTAAGGCACTAATACAATTTGTGACCTGCCTGTGGCCAAAACAAAAAGGCTTTTTCTCTCAGGTTTGCTCTGCACCTTGTCAAGAAATGTTTGTCCTTACTTCACACTGTGGTGCAGCTGGCTCCACCTCAGGTGAGAAGGCTCTTGGGTTTTTACTCTTTGTTTTCCTGTAACACCTTGCAAGTCAAGACCAAATATACAGGGAAGAATAAACCACACAACAGAACAACAGAAAAATGGTCATCACCCCTGAAAGAACTCATTTTTTTCTTTGCCCTGTCCCATCTGTAGGGCAACAGGGTGCTGGGTCCACCACCATCAGACAGCCCAGGCTTAGCAAAAGAGAAACTGTGGTCTTGCGTTGCCTGAAGTGAAGATTACAGATGTGCTGAAATAACTGTAGGGAGGGTGGAATGAGTAACAGCCATGCAGATGGAAGATACTGAATAACCCTTTAAAAAAATTAGTAGAGAAGGGGTGGAATAAATCCTCCTCTGGTACAAAATAATGTAACACCATTTGAAGGCAAGAGACTTTCATCAAAAGCCTGCTCTTATGAAATAGATGACTGTTTCACAAAATACCTCTATTCTGCAGTGTGCTTTGTGATTAATGAGTAATTCCTCAGAGTGAGTCCACAATAACAAAAGAAAAATGCTTTCTCTCCCAGTTTTCACAGAGCATTGAATTACACCAAGATAGTGGCAAAGTACGCTCCTGATACACTTAATACGCTCTCCAGTTTTACCCAGTTTTGAGAGGTTTTCAGTGTTTTGCCCTTTAGCTGTGATGGAGTGTTTTACTAATGCTGTAGAATCCCACTACCTATATGCCATGTTATGTCTGGCATCTTATTTGCTGCCTCTTGGAAATACAAGCAGAAAATTATTATAATAATTTAGCTAACTTCACTCTTTATCTCATTCTTTCCATCTAAGAAGCATTAATTCCCTTGCAGCATATCAGCAGGAAACACATTCTGAAGCTCCAGAGAAATGCAGCAAAGCACCTGGGATCTATAACCTCTGCCAGGGAAAGAGCTGAAATTTGTTGCCACATCCCTAACAGACCAATTTGTGGATTAGGTGTAGATAATGAGAAAAGAGCAGACTTATATATCCATTCTCCAAGATCAAAACTAGGGCCAGGGAGTCATGTAGTTTATTGCAGAACAGTGAAAACCAGTGTTTGCATCAGGAAACCAGAGCCCTGAATGGGTTAAGTCAGTACATAAGTACGCATTTACACATCTTAGTGTAAATGTCTCTTACAGAGTATTCATAACTGGTAATGGAGCATCACAGAGCATAGCTGTATCACAGCTTCATCCCTTTTGCTACAACCCACACTGCAAAAGCTACAAAATTGCTGACCTGTATGTAGTTCAATTAGTCTGGTGAATTATTATTACTTTTATATTTCACATTCCTGGGAACAGTGGGATGGCAATCTATCTCTGACCAGAGTTTGAAATCAGGGTGGTTTTTAACAGCATGCGTAAAGATTCAAGTTCAAATAGGCAGCTCAGTGTAAATACATTTTATTGTCATGGCTTTATGAGTGACTATGGAATTCACTGGGGGGTGAAGCTGTTGCGCTAGCAACTTCAGGAGCTTTGAAGAAAATAAAAAGACCCCATGAGACTACTCTTTACTTGCACCTTCTGGGGCAGCATGGCTTAAAATGCTGTGGAAATCCTCTTTATCCCATGTTTTTTGAGAACAGTTTATCTAGGGATGCTGCAGTCTGTTAAAAAGGGGGGTGGTGGTATTCTTCCTACTGTCCAGTCTCCCAGCTGTTTTATGGGAAGCAGAGAATCAGTTGTGGAATAGTTCATGGGGAGCCTAAGAAGGCGATACAGTAAAAGGCTGCAGCTGTGTAGCTGAAAGCGGAGACAAATAAGAGTTAATAGAAATAACAAAATTGTACAGGAGATGGTGCAAACATTCTTGCTGCTCACGTTTACCCTTTTCCCCTCAAAGAAAATCCTGACATAGGAGATCTTAATGGAAATAGATACAATGTATTTAAAGTGAGCAGAAAGGTACAGTTTCTTTTTGAATGATAATAAATTAAAGCTTGTGTATTCATAAATATGGAGTTCTCAGAAAGCTTGGTGTTTTTTTGGTTGTTATGTGAACAGATGTTCATCAGCTGCTCCCTAGGAATTCCTAAAGTGTAGGAAGCAAGTTAAGTTTAACTGGATGGGGTTAAAAAACCTTCCCTTAGTGGCAAATTATTTTATCACAGTGTATGCTAGAAGTTTATTAGCTTTCATCTGAAGTTTACAGTATTGAGCAGGATATTGACCTAAATATGCCTGACATCAGAGCCAGCATAACAGCTCCTATAAAATTGTTGCTTTGATAAGTTAGCTTGTCCTGAGACTGCAAGATGACCATTTTCTCTATTTAACTATTTGGTTTTAATTTCTGGATAGAAGAATCACTTTAGAAAGTCATTTGCACAGCAAAATGAAATTCATTTTTCTTGTGGCTGTTCTGTCCACTGCTCTTACGAAGGAATTGGACTGGGCAATTCTGTAGCGGAACAACACCACTGAAAATTCAGTTCTCGGAGAGAAGCATTTCTGCAGTCATCATAAAATTACATCACTTATTGTGATGGTGTCGACATGGTGTCGACAACTCCTTCATGTTTGATGTTTTGTAAAGCTAATGTTGGTGCTGTTTCTACAGTGCTATTATCTACCTTTATTAAAAAGAAGAAAAGCAGACACAGGTTACAGGTATTATAGCACAAAGATTCAAAAGAAAAACATAATAGAGGCATGTTGTGACTAACAAGGCTTTTCTTGTTTCTCATATTCCCAGCAGAATTAAACATCCCAGATCTCAGATGTTGGTTTGAGCATTGGCTGTAAATTAACCACTATTCAAGCAGCATCTGAAAAGCATCCTGCACCTCTGAACTAAAATGTGCTTTAGAGTTGTAAGCTTTTTTTTCCCACTTTTTACCTACCCTTTCATTTTGGATCCTATCTTTGATCAATGTGCTCTCTTGAGCTCTCTGAACTGACAGGAGGGAGAGAGTTTTACAAACTAGAGGAGATTATTATGTTAGGTCCCTTTTGTTGTCACTTTGTCCATCTTTGGAATGGCCTTGCTCCCCTAAACTATGTGTTTTATCTCCTTCATTGTCAGTCCTGTCTCCTAGCCAGCCCCATGTATGAACCCCAACTTACAACCCAGTAAATCTCTCTCACAACCTTGTTAATGGACTCATTTATAGAAAAATAAACAAACCCAAGACCCAAAGCCCCATAATGCAGGGACCAGGCTGTTCTGTCTGAAAAAGCGTATGACACAGTAGGAAAGCAAGGAGAGACTTTATGCAGCTTGATTGATCTCCTCTGAATTGCAACACTGTTGAATGTCTTTCAGTATAGAAGCATTTTGCAGAACACTAACAGATTCAGATAATACTTCAAAATGGCTTCTCTGCATGTCTATGTACCATTTGTCTATTTATATTTTGGGGAGATAATTGCACTTTCACTAAAGTGAACAGCTGGAGAGGGATTGGAAGGATGAAGTCATTGGAAGAGGTGCAATTGTTTATACAACTGTAAGTCCTGAGGAAAGGCTAGCAAAGTGGAGGGAAATGAAAAGGGAAATAATATTCTACAAGCAATTCGTGTCAACACATTTAGCAAAGTGCTGGATTTTCATGGATTTCAGCTTATTCTCTTCCATCTGTGAAACTTCTTCCTGAACCGCCTCCTCAGCAGGAATCTGTGGGGTGCTTTGGGAAATGCTGGGGGCATTTACTATTTTATCACACATCTTGATAGCACATGCTCACTATTAATTTCTGCCTTGTTGCAAAGCCCACTCAAGGTGATGGAAAGACACCTGTCCACTTTGTAAGGGACTGTTGACCAAGCATTCACTTCATAAGCTATTGATTTCATCCTAGGGCTGTGCAAAGACACTTTGTATCTGTTCAGTGCACAGCATGCACACTGTTTATTTCTTCTGAATTATTTTGTGTTTTAGATGGGAAAATGGAAGGGATGAAGAGGAAGGAAACGAAAAGGAGCAAAATCAGAATTCCTGCCAGGCAGCACAGATTGGGGCCCTTTTCCAGAGGAGAAGGTTACCTGTAAAGACTACTGTTGCCAACGGTCCTGGAGAAACAGAAGGGTGCAGGATCCAGAAAATAAAATTGTTGTGGCTCTGTAACTGCATCTTTCACAACTTTAGTTTCATGCTGAGTCCTGTGGACTTGGCAGTGAGCCCAGCAGCAGATGTCTTGCAACACATTGACATATAGTGTAGTGAGACCCAGGACAGACATATAATTTTGCAGCAGGCACGTTAAATAATTTTTTGTGCACTCGTTTTCTGCCATCCAGAGAACTACATTTTGGAAGCAGGAATAGGGCTGCTTTGACACCTGTGAACACAAATTACTTTAGATGAAGACTGGGGCTGGGTTGCAGCATTCTGTGTCCAAGACCCTTAGAGAGGATCCTGGATGGAGTGACGGCTGATAAACTGTCCAAGCAGGCAACACAATTTCTGCAAATAAACCCTCTCTTCTTTTTTTTTTTTTTTTTTCTTACTTGGATGGTAAATATTCTTCTGATGATTTTTTAGGACATAGTCTTCAGAGGCACATATTTCTTATTGTTTAGCACCATGTTAACACCTGAAAGCCGTGTGAGGCTTTAACAGAATGTTCATGTATACAGACTTATGCAAACAGATATCATGGCTACTGTACAATGGGAACCCAGTGTGTTCATTGTGGTAGAAGGCACTTCATTTACAAGCTTATGCAGAACCTGTGTATTCACATGGGCAGCTCTTCCCTGAACTGCACAGTTTTGCTCTTACAGGTACTTTGTTTGCACAGACTGAAGGTGGTACAGGTTTTCATTGCCATGCTGCAGACACACCAGGAAGGCAAGGCAGAATTCATGTTCCTTTGCACTAGAAATCTTGTCTCTGGGCTAAGAAAGCAGGGTAGCTTGGCCATGACCACAAAGCTGAATCAGCTGGTGCTGTCTCTAGAAAACACAGTTTTGCCCCTGGCTCCTTGTTCCTTCTCACCTCCGGCATGCCAGTGAAAGCAATTGTATGGTTGCTTGGTGGGCCTCCATAGTGGAGTTAAGCCGACTAAACACCTTGCTTTTACCTCTTAGTTTTGTATCAGACTTCCCTCACTTGTGGTGCAAAAGCATTTGCTTTCTCATGAAGATGAGGAGGACTGAAATGCCAAGCAGTCAGGGTAAGGGCAAGACACACAGCTGCTTGCGCCTGTGATAGATGGCAGCACCCACTTAAAATGTCAGGGAAATCATTCTTCATTGCTGCCACAAGTTCCACTACCTGCAAATGATAGGTTCTGTGATACAGGGGTGGTGATTCTTTTCCTCTAAGTTTTCAGTGTAAGTTTGAGATTCTCAGGGTAGAGATTGTGTCCTGTTAGGTACACCATCCTGGAAAACACAGTCCTGATCCAGGCTAGACTTTTGCAGACCTCTATAATGTAAAGAATAGCAGCTAATAAGAAAATGAAGGAAGGGAGGTAGAAGAGAGCTGTGTGTGCATCACACAACTCTCTGTACAGTGGTAGGGCTGGGGGAGGTCTTTGGGAAGATCATTTGTGAAGGCACACTTTTGCTCTGAGGACCTGTACTTTTCTCACTACCCCATCAGGAAGAATAGGTATATCATAGGCTCCATGTGTCCAAAGAAAATGTCAAGAAGTCTTCCTAAGAAGCCCTCAAAGAGAAATGTTGTGACAAAACACTTCACAAACTGGGTGCACCCAGGAGTACAGCTACTGGTTCACTAACAGCAACAGCTTGCGCATGCTTTGCATAGACAGGCTATTAATTTCTGTCTGTTTCCAGTGTAGGGCAGCAGCTCCCAAAAGCCTATGTGTGCCAGGTGCATGATCCATACTGCCTGGTTCTGGAGGGAAAGAATCACCATGTTTCTTAACACGGTCTATAAGCAACCTTCTCCCTGTCCTGTTTTCTTTTCCAGTGTGGAAATCTGGAAATATATTTAACACCACATCAGGGCTCATAAACTCATGAAATCTGTTGTTTATGAATGTCTACACTCATAAACTAACGAAAACAACAGGAAGGTTCAGGAAGAGAGGAGCCTGTGGTAAGCCTTTATTTATTTATTTAAAGTGATAATTCAGACCACAAGGAGGGGAAAGAAAGACTTAACTTATTTTTATCACTGTTGGTGCGTAAGTAATAATGTTAATGACATAATACTTGAGAATAATTGAGACCTAAAGGGAAAGAAGGACAGAGAGAGATGTGGTAGGCAAAGAGACAGTAAAAAAAAAATCTTAAATAAGATTGACAAGCAATAACATTTAATTATTTTTAATGGAAAGGTGAGAAATTACTTTAATACCATTTTGAAAGAAAAAAGAAAGCAAGCTGGTTTACACAGCTCAATCTCTTCAGGCAGAAATTTTACCTGCTAAAAGCTAGGTATTTGAACTGGTGATTGTTGTGGCTTCCAGCAAAAGCCTTATTTTGAAAAAGCTAAATTAATGTTCCTTCTTGGCTGTTAATTTGATTTTACTGTGAGAGAGATGGGAAAATGTACGTGTTGCTCTGTTGTGGTGCTCTGCAAAACAGCTGCTTGTCTGCCAGACAGAAAATTGTAAATGCTACTAATATATAGTGGATGCTGAACTGAAAGTAGATCTTCCTGTACTTTAGTCAAGTCCTGCACAAGCTCTGATCCTCATGTATGCAAGATGTGTAAATTACTTCACTTGCAGCTTCTGCTTCTCGTGAGGTTGCCAGGTGGACCACCATTACATGTTAGAAAACCTGGCGGCACAAGTAGTTGCAGAGTCCTGCCTCAGTGGGGTCTGTGCTAACCTGCCTCTGGGTGCAGCTGTCAGAGGGGCACTAATTTGTAGGGAAGGAATTGGGTGGCATGGGCACCAAATGCACGATTGTGGTGCCTGTAAGTGTGTTCCCACTACATTTCCAGGATGAGGCACTGATAGACACCACCCAAAATGCAGAGGAGTGGGAAACTTAGCATTGGAGCCAACTCCATGGTCCCTAACACAGGCCATGAAAACATTCTCCTTTCATGGAGGTCACCAGTAGTCAGGTGGTGGATTTGCTGCAGACCTTGGGCTATCACCTGTTTCATTTGCCCAGGGTGCTGTGAAGGCAGATGCTTGCTGGTTCCTGAAGTGGCTGGTTTCTACCAGGATGAATGGGATGAAACTGACGGTTGTAAATATGGAAGATGACAGACAGACAGGTAGCCCTGCTTAAGCCCTGCCTCCTGGCAGAGGAAAGACTTTGGTTCAGCTCCAGGCTCAGACAGCAAAGAGCAGAGGCAAACACAGGCTTTTGACCTGATGTTTGCTTGCTCTGGACTGTCACAGATATATTTTGATCTTTAACACAAAGGCAGTATGCCTTCAGAGAGCCAGTGACACAGAAGTGCTTTTACTGATACAGAATAAATGAAATGGTTTGGTCACTACCAAGCTCATCTCCAAATATTCACCCCACTTAACTCACAATCTGCCTATGGCCTTGCTGGTTGGCAAGACTCATGCCGTGTGTGGCAGCCCCCAGCAGGGCACATGGAGAAGGCAGCCAGCTTTGTTTCCATTTTCTTTCTCCTCTGCTGTCCTGTGAGCTCGGACGTTGGCACAAAAAACTCCCCAGGCTTTCTCAGGACAGGAAAAGAAATGTAGATGTCAAAAAACCCCATGCAGTCAGAGATGTGTGTGACTTAACAGGCATGATTCACTTGCTCCGAGGACAGATGTATTTTGTGGAGACAGACGTCAATAGGACTACAGGGAGTTGGTCCAGAGAGGAGAGGCTGACAAGGTGGGAGAAAACACTTGAATGGTGTGTAAGTCATGCAGTTACTTCTACACTCTAAGAGCTGTTGAAGATGGCACTGAAGAGTCCAACAAACTTAAAACTGGACTGACTTTAAATAAGATTATTACCTCAAGTTACATGGGTGTTTGCAGAGGCATTTTAGGTGCAACTGGAGTGAAAAACAGAATCAAGAAGTACTTTTCCCATCTGGGTTTTACCCTATTTACTGTAGTCCAGAGTGGTCACTATTCAAATACTCCTGGGAAATTTCTTGGAGTAGAAATAATCTTCTTGATTGCCAGACATCATTGTTCAGCCATGCACAATGATATATACAGAATAATTTCAGCCCATGCACTAAAACAAATGTGCACATTCTTGATTAATTTCAGTGCAAGACTCAATGAGACTGTCCTCTGCAGTAGTCATCCTCAGAATCAGTTTAGTTGTATCTGTATGCCAATTATCTAAAAATCATTACTCCCATTGATGACACTCCCTCCAGACTAGCAGTGCTGAAGCTGGATATTGCAGGTGATTTTTTGTGGAGATTATTGCCAGGTATTAAGAAAAAGCAAGTACGGGTCTCAATGATGGTTGTTGCTTTCTGTAAGCAGGAAAAGGTTACAAGAGAATTTAGAGCAAGTTCTTTTGCACTCAGATTTTTTCTGAAGTGACAATGTAGATTAAAGGAACAGGGACGTCTTCCTGAAATTTAGGAGGTGAGTGCAGGGAAAGTTTGGGAATAACCAGCCTCAGGACCTCCTCTTTTTCTTAGCTCCAATAGGACTATACTTCCATAAGGATGGAGGTGTACAGAAGGAACAGCCTCTGCATTGCTGTGAAGCCATTTGATCCTATCTTCCTGTTCTGCAGAAGAATCCCAGGTGTGCAGGTTTCTGACTCTTACTTGCAGGGAAGTTAACACAACAAGATTCAGTGCAAGAGTTCTGGAAGAAGAATGTGGCATTTATTGACAAAGTCTTCGGCAGTTTTTTTTATGCATTCACACTCCAAACTCACAAACTTCAGAATTAGTGAGTCTATGTGGCCTGGGCATAGACAGAAAGGAGTGCTGGCTGGAAAGTCCTTGTCAGATAGGAGACATTAATTTTTGGACATTTCTTTTATATCTCTTACAAATCATATGTTGTAATGAAGAAATCCTTTGCTTTGGGTTTGTACTTACTTCACCTTTCGTAAGTATTTCATCACATTGCTGTCCATTTGCTTTTTCTTGTGTGATGTATATTTGAGATGTCTGTTGCTGACAGTCTAACACAAAAAGATAGATATCAGTGATAAGCCATAGCCTTCTAGCCATCCTACTGGTTTGTGGACTGCAAGATCTGTGGGGTCTGTAGCATCATTGAGATTCCTGGCCTGGTGGTTGTGACAAAAACAGCTCTTCCCTCAATTTTGCTGCTGGCAGTAGTGTCCTGGGAGCTGTGTTTCTTCTGGTAGTCACATACAGATTGCCACCCATTCTTTGCTCATACCTTCTTTAACATTTTTGCCATCAGTCTCTACAAGCTTATGCTCTGTATAACTGACTTGTTCTGTTGTGCTCTGGGAGATTTTAGTGCTGGGTACAGTTTTCAAACCTAATTCTTAGTGGCCCTAGGGAAAAAACTTAGGAAAATTATCATTTGGGTCCTTCAGCAAGCGTAGTTGAAGACGACTGTGCCAAAAATTGTAGTGACTTCCTTGCATGCTAATTCCTTTCCAGAATCAATAAGTAGTGCTTTTCTAAGAAGTAAATAGGGGCTGGGGAGATCACAGAACAGGATGGGTGACTAAAAGTGTATCCAAATGCAAGGTAAAGAAAAAGCAGTGAGAAAAGTGTCTTGTATTATTAAAGTTATCTTCCCTATGGTCCTGGGCAGCAGTTAAACTATTTTTAGCTATACAGCTGCTTGCATAGAAAGAAATGGGGAAGCAAAAATTAATTATGAGCATGTTCTGCACATGTTCTTGAAGATAATACATCATAAAATTTGTAAGCACCTTTTAAGACAAATTTAGGACATCTAAAAAAAAATGGACTTTTCAAGAGTATGAACCAGACAAATATTACTGGCAAGTACAATTATATGTTCACAGGCTTCACCTAGGTCAGAATGTTTACAAGATCAGTATTGACTTTGGAATTCTTTCTCTCATGCTGCTAAAAACTCATCTGTATTGCAGCATTTAACCCGTCCTTTCACTCTGCTGGGTGAAAGCAAGCTGGCTTGGAAGCATGACTTGAGAAGGGAAAAGATGAGGAAGATGAAACAGACTTGCAGAGGTCTGTTCGTATTTATCTGTCCTTCCAGCAGTTAGAGACTTACCTGATGCAGCTGCCGTGCATGTGATCAGTTGTTTTAAGAATCAGCTTTCTAATGTGAGCCAGTGTGGTACTTCTTGAATGCAAAAGAAACAGATCAAAGCTCCTCAGATGTCTAACACTTCCAACACTTCTCAAGACTGCAGTGAGAAAGACTTGACAAAAGTCTTGAGTGATAAAGGGGTTATCCTCATCTTTCACTGTTGAACAACAGATATTTCTGAGGTGAAGACTGCAGACTACAGTCTGGGCTGGATTCTTGACAATATGACTGAACTTGTGTGTGGCCTTCAACAAATCTGTGTTCAGTCACAATGTCTGGGTTCCTCTGCCAAGAATCAGCAAGGAATATCAATGCTATTAATATTTTGTCTAGACCTGTCTTCAGTGCTGATACCTTTGCATCCAGTTGTTAAGTAGACTTTCTGGTATGCTGGTAGCACTGCTGAACTTCGACCATAAGAGATGCCTGTAAAGAGAAGTGTTGTAATTTGTTAGGTTGACTAGAAAATGCATGTAAGGTTACAGATGAACTAGCCCTTACTCAGTGCTGAGGCAGACACGCAGCTAGTGACTGGGAAAAATAATTTCAGATTTAACGATATTGTGTAAACGCAGGGTACTAACTCCCCTAAAAAAGGGTATTACTAATTGTGGAAGAAGATTATCAGGTCCTAAAGGAAGGAGGAGAAAGTAAACATCTAGGGAACGGAAACATACCTTACATCCAGCTAAGTCATCTGCTGGATAGCTCTGGGATTGCATTTCACTTTTCCTAGTTTTTTGATTGATAAAGTAAAGATAGTAAGAACCTGGTAAATTACTGCAAAGAAAAGCTTTTTGGAAATAAAAGCTTTTTGGAAATAAAAGCTTGCCCAATCTGAGAATGGCATGTAATGGCCTCCTGAAAAAACAGGAACTCAATAATGTTTGTTGGAAAACACCAATTGGGTTGCCAAGAAGTGCTTCCACTCCTTTGATGTATTTTTAAACAATTGGGGTTTACATGCTTATATTGCCAGATGAGCTTGTGAGAGTATATGTGAATTCACCCTAAGAGATTTTGTTCAATTTGAAGGGGTGATGATGTAAACTCCATCAATCTTTAATAATAATTAAACCAGACCAAAACCCATTCACACAACTAAACTCTCTTTTGCTTTCCCTTTACTGTATTTTGGAATTGCTTCTTCCTGAAATGATGCCCAAACTTTGCCTAGTAGGAGCTAATGGTCACCATAAAAATGTGCCAGATAATGTCTTGATAATTAAACAGTATGGGTGTACATCTCCAGCCCTACTGTTTGTCCTTCTTTAGGTTATTCGTATGGGTATAGTCAAAGACACCATGGATTTCATGGAAGTAGATTAGTTTGGTTAAAGAAAAGACACCTTTGATCCCCTTGGGGAAAGAAAAAAATGACATTTGAAATCAGTCCCTGTTATAGGCTGGAGTAGGTACACTGGAAATACGCGTGGGGCAACTGTCTAAGCCACTGGGGGCCTAATTCCTCAGTTATGGCTTCTATGTGCTAGAGATACTCTGCTGCCTAATGAAGTGTGGCAGAGTGCACTGAGCACTTCCTCAGTATAGTTCAGTTAAAACTCAGCTGGCTAGAACAGTCAAATTTGCTGAAAATCAGTTGCTTACAGGGCAATTTATTGTTTTATCGAATGTTTCCATATGATCTGCAGAAAAGACTTGCCAGTGCCCAGTGGCGGTACTTTCTGTCCTCAGGGGGTTTGCAAAGCATGGTGTGCTGGAAGTCAAAGGTGAGGCTTGTGGGGGTGCCTTGTCACTCACCTTTCTGCTGTTTATGCTGTGCCTTTTCAGACAGCCTGGCTGGATGTGCCACATGGTGCATTAACCTGTCAGCTCTGCTTAGTCACAGAAAGTCCTGTGAGTTCCCAGGCATCAGGATGAAGCCTTATCCATTCCAGATGACCTAGCTCTCCTTTCTCACTGGTAATTCCTCATCACTGCTGTGGATATAAAGGATCAGTCCCAAAGTTTGACCCTGTTGCTTTGAATTGCATCATCGAGGTTCAGAGAGAGCATTTCAGCCCACATTCACTGTCTTACATATAATGCAAATGATTGCTGACTCCTTATGGTACAAACAAGGTTATTCCAGGGTGATCGGATTTGGAGAGAGCAAACCCAGTTTTCTACAGCAGTGTGGCAATTTCTCAGTGTCCTCACATGGATTTTGGGTTGTACGCTATCATGCTGTTTTTACCTGGTTGAGAACCAGGAGAGCAGAATAATTACATTGACTGAAAACTACATTATAGGAAATAGGGACAATTCCAGTGTGACAAATCATCTCCAGGGCCAGATAAGTAAATAAGAGCTATTGCAGCATGTAACAATTTTGAGAAAAAAATAAAGTCCAACCTAACAACAACAAAAAGATCACTGTATTTCATTCTAGGTAGCCAGATAATGTGTATCTGCTGCTCAGGATGACCTCCAAACTGTGCTTACATAGATGAGATTCTATTAAAAGCCATGATGGTCATGAAGATATTCTCAGATGTCTAACATAAAGTGGCATTTAATAAAGATAAGCATACAAACCATATCTATTTTGAAAGAGAAGTTACCTTATCTGTAAGAATTAAGAGCAGAGATTTATCATCCTTACATTACCTGGAACAGAGTTTATGTTATTTGCTTGGAGGAACAACCTGGGCAAAATCTGTTAACCCTGATAGTCAAGATAACTCCCTGGATTGTAACAGGGTGGCTGAAGAGGAAAAAGATAGATTTGCAGTATCAAATAAAATCCTTGTGTCATGTGATGACTCCCTGACATCCTTCAAAGGATGTGGGATACAAGCATTTCTTGTGAGAGGTGAAACATTGCCATCTGCAAATTACTCAAAAGGCTTTATGAAAACTGTATAATCTTGAAAGAGTGGGAGGCATTTTTTTTGCTTATAGGAAGAAGAACAGCAGTCATGCAACCTTGGCAGAGTGGTACTACCTCAGAAGAGGTAATACCTGACCATATGCTTGCATGTAACAGGAACGCTTTAAAGTAAAATGTCATGCACTTTATGAGACAAGTACATAATAGGAGATTCAGTGGCTGCCCGATAGTTAAACTTTACGGGTTTTGGCAGGAGTTCAAAATAATGGTTAACTGAAGTTAGGGTGTTAGTTCAAATGAGAGCTGCTAAATTTCCGAGGAATTTAGAAACTTGAGCTTCTTTAGGAGACTAATGTGGGTGTAAATATCTAACTGTATCAAGTAAAACATGAACCATGTTCAGCTGTGACAAGAAGAAAGAAAGGAAACAAAAATAACACAACCTCACCTTTGATTTTTTCTTTAGACTCCTTCACATCAGACAATTCAGCCCTCCAAGGGAATGTCAGGAGACTACATGTGGCTAATTACATGTCATACCTTTTCTTCTTGGCTAACAAGACCTGCTATGCTATGTCCTCCAGGGATTTCTCTCTATTATGATGCGACATTATTAGACTATGTACTGTGAAACATAGGCTGGAATTTCGTCTATACTGAAACTTGCAGTGACATGTTCTGAGCCTGAGTTGTAACTAAGTTTTAAATTGGCTTGATACTTACATTATAATGGAAGCCATTTGGAAGAGTGTACATACTTTAGCTTATTAATGGAGTTGCAGGGTTAACCGTATGAAATACATCAGAAAATATAATCTGTTAGGTCAGCAAGTGCGAACAGAAATAGATGCATTCCAGAGCACCTAAAAGGTAAATAATCCATGCTGGGAGGAGTGGTGGTGTTTCGTGATGCTTTATAAAATGGGCACACAAAATATTGGAAGTAGACAAGAGTTTTCTGCTTTTCTAAGGAGAACAGGCATTAGTGTAGGGTGTATACTACAGTGCCTGCCACAAAAGCATTTAGGTAAATTATCATTTGGATTGTGACCCTGGTCCAGTGTACTGAATCTGTTCTTGTTCTTGGTGTATCAAATGTCAGATTTACAGGCATATGGGTAGCATGTTGAATGAACAGAGCAAGATGCCTTTTAGTAAAATAGAGATATAATATAAATTAGGGTATTTAGTTTCTCAGGTTTATTTTGTTGTTGTTGTTTTCTTTGACTTCAAATAGAATTTGGCTGTTAAAAAAAAAAGTCTCAGTTTAAGATTGATTCCTTCCCCCCCCGCCCCCCGTGAATTATTGCTAAGTATGTAAAGCCTCAACCATTGCTCTGTTATTGGAGATAGCTGTCTGCGATCATACTGAGTAAATGATGATGGTATGCTTGCTGTTTTTAAGGCACATTTTACATAAGTTAACTTTCTTAAGACAAGTCCTCTAATGCTCCCATTTTATCACACTTCTGCTGACCAAGTCCTCTGTCTGACTTTGTTTCTTTTAAAAGAATTCATTTAATTCTGACAATCACCTTTTCATTTTTAACCTGCATTGCATTTTCCCTACCCATTTTCT
Source organism: Neopsephotus bourkii (assembly GCF_033783945.1). Taxonomy (NCBI): domain Eukaryota; kingdom Metazoa; phylum Chordata; class Aves; order Psittaciformes; family Psittacidae; genus Neopsephotus; species Neopsephotus bourkii. The sequence goes on from NW_026902287.1 coordinate 1,433,999, forward strand.
TTCTGGACATGGCAAAGCTGCAATTAATTTATTCCTCCAGGTGGCTTTGCATATGACCTGCTAAAGATCATGTCAAAAGGCTCCAGAAACTTTTACAATTAACACTTGTAGCTGTTTAGCAACTGGCTATCATAAGTAGCCTCTGTGTTCAGCTTACTTAATTAGTTACAACCAATTACCAGAAGGTTGTTCTCTTCTGTGCAATTTGTTATTGAGAGCAACAGCTTTTCCCTCAGCCATTTAAAAGTCTAATGTGGATTGCTGTGCTTGATTGATTAATACCGGCCTGGTAGGAGACCCATAGCAGGCATTTGATCCTGCTGTGACAGGACTCACTAGCAAGGCTTCCTCTAATGGCAGGTAGCCCAGGATCAGCATAACTCACTTCACAGATAGATGAGAGGATGAAGCTCAGTGTGACGTACAGAGGCACCAGTGGGAAAGTCACCTTTTTCCCCTTAAACCATGCAGATTTGTGATAAAGCGGAGAGCTTTATCCTCCTGTGTGTTTAAAACAAAAATTACTTTAAACCAGCTCATTAAAATGTCATTGAGCTGCACAGGAGCCCCATTTCTTCCTGGGCAGGTTGGAAACATCAGACTTACCAGATCTGGACAGGAGGTATAGAGAAAAGAGACTAATGCCTTCAGGTTCTGCTCCTCCATGACTCAGACAGCTTGCCAGACAGAGTAGCAGAGAAAGCTCCAGGGAGACCTTACTGCAGCCTTTCAAAGGAAGCTCATAAGAAAGATGGAGACAGACTTTTTTTTTAGTAGGGCCTGTAGTGATATGATAAGGGGTAATGTCTGCAAACTAAAAAGGTACATTTAGACTAGGTATAATACAGAACTTTTTTATAGTGAGAGTGGTGAAACACTGGAAGAGGTTGCCTGGGAGGTGGTGGATACACCATCTCTGCGAACATTCAAGGCCAGGCTGGATATGGTTCTGGGCAACCTGATCTAGTTAAAGGTGTCCCTGCTCGTTGCAGGGTGGGTTGGATTAGATGAGCTTTGAAGGTCCCTTCCAGCACAAACTATTCTGTGAGTCTGTGATTCTACAATCTCAGCCTCTAGTATCTTCAACAGAAATTTCTCTGCTGGCTTTAGAAGACTCTTGTGACCACAGAAGCCTCTTCCTAGGAATAGGACCTCCCAGATTCATTTCTTGTAGGGAGCCTGAAACTGAAGTTGAAATTGCTTTAAGAATATTATATGCTTGCCTGAAGATGCCTAAGTCCTATCAGCTCATTTGGATTACTGGACAAGCCTTCCCCTGTCCTGTCTTTACAAAGCTGAAATTTTAGTGCTCTGAGTTTAACCATGTATGTAATGTCTAAACTGAAAAAAACATTTTCTAGTGCCAGAAAATTGTTGTGTAGCTATTTGGTGAGACGCTGCAGTCTGGAGGCGTTTCTCCAGGGAATGCTGCACAATAATTAATACCAAATACAAATCATTAAATATAGATAAATCTTAATGAATAGCACTTGTGTGATGAATGTGTTGAAATGAACATATAATTAAAAAAAAAAAGATGTGTTTATGAACATTCACCTGAGATTTTAACAGCAGCAATCTAAAATGAACAATGCTGCTCTTGATGTATGCCAGTTCAACAAAATTTCTGCTCTCAGAGAGGGAATAGCAATGGAAGCTTGCTTTTACTGTAAAATACCAGTTGTATTAACTTGCATTGGAATTAGCCATTCTTTAAAGCAAAATGAAGCTTTGAGGAGAAGAGTGATAATTACGATATATTTTTATGTGCTATGCCTATAGAAAGACTAGATAACTTATGAATGTGCATTTCTTACTGCAAGAGGCTCCGTACTTTGGCTAATCAAAGTAACATTGATGCTTTGCATGAGGTGGCTTTCCAAAGCACAGCTTTTGTATATGTATGTAGCTTCATAAATTGCTTCTTTGTGTTTCCCAGCACCTTATCTATATGATATCTGGCTTGCTTCAACTATTTATAGCAAAAGTGTTTTTTACTTTTTGCCCTGGATGCAGCCAAATAGTGTGTGTAAACTACCTATGAAAAAAATCATAATGTTTAGATTAATCATTGAGCCACGAAGCCAAATAATACCTCTAAATCTTACTGGAAATTGAAGTCACGGTGTGGACTGTGGTTAAGTCAACTTCTTTTTCACCCATTTATTTAGACATAAAACAGAAGCAGTTTTCTGAAAGCATTCATTAAGTCTATTTTAGGCTTACTTCCGAACAGTTTTGAGTGCTGAATATAAACTGGGATCAGCACTTTCTATGCTCATACTGGAAGAGCAGTAACAACAGCAATTACTCCATGCTGTAAATAGTTTAAACTTGTAAGTTTCTGGAGTGATTATCTAGCAGAATATCTGGCTCTACATGTAATGACAGTTGCTTATGTTTTCCTAACCGGTATTTTGCAGACACATGTAGTGATAACTATAAATCTGTCCTTTATGAATTAATTAAGATAGTGTTTAAGTTTCTATCTGCCTAAAGGAAGACTATAAATATAGCATATTATGTTTAAAGCATTATTGTTGAGTTGATTTGAAAACCTCAGTTTGAGATGCGGACGTTGCCAGTACTGTTTGTGACAAGACACAGAAGGTATCTGTAATCCTTTTCCTATTGAATACACACTTCATGTTTAAAAGAGCTTATTGGAAATCTCTTCACATTACATAAATGAGTAAAATATTAGAGATAATGTGTAGCATATTCTTTCTAAGAACATATGTATTTTAATTTTAAATTATATAGGTAAGCACACAAAAAATAAGAAAATCTGAAAATTGCAGTTGAGTGTATAGTTGAACTTCTCACTTTGTATTATGATTTAGAGCCAAATTCTTCCATGGTGTCTTGGTTACCTACAAAAATGCATGATACTGCAGCACACTGCAGTTTAAACAGAAAGTGTTAGGCAGCACAGAAGCCGAGAACTCAAATAATGTTAACCACATATAGTTACACTGACCTTTGTTTTTTTGCTTTTCCCCTTTAACCCGGAATACAGACTTTTTAGTTCTTAATTTCTGTGCATCCTCCAGCTACATAGCGCTTAGTTAAAGTAAAATGGATAATGGCTTATTGGAGGAATCTGAGGCAATGACACTTTCAGTCCAGGGCTATAAAAGATATTCTTCTGTCACTAGACAAATTACAGCAATGTAAAAAGCCCAAGAGCCTTGATACTGGAACTGAATCAACCATTTATAGATTTGTAAATAGCCATCAATCGTTATCAAGTGATCACTAATACAGACTTCTGCAGTTGCACTCTTTTTCATCGGAAGTGCTCAAACAATCTGTGGATGCGTGTACTATGGATTTTAAAGAGGGAGAAAATGAGACAGTGAGTGACTGGAGACTTTTCTAAATAACCTGTGATTACTCAGCTTGCCATTTAGCAGTCCTGAGGATATGAGCATCAGAAGGTCTTACTGGTTTACAGTAGCTGCCAGCATTCTCAAAAGTTCAAACACTGCTAAGGTTTGCAAGTCAAAAGGTATGTTAAGAATATGGGTAAGTAATGACCATTAAGGTGCAGCAACAATTCATTAGCATGACCCAGTTTTCCTGGATATGGTCTGAAAAGAGGACATGTAATTATTTGTTTGCCTGTAAGTCCTAGGTTTTCCTATAGATATTTCTTATTTTTTGATGCAGAAATGCAATCATGTTTCTCCTTTTAACTGTGTTTCTGAAAGAAATCACTTGTATTTGAAAGTCTGAATACAGATTATGACAGGCAACATTTTAGTCTGACCCAAATTCACTCTTTTTTGAGCTGCTTTGCTGGAACAAGATGAACAAATATCAGTTCTCTTTTTCTGTTTTTATGAGAGTGGATATATTCCCAGCAATAAGATACGGAGGGTGATGTGAAATGTTAACATGCAAAGTACGTTGAGATGATATTTCTATCAAGGGAAATAAAAGCTCTTCCATGAAATTCCCTCATCATTCCTTTCATTTTCTGCATATAAGCTGCATGTAAAGCTGTCAGAGTGATAATTAGGGAAATTATAGGGACCTTCTCATAAGAAGACTAATGCAATTTCCAGAGCAAATTTCAAATGAAGGTGCCTACAAGGAAGGCAGAAGTCTGGGCTCGTTTTCCTTTACTGAGGCTGGTTCATAAATACCGAGGTTTTCTCCTGTCTACCCTTGAGAGTGGCAAAAATATTTAGAGGACGATGTGTGACAATGAATAAGTCTCTGAAAATACTTGGCTTCCAGAAGGTAACATATTTCAATGCAATTTATTTTTTTTTTTTTTGGAAAATTTTCCTGCTAACTAGTAAAACTGTGCAAGTTGTCTGCATATAGCATGGTTTTCATGTGAAGTTCTGAACTAGTGAAGGTTTATTCCAAAATCAGCATAGACTTATGAAGCTTTCAGCAATCTTTCCCAGGAGGGCATCTGTGGGAAAAGCCATTTATTAATTGAATTTCACAATTTGCTGCAATATCTCTATGCAGAGTTCTGCAGAGAAATATTCTTCCTCACATTTCAGGACAGAGGACAATAATATACAAGTGTGATAATTAGCCTTTGTTCTTTTAAAAGAAACAAATAGCATTCAGTAAACAGAGAGTGCTTGGAAAAGACAAGTATAGTAACCTAAGTAAGTAGGGCCCACCTCTTGAAATGATCAGGGGAGAAGTTTTGTGGTAGCATAGTCAATGAGGTAATGCAATGAATGAATCCAATCTTTATGGTGAGAATTGTTTTGACATAATATGCTTATGTTCTTGTAAGATGTTTTGCTTAGTTCAGCATTCCTGTGTAAAAAAGATTCACGCTTTTCAAAATTTGTGTATGCTGAACTAATATAATTTAGAAGCAGTTCACTGAAAGATAAAGAAAGTTGATCTTTTTGGCACATGATCCAGTTAACTATTTCTAGTTGAGGCCTCTATGGGTTGGTTTACAATCTGTATTTGACATTTTGTTATCAGTGATATGGCAGGGGGATCTGCAGCTGCTGGGAGAGCACCCTAGTTCTGGGAGCCAACCTGCTTCAGCTCTGATGTCTGGGATGGAAATCCTCCTGCATCCTGAAGCCCACAGAATCTGGCTTCTTTTACAAATATTAAATAAAGTCTGCCAAAACATGTAGCTCACACTGAGGTCACATTTTAACCCAACTCGAGGCTTTACAACTTGGAGTCCTTGACATGACTGCAAGGCATGTCAAGGATGTCTGAGAGTAGGCATTGCTGTCTGTGAAGATACTGTCTAAATTTACTCTCTCAGCAGAAGTGGGGTCTGGCATCTGGGACATAGCACAACAATAATAGTGGGTGAGTGCCCAGAAACACTAGTGCTCCCCTAGGAATAAAAACTAGCCAAAGCTAAAGTCCTCAGGAGGGACATCCCTCAGTCAAACTGTATTCATGGAAAGATGATTAATTTAGGTATATATACTACTTCACTCACTTCATATACTTTTCTTACCCACATAAGAAATGATCCCCAAATCCTAATTTTACAACTGCAGGTATAGTTCGTTATTCTCAGTCTGTTTACCTCTACATGCCTGATAACTGTTCCTTCCCTCCACAGCCTCCCCTTTGTGGAGTGGAGCCTGAAAATTAAACATCATCTGTTTCCAAATACTGGTCCCTGTGAAGAGGCTGGGAACATCTTTGGTGTTGAATGGCAGATTGCCATTCATGCTTACTATATTGCTATGAAATGTCTTGAGGGCAATTATGGAAACTAGGAAACCATTTCCTCATAAAACTGCTTGGAGCCATTGCTGGAGGCATAGTGTAGTCTCCTGAATCTATTCATGAAATCGACCACACCGTGTATAAGATAATCTGTCAGGGAGAAGCATAGCCAATTTACAGGGGAAATGTTTCATGCTGTTCTTAAACTTTAATTAAGCTTCAAGCAAAATATCAAGGGACATGGTAGATTCTCCATTTTCTCAATGTTTGCATGGGTTAATCTCACATCTGTCTGTAAAGTGTTCCGCAGTTCAAAGGAGCAAGCTCTGGACTTGTGTCAGGGATCATTGCATGAAATAGTGTTATCCAGAGGGTAACATTAGATAGAGAAATGTTTCTCTCTTTAACCTGGTGTAAACCCATGCATTTCACTGAACAAGAGTGATTTTATTTTGATAATTTGCATTTTAAAGATTAGCCCAACTACCTCCACCATTAATGAATGTATTTACACTTCTGACAGCTCAGTCAATAAAGTTAGGATGTATAAAGTAATGCAGTCACGACTTTAGATTGCATTTTCATTCTTAAATTGTTTGGTTTGGTAGTGCTGGGAAGCAATGAAGTAGAATTTAATATCCACCCACAGCAGGGAAAAACTTCATATTTTTATCTGTACAGTTGCAAGGATATGACACTTCCCCACCCCCCCTTTAATTCGGTTATCTTAGCAGCCAAATAGGAAAGCCCTCTAGGAATAGTAATCCTATAAGCTTATGGTAGTAAAGTGCCAGTTTTTGTATCACATCTATACCATTCTCTCTTGATTTTTTTTTATACATTAAGTTGCTGAAGAAGCTGGCTACTCCGCCACACATTGTTTAAGAACTACCTCTGATTACTGGGAGACCTAGATCAATAGTAGTCTGTTGGTATTACCAAAACACTCTACCTGGCACAGGACATTTGAGGTATGAGTGGGTGAAGTAGATGTGCCAAGAACAAATCACAGGTCTCCTTTCACACTGACTAAAGGGGTAAAGAGCTTACCACTGACATCAGTGAGAGAAGATGTGAAAAGTGTCATTACATTATCCTGCCT